>NC_139766.1:38214742-40614742 GCF_965231275.1 Zosterops lateralis
GCACACTTCTGATATAAACAAGATGTTTTGCACTATTTTGTTCGCGCATGCACATCCAGCCCTGCTCCAGGAAGAGTGAGCTGAGGGGAGGTGGGAGGCAGGGACTGAGCAGGTGGAGCAGAATTATGGCTCCCCCTATGCTAGACCCTCTCTTCCACTCACACCTTTCCCGTCACAACAGTCAGAATATTTGAGACAAAACATGGTTAGATCTGGTCCTCTGCAGTCTAATTATGTTAGTGACAATGTTCATTATAAAATAAATTATTGATCTGACATGTTAGAAGCTTTACAAAGCAAACCAAACAATTTCTAATTCACTTTTAAGACAAAATAATTGGAAATATTAGTGAGATGTTCATTTTAGTAGCCCTGTGTTACAGAGATCATGCAAAACTCTTCTTTACAGTGGTGTGGTTTTAGTTTTATCAGTTTTATGCATGTATTTGTTACTTGTTTTATGTTCTTTTTTATAAGTTGTAATGGTTTGCCCCATGCCACCCATGTTCCACTCTTTTTGGTTTTACCCCAACCCCACTTATGTGTCAGTCATAAGTTATCCAGCCCCTGGGTCTTGTCTGTCACTTTGGGGTCTCTCCCAAAAGTCTGGAAAGTTCCATTAAGGACCCCAAGTGACAAGACTTCAGCTCGACAAGTCTCCCCACCTGAGTTATTAATTTGTTACAATGTGTGTCATTTACCTGCAGAGCCAGACCCCCTTGGTGCCTGATTTGTCCCCAGTTAGACCCATCCCTGAGTTCCTCCCCCCAATAAAAGGCATTACTTTGGGGGGTTTCCCACTTTTTCCCGTGCCCTTTTCCCCCGCTGCTTGTGCTGAGGGGTGTCTGCTGGGGCAGATCCCCTGATGAATAAAGCCAGCAGTTAACCCTGAACAGCCTCCCTCTTTCTTTCCTGCTGTTGTTGCTTCACTCCTTCAAGCAAGACAAGAACTCACAGGGATGGGTGAGGTTCACCCTGCTACCAAATCCTTCACTGTCGAGGTGTCAGGGTTGGCCCAGGCGGAGACAAGACACCTCTTCAGGCTGGCGCCCAAGCGTGGGGCTTGCCTTTGAACATCTACACTTCCTAGAATAAGACACATCAGAATCTTGACTAGAACATCCTAGAACGTTTATCTGAAAAAGAGAGTGACCAATGAAAGAAAAGTTTCCAGTATGAGATGGATATTGATAGATTATCCTGTACACATTACACTACAAAACAAGTCTATCAGAGGCAGCTGGGATATGATGCAAATGCATTGTAATTGTCTGCAGGTATGTGAGTGACAGATGGCTAAATTGAGGGGAGGGATTGAAATAGTATATTCTATTTGGAGGTGAAGGGAATACAATAAAAGTAGAAGTGTAATTTTTTGCAGCTGCAAATGGTTTTGATAGCAATTTTCTTCTGATCACTTTCAAATAACACATGACTAGGACAGTAAACATCATTAAAATAATCGACTAGTCATCAGGAATAATAAATTAATAGAATAATTTATTATTAACACACATATATTCCTAATGTAGACATCTAAAATATGTGGCTAGAGACAGCACTCTGAACGCTAACTTGTCAGATGTGATACCGAAATCCATTCTTTAGTGTGTGGCTTAGACAAGAGTTTTCAGACAAAAAATAGTACTGGAAAGAGCAGCGACTGGAATAATTTCCATGGCATTTCTCAATCATTTGCCAGTGAATTTCATCAACACACTGTTGCTAAAATGAACTTTTGAATTGCTAATTTAAATCAAATGTTAACTTGAAGTATTGCAAGCATAATATGAAAGAATGTCGAGCTTTACAGATAACTTGTCTATAAAAAATATTATGTATTAATTACCTGTAGAAAAAGGCTTAAATCCAATATTTGTCCTTCCAATGACATTTAGTACACAGCTGCTGATCTCTCAGAGAACTCCTTAGTCCATTTTAAACAATTTAATAGAGTAATAATTTTATACAGGAACAAATCTGTATTCACAGGGCAGTGGCTGTGACCGAAGTACCAGTGCAGCCCAGCAGTGGTACTTCTCCCTCCTGTCACAGTGGCTTCTGCATACAGATGTGCACAGGATGATCTTTGGTAGAAGTCTATAAACCTGTCCAGCCCAAGGGACCCTTAAATCCAGGCTGTTGCCGTTTCCTGTGGAGTGAGTGAATAAAGTGAATGTCTGCTTGAGAAGAAAATGCTGCAGGACAGTAGCTTGACTCTGAGGTTGACCATAGACCCCCTCACAGCCTTTTCTCTCTTCTGCAGCAGCTTCTTCAATACCAGTTGCCCACCTCTGGTGCTCGACAACAAAATCACCAGCTACAGGCTTTTGTGCTTTTCCCATGCTGAAATTAAAACTTCATCTGACTAGATAATTGAGATTACCTTAAAGAGATCAACTTGTCCACAGCCCAATGAAAAAAATAAATTTGCGTAATAATATCCAAATATGTTTATAAACAAAATCTGGCTAGATACAGTACTGATCAGCTATATTATAAATCCTCAATAACAACAGTAAGATCAGCATGGCTTTTGAGGCTGCTAAAGAATCATTAGCATGCATCACAATGAATTTCAAGCATGCAGGGGTTCAAAACCTTGTCTTCATTCACACATTACACAGATCATTGCAAAAACCAGTCATTGAATTCAAAGGATGGATGATTTAATAAAGGAAATTTCAAAGTTTTTAGGGACCTCTGTATTTTATTCTAACTTGTCAACGTTTTTTTTTCTTTTGTTCAAGAAGAATAAAACATTGGCAATGTCACTTTCTCATTATCTTTTTTTAAGTTTTAACTTTATTTATTTAATTAATTACCTAAAATGGAACTAAAATTTAAAAACATACAAGCAAAGCCAAAGAACAAGGAAGACACTATGCCTACATTGTAAATCTATCCAGATTTCAAAATCCATACTTTGAGTACCTTACTCTCCAGTAGAATCTTGCCTGCCCATATTCTGAATATATAGTGGAAATTTAATCCCAGATTTAAGTTATTAAATGTATGTTTAATTAGTCTAGGATGAGGTGGACATTGTGTAACTTTACCACAGCAAGAGTTTTGCTTCCATTGTGAAAAACAGTGTTTGCAATTTTCATTACAGAGGAACACCAACCTCCAGACATGAAATTCTCCTTCTACGTATGTCTCAGAAGAAGCAATGATTTTTTTCAAACAAATGAAACACTATATTCATTCTGTCTTATTTAAGAATATGTTTTTTCTACATGGCTCAATGAGTTATATTCCCAATATTGAGATGCAAATACAAGAAAAATCTTCAATATTTGGAATGGATTTTTTTAAATTATCAAGCCATAATAATGAGTGAAACAAAAAGCAAAAACACAGTCTTAAGTAATTTTATCCAGTTAGTTGTCAAATACCATAATGCTGCTCTCTATTTTTTCACCTGAAAAAATAAAAAACCAACCCCAAACTGGAAAAATATTTTTTTTGTGTCTGTTTGTACTTAGGAAGCATGTACAGAGGTCTGAAATAATTGTAACTTTTTAAAATGTCATTAACAAGTGATTGAAGAGCAAAACAGACTTCGCTAGTCATTATGGTGATCACTGTTCCCATAGTTTGGTGGTTTTTTTTAATGTTACTTCTATATGTATTAAAAAATATGCAGCACAGTTCCTTTTGGACATTAAAGTGAGTGAATATTAATTAAAAATTCTGAAAGGTATACTAAAATTATCTAGTGACCGTTCAATGTTTCACTATTACTTTTAATACAATGGCTAAATCAAATCACTTTGAGGATATTCCTCTGATTAAAAGCCAGTATCACCATGAAATTAGTTTTTGTCATGCAAGTAAATCAGGTCAGTTATTTTTACATTCTCATGCCTTATTGCTAATTTGAAATCTTCAGTGTTTTAGAGATTTTGTTAAAGGACTTTTAGTAAATGTCAGTTAATGGGATTATAATGAGAATTTGAGAAAATAGTAATTTTTCTTAAGAAAAAGAGAATAATAATCAAAGACTAACTTATTAAGATTTGAAAGCTTTGCCTGTTTGCAAATTCAAAGCACAAAAAACTACAAAGCATGTTCTGTTTCTTAACTTGATAAATTCATCTTAGAACACTAAGTATGCAATACCTAAATAATAATTAAAATATCAATTGGATTGAAAATAAAAAGTATGAAGATTGGGACAGATATTGCTATCATTATCAGCAAAGTTTACTATTAAATAAATCTGTGACTGTAGATACAAAATAAATAAAAAATTCAATATAAGACCAATTTCATCTGAATAACAAAGCCAGTTTAGGAGCTGACATCACAGAGATTCTTGATACATACTACCTTTATTTCACAATCAGCATAGACAAAAGAAAGATACATGATTAATTAAGTGGATGTTCTCAAATCCTCTTCTGTAAAGAAAATATAATTTAATTAAGGCATTCCTATGAGCACAAGATACATTCTTTGTAAGATTGTTGTGGCTTTAGATACTTGTTTGATATTATATCTGGCCATCACAGATATTTTCCTGATCTTCATAAACCTCAGAATTTCTGTGAATCACAAGATAATTAAGGCTCAAGTCATTTACCATACACAGGCATGAAATGGCATCTGAAATGCATCCAGATACCTTAGACAAACTCCCGTGTGACTTCCTGAAGTCAACAGCTCTCCTACAGGTCCTGTGTCACATTTACCAGCTACATCCAGGCATCTTAGAAGATCTCAGATGACACCTCTGAGCTGGCAAGAAAAATACAACATATTACTGCGTTCAAGAAGCATGAAGCCTTCCAGCACCATAAATGTATCAGATATAAATGCTGCCAAAACATACTGCTCAGCACATTTGAGGGGATTCTCAGTTCCTCAGAACAAGACCAGGTCTCAGAGAATAAACAAGTATACTAATTAATTAAATTTCTTGTTAAAAAATTTAATGGTATTCATACAATAAATATGAGTCTGTCCTCAGCTGCTGTCTTGACTTTTTTTACACCCATGACAGACAGGGTGTCCAGTGATATGGAAGAATGCACACAAGGAAGGTAAATCTCACAGCAAGGCCGAGGAGGAGAAGATGGTCTCCTCAGCCTTCTCTTTTGTCAGCAAGAATATGAGCCCAACTAACTGAACAAGGTATCAGATATCTTAGGAAGAAATGAACATGAGCAGCCAGGACCTCAGAGAAAGTCTTGCTGCTTTTTGTGCTAAACAGCCACCAATTCGAATAAACACCAAAGTTCAGTTCATTAATTCCAGATTTTCCAATACTTCAGGTATCAGATTAAACCAGGCTTCGTGTAATAATGTTGAAGAGTTATTCATAGCCTGTTTTGTAAAAAAAAAAAAAAAAAAAAAAAAAAACACAAAAACAAACAAACAAACAAACAAACCCAAACCCAGTAGCAAACACACACAATGGTCCACTTCTGTGACAAAAGTTCTTTTGTCCTCATTGGCACTTTATGAAACACATCAGAATGCAGCAGCTTAAGATTGTACATTAAGATTTTCAGATGAAAAGTCTTCGATCTCCTCATTAAATTAAGTTCTGAGGTAATACAGGACAGATAAGAGCATACAGTGAACTTCATATTACATGTGTTTAACATGTAGACATTCAATGTTTTGAATTAGAATTCTCTCTTGCTGCAGAAAAGGACCATGATGCCTCAGCAGGGATTCCAGCTGGACATCCCAAGGGTATTGGTTGTGTATGAATGTCCAAAGTGAACCCTAAGCCTAATTAATTTTGAAAACTCATTTTTAATTTAATTTACAAGGCAGGACCACAGACAAAATAAATAGGTACATTCAGTGTATACATCAAAGCCCCTGACACTTCAAATGCCTTGTTTTCACTATTTATAATGCATTAGTAGCACAAGATCCTACAGTGAGCACTACGGTTGGGTGTGCATTAGTGACTTTCAAAGTTCCCGTGCCCCTGAGTTTTTGCTAATTTAGTTCTAAGTTTTCTTGTCTTCTGTGTGAGCCCACACAAGTCAGTGTCTCGTGTGCAATCCAGAGACTGCCAGTGCACATACCCTGGAAGATCTAGCAGTGTAACCCAAAGAATATATGAGAATGGATCCTTCAACCAAACCTGAGATGGCTTTTGGAAGAGTTTACCATAGACAATGTTTCACCTGAATAGTGGATTTAGCTGCCTTTAAAGAATAGTGTAGACAGAAACCATCAATGAGAACAGAGGACAGCAACTGCATGGGAGAGTAACCCCTAAATAAAGCAGAAAGAAGGTCAAATCAAAAAGCCAAAGCAAGACAAGGTCACAAATCAGATCATTGGAGATCTGCAAATGCAGCCAATTGCATGACTTTTACATATCTAGGTCATGCCACTTCTGAGTTAATGAACAGATAAACCAATTATAGATATTTTTTGAAATTTTGAGTCATTAATTAAGGGATCCAGAATATAAAATCCATTTTCCTCAAGTAGAAATGTCCCATAAGAAGTGCCCTACAGTTTCCTCACAATTAGGTCATTAAAATATGCTGTGGCTCAAGATCCTGACTTTCTTACCCCTAGTAATTTAGAAGGGGAACATCTTTCAGAAAAAAGTATCCAGCTTCAGATATACTACCTCTATTTAAAACAAATGAAATTTTATCCTGTAAAAGAAGCGTTTTTTCACAGTTGCTACCTGAATCTTCCTGTCTCATGATTTATCACCTACCGCCTTTGTATTTGTCATACCATTCTTTGTTACTAAAATAAAAATGACCATCATCTCTGCATCAATAAATCTAAGACCCAGAGTTTTTCAGCCCTTAGAAATGACAGATTTATCAATCAATATTTTGCTCACTAAGATATATCGTTTATTCACTACTTTTTCAAAACAAATATTGTAGGCCTCAATAGTTCTTGCAAAGATTTATTAGCTTATCTTTCATTGGCTGTTTCTAATATGATTAGTTTTTGTGTGGATGAGGATTAAACAGCAGACACATTTGTCCAAATATCTTTACAGAGTCAATCATCTCTCTCAAAGCATACAGCAGCTTACATTATTTATACGTTAGTGGTCAGGGTCACAGCACCAACACATTCTTAAGTTCTCATTCTCTAAAAGAAAAAAAAATTGAAGCATTAAATAATTCAGATATTATTGAAGAGAAATTGGAAGTCTTGTTGGGCAAATATCAAAGTAATCTAAGGCTGATGTGTGTAGAAGACATACTGTGCAGTGACATGAGCAGAGTTATTATTTTGGGAACACTTCTGCTTGCACTGCAAAGTTTAATAGACCACTGACTGTGAAATGAGATGTCTTCCACTTACATTTTTCTTCCTTCTACCTCTTTGTAACTCTGAACCTTCTTCTTTTGAATAACATTTCTTAATTATTATTTGGCTTTACTAGCCCTCCAAGTGCAATTAAACAAAATTAATACAAATTCACAGACAGATACGCTTTCAAATGATGTGCAAAATAATGGACAAATTTGGTGAGAACAAATTGCTCAAGAACCCTGTACTTAACAGGCAGTGCATGCTTACTTGTAAAACAGCATGGTATAGTCCAAAAGACAGTATTTCAAGTCTGGGACAAAAGGCCAGGAGGGAGGACAGCAATACTGTAATATAAAATCTATTGTTCTCATAAAAGATTATTCTTGATGGTTTTTAATGACGTCCTTATTAGCTGCAAATTTAAATTTTCTTGGGGGAGTTATGCGGGGAACTAAGAAAAGATAGCAAGTAATTGTTTTATTATTTTACTCTCAGCATTATGCTGAGCCTGACCTCAAGATGAGTCACTCTCCTCTCCTATGGCCCATCACTTGGAGTGTTCATTTGTTACTTTGCCTTCACTACAACCTTAATTGCGGAGTCTTTGACTTCACCAGTGCCAACAAAGGCACAGGTCAGGATATACAACTTAAAATTTTTACTTTCCAGATCTGTATGATAGAACAGAGTTTGATAGAAGCAACCTTAAAGACAATCTAGTTCCAATCCTCCTGCCATGGACAGGAAGACCTGCCAGTAGATCAGGTTTTTCAGAATCCCATCCAATATGACCTTGAGGATTTCTAAGGATGCAGCGTCCATAACTGGTGAATTCAGTGCCTCAGAGTAAAGAATTTCTTTCTGTCATCTAACCTAAACCTACTCTCTTTCAGTTTACAACCAGTCTCCCTTATCCTGTCACTGCAGTCCCATATAAGAAGTCACCTCCAGCTCTCTGGCAGGCCCTCTATAGGTACTGGAAGGCTGCTCTTCCCCAGGCTGAGCAACCCCAATTTTCCCAGCCTTTCCTCATACAAGAGTTGCTCCAGGCACCTGATTATCTTTATGGACATCTTCCAGTCAAGCAGCACCATCTCTTTCATGTGCTTTCTTATATCTTCATGTTCTGCTTCCCCGAATCGCCAGTTTCAAGACCAAAGTCACTTGGAGGCCAATTTAGCTATTGGCTCAGGCCAATAGAAGGCCTAATGTTTAGATTCTCCACTATTCAGTGATATTCACAAGCCAAAGGAAAGCATTCTCATTGCATAGAAGAGTTTAGATACTATTAATAAGAGTCTAAAACAGAATGATGAATGACTTGCTGCTTAAGTGTCCACCAGAACTGATGAAATTCAGAACCCTTAGAAAAACCAACCAACCAAAAAGCAAACAAACAAACCCGCCAAATCAAAATACTCTTTCTTCTCCAGATTCATCTCAGGACTGACATCCAGAAACTATATTGTGTCTACATTAAGTAACTAACAGTATTTTTGTAAAAAAATGGAGGAACTGTGACAAATCCTATCCTTGTCATACTTTTATTCTCTATACACATGGGCAGAATTTTTTCTGAAGTAGGTGGGATACCAAGATTCAAACTCCTCTTCTATTCTTCTGGATTTAAACCAAAAGTTACTCTAAATCTTGGATTAAAGGGGAAGCTGGACTCGAACACTTCTTGATTCTTCTGTTGAAGGTGTTGCCTATGCAAACATATCACAGGTATTTGACAGCCCCACACAGCAGGTCAAAGAGATAAGCATTCATTCCTTCCCTTTTCAGGCAGTCCAGCTTTTCAGCTTTCCAGGATGTAACTCCACAGATTAGCACACGATAACCTTCAATGTAGAATAGCAAAGTAGAATAGCAACCTCTCATATGTCCCAAAAGTTTCCTTAAGACACTAAAAGAAAGACCAGCTGGGATGTTACATGTTTTGAGTTCAATAAACTGTACACTTCAGGAAATTACTTCACTAAAATGGATGGTTTTCTGCTCCTTGTGCTGACCATATCAAAAAGGAAAATGTTAGTAGTCCTGTCTCATCAATTTTGTAATAAAATTCCTTGCTTTGGTAACCTTTAGCCTTACAAAGAGCTTCAAAAATCTCTCTCCCATGTTTTCTCTTCAATAATAAATCTGACAATAATAAACGGGCCCTGTTTGCTGTCCTGAGTCTTTTAAATCACGGTCTTAAATAAAACAAAAGGTTGGGCTAAGGAAATAAGATTGAAGTGAGTCTCACTTTAAAATTAAGTAACCATAGGTAGAAGTCCTTTTCTTAAGTGGAAGTCTCTAGCACACCATGGGAGACTAAAATAATCATAAATACTTACACCATTTATTGGGAAGCCTTAATAACTCCTTTGTTTGCAGCAGCTCTTTGAAAATTATGCAGTAGAAAAGAGAATAATAATGAACCTTTTACTCCATATTTATTTCTAACCTTCAGGTATAGAGGCTTGGTGCTGTATTCAGGTGACAGGTTTATAAAGCTGTGCTAATGCATGGCCTCACAGTTCTAAGAATGTGACCCTGAGCTTTTCCACTACACATTTTTCTGAATAACCACATATTTCCCTTTCCATATCTGGCTCCCAACCTTTACAATGAATTCATTATTTCAGTTTTGGGGCATTTAATTCAAGATACTTCGAGTCCCAAAAATTTTGGCTACTGTGGGGGGAAGACAAACTCATGTTTTACTCTTAAAGTTATAACACAATTGCACCTGGCCAGCATCTATGTGCCTCCAGTACGTAATTCAAGCCTAATAGAAGTACCTCTTTCCATTAGTCTACTTAAGTCATGCTGAATGTCTGAAAGTAAAGAGTTTTAACCACCTGTGAAAGCATAATTTCATGTAAGACCAGACTTCTCACCAGCCTGAGTATTTTCCAGCCACTCATATCCTTGCATTCCAGTAAATGAAAAACAAACATAAAACCTTAAGAAACTTTCCTCTGCTATATCCTTCTTTTTCCTCTGAGAAAAGGCAAAGGCTTCACATCTTTGAGGATTTAATGTGTGAACACAGACATTCACAAATCACGCTTCACTTGTAGAACCTGTGAGTTTCAGCATCCTTACCACCAGTTGGTGGTGTCAGCCAGACTAAGCCTGAGACCTTTACCCTCCTCTCTTCATCCTCTCTACTCCCACATTACTGACTGACTACTTTACTCTACAAAAGCATTAATGCACACATTACTGGGGAGATTTTTTGCCACCTTACATTCTGCTCAGAACTTATTCCCAAATAAGCCCTCTGTCACCTTTAGAACTGGCAACAATTAGAGTTCTCACTATTCATTCTCTAAAACTTTCATCCTGTTTTATCAATATAAAACCCTGTCATCTTTGCAAAGACAATGAAAGTTCATTAAAGAGCTCCTAAATATTGCACCACAACATGCAAAGAAGACCCACATGTTCCCTCTGGGTGGTAAAGAGGTTTTGGCATTGCTGTAAGACAAACCAAGTAAAAGCTTTCATAAAATTAATCAGTATTTAACATGATGAAAAACCATGTTGATAAGTCTGTACTGTAAAATAGTAGAACTATTTAAGAGTTAAATTCATAACACTAATTTTACACCAAGAAACAAATCAGCTCAGTTTAGACCTACAGAAAAGTAGAAGAAAGGTTAAGGTAGCATTCTAATTTAGTACAGTGTCAGGGTCCGCAAATATATGCGAGAAACCTGATGGTTTGTTTTAAGGATTTCAGAGCACAAAAGACACAGCGGGGGAGAACTCAGTTTACTCAATCAAAAATGCACCTTTATTTAGTGCCAACAAATGCGATAGTGGGGAGAGAAAATAAATAGTGAGAAAGAGAGAGAAAGAGGGGGAGGGGATTATAGCTACCAACGTGGAGGGATGAGTCCTCGAGGCCTAGAGATGCCCATAGACGTGATCTTCTTCAGTGGGGTGATCACAAAAGTGAGCGGGGGTCTCCAGAGTTTTTATAGGTTGGTCAAGGCAGGAACCAAAGCGAGGGGCACAGAGCCAAGGCAGGAACCACTTGTGTTGAGGTTGGGTGCTCAGGAACAAGCTGCAAACCCCACCTCTGGTATGGACAGACCAGTTTGGACAGGCAGCCCTGGTTCAGTCCACTGTGACCAGTCCCATTCTTGCACTCCGTTCTCATGGAAATGCATTCCAGTCCTCCGAGTCTTGGCAAACGTTCCACCTCAGCCAGGCCAGGGGCTCCTTTCAGAGTCTGGGGTCCCAGTCCTCAATCATTGGAGACAGTCATGAGGCATATCGCATCCTTGGACAGACTCTGACATACAGCTATCTTTATGCTCTATAGGAATTTACAATAATACTGCACATACTAAAGGTTGTAACAATCATTCATAAATTATGAAGTATTTCATATCAAAACTATATGCATTAGAAGTCTAATATCCTTCCTCTTCCCTGGTCATAATGATGCTTTCCTTGCATCACCGTTTCCTAGATTTATTTTTCATTTTAATAAGGAACATGTCAGTTTCTCTGTAGCAGAGATACTGGAACAAAGAGAAGGAACATTTCTGCTAACTCTTACACAAATGAGGTGTAATACACTTAACTTTTCGAGTAAGAACCCCTGTGACTATGGAAAGAGCATTCTGGGAATAAAACAAGGATGGAAATTTTAGAAATTTGCTAAAATTAATAAGATCACAGGAAAGAATCCATTTACAATCTGATAAAGTAGGAGATGAAACACAGATTGTTTTTGGAATGCTTTTCACTGTCTTGCCAAAAAAGGAAAGTAATTGCTCAGAAAAGTAGCCCACATTCCAGATACAGGGTGAACACTACCTTATATGAATCAAACATCAACCTGTGAGAAATTGCTACACAGTTCAGGATTTTGTCTGAGAAGTAACTGGCATTTTAACATATGTTCTTTGAAAACTGATTTAAAAAAGAAAAATAAAACCAGCTTGCATATCTTCTACAAGGAAAAAAAAAAAGCTATAAATATCTTCCTTTGTGATTATTGCTCTCTGCTGTTTAAAAAGTGAAATGAAGTCTTTTAATCAAGTCACTTGTTTCACATACATCCACAGATGTGAAGGCTCATTAGGTACCCCCAAATGATGAGGATGTCTAGATCATGTTAGAAAGATCATGGATGTGACACATTTGTTATGCCCTTGATATTATTTCCTGCAGAATGACTAATCCAAGAGTTTGCACATCAATGTTTTCATTTTCCATCTGTGAATGCAACCAACCTGTATCATCAATTGCACATCAATTGTTCAGGAGACACGCCAAGAGGAGACCACAAAAAGATACAAATTATGTTTTACTCTGATTTGCACTTATGCCATCTAACAGTTGTTCCTCGCAGTTCATAGATTTTAACACCTTTAATTTACTCATTCAGTTACAGTAACTAATTTAGTAACATTAAGCACTATGCAGGAGAATTAATGTGTTAATATTTCATGAAAAGATGTGGTTAATTAGGAATTTATTGCTTTAGGGTTGGGGTATTTTTTGGTTTCATCTCTGTGTGCAGGCTGTGAGCAATCATTCCTGGGAACTACACTCACTGCCATGGAGCATGGGCAGAGCAATACTGGATACTGGGATGGTTTTGATGTTTATATAAAGCAGCTAGACCAAGTGGTGATGTGACTGTCCTCTAATGTACCAATATACATGGATTCCAACATTTAAGCATGGTAAAGGGTATGAGGGTAAATAAAGCTGCCACTCACATACAACTGACTACATTTGCATTCACTAAACTGCTCCCTGATGCTCACATGTCATAGGATAAGCCTGGAGAGCCCCAAACTCTGGTTACAGAAGCTACCTGCCACATCCATCCTAGCAGAAATTACTGGCTGTGCATGTCAGTGATGCTGGGCGGAAACAGAAACCTTTCCCTTTGCTATGCACACACAGCTCAGTAATGTAAAATAGTAAAATAGTAAGTGAGCAAAGAATCTTCAGCAAAGAGCAGCTAAGAGCTGCAGTGAGGTCTATAAACCAGGAACATCCAAGAGTGTTCTAAGACTCTGTTACCATGCGGCATCATAGTCCTTTACACAGACTGCTGAAATCACTTAAGATTATGCTGCCTCTCTAAAAAAATAAGTGGACTTAGTAATCCTCTGATTTTTCTTTGCAATTTTTTTTCACTTGCTTATTCAGCCACAGTGAAAATATGAGATCTCTATTAAAGTCATCATAAACAACATTTTTAGCCTGACCCCATTAATGAGCTCTTCATTTATGCAAAGGATTGCTGGGTGGTAGTGGTTTATCAGGAAGAATAAAAAAGTTATTGCTTTAAAGGTTCTACAATCCAGCACAAAGAAATGCTGGTGAAGTTTTTCTCCAAAGCTAGACACTTTAAAAACCCAAAACTATAACAAAGTGTATTTTTCTGTTTATGCATGTGTGTGTATTTGTCTGCAATGGTAGTTGTAGGAAATACTCTCAAGCACTGAAATATACAGATCTAGCATGCATAAATTAATGTTATAGAGCTTTTGTGTGCATGCCAGGAATGGTACAAGCAGGAAAAATGACATTAATATGTTTTATTTGATTAGTATTGGCATAAAAACATCACATTAACATTTGTTTCCTTTATGAAACCCAAGACTTAAGTGGAAATCTAACAAAATACATTTACATCCAAGGAAAGTAAATGTGCAAGTTAGCACTAAAATAACAGTTACAATAAAAATTATAAGAAAATACCTTTTACTTTGAAATACTATCTGCAGTAAGAATAATTTTAGGAAAAATATGCAGAAAAAAAGGAAAATATGCTTTCTGATAAAAATCATCATTTTAATCTCATCTGTTTATGCAAGATGTCAAAGAAGTTATTATACTTGAAAGAGGAATATAATTATTATATTTTAATTATTCTATTACTTTTTTCCTACTCTGTGTACCATTTAGATAAATACTAGATTATTTTAAGCACAACTAATATTTCATCCAAGATTTTTATTTAATGCAGCACAGACCACAAAATGTAACATTTCCTTCAAGTATCTTCTGAAAATGACCATAAAATCACATTAATATTCACAGCTCTGACATTCAGTATTCAATCATTTATGTCTCTGCTTTCTTTTTCAAAACCAAGACATAGGCTCTTGCTATCTTGCCATAGCACCTTGGACCCAGAGTAACCTCCCTTCACTCAAATGCCATCACTTCACACGACCACTGCAGTTTGTTTACTGACACTTCTCTCCATACACTGGCCATCCTGTCAGCCTGGCTGCTCACCTTTCCAAAGGCTGCAAAACCTCACGCACCAGACTCAGAAAAACCTGCCATACACTGCATTTGCAGTTCTTCAGACAATTCAGTTTGTCTTGCATGTAGCACTTTTTGCGTGCAAGTTTAGCCTTATCAAGAGATCTCAAGAAGTTTAGTGAAAAATTCCTTCTCTTCTTTGACATATGAAAGAATAAATAAAAAATGTTTAATACTTTTAAAAAGTATAGTCTATATAATAAAACCCAGCAGGATTTTTATAACCTATTTTATACCTTTATGTTGTTGTTAATGAGAATTAGCATGGAGAAAAAAAAGAGAGGGTCATATTTTTAGCCAATTAGCATCTGACAGATAACACAGTAGGAATTCCATTTGTGGCCCTAAATTGTAGCAAAGAAAGTGCTTTTGACATCAACATCCAGAAAATAAGCCTCAAGGCAAAGTTAATTTTTAAGCATAGTTAAATCAGATGCTAATATATAAAACAGTGCATGCCAGACATTGTTTTTACTATTTTAAACAAGTTAATGCCCTGACAAAAAGCCTGATTAGTAAACAAGGTTTGTGGTTTAGAAATTCTAATTTTAAAAAGTGTACTTCTTGTTAGTGTATTTTAAATTCCTTTCAGTTCTGCTGGCTGAATGCATACAGGACCCAGTATCAACAAATTCTTTCTACAGGTTAGAAAATTCATTTTTCCCAGAAAAACTAAGAAATTATAAGAAACAGAGTACAGACCTATATTAATCAGCTAAATAAGGCACACTAAAGTAATGACATATCAGATGCTGTTATACACAGAATTATTCTAAAATAATGCCCTCAGCTAAGGTGAAGGCAAGGGGAAAGAAGGAAAGAGGAGGATGAGAACCCAAAATTTCAAGCATTTCCATTTCAAGAGAGTAATTCATTTAGAGGATACTATAAACATTCCAAAATTCATTACACACAGCCTAGATACACTAAGAAAAAAACACCATGTAAAACTATCCAAAATATCTGGCTAAGATACAAACTGATTTACAATTAGATCTCAATGATAGTGAAACTATTTTCTCTCAGATCAGAGGCAGTGTTTTCGTTAGAAATTCAATACTTCGTGTTTTCTATTTTAAAAATGGTCCAATCAAGTCTATGTTGGGTTTGCATGTCCAAACTTTGGTTGCAAAGGAGGGCTGCCTTCTGTGAGAAACTACCAGAAGCTTCCTCCATGTCCAGCAGAACCAATCCCTGGCAGCTCCAAAGACAGATGTCTCACTGACCAAGGCCAGGCCAATTAAGATGGTGGTAAAACCTCTGTGATAGCAGACTGGCCTTCTCCTGGGTTGCTGGTGGATTTCTGCCTCCCCATTGTCCTGCAGGGGCTGCAGGGGCACAGCTGCTTCACCGTGATCTTCACCACAGGCTGTAGAGGAGTCTCAACTCTGGTGCCTGAAGCATCTCCTGCTCCTCCTTCTCCACCAACTTTGGTATCCGCAGAATTTTTTCTCTCACATTTGTCACCTCACTCTTCTCTGGCTACAATTACATCTGTGCAATATCTTTCTTTTCCTTCTTAAATCTGTTATCACAGAGGAGTTACGTTCAATTCCTGATTGGCTCAGCCTTGGCCAGCAGTGGGTCCGTCCTGGAGCCAGCTGACATTGGCTCTGCTGGACACGGAGGAATCTTCTGGCAGCTTCTCACAGAAGCCACAGCTGTAGCCTCCTGCAACCTAAACCCAGCATAAAAACCAACACAACATATAAAAGCAAAACCAAAACAAGATAAAGGTTTGGATATGCCATTTAAAGGTTCCCAAGAAGTATAGGCTTAAGAAACATCTGCTAGCCCAGCTAACCCATTTTCCATTTTCTACTGTGTCTCCCTTCATCTTAGGGTAAATCAATAAACTATCTTCAGCTAGAAGACTTCTTTCCCGTGAAAGAGAAATCTTAAAACATTGAACATCTATAACAAAACTAAAACACTGTCTATATCATACCTGAAAATGCAATTTTCAAGAGCTCCCAGCTTGTTTTCTCAACATGCAGAAACAATTTTCATCCATTCTTGTTCCTAACCACATTTTCAAGAGCTACACAACCTATCCACAGCTCAGTTCTACTATTATGATAGAGCATTGCACAGTGTCATTTTATACCAGGAGTTGAGATCATGAGTTTTCACTTAAATGCTTAATTAGAAGCCCCATCACTGTCAGGGAAGAGTGTTGGCTTAAGAGTTATTTACCGAGTAAATGAAATCTAGAAACAAACACTTTATTCATTTGAGTCGGACTCTTTAGAGCAGTCTTTTATTTTCAATAACATAAAGGAGTGTACCCAATGAGGAATTCATTCTCACAGCTCTAGATTTATAGCTATCTCAGTTTATTATCCTGTTAATAAGTACACTGCAGCAATGGTCAATATTTTATTTGAATTGGGCAGCCCTTCTCAGTGAGATACACATCCCAGTAATATCATCCATACTTCATTCAGCTGGTTTCTGAAAGGAGAAGTCATTCTCAGAAAAAGTTCAGGAATATTTCCTTAGCAGCTTATTGTCAAGGTATAGTAATAAGACTTGATGAGTACATTTAAAACAAAACTGTGGTCACAGATATAACCCCCAATACAGTGTGCCTATCAACATTCTATGTCACATTCTGACTTAGAAGCTAACAGCATTTTGTCACATTTCAGTATTCTTTATTTGAAAAAATCATATAATTAAATATAGCTTCTAAATACTTTTGGAAAACACAAACACTCTGGGATAAGACAAGCAAGAAAGATGTAAGCTTAGTCAGGAATACACATTGCATCTTACAGACACAGCAAACATAAACAGGCTGCTATATTCTGCAAATTCTATTAAGTTTATATGCTAAATTGCTAAACAAAATAAAAGCACCTAAGAATATATGCTGGTAAGGCTCATGCAGGCGATAGATAAAATATTTTGCCCCAACCACTGCAGTTCTAGCTGGTGGCTACAGGATCTCCTGCTGGTCATCTGTGAAAATAGTGAGGAGAATGTTAGAGAATATGAGGAGCCTGGCATGTACCTAGACTACTGAAACAATTAAATAATCCTGCTTTCCTTTAAAGTAGGACTGTTCTGAAAGACTCTGCTGCTTAGATGTATGACATTCACTCATGACAACAATGTTCATACACAACAAATGTGTATGAAATACACATTTAGTTTACCAGAGGCCTGACTGAAGTAAATCTCTGTCTCACCTGGACTGTCCTCAACACTGGGCATTAAAAGCTCAAGAATGTGATCATGGAATCAGAGTAGCTCTTGAACAGCAAACAGAAAAGGAGCTTACTCTCGTTGAATATTCCCTTGACATTTTCCAGTATTTGAATATTTTGTGGTCAAAGGTTTGCCTTCAAGAGTTTTGAAATGGCAAGTTCCACTTCCATTATTCTCTTTGAAAAAAAATGGTGTGTTAATAGTTTCATTAAATTACATTAACCATATGTACAGTGAATGCAGACATCAAAGTACTAACAGAAAATTACTTAAGAAAGATTTTTGCTTGCCTTTTTCAACATTGGAATGTGTTTCCTTAAAGACATATTTTCATTTTACAGACCATACTGGATATAGTAGTAAACATCTATATACTGCCCTTAGGTCCATTCCTTCCTTGCCAATTCCATCAAACTGTTCAAGGAAATATGCAATGTAAGCAAGATATATTAAGTTTCCTCCTGCTAAGCAAAGCCCTTTCTCACAGGTATAGATGTGTATGTTGAAAGGAAGAAGATTGTCTTGGAACTATTCCTTATCTCCTGCAGCCAGAGCTACAGTTAAGATGATTTTGAAAGTATTTTAAAAAATAAAAAAAATTAAAAAAAAGAAAGATGAGAGTCTAAAATTAACTTTGTGGATTACTGTAGGTTTAAATTTTTTTCTCTTTACTGAGCGGTTCTGTGAAACGCAGCAGCACAAAATTCCTCATTTTTGCCCCATCATGATAAACCACAGAAGAGTTTTTCTTGAAATAATTCTTTGAGGGGACAAAACTGAGGTTGGCTAATGCTTGAGCACCTGCTTCTTCAATAACTGCAGGTGTCAGTGTAGTCCTAGCAACAGCAGCTGCTGACTTCTCCATAAGAAGCCACAAATGAAACAAAGCAGAACATGCCCAAGCCAAAAAATGACTATAGCTTTATCTACCTTTACATGCCTCTAGTACTAACAGAAGTTCTCAAACGACATGTAAGTAGGGGAGTATCAGTAATCCTGACCAGCAAGAGTGCAGCCCACTGATCAAGGTAGAGTGGTTCTTCCCCTCTGCTCAGCACTAGCGAGGACACAGAGGAGATGGAGACAGATCCTTCTTGATAAGAGTGATGGCAGGATAAGGGCCAATGGTCACAGGCTGAAGCACATATTAGGTTTCTCAGATAGGATATGTAATTTCCATCTTTGAAGATACTCAAAACTAGAAAATGGGGCCTTCAGAAGCATGATCTGATTGGACCTGGGTTGGATTAAAACTGCAGAAGAGGCTCCTCCAGCCTAAATTTTGATTCTGTGTCATTTGCTACCAAAAGCATGAAGACGCATCAGTGGTGAAGCAAATTGATCCCTAGAAAAGGGAAATCCAAGATAGAGCAAAGATAGTTGATTGGGAACACATAGATGTTATCAAAGTTTGTGTTGGGTAAGACAACAATGTGAAAGTAGGAGAGAGAAAGGCAGTTATCACCAAAGCAAGAATGGTGTTAACGTACTGTTCAAAGAGAATATTTATTGAATAGAAGTATAGATAAACTCTTGTAGAGGCCAATATGGACAAAAAAGACAGCAATGGTGAAAAAAAGATGGTTCAAATCTATCTGGTTTTGCACTTCTGTAGTGATGCTGAAATAAGAATGCTTGTTGTTTATAACCATCCTGTGACCAAGTGTGAGTTTGACATTTTACTGCTAAAAAATGTATTTGTTAGCATCTTTCCTTTAAACTTCTTATTTGCCACACAAAGATTCATTTTGGGATTGAAATTGATTTTTTTAATCTGGGGCCAAAATGAGACATTTTAAAATTCAGATGTAGGGCTACATGTTTCACTTTTCTTTTTTTCCCCCAACTTCTGTCCATCTGTACATCTGCATCACTTATTCAGCATCTTCAAATAAAAATAGTAACTTCAGTCAAGCAAAAATTTCAAATGGAAAAGAAAAAAAATTGAAGAAAAAAATCATTGACAATTAAAAAAATAAAGGTTACTAAAGCATTTTAATCTTCATATAGTTTTTTTTTTTTAAGTTTTAATTCTTAACATTTTCATAAACCTTTTATAACTCAGCTTCCTAAGCAGTTTTTACCATGGTGTTGTGAGTCGATCTGTTTATCCCTCCTGCACAGTGTTTTGAATCTATCAGCAAATTTCAGCCATATTTGAAGTAAAGCACTTAGGGTTAGTGACAGTTTTCCACAGCACAGGTCTCCATGGCCACAGGAAGCTGTGGAGCCTTGGCTTCTGAGAAGCTGAAGACTGCAGTGTGTTCTGCTGAGTGACAGGCAAAAGGAGGGAGGCAGTTTGTGTGCCAGCACACTCACATAAAGTAATGAACACTCTATTATTTATGGTCTGCCAGCAACAGAAGCTGGGGAACAAGATCCTGGACCAACCTTAAGTTCACAAGTGAAATTTTACTTCTTGGACAGCTATTTATGAGCCCAAGTATCCAAAATATCCGCAATTTGAACAGCAGCACCTTAGCTCTTTTATACAAAGAGAAATCATTATTAGGAATCTGTCTCCCAAACTCTGGAAAGAAAAATAACCAAAAATAGTCCATTCATAACTGGAATGTCTGCTATCTGTACATAACAAATAATATTCAATCTTATAATTCCTTAAATTATGTGCCTTGAATATTCTCTTTCTATGGACACATCAAACTGTGATTATAACTATACAGCAGAATTGAAAATGTACTTCCTTTACAACTTGCTGTAGATTTTTAACAGTATCGTCAGAAAACTTAAGTCTGCCTGGACTTCAATTAGACCATATCTACCTCTGCAAATGTTATTATTATGATGTGTAAGATTATGCAATCAAGTAAATTATAATTACCTTGGAGAATAATAGCACATGGCAATTTCAATACCAATAGTATTTCAAAACCATCTACAATACATTTCTAGACATAATCCAACTGATTTCCTGTCTTTGAAAAAGGATTTTCTTTTCTGAAGGTAAAAAAGCTATTTCCATTTTTTAGGTTCAACACTGAATTATACTGTATTTTTAATGTATTTTTTCTTAGTATAATTAAAACTATAACTATCTTCCAATAAATGCATTAACAACACAAAATGAGGGATTTATTAATGTCTTAATCTCCAATTATGTTTTTTCAGCCACAGTTTTTTCTCCTTCTAAGTCATCTGTGAGAAAAATATATTCAGTTGCATTTTAAAATGTCCCTAGGCATAAGTACTGAGGATCCTATTGACAAAAGCAGAACCTTTCTGTACATCTGCTTATTTTAGGATCCTGTTTATTAAATTACTCCAGTCCTGCAGCATTTATGGCTTGCTAATTATGGTCTTTTGGTTTCCACTCCGCTCTCATCTTTCTGAATGCAGGCCACTGACAGCCATCCCTTCACCTGGATGAAGAGCTCTCCATACAGAGAATCAAGAAAAACAATCAGTGACAATAACTTTGTGATGGTTTTGGCTGGGACAGAGTTAATTTTCCTCATTGAAGCTGGTATGGGACTCTGTTTTGGATTTGTGCTGGAGACAGTGCGGATAACACAGTGATGTTTTCATTATTGCTGAGCAGTGCACAGAGTCAAGGCCTTTTCTGCTCCTCAACACACCCAGCCAGCAAGAAAGGTGGAGGTGCACGAGGAGCTGGGAGAGGACACTGCAGGGACAGATGACCTGCACTGACCAAAGGGATATTCCAGACCATTTGGCGTCAGGCTCAGCATATAAAGCTGGGGGAAGAGAAAGGGGAAATGTTTATAGTGATGGTATTTGTACTCAGAAGTCAGCGTTACACATGATGGAGCCCGGCTTTCCTGGGACACCTGCATGTCCATGGGAAGTGGTGAATGAATCCCTTGCTTGGCTTTGTTTCCATGCACAGCTTTTGCTTTACCTATTTAATTGTCTTTAAGTCAACCTGTGAGTTTTCTCACTTTTACTGTCCCAATTCTCTTGCCCATCCCACTGAGGGTGTGAGCAAATGGCACTACAGGACTTGGTTTCTGTCTGGGGTTAGATTACATTAGATTTCCAGAGAGTTTCAGAGATATATGTCCATTCATCTTGGTGATTTCTGCATTCAGTATTAGTGAGACAAGCACTTTAACATTGTGTTATGTTTTGTGATTTGTAACAAGCATTCTGGTTTTTGCAGCACTAGGCTCGGCATGGCCTACTAAAATCCTTGAAAAATCCACAGGAAAAAGTCTGAAACACTCTATCAATCTCATGCAAGAACTTCAAAAAAGAAAAGGCAAGTATGAATAACTCTGATTTTTAAAAGTCTCATGTTACCCAGGCATGATTTATATACTGGAAACAGCATCAGCAGTATTGTCTACATGGAGAAGTAATTCTTTTACAGAGAACAAGCTGAAATTTTTACCAACTATCCCATATAACTTCAATCTCATAATTGTTCTAGGAAAACATAATAGGTCTTACTTCATTGAATTTGGTAGTTTTGCTAATACTGTCTTTTTAATGATTTGTCTTGTTAATAACTTAAAGAAATCTTGACTATTTGTGAATCTTCTTTAAAGCTGTCAACCGCAATACACAGCAATTTCTACTGGCAAATGACTGATTCTCAAAGCAAATTAAACAAAATTTTACATGAGTTTTTTATCTACTTACATGATTTATTATTTATGATTTGTTTTGCAGTCTATAAACTGCTGTAATAAAAATGAACAAGACCATTAGGATCATTGGACTATACCACAGAGCAGTTCTATGATGTATACATGTGCTAATCTCAAATAGGTGTCAAAATAACAATAAATAAAAATATCTACATTCCCCTGTATGAAATATTAGTGAAATTAAAAAATATTTCTCCAGCAATTTCTAAAAATCTGTGATGACTTTACAATGATCAAAGAATATTTAGAATAAAAGTGCCATAAGTGAAACTCCAAAGTGCCTTTGGATATCTACCCAGCTTCCTAGCTTGGTGTTTCTGTGATGCACTGAATGATTCAAAATGCTACAAGGAGGTGGGAATGCTAAGGAAATCCTCTCCTATTCTAAATAGATCTGATGCTTTTAAAAATTATGACATGGAAACCTTTCAGTCTTCTAATGCAACTGGCAGAATGCTGAAAGTTTTCATTTAGTTACTATAGAAATCCAGTTTTCTTAGTAGGGAATTTTATTCTGATCCCTTGACTCTATTTTGCTAGTCTCTACACTTTCATACTTACTTTGTTATATGCAGATATAAAAAGCACTCTTTTTTCTCTCCCTCCCAGATATGTGCCATACAACTACAGCTTATCACCAGCACCATCTCTGTTTTGGTGAGATACAGAGACTGAAATCACCAACAAGGTCTTTCCTGTGTTAGTCACTCTGCAGCCATAGAGAAACACCTTATAAACAATAGAGTTGGTCAAATGCAGAATAACTGTTACGGAGTAATCTATTACTGAATTTTTACAGCTCTTCTGAAAGTCAGGAGAGGTACTGAAACATCAGAGTAATAGAAAGTTTTCACTTATGCCTTGCCTCAACATATATATGACATGCTCATACATTTCCACAAAATTGTATAGGAGCTGTGAATTGCTGTTGATCACAGGTGTCTCTTCTACAGGACAAACCCAAAATGTGCTGCTCTCCTGATGTATCCCACAGCCACCAAAGGGCAGACCACAGGGAAATGTGGAAGCAATTCTGCAATAAATACTGCCCTTAGGAAAC
This sequence comes from Zosterops lateralis, assembly GCF_965231275.1. Taxonomy (NCBI): domain Eukaryota; kingdom Metazoa; phylum Chordata; class Aves; order Passeriformes; family Zosteropidae; genus Zosterops; species Zosterops lateralis. The sequence continues at coordinate 38,238,212 of NC_139766.1, forward strand.
AATGGGGCATTTCTCTGTGATGCCATGAGGTATTGTGGGAGCTCTTTAAGGACCAGCTAATCTCAAAATGACTTCTTTTATTTCTAATAGCATAACATTTATTATTTTTCTTTCAGAAAAGGACATCTCCACACTTTTCGTTATTTGTTTAAAAATATTTTGAAAGCAGTAAGGCTTATGAGTAAATGTGTGCTCTGGCACAGTGCTTTATTTTAATAAATGAAAGGAGGACGTTTTCTTTGTATGAGTGTCAGTGATAGTGAATGCAGGGACCAAAATATTGTCACTTCAAGTTACTGTAATCCAAAGGTATTTACAGACTTCAATCTGAGTGCCTTCACACACTAAGCACTTCACAATTGCAAGATTTCCTCAAGTATTAGTAGTATTCCCCAGGGCCTTCCTAATTGTGTACTTCAAAGGTAAAAGTTTCTCTTAATTTGCAACACACTTTTGAGTACTAGATTAAAAACAGGTCCAGTTCATGTCTATTTACAACCTACTCCAATTAATCTTTCTAATTTCTAACAGCTACTATAATACACTGTGTGTTACATCATGCCCTAACCTCTGTAATTTTCAGCTGTAGGGGTAGGCATTGTCATCAGTATTTCACTTTTTATTTTAACTGCATGATTTGACTGAGTTTCTTAGTCTGTACCCTTCATTTTACCTCTGAAAACAAAAGGTATAAAAGGGATTTTAGGAAGGGATTAAAGTATTTAGTCTTCCAGAGAGCATTAAAGGTAATTTATCACTTTAACTCATGTGAAACTCAAACATCTATAAATCTTTCACCATGTCCCAAAGCACAAATAGTGACAGGACACAAAATTAAAAATCACCCAAACTACTACAAAACATTTTATATCAAACTATATGTGATGTAATGTCAAATATCTCATCTACTATGTTATTCACGTCAGCAACTAATTTAACCAAAGTGACACTAAAATCCAAAGACTTTTCTGCACAGAACCTGACAAACCAACCAGTGCCAGGACTACAAATATTATTTTCTTCAATACTAGTGAGATGTATCTTTGTCTTTTCTGGACAAAATATGATTTTTTTCTATCTAGATAGCAGGATTGATAAGAAACCTCAGGTTCTAGTTTACTGGTTTGTAAATCCTTATCTTGCATGCCTATTATCTTTTTCAAATTATCTATTTTCTTTAAAATTCCTTTTAGGAGTTTTTGTGCAATTATTCTTGCAGGAGCTAAGCTGCATCACAGTTTTTAAATATAAAAGACAACACTGAAATTAATTTTGTATGTTGAGTGGTAGATATTCATCACAAGTCTTTGCTTAACAATAGTATTTCCTCTCCTGACAAGGAATTTTTTCTCTTCATGCCTATTCAACAATAGCTAATGGAAGAAAAACTGGTGGAGAAATTCCAAAAATTGGCTCCTTAGCTGAAACCAGAGCATTTACAAAAACTGGATTATGTTGCAATTTAAAGTAGGTAAAAAGTTCTGGCGTTTAACTGTCAAATCATTCATTGTTCAACATCACTGGTTTGTATAGTAGCATAATAAAAAAGCCTAAATTTTAACATTAAACACTGATTTTTTTTTTAAAGAAGATACATTTTGATTATTCTAACTTTAAAAAAAACAAACCTACATTTTCCTAGCAAAAAAAAAAAAATTAAACATTTAGGACTCGTTCATTAGGGAGGCAGGAGGGGCTGGAAAGGAACAAACCAAAACATATTTCAGTGTCTTTAAGTCTTTTCAAAATGTCTCTTCTCTCCCTGTGTTTAGCCTGTTCTGTAGATACAGTGGTAAAAAAATTATGTTAGGACACAATTTAAACGGTGTGAGTGAAAGAAAAAGAAATACAGTAGAAATGTCAGACAGCTCCAGGAAATCAAGTAACACAAGAAACTATTTTTGAAAGCAAGAGCTACAGTGAAGTTAATTGTGCAAGACTGAAGCGTCACATATCACTGTAGCTTAGCTTTTATTGTTTCTGGGCAGAACTACCTCAGTTGTTGGGAGGCATCTCAGCTCTAGTCTCTCTCTAAATGCCTCTCCCTTTCCCAAAGAAACAGAATTTTCAGTTCAGACACCAGCACCTTCTACCTCAATTTAATACATAAATGCCTCAGGACAAACTTGATGGAACAGACCAAATTTTCTGAATCATCCTGGTCACGTTTAGAAATCCACAAGGGAAATGACAGCACACAGTCTAGAATCAAACACGGCTCCTGGATTTGAGGAGATACATACATATCATACATACATACATAATGGTTTGAATGGCTTGTGAAAATCTTTTTTTTTTTCTTTTTTAAGTTGTTGAAATAAGAAAAAAAAAAAAAAAAGAATTGTAACCTTGACATAGCTTTGAATATATGTTGAAATTTGTATTTCCGACTTAATTATGAATTAGCTCCTTTGACAAACACAAGGAATTTCTTCGGTCAAGGTTATCTCTACTCCTTTATTCCTCACCATTCCTAAAGCGTTGGATGAAACTCCAGCTACACATTTCAGATTACCGTATTAAAAAGCTGGGATATGCACTGACAGATAACACACACATACAGCTGTAGAATTTACAGACTGGAAAACATGCTAGACACACAACTTGTACTAGAAAAATACTGACTACACAACTTCTTGAGGTCCCTTCCAGTCCTATTTTTCTGTTATTAAATATGGTCATGCAGAAGACACATAATTTTCTCACTGCTTTCTTATGAAATTCATTGTGGCTTTTGTTTGAGGCTGTAGCTGCTGAAAGTGTTCAAGGCACAGATGTGCAAATTCTTAGTTGTGTGCAGAATTGGTTTGCTCCATATATCAACTGCAGCAATGAGCTCCAGACTTGGATGTGTACCCAGAGGGCTGGAAGGGTTCCCTGGGGATCTCAAGGCAGGACAACATTGCATGCAGACAGGTACTAATCCCACCATCTTGCATTTCTTCTTCTTCTAAAAGAAAAAAGAAAAAAAAGTAGAGATGAAAGAAATCCTAAGAGGTTACACAGCCCATTTCTGCATCCCAAGATGAATAAGAGACACTCAAACCATTTCTTCCCATAATGTTTTGTGGGGGGAGGGATGGTTCCTCTTTGTCCTCAATTATCCATTCATCTCAATAATCGAGGTTTCTTGGGGGAAACCCTTCTACATCCTAGCACAGGACACATCTTAGCTCTGCAGGCTGGAGATCATTAATCACATTCTCTTTTGGATGAAAAGATGGGGATATTGTCTGTGTGCATGGCTCCACTCTGCTCTTGGGTGAAGAACACAGATTGCAGCCTGTACACAGGAGGATAAAAAGAGCTGAAAGATCAAAGACAGATGTGAAGTTTTACAAGCCCTAAATGACAAGATTTTCTTTTTTTTTCTGAGAGTCTTTGGATTCACCAAAAGCAAATAAAGTGGAAACCTTAATACTATTGTCTATATTGTTGTAAGTTGTAGATGATCAAGCTTTAATATACCACTGTGTATTTATTATAATAAATACAAGGTGCTCAAGAGAGCAATAGATACCCCACCAGTTTTCTCTGGCATTTGAATATGTGAAGCAGAAAAAGGCTGTCATAAAATAAACAAAGAGCTTTCCAGAGGCATTCTGAGACTTCTGGATAGCAACCATCTAATAAATGTTTTAATTTCTTCTAAAGTTTCAGTCTTAAAGAGAGAGAGCGCAGTGGAAATCAGGCAAGACACCTTTGAAGACTATTTCAAACTGATCCTGAAGACCTAATACCAAGAGATTTCACTGTTGGAAATCACATTTCACACATAATAAAAAGTCAAAATTTGAACTACAGAATGTGTATTTTCAGAGTGGAGAGCTGCCAAGGTATTTGTGACTCGCTTCACCATGTCAGATGATAACAGCTCACATGAGCCAAGGTACACACCTGTTCAAATGCTGGCAGAATCACAGCTTTAAATTCTAAAAATGCAACTAAATATCAGGAAAATTTAATTTATTTTTATTATAATTAACTTGACATCGGCATTTTTGTTTACATGCTAGAAGCAATCTTGCACTAAGGGCAGCAATCTCAACCACTGGCGTTTTATTGTTAAAGAGAATACAGGCTTCCCATGAGATTTCTGATTGAAATTCATAAACATGATTAAAAAGCTGAAACACTCACTCCTTAAATTCATATATATACACCTTCTTTATAACCTCTTATGTTTGATTTCTAAGAAAAGTTAGGTTGAAGTTAGGCAGGTCATATGGCAGGACACCACCAATTCTACAGCCTAATGTGTCTCGCCAAATCCTCAGGTTTTGTTGCCTATCATCCCTCATTTTAGGCTTAGATTCTAAATTGTTTGACAGAAGATCATTGTTTGGTCTTTCTAGTATAGTGAGTAAAAGGGTGAAATTCTAGGTGATCATAGAATGTTTTGTATGCCAAGAAATGTCAAAAAATGAAAGTAATGTGATTTACTGTGGAAATCTCTGTCAAGTAATTGTACTATACTGTAGCACAATACTGTTTGGCTTTTAAACAGTAGGATGTGTTTTATATTTTATTTTATACTTTATTTCATGATTTGTTATTTAATGTTTGTGTACATCTTGAGCAGCAAAACACAATGAAAAGCCTAAATATTTTCACTCTTTTATAATGATATTTTGTTTTATCGTTCTATATTCTGTAAAGATTAGCATACTGAAAAGACACTAAATTTATTCTTGGCTTTTTCTATATAATGTTTGTGCTTAGTGGGATGTAGCTAAATCCACGAGTGCAAATATTATGATTTTCTAAAAAACTTCAGATAAGGAACAAGTCAGAAAAGGAAATTATCTGGGGACACCATTCATAACGCAACCCTCCGACAAAGTCTATAAACCAAAGAGGAGTTTGGGGCAGTAAAGCTGTGTGACCTTTGGTCAGTCTGCTGAGATGACCAAAAGGAAGTGAAAAAAAAAGAAACAAACAAAAAAAAGCTACGTGAATTAGGAAGCCTAAAAATACAGAAAAAAAAGAAGTAAGTGTGGATGTGGGGATAGTTAGCAGTATGAGAACTCAAGAGGAAAAGTACTAACATTAAAAGGTTTAAAATGCTAAAAAATAATGGAGAAGCAGAAGATGACAACTCAGCAAGATCAAGGTTCAAGATCAACCAAAAAGCAAAGATTATTGACCTCTCCTCACCTGAGCAGTAAGTGCAATCTCATCAGACTGGTGAGTATATAATGCTCATCTGGTAATATTAATCCTTACCTATGAGCACACTAGTCCTTGCTATTACAGTGTGCTTACCTCTAAATAAATGTTCTGCACTCTTCAGTTGTTTAAATCCTGGCCTTTATGTTCACAGTAAAAAGAATAAAAGGAATAAAAGTTGTCAAAGTGAATCAGATAAAATGGATTAGAAATTTAATTCTAAAAGACAAAAAAGGAAAAAGAGCTCCATAGAAAGAGGGGGAGGGCAGGAAAGTCAGTTAGGGTTGCAGTACCACAAGCCTGGTAAGTTTTAAGGCATTTTCATATACAACATGCTACCAGGAGCTTTTGTATCCACAATGAATAGATTATTATGAAATATGCCATCTCCAAGAGTTACTGTGCTCATTCCATATAGAATCCATGCACAGAAACTTCCACGTGCAAAAATTATATGAACATAAGAGTGACATATCAATAGGCAAGAAAAAATAAGGTTTTCATATTAGAAAATATTCACAGTGTTGCAATCAAACTCAAAGGGTGGCCTGGATGAGTGAGTGGAAGCTTCCTAATCAGCTTCCACAGTAATGTCTATATTGCCTTTCACTTGCCTAGATTCAAGCTTCAATTTATCAAGACAAGTGCTGTACATCAGCAGTATGCATTCTGTAAGCTGCCTTTGCCCCCAGGCTCACGAGAATAGAACACTGCAGAGGACATTCCCTTTACTGTGCTGCCTCTACCAGCACAGTGTAAATTGCACTCCTGGGCTGACAGCCTGTGCCATGTTCCCACCACTAGACTCTCCAAACACAGCCCCTTAAGAGGGGGCTGCAGCTCATCATTATAATGCCTGTGTGTCCTGTGTTGCAGTGTAGGATGTACACAAAGTGTTTATTCTATCACCATCTTCATGAACTGTTGAAACCAGGTGGGTTAGTGTTTTCCCAAGCCCCCTGCCTTTTCTGCTAATGACTTTTGGGGTGTCTTCTGCTAATGGCCCATCAACGCCTTACCCATGACTCACAGGTAACTCCCTCCAGGAGTTATCTCTGTTTAATGGGCCATCAAGGACCCACTGCACAACTCATCATCCCATTGTGAGATGCTCTGCCCAGGGGGAGGAGCCAAGCATTCTCACCTGATATAAGTTGGTATGTGGGACAGTGCAAGTGGCACTTACCCACTGGATTCCCAGAGGAGCAGAGCTACCAGACCTTTCTACAGGATCACTGCTTCAGGAAGAGCCCCTCACCTGGACTGCTTCCACCATCCTGCTCAGGTTGTATTCTAACTCTGTCAGTGATCCTTTGTGTTATTGCATTTATTTTATTTTATTTTTACCTTTCTTCTTATTAAATTGTACTTCTGACTTGGAGCCTCTCACTCGTTTTGCTTTCAAACCCCAACACTGTGCTAAATTTGTTTGCAGGAGATTTGTACCAGCTGCTGGTGAGTGATCAGAAACCCTTAATAAAGAACTCAAGCCTGTTTCTTTCTTTGAGCTGAAGTCGACAACAAAAGTCTCACAAAACCTTCTGGCATTGGAAGGCACTTTGTGCACTCCAGCAAAGCGATATCTGTCCTTTAGTACATTTTACAGGAGACAAGAAAAGTGAGAATTATCTTCTATCTTCCTACCTTCTGCTCAGTGTCACCTGTGAAATCTGGCAGATAATGCTTAAAATCCTCTTCTAGTTCATAAGAAGACATGCTCCATTCCCTAGATTTTGGTATTTCATTGAGCCTAGTATGGAAAAATGCATCTCTATGTCACAGAAATAGGCACAGTCATGCAGCACATCTTCCATCCCTGCACATTTATGTCAAAGATGATGCTATCCACTCCCCAGCTGGCTGTCAAAAGTTGTTCACCTTCCAATCCACTGCCACTGAAAGCATCTACTCAAAATTATCATGGTATTCATGCCAACATCTTAAAGTTTACTGTCCTTACTGTTAACCTTATGAGAGAGTTTTCACCACAGGTAATGTGTCTGCTCCTGCCATTGCTGGCCTCCAAACTTAACTTATTTTCAAGCAGGTGCTGACTCTGCACTGGGGTAGGAAAGATGTGCATGTTTAGCTGGCCACCTCCACTGGAGTGAATTTTATACTATCACCTGGAGACCAGAATCTTGATAGACAAATATCACATTTTGGTCCTACACACTCATCCGTCAAAACTGAGGTGGTTCCTAGTTCTTCCCTGTTTTTCAGCTGAAGAAATATAGTCTGGAGTAACTGTGTCATTCAGCTTCAGCACAATTTGTGATCTGTAGGGGTAGAGTGGAAGTCTGACATGGTCTTCTCCCACCTGCCATAGTTTGAAGCTCTTTTGTGATCCAATTTATTCAAGTTATAACTCATGGGATGTACTCAACAGTCTGATACCAAATAATTTGTCTGTCCTTTTTGGAGCTTAGGCCTTTACCTAATCTACACCAGATGAACGAGCCCACCCTGGGCACATGACTTTTCCAACAGATAATGTTTTAAAATCAATCTGCTAAATACAAGAGGGAATAAGACAGTCTCATACAAGCTTCTACACAATCTCTCTAAATTTTACATAACATATGGGTTCAGAAACCATGCATTTTTCCTCTCCTAACACACAAATATATGCATTTCCTTACTCAGAGAGCTAAAAGCAGATATTTCACCTAACCAAGACAACTGTTTGCATACCTAAGTAATGCACATTTTATAGGCAATGGATGGAAAACTGACCACACATAAATATCCAGTATTTACAAATTACTCCCATTTCAATACTGCCACTTCTAAGCAGTTTCAATGTTCTAAAATATCTGGATTAATACAGAGAAATTAAATAACATTTGGGCTTAAAATTCACATTGGCCCATTCTCACCATCTGTGTAAATGTTTTCATTCCCAGAATCTCATACACATGCAAACAAATTCAGAATTAAAGCACCACAAAATGCTTTCTGTGGAGTCGCTTAAATTGCTGTAGATTCTCTGAAAAGAGTCCAATACATACAAAAGTACTGGAGAAATATGGACTTAAACACAGGTAAAACCTGTCTCAGTATGCATAGGGAAAAAAATGTTCTCTGATGTACAAATACCATCTATAATTAATATCTTTTAAAATATACCATCTTTCTCAGAATCATTAATTATGAACCAAAACATATAATTACAAAAATAAGTTGGCACTAATCTATAAGAGCAAACATGTTTCAAAATTCATACCAGCTACAAAATTTTGCTTTTTATCAATAATAAAACTAAGTTTATTAATTCGAACTCTCACACATTTTGATATATTGTGTAGGTCTTAGTTTGCAAAGATGTGAAATACATTCTGTATCCATGATGTGTGTCTGATCTGTTAACAATAAAATACAATCAGAAATGGGGCCAAACAGGAAAGCTAGATAACAAAGAGCAATTACTTTTTATGTTTCCCACATCTGGAAATGAAAAAAAGAATTTGTAATCACCTTACCTCTAAATATGAAGGAATCAATAGCATCATTTTCTCCTACTTGCAGTAAACTCTCCAGGCTGTTACAAAAAAAATCAAAATAATGTTGATAGTCAAAGAAGGGAAGTTTTCCAAGGCTACCCTAGTCATCCAAGTAGTCTCTGTCATTAGATATGGCAAAGAGATTAAATTAGGAATATTAACCACTTTTGTAGGTTTGAACTCTGTGACTTTAAGATTCTAACTTTTAAAAAAGCATACCTCCCCCAGTTATGTCCACATCAGTTATTAGTTCTGTACTATGACAAAGGGGCTTTCAAATTCTTTGCATTATTAATTATTTTTTTTCTGTAGATGACAGTGCTCTTCCAGAGAGCAATTTCTAGCTGGTACCTAAGTGTTTTTCTGAGTAAAAAGGAACTGTTACAGATGTTAATGTTTTATAAATGAAAGAAATGAAGATAGACAACTTTTAAGTACACTTGTGGGGACAGGTTCATAACTGTCCCTAACCTGAATACTCAAAACCAGGAGGAAAAATGCACAATATGCCCCTGAATTTTCAAACTGGTGAAACACAAGTTGCTGTTTCATATAGACAGAATTGGAATTTTTTTAAAAATATATTAATATTCTAGATATTCTGACCAACTGTGATTTACTCTTTAGATTTAAAGTACTACAAGCTAGTAACTGAAGGAGGAAGCAGATGAATAGTATACATTATGTGCCTTCTGAAAACTGGGATTTGTTACCATTCATTACCACTCTATGTAACAGGTGTCCTGTTTCCAGTTGTAGGCAGAGAATCACAGACTCACAGAATCACTAGGTTGGAAGAGATCTCCAAGATCATCAAGTCCAATCCAGCCCTAAAACCTCAACTAAACCATGACGCTTTTTTTAAACACATCCAGGGATGATGACTCCACCACATCCCCAGGCAGACCATTCCAATACTTTATCACTCTTTTTGTAAAAAACTTTTTCCTAATATCCAACCTACATAAAAACAGATGCCTCATATGTTGTCTTTTGCTGCCATTGCTCCATGGTCCAGTGGGGGGAAGCCGGGCAACACTTGTCAGTCAGAGAAGGAGAAACTTTCCCTTCCACATCCTTCCTCTGGGAGGGAAATAGCAGCAGGGAATTCTGGCCCCAGTCCTTCCATGGAAGAAACATCCCAAAACCTGGCTCAACCTTCACCCCAGGCAGAGACATTCAGTCTTCTGTGTGGCAGCCTTGCCTAGAGCCATCCCCAAAAAGGGAGATCTCTTCAGTGGGCTGATTTCTGACCTCAGTGAGTTAAGGACAGATAATGGGACTGTTGAAGCTAAGTGTTAGGAAGGTGTTGTGGTTTGAAAGCAAAACGAGTGAGAGCCTCCAAGTCAGAAAAACAATTTAATAAGAAGAAAGGCAAAAAGGCAAAAATAAAATAAATAAAATAAAATAAAATAAAATAAAATAAAATAAAACAAAATAACACAAAGGACCACTGACAGAGTCAGAATACAACCTGAGCAGGATGGTGGAAGCAGTCCAGGTGAGGTGCTCTTCCTGAAGCAGTGATCCTGTAGAAAGGTCTGGGAGCTCTGGTCCTCTGGGAATCCAGTAGGAAAGGGCTGCTTGTCCTGTCCCAAATCCCAGATTCTATCCAGGTGAGAATGCTTGGCTCCTCCCCCTGGGCAGAGCATCTCACAATGGGATGAGGAGTGTGAAGTGGGTCCTTGATGGCCCATTAAACAGAGATAACTCCTGGAGGGAGTTACCTGTGAGTCACGGGCAAGGCATTGATGGGCCATTAGCAGAAGACAGCCCAACACTAGAGCACTGCCCCACTTGGTTTCAACAGTTCATGAAGATGGTGATAGAATAAATACTTTGTGTACATCCTACACTACAACCCAGGACAGAAGGGAAAGAGGATATCTAAACTATATTAAAAGATAACTCCAAATCAAACCTTTAGCTAGTGCAAGAAAGGAATAACTATGTCCAGTGGGTCTCTATCAGTTTATATCACCTCAGTTTATGGCTCTTTGTATATCCAATAAAGATGAACAGAGTAATTTCCAAAATTTTCCATGTTTGTTCAGATGCTTTCACGTTTCCAGGGAAATTTTCAAATTGATGCAATGATTACCTCTTAATTAGTAGTAAAATGTATTTTAATAGTTTAGTCAGGTTTTTAAATGAGTAAAACAGTAGTCAGGATCCTGTTAAGCAGAAGGATACAAAGGTTTAATGCACATTTTTTATCAGACTCTACTTTCCAGTCCACAGGATAACCCTGAATCTTCTGACAAAGCTAAACTTCTCTCACTGAAACTGATGGAGTTTAAAAGACCCTCCACAGATGGGTCTGTCCCATCTGCCATCAGACTGCTCTCCAATGGGATGTGCAACCTCCATTTGCAAGCCTGAAAGCATTTTGACTGTTACAGTACTTGGTAAATCTTTTAAAAAAGCAGCTGGGACTCCAGAAATAGAACACATTAACTCCTGACACATTTACACATGCAAAGGCTCTAAGTGTAAAAGAGTCAAATACTTCTGACAGTCCATCTCCCCTGACTTACAGCCTTAGCCAGATCATGTTTTATTGGGAAATAAAAGAGCATATTGCTGGAGAAGAGATGTAACATGAAGCAAACTTGTTGCTTGAAAACTCTGCAGTGACATTTATTTTGCCATTTCATGTAAGAAAAGTGAGAGGAATTATGGGGGAAAAAAACTGTTTCAGTAGGAAAGAGTTCTATCTTGACATGGATGGGAAGTAAAAGCAACTTCTGTCCAAGATTTCTGTTTCACTTGGCTCTGAGGATGGTGATATGGGCGAGTCCAGAGAGAAAAAATAACAACTGACATACTCTCTGGCTTGTTTGTGTGTATGTTACAAGATTTCAGATATTTAATCATCTGTCCCTCAAACTCACAGTATTAGATGGAGGAAAACACAAGGACAACATTTACTATACTAGAACCAGTAGCAGTTTCCAAGGCATTGCAGCAGTAACAAGAAGGCTGGAAGTGGGCAAAAGGTTGTGAGGGGACACAGCCAGGCCAGCTGAGCCAAAGTGGTGAAAGGGATATTCCATACAATGTAATGTCATGCCCAGCAGCAAAACTGGGGTAGTGGGAGAAGAAAGGGAAAGGCAAGATGGCTTTCAAAAGCAGCCACCTCTCAGGGACTGGCTGGGTATCACTCTACTTGTGCAGACTGCTAAATGATTGCTTTTGCATCACTTGTTGGGTTTTCCCCCCTTTTTTCTTCACTTTAGCTGTCCTTTTCTCAGCTTATGAGTTTTGGGAGTTTTTTCTCTTCCTAGCCTTTCCCCTGTCCTGCTTGGGTAGGTGTGCATGGGGTAGATGAGCTGGCAGCTGTCTGGTCACTAGCCAGGGCCAACCCACCACACATTACCTTCTCAAAAAAGCTGCCCTCTCTTCAACAATGACATTCCCTCCTGGAAAATACATTCAAAATCTTTCTTACAAAGACCTCATTAAAGTATTAATTCAAATATTTTCATCTCTATAGCTCTCAGTGCACAGAAGATAAATACATTAACACTAATAATAGGAGACACTTTTTAACTTGCAATTTGATTGCACTTCCTTTTCAAAATAATTTCAGACCTATACCAAATATTACAAGATCAATTTCTTCCTATAAACAGGGTTAAATAGCTGACTCCCATTTAAATCTTTGAAAAAAAATTGCTGGACTCTCAAAAACAGTACCTTAAGGAGAATATGTCACCATACTGGCAAAGGCAGAAAATAGCACTAGCTACTGCCTAGTATTCCACAGACCTCAGCTTCATTAAATAATGTAGCAAAGAAGAATCTCATTTTTTACACAAAATTACTTGTCATCTTATAAGATTATTTTTACTATTAGAAGTGAACATAATATCTGAAATTCACATGTATTCATATGGTTACACAGATCATTTCTTATTGATCAAATAAAGCTATTTAAGAACATGATTTACTCTGTGTGGGGTTTCACAGTCATCATTCTTAGCATAAGTATCTATCATGACCTAGAATCTCAGTGGTATTTGTTAAACATAATGTTTGCATAACACTAAATGTAAAATTTTGTCTCAATTTACTGCAAATTAAATGGAGGATTTGTGATAACTTAATATTCTTGCTTTGCCCAAAGCTTTTCCTTCTTCTCTTTCCAAATTAACAAAATTTCTTCCCAAAAGCTACCTCCTCTTGCAAGTTCCTTGACTTTGATCTGTAAGAATTTTCCAGACTCTGGACTGAAAAATGAGTTAAAGATTCCACTGCAAAAATAATGGAGCTGAAAAAGCCCAACTATCCCAGACTAAACTGTTTTCCTGTGCTTCAGCCACTTATTCTCATAGAGAAGACTGAATGCATTGGATTTTCACACCGTCTAATTTACTCAATGGGAGATCTCCAAGTCAGTTCTCACAATCCAGTTCTATAAATTCACTCCCATTTTTTTTTCCTTCATTCTCATAAGGAGGTCAAGAGATTTTTTGCAGCACCTCTCACCTTCCCCACACTAACCAAGATAAACAAAGAGCTCATTGCTTAGGGCCTGTAAAATCCATATTATCTCCCTTTGTATTGCTGTATGCCTTTTCACTGCTACCTGATGCTATTATTCATAGGGGAGTCCTCCAATAAAAACCCTGACATCACACAAGTTTCTTCATGCAAGAAAACAGCCCGTAAGTCAGGATCACTTGGAATATGTTGATAATTAAATAAGTTAAGTTGCTTTTCAGAACTAAGTTATAATCATGCAAGTACCGAACATCCATTTTTGCAATGGATGCAAATAATCACTTCCCTGACTAAAAAAAAAAAAAAAAAAAAAAAAGACTGAATGTATGGGAAAATTATCTATAATTAGGAAAAATCAGAATTAGGAAAGAGGGTCACAAGCTTTTGCTTTCTTCCCCCAAAAATTGGGTAATTTTAGTGGTTTTAGTAATTTTTTTCTCTGCCCTGAGAAGTATTGAGCACAATTTAAGTCTCTTCCTCCAGTGTCTGTTTATGTAAAGGAATAAATCAGAGCCTCTTTCCTTGAACATTTAATGGGATTTATATCACATGAAGAGGTTTTTTGCTGATTGTCTTTTTTAGTGCAAAAAGAATGGGTTGCTGAAAATATAATTATTATTGGTTTTAATTGTGTAATTCTACAACATGAAAAACCCATGACAAGGATTTCAATAAGCTTTTTCTGTACTAGAAAGGCGGCTATGCTGCCTAGGAAATAAGTCAAATGTAAATAAACCCTTCATGGTAATTTGACAAGGCTATATAATCAATTTCAATACATAAAGTAATACCATCTACTCCTCTAAAGATTCTTCACCTAAATGCTTTTTATTTTGACAGTCATAATGTTTACTTACTCCATTTTTCTAATGCTCACTCTTTATATGACTCAGGGGTAAGTACTGGAAAGGTCTAGGTAAAAATGAGCCCTGCTTTTAAGAGAATATTCATTTTCCCATAACGATGATTTATTTTTTAAGGTATCTTTGAAAATGCAGCCCAGACCTCCTTCATGCTTTGGCCACTTCCATGTCAGCTTCTCACTGTTACATATCAGCATGCTCAGATGCAGAAGCATTGGAGTGACTGACAGAAGCCACTATTCTGAAAAACATTGATTCATCACAACAGAGAGCCACAAGGTAGGTCAAGATAGAAAGAAAAGTGCTGAAAAAGATTTGATAAATATTCAGATTTCCGCTGTCTGTGATGCTTTAAAAGACAAATACTAATATTTTTGTAAGTAGCTAAATCTGCAAAAAGAAAACAAGCAGCTCAAAACCCCCTTTAAATCTATATCCAGTTTGCCATCAGATATTTGGTGAGGTTTTTTTAAAGTCTTTCTTAAGTTTAGATTTAGTGCTCTGACAGTCTAATTAGAAAATAAGTGTTCACAGAATCAGACAGAACTGCAGAACAGGAAAACAGAGCTTAGTATCTTAAATGATTCCATCTTTATCAGACACAATTCCTTCACTTTGGCATAAATTATTTCTGGCCTGAAATTAGAAGGATTTCCAAGTTCTCTTCTTCTTAACTCACTTGTTACCAAAGTTAATTGTAAATTGCAATAGCTGTGAGTTTAACTCCATGTAAACCAAAAAAAATCTAGTCTGCTTTCTAAAGCAAAAGCACCTATTTTTGAGAAGGTTACTGTAAATAAAATACCTGATGTGAATCAAATTATTTCATTTTATATATATAATTCATCATTGCTGTGAACATAAATAATTCTGGGCCTGCTCAGGTATTTTTTATTGAATCCTTTACTTTGATTTTAAAGATTAGATCCTTCTTTCTAGTGAATCAACAGGAATTTTGGCTGAGTTACTGGTTGAACTGCATCAATAAAAGCTTAGCTAGTAAAAATGTATATTCCAAGATCCTTTTAAAATATAATTGAAAGGATCTGAGATTTTGGCTTAAGGACAGTAAAATCACAAAGTCAGACTGGAAAGCCTGGTTAATAGCACTAATTAAACAGTAAAGAAAACAGTTACTATAACTTTCTAAGCATGGGAATCATTGCATGTGAGTATACAACCATTTGGCAAAAAAAAAAAAAGTGCATCACAAAAATCAGCCTAAATCCATATAGAAAATTCAGTACAACACAGGGGTCATTTAGTTCATTTCTATATTAATTTGATTCCTCTTACTGTAAATTTACACTTTAAAAAATAATTTCAGTTCTCATCTTGTTTTGTCATATTCCAGTGAAATGCTAGTAAAGTTGGTATTTAATAAATAATCAGGATTTTCTTGCTTCATCTTTCTTTTCTTACCTAAAGATTTTTTTTTAATCTTTGTTCACATTCTGTATATGCCAAGTGCTTTGCTTTACTTCTCCAGCTACTTCCCGACAAAACCAACAAAACAGCCACTTAAATTCTTATCTATGCAGTCCATGAGAAGCCAAATCCTAGTCCTGAATATCCTTGAACGAAGAGGAAGTTTGTCTGCTTACATTCTTCCAGTGTTCCCTTTATTCAACCAAACTATTTCTTCCATTCTGAAATTTTCCAATGCTCAGTCACACAATCTTACTGCCTCAAAACATCCTGCATGTTGTGGCTGAAAGCAAAACGAGTGAGAGGCTCCAAGTCAGAAATACAATTTAATAAGAAGAAAGGTAAAAAGGTAAAAATAAAATAAAAGAAATGCAATAACACAAAGGACCACTGACAGAGTCAGAATACAACCTGAGCAGGATGGTGGAAGCAGTCCAGGTGAGGGGCTCTTCCTGAAGCAGTGATCCTGTAGAAAGGTCTGGGAGCTCTGCTCCTCTGAGAATCCAGTAGGAAAGGGCTGCTTGTCCTGTCCCAAATCCCAGATTCTATCCAGGTGAGAATGCTTGGCTCCTCCCCCTGGGCAGAGCATCTCACAATGGGATGATGAGTGTGAAGTGGGTCCTTGATGGCCCATTAAACAGAGATAACTCCTGGAGGGAGTTACCTGTGAGTCACGGGCCAGGCGTTGATGGGCCATTAGCAGAAGAGCCCAACACTAGAGCACTGCCCCACTTGGTTTAACAGTTCATGAAGATGGTGATAGAATAAATACTTTGTGTACATCCTACACTACAACCCAGGACACTGCAGTACCTCACCAGCATAAAGAACAAAGTCATTAAGGCACACATTCCTTATCTTGCTCAAGAACTCTCCTTCTCTCCCTTGATTCTTACCCAAACAGTCCATTATTCAGAGAAGGCTGGAATAATAGAATGGGAAATCCACATTCAGGCACCCATTTCTGCCAGTTCAAGGCCAGACACAGAGGACATCCATACTGCTCAGGGAATCAGGATGTGGAGATGCCTGTGTTGGCAGTGCATGAGCTGATGTCTCACCTGGAAGCGGCCTATGGTGCTCAGTGCAGAGTGATGCTCACCCTGCTCTTCCAGGCTGAGGGAATTACACAGCTACCCCTGAGTGTGATGCAAACCCCTCTGCTCACACTGTTCCACCCAGTTCTGTTCACTCTGTCTGAGACAGTGATATGCTGGAGTACTAGAAGGGTAAAAAGTCAGTCAAGTTCGTGAAGTAATCTTAGAAAAGGACAGGATTAGTTTACCTCTCAGCATTCACTGAGACAAGAAGCTCCCTTTAAGCAGAGATTCAGGTTTATGTCTTTGCTTTCATTTTGGCAGAGCAAGGACTTGAATCACTCTCTTCCATTATCCAGGTAGGTACCTTCACTCCCAATTTACAAGTTATTATGTAATGGCTCACTAGCTATGCTATTGTTCAACAGAAACTTACTCATCAAATCATGCAAAATTTTATGAAGCAGTTTTGATATCACAAGAGTTCCATCATGGCTTCATGTATATGCACATATCCTTTTATATACATTCATTCCTACAAGCTGTGTAAAAATATCAACATAAAGATCACCAACCAACTCCTGGAAATGTGAAAATTCGTCATAATTTTTAGCACTCAGTGCTGGAAAGACAAATTCTCTGAAGACACCATCAGAAAAGCCTCTGCTCAGTTTTTGCTTGTGGTTTATGCCACAGAGCAAAGGCATGAAAAATGGCAATTATACATTGTAATGAAAATTATTTTCCAGATGAAAGTGAAAACTAAATACAAGAACACAGTCAAAGAACTAGACACAATTTTTGGGTAAGCAAATGGTTCCTAAGTCAAATACCTGTTAGTATAGTAATGGCATTGGCCTTATAATAATTACTTTTCAATAAAAATATTCTTATGTATTTGTCCTTTACTAGTTTTAAACATGAAATTTTACAGGAAACATATTTGCCTATTGATATATATTGATTGCCTATAGAGTATAAGTTGATGTACTTCAATATTTAAGTTATCAAACTCTTTTCGCAATGGAAATATTAAAAACAAGCAAATATATTATTTCATAGTGAGGGCATGAATAAGTTACAAAAAATTATAATGTATAATGCTTTTACCACCTTTGTTTCAAGAAACACTTTTGATAAGTGAGCTGTCATTAACAACTGAGGTCAGACTTCCAGCTGTGCTGATGAAACAAAACCCTTAATTTTTCAAGTTTAAAATTTCCAAACTGAATCTTATTATTTAAAAAATTATTCAAGTTTGTTATACCAGTAACTCAGTGATATATACTCTATTTCCTCCTGAAATACACTGCTTGATCCTACATTTTGCCCCAGATATATAAAAAAATTAGCAGTCGTAGGAAATAGTTCAAAAGCCAGAAAGGAGGAAAGGATGCAGGTGGGAGTAAAGACTTGGTTACATTACTTTCAGTTTTGTTTCTCTCATTAGACAACAGTGTGAGAACATTTCACAGTTTCCCTGAGGTAAAATATGTTATAGAAATGGAAAATCAGCATCTTTCAGGAGTTGCTGGAGACTGGCTACATTACTTACAAGAAATTCTGGCTCAGACCTTTAGCAGTTGTAATAACATTCTTGATCTCCTTTGTAAGCAACAGATGTTAAATATCTCAATTTTCAATATAAAAATTAAGCTCATTACATCATTACCTAACTCAGAGGATAATCACAGTCTTGTGATGCAATTCTGAATTAGAAGACTACATCTTCTCTTTTGCTACGTTATGTTTAAATACAAGGTAATTAAATCATAGGTATTTATTTCAGAAAAATCTGTTTAGTACACATAAAAGTTAAAACATACTAAGATAGCTCTATGAATCTACTTCAACACAAAAAAGTATTAAAAACAGCATACAATAAATGTCTCTCCTGATCTCTTAGGCTGAGATGATGATATTCTAAAGACCCACTACTCTTTTAAATGGTAGAAATGTCATATTAATCTTTTGTGCTACACTCAGCCTTCTGCTCTTTGAGCCATGAGTGTGCCATCAGAATCCATGCCCTTCCTTCCAATGCAAACCATTCTATGAATCTGTGATTAATTCAAATATCTTGTCAATTCTACCGAAACATAAGAGACATAGAGCTTTAACTGAGACATAAATTGCTTATCTCTTCTTTAATATATACTTTATTGCAGACTGAGAGTGAAATAAGAAAATATGGACTTCCTTATACATCACAAATACAGCTTAAAATTGTTCCATATTCTGAATAGCTTTAAAATGTTACCTCACATGTACCAAGTACAAATGTCATAATGTCTTTTTTTACCTTGGTTGGGTCAGAAATGGTCTCTGCCAGATGCTACATATTTTTCCAAGATGAAAAGTATTAAATTAGGGTACGATTAGAACCTATTAAAAAAAGAAGAATCTAATTAATATTGATGAATTGCTGATAAACCCAAATCAAGTAAGGAAATCAGGTGAAGCACTAGCTTTTGAAAGCAAACACAATTCCAACCACGAGTTTTATTTTGACTAGGCAGAAATGTCATTTGGAAAAATATTCCACTGCACAAACTTTTAGCAGAATGCATAGAGAAATACAGAAGACTGTTTGTGTGTCACACTGTGTTATTAAATGCTGACAACTATGTGTTCAAGACTGCGAATCAGAACTTTCTTAATCCCTTCTTTACCAAAATGTAACATAGAAAATAAGCAGGGAGATGACCACTTTGGGTTATCTCTCTGCTTATCTTTTCTATCCTTGAAATTAGGTTATATTTTCACCAGGAAATCTAGAATTTACATTCTTTAGGGAAGTGGAGATTCCAGTGGAAACTGTCAGTTGCAGAGACTGGAGCTCTGGAATTACTGCAAGACTGTCAACTAAAAGCTGAGATTTCTTTAATTGTTGGGGGTTTTTTTTGTTGTTTATACTCATTTTTAGAGAATATTTTTAGAAAAAAACAACAGTACAGATATCAAAGGTTTGAAGACAGCTGCCTGCCAAACAAACAAACAAACAAAATTGGTTTTCTGACATTTAATTGTTTCTTTACAAAGAAAAAATTGCAACAATTCATAAACACTGTGGGATAGGATTGGCTCAGGGGGGATTGTGTGAATTTGGTTTGTTTGCATGGTAGCACAGGCCCGGTGGACCCAGAGAAACATATCAAAGGATATATACAGCAAGTTTTCTTTCCTTCCCTTTGGGTCAGAAGCTAATTTTATAAATATCATATAATGTTTCATGCAGCTTCCAGTATAAAATAACCTTTGTGTCAGAAGATTGAGGTGATTGATGAGAAATGTTGAGGTGCTTGACCTCAACTTTTGTTTCCAAAATTCAGCAAGATTTAGCATAAAATTCATGTGGACTTTGTGTCTGCAGTTGATAATTAATCAGATTGTTTTGTCCACATAGACCAAGACATAATTGTTACTACTAAAATGAAACAGAGCAAATAATACTAGAAAAGAACACCCAGGAAAGAGAGCAACAAGAAGATGTTTGGTGTAGCTTCTTTTGATCAAAGCAAGTATCAATCCCTTTGGGCACCAAAAAGCTGGTCTAAAACAGCTCTAAGGAGTACTAAAGAATAAACCAGTACTATCTTGATGAAAAACTCATTATAAAAAACTGAGTGCTAATGAGTCTGGACAAACAAAATGAGAATAGCCTAAAAGAGAGCCTTGAAATTAATAATTTCACTGGAAATTAATTTCACTATACCATATGATATACAAAATTACGAAGGCTGTACTACTTATGAAAAAACACAACAGAGCAAAGATTTCTTACCTATTCTTTTACAACTATCTCATGTATAGTATAAGAATTATCCCAACTGAGGACTTGCCTTTATCCAGCTTCTGATGATAAAATAGTTTTTTCACGGGCTAAAACCACAAAATCAGCTCCCTTTCTCTAAAATCTTTGACCATTACCATGGCTTCCAAGTTCCTCCTTCCTAAAGATAGAATAGGGAAAGTTCTTGGCCCATCAGCAACACGACATCAGATGGGTATGTCAGAAAAGGCCTGCAGAAAACTTCATTTGTACTTCCTCACTCCAGAATAAACCCAGCAACAAGTCCTTCCCAACACATAATTGACAATACTACTTGGGAGCATCTCTGGTCCTTCCAAGGGTGCTGATATTCCTGAGGCATTCCTGATTATTTCACTTTTCCCTTTCACCATTAAGAGCTACACAAATATTTCCTAGTTTGGAAACACTTTTTTCTACAGCACAGTTGATTAAAAAAGAATTTGACTTTTTGACCAAAAAAAAAGCCTTATACTTCCACAATTTATGAAACATTTTTTCAGAAAAAAAATGTTGATTAACATTATTAACACAATGATTAACTACTATTTTATTTCAATCATCACATTTCTAATATGTCCTGCATGTCCTCAGAGATACCATTCTACAGCATTTCTTCAGCCTACATACAGGTCTTATGTTCTATTTTCATTTTACGTGCTTCTGTGATAACAATTCTCATGCAGTCTTTTTTTTATTATTATTTTATTATTAATAATGCTATTTTTATCCAGAAGTGGAAGAAGATTTAATGCAATTATTGACACTATAAAAAACGTATCATCAAACCATATCTCAGTAGAAAAAACTCAGATTTTGGAAGGATGCTAAAGTAGGTTGCTTTATCTATTCAAACTAGAGAGCTACTAAAACCATGATATAAAAACAGGCAAAAGAGGAAAATATTACAGGTGATCAGTCTTCTGAATTTTACTATATTTTAGTGATTTATTCTATCTAGTAATGCCCGAGTCTTAAAACTTCGGTGCCTATATTGTCTAAATATTAACTCTGTGCCACAGACTCTCAGTGAGTGATTTGCAAATTTTTCAAGTTCACTGCAACATCCTTGTGAATCAATGATACCCCATTACAGATTCAGGTACATTCTTTAAATAATTTTACAACATCTGCAGAGCACAAGAAACTGACTCCTATTGAAAATCATTGGGACTTAGGTACATAGCATAGATTTTCAAAACTACTCGTTGCCAGACTAACTATGTTACGTATTCACAGACACAAACATTTAGACTTCAGGCTATAATTTAACCAACATTTAATACTCTTTAACATGCATAGTCTTATTTTAAATTTTTTTTTTTTTTTTTTTTTTTTTTTTTTTGGTCAGGATAAATGATGCCTGATAGTTGAACTGAAAGGTGTGATGTAAATAAAGCAATATATGAAATACAGGATTTAAAATATAATTAGAAATACTTTGGACTTCTAGAATAAACAAGTTCAAATTAGTTTTACTTATCTAGAGGGAAAAAACAAGAATTTATTAATGCACGTTTTTTACAGTTAATTTAAAAGCCATAGGGCAGAAAAATTTAAAATTCAGACATATAAAACCAAGCCTGAAACTCAAAAAAAACCCCACCTCAAAACAACAAACAAGAAAACAAAACAACAAAAAAAAACCCCAACTACACAAATTTCCAAAACTCTCTGCTGTTAAGCATGTATTTTCACTAGACATATTGTCGCAATATTTATAGAAATGTACAAAGGGAGGAGTTAAAAGGACTTTCTTTGTAGTTACCAGTACAGAAAGATTAAATGCATTGATTAAATGCATATAAATTTGGAGCAGATGACCAGTTGCCACTAATTTCTGTTAAAGCCCACACAAAATGAAGATAACATTCCAGTTTATGTATTATTCTAGACAGAACCAGTTTCAGGATTTAAATCTGAGTACAAAGAATAGCTTCTGCTTGTATAATTCAACAGTCCAGACACATGTTAATGCTAAGCAGATTTCTGCACACAAGTGTCTCCTATCTACATGCATTGAAATCTCTGTGAAGTCCATTTTCAGGCTTTTTTGACTTGTCAAACCTTAGATTGCAAAAGAATGGAGCGGATGTGTAACAGATGTGTACTAGATTTTCAGAGCAGGCAATTCCTGTGATGAGTATTCCTTAGCTATATGCCCCAAACTGCATGTTCCCTTTCCACGTAAACTGTGACAAGTTGAAATTCTGCATTTTTAGGTTGCAGCTGTAGGACTTCAACCTTTAGTGAAAAGATGTCTCTTGGTTTAATTAATACAGACATTACAATCATAACAAAATAGTTTACAGTCTAAATGCCCTACAGTTTTCACAGACTACTATATTTGGGTTCTATACCACAGAAACTGTTGGACATGTAAAATCTGCTACAGCATATTTAGTACATTTTCTAAACATGAATATAGAAACAATATAATTTTTCATGAACAAGGTGTCGAGAGCATTTTCAAAGATAGAGAAGACTTTTGGTGATTAATATTATGGCTCACGTTACTCCGTTAAAGTTTTCTTTTTTTTTTCAATGGAGAAAGTTGTTAGTAACATCTCCCAACCTAGCAGGTAAACTCTGCAGTAGCAGACCCATATTTGCACAGAAAACTGCACTCCTATCTTCTAGCTAGAGAATAGCACATGAAATACTGTGCTGCAATACTGAGGGTGCTTGAAAATTGGGTTCCTCCTGCAAGGACGCATTTAGTTCTTCAGTAAAATTTCAGAAGCTGTCATAAAGATGAATATTTTTGAAATCTAATTTGTTTCATCTTAATCTTTTAGGATAGCAAATTTAAGACATGAGTGAATGAATATAAACAAAATATGACTAATCTTTTATTGTAATGCAGCTTATCCACCTGGCATGTTTCATAGACACCTTCGGCTCTGCTGGCTGAGATCAGCACATATTAACTGCCTGGTACAGAATGAGAATAATTTTCCTCTAAAGATGTATGTCTTATAATTTACAGGAGAATGAAAATGGTTATAAACTATGAAAAGCCTACTTAAGGAGGAAATACTTTTGAGAAATATTGTGTTTAAAGGCGAGCTACTAATCAATTGCTTCCAGAGGAGACCAATAGGGAGTGATCTTGAAAGCTACTACTTGGCAAAAGCCTGCTGAGCTGCACTGCAAGAATTACACAGATGCACAAACACTGCACATACCTTGGAAAAGAAATAACTAATTTTGAGAGGATCCTGCAGTAAAAAAGTCTCCTATGGGGCTAGAAAGCTAAAACACAGCTAGAGCTGACTACAAAGAAAATAGTAACATCTTTATAGCTGCAGTCAGGAACGGATATTGTTTTATGACACCAGTTTCTGCTTGTTCACTTCTTTGTATTCTATACACCTGTGAAACTCACTCTACATCATTTTCACAGTATGTAACTGAAACAAAAAGACCCCACGGGTAAACTAGACAAACAATCCTCTCTGTTGAGAGTACATTACTGCTGCATGCAAATATATCTGCACATAGACCAGCATGAAAAGATCCTAGTAAGAAAGTTATAGCCCCACTTTGCTTGAGAAATTATTTTATATCTAAATATATGTAGCTGAGTAATTTACAAACAAGATTTTTCTTGGCATAGTACATCTACATTTCACCCTTTCCCTTAATAACATCCTGTTAACTCTATTTGAACCACTGGGTTTTTTTGTAAAGGATTTTTCTTCCTCATTGTTATTAACCTTCAAATATTTATTGGTTATTTTCATTCTTCCCAGAACTATTGTGGGAAGGCCATACAATTTGCCTTCAAAGGATGCAAGGTCAGGAAATGCCAGCTGCATCATCATGTCCTGGAGTGATGCCAGCATTGTTTGGAACTTGTCAGATTTCTAGGCAGAAGGTCTCATTATTGATCCACTTTTTAATAGTTTAATCAATTACTCAGCATGGTATAAAAATATTCTCCTGACATTTCTAAATTTCTGCATTTAAATATGCTTCTTTTTAGGTGTTTAGGCATTTGGGGGATGGAATGTGTAGATATAACTCTTATCTGATATGTAATATTAATGGACTTTTTTCTGGTTTATAATGGATGTCCCTCATGCATTTTAATAAACTTTTAATGGCTATAAAGGAACAGCTAAACTGCTTGCAGCAAAAAACAACTCACATGGCATATCAAGTGAGATTTGTGGTTCTTTTCACCTCTGCTTCCAGATTGCTGCTACACTAAATGTTGCGAGTGGAGTGAATTGTGGAGAACATCAGCAAGAAAACCTTTCCACATGTGAGTGAGCTTCTCAGAAATACTGACCCAAAAATAGTTTTTTCCAAAACACCAGTCCCTAAATAATTTATCTGTGAATATTCTTGGTCCATGACAGAAGTGCCACATCTGTTTTAACGTGATGCATTTTGAAAACAGTTTGAGATAAACCATTGTGGCAATTCTGTAGTTCATAAGAACTTTTATTCTAGGATAATTATCCAAATCCTTTTCACAGAATCATCGAGGCTAAAAGAGACCTGTACGATCATATAGTCCATCCACCAACCCAGCACCACCATAATCACCCCTAAATCATATCCTCAAGTGCCACATCCAGAAGAATTTGAACACTTCCAGAGACAGTGATTCGACCACCTCCCTGGGCAACTTATTCCAGAACCAAACCATTCTTTCAGTGAAGAAGTTTTTTCTGATATCTAATCTGAACCTCCTCCTCTGGTGGAGGCCATTTCCTCTAATCTTTTCTCTTGAGACACAGCAGTGGCAAAAAGGACCAATCTTGCCTTGCTACAACTTCTTTAAGGCAGCTGTAGTTGGCAAATATTGCTTCCATGACCCTCCTCTTCTGCAAGCTAAACAACCCCAGCTCCCTTAATCACACCTCAAAGGAAATGTTTTCTAGACCCTTCACCAGCTCGGTTGCCCTTCTCTGGACATGCTCCAGCACCTCAATGTCCTTCTTACAGTGAGGGGCCTGGAACAGAACACAGGATTCAAGGTGCAGCCTCACCACTGCCAAGTACAGTTCTACTGCTCTAGTTGTAGTGGCCACACTGTTGCTGATCCAAGCCAGGATGGCACTGGCCTTCTTGGCCACCTGGCACAGCTGCCTCAGATGCTGACAAGCAGCACCCCCCAGGTACTTTTCCATTTGGCAGTTTTCTAGCCACTCTTCCCCCAGCCTGTAGCACTGCATGGTGTTATTGTGACCCAAGGCCATGACCTGGCACTTGACCTTGTTGAACCTTTTGCAGTTGTCCCAGTCCATCAGTCCAGCTGTTCCAGATCTCTCTGTAGAGCCTTCTGGCCCTCCATCCCCACTTAGTATTGTCTGCAATCAGACTGAGGGTGCCCTTGATCCAAATCATCAGTGAAGATATTAAACAGAACAAACCCCAGTAATGACTCCCGGGAAACCCTACAAGTGACTGGCAGCCAGCTGGATTTAATTCCATTCACCAACACTCTCTGGTGGACAGTTTTTCACCAAGTGAGCAGTGCACCCATCGAAGCCATGAGCCATCAGTTTCTCCAGGAGAATGCAGTGGGAGACAGTGTCAAAGGCATTACTGAAGACAATAGACAGACAACACATGCAGCCTCTCTGTCATCTACTAAGCAGGATACTTGATCATTGGTCAGGTAGTTCAAGCAGGACCTGCCTTTCATAAGCCCATGTTGGCTGTGTCTAATACCCTGGTTGTCCTGCACATGCCATGTATAACTTTAATCCAAGTTATCCAACAAGAGAAAATAAGCCCTAAGTATCTGAAATACTCCAGAAATGCACAGAACAGAACAGTAACAGAGCTGGAGAGCACTGAGTGAGAAAAACAGAACAAAGATCACAATAGCCACTCACTCTTCAACAAACCTAACCTAAGTACAGAAGGTCAGCACAAATAAGACATAATTGAGAAGTGTCAAATCCAGTTCATGAGTAAATAGAAAAACTCTGGAAAACAGAAGATGTAAGTAGAGGAATATTGACATAAAGAGCACCACAATTAAGAAGGAAAATGCACAAACTATATATATATATGATATTATGTTTGTTAGAACACTAACCAAAAAAATTGAGATTTCAACCTTACTTCTTCCCTTCAGGATACCTTAACCACCCTGTTAATTGACTGAAACACCTGGGTAGGGGGTGTTTGCTTTTCAGTTTCTTCCTAAGACCTTATGGGTCCAAGTGTATGGACCCATATAGTTATGAAGTTTCACTTCAGTTATGCTGTGCAGAAGCCCTGAGGTCTCCCACCCCATGAGAGAGAGTGAGCAACTGTGGGCACAGATCTTGTCCTTCTTATCAGTGCATAAATTTCAAGGCTGAGGACTTGTTTACTCCAGTGGAGAGCAATAGCACTTATGGGTAATTTTCTAACTTTAATTCTTCTTTTGGCACAGAAACACATCTGTTTTTCTGTATTTGAAATTCATCACACTGAAGAAACCAGTGCCTTTACACCCCCTTCATTGCCCAGTTTCCCTTTTTCCCAGTTTCCTGTGCTGTTGCTATTGTTGCTCAAACTGAATATTCTTGTGCATATGAGTCTCAGTTCTGTTTTGTTTCTTTGATTGCTTCACATTTTCACTATTCAACATGTTACATCCAGAAACATGAAGCTGCCATCATAAAGTTACATTGCTTTTGTATAAACAAAACTTTCTCAATTAACAGAAAAAGTTTCCTTTCTGGAAACCTTCCAGCCCCCTTGATATCTGAGGAGCAGCTGAATGCAACGGGGTTTATTTTCTGCAAAATTTCAACACCTTTAATGCAACAAGAGTTTCCTCTGTGCACTGCTTTTGAGTATCATTGGTAAGAGAACCACTCCAGCTCAGAAGCCAAAGAAAAGGCTTGGGGCGGGGGGGGGGGGGGGGGGGGGGGTGTTTCTTTTAGATAAATTCATTACTTGGGAAGGTTCTTAATTTTGTTCTGATTATAGGGGATGTGGAAATCTCTTTGTGTTAAATTCAAACACATCTTGTCAAGTAGTCAATCTTTACAACTCTACCACTAATCTAAAATACCTTTGCAGTCTTTTTATTGCTGTGACCACAGAGTCTGCTGAGCTGTGAGGCAGTGCACGTAGCCTAAGAACTCTGTAGGAACCAATAGAAAGCACAGTATAAACAATGCAAAAGCAATGTAAATTATTGATCAATTTATATAAATCAAATGCATAAACAGTTCAAAGCACAGTACTAAAAGAAGAAAGCAAATAAACAGTTATTCAGAAATCTGATGAAAGATTGGAAAGCAACATTCATGAAATCTGTAACGTTTACACTTGGACTAAACCAATGGGAGTTAATGTATTTCTGCAGGTATATGCCTCTATAAATTATCTGCTGAAGTGCACTGGGAAGCTGAATATTTGTAACACAAGGTTTGTGCTTCCTGCCAATTTGTGTACAAAGGCTTGCTCTTTATTATGACAAACATGGCTTTTGAGAGCATTTTTCCAAAGTTGCCCAGGCTGGACTCTTGTAGCAAGCAAAGCATGGAAGAGTATTTAAACAGAAGTCTTTGGGCAGGAACTCAGATCCAAGTCATAGTGGCACAGCCAGTGTACCCTGTTCATGAAATAAACAGCTACTTTGAAAACAGGAGGGGCAAGCAGTTTCTTTTGAAGGGAAGAGTGCTGCGGAAACAAGTTTGGAAATATTCGTCAGGAAAAAAACTCTAGCAGAAAGAAAAGCTGTTTGATTTTTAAAACAAAGGTTTGAAATGGCTCAGGACACGTTTGAGGCACAGAACAGATCCAAAACTCCTGGCCTGTGGGTGTGGGAGACACAATTCAGCTTGCTGAAGGGATGAAACAATGTCTTATCTCTGAGTGAATTGTCACTCAGCAGCGCTTCAGTTATGGGCCCTATGTGGTTTTGGTTAGGAGACATAAATAAGACTGCATCCTTTGAAGATCCAAAAGAGAAACTAAAAAGAATGGTAGCACTGAGCTGGGAACAATGGTCAGGCATAGGTACCTTTTATGGCCTAGTAAAGTTAAACCTGTTGCCTACAACTGGGGCTTTTAATATGAGAGAATTGTTGCAAGCAGGGAAGTAAAACATTTCTATTTCCTTCTGGTGAGAAAGCAGAATTGAAGATTTGTAAGAGCCAAATGCTGAGAAGGTAACCTGTAGAAAAGCTCTGATGGAAGCCTTGTGAAACTTTCTCCTGTTGGGGCTTTTTTTTCTTGAGATTGTTATATCTATTTATAGAATTCTTTTTGTAGAGGGGTAGAAGACAACAGGAGCCCAAAATAGCAACAGTTAAGTAGGGGCACATGGGAAGCCACAGCAGGGCTTACAGAGCTGTACCATTCTTGTAGAACAGAGTTGACTTCAAGGCCACAGCATAAATTAGGCCCTTGACAAAGTGGCAGAGGAAACTGGAAACAAAGTTCCTCCCTGTAGCAGGTGCATTCGAGTGGGGCTGAGCTCTGGCTTCACTGGCCTGGGCAGAGAGCTGAGGCATGTCTCAGCCCAGCAGAAGTCTGGCAGAGAGAGATGGCATGTTAGAAGTCAAGAGTGGGCATGGAGGACACGTCCCATAGTGCAGATCCTAAGCAAGAAAGAGCAGAGAAGAGTGCAAAGGAAGTACAAGTCACTGACCTCTACTTTGGCCACATTGCGTTACACTCAAAGCCTGGATCTAAACATTGAGATGATCCAGTGCCACAAACATCCTGTCAGGCAGCAGGCTGGCTCTCACTCATCTCTGGTAGTGACACCTCATCCCTCCCTTCCTCCATGAACTAAGCCAAATGGCAAAGTAAACAAAACAGCTGCCAGACTTATTGTCTGCTTAGGAACTTGGAAAGCTTTATTGTGCCTTGCCTAAGGGTTAATCAAGGTATCAGATACTCTTGTATCTCTAGTACCAAAGCTGAAAGGCAACAGAAGCCAAAAGAAATATAATCTACAGTAATAGCATTTAAGTTTCAATACATTAAAATGTTAGCATCCTAAATATGTTTGCTGATAACTTGAGACCTGGATTTATAACCTACCACTGAATACTTTTTCTTCCTCAACAGCATAAGATCAGATACTTTGTTACCAAGTCCCACATACACTCTTCATAAATACAGGTAGCCTAATAAAATCCAGATTTAAAAACTCACACTTGCTTTTCTCCTCATCTCTGATTTGATTCTCTCTGACAATAATTACTAATGTTTAGCTACAAATATTATTCAAAAGAGGTAAATAGTGATGTCCATCAGCTCTAACTTGACAAATCCTTTTAAAGTCATTTAATTGGTGCACTTCCATGTGCTTTTAGCACTCTGACCAGATACAAGTGGATTTTTTTATTACTTGAAAGCTGTTGGTGACAGGTATTTATTGCTGAAATCATCCACTCTTAACATTTGGATTGTAAAAATTGACCCTAGCCTGTCAACCATTAAGCACCAATAATTATGTCTGAAGCTGTTAAAGTGAAGTGTGACAGCCATTTCATACCTGGGGCTTTAACAGGTCTTATAACCTTCTGAAATACTTTTATTCTTTATTTTCAACATACCAGTCAGAAATATGAGTGTTTTCAGGGAGAAGTGTAAAATTTGTGCACGATCAAAGAGTGAAATTTCATGACGCCACCATTGTGAAAGAGTATAATCATGCATCATGATTATAATATAATATAATCATGGTGGGTGTTAAGTTGCCCATTCACAAAAAAAAGTTTTTTTCATCTGTAAATATACCTATAACCAGGATTTTTTTTTTTTAACGAGATACAGTGACAATGCAACAAGGTCTTTGCTACTACCACTGCTAAGCAAGAATAACAAACTTTGTATGAATGTCAGGGCTGATACAATAATGGAAATATTTTTTTGTGAATTATAAGAATTTATTGACCACGTGATTTTGATCACAAGAGCAATTAAATACCTAACATAACATTTTTGTTATAGAAGGCATACGTCTCAAGGACCTTTTTATTTTAATAAATAAGCTGTAAAATCTCTTTGGAATTCCTTGTAACTTGTCAATGTTTGTTCATGTTCTACTGGTACCACTCCTGTGGTACATATTTCTCTCTCTCTCTTTTTTTTTTTTTTTTTTTTTTTTTTTTTTTTTTTGTCTCTGGGCACCCAAAAGAAAGAGGGAGATGTCACCACAGTCATTCATTTGCTACATTGGCTTGGGCTTGACAATGAAGCAGTCCTTCAGGTAAAATTCCTGGCAGATGCCTCCTAAGAACCGCAGCAAGATCTCCACCTGCAGCAGCTCTGCAGGCCAGGCAATTGTTAACAGGTGCTATATAGCATGCAGCTTTATCATTAAACTCCCTTTCCAAAGTTAAATGGTTAAAAACTCATCAGTATAGGAGAACTAAAATCATTCAAGTGTTAACAATGTGCTGCAAATCATTATGCAAAACCCAGGCACACTTTCAGCTTGTTTGATTTTAAATTATTTTGGACTAATACAGTTTATTTAGAATTATTGACTCATAATTGAAGTTTTGATAAGCATTTGAAATTCACTTTATTTTTAATGAATAAAATTGTTGTCAGAACTTGACATGTCCTGGTACTGACCTAGTCATATATCTACAGCTTGTTGGCATTGCAAAATTTTAATGGAACAGAATGACAGCAATATTGTACATGTGTGAAGTGATATTTGGCTTGCCTGTTTATGTGTATGGCAACATCTATCTGAAAGCCTTCTTAAGAGACTTCTTCTGTTAGCACAAAAAAACATTCACAATGTTTCAGCAACAAGGAATTGATATCTGAAAAACAGCTGGCCAAAAATCTAGACATGATGTTCATAATTTACAACTCGGGAATAGTTAAAAAAAAATAAGCTTTTTTTTCTCACTAATTCTACAAGAAAATTCTTCAAACTGGAATGTCCTACATTTTAGTAGAGAATCTTCCCCTTTAAATTATGTAGGCATCATCCTCATAGTCATGTTTCCAAGCATACTTGCCTGGAAACAAAATTGTCATATTACTAAATTAGTCTAGCCACCAATACCAGATATTATCCTCTGAAGACTATGCACAATGCAGGAAAATTGCACTGCATTTATCTTCTCCTCCACTCATGTATTTTTTCATTTATTCAGAAGACTATTGGCTGAAGGTCAAAGTCTCTGTACTTCTTAAATGTCATTTAACTATTAGTGCAGGTTCCAAAACAAACTTAAGTATTCCATAGAAGAAAGCCAAATAAAGCCAGATAAAAATCCAAGATTTAAGAACTTGCATTTCCTATTTTTAATAGAAAAAATAAGAATAAATATTTTGACCAAATCATCCTGGCAATGATTCTGAGGTTTCATCAGAGATGGAGAAAACGAAAATAGAACCATTAAAACTTTTGACAGGCTGCAGTACCTTTACAAACAGCATTATGATAAGAGGAGTCAATAGTCAAAGAGAAGTACAACTGGGTATTGGCAAGGAGTAAGTGCTAAAAACAAAGGCATTAAGATAAGGCTGAATTAATTAATTTGTCAAACCTTACTCAGAAAAGCTGAAAGAAATTCAACATGTTCAAGACTAATTGCAGGAATCACAGGCACATGACAGAGTACTTCAAGCTTAAGTCAACCTGTTTTTTATATATATATATATGTATATGTATGCTTATAGTTAATACTCATCTTATTTAAGACTCCACAGCTAGATCTACCATAAGTTAGTTCCTAAGGCAGGAGTTACCTTTTTTTTCAGAGCCTGACACAGTGGATATCTATTCATTGCTGCCTGATACAGCAACACCAAGAATATTGAAAATCCCCTTTTTCACTGCAATTCATGGGAGAGCTTACACTTTAGAAAGAGAAGAACATATGGAATACTTTTTTAAAGCTTTAGAGTATTTTCAGTCTGTGCTGTCAAAGGTGCTCCATTTTGTGCAAAACACTTCAGTATTCATTAAAGCAAAGCTCAACACCTAAATCTCTCAGATGAATATGATCTCTACCAGGCTATAGCCGTGCAAGGAAACAGTATGCTGGTATTTGAAGAAGTAGCTACTTATTTTCTGTTTTCATTTAACAGAAAAGTTTTAGAAATCCTTTTTCTATTGTGACAACAGATTGACATACCTGGCATGTACCTGCTAAACCACCTTTCCCAGTAAAGCACTCATCAGTACACTTCAGAAAGCTCAGGTTTCTCTCTAATACAATTCTCTACTTGTGGTCTCATTTCCTTTCTCTAGAAATCATTTTTCAGCAAATTATTGACATCAGGGGGTGCTCCGTGCAAAGCAGACTGGGAGCATCTGGACAATATGTGTGTATTTCTTAACACTGTTTTCCATAAAACAGTAGAAGACAAACACAGAGGTTAGTGAAACACACAAAACCAGAAAATCAGAATAAATTCCAAAAGTTTCCACATAAAAAGAAGTGTATTTTTTTCTTGAGAAAAAACATTAATACTTCTATCTGGTATTCAACATTCTAATGCTATGCAGGAACAAGCATCAGATGTAACAATGGTCTTAGCTGATCATTTTACACTGAAAGAAAAGGTAAATTAATATGATGGTTTTCAAGTATACTACTACTCATCCTCAAATATCTTGTTCCTAAATAAATAAATTAGTTTTAGAAAGGCTTTCAGTAAAATAATTCATGCATTCTGCCATCAGTGTCTTGTATGCCAGACTCAGATCTTTCTGTAAGTTTTGCCTTGGAAGATTTGGAGATAAATTAATTGCAAGTAAATTCACTCCAGTCAAGCAGAAGTTACTTATATGTAAATAATTTTCTTCTCACTGAAGGAGAAGCTCAGCTGCTCTAGGGCACTTGTGTCTACCCCAGCTCGGACTTGGTAGAGTCCTCATTTTGGGGCAGATGACAAAGACCTAGCAAGGCAAAAGAATGATTGAGCAGGGCAGGGGCTCACCAACAGTTTATGGTCCGGCATTTTCACTGACATACTCTTGCAAATTATCTGTTCCACAAAGAAAACAATCTCCAAAACCAAATTGATTCAGCAGCAATGCTCATCAGGGCAAGCACCAGCAGCACAGCAAGATTCAGTGTACCGCTCTACATCTGACCTATTCTAGTCTATTTTATTTCCCTATTTCCTATAACTATTGCATTTCATCATGACTTGCAGCAAAGCTGGGAATTTACAATAGTCCGCGGCTGTCTACAGAAAAGACAAGCACACAGATTTTTCTTGGCTTAGAAAATCAACTTCAAAAGATTTTTCTTTTCTAAGGAACTCTTCTGTTCTAAATGGATATAAGATGTATATGAATATTGATTAATTTTGACATACTGCCTTGATGCCAAGTTCCAACAACAATATGAAAAATTCCTACAAGTAGTGCAGACCTACCTCGGAGGAAATGATAAATCTAGAATTTTGTTTCCTGATTGTGTGGGGATGGGAGAAGAATATTTAGAAAACAGCTGAAAACTTGGGAGAAAGCTATACACTTTATTGTGGACTGGAGTTTAGCTAAGTTCCCAACACAGCCTTCTGGGAAACCAAATATCCTCCTCATCATAAGCTATCAGACCTGGAGATAAGAAATGTCTGCTCCAGGAAAGGGTTGAAACAATTGGTACTTTCGTTGGGCACTCTAGCAAGCATATTTGGTTTAAATTACCGTTTATTTTTTTACTAGTCCTAATGTTCTTTACCTTCATTCTAATGATTCTCACTACTTTCACCCCATTTGATATTATGAGGCTTCTCAGATTTTTTACCGTAACATTCCTATACATAGTACTTCTTACATGGAGGCTTTATATTTTACCCTATCATTTCCCAGAAGCTGCCTTGGAATTTTAAGGCCAGCCAATGGGTTTGCTTTTGGTACAAACATATACTTACACTTGAGTTTTGAAGTCAGCTTTGATCAATAAAATGAGTGGTGATGATGTGAAATGGGAGGAGAAAGCAGTATATATATATTTGTTTAAACTTCATTTAAATTTTGTTTAAATCCATGAATTCCACTAACATTTAATAGGTGGGAAGTGGTGAACCTGAAATACTGAAATAAAGACAAAACTGAGAGAATCATGAGAACAGAAAGAAATTAAGTTACACTAATAGAAAAGGGAGGTGGGGGAAAGACCCTCAGCTTACCATAAAGGATTTGGATTATTTGAAAATTTTATCTGTTTTCAGAGGATGTGTCTTACTCAAATGAGTGGATGGGGTCTAAATTATATGCATCTATATGCACTACACAGGAAAAGACTGAATAAGTGAGTTGTAAAAAAGTGAGTAGTCTGCCTTAAGGGCTATGCAAACTACTACAGGATGAAGAATTTGTTACAGTCTAATCAGTGTGGATTTCACTGCTGTAGTAAAAATGAGCAAGATAAAAAGAAAGACAATGTTGTACTCTGTGCTAATCATAGAAATATAAAGGCTATGAATAAATAATAAAGGAGAAAATGAGAAATGAAATATAGAAGAAAGACATTAATGGTGAAATGAAAAATGAGTCTGAAAATGAACAGGGGAATCTTTGTAACTGAAAATAGTATTAATGTAGCCATGCTAAGCATCTATATCATTTACAGCAGTTTATACCTCTTGACTGATTTTTCTTGAGGTTCCAGTGCAGAAGTGCATGAGCCAAACTTCCCCTCAGTGCTCTGAAAAGCACACAGTGCACACTATGATGTCCAAGGGAATGGAGAGTTTGGCCATTCTCCTTCTTGAAGTAACAAGCTTATAATAGGAGCAAAGCAGTATAACAGCAACAGAAAAAGTAAAAAGAAAAAAACCCAAAAAACCTCATCAATGAAAGGAATTAAATTATACATTTACCTGTGACAGAGGACTAGATTCAACAGAAATTTCCTTTGTACAAAAGCCCTTTGCTGAAAAGGCAGGTAAGCAGGTTATAAAACTTCTGGAATCACTGGACCATTCAAAAATTATTCAGTTTGCAGTGGAAGTCCACTTCACTGTGTGAGGTAACGATCTTAACTTTTCCTTTTTACACTAAGAAGAGATTCATGGCTGTCAGGAAGTATCTGCTTTCAAACACTGCCCCACCCCATAATCATACCCACAAACCCTGGCAATTAAACCATAGGAAATGATCCAGTAGAATTCCACTTTCACATGGAAGGGAAGTAGAGGCTAGCTGCCCACACCTTGAGTTTTATTAGCACTTGCAGCATCATATTAAACACTGACATTGTGCAATCAAGATCAATATTGCTGGGTTGGGTTTTTTTTTTTCCTGCCTATTTCCAAGTAGTTGACATTTCTTTTTCCACTTCCATGCTAGTAATTTTTTTTTTAATTTTTTTTTAAGCATCGTATCTGTAGAAATTTCTATTCCACTCTTGCTTTGGGAAGATTACTATCCCAGGTAGTCTGTTTTGTGAAACAATTTCTCTTACAAAAATATATAGCAACTTTCAGTCTTTTGTATTGGAAATCATGTTATGTTGTAGTTTAATGATGTTAGAAAACATTTGTATTCAAACCATATAATTATATTTTGGTACTGCTCTCTTTTTGCCTTCATAAACAGTACCATATATAATTTTCCCATACACTTGAGCAAAAATGACTTTTGGTACTGTCTCAAGTGGGACTTTTCAGCATTATTCATGGAATAAATTTTTAGGAATCTACTTAGAACTACATGTGCCAAATAAGCATGGAAGCAAATATCCATTGTAGCAGAACTCCAGATTCTTCTCTCATATGTTTGACTGGTGTCAAAAAAACAAGACAATTTCTACTATTATTTAAAATCCAATTTTAATAATACCCTCAGGGTTTTTTTATCATTCTATAACATATTTGGTCTGCTCTACAGAAGTCTATTGAATAAAATTTTAGACAACAATTTTATTTTCATGACCACTGGTATTTTCCCAAAAAAACTACTGTGCATGTAAACATTCCCATTTCAATTCCATGAATATTTCAAACTCTGCAAATTTCTGTTAATTTTTTCTCTTATAGGTTTATTAATGACATTCCTGCCCACTGAATAAGAAAGGGTTTCTTATTTCATTTAGACAATTCTGCCACTCAAACTACTATCTGTAGTAATACACAGATTCTTCTAACTCCTGCTTTATCTCAGCTGCAAGATTGTCTCAGTCTTTTTCTAGATTACAGCTAATTTCAAACTCAAAATGCCTCTTTGTGATATTTCATTTCCAACTTCATTAGAAAATCTTCAGTGAGAAAACAACAGTGAGAAGGAAACTGAAATATATATCAGTATAATGTGATCAGCAGAACTGAAGAGAGTATAAAAAAGATGGAAAACTGTCAAAATTGTCCATAGTTCCAAAGATCTCTGTGTAAAACTGACTTAGCATTTGTGTTTATAAAGAAGGGAGGAGGGAGCTAACTGAATAGAAAATTATCTGTGATGTGGCAAGAAATTCATGAATGATAGAGAAAAATCTGGTGTCAGAAAATTATTAAAAAAAGAAAAATTCAGTACTCATTGTAATAGAATAGAGGAACTGAAAATGTCTTTTAATGCTTTCAAAGCATAATAATGCTGCACTGCAGACTCATTTCCTATCAATAATGAAGTCTGAGTTGCCAAAGAAACAAGCATTTGTTATATAGAGAGAATATAGCAGAGAAAGCCACTTGCTGAATAAACTAGGAATTTGCCATGAATCTACAACATAAAAAAGAATATAGGAAACATGCTCTACATATTTATGAAACAGTATCTCTAGGACTACCCCAAGATAATACATGAGTAAATCTGCAAATTCATCCCAGAAACTGTTTATGAAGAAGTAATAGCTGCTTTGTAGAGTCTTTAGATTTCAAAAGTAGCAGGAAACAGAGCTAAATCTCCTATTTGCAAAGAAGTTTTTCCAGGCTATTAATAAGACATTAGCTCCAATGTAGAACTTAAAAACATCCATGAGCATTGCATTCTGCTTCGTTCCCTTGTTAAAGGACATGAATATGTAATAGAGAAACTGGAGGATACTTAACATTAGCAACATTAATTGTTGCATTAGACAATTTGGCATCTTAGGAATTCAGAATAATTTAAAACATGAATTTAGCCATGCAACATCCTTCTGAAGTAACTGCTATTAGTATTTACTATTATGAATGGAAGATTCATGGAACGCAGATGATATTTCCAAAACCCAGCAGTGAGACATCATAATCAGCAAGAGATACAATAGTTCACCAACTAAACAGGGACCATTAGACTTCCCTTTTTGCTAACATAATAATTATCTTTGCATGCTAAATTACATAAACCATTCAGTAAGTCAATATAGCCACAAGCAAGAGATTCAGATCAAAAATACTGAGCGAGCAAAGTATTTATGAGGA
Source organism: Zosterops lateralis (assembly GCF_965231275.1). Lineage (NCBI taxonomy): Eukaryota > Metazoa > Chordata > Aves > Passeriformes > Zosteropidae > Zosterops > Zosterops lateralis. The sequence goes on from NC_139766.1 coordinate 38,275,836, forward strand.
TTGCAAAGAAATGTCTTCTGACTGCAGTCAGTGCAAGACTACATGACAAAACCAAATTTAATAAACCCAAATGTTAAATAATTATGAGAAGTTATTGAGATTCTCACCTGTAAAAAGGAAAAGCAGATGGAGCATCAGGAGAAGTAAGCAACTCTATGAGAATACATCCAACACCATTAAGTCAGCCATTGCTCCTTTTTTTTTTTTTTTTTTCTTGCCTGCACACTATTTTCCTACACACTCCAGCTTCCCCACCACCAGCCTGTGCCAATGTTTGGTAAATCAGTCAGTGAAATGGATCCAGCTTTATTTTTTAGTAAAATACAAAACTTCACATGGTCCAAACACAAAAGAACAGGGATGAGAGCTGACATGGTTTCTCAGTTGGACTGGCTCTTTTACCCAGCTCACTGTTTGAGCTCACCAGTACTCTCAGCTGGACAACACATGCACAAGTGAGAAACATGATCAGACAGATACCTCAGGTATCTCACCGTGGCCTCTCACCTATTCCTCATCTCCCAACCCCAAAGCCTGCTGGCTCTTGGTTATATCTATCGAGACAAACTGAAACCACCATCAACTCCATTTGGGGAGTTCTGGCTGCTCAAAGAAATCTGAATTGGCCACACCTTCATCCTTGGGCCAAACCCTGAAGTGTATCCATGCCACTTTGAGATGGCTGCTAGCAACACCCCCAAGCCTGAGTGGGGCATATATCCAAATGTATGGCTGGGTAGAGTTGCACTGCTCTGATTGACGTGCCTACACCAACTCTGAAGCCAGTTAGGAAGAAACACTTAATTAACACTGTTAATTTCACAGTTAATCTTACCTCGCTGTGAGATTTGGGTTCTTTATGTGTAGGTCAAATTTCTGAACCTTCTAAAGACAATCAATCTGAACAGTAAGGAGGTAAAGAAACTCTTTGGTAATGTATATCACACATCAGTCATCGCTGAGCATCCTAAAATCCCTTTTATTCCCCATTAGAAAATACCTTGAGACTAGTAAACCACAGGAAAAAACTGACAGGAAACTTTTCAGACAGAAACACTTGCTTAAGACTTTAACTGTGTAAGATCTGTTCAAGGCCCCTGAAATTAAAAAAGCAGATATCTACATCCTGAAATATCTAATCATTATCTAAAAATTTGATCCTACAGACTGCTTAACTGGACTCTGGGGTCAAGATTGTTTTAGACAGTACCACAGAAATGGAACTACAAACCTATTTCCATATAGTAGCACAACTATAAACATGATCCACTGTTATATAGCAGAATATAGCAATCACCAAAATTAAATCATTTTGGCTACATCATAAAATTGATATGAATTAATACTGCTATCTACACTGCTCAGCAATAAATACAGTTTTTCTTGGGCGTAGAACTTCTGAAACAGACAATCTAAAGTCAAATCATAGAGGTAAATTGTGTCTGATTAATTTTTTGTTATTTCAAAATACTTACAGCAGCCACAGAGAAGTTATTGGCAATAACATCCAGAAATTATCAAATCACAAAGGCAGGGATTTAAAAAGTGGAGCTTTCAGATATGCTTTTCTTATGAACATAACAACATCTTCTATAGTTGAACAACCTCTAAGCTGTAGGCTTGGGGAGGAAAAAAGGATAAGGGTCAGGAACAATAACATGGAAAAGTAATTGTGCACAAAATGTAGAAGAAAGTTTTTAGGATAGCACATGTACTGTACTGCTAATAGTTGAATGGAGTCAACAGCTTATTGAGGAAGAGAAAAATTAATTTTTCATAAAATACGGCCATATAAATATGTCATATAAATAAGATACATAACACCATAAACTTACCACTTGGTCATAGAGCAAGTGCCTTTACTTCTAGACTTGCATCAGCTGTGCTCTGTAGCAATACCCCATAAGGCAAAGGTCTTTGAAAATTTACAAAAAGTAAGCACTTGAAAAGCTTTCTTCAGCCTTTGGAAGTAAATTCAGAATCATCCTTCTAAAGGTGCTGAAGCTGTTTAGCACCTTCAGAAAGAAACCCAGCAATCCACCAGCTGCTCCCTCAACCAGTTAATCCTCTTACCTTGCTTTAAATATTGCCATAATCTTTAGACATTCCACAGAATATGCTGAGCTCTAAGGGACCCACAAAGATCACTGAGTCCAACTCCTGGCCCTGCAGAGGGCATCTCAAAGAATTACACCATGTACCTGAGAGGGTTGTCCAGACACTTCTGGAACTCTGTCAGGCTTTGTGCTGTGACCACTCCTCTGCTGAGCCTGTTCCAGCACCCAACCATTTCCCAATATCCAACCTAAACCTCGCCTGGTGCAACTTCTTCAGCAATTCCCTCAGGTCCTGTCACTGGTCACCACAGAGAAGAGATCAGTGTCTGCCCCTCCTCTTCAGTGTAGACAGATGCATAACCAGTTCTAATTTAATTTATTTCACTATCTCATGCATGTGTATAATCTGTAATTTAAATCAAAAAACATTTATTAAGCAGATTGTCTATTGAGTCACAGATGCTCTTGCTGCAGTTCATTACACTGGCTCATGTTCCAGATTGCCCAGTGAAGCCTGGAAGGATAAGGTACAGAAAAGTAAGTGATAAATGTCTAATGCCTCCAGCTCTTCAAGGAGGAAAGGAAAAAAAGTATTGCAGTGCTCAAAAGTTCAGTGTTGCAGTATTAGTAAGCAGCGGGACTGAATTCCAAACTGGAGTGTTGTCATATTTGATATTAGTTGAAAAATAATCTAGAACAATCAATAGAGCACTGCAAGACCAAAATTACTTCACAAGAAGAATCCACAAAGCCTTAGAAAACTGAGATGTTGCTCTGAAACTGTAAATGCCCTGCCGCACTGCTAGTCAAGTCACAGGACTGGCAACAGAGAAATATCAAATGCAAACTTCAGATCTATCAGAATAGTTCATCATATACATGCATCACATTAATAGTTAACATGAAAACTAATGACTTCTTTAAGATGACTGCTTTTACACATACAAAGGAAATGTGTATTATTATTATTATTACTACTATTATTATTATTATACTCACACTAAATAGGGTACTTAAATTTCCTGTAATGAATAAAAGCAGACAGGAAAGCAATAGAAACAAGCCCAGCAGATTGTAGATTAAAAAAATGTAATTATGTCCAAGGTGAATATTTAACTAGTAGCTGACAGTCATATTGATTAGGAATATCAAGAAAACTACTAGATATCACTACATATGAATTTGAGTTCCTGTAAAAGCACCTAGGGAGAGTTCAAAATAAACTACATTTAAATTTAAAAAAAAAAAAATCCCTCAGGGCAACATTTATCCTTTGAGGCCATAACACATTTGGTTCATTGCTCTTTGACAGACAGTGCATGTTCTAGATGTTCCAGGCCATATATTCTTTCAGGAAAAGACAAACAGTCTTTGTCTATAATGATGCAGTCAATCTTTAAGACATAAGGAGTTTTCAAGAGTTCTTGATACTTTTGTCAGCTGGTATTCTAGGTAAATATTTTACAATTGTTAGAAAGATATTCACTCATGAATTATTTGGGTTATTATTTGTGAATCCTCAAAACCTGACCATTAAATTGCACAGAAGAGAAAAGAGTGCCCACCATAGAGGCAAATACTTAACATTCCTACACAGTACTAGTTCTCTTCCTCTGAACACAGAGACTCACACTCAGCTTTACATCAATAGGTGATGCTCAGAACTCCCAAACTGAGGTCCTGCAGTGAGACTTTCACACAGAGAAATGACACAAGTCAGCAGTTGTTGAAAAGGTGCAACACTACTGGTACCAGTAAGCCTTAAGGAATTACCTTGAACTTTTACCCTAGCAGAGTAAAAGGATGGAGCCCCAGAAAAGAACCTACCCCTTCACAAGATCATCCAACAGAGCACTCAAGACATTTCACTCAAGACAGGTCGAAGTTTGGCAGATGGGGAGGAGGAAAGGTGACATAAAGCAGGTTTACCTAGACAGTCACCCCTTGAGCTTAGACCAAATTCACAAACTACGCCAAGTTCCCAGGCTAAGCACTTTTTTTCCCCTTGCATATGAAACATTGTTCTTTTCTTTCCTCATTGTTTCTTTTCTCTCTAAATGTGCATAGGTTTATATCTTTATTTTGTCTGTAGGGTTATTCTAAGCAGAGAAGCAGTACCTAATAAAAACACTCTCAGAGCCCACCTGTCAGGAAGCATTTGAATTGGTGGTAGTTTACAGATTTAAAGAAAAAAAAAAAAAAAAAAAAAAAAAAAAACAAACAAAAAAAAAAAACCACCAACCCAAACACGAATGTAAATAACATTACACAGAGAAAATACTGAGGTCCTTTTATACTTAAATCTAAAATGCTACATTTCAACAACTTAATGTTTGTGACAAACACAAATCTCAACATTAGATAGCATGACAGAATTATAAATAAAGGTATTAGCTAGTCCTTTAGGATACTTATTGTCCCCTCTTTTTGCATATTTAAATTGTATTCAACCATCCAGCTAAGTTATTGCACCCAAGTGCATCATAAAGTATAGTTTGTGCAGTGTCATTAATGTATAACAAACACAAGAAATCATTCTTTGCATGGATACTAAACAAACAGAGGAATAAGATATTCTCCTGCCACCATATAAATGTTTCTTAACTGTTCAACAGCTGCAGCATTCTAGTGGGAGATGCTGTAAATTTAAAATCCAACATTTTTTTAGCCCCTGGTCCCAGAAATGCCTTCAGGTAATCTGGAGAGGCAAGGAAGGACAGTCTCTATCCTGAAGGCTGATGATTTGCCCACAAAGAGACACTACATTGCACACTAACCTGTGTGAAACACACAATGCACAACATGCTTTGTGACAATTCTCTACTGCAAACATCCCTCATTTAATCTAAACAAGATTACATACTCTTTCACTGACAAACATGCAAAGAGCAGATCTACTCCCTTCAGCAGCACACAGCACAGCCAGCCTGCAGCCATCTCCAACAAAGCTGGTACATGCCCATGACATAACAAAGAGCTAGGAACCAGCTCAACCTAAAAGGAACATCAATGCCATTGCTTCCATTTCTGGAGCCAGCATGGGCAGTTCTCTGCTATGCATGTTGGACACGTGGTCCAAAATTATCTATGAAAGGGCCTAGGATAAAGAGAGAGCTTAAAACAAATTACATAGATGAATATATTAATTTTTATTTTTTCAGCAATTCTCCATTGTAGACAAGTCCTGCTATTCCACAGTGTCCTGGGTTGTAGTGTAGAATGTACACAAAGTATTTATTCTATCACCAACTTCATGAACTGCTGAAATCAAGTGGGGCAGTGCTCTAGTGTTGGGCTGTCTTCTGCTAATGGCCCATCAATGCCTTCCCTGTGACTCACAGGTGACTCCCTCCAGGAGTTATCTCTGTTTAATGGGTCATCAAGGACCCACTTCACACTCATCATCCCATTGGGAGATGGGATAATAAAAGTAACAATAATTTTAATTTAAAAAAGGAAGACGGAGGGAGGGAGGGAGGGAGGGAGAGATATAAAAGCTAAGAAGAACAAGTGATGCACGATACAATTGCTCACCACCTGCTTGCTGCCAGATGACCAGCTCACCCCCAAGTCAGGCCCATTTCAGGTGACTTCCCCAGTTTACACTGGGCATGACATTTTTATAGTATGGGATATCCCTTTGGCACTTTGGGGTCAGCTATTCCAGCTGTTTCCTTCCTGATTCTTGTTCACCTCCTCTCTGGCAGAGCACAAGACCCTGAAAGGTTCTTGGTTCTACTGGGGCTGAGTGTTTCAAGATCAATCAAATCTGAGCTCCCATAAAGTGTTTAGTACCATCAATGCAACCTCAGAACCAACAGTAAGAGTGTTCTGTATCACAAGCTAGTGGAAAAAGTCTTGAGGTTATAAACACAAGATGCCTCTATTTAATTCATCCCATATTCAGGAAAAGAGATTCTATAAATAAAGTGACATCAAGGAAACACATCCAATTTCTCCTTATAATTGAAACAAGCTTGAATGTTGTGCTGCTCAGGCCAACAAATGATAATAACACTTTCCATTTCATGTTACAACCTCCGAGGAGGAAATCCCATCATGGTGAATGCCAACAACACTTGAGATTGCAACTAAAAAGGTCTGAGCCCAAGGAGAAATTACAGAAAGTTTGTTCTATTTGGTTTTAGCATGGTTCACTATTAAAGTAGAATATTATATGCCTAGAGGAGTTGTGGATACCCCAGCCCTGGAAGTGTTCAAGTCCAGGTTAGACAGAGTTCTGAGAAACCAGTCTAGTGAAAGGTGTCCCTTCCCAGTGCAGGGAGGTTGGAACTAGATCTGTAAAGTCCCTTCCAACCCAGACAATTCTGTGGTTCTGTAATTCTATCTGTACCTAGAAATTCAATAGCAGATCTGTAAAATAAGCAACACGGATACAGCTAAGAGATCTTGAAAACAGAAAACACAATCCAGAGGATGACACTGCATTACATCTCATAAAGTAATATTAACATTCAATATCAGATCTTTTACTATTTTTCTGAAATAGTAGGCACAGGCATACAGTACTGGAAAATAAATACACTACAGACAAATCTGAACGGAGCAGAAATTGGTGTTGAATGCCAGAGGTTTTAATAAAGAAAAAAGGTCTTCCTTAGTACACGGCTTCCTTTATCATGGTGAAGTATGTAGATAGGATTGAAGTTTTTCCGGTGACCTTGGTTACCACAAGGGTATGCAGACCTGTCACTTGAAGGAAAATGTTATTACCTTTGGGGACTGAAGTAATTACAATCCATTTGCTGTGCTGATTGGCCAGCAACCTCTTCTTCAACTTCTGAATCTGGAATACAGAGAAATCTCAAAATGAAGTGAGTGAAGCCCATAAAGTAATCTGATATTCTAGGAAATCCAGCCACAACACTGGTGAAAACTTCATTTAATATTCATTTGAATTTTTAAAGGCTCTGCTTTTCCCTCTTTTGCTTTCACCTGCCACAACCCTTTAAGAGACCAATCTTCAGTGTCATCTGAAAGAGTGAAGAATATTATTAAGAGTAGTAATTTAGAGCTGCTCATATGAGGACCCAGAACTAATTTCAAAGTTTAACTGTTCACCTGGTTGCAATGTGTGGTCTCATACCATTCTGCAACACAGCACCACATTTCATTGATATATGGGGAGTGGCCATTGTTTGACAGCTTCATAAAATGGTAACAAGTACTGTTTCATTGATCATATAGTTTAAAAACAAAGAAGTAAATAATTCAAAAAATAAACTCTTGGAAGCTGAAAATGCATGTGTGATTAATTACCTCCATATCTGTCAGAATGAACTTCTTCTCTAAGGACTGCTGTGTTCTCAGTTCCTATCTGAATTCTTTTCAGAAGAAAGCCAGTATTTGAGTTTACAATTTCCATGTCAGGTTTCACTCAACTGCAAATTACCCTAGCTGAATTACATAAACCACTGAAACAGATTTTAAAGCAAACTTCAGTCCTTAACTCTGGCAATGCTGCTGAGTCTGTAATTACTGCTACATCAGCACTTCATTTACAATCCCCTAATGCCTTGTGTCTATTGCTATCAACAAATTATGGATTGCCAGCCCAGTTGGTTGCTGTCAAATATACATTCTGTCTAGTGTTCAGACTAACAGCCTGCAAACAACCAACTGGAGCTATGTCATGACAATACAGCACTAATAGGAAAAAGGGGGAAATTAACACAAATGGGAAAACCTAAAGTGAAAGGTATGCATAGATGATCCTTTTGAGGTAACAAAATTAAGTGTATTTGAATCAGGACTAGAGAATCTGGAAGGCGAATAATTCTTGACCTGCCTTTTTATAGCAAATAAATATAGGACACAATGTTGTAGAGCTACAGCTTCATAAAACAGGAAAATCAGCTTTGTGAAATTGGGATTAATTGATGGATTTCAGAGACACAATCATAGGAACAAATACACCTGGATTTCAGGACTAGGAATTTATGAGGAAAACTATATAATTTGTATCTATTCTATCTTATATAATGTTTCTGGTCTGTTTGAGAAATTAGACTCTACTCTGCCCTTGGGAGGCCACAGCTGGAATGCTGCACCCAGGCCTGCATTTCTCAGCCAAGAAAGACATGGACCCGTTAAAATTAGTCCAGTGGAAAGCCATGAAAATGGTCAGAGAGCTGGAATGACTCTCCTATGAAGAAGGCTGAGAGAGCTGTGGTTGTTCAGGCTGAAGAAAAGAATCCAGAAATACCTGAGAGCAGCCTTATAGTACCTAGAAGGGGCTTACAAAACAGAGGGAGGGCGACTTTTTACTCAAGCAAATAGTGATAGGACAAGGGCGACTGGTTTTAAACTAAAAGAGAAGAGATTCAGATTAGATGTTGGGAAGAAATTCTTTACTCAGAGGGTACTGAGGCACAGGAACAGGTTGCCCAGAGAAGTTGTGGTTGCCTCATCCCTGGAGGTATTCCAGGCCAGACTGGATGGGGCTCTGAGCAACCTGATCTGCTGGACAGCATCCCTTGCCTATGGCAGGGGATTTGTAGCTGGGTGGCCTTTAAAGTCCCTCTCAACCTATCACCATTCCCATTCGCCCTCCGGCTTGCTGGGCTCTGTCGTGATAAGGTGACGTTTTAGGCAGGTCTGGACCCCGGGCAGAATCGTGCTTATTTCAGAGAAGGAATGACACACAATTGGTGGTAAAGAAGGTGTTTATTCAGCACAGAAGCCCAGGTGTTCCAGGCTTGAGTGTGTGTCTGAGAGTGAGAGACCAGAGAATGATTTTTGGGTCTGCCCTGCTCTTATGAACAGAGGTGGAACTCAATGTAAATTAAGGGGAGTGACCTAAGAGGGAGGGGATGTGACATTACCATTTAGGGCTGAAGGGGGTGGGATGATACCTGAGGCCTTATCTGGCCTGCCCAGGCTATCAAGACCCTTGGGTGTGTTCACAGATAAGATATAATAGATTCTTAACGACTGGAGCCAAGGCTATCAGCATAGAAAAGATGCTGGCCTTGGGTATTGATAATATCCAATAGACTGGGCCTGGGCCATAAGGGACATACTGTGGAAAAGGGGAACCATTTATGTGACTTAACAACTGTGATCAAGAGAAGCAGGGATGTGTGGGGGTAGGAATGAAACCTTTTACAGAACTTAGATACAAAAATTATACAAAAATTAAAAACCCCAATTCCACACCGTCACCAACCCACACCATTCTGTGATTTTAAGTACTTGAGCTACTAAAAGCACTCCAGGGGAAGTATTGCCTTCCCTAAGCATTTCTTACAAAAACAGGATGTCAGACTAGATGAACATCAGACCTGACCGAAAATCACCCTTCTTACATCATTCTTAGTAGGCATAGGCATTCCAGATAGTGACACTGATTACAAATTTCCATCAAAGACAGACTGAGAACTGAGAAACACGCACAGCACATAGGTACAAAACTGTACTGTATCTGAACTGTAATTTTCTTGCTGTCAAAATTGCATTTTGATTTATATTTTCCCTTGAAGATCCATTTGACCAACTCTATTTTACCCTGCTATTATGACAGCATTTGATAAATAATCAACAGGGTGGAGTATTGAGCTATTAAAATAAATGGAAGCATAACCTTTAATTTAAGGAGAAAAATATTTGCAATGCATAATGAAATGTGAAAATAAATATTTAATTTAAAAAACACTTTACTAGTATCCTTCCCTATTTCTAGACATGTCTTCAGAGCCCATTTAAGGTTTTTTAGCAGCACAATATTAGTTTTTTCCACTATCACTTCATGCTTCTGAATTAATGCTACCAGTTCTGGTAATGACACTTTCTCTGAAATCATACTTCTTAAAAGCAAGAAAATTATCTGAAAATAAGGAATTTCTGCAAAACATTCTCTATAAAAATTCTGAGAACTCAATTTTCAATAGAGCACTTATATCTCTATTAACTAAGCAAGGCGCGTAGTTGGACAGATACTGAATATAGGTTTTTTTTGAAAAGTCTTTTATAAAGTGATTTTCAGAACAAAGAATGGCATATATGCTACAGGAAATATATTTTGGTTTTGTGTTTGTAGAGAATAAAGCATTATAGGATCCTAGAAAACAGAAAAGCCTCTAGGACAGGGCGGAATATCTAGGGAGGACAATCAGAAGCAATTTATATTTAAATATAATTTTTTCTTGATCTGAGACTGTTTCTGTTGTTTCCTTGTTTGCACCTGGAGGAGTAACTGCTGAAGATAGGTGGGAAATGCCAGTTTACACCTTGAGAAGAAGGATTTGTCAGGATCTAGTATCAGCAATTGGCATATGAGAGGCCATTTCTTGACAAAAGCAATTATGTAGAATGCTAGAGAGATAAGATCTTGGATGTTCTAAATGCTGGTGTGATGTAAGCTGATTGTCTATCACATGGGTCAGCTTCTTCAGGTTTACAGGTGTTTAATTTAAGATTTAATAAATATGGCTTAAAAGGAACAAAAGCTCCTTATCTATGATACTCTGAAAAAATAACTGCCCAAACAATTCTCATGGAGAATTCTGTAAGCTGACAATGTGTTGCCACTTTCCAAGCCACGAGGGCACAAAAGATGAAAAAATGGTTACTTTCTAAATTATACAGCAAGTTTTGAAATGTATTGAGTCCCAGCGTGTTAGCTATTTAAAGAATTTCACAACTACTGTCACAGTTCCCATAGCAAGGAGAGGATATGACAAGAGAGGAGTCTCTCATTACTATCTGCATTCTATGAAAAAAGTCATACAGACTTGACCTTATGCTCTGAGAAAGAACTTTTACCTCCTTGGAAATGCTGACATCATTTGTAGAGGGGCTGTGGCCCCTCAAGTACTGGCTAGTAGTGATATGTGGGAAATTCTTAGCCCAACAAAGGATAAAATGGTGTCACAAATAGCACTGCCCTGTTGGGGACACTGCACACAGATCCTCCCAAAACACTTTTGTACACTCTGGGCTCTATACTTTATTTTGAAATTACAGTTATCAGCATACATGAAACTGAAACATCCAGCTCGCTAGTGGAGCTTGACTGATATATAACTGTAGCAACTAGCTGGTTTGTATTTCCCCATAATTCCAGTTTTATCTTGTAAGGAGAGTCTTGAAGGAGAGGTAATAAAAATTAGGGAGGAAAAGAAATGCAGGAAGTAATGGAAAATAGAGAGAACTGTCCTCATAATGGTAGAGTACTTCGAGCAGTAGTTCACCTGGAGCAAAGTAACTACCTGCTTGTCAGTGAACAATTTGCTTTCATTGATCTTGTGGTTAAATTTTGAGGACATTTGCCTACAGGGTGCAATGAATGAAAATAAATTCCTTAATCACCCTACTTTTTGGGCCTGTGCTTGTAAGTCAACATGTGTTGCAAGTGAAAAACTGTTAGGTTTTAAAGAATGCATTTCCACTGCCAGCTGTGGCTTCCAATTGCCCATGCCAGAACCTCCCGCAATGATAACCCTTATTTTCTGCTCTGATCTTTATTTTTTTTAGAAAACAACATAAAAATAATAATTTAAAAAATTTAAAAGTATAAAATACATGCATTGAAGTTGAACATGTGCCTTGTTTTAACCTGGTAATAGCGTCAGAGCCATCTCAAACTCAGCTGAAGTTTTCCAGCTAATTTCTGTAAAATACTAAGACTATAGGTTGAAAAAAAAATCTATGTAGTTATGTGGTCATATAATGTGCATGTTACAGTACACAGTACACTAAAAAGCTTGTTAATTGTTAGTGTTCCATCTTGCTAGCCTTTTTCTAAGGTAGAAATATTTCTTCAAAACATACAATTAAATATGGGTTAATCTTGTTATATTTTTCACCACGACTGACTCATAAAACTTAACTTCTTTTTCTCCTCACTGAATTATCTGAGTCAGTGAAGCACATACAAGCCAAAGGCTTGCAGTAGAAGCCATTTTAGCCCAATAAAATATTCTGCAGTGGCCAAAAGTGAATGCTTGAGCAGTAGTAGAGCCACATAAGTATATTTGCAAAGCAACCTCACAGCTCCTGATAATTGTAGCTCACGGACTTACTGTGACAGATATAGATAACTTTCATTTACAGGTTAACTAAACTCAAAGGTTAACTGAGATCAGTTTAGCTCCATGTGGCTCTTCAGCTCTCCCTATCTTTGGCAAGAGCTCTTCTGTTTCTCTATCAACTATACTCCCCTTATTTGGAGTCCACCTTCTGCTGTCTTCATGTGATATCCCTTTCTTATAAGAATTTTCATTTTTATGAAATATCCCTTATTATTTTCCAGGTAGTCTAGATAAATATGTTACTGGCTATTTTTAATTATTCATCGAATTTAAAGGATTATTACATTCATGGCCTCATTTTAGTACCTTTTTAAGGGCTACTTCTGCTTTACAGAAAGTTCACTTTTGTTGTCAAGAGATTTCATGTTCCCAGCTCTGCCAGTAGCACCAGTTTTCAATGTCTGCCATTCAAAGTAGCAGAAGGGATGTTTCCAGAAGCCAACACTGGAAACAATCTAGAATTTAAAAGCCAAGGTGGATTCCTGCCTACTCAGCCATCACACTGCTTGGTTTTGCTGCCCAATCTATACTTTCAATCAAATCTAGACAATTCATAATAAAATCCATAGACAATGCCTACCTTAAAGAAGGCATAATAACTAAAAATTTTCAAGTTTTACTGACAGCAATGTAAAAACGAATAACTCTAATGGAGGAGGGTTACTTCAGACACTCAATCCATTTGTGCCTGATTTCCTTGTGACTGAGAGCATGTTTTCCTTCAGAAAACTAAAGGAAAGGTCCTAATTCAGATCTATGTGCTCCATGAATAGTTATCGAAAAGACATTTACCCCAGAAAAGTATATTATCTTTCAAACTAAATCTCTCTTTGTTTTTAGAAACTGAAATCTTCTTCTTGGCTTCCAAAAATCATACACACTGCACTTATAAAGGGTTACATATGCCAGGACTATATGTCCTATACTGCTTTACATTGTCCAGTAAATAACACAGATCCTTTTGGGCAAACAATTGTGCAGGGAACATTCCCTAAATGAATAAGTCACAGGATCCTTCTTTCTTCTGTTGAATGTGAAAGTTTATATTAGTCTGTCAACATGCTCATAAAAAGAGCCTCACCAGTTTATTATTTCATGTAGCATCACACCAGATAAATTAAGGTGTGTACATGCCAATAGAACAAAACCTTTATTTATACTTTAAATTAAAATGAAAATAAACAATTTGCCAAACGTTTCTAATATGTTATGTTTTTTTATAGCAAAAATAAGTGCATTTCAACTCCCTCTCTCAAGTATGTCTCCATTCCTCCTACTTACTTCATCATTGTCAGGCCACAATTAAGAGGCCTGGGACTTCCTTCAGGGAAAGTGGCGAACTCTGGTTAAATTATGCAAAAATTTGTATACCAAAAGTATGAGCTCTTCTAATAAAATAAAAACCTCCAAAGTATCCAAATTCCATAATTTATTGCTCTTTTAGATTCAGAAACACAAATTGTTTCAAGGACATCTGAAGTACAAAATCTTGTCTTAGTTTATTGTCTCTATCCGTGAACGGCAGGTAAATAGAAGGGATCAGTGCTTAGGGAGCAGAGGGTTTATGTATGACAGGCACTAGAGAAAGTATTTAATAATGCAGGTAATATCATCTTGCTAGAGAAAGTGCTCTGGAATGATACCTTTACAGACAAAATTAATGACTTAGTTCAAGCATACTCAGTCTTGACAATTAATCAGTCCTGTGAAAGACTGTCAAAGGAAATGGTGGATGTGAAAAGCTTCAGGGATTTGCCACATACTTAATTTCTAGAAAACAGCAGGTTGGTATACTGGTGACATGCCTTAGGCTTGAAGTCAGAGGTTCATATACTTCTGAATACATTTTACTACTATCATCAACAAAAAGCAGAGTACATGCAATAATAGAGCTGCTTTCCCATTTGCTACAAAGGCAGATCTGATGTATGGTAATGTAAGTGTAATTTAATTTAACAGGAATGTTTTAGTATGGCTTTATGCTACAGTTATTCACATATGGCCCACACGAGGAATTATTTTTCATTATCTCATTATCATATGGAAAATGTGAGAAATAGTAACACCAGACTGATAAACAGTGGTAAAATATCTAATCATGCAAGTATTTGGGAACTGTGCTAGAGTTCATTGACATTGGATTCAGTGAGAGCAAGATATCAATACCCAAAAGTATCAATTCCCATTTAACTTTTACATCTGTTTTTCATGCATGGCCTGAATTAATTGAAAATTGCCTTCCTAAATTAAAAAAATACCACTGACTCCACTGGAGTCTGGCTCATACCCTTCATTCTTTGCCTACATTTAAATCTACAACATTTTCTTTATCGTCTGACAGAGAAAAGGATATTACAGTAATTGAAAACTTAACTTGTTGTTCTGTGAATATGGAGATACCAAGGAGCTTGTCCAAGTACAGAAGACTCTCAACAATTATAAAAGCCCCAAACCGTTGTCCAGTAAGCACATCCATCTTCAGTGTATTTGCTTAAAAATAGAAGGAATTTCAAGACGCAGAGTAAAAGTGAATCCATTTTCTAAACAATAAATATAAGAAAGCTTGGATCAAAGTTTGATGTAAATATTTGTATCATTGCAATTTTAACCTGGCCAAGTCTATTTTGTCACATTCATCCACATCTGGATGTCTCATTTACCATAACTATTCTGAGTGAATTTCTTTCCATCTGAAAAAGTTTAATTATTGCCTTTGGGCTGTATTAAGAGGAATGAGCTTTAGCCCAAATTAACCTCTTTGTATGACTTTGCAGAGACTTTTACCAGAATAAGGCTCTAAAAAGCAAATAGATGTTGCTTTACAAAATCAGTTTACTTATATACCATACTTTCACCTGACAGTCAAAAAATACAGCTCCTTACAGCAACATTCTACATGAAAATCATAGAATCCATCGTGATTCTGACAAGATGAGTATTTCACACACTAAAAATCTGAATAGAAGCCATCACAGATAAGATTTAGGTCTCACAAGATTGCTCCATCACTTCCAAAAGACTTATGGTACTTCAGTGAAGCTGAACCTTTAAATCATGACTCTTTTTCCCAATTCAGTTAGGCTATTTATTTGTTTGTTAGCACATAGCTTTTCTGCAGCCAGTATGCCAATATTTTTTCGTTAGCCAGTCAAAACAGCATAACTTTTTCTGCTTCTTTTTAATGTCAATACAATCAGTGGACCCACAGTTATAAAAGCACCACATCACACCCAGCAATGTAGTGCTATCAGATACACCTAGAGGAAATTAATATACCTTTGGGTAGAGATGCAGAATAGAAAATACTACAATGTTAAAAATAGTTTCAGATCAGAAAAAAAGTGCTAGATTTCTAAGCAAATAGAAGTGAGTAGTATCTCAATATTAATGTATGATAACCACTTTGTGGCTCAATCCCACACAAAACAGGTAACCAAGATGTCAGCAGTGTTGTGCCTAAAACTACCACTGAGCAAAAATAGAACCCATATAATAGGGAGGGACTGCTCACAGCAGCTTACCAGCACCCTATATATTCCTAACTGGAGAGAAACAATTCTGATGAATAGGACTAAGAATTCTTGAGACAACAATTGCTGGCAAAAGCATCCAGGGATCCACACTAGCCATATACTTGCTTATTCTTTGATTAAGTTATGGAAATGTATATCTGGTGAAAACCATGAGTTGACTTTTGATGTAGAACTTGTACCTTGTCTGCAGATATTAAAGATTGTGCTTCATTAGTTCTCCTCTGCATTCTATATTTATTCCTGAAAGCATGCATTTTTCAACACTTAATATCAACATTTTAGGAATATTGAATATGAAGTTTATATGGCCATAAGGCCATTCAGGCAAAAAGAAACATTAACCAGAAAAAAAAAAAAGGCATCTAATTTTAATAATTTCAGTAGCAAGCTGATGTATAATGAGGGTGAAAGGGAGAAACACTGACTCCAGAGCACATCCACTTTGCTGTATGCCCTTCTCTTGTCTCTTTTCTCTTTCACCCATCCTTGCCTTTTGGAAGTGGACTGACAATAGAGAGCTAAGCCATATCATAAAATCAAACAGTAGGAAAAGTTGTGATGGACATACCTGGATGAAGCAGGATAAAGGCAATTTGATAAGGAGAGCTTCAATTCTCATGTACTATAACCTTTCAAGCAACTTTTACAAGGGTTTTACTGAAATCTACTCATGAGAAAGGAGCACACATCACTTTCCATGCTTGAGAAGAGGCTGAGTGAACAGAGACACTAAAAGTGTAAGAATCACATAGTAAAACTCCTTTATATTTCTCAGGAAAATCAGAAGAAAAGATCAACAACTGAGTTGAAGGCAGAGAAGAATCTAGGTAGTGAGATGGAGCAACGATAAAATAAGATCATGTGGTCATTGCTATAAATTTAAATAACTTTAAAATAATTTACTCCTTCACTGACAGTTACCATTAAAAACAGATTTATTTTTTTTTTTTTTTTGTTATCTGAAAGGTCTCCTGGCTACTGCTTCCTATGAGAAGGCATCCAAAGAGTTTAGTTCTCCTTAAGCTGTGGATAAAGTTAATCAGTAAATAATAATAAAGTTTGTTAGGCTTCAAAATGGCCAGATTGACGGCTGCTATAGGAAAAAGTGGCACTGATTTTAAGATTTTTTAATATGTCACTCAGAATAAGTTCTTTAAAGAATAATTGTTCTATCTACTGTGGTTGTATTTAAATTCCAGATTCTGGCCATCAAATGTGACCAGACTTATCAGAGAGGCAGAATGATATGGAGGAAATTGAAAGGCTTCAAAATAAATCATTTGGAAAGTTAATTATAAATAATAGAATCTCTATAGGCAAATATTAAATGTGTTTATTTAATTAAATCGATGCAGATTTTAAAAGTTCTTTCTGTTGTCTTTGGCATGTCATCACATCAGGCTGTTTCTTGAGGATATAATTATTTAGTTAAATTATTAAATGAATGCCTTTATGCATATTAGCTGTTCTCAGCTTTAAGGGTATCAAAGTCTTCTGTCAATATACTAACCAGGGAGCAATTTAATTTTGGAAGGTGCTATTCAGGAAGAAGAAGAGAGTCATTATCTAAAAAAGCAGAATCCAACAGCTCTTGCATCCCATTCACATTTTGAAGGTCATTCGCATTTTGAAGTTGCACACATAATACTGTTGAGTCACTCAGACTTATTTAGAAGTTTCTGTTTCACTGGCTTAGAAGCCTAAAAATCATGGTTGAAACTCAGTCATCATTCAGAGAGCAAGAATGCAGTGCAATTATTACTGACAAATTTTAGAAATGGGCAGGGATGAACAATCCACTGCTGTCACTTGATAGGAGTAATTAGAAGTTACGATTTTAGCCATGTTTTAGCCACTATCAGCATCACTTCCTGCCATTCTAACTCAGCCCACATTTTGCAATAGATCAGATGAAATAACATATAAATTCCTAAACAATTTATACATTTCCATCCTTCATCCTCCCAAAGGACAAAGAACATCAACCCAATGAGCTATATTATCCACAGACTATTTACCCCTACCAGGAGAGTTACTACAGCAGTGCTGCACAGCTGCAAAGGCAGGAGCTCACACAGCTCTGCAAGCTCCCTGCTTTGCTCCTTGGGGCCAGTCCTACACTTTTGGGACATACCAGACAGCCACTGCCAGGAGAGACTGTCCTGGGTTGTAGTGTAGGATGTACACAAAGTATTTATTCTATCACCATCTTCATGAACTGTTAAACCAACTGGGGCAGTGCTCTAGTGTTGGGCTCTTCTGCTAATGGCCCATCAACGCCTGGCCCATGACTCACAGGTAACTCCCTCCAGGAGTTATCTCTGTTTAATGGGCCATCAAGGACCCACTTCACACTCATCATCCCATTGGGAGATGCTCCACCCAGGGGGAGGAGCCAAGCATTCTCACCTGGATAGAATCTGGGATTTGGAACAGTGCAAAGAGCCCTTTCCTACTGGATTCCCAGAGGAGCAGACCTACCAGACCTTTCTATAGGATCACTGCTTCAGGAAGAGCCCCTCACCTGGACTGCTTCCACCATCCTGCTCAGGTTGTATTCTGACTCTGTCAGTGGTCCTTTGTGTTATTGCATTTATTTTATTTTAACCTTTTTACCTTTCTTCTTATTAAATTGTATCTTTGACTTGGAGCCCCTCACTCGTTTTGCTTTCAAACCACAACAGAGACTTATTTATGACTTCTGTAATCACAGCATGAGCCTAAACCTCAATGCAGTTCTAACCTCCAGCATCTTATTCAGATGGCCCAAAAATGACGCATAATAAATGTGTTGCTCTTTGATGACCTGTCATTGTTAATGCACCTGGTTCACTACTTCAGTTCCTTGGTCTCCTGGGCTCACTCAAGTATGGATTTGCGGATTATTCCAGCCAAGGCATCCCTTCTCTAGTACTTAAGAGTTTTTGACAATAAGCCTGGGTACTGTACTCGAGAAAAAACAGTAAACTCTTGTATTTTACTACTCTTTCAAGTCAATTTTTCAATGAGAGAATGATTTTTAATACTGTTAACGAATAACTTGCATTCTCCTTGTAATAGTATAAAACGTTCCTCTATTTTTTCAGAGTTTGGCGATACCTAAACTAGCTATTTTTCTTGGTATCTGACTCCCTTCTTGTCACTACCAGTAAGACTGGGCTGGATACAAAAAGAGTAGGATGCATATCAAAACAATATAAATTATTAATCATAGCTACCTCTGCATACTCAAAATTGTGCTGCTATATTTGTTATCACAAAGTGATTTCCAAGACAAACTTCTTTTCAGTGTCTTTAACAGCTTTCCAGGACAGTCATAATAAAGCAGAGTTTCCCTAATGGTTCTAGAAACTGAGGATTTCTTTCCCCTACATGTCAGGAAACCTCTTTGGCCGTCTTTAAGAGACCTGACTCAAAATTTTTTTTCTTTTTTTAATGGATATTTAAACCTGTATAGTTCAAATACCTGTAAATCCATGCATTTTTGATGTACATTCAAAGTAGGAATTTTTATAAGGTTTATTAAAGTGGGAGAGTGCTTTTTGCTACTTTTTGAAACAAACAACAAAAAAATTCTTGCATTTTCATATCAGAGATATCACTCCTAGGAATATTCCTTAGTGAGGAGAAAACATCTCTGCTTTCTCAGCTAAATCTGTGTTTGTACCATCTCAAAAATTATCCCAAGAAATTATGTCCTGAGTACATCAAAATCTAGAGCAGCATAAGAACTGTAAAACCAACACAGCAAAATTCTGTTTTGCTCATCTACGTCCTTGCTAATGGTGTTTCAGTGAACCACAAATATAGTAAGACTATGTAACATCTGGAGTACAGTCCCATAAATATAAGACCATGTCTTCATTAGTATCAGAAATGTAAGCACAGAAACAGGCACAAAAGAGCCAGCAGGGCTCACAGCATCCCCAGCTGTGAGTGAAGAGTGAATTCCTCACTGCTCCAGGGACATCACCCAGGAATGCTCTGAGCCAGTGCTCAAAGACACTGTAGACCAGCACTCTGAGGTGTTCACATTTCATTAAGACTTTTCCTTAATGACAGCAGGAACACCATCATGATGAAAAGGAAATTTAGTGTCTTGTGAGTTAGCCTGTAAAAAAGATAACTAATTAGTATTGATGTACAGATTTTTCAGTAAGTGTATACATCTAATATGATAGGAGTATGCAAGATTTTTTCTTTTCTGGAAACAATAAAAGGAACAATAAATTATGCAAGAGTCACTGCTGCTAAAAGACATATCAGTGTAAGTTACATTACAAGCTCCCTTTGCCTGTTAGAACTTGAGATTCTCTGTTTTCATTTACCTTTGCATTAAAGCACCTACATTCTCAGGCAAACACAGCCAAAACAGTGTGCAAAGAGAGCATCACAATTCAGACAGCTCTTTTAGTATGTCTAACTCCCAGCTACACTGACTACAATTTTTGATTTATTTATTCAGTATTTACTAACTTATTTCATTCCATCTAAAAACAGTTGCAATATTTTTCTGTGCCTGGTGCTTTCTGATACATATTCCATATTTCCATATTAGAGAGAGATGAAGGTAAGGGATGAAGTGGAGATAGAAAAGTCTTTATGCAAAACTAAAAATTTGAATTTCTAGAAAATCAAAAAGCAAGAGGGATTCATAGCTCTGGCACTGGATCAAGTATTTTTGCATTTGTTGTCCACAGTACAGGGTTACCTAGTAATCCAGTCTTCTAGTATAATTTCCAGTAGATCAGTATGGTGATACTTCACTTTTCTCCTTGTATATTCCCCCTGGCCCCAGTTTTCTTGTATTCCTTTCCAGTGTGCATCTGTCCTCTCCATCATGTTCCCATCTCTAAAGGTTGCCTCCATTACAAATGTGAGAAGTGCCTCTCCATTTACTGCTTTCAATACCGACTAGTTTTCCACTCACATTTCCCCCAAGGATTTTTTCATGCCTATGATTTGCTTATCCCTAAAATTGCCACCAAGAAACATAAAACTATAAAAGGTCATTAGAAAGGTCATTTGTGGTCTAAACACATACAGGACATAAAAAGGAAAGACACTGAGCTCTCAAAAACACAACAAGAAACAGCTTGCTAAATGAAACATAGTGCCATCTCTTTAGGGTTTATGTTATCACTAACATTCCTCTTTGAACTCAGCTGGGAAGCTCTTGTTTCCCTATTCATTCCTCTTTTACACATTCAAAGAGCAAAGATACTTTCTGATTACATAGGACATGTCATGTAATGTTTATTTGGTATTACTAATCAATCTATACTCCCCACAAAAAAGGATTCAGGAAAAGAGACTACTGTCACGCACAATGAGCATTTTTATCAGATATAGTGATTTTTGTCTTTAATGGAAAATAAATGAGACCACCAAGACACAGCCAGATTAAAACTGGCCTTCCTTACAATTAAAAATCATCTTCTCCTATGTATAGTCCACTGAGCTGTCCATTCTTCTCCTAATTAACTTCTTTCTCAGCAGCATTGTGCACCACATACTACAAGCAGCAATTTGCATCATAATAATCCTTTATTAAAAAAAGCCCTTTAATGTATTTTCCCCTCTACAAGTTACATAAAGATGTAATAAATGGCATCTATGAAGAATAGATGGAATAGGAAGAAACACTTTCGCAATTTAGAATTTAATTGAAGAAGGCCAATTATAAAATTTTAATTTCCGCTATCATCTTGAATATTTATCTTATCTTGCAGCTATTTTATTCATAATGAAAATCTTTGATGACTTATTTTGTTATGCTATTCTGAGTCATGGATAATATACACTACACTGGATTAAATTTGTATGGAAAATAGGTTATGCTGGTTCATGTCAGCTGAAATTAGATAGAGCTAGCTTAATTTTGCTGGCACACAAAAGAAAGGGAGTTTTATTTTAAAAGATAAACAAAAGAAAAAATAAATAAATTCACAATCTCATTAAATATTTCACCTGATATTGCATCTGCCAAAAGTATGAAATCTACAGGAATTTAAACAGCAATTTATTGGAAATCAGAACAGGACATCTGGGGTACCACTTTCTGCTGATTAAGACTAAATATATTGAGTATTTAATAATGATATAAATTTAATGTCATGAGCGGTTAGTATAGTTCAAATAGCTGCTTTTTTTAAAGCTGGAAAACTCACTCATATTTATCCACAGACACAAACTTCAGCATTCTAAAACAACCTCAAACACTAAATAATAAAATCTTAAAAAAAGAAGAAGGGCATGGGGTAAGCACAGCTTCCCAATTACAAGGCTATTGCAGTAAAACAGATTTGCTGAAAGATAGAGGATATACATATACAGCAGGGCAAAGAAGCCCTGTTTTAATTACTGTGGATAAAGCAAAGAAATCACTGCTATTTGCACTTCAAAAGCATGACATTTGCACAAAATTGGAAGGGCTATAGACTGTGCAATATTGAGATTATCATTTGCAGAAAAAAAAAATATCAAAAGATCCAAGCCTCTAAACTTAACATGATTTTAACCTAATCATCAGTAATCTGTCATTTTGAGTCAGTTTGAATTATGTGGTAGACTATGAACACTGAAATGTTAGCTGCATTTACAACAAGATGTATTTTCATACTTACATTCTGTCACCACACATTTTTTTCCTCTCTCAATATATATTTTCAAGGTTTAACTCCATTGACACTTACATTCATACCAATCACATTAAACAACTACAAATACATTAACAACAAGAATCTGGAAGGGAAAAACCCTATTCTTTTCTTTCTCCCTATTCTTGGTTTAGGTGGAGAGAGGAATTAATGCAGAGCCAGCTGAAAGTGGGACCTGCAGGATTCACATAGCAGGATCTCAGGTCCTGGTCACTCAGGGCTTTAGTGCTTTTCCACAGCTCTTTTGCTCCCATGCTTTCCTTTGACTTGAGCCATTGCAATGTCAGAAAAAAATCAGTGCCGTTTGTGACCTAGACAAGTCCTGATGAAAATAGAAGGAGGAAGGAGAAGAAGAAAAAATATGTTGGACATAAGACTAGCATCATCTCTTTTTTTTTTTTTTTTTCCCCTCTTGTGGTCTGAACAAGTTTGAAATTCTGTGACTGAGGCACTAATGGATATGAGTTCAAAAAATTGAGTTCTTCTAACAATTCACAAAATGTAAATAAAGTCTGTGTTGGGTGCACGAAAAAATCAATCAGACCTGCTACTGAACAGCATGCATCAACTTTTAGGTCACAATAAGACAAGGTAGGCCCTTTAGGATGCTGACATAATAACATATCTTAATGATTTTTAAGCAAGAATGACAAGGTGCATAAAGCCATGCATCACGTCCAAGCAGTATTAAATGTTTCATACCACCAACAGTGCCACTGCAGTTTTCTTCAAAAAAAAAAAAAAAAAAAAAAAAAAAAAAAAAAAAAAAACACCCGAAAGATGCTGAGCACTCAGGATACAAGTTTCTGGCCTTTGAGAAAAAGAATACTGTCCTACTGAGTGCAAAGGCATCGCAGACATGAAATTGGTTCTCCATTTTAGAAAACCACTTGAAATAAACTTTAGTGAATATTAGTCACCCACCATAAAACCCAGAACAATGCTCTTCATAGTTACAGAAAACCAATGTAGAAATGTAGAATTATTAGCATAAAAATAAAGATTAATTAATTAATGGAATTTTTTTTTCAGAGAGTCATATGTCATAGATGCAACAGAGATTTGAAACATGTATTGGGAGGCTCTAGTGCTTGTTCAGCAGTTCTATATAACCCAGAGCAACAGCAGGCAAAATAGGTTTATGAGACTTCATTCAATCAGTGTGAGATTTACCAGGATTCCTCTTGGAAAATGAAACACATTACTTTGTCCACTTTTTTATGATCTCACAAGAAAAGAAACTACCTTTCCCAGCCTGATATGTGTAGACTGGCAGTGTTTCAGAGGAGGCACCTGGAATCTTCATTCTCCACTCAGTAAGTCTCTTGTACATTGGGAACAGCCCAGATGTGCTTGAAGAGCTGCTGTTAGTGCTCATTATTTTGCTCATATGAATGCACAGGTCAAGAGCATTTCCCACGATGACAGTTGATGAAGTTATTCACTAAGCCAATGAAAGCCTTTCCATTGATTTCTAATGATGATGGATTGACTGATTAGCCTGTTAAACTCTAAACTGTCACCTGAACAGTGGCAGCTGTTACATTGACCATGTAGATATAAAACACACCAACAGCTCTGTTTACACCAAAAATGTTTTGTTGCATTGACATTATTGAGTTTGCATGTTGAAGAACTTATTGGTATTCACTTCAACAGTACATTTTTACCTGTTGTCTTTAAATTGCAATGAAAATTAAAAATTGGTTTTCTTCATAGGCAGAGAGGGCTGCCTCTGGGCAGGGTTCAGTGAACAGGCTTGCTGGAACAAAGAGGACACAGTTTTCTGCTGTTTTATGCTGAAGCCATCATTTGTGTTTGTGGATGAGTGGTGATATGATATTGATTTCACAGTAGCAGTTGCAATTCTAAGTTTATATAAGAACAGCCATTATCAAAATGATAAAATGTGGTGCACGTGTAAATGTGTGGTATACACAGCTCTAAGCTAATTCTGGTTATTGCAGCTCCAATCCTCTGTCTCTGCCTCCAAAGAGCTGGGGCATTGCCATCTCTGCAGGTCCTTCACTCCAGCTGGCAGAGAGAAAAGAGCAGTGCCAGAGCAAAGCTGCTGGACAGAAGTCATGCACCCAGAAAACTGGAATCTTACTGCCCTACATCGGTGGTGAACATTGCATCAGTGGTGAACTTGAAGGAACAATGAAAATTAAAATGTTTTCATTCATGGCTCTTCCTCTCCCCCCCAAAAAAAAGCCTGATTCACTAATTCTGTCTGTAAGACTGAACAGTTTGCAGTACCTACGATTAGTATCTCTTTTTTGTTTCAGTATTTTGAATCATGTAAGTGGTATTTTCCACCACTGTATGAATCCCTTAAAGGGACTTATTACTAACATTTAATCCTGATGAACTTTGGTGTTTATGATGGAAAAAAAAGCACAGCACTGAAAGGGTTCATTGGTCATCAGTGTATTTTGAAAGTAATTTAAAAGCTAAGTCAGAAGACTCTTCATGAGGAAATTATCTCCTCTGAATCCCCACACAAAACACAGTTATCGATTTGAATGAATGATCAGTTTTTTTCAGCAAGCTTCCAGTTTAGTCAGTATACAGGTCATTTAACATCACAGTCAGTCTTAAAAGACAAAGTATGAAATTAATTCTTTGGATACAAAAGTACCCACTGAATTTTCAGAACATGGGATTTCAGTGCGCTTCAGAAACACTGTCAGAAAATAAATGCCCTTAGTTTCTCTTTCAACTGTTTTTTTGTTATGCAAAACCAGTTTTCACCTAATTAAATTGCTTTTTTAAAGTTTCTAATTCATTAAACTGCTAAGTCCTTGAGCCACAAGAATGTTCCACACCTCCTTTTTCAGGCACTGCCCTCCCATGTTACTTTTAAGTTATTTATAAATACAACCCTCCTACAGCCTCTACCAGCAGGGCACCTTCACATGTTGGAATTTAATGAGGCTCAGGCACAAGTCATGAGTCCCTGAAGAAAAGCGTTACCTGATCTGCTTCATTTATTTCTACCAATAATCATACCATTACCTACAGCTTCTGTTTTTAATTAGTGGTATCTAATGATTAACACTGGCCAATTTGCATCCAATTATGTCCCCTGAAAAATTAGAAGTGGATGAAAAGGCTGAATGCAATTAATCATTCTGCAATGTGAATTTGCTTAAATATCAAGGATGAATGTGTTGTACTTTCCTAAATAAGTTTTTATTGAAAACATACACTGTCTGGTTATGAAGCAATAGCATGACACTTCCCATGACAGTATGAAATCTGGATTTTAAACTCTACAGAATTACCAAACACATTCACATATATCCTTTTAATAA
This sequence comes from Zosterops lateralis, assembly GCF_965231275.1. NCBI lineage: Eukaryota > Metazoa > Chordata > Aves > Passeriformes > Zosteropidae > Zosterops > Zosterops lateralis. The sequence goes on from NC_139766.1 coordinate 38,301,454, forward strand.
CAGAAAAAAAAAAAAAAAAAAAAAAAAAAAAAAAAAAAAAAAAAAAAAAAAAAAAAAAAAAAAAAAAAATTATGTGGCCAATATCTAATTACATTCTGGATTCAGGTATTGCCAAAACAATTAAGTGCAATAAGCAAGATAACATTTTATAACAAGTAGAAAGAACTTAGCTTTGTCTGAGAAAAGTTTTGAGTTTAGGATGCAATCTTTAGAATCTAATTACCACTTATTTTCTTCCATTTTTAAGAAGTTTGGCTTCAGAAAATACTCTGGTCCAGCCTCAAGGCAAACATTCAGTACTACTTGGCTATGGAATAGTTTGAACCACTGTAACATCTTTAAGAAATCTTACAAATCATAGGAAACATTTATTTTTAAAAAAACACCAAAAAAAACTCATCAGCAAACAAAGAGCACCACCACAACACAACACAAAACCAATTTATCTGGTATCTTCAGCTTTCTCCTATTTTCAGAGACCAAACTTGATCAGTCAATTTCACAGACGATGACAACAAAGTGTTTTTTGTGAAGAGTTCTCCCTCCTCTATCTGAAACTCTGAAGAAACTTCACATAAATACAGAAAATTTTTTTCATCTATGATGGTGAAATTATTTTGTCCTTAGGATACCTGTGAGATAAAATAACCTGACAATCCTTTCAAAGGTTAGTACTTGTGGAGCAACTTGCAAGTATATAACCCTCTAAGCGTAAACTTATAAAACAAGATTTAATACATTACATATCATCATCATAAATCTTTCATTTAAAGCATCATTCCTGCAAGATATTGTTGAAATGTTTAAAATACAGTAAAGTTGATAGAAACCTTTTGGAAGAAGATAATCAGGAAAACTGAATTTAAGACAGGTGAAGATCCTAAATGACATTCAATGTATCTTTTCTGACCTTAAACATATCTAAAGCCAATCCCCTGGCCACCACCACTCTATCTTTCCTCAAGAATAACCAAAATAGTAGGCATCCAAATAAAGTATCAATTTCAGTGGTACACAAACTAAAGTTTCTACCTGCATTCCCCACCTTTTTCATATCTCCTCTGTTGTTCTTTCTCTGCTTCAAACATTTTTTCCAGTTCTTAGCTTTTTTTAGTCTGGCTTTTTATGTTGCTCTTCATATAACCTGAGACATTACTTTCTTCCCTTTATTACTGTGCTCTTCTATCCCACTTTCTGTTTAGGACACAGGCCCATTTTTAATCTATCAATGTTTTGCACTTTAGGAAGATTAACAGAATTTACAGGGGAGAAAAATTATCCTGCAGATTATAAATGCTTGGGGTTTGAGTCAGGCTTGGGAAAACTGTTGGATTTCATTTTGCAAAAAATATTTTTCTTTAAAATATCAAATTATTTTTCTTTAAAATGTTACGTTCTGGTATTCATTATCCCAGATATTCCACAAATAATTTGATTTCAATGTGTATGGTGTTTGTCATCTGTAACCCCAGCCAGGAATCAAGCCCCAAACAGCCACTCACTCCCCACAAAGAGGATCAGGGAGAGAATTGGAAGGGTAAAAGCCAGAGAACTCATGGACTGAGATAAGAACAGTTTAATATGGAAATCAAAAGCTGAGCACCCAAGCAAAGGCAAACAAGGAATGAATTCACTGCTTCCCAAGGCAGGGTAATGCTCAGCCACCTCCAGGAGAGCAGGGCCCCATCACAGGTAATGGCAACTTGGGAAGACAAACAACATCACTCCAAATGTATTCCCTCTTCCTCCTTCTTTCCCATGATGCCACATGGTCTGGAATCTCCCTTTGGTCAGTTTGGGTCATCTGTCCTGGCTGTGTCCCCTCCCAGCCTCCCCTGCACCCCCATCTCCTCCCCAGCCTGGCAGAACCAGAACCAGAAAAGGCCTTGGCTCTGTGCAACCCCTGCTCAGCAATAACAAAAACATCTCCCCAGTATCAGCCCTGTCCTCAGCACAAATCCAAAACACAGCCCCACAACAGCCTCTGGGAAGCTACCGCAGCCAAAACCATCACACATCTCTGCTTCCACTCCAGGCAAAATCATCAAAAACAGCTGCAAGAAAAGTGTGGTTTACTGGGACAAGTACTTTAGTTTTGAACACATGTTGTGGTTTGAAAGCAAAACGAGTGAGAGGCTCCAAGTCAAAAATACAATTTAGTAAGAAGAAAGGTAAAAAGGTAAAAAAAATAAAATAAATACAATAACACAAAGGACCACTGACAGAGTCAGAATACAACCTGAGCAGGATGGTGGAAGCAGTCCAGGTGAGGGGCTCTTCCTGAAGCAGTGATCCTGTAGAAAGGTCTGGGAGCTCTGCTCCTCTGGGAATCCAGTAGGTAAGGGCTGCTTGTCCTGTCCCAAATCCCAGATTCTATCCAGGTGAGAATGCTTGGCTCCTCCCCCTGGGCAGAGCATCTCCCAATGGGATGATGAGTGTGAAGTGGGTCCTTGATGGCCCATTAAACAGAGATAACTCCTGGAGGGAGTTACCTGTGAGTCATGGGCAAGGTGTTGATGGGCCATTAGCAGAAGACCCCAAAGGCAGGGGGCCTGGGAAAATACTGTCCCACCTGGTTCTAACAGCTCATGGAGATAGTGATAGAATAAATACTTTTGCACATCCTACACTGCAACTCAGGACAAGACCAGATTAATTTACAGAAGCTGTACTGAAAACATAGCAACAATACTTCAATTCTCACCATCTGCAAGGAGCCCAAAAGGTTAGAAATAAGATCTAAAGAATATACTGCACACATTTTTTCCCTCAAGGATCATCAACTTCCAATTATGGTGGATTCATTATTGTAGAGTGTTGGGTTACACTTCATGAAGCAACCTGCAGTGACCACCAGCAGACCTACAGCTTCAGACCAAACAGACTATCAGGTTTATTAGCAGGAAATTTTTTATGCTTTCTCCCTAAAGTTGTATAAATTCATAGTGGTGTCCTAAATACTGTAATACTAGCACTAAAAATCTGGAACATACCCCCTCTCCTCATATCTCTGTGCATTGAGATAATGATTTCTTGATTAAGTCAATGGCTGCACGCTTGTCTAATCCAACCAATTGACTGACACTCATCGAGGCTCTTTTTGAGGTCCAATCACCAGCTAAAGTTGAATATGTTAACTCATTTAATTTCCCTATTCACTACCACTTCTGAAAATAAGATTCATGCATTTCATGAGGAAAGGTAGTCAGTATTGCAGTATGATGGCAAAAACTGTGACAAATTAATGAAGTTTAAAGATGGCAAGCAAAATATATACTACAAGGGAATAAGTGTCACCAAGCTCAGAAAAAGAAATAATGCTCTATGCCACAGTAATGAACTGTGGTTTTGCATTAAACTTATTTCAGCAAGAATCGAGACAAAATCTTGCTAATTCTGTGAGTTCTTCAAAGCATCTTCTTCTTTCAACACCACTGCAATGGTATGCCTGGTGGCTTTTGAGAGCAGTTCAAGTTTCTTGGGACTTGTAACATAAGTGGGAAAAATAGCCCTAATATGTGTATTTTATTATTAGTATCATAGTTTACACAGTGTACACTACCTGCAGCCTCGATTTGCATGCAAATTTAGTCCAGTTATTAGTTTTGACCATGTTGGGATCAAAATGAGCACAAACTGTGAGAAGATTCCCACTTACAGACAGAAGTGAAAGACTCAAAGACTAAAAGAGTAACTTCAAACAATATCACAAAGTATTAGTCTAAGGAACCGGATACTCCCCCTTCCTACATTCCTTATAGGTGGCCATGTGAAGAACTACTTTTCCAATTCTGTTCTGTATTTCAGCTGTCTCACAATCACAGTTTTGTTGGCACTGTCAATAGAACCAGTCTGGTCTCATTTGAAATATTTGTCTTTCGTCTTACACTCCATCTACTGTATATACTCTCTCATTTCTGATAATTTCACTGACCTTCCTGCCTGTCATTTGAGTGCAAGGACCTTTGACATCCCTGACCCACTTCCCTCAGGCACCCAGAACACGACCATATTTGGTATGTATCTAAAACTCACATTTTTACTGTCAAATTTCTCTATACAATTCTAACTCTCTTTTAACTTATCGTCACAAAATTCAAACTAATAGCGGTTTCCACAGAACATTTTCTCAGTCGCAGCTGTTTTAAGTGCCACTCCACTTGCATTCATACCATTACTCCCCTTTTCCAGATACTTAAAGTTCAAAAGTTGTTCTCTTGTTTTCAAATCTTTTTCCTAATATTTTCTCTCCCCTAGTGCTCTGTCCACTGTGCCACTATGTTTAATGATGTCCATTCAGCTCATAGCTCTTTTTCCATGCAGAAACAGCAGTTTCATTTTTGCAACCCACCTTCATGCTTTTACCATGGTGATAACAAGCTAGCCTTTCAGGTATAGCTGAATCAATTACAGCACAGCAAAGTAGTGTTTTAACTGTTTCCTGCCTTTTCTTTTTCCTGTTACCTTTTTTTTTTTTTTTTTTTTTTTTTTTTTTTTTTTTTTTTTTTTTTTTTTTTGTGGTGGTGGATGAACAGAGTGAGGAAGGAAGGAAGGAAGGAATGAAGTGACAATTAATTCACTTAAATGGACGGAAAAATTCTTAACTCATCACTCACTGATTCTTTTGTGCTTCCTTGTCTTCCACCAATATGCCCACACCTATTTTAGATAAGATTAAAATACAGCTTTCTTAAACTTCTCAGATACTTATAACCTATAAAATACTCTAAGTGTGAGCAAACAAACCAGCTCCAAGAAGTTAAATTAAGATGTAATTTTACCGTAAAGTATTGACAGAGCAGAGCCACTTATATTCCTATAGTATCAGAAACAAATGCACATTCCTCTTGGCCTGTGACAGATTGCACATGTGTCCATCCCCTCAACAATAACGTTTGCAAAATAGTAATTGAAAATTATTTGGACCCTTTGGGAAGAACTGCCTCCTTTTCTAACTTTTCAAAATATAAATTTTTGTCTGTAATGAAATTATAGGTAAAAACACAAACTAAATTAAATATCTGGATTGTTTGGATTATCTGCAAGAGAAGAGCAATTTAAATATTTAATCCTTATTTAATCAGTAAAATGAGTTCTCTAATCAGTCTTACTCTAAGGACAAAGTTCATGAATGGAGCCATTTTGCAAGCCATTTTTGCTGCAGACATTACTAGGCATTATCAACAACAGATGAGCTCAACAAGTAAGTCAAGTGCTGTATGGCAGGTCCCTTCAAGTGCAGTGAGTTACTGTATTAATAGAGATATAACTTTATTTCATGTTGCCAGAGAAGATTTTCCATTGAGAGTATCTCCACATTTTTTTTACTAGTCCTTTCACTCCTTAAAATTTTTATTAGGTCCTAAAACTAAAATCTTATCCTCAACTGCATCTACATCAATAATTGGGAACTGGGGAGTGAGTCATGTCCCAGTAACTTCTTTAGGAAATTTCTTAAAATACACCTAACAGATTCATGTATATTCCTGAAAATATCAAATTATCTACAGAGAGTTTGACTATTGATTTTTCATGAGTATTTGATGTCTTGAAGAAATGGCCTGGAATAAAAATTAAACATGAGGAGTCAGTGCACCCAGGACTATAAACCCATTTAAGTCATTTGATCACTATGACCTTGCCTACAGTAAGAAAATTGGTACTGTTAATTCAGTATCAGTGAAAGCATCAGGTCATAGACACAGCCAAAGTGGGGGTGCTACTGAGAGGGCAAGCTTCTTCAAAGTATTTTAAATAAACCCAGGTCTTTCTGCTCTTATTGTCTGTGTTCTTTTTATAATGAATTTTACTGTAAACTCTGAACTCTAGCACTGCAGCTGTGCACAGCTGGTGTGCATAAGCACTAATGAAATAGCCCAGGATCAGCAGGACATTGCATGCACTTCTTTGTTCTGTAAGGTAAGAATTGATGGACATGGAACAGATTTCACCATCACTGAAAGGAGCAAAATAGCTGAAAACAAAACAATAGAAAGCAGTAATATATAACTGGTATAAGGCAACACTGAGGTACTGGCCTTCAGAATAGAAAGTAATGGGGAGAAGGATTGTGTTGTGCAGGTGTTTTGAGGTCAGTACTTCCTGAGGCTACTTATGGGCAGTGTTTCTCTAGCTTGGGGCTGTATTTAAAGTCAATATCTAGCCTGTAGGTAGCAATGCCTGGCTCTCTCCACATAATTGAACTTTTTTAAAAGCATATCAGGCTTTTGTTATATTGTTTATTGATCCAAATGGGGCTGTGGACTGGGAGTCCTTTGGAGATCAAGTACCCAAAAGCAGGAGGCAGCAGCAGAGCAGAGAACAGCCCCTTGGCAAATCAGTCTCTCCCCCACACTCTGCCTCAGACAGAGGCAAGTGCTTTTCCTCCTCTCTGCCCTGTAAGGGAGCAAACAGGCTGAGCCTAGAGATGTCAGTCAGAATGTCTTAGCCTGCAAGCCAAAGGATTTAAGATGAAAGAACTCTTTAATGATTGTCTATATTATTAATCAAAAGTAACACAGAAAATTACTGTATAGGAACACTCCAGAGATGGAGACCAGCTGAGCCCTGAGTATTCCCTTGGCACTGACAAAACAGATGTACAACTGAGCAGAGTCTGTATGATGATGTTTGCAAATGACATAAAACACTCAGTTAATTAAGCTTTCTACTCTTATATGAACAGAAGTCTATTCATTGACCTAAATGTTGCTTTCTTTTTCGTTCTTTCACTATCTTTAGAATTAGTACTTGTAATTTTACTGTCTTAGGAATTATGACTAATAACTGGATGACTTAACACCACCTCTTACTGAACTCTGCCCCCACTGCCTGCCAGCCTCAGCCAGTATTACCACAGATACCCAAATTAGATCTTCAAATGACATAAGGGCTTTCTCTGTAAAATGTGCTATTTGAGAGAGTCTCTGACTTACACAGGAACATCCACAGATGCTCTACAAAGCACATATATGTGATGCAATGGTTTTCTAAGCTATGCTTAAGTACCTAAAAAGGCAAGTAGGTGCAATTCTGGAGGTGTTGGCATTTTAAAAACTGCTGACAAAGCCTACCTTGGTACAGATATTTCTGCCCATCAGCATCCTCAAGTTGCTGTTTGTACCACGCAGAGGGATCACAGAAATTCTAACCTTCAGTCAAATCTCCTTAATTTCCCTAGGGGTCTGTTGGTCCCTGAGCATCTCAGTAACATTTTACTGGATGGGGATGTACTTGTCCCACTCAAGAGCCTGACTATATGGCATCCCATATGGCATCTGTAGAGCAAACCCAACTTGGGCATACAGACCAAGCACAGCATGTGAGTGGGAAAGTGTTCCAGTCAGTTAAACTCACCCACTCACCTCCAATCTTATGAGTTTAGCCAAAACACCAGTTATTGGGACAAATGTCTGATTTGTGTAACTCAATTCAAGACAGCATTCCCATACCAGAATCCCCCTACAAATGGGCTTAATGAGCTGAAGCTCTTAAGAATTACCTTCAGGTCCACATCTTACCCCAGTAATAATCCCAGAAATCGGAACAGCATGTTTATCTCCAAGCTCAGGGCTGATTCACCTTCTGCTCAACTTCACCGCAGCCACTAATTATACCAGGAATCACTTCCATCCTTTTTTTTATTTTTTGTCTTCCTTCTATTGTCTATTCAGGCATTACAAGGATTCTTTTTCCCTGGTGTGTCTTTGCCATAACTAAGCATTATTCACAAGGTAGATTGTGCAGGAGTGCTCTCCTATGTCCCCCTCTTCCTTCTATCAAACTTTGCTGTATAAACAAAAGTCAGGCCTGAAACTTTCAGAGAGAAATATACACCATAGTCCCATCCATAAAAAAAACCAGTATAATATAAGTGGAAACTGGAAATACTCTCCTAGCCCACTTCAGTGGTTCTTCTCATGAGATTTTGCTAGAAAGATTGTTTCTCAATTATTTCTTCCTGTTGGACTCAACCTGTTAGCAGTTAGTTTGACTTCTCCATTATTCATGTCGGGATTTTTGATCTTACAAACTTCAAATGAAGCAGTTTAGCAGTGTACAAATACTCACACCCCAAAATAAATGGCATGCTTTCTAAATACTTAGTGACTCTCCCAAAAAATTGTATCAAAAATTGAAAATGTTTATTTTGGTGAAGCCATGGTGGCAATCAGCATCCTTAACAGATGACTCTATACTTCATATAACTGCACATGACCAAAAGGACTGCCCAGACTTTGCCTCTCTCCTACACTATTGAGCCAACCTAGAAGACCACAGAGGAATTACTATATTACAGCATCACAGAATGGCCTGGGCTGGAAGGAACCTTTTAAGATTATTTAGTTCCAACCTCCCTGCTGTGGGCAGGGACATCTTCCTCTAGACCAGGTTGCTCAGAGCCCCATCCAGCCTATCTCCCCCAGTGGGGCTGCCACAGCTTCTCTGGGCAACTTGTTCCAGTTCCTCACCATCCTCATAGTAAAGAACCTCTTTCTAACACCTAATCTAAACCTAATCTCTTTAGTTTAAAACCATTCCACCTTGTCCTGTGTTGTGGTTTGAAAGCAAAACGAATGAGAGGCTCCAAGTCAGAGATATAATTTAATAGGAAGAAAGGTAAAAAGGTAAAAATAAAATAAAATAAATACAATAACACAAAGAACCACTGACAGAGTCAGAATACAACCTGAGCAGGATGGTGGAAACAGTCCAGGTGAGGGGCTCTTCCTGAAGCAGTGATCCTGTAGAAAGGTCTGGGAGCTCTGCTCCTCTGGGAATCCAGTAGGAAAGGGCTGCTTGTCCTGTCCCAAATCCCAGCTTATATCCAGGTGAGAATGCTTGGCTCCTCCCCCTGGGTGGAGCATCTCACAATGGGATGATGAGTGTGAAGTGGGTCCTTGATGGCCCATTAAACAGAGATAACTCCTGGAGGGAGTTACCTGTGAGTCATGGGCAAGGCGTTGATGGGCCATTAGCAGAAGAGCCCAGCACTAGAGCACTGCCCCACTTGGTTTTAACAGTTCATGAAGATAGTGATAGAGTAAATACTTTGTGTACATCCCACACTACAACCCAAGACATCCTGTTATTACATGCCCTAAATAGTCTCCTCCTGTCTTTCTTGTAAGCTCCTTCAGATACTGGGAGGTCACAATTAGGTCACCCCACAGTCTCCTCCAGGCTGGACACTCCTAATTCTCTTAGCCTTTGATCTGAGGGCCTTTTCCTTCTATCTGCTTTGAGAAAAATAAAGCAAGAGACCCAGCAGCATGTGGTGGGGGAGGGTATCAGCATAGAATTGAAAATGTCCAAATCCTGAAACTGTGACTAATTAGGCAAATTGACATTTAACCAAGATCAGGACAAACATGCATGCCAGATCTTTTATTTAAGCGTGTAAGTAAATTGAAATGAAATGACTGAACTGTCCTGAAGTTTGAGAAGTCTACCATAAGAAAAGCTCATCAGGTAGAATTTAGAGGGGTTGGAAGAAGGAGAGGGGATGTTGGAAGGTAACTGTGGGAGTGCATGATAAATTTCAACAGAAAATAAAGCGTTTAAGGTGATGGTTATTCAACTGCACATCACCCAAAGGGCCTAGGAATTGAAATTCTTCAGGAAAAAAAGGGAACTTTGACCCTCTGAATACACTGTTTTTCTTTGATACACAAGAAAAGAATATTTTATAAACTTATGCGCTCCCCTACCCTTTTTCCTTTGTTCCAGTGTAAGTAAAGAATTGAGAAAAAAAACCCACAAAAAAGTAAAAATATAGCTTGAAACCAATTCAGAGAAACCTGGAAAGCAGTCAGGAATAAGGGTTTAGGGGCTTAGAGAAAAACTGAAGTGAGAGGAGTCGGGAGGAGGAGAGATAGAAGCACTAACTTTCTTTTAATTCCTGTGCTGTGGTGACCTTGAGAATGTTACAAAATCTTTTATGCACAGTCTCAAACAGACTTTTTGTCCCATGATTCTTTTTTCACCTGAGCACCACTCACTTTTAGAAGGGAGGAGAGACTTGGGGTTTGATAAATGGAGATGTGAATTTAGCTTGCCATACACCATAGCCAATTAAATCAGGTTGAGTTGCTCAAGAGACATTTTTCGTTTTCTGCTGAATAATCAGAAAGTATTAATAGTACTTTGAAGGAAAAATATGGATAAAGTGTGCTCAAGGGAAAGAGAACATTTTGAATTGATGGAAATTTAAATTAGGTGAGTGGTTTCAAGTAACTAGGAAAGAAAAATAAATCACAATGCAGTAACTCTCTGATACTGCTATCCTGTGTATAGGGAACTTGTTTCAAAAACAGTGTTTTATAAATGAGAAAAAAGTTGCAAAATTTAACAGAATTAGAAGCTAGAATAAGAATGCACATCTTGAAGACAGATATCATGGGGATCCTTAAGGTTAAGTTCTCCGAAGCAAAGACTTACCTTCAACTCTGTGCGTAGCAAAAAATGAGTCCTTAAATCCACCTGCTGGAATCACATTAATAATTAGAAATTGCTAAATAAATAAATTATTCCATAAACTAACATGCTTTCTTTCTTTCAAGCCAGATATGCATACAAAGCCTGGAATACAAGTTTAGCCTTTTAATAGCTTGAAGAAAAATAATTTTTGACTATTCAAAGCACAGCACTGAAATATCTAGTGTGCTGCAAAAAAACCACCAATGAATTCTCTTCTCTAAAGAAGAGTGAGAGTGTGAAGAGGGAACAAGATGCTGGTATGCACTGTTGCATCTAAGAGGTTTAGTTACACACTAAAGTGAGAGGATAGAGAGATAAGAATAAAGTTTCAAAAAGCAGACAGTGGAAAGAAAATACATAAATCTTCTATTAGTATTATGCAGGACTGTGAAATATTTTTACCCCTCCATCAGAGAGCTTTTAATCATAGCTGTGCATTTTATGACATAAGACATATTTTAGATGGTGTCGTGTGCCAGTTAACAGACAGGAATTTACCAAAGCAACACTGTACTGCAGGAAAAATCCAGAAGAAAGCTTTCTTCTGGCACTTCAGAGGAAAGCAGTATTAGACACTTCTAGGAGCACTTTCACGTCATAGAAAATATTATAAAAGGTTTGCAGATGAGCTATGACTACTACAGGACAGATCATACCTCTAAAAAATGAGCAGGTCTGGGGAGTCCCTTAGGGCTTGGTTATACCCTGAGTTACAGGACTAGTTTTCACCAAAATAACCAAAAAAATCAATTGATATTGCTGTCATTGTAGCCACAACAGCAGAAAGCTAACACAATGAATGGAAACACATTTTTCAAGTCCGTTTTGCAGCCTGCACTGTTGTCCACTGCACTTCATTTCAGAAGCACATCACAGCCCTGCAAGAGCTTGGCATTCCCGTGTAAGCATCGCTCATAAAGCACACGGTCCCTGCAAGGAGTTATATCCAGCCACTCCTATGGCATATGGAGTTTTGTGCATTTGAGGCAGCAAAGCAAGAAACTTCTTTCTAAGTCAACTTGCATAGAAAACTTGTTGAATAAGTCTGAAACTTGCAGCAAACTTAAAATAACAGCAATTGCAAAACGAGGCCTCAAAAAGAAACAAGGCTACCAAAAGAAAGCCAATAAAGACTAGAGGAAAAAATAATGTATTTGAATCTACATGCTGTATTTGCTGAAAGTTTAATTTTTAAAAGGATCCAAGTCTAGACACAGTTGAAGTCAATATCACTTTATAGATTATTTATTCATTTTGCTAGCATATAAGAAGAAAATGTTTTGTAATTGGTTATTAATTGCAATTTCAAAACAATGCAACATTCATATACACTTAAAACATCAGCTTGAAAACGTTTGAAGTATCTGAATAATGCCTCTTTTTGTAACTTGATTTGCATTTTAAATTAGCAGCAATCATTTATTTGTTCTGCTCCTTGCTTTTTATTATGCCTATGTCATTTCCAGCTTTATCCATACAAGAAGCTGAACTAAATATCTCCTGGTTTTGCTGGATAGCAGAGTTGAAACATGATGATGTATAGAAGGTGCAAATATTTTCAAGTTATGTCCAAATGAAGATTCAGGGGAAACACTTATTCCTCTCATGAATGACCTAATAGTACTTTAGATCTGCCAGGCTGAATATTTTCTACTTAAGCACAAGCTCTCTTATTCACTTAATGCTCTCCTGTAAATTCACACGTTTTCAGTAGGGTGATAATAAGGAAGCCTATTTGCAATTAAATCAAGAAATTCTATATATTCTTGATGTTCAAAAAAAAAAAAAAACCACCAAAATAATACTGAGACCAAGAAAAAAGCTTTTCCCTCTATAATACAGAATTTTAGAAGTCTATTCCTAACTAGTTTAACTATTCCATCAATACCTTGATCATTAACTTTTTCAAACTCATTCTTTTCTGTATTTTAAATCCATGCAAGGGAGTTAACAACTAACTGCAAGAGCTATTTCATGCTACAGTTCTTTAACAGAACCTCAATAAAAACTTAATCTGGCTGTGGGCTCACTGCATAGGGGCAGCAGGAAAACCGTAATGCTTTCCTCCTCATGCATAATAGGATAAAATAAAAGATGGCTGGAAGAGTCTCCAAATTCAATGGTTATTTGTTCTAAATGCCAACTCAGAGAAACAGTCAGATTCTGTCTCACAGACTGCACAGATCCTCTTGTCGTCAGCTCCAAGCCCCTGCCTTGGCTTTTCCTGTCTGTGCTTTGCTGTATCTCATATTCCTTTCAGGATCTCTTTCTTGCTCCCTACTCAGTTGCCCCTGTGACATTACAATAAAGGAGAGCACTCTTATCCTTCCTGGGGACATTTTGTGGAGAAAATAGGGAGACTCCTACTTAAGTCTTGCCAGACTCCATGAACAAGGCAGTGGGTTCTTAAAATAAAAAAGCCCCTCCTGATTTCACCAATATTTGGTCTTTCCTAAGTCATTCCAGCCTATTTCTGTTTTATAGGACTTCTAACATAACACTGTTTCTACAGCCGAAAAGAGAAGATAAAACTTCTCATACATTCCTTCTAGGGGTTCCTTTCATTATCTCCAGAAAGTAAAGGAAATAAAAAAGTGTCATGGGTCGTCGGAATAATCACTGTCAACACTTTCTGCTATTTTTCATTGAATTGTGTCTCCCTGCCTTACTGATCCATCTTCTTTCCTCTTTCAGCCTCGGCATGATGGAGAGGACTTCTTAACATTCCCACGAGCTGTTTAAACTATTATGGTTAAGTGCTATTGCTGACTGACTGTGAAGTTCATTTCAGGAGTTGGGAGCATAATTATTACTACTCCATTTAGACTGGATTGTCATTTCAGCTACTCTCCTAGGTGCTTTATGACTGTACAACTTCACAATAGCCAGAAAAGGTAGTCCTTTTTCAGATGATTTGCTCCATCTAGAAGCTGCAGTTATAATTGCACAGCACTGTGACAGTACTTTTTTTAATAGAAAAAATCAGAACAGTCAGAATTATCTCAGTTCTTAGTTTGAGAGAGTACTTCAGATTAGCTTGATTTGAGACATTAGGAGTCCTGTTGATGGTATCAGTGGGTTTTTTTCCAAATGGAGTAAAGCACCTCTGTGGAGACACACATCTGGGGTCTTTGCTCACAGAAGAAACAGAAAAACATCTTCACAAATATTTAATCTATGATAAAAGTGTTGATATCTGTCAACTATAGAGACAAACTCGTTTTTCCATATCCTTAATCACAACTGAGGTTGTGCAATACAATGATATAGAGACTGAATTTCTGCAGCTTCTAGTACACAATTTACATGACGATTAATTTTTTTAAAAATGGATTCTTCAAGCAGAGTATCAGGAAAATGCTACACAGAGGTTCATGTTCGTCTAATTTAGATTATGTAAAGACACACACAGTATAATTTATTATTGAGAACAAGAATAAAGAACACATTTTCTTCTCCCTTGGATAACATTATAAGAAATAGCATTGTGCTAAATTTGCCATTAACATAAATAATTATCTGAGTTTAAAAAAGTATCTCTTCATTTACCAGCTGACTGTATTTTCATTGCTTTATGTATGTTTAAATTTTGCAACTGTAAAATACTCTACCATTTGCCTGCTTTCTAGCTGCTTTGACAGATAACATTTGCAAGAACTTGGCATATATGTTTGTATGTACTTGGCAAATACCAGGTTAAGCATAATAATTTCCTTCTTGTATATAATACAGATTGATTATTCCAAAATACACCTGACATTTAAAAATAAGTATTTACTGCAAGCAGCAAAGAAACAAGAGGGAATACTCCAGACCTCACTTTAAATCCAAGCTCAGGCATTCATTCAATGTGTGACCTCAGGCAACAGGCTTAACCTCTTTCTAGTTCAGTCAATTCAGCTGGCTGAGAGCAGGAAATCATTGAAATCCAGATGCTGCATCTAAAACAGATCTTCCCCAGGTAAATAAATTACAAGAGAGCCACAGGCTTGGAGGAATATAGTGTTTCTTATTCTAAGAGTCAGGAAAGCATATGGATGCAAACTGGAAATAAGCTAGAGGTCCTTTAGCCTCAAGCTTTACTTTGATATCTGAAAAACAGCACTTTTATGCTGTACAGATACTAAAATTTTTGTGCTATAACTAGACTGCAAGATTAGATGAACTTTATTCAAATGTACTCAGATCATGGAATCAAGATGCGTTTTTTTTGTATTTGCTGACATTATTGTTCACAGACATCTGAAGGATTAACACCAATGCCTGATTGCACCTGCAATAATGTAAGAAAACAGGATTTTGGTAACTGCTGTAAATTAAATCTGTGGTAATTGTGGAGAGTTTGGGCCTCTGTTTCCTTTAAAGGGGAGAATGGTCACATCTTCCAAGCATTTCTTCCTTTTCCTGTCTATCCAACTCATATCAAACCACTTTAGACTATGGTTGTGGCTCCCAGAGTTATAAGAAAAAGTTCACATAGGTTTCAGAACAGAAGCAACATATCACACCCTGTCCTACCGACATAAAATGGAAAAGAAAGAGTAAAGATGGAAAGGTTTATATTTGGTTCACTTTTCTTGCATCCAGTAAAACAACTGCTATTGCTCATCCAGATCTCTCACCCTTTAGAGCAAAAAACTGACACAGCCACAAAGTCAACTTTTAATCTAAACGCTGGACAGATATAATTGAAAATAATCATGGAGATGACATAACCCTGCAGCTTTGTTAGATCACTAATAAAGGGGCTAGAGAAAAGAAGAATCTGATTCGTTAACTGTGGCTTTTAGAAGGTAATAAAACATACAGGAAAGCTTCCAAAATGTTCACAGTAGAGAAGGTTCTGTCTACAGTGACAGCACATGGAAACTTCTCAACCTTCTTGACAACTATTACAACAGCTAAGCAGACATGCAATTTTTCCACAGGAGTCATGAAATAGAGAGTGAGCCTAAGTAGTAAGGCTCTGTTACATCTGTTTTCTCCACATCAGTCTAGTGTTCAAAAACTACATACCTGTAGGAATTATTTTTTGCCTTTATGATACAACATCTTGGTAATTGTAGTTCAAATGCAAACATACCTAAGCACATGTGTGTGTCTGTACACATGCAGGCATACACATCTGTATTTTAAATAAGAGAAGAAAAAACATTGCAGTAAAGATAATACACTCACACTGAGGAGATCTAGGTGCAATATTGATTCTGACTCAAACTTACTAGGCCAACACCAAACAAATCCTCTGGTTTAGATTAATACCTTCAAATAAAATTATGCTAAGTTCTGTTATTACTTTGCCTGGAATTATAAATACTCTATCAAGTATTTTCTCTCAGTCACTGCATGTATTAAGGAAGAAACACAGAAGAATACAAACTGCTGGTTTAAAACTGCTGATACAAAGTTTACCATAAAATAATTCAGATCAGTGCTGACTAGTAGAGAAAGGACAATCAAAAAGTTCTGGGAAAAATAAATCACCTCTTACTTAGCAGAAAAAAATGGAGGAGAAGAAAACAGAGTTTGCTTCTTATCGTAAAAAGATATAAAATGATAGAACTTTTCCTGTAATCAAGACTGCAGATAATACAAACCATTATCTTTCCATATTAGATAATTCAGTAATGCCATTAACTGTTTAGTTTTCCATTTAAATATCAGTCCTTGTAAGGAAGGTCAATACAAGCTTTTAACATAACACTAGAAATAAATGACAAATTTAATAGAGGCTTGCAGCATCCCACTTTCTGGAAGCATTTGGTTTCCTGATCTCAATTAAGAAAAGGCAGCATGTGAGTGAAATGAGTGTTTTTACTATAGAACCATTTGCAGCAAGGTCCAGAAATCAATTAGAACCATGAAGATGAATTTTTGTAGCATTTCTATGTAAGCATTAAGCACTCTAAGAATCTCATGTCAGACATTCAGGCTTCCTATATAGCTTACAGAAACAGGGATCCTAAAATAGAATCCAAATAGGCAGTAAAAAAGCATTAACTAAAAAAAATTAAAATTAAAAAAAAGAAAAAAAAGTAATATCACCTTTATTCTCTTATTTATCCTGGTTTGGTGTTATCACCCAGTTCCTGCCTCCACTCAGAGTCCCCAGCCTCATACTTGCTTCCATCTCCTACATTTTACTCAGAGATTAAGCAAAGGGTTGTCATGTCATTTTAGAAATAAGGGCAGCTCCTTTTTTTTCTACATTGAGATAAAACTTCATTTCTGTTAAAACCTTTACTACCATTTTCAGCAGAGCACTCTCTAGGTTGGGAGCTTTTCTGGAACTGTGAAATCTCATTAAATCTTTGATGTAAACAAGCCTGCATAAAATTTATATAGCTCAAATATAGAAGGGCTATTGATTCTGTTTGCTAAAATGTAAAATGAGTTAATTCATTCTTCATGAATTAATTTTTACTTAATTTTGCAGTTATATTGTCACAACTTCTGCCTGTTTCATGTATTTAATAAACCTAAAAGCATTATCACAAGATAAGCAGCTAATAGTTAAAAAGAATCAAGAACAAGCAACCACAAGTTGATAAGGATTGTAAGTAATATAAGCTTTGATTTGCATTAAATTTTCCAGTCTTTTTGAGATATTCCAAGAAAGTAAACCTGTGTGTTAGATGTGCTTTCTCACAAATACAAAAATACGTGAAATTATCAATGAAGTTCCTATTCAGGCTTTGTACTTTCAGGCTTAGTCAATAACCAAGTTTCAGGTTTCCAGGATTACACTTTTGGAGTTAGGTACATGCATTTCACCATTTTTCCCTAAATAATCCCTCTTTTTGTTATTTTACTAGGACTCAGGAAAAATAATTAGACAATTCCCTTTCTTTCTTTTTTCCCTGATGTGTTCAAATCAATCATGAGAGAACCTTGTTCAAAGGAAAGCCACTGAGTGAAGTCTCCCCTGGGTTGTACTGCCAGACAAATTTGAAAAGATGTCAGTAAGAACTCTAATTTGCCACTGAAGAATAATGATTGCAGGTACTTTTAAGTCCTGCAAGGTCTTTGAAACAGATTTGCAATTTAGTGAATGGCATAAGATGTGCTGGTTTTCAATTACCAGAGAAAAAGTAAAAGAACTTCCATTGCGAGATCCAAACCCTAACTACATCTGGAGAGAGAAAAAGAACCAAAACCAGTATTGTGGAAATAGAGTGTGACAGCAGGGTTCTGTGAGCATATACATAGCAGGGATGTACAAGCAACAGTTTCAGGGCTCTGCAAAGAAAGCAACAGGCCAAAGAATCACAATTAGTATTCTTGGAAAGCCAGCACATTTGTGTTGAATTTAGGCCCTATGCAAGTTGTAAAGGTCGACAGTCAAAACAGATTTTAGAAAAAGACAGTTGAATGGAATTTGGGAAAAAATGTAAAAAACAACAGAAGTCCAAAACTAAAACAGTGTTGTTTCGTATTTCTAAGGAAAAAAATTCAAAGCCTAAATAAACAAATGAATAGTAGCAATAACAATCAAAAGTAACAACTGCAAGAACAATCACAGCGACTCAAGGATACTGTATGGTTTCAGAAAATTATATCAAGTCATAGTCAAGCAATGAGTTAAGACTAGACAATTACTGACCATTAAGGGTAATCTCCAAATTGTTTCAATTACTTCCTAATGTCAACAAAACACTAATTGAACTATGTGAAATGACATTGCCTTAACATCTTTAACAGCACGTTAACAGCTTGCATCATAAATTTAGCGCTATCTTTGTACCAGGTAATTAGTGGCAATTGTAAAACCCATATCAAGCTGCATGTTAAGGCTGGCTTAAAATTATTTCTTATTAAGTAATGTGGGTCCACACATACAGCAGGTAATTCTGCAAGATAAGAAATGAACACACTAAATAGTTCTATTAAATAGAACAAGCTAAAAGACTGACAAAATTAAGAACTTATCTACAAAAATATTCAACGATATTATCCAGACTGTTCTGCACTTCTGCAATGTGTCACATTCTGGTTCTGAAGAAGATCCAGATGACATAGTTCCACAGTCTAGTGAATTTTAAGACTGGTGGTTGGAATAGCTTGGAAACAATTGATTTTCCTGTAGAATAATAAGGAAAGTCCGAATTCACAAACATATGGAAAATGGTACTTGTCCATGAAATCCAGGCAGGCACAAATCTGCTCCCCAAAAATTATACATCATGGCATTCACAGAGGAGCAAGGCTCTTAATCAGTTCAAGTTTATTTCAGAATTGTGCAATAAACATTTGCAAACAAGACAAAGTATCAAGCCTTGATAACTGACAGAAAACTGGATAGTTTCAAATCTCAGAAATGGAAACATGTATTCCCATGCTGTCACACTGCAAAGTGCTGCTGCAGCCAAAATCTGCTGAAGCCAAACATCTGTAAAAGCCTGCAAATATAAGATATATGAACTTTGGAATAATGAGTACCCTTCAATCTTCCTCTGAATTCCTTCCTCAATGCAGGTATTTTTTAATTTAGTTATGGGAATAGTGTATCTTCTTTCCTCTACATAATAGAGGAAGAAATTACAATTTTTTCAACAATACCATCCTGGGAAGAGATCCAAGCATCAATTAATAACATCAATAACTATTTTAAACAATCAAACAAACTTTTCTGATTTACTACCTCATTTTTATATTTTCATTTTTCATGCAGGTCTAGCAATCATGCTGACTTAACTGGCTTGAAGGCTTAGATCAATGATGGGTCTTACAGCTGAAGCTTCCTATCTGCCCATCATTAATCCTCATATGTAAGAATAAAGTTATAAGGCAAAAACACCAATTCAGACCTTGACTGAACTCTTTTTGGTCACAGTTTCAACTGTCTTCAAAGTGTTATAGGTATCAACTGCCTGACACTCACCATACCATGGACTGTTAGCAACTTACTATTTTTAAAGACATTGAACAGAGCATTAATGACCAGCAGATTTGGGCCAAGTTTTGAGGATCGATGTTAAAAGTCTTATGGACAGACACATATGAAAAAAGGAAGCCATTATTTCCTATTTCCAATATAAATTAGATCATGCAGGCAACAGAAACAACAGTCAAAATCATCCTCGTACACCAAGGCTCTCATACATCACAAAATGAACTCAGTTATTACAAAACCAGGAGTCTGACTCCAAATATTTCTGTTAATGCTTTCTAATCTACTTATTCATTTTAAGGTTTCATCAGTTATAAAATCCAATTCAAATTTCCTCTCCACATCCTAGGAATAATTACAGAAATGCCAAGCTTGGAAGGGGTAGCTGGAGACCTACTCACATCTACTTTAACACTGCCCGCTCAAACCAAGGTCAGCCACAACAGGCTGCTCAGGATTGTGTACAGTCCTGTTTGGAATATCTCTAAGGATGGAGATTACATCAGTTGAGTAACTTGCTCCAATGTTTGATCACTTATTTTAAAAAAAGAAAGAGTTTTTCTTATGTAACTCTGGCATTTCAGTTAGTGCCCATTGTCCTTTTTCCTCTTACTGGACAAAACTAAGGGAAGCCTGAAAGCACTTTCTTTGTTTACTTCCATAAGTTATATATACACACTGCTGTGATGGTCCCCTCTGAGCCATCTTCTTCCCAAGTGTCCTGGGTTGTAATGTGGGATGTACACAAAGTATTTATTCTATCACCATCTTCATGAACTGTTAAACCAAGTGGGGCAGTGCTCTAGTGTTGGGCTCTTCTGCTAATGGCCCATCAACGCCTTGCCCATGACTCACAGGTAACTCCCTCCAGGAGTTATCTCTGTTTAATGGGCCATCAAGGACCCACTTCACACTCATCATCCCATTGGGAGATGCTCCACCCAGGGGGAGGAGCCAAGCATTCTCACCTGGATAGAATCTGGGATTTGGGACAGCACAAGGAGCCCTTTCCTACTGGATTCCCAGAGGAGCAGAGCTCCCAGACCTTTCTACAGGATCACTGCTTCAGGAAGAGCACCTCACCTGGACTGCTTCCACCATCCTGCTCAGGTTGTATTCTGACTCTGTCAGTGGTTCTTTGTGTTATTGCATTTATTTTATTTTATTTTTACCTTTTTACCTTTTTTTTTAATTAAATTATATTTCTGACTTGGAGCCTCTCACTCATTTTGCTTTCAAACCACGACACCAAGGAGCAAAATTGAGATGCCTGTGGATCACCCTTTCCCACAGTACGCAGGAATAAAGCAAATATTTTACAAATAAAATCTGTGTTTTAATTAGGAAGCTTATCTTCCTAAAATTTATAAGTTAAAAAACTAGCAAACTAGCAGATTGTTAACAAAATTTATGCAGTTCAAGTTAATTTTATTAATAAACAACTGTAAAATCAACAGATTATGAAACTGAAGCTGCACAGGTGTATTGATCAAAAGAATCCAAAAGTTGAAAGTGAAATGCCACTTAAACTCTGGCAACGTTCAGGCCAATTTGAGGAGTAGGGTCTGCTTCTGTTACAGAAAACACTTATTCTATTAATACCAAGGCTTAGCAAAGAATATATCCATTTCAAGATCTTCCTGCAACATAAATATAAAATACTGAGTAGTGAAAATTCTGACATTTTAGTCTTTGGCTGGCATATAAACAGCATATAAAAAGCAATTTGACAAATAGCATGTTGTCTTTGTAGTTTGAGAAAACAGCAATGGCCACAAGTAAAATACTCCCAAGTACAGATTAAATCAATTTCTTATTTCCTACTGGCATCCAAAATACCTGTTAGATCTAGAGAAGATATTTAAGAACGTGTGTGTGTGTGTATTTTCAGTCTAGGCCAAGAAATAGAAATTACTCTGACATCTTGGAATACAGTTGTTAAGATGGTACAGGATTGACTCAAACCTGCATGCACCAGGATGTACATTGAGTACCTGACCTCTCCACAAAAAAACATTTTTTCAAGGCAACAGAGCATAATCCTTCTGAAGGCTTATTTAACTCCTGTCAGGGCCTGGGCAGAACTGAAAAGGTCCAAGACTACCAGAAATCTATTTTTGTACTCTTCTTTCCTCTCAAAATGGTAGCTATAAAGCTACTTCAGTGCACTATTTCAATAATTAGTTAACCTTTACTTCTTCGGGCTTATTTGGCAAAGACTGTCATCATAAAGCACACAGCTCACAACTACAAGAGGATTCTCAAAAGACTGAAGGAAAAAGTTGCCTACTGCTGAAAACAGGTTTTAATTAATGTCTTGGAGAAACCATCTATTAAGAAGCAGCCCTTGTTTGTGTTTTATGCTCATTCTGGTTAGGACTCCAGGTAAAGCAGCATTCTTGTTTGCAGTGAGCATGGTGAAGTTGGGGGCATGAGAGGAATCCCTCTCATTTACTATGTATTAGTGCTAATACATTTTTCGACATTAATCCTCTGAGCAAATGACACATTGATAGGCTGGGACACTAATGGGATACATTAATTGCAAGTAGTATAAGAAAAGAGGATTACTAAAATGCATGCTGGAAACAGAAAATGAGATTAAAAATGGCATTTTGGTTAAAGTTCTCCAGGCAATTAAAAAATACAAGATGATTAGTCAAGGAGAAACTAGAAAGACCATAAATGAAAAATACTGAGGGTCAAGGAGAATCTGGGAGAAGGGATTTATTGCTAGAAGTGGAAAAGAATAAAGCCAGAAACTAAACCCAAACTTAAAGAGAGAGGGGAAAGGGGAAAGGATGGTATTTCTAATACTACAAATCTTTATTCTTCAGAAGAGAGAGAAGCAAACCTAATGCCCAGATACTGCAGATGTTTAAGCACATGAATGACTGTGTGGTTATAGCAAATACTTCCTTAAAAATAAAGCCAAGCAGACCAGTTGTAAAGGAGACATCAATATCTTTGTCAGACAACGAGAAAAAGACTTGACTCGTCTTTGCACCGTAAGAAGATTACTGCAGTCTGTGTGTGCACAACCAAGGGAATCAAATTGGAGTGGCAAGGAA
The DNA here is from genome assembly GCF_965231275.1 of Zosterops lateralis. Lineage (NCBI taxonomy): Eukaryota > Metazoa > Chordata > Aves > Passeriformes > Zosteropidae > Zosterops > Zosterops lateralis. The sequence goes on from NC_139766.1 coordinate 38,323,894, forward strand.
ACATTGACACTCTAATCAGTGCCAGAAGAATGTAGCTCAGTGTTAAAATTCATAAGAAACTATTCATGTGATCCACAAAGAACAATTCTACTACCAGAAAAATAGACATTACAGAACATTAGGAAGAGATACTAGAAGAACAATCAAAAAGCTAGCTAGAGAATAAAAAGTGGAAGGAAACTTTGACAGTGAACTCTACAACACTATAGAAAAAAGAATTATCATTAGACCACCTAATCCAGATATTTTTAGAGGAAAGACTTTTAGGATGGTTTCCTAAACAAACCATTGATTTTCTGTCCTTGGCTATTCTAAAGTTAATATTGGACATTTTTGTAAGTAATATTACCAAGGGCACACCAGGGAGAATGTAACTTCTGTGTATCCTGATAGGAAGTCAGACTAATCATTCTTTTTCTACAACCTATTCAGGTAATAAAAAAGATCCTGAGTACATGAATACTCAAGGTGAAAAATGAGAAACCTGCATGACTCATATTATTTTTAGCAGTTACAATCTGTGAACTGCCCCAAGAACTTCTCTCATTTGGTAGTTCTTTGGTACTGTCGTAGTTGACAACACACCCCTCTCAGCAAAAAAAGGTAGCCTTTGATATTTCTGTACTACAGCAGAGGTAAAAAAACGTACTATACATAGGATTGCAACTGAAAGCACAGGTAAGCTACAAGAGAGCCCAGAAAGCTCTTGTCTCACTGATCTTCCACTGCTAACTACACACTGTGATGAGAAATAGCAAAAGTAGAAAATGCTCGGAGATAAGGACATGCATACATGACTGTGATAACATGCATTCTGGTGCCATGGTATTGAAAATTCATGTAAGAATTCACTGATAAAAAGTGTGAATAGGTGTCTATATGTACACAACATACAGCAACCTCAGAAGCATCATTAAGGAACTACCCATTTTCTTCTGCCTTTTGACAGCTTTGTGAACCAGGGAAGACAGCAACACTGAGAGGAATGTTTCCAGTGAGCAAACCAAAAAGATTGAACTTAAAGTTTTCAGAACAATTTTGCCATCATCCAAAATACAATTCTGCATGCCAGAGTTGCTCTCCAGATCACATTATTTAGCTCTAAATGTACTTGTGTTAGAGGGACATTTCATTTCTCATGACGATTTCCAATCACCCACAGTGTAATTTAGCTGTACCCAGAGGTATACTGTAGCCTACAGAGTAAACACCTAGACTGTCCAGCTATTTCACAGTAGGACTGATTACCTGCCTGACAATCAGATGTGCTTGCTCATTCTTACTTGTTAAGTCATGGTTGTCAGAGGAAAATTATGCCAGGGAAAGTCCTGCATGCAATGAATAGCAGGATTAACACAATAAAAGCCAACATATATAACCCGTGCAGTGTAGACTTACCAAGCTGAAAACTTGGACAGATACCCATGCTTTCATCCCTCTAACACAACTCCTAGAAACCAGTTGAAAATCCATTTTAAAATCAGAAAGAAAAATTTCCATATATGTTGTATGACTTGATGAAAATTGCTTACTGCAGTTTCTACTGGACTTCTGACAATATCTACCAACAAACCAGAAAGATAATTTAAGAAATTTAACATTTTTTACATGGTTATAGTTAAGGTCTTCATCTACTCTAAGCAAAATGCTTCTTTCAAATCTCCATGCTAATCAGCCTATATGTCCATTTCTGTAGAATTACTACTAAATTACTTAGGAAGATGTTTCTCATTATTTATATTGGGGCAATTCTAGAAAGGGTTTTATTACCTTGTACTGAAGAACTTAGATGATTCTCCTCACAAAGGAATTTCGATTTAATTCTATTGCAACAAGTATAGAAGCTGGGGGTTGGGGAGGAAGGGTTTGCAGAACAAGTATGTTGAGTTCATTTGAGGTTTTTTAATACTTTTTAATACCTGAGACAGAAGGTAGGAAATAAGGGAGTTAGTGAGGAAAGCCCTATGAAAATCAGTGAAGCACTTTGCTTTGTACCCTCTGAAAGTCTAACCTCTTGTCTAACCTGCAATGAACCCAAACATTCTCAGCAGCTAAGTGGTATTTTAAATACTCAATTAAAGTGAGATTTTCCAACCTAAAAAAAAAAAAAAAAAAAAAAAATCAGTAAGAGATTAAAATGAGTGTAACATTTTCCTCATCTGAACAGATGCAGCAAAAGACAAGCAAGATGATGTTTGCAGGGGAATCCCCTAAGCTACCTCAGGCATGATTCTAACTGAATTGCAAACATTCAGTTTCAGAAAACCTGCTCCAGATTGTATAATTTAAACAATATGATATGTGAAGCAACAGGGATAAGGAGGAAATCACTAGGGAGAGATTTTATTCTCGTTATGGGTTTCAGTACTGTCGCACATTCCAGGCAAGAAGCCTACAAATCCTGGCTGCTTTATCCCAGTACACAGAAACTTTTTATCAAAATTTACCTATGGATCTATCAGTGCAATTAAAAATGGTATTTGTATGTTCTGCCATAACATTTCCTGGTCAATTATGGGCATTTTTCACCTGGTGCATCTTTGGCATATTCTGCTACACATATCTGTGCGGGCGCTATTTCGAGGATAGGAGGCAGCAGCAGGTCAGACATGGAAGGCTTCTTGATTTTCTGACTCCATCAACTTATATAGACTTTGTACAGAAGCCAAAGATTGGCTCAAGATAACCTCATGGACCTCATTGGTCACTCTTACCATCAATCAAGTTCTCCTCTCAGAGAACTATGCAAACACGTAGATAATTTATAAAAATACATATAGTTTACATCAAGCTCCATGAGAACCATGCTGCAAAGATACAAAGACTCGAAAGCAAGAAAATTCAGGGCAACATATCTGTACTTTTTTCTATCATTAATTTACTTTTTATTAAAGAAGGAAAACTACCTTCACCATTTCCTTGTTCTATCTCTTGGATCATCTGGAGAACTCACTGAAGAACATGAAAAAATATATAATAGAGAAAAGTCTTTTTCAGGAAATTAAAGCTTGTGTAGGATACAGAGTATTCTAAAGAACTTAATTATCTTTATTTACAGAACAAATCTAAGCATCTAGATGGAACCTGAAGTCAGTTATTCATCTTCACTTTTAAGGCAGAAAAAAAATTTCTAGTTCAAGCATTGTATCTGCTATTTTAACCACAGGATACAGCTATTTATAGAAAAAACTGAAGTATTAGAAGAGAGATTTGTGCAGTAATTAGAGCTAAAAAAGCAAATGTTATGAGTACCACACACTAATTTAATAACTAGATATATTTGAAATCCCAATAGGTGGGAAGCCAGAACTAGTATATATAAAACACATCCTTGGTTCTCAGTTCTATAAACTTTCACGCAGTTTGATACCTGCATCCCACAGATTAATTTGTAGCACAAGCAGCTTATTGTATAATATGCTGTTAAGAGTTATGCTATCAAGAAGGTCTAATGGAATCAAAGGCATTGCAAACTCACCAGCTGGTCTGACAACTTTGGTAGGAATTTTAAAAATAAAATACTTTCAATGGTATGTAAGATTTCATATTCTCCTATTAAATATTACTGATCATAAAAAAAATATATTCAGATTTATTGAGAGTAATTGGAAAACTAAACATTACAAAGAGAAAGTAAAGGGCAAGGCCTGGCCTTTTTTGCTGTCTCAGTGCAGAATTTCATCCCTGTTAGAAAAAGGGTGCAGGCTTTTAAACTGAAATTTAAACTGGATTTTTTCCCCCAGAAAGATAAAACATTTGTTTCAGCCAAAATAAAAAATAGAAAACTCTAAGAAAGTGAAATACTTTCACTTCTGCTGAAATGCTTGTATCTAAGATGCATTATGAAAGAAGATCCAGCTCAGGCTAGTTAAATATTAGCCAGAAGTTTAACTTTTCCATTCACTTTAAACCTAAATCCTGGTGCACCGCTACTCTCCCTGGCCTCTCTAAAAGATTTAGAATGAACAAACTCAAACTCCTTGTGAGCATTGTGTTACCTGGGTTTAAAGAATGTCATAGTTATAGAAAAAGCTGTATATTTGCACTCCCATCCATGACACGCCTGGGATTCTGCGCTTTAATTTTTAAATAACTATATAGGGCTTCTTCTGGAAAAGGATTCATGGAATTATGATTATATCTTTTATTGACAATTCCAACCATAGTTCATAGAATCACAGGTGAACATGCAGGTAAAAATTACAGTTCAAGTGACACAATAACTCTCCAAAAGCAAGGGGTTTATTTCCCCCATTAAGTAAGAGTTATCAGGACTGCTTGCAAAATTTTCTCACACTTTTTATCCCCAAGAACTCTAGTAACTTCCATCGTTTTAAAGGAGAAGCAGCATAATGACTTTATACCCATGTAATTATTCTCTCTCCCTCAGGTGGTCTTCCCTTGCTTGCCTGCATGCCTGCACTCACTCAGAGACTTTTATGTGAAGATAAGGATCCTCTTTGATCTCCAGCTACCTCCTTGGGGGCTTAAGACATTCTTTTCTCTATGGAACCACCTCAGTAATTTTGTTCCCATTGATGGTACAACTACAGTCTCCTCAAGAAGCTTTATCTATGTTATTTTTCTCTTACTCAAAATTTCCACTGGGCCACATTTCATTTTATTATTTCAAGGTTACAGCAAATAAATTCATATTATGGTTAGGAGAATCAAAAGTGATGTATTTGTGTACAGCAATACTATTTAAGACATATTGGTGAAAGTCTTCATAGAGGCAAAAGGGACAGCATACCCAATGTGAGAATGTGTGCCTATGTTTTGGTTCTCAGATATCTGAATGCTCAAAGTGTCTTACTGGGTTTCCTAAAAGAAGCAGTATGGAACTACAGTATTCAATTCTTCAGATTAATAAATTTTTTTCCAAATGTTTTACTTTTAGGGTTTCTTGAGGAGGAGGGGGCAGTGGGGCGGGAAGAACATTTGGGAAAACATTTTCACTGTGAGTCCTTTGCTCAGTTGTAGTTCCAGGAAAAATTCCACTTAGTACATATCTAATTATTTTCAGATAATTTGGTGCATTTCAAGTTATTTCCTTCACTCTAGGTCTATACTTCTAATAATTGGTGTTCTACCACAGACCGAAAGCACAACTCTAAACACAGATAAAAGTAGCCTGACACCTGCATAAATATGTAATTAAAAACTTCTCTGTTTACCTTAAACCACACAATTGATGCAGGAATGTACAAATCAGATGTTACCTTCATAATATCCTCACAACACTTTCAAAGTCAATTACCATCACATTTATTTCAGATCATTCAAGAGATGTCATTTTCTCATTCTCTTAAAAAAATTATTTTTGGGGCCACAGTTCAGTTTAATAATTCATTAGCAGATCCTTGGAACTGATGCCTGGCAAGACTTTTGCAGCTGTGGGGTTTTTTAGTTCTTGTAAATATTTGCAGTTTCTATTCAATTCAAACTCTACATTCTTATTTTCAGTCATCTCCAAATAATTAACCATATCAAGAACTTGACAACTGTATAGCTGCTGATTTTAAAATGCTATGCTTATGTTAATGTTTTTGTACATCTTTTCTACAATTCCATAAACATCTGCTTGCACTGGAACTACCTTTAAAAGCCTGGTCAGTGACATAAAAATACTGAGACTAAAGTTTGTCTTCTGATGTGTTCTTGAAAAATACAAAAAAACTCCACACAGCACAATCTGAAACAGTTTTAGAAAGAACTTACAACTGCTAATGATAAAAGGTTTTGACATGATTGGCCCACTGCTCCTGTAGGACAAAAAACACTTTGAATAGTACATCGTGATCCTCTACTACTTGAACCTACTTCAGATAATAGGATATTATGACTTTAAAGGGAGATATTGTCAAGGGACACAGGAATATGGCAAGAAATAATTATTCCCTTACAATATTTTAAATGCATTAATGGGCTATATAGGATGGGTCCAAAGATTACAGTACTCTATGAAAAATTCCCTTTGACATGAAAGGTGTTATGAAGCAATTATTCACTTACTTGAAATTCTTTTTCTATTTGAAAAGCCATTCAATAGACCTGTCACTTGCAAAGTCAGCTCACTGTGCAAGAAACAGGAGTTAAGAATTAATATATTTTTATAAACTATATAGTCACACAAGAAATAGACTTATTTTCTGTCATGAAAGACATTCACAAAAGAGTTTTGGTAACTTTGCAAGCCATTTGTCATAAATGTACCATGAAAGTGTGGCAGCAGGAAAACCAGATATTAATTAAGAAACCACAATGCTATATACCCAAGAGAAACCAAGCAGGTATACATTCGATAACCACAGTCAAAATTTTAAAATAAGAAATCTGCAAGTATGAGCAGTCAGGTGTTCTTTCTAATTTTTGAAAGAAAAAAAACCCCAAGAATCAGAATACTGCATTATCAAATATATGACTGTGCCACCAGACATTTTCATCTAAATAACCTTAGAGGAATGTTTTACTAAATTTGCAAGATAGAATTGTCAAAACATCCTTCCCTACTCTCTAACTGCATGTTGACCAAATTCTTTATTTATCTCAATGGAATAGCAGCACCCTATTGCATTATAGCAATGATTTATTTAATTTTCAATGTGCAGTATGCTTGATTTAGCCATGAGGTTTTTGTAAATTTGAAACTATTCAACAACTGAGAAACACTGAAAATTGTATTTAATGAAGAAAACTTGACAAGGTCTTTTGGTGAGCTCAAATTCTTCTCCCAGTGTCAGATAGTCTGATTATAACAATCAGCTGCAATACGTTTTGATTGAAGTAAAAGCCTTATTTAAACTGCTACAAATGGAAAATTTACTCCTTTATCTATCCTTGTAGCCCATCTAGTACAAATTTCTACATTTCAAATTATCTTTGTGTTGTGGTTTGAAAGCAAAACGAGTGAGAGGCTCCAAGTCAGAGATACAATTTAATACGAAGAAAGGTAAAAAGGTTAAAATAAAATAAAATAAATGCAATAACACAAAGGACCACTGACAGAGTCAGAATACAACCTGAGCAGGATGGTGGAAGCAGTCCAGGTGAGGGGCTCTTCCTGAAGCAGTGATCCTGTAGAAAGGTCTGGGAGCTCTGCTCCTCTGGGAATCCAGTAGGAAAGGGCTGCTTGTGCTGTCCCAAATCCCAGCTTATATCCAGGTGAGAATGCTTGGCTCCTCCCCCTGGGTGGAGCATCTCACAATGGGATGATGAGTGTGAAGTGGGTCCTTGATGGCCCATTAAACAGAGAAAACTCCTGGAGGGAGTTACCTGTGAGTCCTGGGCCAGGCGTTGATGGGCCATTAGCAGAAGAGCCCAACACTAGAGCACTGCCCCACTTGGGTTTAACAGTTTATGAAGATGGTGATAGAATAAATACTTTGTGTACACCCTACACTACAACTCAGGACACTTTGGAAATTTAAGTAAAAGCAAACAGAAGTACAAAGTGAATCTTCTGGCACTGTATCAACCAATAGAGCATGGACACATAAACACCAGGTCTGTAGAGCTGTCCAGCAGATGCCATTCGTGCACCAGAGCTGCATCTAATTGTCAAGCATGGTGCCTACAAAGATCACAGTTGCCTGACTCTCACTGTGACAAACTGTGTAAAGAAGCAAGTGTTTGTCTGCAACCACCGAAGTGTTGTCTCCCCCAAATATGCCTCCAAAGGATACCTGAAACTTGGGCTGAAAGCTAATCCACCATGATAAGATAAAGGTGATACTATTGTCCAAGAGTTACCTGAGGCCCATGAGGAGATAAGAAAATATGAATAAAAAAAATTGCACACAACTCAGCATCTGGAGTTCCTTTCAGCAGTTAAAACACATCATCAAAAGCATCCTGATGTGCTAGGCACATAAACATAGACCTTTAAAGCATTAACAGCTTTAATAATGTCAAACTTCAGGCAAATGAGGTTCCAAAATCTCACTGGGAACACTTGAAACATTGCATCATAAGACATTTTTCGACAATTTAATTTCAAACTTTATTCAGTTTTCCCTTAGTGATTGGTCTTAAACACTTATCTGAGAAAAATTGCTCTGATTTAAGCATAAGAACTATCAAGAAAGATACAATATATTTCATAGGGAAAAAGTGTATTATAAAATTAAACTCAATTTCTTTTCAGCTATCAAATAGTCCCACTGATGTCAGTAAGATTATTCGTCTGCTTAGATTTAAACAGATATCTTGTGCCCTACAGAAGCAGTGTATTAGTCACTGTCTCTTTTCTCCCAAGAATGAAGGAAATAGAAAATGTGTTGTACTGTAGTACAAAGTAAAAATAGTAGCAGATGTCTTTGACATAGCTTGACTATGTTTTTAAGTCAAATACATTTTAGTTTGACTGTATGCTTCTAATGCTGAGTTTGTCTCAGTCACTGAATTTGAAAGTATAAATTTCACATTGTTAAGAAAACTAGGAGAGCAATATTTCGATATCATGCTTTTAGAATATTCACTGTAATTTTCAAATAATTATTGCAAGTTGCAATTGCACTAATAAAAGTTCTCCTGTTATCAGTTACTCCCAACCAGGAGCTCCCACTAAAGAGCAAATTGCTAGATTGTTGAAATATCTTTTGTGTGGTTTCACTTAATAACTGAAATTTTTTCCAGTGCTCTTTTTACCAAACCTCTCAAAGTTTTCTCATATCCATATATACAGAGTACAATTACCACATGGACAAGATCATGGAAAATAATGATGTAATAAGGGCACTGAGTTGAAATCTTGAGCTGCTCTCAAAATATTTTTAGGAATTATTTTAAAAGCATAGCAGATCATTCTCATTAATACAGATAATGATGTGGAGAATTTTGTTTAGTCTTTAAAAATATAAGATATCTCAAATCATACCATACTCAAATGAGGGGGAAATCTTTTATAGAAACTATACAAAATACACAAAAGAGGACCAGTTTCATAGCAGCGCTTTTCAAGTTGGATAGCTAAATGTTAGGCAAATAAATGTTTTTCCAAGATAACAGAAGTATTGGGTTATAAGTGATAATTTTTAACACCTCTCAGAAAAGCTCTTTTTAACTCAGGTCCTTTTTCCACTCTCCAAGAGGAGGCTGTAAATTGGCTATCACCTGACACAGAATTACGTGAAGAAAAAGATCTGTTACTGTGTGTATATGAAGTATTTATATTTGCTGACAAGAATACAAAAACTAGTAATTACAAGTCAGAAGTTACCGAGTTAAACTGCAGGAAGTGCAAACTTTCCAAATGAATGGTGAAAAATTATTAAGCACTGAAACAGTGCTTAATAATTACCTCCTACAGTTACCTCCATTTACCATTTTTAAAGAAAAAAAAATAATTTTTTTTCTTCCACTATGAGTTATGATTGGATCCAGCTTTCTTGGGGTAGCCTTTGGCCTGCTGCTGGGGCAAGGAATCCCAATTCCAATCTCTACCCTAATTCTATTGTGTCATTTTGGAAAACAGGCTGTTCAAATTACCCAAAATGGTCATGACCTTATAAGTTGTTGAGGCAATTATAATAAATATTTTATGAAGTCTCTACCAAGGAATGAGGTTAATTTTTGATCTCTCTCCTCTTCCAAAAATAACTTCTACTAAAGCAATGCTGTGAGCACAACCTTTTCCCCACAGCCATAAGCAACTGACTTCAGCTTGAACAAGGATACTGAAGCAATTGGCTGTCTGGAACAGCGGATAGAGAATTCCTTCCTGTGATTAAATGGTGTTCCTGCTCATATATTAATATGCAAGTGAGAAGGAAGTCATCTTTTCTCTCTTATACTATTGCAATGTAGCAGTATATAGAAAATTTGACATTCCTTGGACTCTTAAATACCAGGTCTCAATAAGATTAGCATCCCTACCAATGTCCCATCACTCATTACAGATTGCCCTACTTCTACATCCAGTAGAACAGTTTTATCAGCCTACCAGAGCCAGAGCTGGTATGAAATGAACAGTTTTTGCCTGTTGGCTTTTGTCAAACAGGGAATTACTTCTCCAACCAAACTGAGGTAAAGATATCTACATTGCTAAGGCTCAGAAGAGAATCAGTTACAGCACCCAAATGGGCTTGGTAAGTACCCTCAGAGGGGTACTCAGAAACTCCACTAACCAAGTCACATTACACATTTTCATTCTTGATAATTTGAGCACTTATTTTTTGATACTAGATCTTGGAATAGTTGTCCCCTTCCCCTCATCATCCTCCCAGATCATCTGCAATTGGTTTATTTTGAAAACCATTCCTACAACCACTAAATATCAGACAAACTTCTTTTTGATAGCCTTGCAACAGAGTAGGCCAATGTTTCAAACCCAATGTCAAAGCATTTATCCAGACAAAGGCCTTCTGCCCTGCTAGGCTGTCACAGGAACAAAATTCTTTCAAGGGTAGATGTGAGTCAATGATTTTGTCACGTGAGAACACACATTCTCAGCTAAAAAGCATCATGCTGATTTATATCACTGAGGAAGCAGACTCTTAGTGTGAAACTATAAATAACTTATTAAAACTTCTGGCATAATTAGCAGGAATTTGATTTTTTTAATTGTCAGCCTCACAATAAGAAAATATCACTGCCAAAAAAACGAATCCAATTTGCAGCAGACGTAGAGAAGTCAGTTCATGTGCAACACTACAACCATGCAAATCTTCATTTGTTCCTAGAAATGTGGGCTAAGGTTGCAATGAAAATCAAAATGCTAAGATCAGGAAAGCAAAAGCACGTTATTGCCACTAGCAATGAATACTGATGAATTACCAATGATCTTCTGCTGCTAGGTCTCACCGTTTCATAAGAAACAGGCTGCAGCAGAAAAATTTAAACACTATTCCTGACACTATTCTGATTTTTCCTGTTATTTTTGTGTAATTTAAGTTTCTTCTACACCATCATTTCTGAAGAGCCATTATACTCCCAGATCTGAAAGAATACTTTGGCTATTACTTTGGTTTCCTATAGCAAAACAGCAGGTGTTGAATGGACTCAACAGGCTGACATGGTCTTTTAGAAATATCTTAGTACTGCTAAAGACCAATGGAAGACAAGCCCATAATACTGATTTACTAGAATACAGATATAAATTTGAGCATCTAAAGGTACAAGTTTTCGCAACAATTTAGACTTCTGTTAATCATAAAAGTTAAAGGAAAACAGCACATTCCTGCCATGGGTTCAGATTTTTAAAAATCCCTTAAGAGATTTTCTAGTTTTCCTTTGTTTTGCTTTTTGATTACAGCAGGTCTCCATGACAGAGGCAAGAAGCAAAGAAAGATTAGTCACATGCTGCTGCCACGAGATTTAAACTTGTTTAGAGAAAAATTTCAAAGGTATAAGCATATCAGATATCTAACATATTTTAAAATTTCCAATTGTGGCAGATACCCAACACTACTTCTAGTTCTAAAGACATGTAAACAGTTATTAACTGCTTCCTCTAAAAATCTAATTTAAATTTTAAATCACTGTATACCATAAGCCACTAAAGACACACGACAAACATCTGAATATACAAGAATGTCATACAAGTTTAAAATGCCTTCATTTTACAAAAAAAATGGGAGATGGCTAAAAAAAAAAAAAAAAAAAAAAAAAAAAAAAAGTCCATCAGATACTATGTCCCATCAGTTTAGCTCATAGAGAAATTTACTTCTTTTCCTTAGTAGAATAGAGTAGAATTTGATTTTTACAAGTCAGGATGCAATAAGCAAAATATCTAGAACTGTGTTTGAGTGTTTTGTATAGCATAATTCCTACAAGGTAGATTTCTGCCTACAAATATTTTTTCCTTTGCTTTTGTACCTTCACCCTGAGAAGTTTAGTCCCACGAGATAAAGTCCAAAGATTCAGCTGTGCTGAGCCTGTTAGCCAAACCTGTTAACACCAGACCTCTTATATTAGTGTATTCACATCAGTCCACAAGAAAGACGTCAGGAGGAATAGTAAAACTCATTCAGGCTTACCTAGGGGCAGCCTACCTTGTCAGACAGCTCTATCAGCTCCACCTGCTACACTGAGGACAGATTCAGGCTGTACTTTGTGCTTGCAGGGTTATTTTTATTTTCTGAACTAACAGAAATCCCTATGGATTTAAAATCGCAGGATTATTACAAGCATGTCTTTAAAAGCTTTGCTCAATGCAGGTTAGAATGGGTAGAGTATTTAAGGTTCCTTCTGTTGCGGTGTGCCTTTCGGGTTTTCTAAAATGTCTGTAATTTTTGTTAATAAGTTTTTATAAGGTTTCATTCCTACTCACCGCCCCCCCCCTTGTGCTTCCCTTGATCACTGTCATTAACTCACATAATAGCCCTGGCCTTCCCCATTGTATCTTCTTAATAGTCCTGGCCTAGGCCACTGTAGACCTATTGTATCTTATCTTGGACACTCCTGGGTATTTGATGGCTCTAGCAGGGCAGGTGGCTCAGCCAAGGCCTCAGGTATCATCCACACCCCTTTTCCCCCTACATGTCAAAGTCCAGCCCCCCTGTACCTAAACCCCTCCCCCTCATTTCCATCTGTAACGCCCATGTTGATAAGGGCAAGCCAGAACCTTTGGAACCACTCACGCTTTGACCACCTGGGCCTCCACCCTGAATAAACCCTCCTAAGCAACACCAAGTGTGAGTCCGCCCCATTCTTCCAAGCAAGGTCACGTTCCTGTCTGAAATCTGGACCCAAAGGATTAACTCGTTTATGGTATCTGAAGAGCAGAGCTAGCCAGAGAGACAAGCTCAGAAGGACCACATCCTTCTGGCATTACTGGACTAAAAAAAGGCTATAGCATCATCCTACTCCAGAGTTCAAATATATCACTGTAACTATCATTTTATATAGAGGTTTCACTTTATAAAGTTCATACACAGCTGAACCCTTCTGTTCTTCTCATCTTTAGCAGGTAGGTTGAAATGTGCCATTGTGTGATGATGTTAATGACAAACAGGTTTTTATTTAAACATAACCTACAGAACAAAACCACAATGTACTTCTCTTTAGAATTTACAGTCCTAAAAGCAGCAACACGAACTTTGTGAGAGTTTTCTGGGGGATTTTTGCTGCTATATAATCATATATTGTGATTTATACAAATAAAAACAAGTCACAGACTTTACCTGGCTGAATCTATATTGTTGTACAGATAGGAATATGCCTAGGATCATCACAGTTACAAGAAGACATCATGCTTTTCATGATCTCTTTCCTGTTTGTTTGCCCACCAACAAAAAACAAAACAAAATGGCATTTTCTATCACTTGAAAATATGCAATTGTAATTTTCATACAATTTAGTTCACTCTTCTATTCCTTCTTTCACTTCCCCCTTAAACATTACATATCCTCAAACTCTTCTTCCTGCTTTGGACTGAATTCTGCCAAGCTGAGTATCTGTGTGGTGTTGAGTTCCTCTGAGTTATTTTCCCAACTGCTGACACTAAATCTAAAGCTGGCACTTCAGAATTTAGCCAAGAAGGATTCTAGCAATGCAACCTAAATTAGAAGGCAGCATACTGCAGTCCAAATAAAGGGTGTTATTAAAGGTGAATCCCTTTGCCTCTTTAAATCCTTGATAAAACATTGGGGGGAAAAGGGAGAAAGACAGAAGTAGCCTCAGTAAGGGAAACTTCCCATAGTTTTCAATCCTGCTAACTGAAAGAGAAAAGGTATGGCAAGACAAGTTTCACTACAATCACATTACTAAGATCAGTTGTGGTAAGTCGGTTTCTTGAAATGCGTGTTTCCTAAATTCCCCATGCTTCCATTCCATTTTAGGCATCAAAAACCTCACTTCCTAAGCAAATAAAACTTCAGAAGACTTAAATGGCTTTGTATTTCCAAGGTAAATACTTAATTCCAGTGTAAGGATTACAATTTAGGATTTAGGATTATAAATACATAAAAACCCAGTAATGCTAGAGGTAATGAAGATGATGGTGCATGGCAGTGCTACAGAGAAGGCTATTTAAAACCTTTCAGGTAAGTTGTAGTCCAGAATTATCCACTTCCTTGCAATTTTGATTACGAGAACGCCACTAAGAAATGGTTTTCTCAGAACCACATCATGGCAATGAAGGTTAATTATATTACAGCTTTAATTATCACACAATAACGTGAAGGTAATCAGTTTTTCCTCACTCACTGTCTCTTGCTTAAAGGATGCTGTCAATCATAGCCACATCTCAGGCTCCAGCTGAGATCACATGGCCACAACATAAAGGAGAAAAGAAAAAAAAAAAAAAAGAAATCTCATCTGAACCAAGAACATTACATTCAAAACCTTATAAAATCACAAGCAAGGAAGTGCATGTCAGAAAGACTTTTGAAGAAATACTTCTTTCCATGCCATATCTAGAGTGAATGTTTGATGAACCTCACTTAAGACAAATCCAGTAAAATTCAGCATGGTTATGATGGAGATAAAATAAATCCTATTTCTCTAGAGCATAAACTGTGTTTGACTTCCCTGGTTTCTCTTTACTACTTTTCTCAAAAAAATGACTAGTTTGAAAAGAATGGCACTACATTATTTGACAGCCTCTGTTCAGCCCCACAAAGACTGAGACCCAAAGTTTCCTCTCCACCACACACACAGCCTGAGCCTTACTTAATAAACTTCACAGACACAGCCCAAACAAAGTCATGCTGTTACTGCAACCTTCCCTTCCTTTGATTGGCCTCCCTACAGGCTGGACATTAGAGAAGGCCCAAACATTGCTAAAATGAAAAATTTCTCCAGAAAACTCCACTGTGAAGAAACTTTCCATCTGTGTGATTGTTGTTGGATAGTTTGTACACGGCTCAACAATTGTTAGGAAAAGGTTTGGTACAAAGTCTAAGGATCCCAGGGTCACACCAGGGAACTCAGACAGACCTGCTTTGAGCAAGCTACTGGTGGTGGCTGATACACATCTCTCCCTGCTGAGAACAACTCCTTCCCCAGTTCTGACTGCCTGACACCCCATGTTCCCAAACTGGCTTGTGAAAACCATCACTGGGGCATTATAACATACAGTTTTATTTTAATGTGAAAATAAAGCTGTAGTGGAGGGGCAGCAACTTGCATAACATTCAGTTTTAATAGCAAGAACTCCAAATTCAAGTGCATAGTTTAGCTCAAATATTCACCATAGCATAATGCTTGTTTACCTTATTCTAACATCATTAAGTGGATTGCAACTCAGACTGCTGCTGAGCCTTGAACAGCAAGCACAAAGTTTGAAAGTAACTAGCATGCAGAATTAACTATAAATATTTTATGGTGTTAAAGTCAGTTACTCCCCTTATTTCTGGAGTCATATGCTACACTAGTTTTAACAGCTTTATCTTCCATTGACATCAATAGCTCCCAGAAGACTAAAAAAGAAAAAAAAAAAAAAAGGACTACACAAAATTGCAGTTTTTAAAACTGCAAGAGAAATTCATTCAGATGGAAAGGCAAACGTATCGATAAAGACAGTCTTTATTGTAATAGACTTTCACTGCAATACAATTTTTCTTGTACACAAAAGAACTTAAAACATCTGGAATACAATTGTATAGACGCAGACATATCTCATTTCTAGAATTAAGATAAGCAAGGAAAAGCAAAAGTGCTATTGTCAATTTTCTGCTTCAAGGCAAACTTAAAAAATAATTAATATGTTCTGATCAAGCAATTTTTCCATTTCATTTCTCTGAAATCACACTGTAGACTCTACCATGATGATGAATGCCTCTTAGGTAGTAGGGTAAGTATTCCAATGCTTATGTGCAGGCAAAAGTTGGCCTGTGTAACTAGCTTAGTGTGTGTAACCCATGAGCACTCAGTAAAGAGGTCTTCTTTCTGAAAACTGGGTTGCATTTTGTCTGTTTGTGACAGGCAGTAACCAAGTCTATGAGTACTTGCTTGTTCATGTACACTGCAATTATCCAGTCTTCACCTACACTGGGGTTTTTTGCATTTTCACTTGTCATTTCTAATTTCTCCAGGCTCTGATTGAGTAGAATGTGTCTCAAGGGGGAATTCCCTCAGAACTTTGTTTTGCTTTAAGACACCTGTGCTCGATGAGAAGAGGCAGTTGCAGTAATATTGGCTGTAAAACACATGAGCAGAATGGTGAGATGAGAAAAACCTTAGGTCAAATTTACCTTAGCATTTGAACACCATCTTCAGTAACTGCCTCCTAGCAAAGGGGAGTATATATGGAATATAAGTGGTTAAAATTTTTGATCAATTCAGAGCCATGATGAAATTCTAATTTTTTGCACAAATAAGTCACATTTGACACTTCAGTGAGACAGCAGCTTGTTCAGTTCTAAATGCAATTTCCCTGCTCCTGGAGTTACAATTATCTACGTTTTCTAACAGGAATAGTTTGGACCATTATTGCGATAGCATGGATATTTAACTAACCTTTATAAAAGTAAGGTGTAAGCAGACACTACATCCATTTTATGTCTATCAACCTAAAAACTAAATGAAGAAGTAGACTCCAAGAGAAGTTAAATTTGATACAAATTGTCAGAAGCAAGAAAACCATAATCACAGTTGACATTCATTCTTCAGCTCAGTCATGGATATGGACACTGTAGCCCATACAACATTATATCAGGTTCTCAGTACCTTGCAAAACTCAGGCTCAATAGGCTGCTTTCAGACATGTTTGCCAAAGAAAGATTGAATTTTCTTATTATTTCTCCAGAACAAGACTTCTTATCCAGCCTTTTATTGTTTACCTTATTGATCCACTTATTTTATGGTGGCATAAAGGATGAAGCTGACATGGCCCTCCTACTTTAAGATCTGATTTTAGTTTTTGATGAACATCCATGAAGGCCTTGTTCCTTCATCTTACAGTAAAAAACTAGCAGCCTCATTGATACAGCTCATCTCTGTGGAGTGGTAGCAAGACTTCCACACGTAGAAAGTCTACAGCCAATATGGTAAGATGGAAATAGAACATTCCCTCCAGTAAGTCCTAAAATTTACTGTAATAGCTTGAGTTATCTTCCTTTCTATTTTCCTCTTTGAGTGTAATATCACGAATAATTAGCCAGACACCAAGTCTATAGATGATATTGTTACTATAATTCTTTTATCTAACAACTGGCAATCATTTTCCTAGAGGCTTCTTCCTTCAATTTTTTGGGCTCCTAATCTCTTAATGATAATTCATCCAGCAGATACTGTTAAAATCATCTACTTTACTCATGGAAAGCTTATCTAAGGAACACCAGCTGCCCCTAGCTGCATGGAGTAGCAACACAATATTGCATCAATTGCATATGATGAATTACATATTAAATTTCCACTACTCTATAATATATAAACCAACACGGAATTACATTTTCACAACAGCAGACCTTTCTTAGTGGAATTCTATAAAGCATATTTCTTTTTGACCAAGAGATTGTAATAGGGCTTTGGAGCCCCTGAAAACTATCAGGTAAGTCACAAGCCATTATTTCTGTTTATGGGGGAAAACTACTCTGGAAGACTTTGGTTTTTTATTTTGTTTAGGGCTTATTGCCACAGCAAAGTGTGTTGTGCTGAGTATGCTCACTGGAGTCCATAGCTTCAAACTTTCCCTGGGTCTCCAAACAGCTGCATTACCCCTACTCCTGCAGAAAAAATACATATTTATTCTAAGGATGATTTAGAATGGAATGGGACACCCAGTTAGGAGCCCAGGCCACCTTCACCTTTCCAGTGCACTTGTGTACACACCTGGCATATATAAGAACACCAGAGTTTGTGTGAAATTTGCCACACAAGACCACAAATTCTTAAAAGCACTGGGGTACTGGTTTGGGATTTTTTAACTTGCTCCTTCTTGTCCCTTACTCTTGTGTAGCAAACTCGTGTCAAGTAATTTTATACACCACAAGGATTGAAATAAAGGGGTTTTTTCTTCTAGATCTTCCAGCCAGTAAGCAAGGAGGTTTGTGACTTTTCACAAGTGGTTATGAGAGACATCAAATAAGACTCATGCAGTGGGTAAGAAAAAAACAACCAAGGAACCAGCAAATGGATTCTGAAAAGTAACAGATATGAAATCTTTGACACTCAAGCATGTCACCCTGACCATGTCTCTGCTCAGTCAGATGCAAAACTACCAGAGTGACACTGATCTGCACTGACAACACCCTTTAACCTGCAAGAGTCACTGGGTTCTTTCCTGCACTTAAAAGAAAGGGCATATGAAAAGTGCTGAGTAAGAGTAACAAACAAAACACAGCATATATGTTTCAATATCTAAATCTAGAAATACATTCAAAAACTTAAAATTTACGAAATTTCTTATTTATGGAGATGAAATATTTGTTTTCATCCCAAGAAAGATAACCAGTAAGATCAAAATGCAACATCTGAGGCATAAAGTAGAGAGAGCACTGCACGTATCAGACTCACCCAAAAAGCTGTGCCTATAGCTGCAATAGCCACCTTAAGAATTGGTAGAGTGGAAGAAAATGGATGGAAAGAGAATTTGCTTGTTCCTTTGCTTTTCCTGGTTGCTCTAAGTATAGGTGTAGTGAACATGAGATGAAATATAGCCATATGTTTGTCCAGACTTAGAGCAGCTCCATTCACCAGCCAATTTGCCCATAGGCACCATCCTCACACATATTTACTCTGATAAACATTTAAGTAACTTTCAGTATTATTTCCACCCCCCACCATAAATTTCAAGACATCATATAAAATTCTTTCTTCAAGTCATTCTACATAGTAGCAGGTGCTGCATGATAAGTCTGCAAAGGCCATACTTTACCACTCAGTGGCCTTCAAAAATCGATGGCACAAGTTTTAGTTAAATCTCCGTATATAAAGAGATGAACTAAGAGTAGTACAATTTCAGTAGGAGATATTAATCTCATTTTTATCTTCACCAATAAAGAAGAAAAAAGAAAATAAAATTTTGTAGTTCTTTAGATAATTATATTCCTACTATAATATTCATTTATGAAACTGTCATCCTGTAGTTCTTAAATAGCTGCTCTTTTGGCTCACAAATTGTGTCATTTCTAAATTCTACACTTTTTTGTCTTCCATGTTTTCCTTATATGTATAGAGAGGCAAAGATTTACATTAAAAACATCCTCAAAACAATGAGAGACTTAATTAGATATTTCACAAAACCATGAAAATTCAGTGAGACCACAGAACTATTTAATGATGAATTATAGTTACCACCTCCAAGTTAATCTGCATGTATACAGCCAGGACTACCAAAGGTAAGAGAAATTTCCTACTCCACATCTGGTATTTATGCCTATAAGAAATGGTATAGCTAAATAGCAATTTTCCGTGTTTGTTTTCAAAGTTCTTTTCTTTGTAGTACAGAAACATTTACTTTTGGGAAGAAATGATGAAATTTAGTGGAATTGTTTCTATGGACATGGTTCCAATTCTTGGAAAAGCTGCTGCTTAGGAAATTTCCTATCTACCTTACCCTAAAATCAAGTCAGGCCAAAAAATGGTAATATTATTACAGATTTCCAAGGATAAACAGAGAAAAAAAAAAAAAGGAACTAGATAGTACTCACAGAACTTTTGCTCCATTCTTCTCCAGTCTTGCAAAGCGCTCACTATTGTTTGAGAAAGATGGAAAGCTAAGATGAGAATAGGAAACTTTTTATTTAAAACAATAAAGCATCATACTAGAAATTGTTTAAGTTTAAAGAAAGGCATAGTTTATGCTCAGATTTTATTCTTGAACTGAGAAACAGTTTGAAATGCTTTAGAATTTAGGTGGAAAATATCTTTTAGAAGTGTTAATAAGTTTGGTTCAGATTCATAGCTTCTGAAGACAACAAAAAGCCTCCCAGAACCTAATTTTGAGATTGTCCCAAGTGAAAAGTTGTTAACTGGTATTACACTTCTTTCCAGTTAGCAGACTTGATGAAGACTAACCAGTGAAAAATATAAAGCACCTGTAGGTAACATGAATCACACACTGTATAATCTCTATGTAAAGCCAAAGAGCTTTGGACCTGAGCAAATCCTACTGAAAACACTGGACTAAATTTTGCCTCAAGAAGAAAACCCTCATTGAGTTGAGCTTTTTTCAGGTTAAGATTTTCACATAACTTTTATTATTAAGACATTACGTTTCACACTGCCACCTAGGGGATATGTAAAAAGTTTGTCAGTCTAAGCACTTTATGCGCACTGTAAGTAGAAGAGATGGTAAAAGGGGTAGACATTTCTACTTTTTATTTTTCCAGACAAACTGACTGCTGAATCTGAGTAGCTCTTCACACCAGTATATGAGTGGGGAAAGGTTGTAAAGAGATGTAGAAACAATATATGACAAAGGTCTGCACTGATGAAGGATAAAGACAGAAGAAACAATAAAATACAGTCTAGCTTCTATGCCCTTAGGAGAGGAGACGTTGCCCTGGAGAGAGCTTGAACATAAGTCCAAGGTTCAAATGACTGGGCAGGAGGTGTAGTTTAATCCCAGCTGGCAGCTATCTTTGCACATAACCACTTGCTCACTCCCACACCAGCAGGATCAGAGAGAGAATCTGAAGAGTAAAAGTGAGAAAACTCATGGGTTGAGTTTGGAATATCGCTTTGGTCAGTGTGAATCAGCCATCCTGTGTGTCCCTTCCTTGTGCACTCTCAGCTTCCTTGCAGGTGGGGTGGGGTAAGGACCAGAAAAGACCTTATATCTTATGTTCAGCAATAACTAAAACATCCCTGCGTTATCAAAACTGTTTCCAGGACAAATGCAAAACACAACCCTATATCAGCTACTATGAAGAAAATCAACTCTACCCTAGCAAAAACCTGTACATCAGATACAAAAATAAAAATGCCATTTCAATGAAAAGGTGTCAATGCTAAAAAGTTTATTTTGTTCTATATGAGAATAAAACAGGCATTTTCCAGACTTTTTAACATAAATTTAAGGAGATACTGCTGCAAGAAGTACTTGGCCATTCACCTGGATCCAGATTTCCCATACCTTAACAACTTTTGCGTCTTGACCAGAAGCAAAATTACCAATTGGGGTCACCAAAGTCCTTGATAGATACTGACACCACTAAACCTTTTGTGATGAAAAAGCTTCTACCAAAAATTCCCTGGTGTTTTCTATTTTTAATTGACTTCTTGATAGCTTTCACAACATCCTGGTATCATCACACTGCATCTCAGATGTATTTGTTTTCACTTACGTTAGCAAAAATAAAACATCTTTTGAAAGGAGAAGCAGTCTGCCTTGTACACATAATGAGAAGAGGAAATCAGTTTGTAGGTTAAAAGAAGATACAATAAAGACATGAACTATATTTCTTTGTTAAAGATTAAATAAAAGGACTAAAGGCAAGACGCTGCCCCATTTTCCCATACTTCTGTCTCTTGATATGAGGGTAAAAGGCTGCATGACAAAAGCTAACTCTTTTCTGCTATTCCCCAGTCAACAGTTATATACATTACTAGCACTGAACATGTCATAAATTAAAGGTAACAAGGTAGTCATATCTTCCTTTCATATAAATTTCCTAATAATCTGTTTTGGGCTTAATTGAACTATTTTATAAGCTTTAGTACTACAGGTTTTCTGAACAGTAAAAGTAAAGAGAAGCTTCCATAAGTGTAAAGTGCAGCAAACACGGTTTAAAAATTACATTCTACACAGACTTCCTTTTTGACAATAAGATCTGGTTTTCCATTTATCTACTAAATACATTGATAAATGTTATTCATATCCTGAAGTTATGAAGAACACAACATTAGTGTTCAGTCACTGATCACTGCAGTCAATCCTATGCAATAAAACCTGGTGAACTTTGTCAGATATGGCCAATGTCAATGGAGTTTCACCAAGATAAATCTGATTAAGCATCTTTATTCTACAAATATTGTTCCAATGAGGGCATTGAAATGTGTCTGCATAAAACCAGAGTTAGTTTACTGTCTAAAAAAAAAAAAAACCAAGTAGACAAATATTTTAGTTAATGGACTAACATTAATTGAGAAATAAATTAGTCATGATACATTTGCAATCCACCTGCATGCATAAAATACTAAGAATATTTTGAGCAATCAAAACAACCAAGTCTTTTTAATAGCTCACTTGTTCCAATTATAAAAATCTACCACAAAAAGGGAAGGGAAAGAAAATCCTGTTCTTGTGTACTGTAACACTTAGTGCCCTGCTAGGTCCCCCATTTTTTAAAGATGTGAATAGGCACAAAATGTCTTGAAATATCTGCAACCATTTATTTTGTTTTGTTTCATACATAATATGCCTGAAGCAAATGCAAAAAAACCCCCAGGGGTTTATTGTCCTTAAAAAAAAAAAATAATCAAATTACTATTATAAACTGGTCTTATTACAGCCTACCAACTACAATCAGGTAAAAGAAGAAATGCTATCATTTCAGACCCCTTTTTTACTCCTCAAGTAAATTTCTGAGAATTTGAGAGCATTTCTACCAGTGACCACATAAATGGTGCCATCATTAAGCAGTATTAGGAATAAGACATACACAAGACACCTAACGAGAGAGATGGCTCTCAAATTTACCATCAGTTGTGTTACATTAAAAAATATTAGTCTTAATTTTTAATACCTATTCTCACAGTTTCAGACTTATTTTCAGTAAAAAGGGCACCACTAACCTCTTTGAATGTTCCCTCCCTTTCTGAAGGTGATAATACCATGGCTTTAAGGCATCAACGTTGAGATGAGTTGGCTAAAGACTACTCAGGAGTGCCTCTATATGCTATAATTACAATTTCTCTTTGCAGTGCACACTCAGATATGAAATAAGCAATAGAAACATGGTGTTTCCACACCTCGCCTCTAGCTTATCTCTCCCTAGGAAGTATTTGGATATAGTGTTCTTCTTACAGCAACTCAAAATCACTCTTTCTGCAATTTTTGCACAAAGGTTGAAGATAATGTAATTTTACACCTGCTGCAGGCAATCCTGTTTGTTCAACAGTTAGTTTGTTCAGTCATCCAGAAATATTTCAGCCTTATTCAATCTTAGCTAAACCTCAGTTCCCTTTGCTGTACCAAGAAACATGTTTTGGTTACATGAGTGTCACAGAACACACAGCGGCATTTCAGAACCTGAAGATGTGGGGCAAATAGCATGAGGTATATGAGCTTCCTCAGATAATGTTCAACATGGGAACACACTTTTATAACTAATTAATGCCAAATTGGAAAGAAAAGAGTAGGGTGTTTGCTCTGTTGACCTCACCCCACCCATAACAAAGCCAAAAGTCATCACCACAAACACTTCTGTGGAATTCCCCAGATAAAAACATGGTGGCACACACTATGAAGACCTGCATGTCTGAGGTGAAATGTGTCATTTCCCTACTTGTCATAATCATAATTTCATCCCCATTATAATACACTCCTGGATGCTTTTGTACATCCAAACAACATGCACTTTTAAACATAAATGTATACATTCAATATACATATTATATATAATATGTACATATTAAAATATATATATATATGCCATATACTGGGTTATGTACACTTTCACAAAAACTTTATGCACACAAAGGCAAAGTTTTACAGGTACATTTCTCCAGCTTGCTTTCATCTCAGAAGGGAATTTTATAGCTGACAGTTAACCTGTTTGAAAGAAGAAATTTTCTGCAGCAAATGTCACAAATTATTCCTACAAGGCTTTGATTACCAGTCTTGGTAATACAAAGAAAGATGCAAATTTTCTGACTGCCACACCTCTATTTTCAGACTGAATGAGAAATGGATTCTTACAGTTAATAAATGAACAAGCAGTTGGCAGCAGATTTCAAGACTAATTCTTCTGGCAGTTCTACAGGAGCAGACACAGAATGTCTCTCCTCTCACTTTGCTCTATCAACAAAAAAAACAAGCTACAAAAGCTGCAAGAAAAAGTTTTCTCAGATTGCATTTACAAATTCAATAGCTTTGTGCAGCTTTTATCTTTACACAGTGGAAACACTAACAATGAAATAAACTGAAGAAATAAGATTATCTAGTTCCAAGCAATGAAATTGGTCTAGGCTGTATCTGTAACAGATTCAAAATATGATTTAATTGCTCTTTATCTTTTTTATCCTTTCTTCCTTTTTCTGCCATTTACTCCAGGTATTCCCCATTTTGCAGGATTAATAAAGATACCTTTCCATGTGCTGCAGTGATCCCCTGAGACAGGAGAGGTGAGTGTGCATAAGCACTGCCTGACTGAAGGAATTTCTCTCTATAGAAAACCCAAAAATGCACCACAGACAACACCCAGAGGACAGTGCTCTTGACAGTTCTTGGCAGTAAACTCAAGTTGTCTTCAAACCCTACGTCACTAGCCTTGTTTCTTCCAGTTCCTTACATACCAAACATCTGCAATAAGAAATTCTTAGAAAACACATGGTGATGTATGAATAAAATTTTAAGTTGCAACAGCAA
This sequence comes from Zosterops lateralis, assembly GCF_965231275.1. NCBI lineage: Eukaryota > Metazoa > Chordata > Aves > Passeriformes > Zosteropidae > Zosterops > Zosterops lateralis. The sequence goes on from NC_139766.1 coordinate 38,348,312, forward strand.
GAATTAATTTCCTGACAAGATTAACAATAGCTGCATATTTTTAAGGATAAACTATCTACCAGGGCTAAAGAAGAAAAAAAGCATGGTTGGTTCTCAGCTTTTCTGTACCTTCTTTCCTATGAAAATTTCCTCTTTGATGAATCTTTGATTAAAATAATTTTATTGGATAAAGACAGAAAAATGGATCAACAAGAAGTCATTATGGGGGATGTTGACCTGGCAAACATTTTATTAACGTACAGATTTATTAGTCTGATTTGGGAGCTTATCAGGAACACTCAGGACTTCCTCAGGAAACAGCAGTCCAGGACTACCTGACTCCTGCTTTTCTTTCTAAACCAATGCTGCCCCCATCTGGGAGTACAACCGGGAATATACTGCTCGCAGCATTTATTCTATCCTAAAGAAATTAATCATATGGATAAATTTATTTAAAAGATATATTCCAGTACAACATACTTAATAAATTCTTCATGGCTCAAAAGACTTCAATTCAAAATATATAGACAAGTGTTTAAACCCAGTGATCTGAAATTCAAGATTTTTTTCCTACTGCATACATGCACACTGATTAAATATAAGGCAAGTATACTTTGGAGCATGTTACATAATGCTAAATTTTTTTTATTGCAAATTTATTGAAAGCAGGTTCTTCTATACTACAATATCAGAACCAAGTTTTAAAAGCACAGAATGCAATTCCATTTGATACTATATAATTGCATTATACAATCAATACAAAAAACATATTTGTTGATATTTTGTGATCTGTATTAGCATAATACACCAAATTCAATCGATGCTATAATTAAGCCATAATGGTCTACATAGTTAAGCATTATTTCCTGCTTTTAATTTCAGTGTACAAGTGTGACTCATTAGTAACTGGCATGAATGTTTACCAAAGATTTCCTCAAGCACGAATTTATCAATTAATAACATACAGATCCTAATATTTCATATGAACTTCATGCTTATTCTTATTTATGCCATTTTTTATTCCCCTTACCTCAGCTCAAGAGCCATATATGTTATGCACAGAGCTACAATGAGTATTTGCAGAACATCATAGAAGAAACTCAGATTGGAGTTTTTAACATTCTTTGTGCCAAAATCACATTGAAATCTGTTATGTTACAATTCCAAATTTTACCAGCCAGACAGATAATATTTCAGGGGAATGTAGAATGGGAGAAAAACATTGTGGCTGACATATATGAACAAAATAAGTGATTTGACCAGGGTCTGTTTCTCTCCCGTGGCTATACCTGTTCAAAGTAGGATAATCATTCTGTGCAGGAATTTGCAAGAAGAGCTCACCTATGTGTTGTTTGAAATAAATATTTTTTAGGCACTGAACAAACATTTAACTACCTGTGTTGAGCACAGTTCATACTGCATAATGGGCAGTAAAGAGAATAAGGAAAAGACACAAACCCCAGCTGCCTCTTGCCAAGTTAGCACAGAGTGAAAGATCAAACTCGTTACTGCCATGGTCCAGACTATCCCAAATAACTGCAGATTAACAAAATATTCCTTTACATTAGTGTAGGCAGATATACAGATTGAGATAAAGATGTTTCCTAAAACCACTGCCTACCTTTGATGGTGTTCAGACATCTCCCTTCTGATACAGTAAGCTCTGACAGAGCTTAGCCTGAGAATGGTCTGTCCAAGGATAGCCATAAACAAAAGTAATTTTTTTTTGTATAAAACTAGACAGCAGTACACTACATCTTGAATATTTATTCTGTGACTAAACCATTGTCAGAACATGTTTCTTTTGAGTCTCATGAAAACCTAGGCTTTCACTGCAGTACGAGTTCATTTACTGTTATACTCTAAAATCTACATAAAGTTTATGGCCTTTTTAGTAAAACTATGATAAATATTTGGTACTACATTATAAAATAGCAAACAAATGATAATTTTACCTTCTGTTCTGTGCTGCTATAATTACTTCCCTTAGGAGTTCAACCTAGCCTTTGTCACTTTGATAGCACTGTTATTCTCAGACAGAGACAGCAGAGCAGCTAAATGAGATGGATGCATATGTAAAAAACTTTTAATCACAGGCATTAACATACATAAAGCATCAGTGTGATTCTTCTTCCAAATAAGGTGTCTGTGGCTTCAAATCAGACATATTTTTAAATCTTAAAAATACACAGTGAGAAAATCTGAGTTCTGGTTCTGTTTAGATCCCTTAAAAAAACCAAAAAAACCAACAACAACTCAAACCCTCTAATATACTAGAATTGCAAGCATCAATGAACCAGCACTGATGCAGTAACATATGAGAAAAAACAGTTTTCCATTTCATGTAGAATATATTTACCCCTTACCATTACCACTGTGATGTCAAAATAACAGCGAATATGGATTTTAAAAAAAAAATCAATGTCCCTTCTTGCCCAGCCTCTGTTCAACATTCCAAAATAATTTACTTTAATATGAGCATTAGTGCCAATCTCTACTACTTAACTCAGCTTGGAAGGGGGTTTTAAGGAGAAGGGACACACTTCAGCAGTATTAGATGTCTCTTGATGGAGGTTTGGTACCAAAATATTACTCTTTGTTAGCCAAGTAATTATTCCCACCTTTACTCTCATCTCCCTTTAAGCTACTGGAGATCACAGAAAACCAGCTAGTGAAGGGCTGCTGGAGTCAAGAGAAACCTATCAATATCATACATAGATATAGTGACAATCTTCATCATTTAATTGCAATAACTTGATTTAATCATAGGTTCATTTTATAAACAAGATGTAAAACACTAAAAAAGCATCAATATAAATGATTTTGGAAATAAAAAGATCTATTTGAAGGGAGTTTATAAAAGATATTTCTATAGATAAGGTACCTTTTTCTCTATAAGAAAAATTTGCCTTCTTAATTTTTTTGTATTCTATACGTCATAGATTGCAACCATTGTAATGTAACCATTAATTGTGAATTATACAAGGAACAAAGGCTTGGGAAAAAAAAAGATCTAATCAATAAATTAGACAGCTAAACATCATATGGCATGATCAGAGACAGTACATATTAATCTAATTAGGAACTGCTATATTATGTACCCAGAAGAATCTGCTTCTGAATCTTTAACTGTGCAACCTAACATTACTTTAAAGTCAGCCATGATGTTAAAATATTAGTAAGCAAAGATCTGATTTAACAAGTATTTCATCTTTTCACTGAAAATTTGGCTCATTGACTTTTTGTTTTAAAACAGTATAATTACTTCTTACAGGAGGGTCTAGTAGGTAAGAGATAAATTTGTTTCAAGTCCATGCCAATACTTCCACTCATCTCTGTGGACAGAATTTCATCTTGGGTATGACAAATATTTTCAACAATTGTTAATAAATCAAAAGACTCTGAACAAGAAACCTGAGTACTGTAATTAAATACAATTAAATCAACTAAATTAATTTCAATCAATAAATTAAATATAATTAAATGAACTAATCTTCATGAACACCAAAAATACCAGCACTTGGGATCTCAGAATACTGATGTTTTATAACCTTTTGAGAGATAGTCTTTGGCATTCTGGTTTCTACTCTAGTTCAGCTTCCCAGAAGACAAGCATTTATAGCTAATTACCAACCTCAATCATATTTGCATATCATTTTTCTTAAAACATCCTTTCAAACACTTCATTCAAGATGAAATTCACTTTTTATTTTCAGCTTCAGCGTAACTGTAAAGTGCACTTATAAAATACACATTTTTATGGGAATGACTTAGTCATTTCTGATTTTACATATCTCTGAATGAGAAATGTGATGAAAAGATCTGAGTAGACCATTGCAAGTAAGGCCATTCTCCACTATCTGACATATCCACTATCCCAAAATATGTGAATCAGCATCAGAGAGGCATTTTGTTATATCTGTGGTTTCACAACAAGACCACACATATCCAGCGAATCAAATAAAATTAAGTGCAGTCCTTGAGCTTTCTCCTCTTTAAATTCAGCTTCTGACAGTTTCTTTGCACTGAGCATGCCATTGATGTTATTCATAGGACCTCTCACTGAACCTTCAGAACAACAAAACCTGTACACATTTTTTCCAACAGCCTAAACTGCAGTAATATGTACTTAAATATGGCTTTCAATGTGTAAAAACATGCTCTGTTTTTACAGAGCATGTAATCTAGCAGCCTTAAGATGCTTCCTATAAAAAAAACCAATTTATCATCGTCCAGATTTTGCGAGAAAATGTCTTTTCCCTGCTATGCCACCACAATAAGATGGCAAGTGACAGATTAGGATTCTGTTTGGAAAAAAAAATTAAAAAGCTAGAAAAGATAATGGTAAAGATAGGAAAAGTTCTAGATGTTAGTATCTATGCAAATGTTTTGTGCCTAAATGTAGATCATTTTTGGGGGGAAAGGATGATCATGACATGCTCCTCATCAGAATCTGGAAGTTTGGCACAGAAAAGCCATCAAATAGAAGATGAAACTTCTGCTAAGTTACCCGAGTCTGAAATTGTGGGATTCTGCATTCATGTATATTATCACTGTACAAAAAGCATTTTGTGAGCCAGACTAGAGGTATATCACCAAGGTATCATATCACAGGATCAAGGAAACAGTGGTATGGCAAACAGAATCCCTTGGCTTCTCCTCATGGGCCAGCAGAAATCTTATCCTCAAGTGGAAACTTTGAAATGTTTAAGTATCCCAAACTACACAGTTTCAAACTTCTCTCAAGAATTAGCTTGATATTTGCTCTTTGAGTGGGGCCACTCACAGGCCAGATTAATCTGAGGCAAATTGAACTGCCATGTAAATTAACAATAATGAAGAGAGGTGAAAAGATTTCACAGCTGTCTTCTATAACTCCTTTTTATAGGAGCAGAAGCAGCCACTTTAGAACTAGTGGATGAAGCCATATTTATTGCTTTTTATGACAGAAAAACAAAGTATGGAAAAAGAGTTGATTTAATATCATTTTGATACCATTGATTAAATTTTCAAAGCACTTCATTGATATTTAAGATGAAACACAAATGAGAAAAGAACACATCCAATTAGCACTGTAATATTAGATACCAGCCTTACAGAGTACATCTGCAGTATTTTAGGTGAAAGCAATCAAGCAAAGCACTTGGAATAATCTTGTGACTATGATTTTTATATATTTTTATTGGACACATAAACCAAAATCTCTTTTGAAAAAGAAACATGAGAAGCAGGGAAGGAACTCCATCTGTCAGGCTCTAACAAGCTCTAATCATTCCCTTCTTTGAAAGAAAGGAGTCTTGATAAAACAACATGTAAATCAAAGCCATCGTACAGTTGGTGACAGTACCATCCATATTAAAAGATGTACCTCTACAGATTTAATCTTTGCTGTTTTGTTCAGCCCTTCACACTCCTGTCATGTGGTTCCCCATTGATAATGCCCTCTTAGGTAAGTGAAGTTCCACATACTTCTCCAACATCTCCAGTGGCAAAAAGTCACCAGGTGTCCTCAGATTCAGGTCACATCAACCCTCACTGTAGCACAGGATCTGATTGAGGTCTCTCCTGTTATAACAGGAGTGACCTCACAACCAAGAAGCTGCTGATGTCTTGCACGAAGCAGCATTTCAGCTGACAGCACACACTAGAACAGTCCCTGGATGCCCTGCATTTTGGTAGGGCAAGTCATAAGGATCAAAAGGATCTATCATGGGCAGTTATCACCTTTAGTATTCAGCACAGAATCTGTGGCTCAAACAACAGGCCAAGGTGTGGCTGCCTGGCATGTTTTTTCTAGAATATGGAAATAACCAAATGAAAGATCATAAATTATTCGATGCAAAAATGCTGCAGTTTTAGACCAAGTCCTTCACCTTTCTTTAAACATGTTAACATGTAATAATTCTTTCTTACACTGACCAATGCTAAGCATTAGCTTTAGCCTTTGCTTAATGTCATAATTTGTGTCCTTTCTAAAAATCTGATCTGTCCTAGGGTATTTCCTATATTTTCACTTAGTTTGGCCTTTTTCTCCCCTTTATATACTGCAGTTAGTGTTATCCTATGATAGCATATCTTTCTAAAATAATTTTTGGCTTGTTTTCAGTCCCAGAATATATAGGGTTTTTTCCTGAGGCAATCCCATTTAGCTCACGGACATATTTAGTAAGCATGTTCTCCCACTGCACAATTTAAGACACAAACTCCACCGTGGATCCAATGTGACTGAGTCACACATCATTTATCATAATTTTCATTACAGAGTATTGGTTTCTGCATGACTGGGCAGAGTTAGAAGCATCTAAGTTTCATTTGTATTCAAGGTGATAGTTTGGTAACTAGCTAGAAAGGTCCATGGAAAACTTCTCACAGCACTATTCTTTGCTGCACAAAATATATTTTCCTCCTCCTCAGGTACTACTCTTACTTTCAGGCTTCAGTACACCTCTCTCACTTCTCACAGTTATCTTTCCAAGGCCTGGACACAGATTAAGATAGGTCGTTCTTTCATGATTTGTTAAATGTATGCGTTATTTCTTACAAGCTTCTTTTCATTAAATTATAAGGTCCTTCCTAGGTTCAAAAATACCATTGTACTATTTTCCTTCCCAGTTTACAGCCTGATTTCCTCTGCAGCATGTGAATTTGCACTGCTTTTTCCCCATCCTGCCAGGATGTTCTGCCAGTCTTTTCTTACCATGGTGGTGCCATTGTAACATGTTCAACCAACTTAAACTTTGAGAAAGTCTCAAACCTTGCAAAATATTTTCAAAGTTTATCCAACTTATTTCTTTTTGAAATCTCTCTCAGTAAATTATTTCCACAAAACGCAGCATCATTACCATTCCTTCACCACAGTTTGATAAATGGATTGTGTGTCATTCTACTATTAAACAAATCAGTTTCCATAACTTCACTGGCTTGAGACTACTTTTATTCTCGATCCCTCTCCAATTGTCTCCAATGATTCTTGGTTAAGATATACAAAAGTGGGGTTTTTTTCCACTCTCTTTCCTACCTACTACTGTTTCTACTTCCAATCCTGATAATGGCTAAAGAAAATTCAGTCAGAACTGATACCAAAATCAGTATTATTCTATCTACAGGGAAGCTAGCAGTCAAAAAAACTCAGAGAAGGAATTAATGTCTCTGGCCCCACAGCTGTTTCCATCCAGAATGTTCCTTGCCAGTCAACACATGCATAAATGCCACCTTCAAATAAGCTTCTTTCAAATAAAAGTGAGCAATCCAGGAAAGTTAAAACAATCTGGTACATCTTTCAGGCCCTGTTCCAATGTTACTCACCAGCACTGCTTATGCGGCATGAAGGATGGAATATGTCTCTCATTTGCCTTCAAACAGATCTTAATCAAGTGAGGAGAGGGCTTGTGATGGTACAAACTCCACCACCCCATTTTGCTGGGGCCTGGGAAACCACCACCATACCTTCTACAATTATACCCTTCCACGATCTTACAGAAGCTCAACAACCAGTCCTGTACAATACACAATGCAGATGTCCTGTATTTCTTTTTTAGAGTAGTATCTCCAAGTTGTGCACAGGAAAAAGCAGAGACAATATTTTTTTTCTGACTTTTTACTCTAAGAGGGCATGCTGAGCAGTAAGTTCATTTTAAATGATACTTTTCAACAGACAGTGTCAGCTTTTCAGAAGAGAGCTGCACTTCAAATGTAGGTCAACAGAAGGTAAGACTGCATAGGAGGATCACCACTAAGAAATGAAAGCCAACTAGATTTTATTCATTGGGAATTCTAGGTAAATGTAAATATGATGGGAAATTATAGAAAATAGTGAAAGGAGCATTAAAAGTTTGTAAACTTCAAGCAATAGAATTGCTTATACAGAAATGTTTCACCAGCAAAATATCTATTCCTTTAAAATGTGTAGCTAGCTACTTTTTTTAATCCTTTTTAATAGTCTATGCCATTCAAACATCTTTTTTGCTGATTTCAGAGAGCTTAGTTCATCTTATTGAAGAACAACATAGAAAAGAGGCTAGCTGCTCTAGGAAATACAAAAATATTGTCATTTTCCCTATGAAAAATTGCAAAATGAGAAGGATTTTCATCACCTTCCACCTACAAACAAGTTAATCTGCATATTCTACTTCAATTATTTAAGTCAAGGAATCAAGTAACTAAGCACTTAATCATTAAAAACAGTGCTAAAAGCCAGCTGCTTAAAGGGACAGCATGTCTTACAACACTACAATGGCAGGACAACTGTGACATGTTTCTGCACACCCACATATTTTTTTGCTACACTGGAGACAAGCAGGTAAATAAATCTTCCTTGTGGTCACTGACTTAATGATACTGGTTCACATCTGGTCTACAACCTCGCTGATTAACTCCAAGTATTTTGCATCACATTTTTATGTATTACAAGGTGGCAATGGTACTTTTTCCATTGTTTTCCTTTTTCAATTCAATGCTATAACCTGAGCAAACACAACCTCACGATATGTATCTACAATAGTAGAAAGCTAAAAAACACACAGGTGTCCTACCCTCTGAACAACACACAGAAATACATTGTACTGGTTGAAGTACATTCTATTAAGTTCAAGTTCTCTTCCCTGTTGTATTGCACTTACTCATACTGATGTGCTCACCACAAGGTATAACATGGCTAAGCCAGAGTCATCAGGAAATAGCCTTGGCAGTGCTTTAAATGAGGCATCTAAGTCCATATCCTTGTCCAAAACCAGAAGCAAAAATACCTGAACCCTTCTGAGTTGCAAGTCTAAACTCTTACACCCCCCTGTGTGTCCAGAGCCTCCTCAGACAGTCCATCCCTCTGATTCACAGCTTACAACCAGAAACTCACTCTGTTGATTAACTTGTGCTCTCCCCACTGCAATGTAAGACACAGTGAGGAAAAAAAGAGTAGGATGTTGAATGAGTTGGATGAGTTTTGAATGTGAGTGCTTAGCTGAGATGTCATTTAGGCAGTCTTAGGTTTGCAACATTCAAGTCATACATTCACCATACATCATTTACTACAGATTTGAAGGCTTCTTGTATACTTGCCACCCTGCACTTGCCTGGAAAAATAAACAAAAAAAATTTTTAAAAAATTATTAAGATAATCAATTCCTGAGAATCTACCAAAGAAATAATTAGAATTGTTCAATAGTGAAAGAGCACTGTAAGCTTATGGTCCAGACAGAACTTCCTCTCAGCTCACTATGAACTTCAATGCATTGTTGAAACTGAAAATAGGTCACAAAAAAGATTCTTCACTTATAAATTTTTACTACAACAGCTCAAAATCAAATCTTCTTAGACTCCAAATGTTGCTGAACAGATGCTGGGAGAGACATCCTGCACCAGTGTTTCTGTAAAGTACTCTGTTTACAACTAGCATGTTTTTACATGTGAGAATGAACAAACTATCAAATCCAGAAGGTGTTTATTGCTTCCATTTGGGAAGAAATAACTTAAATCGTCTTGGACAGTGCAAACTGGCAGCCCAAAAAGAACTTAAGAATTTTAGCCAAAAAAAGAACAACAAAAGAAGTTGATATGCAGTCAGAACTTGGATTTTGCCTGGGGAAAAACATGTAACCAACACTGATTCTGAAAGTTTTATTGAGTGTTTTATACTAAAATCAGTAAAATTCTTGCAGGAACAAGACATTTGTGTGCACAGTTCTTGTACAATTGTTGGCAGTATTTTATGTTGTTTTAAAAGCAGAATCAGATTTACCACTATACCCAGCTCAGCTCTGGTACAAGCTGTATGGCAACTGAGCTTTCAGAGTGGAAACATAAAACCACCACCAGCTTTGTATGTATCAACTTTAATCCACACAAAGCCAAAAATCAATTTTTAATTAGGGAAATAGCTTGGAAAAATCATGTTCCTATACTATGTTTGTGATCTTGAGGAAGTTAAGAGCAAAAATACCATTGACTTTAAAGTAAATAAAGTTGAACTTGGCATCCTCAAGCCCTTTCCCAACTAACTTATTTAAGGCTACATCTCAATGAGGCAAAAACTCAATGTACTTTTATAGTCATGTTCTCAGTTAAATGGATGTGGTTAGATTGAAAAACACTGTTTAGGAGCAGGCTAGAAAACCTAGAGCCACATTAGCTGACCAAACTAAAGAGAAGACTATTTAATCATATTCAGTTCATTCAATTTTGCTCACAAAATTGAAGGACAGACTCCTATCTGCTTCTGAAGACATACTCCAACTGTTTAACAGTGGCATGTCATGTTAATTCACTGGAAAAGAGTGACGAAGACAGCACAGAAAGCTATTACTTATATATTGCATCCAGAAAGCTATTCTAGCCTGTTATACAGCCATAGATTTTTTTTTTTTTTCATCAGCATTTCACAGTGCACAGCAAAAGGCAGGCTGTGATGAATAAAGGAGTCTATGGGTTATTTATAATCTTGGTTAAAGACTGAATTTCCTTCACTTCTAAAACTACAGATATTACTTCACTCAGTGTTAATGGACTACCTTTATATCTCCATTTTGGATAAGGAATTTGAAGAGTAGCAATATGCCAGAAAGTAATATTTTAAGATACAAATTAGAAGAAATGTAGTAAAATAAGTAGCAGCAATATTCCCCAGCAGGAAACCAAGATTCCATCTTCTATTTACTGTTAAACAGCCAGCAATTTTTGCAGGAAAACCTACCTGATTTAGAGGAGAAACCACATGTAAGGAAAAAAATAAATCTTTTCTGGAAGATGTATTTTAAATGAATCAGACAAAATAAAAATAAATAAATAGTGAAAAAGCAAAGTATATACTGGCTCCTACTGTTTGTCCAGATCTGTGTGTGTCCTCTACAAGCTGTACTCACTCAGAAAGCTGTACTCACTTTTGTAAAAGACAGAAATACTTATCTTCAACTTTCTCTAGTCCACTAAGAAGTACCGAAATTAGTAAGCAAAAGATCTGGAAAAGTACGTGCTTCAGTAACTTAGACACTGTCAGGAAAGGACCAACACTGGTCCTAGAAGCCTGAACAATTAAAACACTTCATTTCTCCACTGATGCAGGAGTCAGGGCACACCAAGGAAAAGAGGCAGGGATCAAAACTGAGCTCATGTTGGAACATATGTAAACCTCAGTAACAAGCCCACATACATATGGATGCGAAATGTGTGTGGTGAGAAGTTTTTATCTTTACCCATCCACATAGAGGCCTGGATATCATGAAAATAAACCTTTATGGGAGGTAAACAGGGTGGAAAAAAAAAAAAAAAGCCTAAACTTCTTAACATCCAAGACTACCAAACACATTTGTTTAAAAAAAAAAAAACAAAAAAACACCTACTTTATTTTAAGATACATTGAAGTTAAGGTTCAAATTTAAGGTTCTTTGAAAAAGACAAGGCTCACATAAAACCAGGGAAAACAGTTTCTCCCGTATTTCTGAAATCTAAGGGCATGCCTTTGGAATGCATGGAGGAGAAAAAAAAACTGTAGAAAAACTGCAAAACCACAAAAAGGAGAAGTTATAGTGCTACTGAAAAACAAACCTCATGGGGGTGTTGTTTTGTGTTTGGTAGGGTTTGGATTTTGTTGGGTTTTGGATGGTTGCAGTTTTGCTAGGCTTTTTTAGAAAAAACCTTCTGAAGTTCTCAGCATTCATTAACATCAGAGATACGATATTAGGAACACTAAAGGACTATGGATGTAATAATGCATCCCACTCCAGTCTTTCCCCTCCTTTTCCAATATCTTTCAGAGAAAAGTGAGAACAAGTCCATAAAGGATTAATGTTAGCTTTAGGATTATTTTCTCTACTTATAAATATCAGCTAAAAATAAGATTTTAAAAAGCAGGGGGAGGGGTTCAAGAGAAAAGAAAATATTTCCTTCTTTCCATCTCCCTTTCCAATCTTAAAGAGGAGAAATTGTAACAAATAACTGAAAATCCATAGAGAAGACAAACTGCCTCTTAAGGTGAAGGGGCACAACCCTTTCCCCCAGAGTCAACAAACACTGGTCAAGGCACACTGACTTGAGCTGCCTAAGGCTTCATCCCCAGCTTTGCTACAGATATTTGTGGATGGATGCCAGGGCAATTATTTCATCTATCAACTCCTATTTATAATTCAGGCTATTCAATAGACACTGCTATTGGAAAGTTTCAAGTCCTATGCTACAACAATGAACTTGCAGCAGTTGAAGTGTTGGTGTGAGACAGATAAAGGGCTTGAGTCTAGAAGGCTGTTAAAAACAAAATGAAACAAGGAAAATTTAACTCTAAGGAAACAAAAATCATTTTACTGTAGTCAAAACAGAACAGCAGAACTACTTAAATTACAACTACATTTAAAAAAAAAAAGGCATTTGTTCATCCTGTCTTGGTTCAAAGTAACATAAATTCAAAAAAAATTTTTATATGGGCTTCTGGACAAGGATGCATTTTTTTTTTTCAGAATAAAAAGGGAATGCTGCCTTGTACTCTGGTTATACCAATGTCTAACAGAGTCAGTTTATTATGATAAATATTCTAATATTGAATCAATCACATCCTCCTGTGGGATGACACCTCTCTGTTGTTACACATCTAAACAATAAATGTGGCAACTCATACAAACAGTACAGTGGTATCACTTTGTGATAAGTGCATGGAGTTTTGCAGCACATAAATATTTTTGGTCCATCACCACCCATGGCAAGGGAATGTCTTCCAGATATTCATGGTTCCTTATAATCCATTAGTCACAATTCATGCTACTTCAGAGAAACAGAGAAGTTCTACTCCACAAAGCATAATCTAGCGATTGCTATTAAATGATACTGATAAAGAGCTTCTTATTTTAATTTTTAAAAGATGAGAATAAAGCACAGACAGTGGGATCAGAAAGAAACTGATTCATGTGCTGGGAGAGAAAATGGGCAATTCAGTAATACACACTAAAGAGTAGTTTTCCTCAGAGCCCTCCCAAAACACAGACCTACAAGTCTAACATTGTTCAGGAATACATGCATTATCACACTATTTGACATTATTTAACATGACAAATTAGGACAGCAGAGAAGATGCAAAACTATGCAAAAATGTACCATCATCAGTGAGAGAAATTACATTATTTCAAGCTTTAATGTGACTCCTATTATAGCACTCTTTAAACAATTGCTAATAACATTTTATGTTTCAGTCTATCCTGCATTACATATTTCCTAAAGTATACAGAACTCTTCAGGTAACAGCCCTTAAGCTCTGTGTTGGGGTTTCTAAGTTTTATGCTTACCAATTCTGTTCCTCCTTGGGATCTATGTCTCTCCAATAATAGTAAAAACAAGAAAACATTTCTTTCCTCCTTTATGAACTGTCAAAGTTAAATATATTTGAACTAAAGTAATTAAGAGTATGTTACACAGTCTCTGTACAACACACAATTCATCAGCAGAAAAGCTCTTCTGTTTCCATACCTTTAAAGACTTCCAACTGCATCATCTCTTTTTTGGTTGCTGATTAAACAACCTCCAATACTGCATCTGTAAAAGACAGAGTAGTACTGTATTGCATGGGAAAAATTTAAGATACTCCCTTCAAAATTAGCTGAAGTCACATGAAATAAACAATGATTTAAAAAAAAGAAATCTATAAATAGACATCAGGCTAATAGTTATTACATTCAATAATTTAGCATGATGTGCATGACAGCTTCGACCTCCAAAATAATTTAGTGCCTTGAGCTGAGATTAAATGCAGAACATTAATTTTTCCCTCTGGTTGTCAAGCCAACCAAGAGCCCCGTCAAATCTATTTAAATTAAGCCTGCATCATGTAATGATATTAAAGGGGATAAAATATTAATATGGGTTTGTGATAGAACATTGGACAAAATAGCTGCAGTAAGGCAGCTTTAATTTACTACACCAACAATCTGTCTTTATGCTGAAAGCAGGATTTAACAGTCCAAAGGAATATGTATTTGAGTTTATATTATATGTTAATTTATAAAATGTTACTGATTTGAACTGCTGAGAATATTTAGCAGTATTATGTAGAACAAAAAAAAAAGTTATGATTCCCAATGTAATCCTACTGATGTAGGGGGAAAAAAAATGTTGGATCGAAGTCATGATCTCTGTGTGTCCCTTAAGCAGATGTTTTCAACAGTAGCAGTATCGCTGCATCCATTTATTTCCAGCAATGAATTTTCTTCCTTCAGCTAAAGGATGATAAATTTAAATCCAAACTTCAATATTTCATAACATAAAAGTGGATTGAAAGGGTAGGTAGACCCCCAGACTAAGGAAAGAGAACAGTAAGATTTCTGCTGTCATTAGAGAGCTACTCAAGAGAAATAGTAAAAAAGGGAACAAAATAAAACAAGTGTGTGCAGCTTCCAATAAAAAAAAAAGAAGGAAATCCAATCCCTGCAGATTTAGACATGTTTCATTTGAATGATAAATGGGATTAGTCATGTTTACAAACAATATCACAAATATCCAGAATATATTCAATATCACATTCTTCCACTCCATCACAGTTACTTTTTTTTTAAATTTCCAGATAATTTACATTTCTAACATTTAGGATCCCAACAAGAATGCAGACTTGAAAATATATCCTTTGTCACCTAAATTCAAAAACAATCCTGCACACTGCTAGTCTGCAAAGGCATTGCTGATAAGTGTCAAAAACTGGATCAAGGCTCAAGTTCACTTTATCAGAAGTAAACATTTTTTATTACTGTTTGTTCATATGATGGCATGCCTCTTGTGCAAAATCTTGCTTCCTAGAAGAACTGAAAAACTAAACACTAAAGTCCTGATCTTAGTGCATTTTATTGCCAATCAATGGAAAAACTAAAACAAAAAAAAAAGGGGGGAGGGGGGGAATGAAAAAAAGGATGTATAGAGTGCTTCATATAAAACATGGCAGGTAAAGAAAAGGTTGAGATTTACCAAGGCGGAGAGGGCACAAGCGGATGTTTGAGTAGGGTTTGAAGGTATCAGTGGCATGGCTCCAAGTTACCTCCCAAATATGAAGTTTCTTTCACAAAGCCTGCCCATCAAGCCCAGTCAAAGCTGCTAATTGCATTTAACTGACAGTCAGTAACTCTAACAGACTAAAACATTGGGCTGTGTGGTATTCCTTAAGCACACGTTCAATGTAAGCTCATTCAGCCTCAGCATATTGCAGACTCAGAGCACATAGATGAGAATACTCAGGGTAAGCTGAATATCTAATAAATTGTCTGCCTAAATGGTTGCTGTAGAATGAACACAATGAGCATTTCACTAGATATGCCATAGTCTGTGACAGTCCTCATACCAGCTTTTTTTCTTCCTTTTTTAGTGTTCATCCATACTACACAGAACAAGTGGGGTTTATATGCCATAGCCATGCCACAAACCCCTCAACAAATCCTTTTCCACACACAGGAAGGACATAAGGTAAGTGGTTATGAACAAAGTATTTATTTATGCCTGATAGCTTTGACTCAAACTATAATTTCTACCAAATGCAGTCAAGATTATACTAAAGACCAAAGCAGTTACAATTTTGACTCCCATGTTCCTCTAATGAAGGAAACCCTTGACACTGCTATATTTTGGAAAGTATTGGTTTGCTAAAAAGCAGGCACTTCCACTGTTTGATGGGACATAGAGGGTATAGGTCATAATTTGCTAAGGATCCCCCTTGAAGTTACAAAATAGCATTTTTAGCAGAAGACATTTTGCTACTTAGAGAGTAGAGTGAAACTAAATTATCTGAATCCATTTTTCAAAGTAATTGTTTCCATTTAAAGGTTAGGGAAACTGATAAATATTGACCAACACGTGAAAATAAAGAAATTCTATAAAAGTAACATGTGTTGGGAGTTGTGATTTGTTTGCTGACAACATTTGTTTGGTAATTTTTTGTAAGCTGACTGCCCTGTCTTGTTGCCCACCTATCCATCTATATTTCACATCTTGGTCCTTTTGTAGGGCTTAGCATCTTTCACAAATTAAAATTAAGTCAGCTGTGGAACATAAAAGGTGCTGTGGCATGTAGTGTCAGATATGCATAAATGAATAAAAATAAAAGAAAACAAGTAAAAGGGAAGGAATGCAGACGATAGCTAGGAAAAACTATCCCCACAGAACTAATCCACCAGAAAAAGTCAAGAAAGAAAAAAAAAAAATAATAAAAAACCAAAACACAACTGTAAAAGAAAAGGACTAATCTTCCAAGAAAAATTTCTAAGCTTTCAGATGCTAAGTTAGGGCAGAAAAAATACCACAGAATTACCTCAACCTTCTCCAAATATTTACTTCGCCCTCAAGCTCTGAGGCAGAAAATATTCCATAGATACTTTTAATAGTATATGACCCTACACTTCACATTTTAACTCCTGTGCAAAGACCACAACACCTAAATAGCAAACAAGCAAACAAAAAAATTGAGAACTATTTGCGTGTCAATTTGACTTCATTGCTAACCAGTGGGAGGGAAGGATACTTTCAATTTCCTTGGTAAGTTCTGTTTAGCAATTTTTATACTGTGAAAATATTTAACAGTTCTGCTTTCACTGAAATTCCATTTGAATATCAGCACTTGATCCCTGTGAGGGTTCTCCCTCCCCATTGCCATGCAGGAGGAGCACAAAGCTGCACAGTGTTTCAGAGCCCATCTCAGTTTGTATCCAGAGATAGCACCAAGTTGTGCGTCCAAAAGCCACCAAAACAGAACTGCAAGAACTGAACCACAAGTTGCAACACAGACCACTTTGGCTGTAGAGAGCAGGGAATCAGCAAATTGCAGTAGGTTATCTGATGAAAGATTGTTGATTTAGTCTCAAATTCCACAAGTTCTTGAGATTACATTTTTATAACAAACTATTGGAGTGCTCAGTCTTGCAACACTTACAGAAGACATTGAGGTTTTATCTGCACCTTTTTTTTTTTGTTTATACCTTAGATGATTTCTGGGCATTTTAGTTTGTCTATTCAGGTATGATAGCAGATTTATCATTAGGGCACCTCACATACTATGAGTATTGTTGACATCTGGCTATTTTTTTTTTTTTTTAGAAGACAAGAGTGCACATTTAGAATTTTAGACATCGACACCAGAAAATTATTTTAAAGAGAAATGAGGTTTATACCAGGATCTTAGAGGCAGTGGATCTGCAGCTGTCCACAATCACATCAGCAATAAAGCCCATCAGCTGTCCTCTTATGAGATTTGATGTTTTTTGTCATGATTTATTGCAGAATTTTATGTCAGTTGGATACCATATCAAAGCAGTGCCTCCTTGGACACATTGCTCCTAGATGCTTTGAAGAGAAGAATCAGAACACTGAATATGACCCCATGTCAGAGGGGTACCTGGGACAATATCTTCAGGCAAATAGTTCAAATCATTATAAGGCACCAAAGGAAACAACTGCTGCAATTCAAACAGCCAAAATTTTTCTAAGCATACCTGAAAGCAACAGCCATCCTAAAGCATGACAGATTATCATTACTCTTTGTTCTATTCTTCCTTTCAGTATGAAATTAAATATCAAGAGACCTGGAGCTGGAAGAAAGCCAAGAGCAACTTCAATGGTGGTAGCTAAAAGCTACATCACTTGGATTCGTACAAGGCCAGCATGGATAATCTGTCCTGCACATTCCTGTGGAGGGAGTGAGCAGAAAATCAGATTTCCCTATTCCAAAGGCAGAATGAAAGGCAGAAAGTAATATCTTTGTAACTTGAATTAGCATCCCCAAATATAAATAGTCTTTATCCTTTCATTTACCCCATACACACAATTCCAAGGTAAAGAAACAATAAAACACAGGTAAGAACAGTAAAATATTTCTGTGTTTAACAATGCAAATAAAACACCCGTGTCATTTTTATAAATTTTTACTATTTAACTGTCCTAGAATATCAAGCTGTGTTAAATACTATTCAGGTTACTGGAACAAAGTCTCTGCTTTGGAGAACTACAAGGATCTGAGACAGAGGCACAGAAGAACAAGAACAGCAATAACAGAGGGCAGTAAACATAAACAACATAAACAAACCAGAACAGCACTCCACATGAGGAGACCTGTCTTGCTTCTAGCTAATCCTCTGTTTTTCTGACAAGAAATAATAATCTAAACCAATTTCCAAACTGAACTTCTTGAGGCTGATGCACACTTGCATCAGTTTCTAATTTTTTTGCCTTAGGCCCTGATTCACCAAGCAATTTCAAATCCCACATGGTATTAATCAAAGAATTATTCCAATAGCATTCTAACACTAAATATCTTTGGAAAAGGTCAGCAACAGATATCAAGTTATTCTAGCTGTCACAATTTCATAATGTCACCACTATATAACTGGAATCAGTTGTTTATGATTCTCAAATGTGTGCTTTTCCCCAGAGGTACTATCAAAAGAATTACAGCATATATGACAATAAAGCTCAAGAAAGGTTGGCTAACCATCCCTTGTCCCTAAACTGGAGAACACTGATTGAGTACAGGGATTTTAAACCACCTTTGAATGTTTATTTTAGTGCAGCAGAAAAGCTCTATCTACTCCCTACTTTAGAAAAACCCAAAAATCTCCTGTTTCCCACACCAGTTTTCACATACTTAGATAACATTTACACTATTTCCACAGTACTACTAATTTATAAAACTCTCGTAAGCGCTGAGAACACACACTCACTTTCAGGACACAAATTCACATATTTTGACTCAGTTCTGCTCTTGAAGTTTTCAGTAAAACACCTGCAGGACCAAATACACTTCCCTAAAATACTCTAATGTTACATGTTCTTACAGTCGAAGCAATTATGCTGTTATAAGTCTAGATGTCTTGGGTAGGACAGAGATAATGTTTCATGTCCATTTATTAATTGATTAGAATACTCTGAAACATTAGGACTTTTGGATCTCATTCCCAAATGGAAAAAACTGTTCAGCTTCCATTTCTGCACAAGCTGTAGTAGAAAATAGAAATTATATACTTTGAAACCTCCCTTATATATAGCACTTAGAGATACATTACAAAGGTTTTGTAGAAAACATACTTTTTTTTCCCACCTTAGGTATATATTTCGTAATTTAAGCATTACTGAGCCGAGCAATTTTTTTCTCAAAATTATCTTAAATACAACAGATAGAGAGAGTATCACATATGTGGATAGTTTCATTCATAAGGTGTTTTCCCATGGCTCACTACCTGCAGCTGATTGGGACCATCTACTAAGAGATTCCACTCTGTAGACTCCATATATTACATTTTCAGTTCACACATTTAATGAGACATTAATATGCCTTGGCTAAAGTATGCAGTAAATGAAACTCATATTTTCCAGCATTTTATACACCTTCAGAATACTGCATACTCTTTTAGTGTCTGTGGAAAAGAAGGGCTGCTTTTGTTTGATGTCCTTAGAATAGCAGACCCATCAAAGTAAAGAATTAAAACCTCCAAATTGCTTTTCTGACAAAAAGCCTTGATTTCATCTTATATTCTGCTTTCAGTGCAAAGGCAGATAATTTCTTTCATTTTGCACTTTTTAAAAAGCAAGTTAGTCCATTCAGCTTTGCTTGGAGAACAAACAAAATGAGGAAAGGTTTTTCATCTGTTGCAACCAATGAGTTAAGGGGCTCAATTTTACCACCTTATGAATATTAAAAGTAATCAACTTGCCCAAGGACTAAAACAAAAACCAAAAAAACCCACAAATATTTCAAAATTGGGCGCAGTAAAATATAGCCTTTGATCTATTTACAGCGGCCAAGGGGACTCCCTCACCCTAGTTTCATAACCAGCAACTCTCTGAGACACAAACACAGGCTCAAGACCCTGTCCTAAATATGTTTTTAAAACACAGGTGACAGAAGATAATGAGAAAATGTCTCAGAACATGTCTTGCATTAGTGTTGCACTTGCTTTAATTGTTTGGAACACAGGAAATCTAGAGCAAGTTTCTGTTTCACATCTTCCATAGATGGTTTTGACTGTCCATAAAACCACAGGCTCACATGTCAAACGCAAATGTTACTTTTTAAACTACCTTACGATAGATGACTTGGCCAAAATTAACTAAGAGTTCAAGAATCCTATTTTACAGAGCCTCAGCTTTCAGGATGAGCTATAGTGGTGCAAGACCCAGGGAGTTAAATCTGCCCTCTGAACACATGACTGACAGTAGAAACACAAGAACCTACAGGATAAGAGGGCAGCTGAGAAAATATTCTGACCAAATACATCTAAGGATCTGGCTGTTTCCATAACTCATTTTAATGAATTCTTCAGTCACACAGTGATCTATGATCTTGCCAAGACAGTCAAACAGCTCCTCTCAGAGCAGGCTGTACTGGAGAGTACCATTATGCACCCCAAAACAGTCTTTCAAAGTAAATCCACAAGAGCAAGTGGGAAACAGTCAGTGGAATGACTCAAAACCACTCTCTCTAAATAAAAATGATACTGTAATGCAGCCTGCCAGAATTAGCTCCTACATTTTTTAACCTTTTAATTTTTACCTGTCTATAAAATAGAGGTCATCATTCTGCCAATTGAGTGAGGAAAGATTTATTAATGGCTGTGACATTATGGAAGTTCAAAACAAATAACTCTTGGAAGACATTTCTTTTACTCATAGATATGGGGGCATTTCCTGCATTTTCATAACCTTTGCTCTAAATTAAAAAGTTGCTATGTTTTACAATAAGTGTGATGGTTTCAGTTGTATCAATTACAGTTTTAATAGCAACTCTGTTATAACTCCTTTTAAAAACAACTCGGGTTCTTTTCTCCCTGGAGAAAGAAACTTATGATCT
Source organism: Zosterops lateralis (assembly GCF_965231275.1). Lineage (NCBI taxonomy): Eukaryota > Metazoa > Chordata > Aves > Passeriformes > Zosteropidae > Zosterops > Zosterops lateralis. The sequence goes on from NC_139766.1 coordinate 38,369,076, forward strand.
TCTACAGATTTATGTTTCATGACTGACTGATATTTTTAACTGTATTCTAACAAAGCAAGGCAAGGTTTATACAGAACAGGAATACCTTATTACATCAACAGACACCACTAAAAGAGAAGAACAGTTTTGAGCAAACAAAACTTTTTCAACAATGTAGAATCCAAAGAGAAGGGTACGGAGATTACATTCTCTAACTTTTAATATAGCATGATGTAAAAATTGTAGGTCATTATTAATAATTTGTATTTATTAATTCTATAGTTGACAATAGGGCTGAGTTGACTGTGAACTCTCAGGTCTCTGTAACATTAAAGGGATGTTTTCCATGCTGTGCTACTTTATTTAATGAAATTTGAAGGCTATCATTATCTTCTAGCTCCTCACCCTGGCAAACAAATCAATCAATATTCAGCTACTTTGAGACTGCAGGTCAAAGAAAATCTCATGCAAACCCCAGACAGGGAAAAGTATTCAAGAGTGGATCTCTTAGTCCTTGAAAGATTTCCAAGTCAATTATATAATAGAATCCGTACCTAAGCAAATAAAATTTCACATCTCAAATTTCCATTCAGATATTACAAGAATGTAAAAACAATCTACAGCGTAGTGCAGTTCATTCTTAATATTGGAAGAAAGTAACTAAAGTAACAGAAACCAGTTGTAAGCTACAGAACACTCTAATTCTATAGACAGTTGAATCTGATTCAATAGTGTTAAATCAGCAAACATGATTTTTGAGGGTTTTTTTTTGGCTGAGTAAGGACTACAGGATTCCATTCTTTGCCACCTAAAGTGGCATTTTGAAAAATGACGTTAGTTTGCTTTGCAACCTCAGCTGCCACAGGAAAATGCTAAGATGAATTACTAACATTTCTGCATGAGCTCTGGACAGGATGATGCAATATGCTGAAACAACCCAAGCAACAAGAAGTGGCCCAGGAAAAAACAAACAGCAAAAGCAGCCCCTGTAGCCCATGAGTGATTAACTGCCTGTGCTGATAAAATGGGCAAACCCTTTCAGTGCCAGGTGGTTATTTACTTTGGAAACAAAATCTAAAACTTTAAACTCTCAAACAGACTCTGCCTAATCTTCATTACTGCAGTCCATGAGAATAAGTTTGTCTCTAAGGCACAAGGACAGAAAAATGGGGACACTGCAGCACAATCATTCAAAGAAGAAATACGTGAAATATATCAACATGATTTTTAATACAACTAAGCAAACAATTCACAGCAGCAAATAGAGAGGTTTCTCCCTAGAATATCTTGTGTAGCAAAGTGAGATGAGAAAGAACTTTCCTTTTATCTTTTCATGTTTTACATTTAACTATCAGCCGCAGAATTTGGGATAAATGTAAAGACCCTCCTGCCAGATCACACAAATAAGGAAAACAGCCTTGAAAGAAACAAAAAAGTATTAATAGAGAATGAAAAAAAAAAAAAAATCAAGGCAAAAATAGCAATGAACCTGAATTGATACTTAGGGCTGAAAGGAAAACAGCAGCTGTGTATATCCAGAAAACATACAGCAACGTAGAGAGAATTTCAGCAGAAAGCTAAAAAGCAACATCATTGTTTGTCCAGTGCCCACTCTCTAATAATGAAGTAAGTGAAAAATTTTTCTCCAAGTTTCTCAAACAGGACTGGAAATCTTAGAACTAAGCCACTGTACTTCCCTCCTAAAAATATTCCAAAGATTACATTTTGGTTTAGGTGCAGTGGAACTTATATAGTCAATTTATGAGCACTTTAACTAGCCTTCAGTGAACACAGGACTTCTTGCCTCACCTGTTTCACACAAATTAAACAAATAATTCGGGGTTCAATTTCCTGTTGAATGTTAAAACAGAATTAAAACAAACAAAGAAGAACAAAGTGAGGCATTATATTATGTAAAATGTGAGCTGCAGCTCTTGGATTTTTACTTCAACTACAAAAACAAACTACTGTATGATTATTTTAGCAAGTGTTCTTCTGCCAAAGGGAATTTATGTACCTCCTCAGTAGAAACAGGACCGCATTGGTCCTCCAGGGATCTCACTAAATGGTATGAAAATTCCAAATCATGGACAAGAATTCAGTTAGGCAAAGAGATCTTAAGTTTTCAGTATGACAATTCTGGGTCTCACTTAACCTTCCAATAATACATGTTACACAAAACCAAAGGAAGCACCGTGAAAAGATTAATAGGGTTTTTTTCCTGTCATCACAGGAAAGATGATTATCAAGAAAGCAAGCAAGCAGACTAAAAAGAATGTCTTCACATGTGTTTCAGGACTACAGACATTACACACGATTTTTTTATCGACACATTTAGAGCTGTCAGTAGCAAGTACAATTGGACTTCCTCCCTACATCAGACATCAGCTGGATTCAAGCAGATCAGTAGACAGGTACCTCACATCATGATAAATTTCAATTGAATTAACTGGTAAATGAGTGCAGACTGAAGCAGCTCCACTAACTGACAAACTAAAAGCTCAACCTGAAACCTGGTAGGTTTTACACCAGTGTGAGTGCCACACATCATAACTGCTACCACTAACTCCAAAACAATACGAATAGGGAGATCCAAGCTCCAGAGCACACCAAAGATCCTGCTTCTTTCATTAGATGACAGATCTTGCCAGAAAATCTCTGCAGTTTCCCTGCTCAGAAAGTATTCCCACATCCATGTAGTTCAGATACATTCTCGGATAAGGTATTGATCCTTAAGCAACAAACTAAAAAACTCTAACAGACCTGAGTTTGCATCTCTGCCATATTCCCTTCTATTTTCCTTTATTACCAAGCCACCATGCACAGTTGCTACATCAATACTACTCTCCCTTATGAGATCCTTTTTTTCATTGCCTTTATACATCTGTATTAGTTGGTAATCATTAAAAATTATTCCTCACCTGCCTCTAACTACCATGCTATCACATAAAGGGTCTCCCAAATCTACTAGTGCTGATTCTTTCCTGCCCATTTTACTTTCCTAAAAGTGAACAAAAGCACTGTAAAGCCACTTCATTAACTGAAAACACAATCCTTTCGCAATTACTTATGAAGCTGCCTTGCCCCATCATCTCTGAGGCACCTTCAGGATACAGCTATATAAGGCAAGCATGACTTGAGTATTGTGTGTACCTCAGCTGGGACAACTGGCTGGTGGAGAAGATCAGGCATAAGCTCATAAGCATGTTTTGTCTCAAACCTTCTGATTGTTGCAATAGGAAAGTTAGATTGCAAAAGAGGGTCCTGCAGAGATGGGGCAGTGCTGTTCTGAGTCAACTTCCTTTGCTGCCTTGACACTTGTGCTCAGTGCACCTCTGTCTAGAAAGGGTTGAGTCCTGGACAGCTCACTAGGGAGCTCTATAACCACCACAGATCCCCAAATCCTCCATTTCCTGAAGGGCTCCAATGGGTTGAATACACATGCAGGAATTACATGGGGCAAATGGTGTGAAAAATCTATTTTACACAAGAGGTCTGCACCAGGTAAAATATACAAGGAAAGGGATAGGTCCCATACTCAATTCCCTCTCTTTTGGTGACTTCAGATCTGGACCATCCACAGCAGCAGGAAGGACATGAGATCTAACAACTGGTGACCTTTTTCTTTCTCTTTCTTCCATCTTGATTTCTCTCCTCCCATTTTATCCTGGCAAGTACAGTAATTGTATTCTACCCTTCACTACCCCTCAAACCAAAAGTTTGTTGCAGGAGTTGGGAGTTTGTAAAAAACAGTTATGAAAGTTGAGAGCTTGCTAGCCAACACTTCTATGACCAAGTAGTTGCTGTAATAAAGGCAATTACACAATCAAGCACAAGAGTTCCCTGACACACGGAACAGTGTCTTTATTCAGCTGAACACAAATTTACAACAAACATCATGCCCACTTCCAGGCTGTGACAGCTGGTCAAGCTGTTTCAGATTTTGCTCATTCAGGATTGTATCAGGAAACTTGGCAGCCTAGGGTTTTTTCCCTCCAACCCTCAATCCACCTCATCCTTGATTAACAACTCAGATGTGTCTCTTGTATCTGGCTAATGGTTTCCAATGTTTCACTCCTGCTGAAAGCCCAAGGCAGAGGAAGAGAGCTGCAGCGCTAAATGGGGGGAACTGAGGCTTAAAAACAGAACAGCATCAGTTGTCAGTGACACACTACGTGCACATTATTGATCATCATCATCTATAAATTCTCTCAGCCCATCTGCCAGAAACATAACATGGATCCAAGCGGAAAACTGGATTCAGATCCATGCTTCTTAGTACCACTTGTCAATCCAGAAGACTGTAGTCTTTAGATAGTGCTTAAAGAAAGGAGCATTTCTGAAGTCCTTTCCTTCTGCAAAATACACTCACATTGATCAAAATAAAGCAGTCTCTCTCATCATCTGAATGCAACTTGAAACATACTGCTCAGAGCATCCATCACTAATATAACTCCACAGTTCCAATTCTAAGAGTATCATTAAAACATTAGATTTTTTTCATTTGGTGTAATTTTAAAAATCTAGGTTTTTTAAAAAACTTGACTTGATTGCCTGCTCTCATTAACAGGCTTGTCCAATTCCAAATCTGTGCATGATCTGGAAGTATACAAGCCATCCAAAAAAGAAGGGTCTGGCACAGGATGAGTACATTGTGGTTTCACACTCCAGAGATACAAGGCTAGCTGAGGTCTGCCTGCTTGGGAGCACATTTCCAAAGCATTATTTTCATCTATTTATTACAATGCAACTTCACTTGCCACAATAGAAATGTTCAGAACAAGGTCAATGATCAGAACTGAAGAATGTCAGAAGCACAAAGGTGAAATCCTCTCTGGTAAAGGAGATAAGGCAAATATCTACATGAACCATCTTCAAGATAAATTTTAGGAAAACACACTTAAGGTTCAAGACTGTCCAGAAGATGTATATCTCTGAAGAACCACGGGAAAAAACCTGGGATCAGCTTCATTTAGCAGGCTGTTAGCAGAAACAAATGAAAAGAACACTTCAGAGTTAATCCTGACTCACATTGCACAAGTAGCTTCTGCACATAATATTTTTAGTGCTCTAAATCTATCCCAATATATAGTTAATGAGAAGAGGTTTGCAAAGCACTATTGAGTAGCATGCATGCCTCCAGTCCTGAGGAAGGATCGATCCTAAGCTGGTCCTCATTTACAGGATCTGGCACCCCAGGGAAGGTCATCACCATTCCATGGTAACCCAGCACTGAGCAGCAGAGTGGGAAAAAGTTTTAAGGAAGAAGATTAAATTGCAACATCAATATTTAAAACAAAGCCCACCTTTGCTTCCTCTGGACATTGTATCTCTCAATTAGTACGATAAGAGTGATACAGCAGCTGAAAATTAGCTACTCCATTGCAGCAAAAATAGAGAGCTACAAATGCAGATTCACAAAAGTCCTGAAAATTACGATAATAATTTAAGAAGTTCTCTGCTAGAACTTCCTTACTTAAAAGGACTGATGATGTGAAAATCCATTCCTCAGAGGTATTAAGTACCTGTGGTATCAAAAAGGGTTGAGGAAAACATGGATTGTAATTAATTTCAGGTATTACTCTCTGTAGAAGCAGCTTTAATTTATGCCAATATGGGAAATAGTTCAATTTTTCTGGTAAATGACTACTAAATTCTAAGTCTTTTCAAGGTTAGCTGGTGGGGGTTTTTCCCCCTTAAAAAAAAAAAAAAAAAAATACTATCTCTGTAATGGAACTTTTGAGCACCCAGAATGACTTTTGCCATTTCTCAAAGCTGCATGGTAACAAAAGGTCACAGGCTGGCTCCACTTCCCTTGTATTTAACAAAATAACGTGGTTCAGAACAGAAAAGCTCAGCTTAAAGGTCACAACAAAATCTATTTTTCTTCACTGCATTATTATACAGAATATTTCCTTAGAGTCATATTCCATGCTAAAGCAGAGTGAACAGATTTCAAAATGAATGTAGGTAACACATCGTACATGCTGTTTTCTAGACACTACGACACTGTCACCTCTGTCTCTTTTCCAATGAGGGTAGGGAAGGACACTAAAATTCACTACTCAAATAAAATTTTGATGGAAAAGTGCCAGAATATTTAAGGAAGCTAAATATCATAGCAAACCAAATCAACACCTGTCAAAATCATATATCATGACTTTAAAAGCTTTAGGGAAGAAACTCACATATTCCTGATTGGTCTACTTCTAATAAAAAGTTATCAATAGTTATAAAAGTAGTTATAAAAAGCATAATCTGCTTCCAGGCCTAAACATAATTTTCAGATGCCACACCACGCAGAATTTTTTTTTTTTTTTGCTTGTCTTCTCAACTGAAAGAGCATTGGAGTATTTTGTTCAGCCTATTCCTTTTGTTTTGATTTTGTTCCTTTGCAATCAGCTCTGAGCTAGAGGTTGAGTCAAGAGGAGAATTACTAGAAATTGGGTATTTTAAAGGCTTTCTACTGACTGAGGGGTATCATAGACCTTTATTGCCTGAAGGAAACTTGGTGAGCAATGATACTAGTTATGGATGCCAAACAGGGGGCCATGGGGTAAATCTTATTCCCATCTTTTTCTTTCATTTTGAAAAGGTTGCCATCCACAGAATGTTGTAACAATGCAGCTTAGTATTCTGAATAAAAGGGGTAACACCTAGATTGTAGACAAGGAAATGGATGGAGAACATCTTTGATTCTTTGAATCCTTCCAGTTTACAGACATCCTGTAAAACTCACCTTTTTGTTCTGTTTACTTCCTAGTTCCAGATATACTATAAGACACTAAATAAAGACAAAAACCCAATATATTATGTGAAAGATCTTTTGTCCTCTTCATTTGTGTAATGTCTTCTTCCTCCTCTCAACCTTTAAAATAAATCTGTTTGACATGGATTATGGTTCAGCACTTTCTTTGAAATGTGGGCAGGGGAAATCTCAGACCACAAGCACCATGGTATCAGGAACTCTACACAGAAAGAGCACGTATATAAGGCTATGCATAGAGGACATACATATGTATCACCAGAAAGATCCCTATCAAACCAAGGTGATAAAAAGAGCAAAAAAAAAGACACACAATAAGAATATTCTGATGAACCAGTGAAAATGTGTGCATGAGTCTTTTACGCCTGATAAAAATGAAACACCTTTTATTACCAAGTAATGACCTTCACAAGCAGTGGCCTAATCTACAAAATATTTCAGAGCAATACTAACTAGCACAGTAACTGAAAGTTCATATAGCAAAAATCCTGGTAGTCAACACTATAACTTTCCTGAAGAAGAATAAAAGTGAGGTCTGAATTTTCATCTTATCTAAATTAACAGAACAAGCACAGCTCTTGGTGTGTGCATGTAACATTGTAAATTCACACCAAAGAATGAGAGTACTGATGCAAAGCACTACTGCATGTAAAATCATGCAAAATAAAGAATGCGAGCTTGATTTTATTTTTTTTTAATCTATATGTAAAGAAACAAGAATCTAACCCAGAGTTTTCTTGGCATAAATGTAAATCGTATTTTAAAAAATCAAACTTAGCTCCTTACAAGACATTTTAGGTTGCCCAAGTTTTTGTTTTGGTATTCCTGCTTTAAATGTGAGAAGTAAATAATATTAAGGCTTTTATTCCTTGCATATTTTACAAGTGTCATTTTATGGGCATCAAAACTTTTTTATTCAAAACCAAATCTTCTACTAGTAACCTAACTTAAAAAATACACACCTACAAATGTGGCTAAATCTGTCTTTTCTAAAGAAATGAATAGCCAACCTACTCAAATGTAAAAAAAACTTTTGCTCATTTGAAGTTTTTAACAAATCAATAACAATTCCTACAATTGCAATTAATTAATCTTTTTTCCCATCCGCAGAGGGTTGATCCATGTTCACTCATGAAATTAAGGTTCCAGATAACAGTCAATAATAAAACATGATGGAGATGGAAATTATGAGAACAACAGGACCATCCTGCTAAAATAAGTGAGGGTTTTTTTCATGTAGGTTTCTGCTCAGCTATAACATATACATAGTTTGGGTCTCTTTACAGAAGATGAATTGAAAAGCAAGTATTTTTCTTCCTCCTCACACTTGTACAGGATCAGCAAAAACTGATTGGCCTTTCTACACACACACTTTGTATTCAGCTCTATTTAGCATCATGCCATCTGGGCCTAATTTTTTTTTCCTTCTGACATCAGCAAGCTTCATAATGCAAAGTAAATTTCCTTTGATGCTAAGCCTAGATGAAGAAGAATGAGCAGGCCAGCATGTTTTTCCATGTTTAGACAGCTAGATGAACTCCTACTTATCCTCACCACACACTGCTGAAGAGTCAAAATTTTCCTACAGAGGCTCAAGGTTTGAAAAGAGAAACAGATGCAATATTTAGGCATTGCTATACAGTCAACAGTCAGTAACTTTTAATTTCAGCAACTGTCACCTCCTTTGATATTTACACAGAGTAGGTTATTCCCCTTATATCCCCTTATAGCTTGGGGTTATTTTGAAATAAGAAAGCAAAGAAAGTTAGATCACCACCCTTACACCAATACATAAGATTTCTTCTACCCCTCTCTCATCAGTGGCACTGCTTATCAGCATTTTTGTGAGCATCTCATAAGAGAAAGGTACCAGCAACGCACATTCATGTTGTCAAGCTCTCAGCTTCTGGTAAAGCTCTGCCAGTTTCCAAGGTAATAGCCTCCTTGATTATTGCTGAGGTTTGTGTTCACATACAGAGCAGACTTCTGCAGACAATATCTAAATCTTCCTTTACCTTAACCATATGAGTTTTTTTCAGTTGGTTATAACTCTGCACATATTTTAAGTACTTGGGTCAAAGTCTGCAATCCTGTCTGAATGGGTAAAACTTTTTATCTCAACTGAAACAATGCATTCACTGCTGAAGCTCAAGTGATTTCCCCATGCCAAAAATTGGATACACACATGATCTGCAGCCAAGGCTTGGAATAATAGAGTAGCAGTCCACTAAGACAAACACATAGCTTTTGTCTCCATCATTTGTGCTCTTTGAAGATAAAGATTTGCTATAGACTAAATGTCAAAACTTTGATAGATGCAACTTCCACCAATTTATTTCAGCATACAGATGATCAGGAATTTATTATTGTATTTGTGAGCTGCAGTGAAGCAAAGAACCAGAACTGAGAATTTAAACAGTTCAAAGGAACTGACTGAAGCAGCACTCACAAAAACACCTCAATGGATATTTCTGCTGTGGAATAAATGTGTGAGCTAAGGAGTGAATATCTGAATAACAACAAAACACACTCCACCCTTTACCTGCATGACAGAAAGGTCAGAGCTTCACACAAATGGCAAGCACAGAATTCCATAACACTGATAATCCCCTGTCTATCATATTTTCCTTTTTGTTACTGAAAGGAATCTCTCTTCAACAATCCTACTCATCAGATGACAAGACAATTGCTCTCAAAGGTCAGTCCCAAGCCCTTCAATTTAAACTACAGAAGATAGAGCAGCAAATTGCATCATTCAGTCACCAGTGTGGAGCTCCAAAAAACACTGCATACTGGATGAAAAATAGAGTTCCCAAAGGCATCATGCCTATTTGATATGGTCCAGACACCAAAACTGGTATATTTCTATATACCATTCCCGTAGTTACAAAGTGGTTTACACTAGAAAGCAGTTTCTCATCAAATTTCTCACTATATGGTATGTGTAAGGCTTGAACACCAAGAAAAAAACTCCTTCCTCTATTAAATTCTCTCAAAGAGTTCTTCTCAACACTAAACAATTGTACTCTTGACAGTTCCAACAATTTCTAAGGCATTATTAATGAAGCAGCAGCACTCAGCATTCTGCATCACCATGGCTTTCCTTTGAGTATTTCATCTTTCCTTAGTGGCATGCTATCTTTGCTAATACACACAATTTATGACATTTCTGAAAAGGAATAGCTTTCCCTCCTGAAAACAAGGTCTGCAGAAAGACATGCATTTTATTACAACAGTCATTTATCTTATCCTCATTCATTCTCTTCTTAATTCTCACTTATTCTTCCTTGACCAAGTAACAATTCTGTTCACTCTTCTTCTCAGTATTTCAAATAACAATTCTGTTCACCCTTTTTTTCTTTTTTGTTCAAGCCAGAAACAAGTTCTCAAACTCACTCTGCCCCTGCTCTTGCTTTACTCCTTGCCCTGTTAAAATCTCGAGGTTAGTGACAAACATATCAAAACACTTACAGAAAACTAGAAATTACTACCAAGACAAGTTTTAGTGCACTGGAGAGCTTTAAAAGAAAAATAGTAAATATTTTAAATGACAGGAAATTATCTGATAGGATAGATTTTAAATTATAGGAATATTTAACAGTAAATATTTTAAATGTTGAGCATTTCAAATGAAAGGAAGTGTGCAAAGAGGAAGATGTATCTTAACTGATTTATTCCATGACTGAGAGAGTAGCAGTGAATACAGCCTGAAGTTCTATCCATTGCAATGACAAGGTTAAAAGTACAGAGAACTGCAAAAAACACACAAAGCAAATTGACAATGCATTGGAGTCATTCTTACTTGTTCTGAAATGCTACTCAAGCAGGAATGACTGCTTTTAAGATTTATATCTACAAATATCAGTATTTGTATAAACCAAAAGTGGGAGTGATTCAAGGATGGTTGCATCAGCATAATGCCATGTAAAATTATCACAGTCACAACAGCTTTAAACACCTGGAACACATTAAAATTACTACTGAAGTGGTTGTCATCTTTGGCATACAGAAAAAAATAACAGGAAAAAACTCAGAAAAACCTAGGTTGCTTATTTCTTAACATTTTTAGATATACATTGACAAAAACCAGGTCCATTATGGAAACCAAGATTAAAAACATTTTAATATTAAACTTCAAAGGAGGAAAGTGACCCATTTAAAATAAAGTGAAGAAACAGAGTTAAAGACAGGACACTGAAATCCTGAGTTTCTTCTAACTATAAATTACTCCAATTCCTTACTGTAATAAAATCAACACACAGTCATCTAGTATTTTTCATTCATAAGCTGCAAAATCTACAGGAAAGTTTTCTCCACTGATAGCAATAGCACTGTCTTATTAAACCAGATATGGAATACTTTGATTTCGAGGGTATTTAACGTTATTTTTAACATTAAAAGTGCTGCTTCTTCCTTGCTGTAAGGAACAATGTGCCACCTTGGAGCCATACACCAGGGACCACTATTAGCAACATCACATATGCATCTTGCTGAGATGCAGGAGATTAAACTTAAATGAAATAGAAACACACCCAAATAATGAAATCAGACAAAGAAGGAATGTAAGAAGACCTGAGGATGCATTACTGGTGGTTTATAAGGCCTTCCTAGTGATCACAGAAGGTGAAACCACACTGCAGAAAAACAATAACCATTACTTCTATTAGCTGTGATTCCACTTGAAAGGCTGTGTGCAGCTCTGGTAATATTCACCACCAGGCTGCAAAGAATAGCATGAATAATAAGACTGAGAAGCTGATTTATGGGGAAAGATTAGGAGTTAAACACATAGAATTTTACTATCTAATGGTGAAGAGTGAGCATGAGCATCCATGAATGTTTGATAGATGGAACTTCTAAGGAGAAGGAAATCTATCTAGTGTGACACACAAGAAATAGAAGTAAAATGATGAAGACCAGAAGAGAAAATTTTGAAATAACTTCCTTATGGGGATCTTCCCTCCATGAAATAATTGTACTGTGATATTGCTTCAGGCTATCACAGATAAAAATTTCAAAAGTGGGCTGCAATGAGCATTTTCACTTTGGCAGGGATACAGACTGGATAATACAGCCATTTCTCCTAAGCCCATGGATAACTCTGCATAAGTTTGATAGGACAAGCTACAGCTGATGGGTCAAAGGCAATTGAGCCATGACCTATTCTACTGTCTTCTTAATTTTCCTTTCATATGCATCTAACTGCCCCAGTTGCTGATCATGCCAACTCCTTTTATACGCACGTGCATACACAGCTGCTGCTTCTACCCTGATCTTTTAAAAATGGACTCAGACATCGCCAGTGATATGTTGAACAACAGCACATGTATGAGTCCATCTGCAGAACAAATCAATGCACATCAATGCATAAACCACTTCATAGCAATGACAGAGGCTTGCAAACCAGGAGTGAAGAAAAAAATCTACACACAATGACTGTGAGCCATAAGCATTGACTGCAAGGAGCCCATCAACAGGACTAGCAGTGTCATATTAATGCACCTTTTCTAGGCTTTTGATGCCTCCACGTGCATTTCTGCATGAGCTGGATTCCAAATGTAGAGCAGAACTTGTGTCACTCTTGATACTTGTATCACTAATGATGGACACAGTTGGTAATACTGGGTATGTCACAAGCCAAGCACAGGTAAGTTGCAGATACCACATTTGGTGTTCATGGACACATCCTTCTAACAACAGAGCCTTTTTACCCCAATCGCAACCATAGCAACCCTCATAATTCTTAGGCAAGTGTGCATTGAAATCAATCTTGGGAAAAGATAGCTCTTGAGGAAGGCACAAGTTCACTGTCAAATAAGATTATTTGTTCAAATAACATGCTGGCCTTGTCGCTCCTGATATGTACAATGTCAGGGTAATGATATATAGTAAACCTTCCAAAAACATCCTGGTTGCACAGAGACTCTTAAGAGAAATTTCTTTCAACTTGTTTCCTGCATCACGCAAAGTGACTGATAATAATGAACAGAAAAATAAGGGCTAACTTAAAATCAATATTAAAGTATGCATACTTTTTCTAAAAAAATACTCCAACTGCCTTATTAAAGAATTAAGACTTCTAAAATGACTTACCCAAAGTGTCCCCCTTAAAAGCCTGTCTTCCCTAATCTATGTACAAAATATTTTGGTGGGGTTTTTTCCACTACAACAAAGATTAATCTAAGCAAGTGGTCAGACACCTAAAAATTAAGCAATTTAAAGGGCAAAACAGTTAGAGATATAACACTGTTCAACTCAACTCCGGATGGTGATGACCATTTCCTCAAAAACAACATTTTAAAGCCAATGTATGTTTTGGCACATAGCTACCTGAATATATGCTGATCCACAGATATCCGATGTATAGATATCAAATATACATATGTAGATATCCAATACGGAAGGATTGGAATTCACTCATAATTCAGGTATTGAGATGTAAGCCTCTGAAATCAAGACAATTCCCTGGTGTTACAGGGTTTTCTAGTTTAATCTTACCACTCCTCATGCACATATCAAGTAGATATCATGGTGTTCCCAGCTCTGTAAGCTTACAAAATAGACACCATAATCCTGTTAGGATAGAATTTTTACTGTGTGATTAATGCGTGCTACCATAGCATCCATTTCAGTAATATGCACTATGAAGATCTATTGAATAGAGATCTTTAGAAAGTAATTATAACAAAAAAAAAAAAAAAAAAAAAAAAAAAAAAAAAAAAAAAAAAAAAAAAAATTAAAATTTTGAAAGCAAAAAAAAAGTCATAACAATTCAAAATTCTGGCTTACTAAAGAGGAAAGAGACTTCAATCTGAAAAATGTGCCTACTTCAAAATTGTTAAGCTCCATAGTGACACCAGAAAGTGACTCTACAACAACAGACAGAAAATACTAGAAAGCCAATTGCCTCTCATCCCTCACTGGGTGGCCAGCTAGGGTGCTGTACAAACTCAGTTAGTGAAGAAACCTGTGATGTATACTAGACATATAAAAAACTGTATTTTCATGTACTGCAAAATAAATTTGAGACTTACTGTCACAATAGTTCAGTGAAGTAAATATTTCAGTAAACTTCAAGAAAAATGGATATGAATATGATTCAATGTTTACAGAGACACTGTACAAAACTTGTGAAAGAATAACATATTCAGCCTACTCATAGTCAATAGAAGTTACAAGAATTATTAAGTCAGATGCTTTAAGTCTCATATCTAAAACTTCTCAGGAAATCCATGTTTTTTTCCTTATAAGCTGCATTATAAGAACCAGAATATTAAATTAATAATTACTGGTAAACACACTTTCCTCAAAATCTCCTATACTAAACAATTGTGAAACACAGTCCACCATAAAAGGGGAGTTTCTTTCTTTCCTGATGGACTTACTCTTTATAGTTGTTTTACAATGAACACTGGAAGCCAAGACACTGTCTTTCCCCAATATCAATGTGATATTGGAAGGGGGAGAATATAGTCCTTTCATAATTTACCTTTTTCAGAAATGAAAATGAAGAGAGGAAAGAGGTATCACTGGAAGATAATTGTTTGGTTTCCAATGGTTTATCATGCCTGTATTGTTCTCCCTCTAGCAGGATTTCTTCATGCATTTTCCCTACAGGTATATAAAAATTATGATCAGGATCTCGGTATCTGTTTTGCCCCAGGGAAGAAAGTGACGAGCAAAGCGAGATTTTATCTTTAGTTCTGCTTGGCTGAGGTTATTCATACATTGTGCCAATCTGTTCATGCAGGAGAAACAGAAGAGTAGCAGTAGCAAGCATACCCTTGGGTAAATCTAATGGTTGGAGAGCAGCAGGTCAGGAGGTGTATTGAAATATAACAGACATGCTTTACGATCTTCCTTGAATGTCAGGTATCTGAAAACTAAGTAACATTGGCACATAATTCCACATTAAGTATAAAGATCCATGCTGTTTCACAACAGCCTAAAAGCAGCACTTTCTCTAGGTAGTACAGGGAAACTGACGACTTTTCCCACTCCTTGCCAAACAGACTTTGCTTTCCAAGGCCAAAGTTACCAATATATGGGAGACAAGTTATAAATCAAATAATGGATATACACAGTTTCACCATATATGTTACAGTACTTTACATGTCATAATCAAATGCTCAGTCAACATTTGTGTTAACAGCATTACTCAAAACTGCCTAGGGACTCACTAGTGTCACAGTGGCATCATTGAAATCATAGTCATAACAGGATTAGCATTTTTAATGTCATCTAATTAACTAAGTTCTATTTTTAAAAGCACAGCTCTTCTACCCAATTTCATTGCAAGAAAGATTCTTCAGCAGAAAGGGACCTACTTGCATGAATAAGTAATGACATTGAACAGTAAAAAAAGTACATTCCCCAAAGTTCTTTAGCTGATTACTTCTTTTTCAGTTAAAATTTCTTTCCAACTAGATGAGAAAATTATAGACCAGTGCCATATAGTAGAATTTTTTTCCCCTCATTCACCACCTAAAGTCAGGAAAATACTAAGTCCAAAGTGAAGAACCAAATACATCTCCCACTGGTATGTCAGTCAAGTGCAATTCTTGTTTTAAGAACTTTGATTAATTTGTTCAACTATTTCTTTCCACTGTGATCACAGCTCTCATTTCCTGTAACTGGAAGAAAACTTCTGTTTTCTCTAACAATTAACAACTGACACTTCATAATGTCAATAAATGAAATGACAAGCCATTTTTGCTGCAAGTCTTTGACAGCAGGTCACACGATGGATTTTTGGTTTAAAGCACACAACACAGCCTTTCCTGAGTAGTCATTCTGAGGAATACCAAATGTCAGCTGCTTAGTAAAACTGATCTAAACCACAAAACCTTCACACAGTCACCTGAAACAGGTACATCCTTCTTGGAGCACCACTATTTCCAAGAACTGCAATATAAGCATACCTCTGAGTCTAGACTCAGTTCCCCTGTCTTCAGACAATGATATGGATTTTGTCACAAATTTTACATCCATTTATCTAATTTTTGACCATTACACCTTCAGGGGCAACTGCAAATCAAAATCATCAGCTCTCTGCTGGAAAAAAAAAAAAAAAAAAAAAAAAAAAAAAAAAAAAAAAAAAAAACCACCAGGAAGAAAGAAGACACACCACTTCTTAAGGTATTAAAAAAAGATAAAAAATCACATTTAAATGCAGCAATATTTCTTCCATTTCCCACTTCCAAACTGTAATCACTTTGGAAAGCATGGTCTATATAAGCATCTATGCAGACAAATACCAAAGTAATAAGGAACAAGTCTGCAGCCCTCTGCTCCTTGAATTCCCATGCAGGTTTAGGGCACTAGGTTACAAACTCTGTGAAAGAGATTTTCTTCACAGCTCCTGGAAATAGACATGGTACAGATAAGCAGGCTTCAGAGAATGGCGCAGAGAGTGCCTGAAGCTAATGTCCTCATACTTGCCACTCAAGAAAAAGTGCTTTAACAGCTTCTTCTTTAGTAAAATTTGTCCTCAATATAATTGTTTGAAAATTACTGACACTCCCTGGGGAATTTTACTGGCCAGAAATGCAAGACCTCTCTGCAATGCTATTATTATTCTGATATGAGATGACAGGGTAGCAGGATGTCTCTAAACTGGAGGGACATGGATTTGACAAATGGACCATTCAGTGGATAAGAAATTGACTGGATGGTTGTACAAAAGAAGTTGCAGTCAATGACTCAATGTGCAAGTAGTGACCAGTGAGAGGTGATGCCCTCAGGGGTCAGTATTGACACAGGTGCCATTTTAACATTGCTGTCACTGACACACACAGTGGGATTGAGTGCACCCTCAGCAACTTTGCCAACAGCAACAAGCTGTGTGCTGCAGCTGACATGCTGAAGGGTAGGGATGGCATCCAGAGGGTCCTGGGCACACTTAAACGTGAGCCCATGAAGTTCTACAAGGCCAACTACAAGGCCCTGCACTGGGGCAATCCTAAGCATAAATACAGGTTGGGTGGAGAAAGCGTTGAGCCCTAGGGAGAAGGACTTGGGGTACTGGATGACAAGAATCTTGACATGAAACAGCAATATGTGTCTTCAGCCCAGAAAGCCAACTGTGTCCTGAGCCACATCAAAAGCAGCATGGCCAGCAGCTCAAGAGAGGTGATTCTCCCCCTCTGCTTTGCTCCTGTGGGTCTCCACCTGGAGTTCTGCACCCAACTCTGGAGCCCACAAAATAAGAACATGGACTTATGTCCAAGCAAGTCCAGAGAAAGACCACAAAAATTATTAGAGAGCTGCTGGAGCATCTCTCCTATGAAGACAGGCTGAGAGAGCTGGGATTGTTTTGCCAGGAGAAACCTCCAGGTGGATATTTTAGCAGTCTTCTTGTTCCTAAAGGTTGCCCACAGGAGAGCTGGAGAGATACTTTTTACAAGGTCATGCAGTGATGACATGAGGGGAAATGGCTTCAAACTGGCATTTAAATATTAGGAAAAAATTCTTTATTGTGAAGTTGATGAGGCAGTGGAACAGCTTGCCCAGAGAGGTTGTAGAGGCCCTATCCCTGGATGCATTAGACAGGGCTTTAAACAACCTGGTCTAGTAGAAGGTGGCCCTGCCCATGGCACCCCCCAACTAGATGGTCTTGAATGTTCCTTCCAATCCAAACACTCTATAATGTTTATCTAGCAAAATGAAGAGGCACAAAGATTCTACTCCAGCAGGGTTTGAGGTTTCTATATATAGTCAATATGTTTCTTTCTGAAATCATAATTTTGTTTAAAAGGGTATGGCTAAAAGTATGTGAAAGGTGAGGTGAACACTGATCCTGCAAGTCCTTGACTAAAAACCACCAACCTGCAATTAACTTCAGTGGTGTAGTGCAAAGTACACTATTTTTAATGATTTATTTCTCTTACAACCAAAACTAACAAGGGATAACATGCAGATCCCTGCATATCATTGGAAGTATTTAAAGGGAAACCATGTGTGATATTATTATTTAGGTCACATCGAATACATTTGATACATGACATTCCTATTTTTGGAGAGTTAAAAAATCAGATGAAACCTGTACGACTTGCAAAATCTATGCGTGAAGTCTATACTTCCTCTCCAAGTAGGTATGATCACAATATGAGGTATGTAAATTGAACTGAATATATTATACAGGCAAATAAAATTATACCAATGCAAAACTTATTGTACACTTTTTTACAAAGAAAAGGTTGCTCTGTTCTATGTTTTGTAAACGACTTGCCCTGAGAACTGTCAGGATATGCCTCAAGTTTGATGCTAATTTTCAGGAGGTGCAGTCCCACAACCTAAAGCCACATTTGAAAATCCAAATATTTCCAAAGAGAAAGGACAGATTGAAGAATCAAGCACTTTAAATTTAAGTAGGAGAAAAGGGCTTAGAGTATGCCAACATTTTAATTTCAGGCACAGAAGAGATTCACTCAATAGCATGTTTTGCTACAAATTTTCTGACCTTATCAGAACCTTAAAACCCAATTATTCACCCGGTTATACTGTGTTAGTGTTAGTTCTCTGGTAACACAGATATTCTTTGTGTCAAAGTTAGGAATCTCAGAACAAGCTACATGAGCCTGTGACATTCAAAACTCACTCATGGAAAATTTACAAATGCTCACAATGCCTCTGCATATGGAGAGAGTGTCCTTCCATGGGAGTCAATTCAAAACAAAATTTGCATTTAAACACATTAACTCATTACCAGAAGGAACTAGCAATTTTGAATTAACCAAGACTAGACACTTCAGACTCAATTTGACCAAAGTGAACCTCTTCTGAAGGACTTAAAAATCAACTAGAAATGTTACAATATTGTCCCCTGAAACGAAAAATAGGATAACTGCTATCATTATTCTCCTCTCAAAAAGCAACACAACTGTAGTTCTGAACAGGCCAGGTATCATTTTTGTGAAAATATTATGTTTGTGATTCTCATAATGGTTTATTGACTTGTCCCTGACTTCTCTTTAATTCCATTATCTGTGGAAAAATGTTTTCTTATAATGAGCAAATTGAGGTTTTGAATAATGAAGACTAGTGAAGACATAATAGAGGAAGTCATATGGAGCTACGAGAGTAATTGAAGGGTCTCTTAGTAGAAGCAGGTTTTTCCCCTGAAATACTACTTGCTGAATATACTACCTGCTGTGCTGATAAAAATGAACAAAGCCCCTCTGCACAGTGTTGTAACACTGCGTCTCCTGTAAGTAGCTGAGCAGCTGCTACCCTCATTAAATTAAAGTCAGTAGCAAAATGCAATCGATCTTAATTTGTGCAGTGATGAGCTCTGAATAGATTGCTAATTGTCCTAGTAGACATTGATTTTATATTTCTCCTGTGATTCTTCATTTCTTCCCTAATCTTGTGACAGACATGAAGCACAGGAAACTGCCACCCTAAAATATGGTGCCACCTAGAATATAAATTTAGCCTGGTTTATTTTATATGCTATAGAAAGCACTACCATGAAGGAGGAGAAACATCTCCACTGTTTTCATGACAATACTACATTTGTAACTCAAAAGTGCAAATTCCTTTTGACTGCAGCCACCTGTACTATGCCTCGTCCATGAACAGAGTTACATTTTTTTGGTATTGAACATTACAAATTAACATCACTTATCACAGACAAGTGACCAATACAGATATCTAACACAATGAGACTATGAGCATCTTGCCTTCAAGTAAGGTGAAAAAATAGCTGTGAAAAATGCAATTAGCATGTAAACAGGTGTTCCTACATAAGATGCATATTCTTCCAAAGATATAACAGATATTATTCAGAACATATTTTGGGCTAAATGCGTCATCGTAAGCCTATTCCTATCAGTTCCATTTGCATAGGGCTTTTATCACCATGATGCCTGCCTCAAAAAATGGTCAATATGTGTATCATGTATTTATCAAGCAGAAGATTGAGAAGGAAAGGAGAAAGAAACAGTGTCCATTTAGCAGTGTTTGTAGCAATAAACTTCCACCCATGTGCAACACGAAAATGGTAGAGTCACTGGGATTCAAAGAGCAGCAAGAGCACTCAAATGTTCAGAGTCCTCATGTGAAACTTACATCAATGTCATAAACCCTTTGCCACACTGACTTGCAGCCATCTCCAAGGAATACGATGACAATCACACTGAGCACATCTGTGCACAGAAGAGATAATGGGAGAGGGATGAATGCTTTCACCCTTAGAAGCAGAAAAAAGTCTTCAGGCTTAAGATGCACAGGTGCACCAGATCAAATATTAATTGAATTTAGGTACTTTGGTCTTTTCAAGGGCCTGCACATAGAAATGCTTTCAACTGTAATACTCAGTTTTTAAGCATCTTGAAAGTACAATAAATTACATGAGCCCTGAGGGGGTTTTCTGTCCCTTAATAACACAGGTGGCAATTACAAATGTATAGAGAGGATTAGCAAATCTCCTCACATATACCAGACCTTTGAAAAAGCAAAATAGATGCTTTTACCCCAAACCCACTTGGGAGTGCAATTCAGACATCCTGCTTTCACATTGCTAGAAAAAAGTGGACTCTCCCATTTCAAATTCACAATCTTTAACTGTGAATAATGCTTTGAAACAGTTCAAACAAAAAAAAAATCCATGCAACTCTCTTCATTTGCAGTACAGCTGGCAGGTGGTATAGCTACTCAATTGCTACAGAAGTATAGTTTAGGGGATTCTTCTTACCCATCAATTGCTACAAAATGCAAAACTCTTCAGTTGAAGCTGTTCCAGTTTAGAAGGAAATAATAGCTTCTACAGGACTAAACCTAGAAATGCATAGCCCAGTCCTACTAATAAGGGCAACAAGCTGGATTCCAGTTACTGCTTCAGTGCATGCCTGTGATTCACTAACAAGGATCTGTATAACCTTCCATCCACAAGCAGTAACAGATATCCAGTCTGTGGACAGCAAATTATACTATCTAGAGAGGAGGAGCTTCAAATTAAAAAAATACACCAAAGCACCCCAAATCAGAAACCATCTATAACTTCACAATTAGGAACTTTCACTGACAAAGGGAATGAGATTCTGTCCTCCCATATTCCAAAAAGTAGTCTAACCACTGCTTGCCAGGCAGCTTCACAGAGAAGCCTGGATTCTGAACCACAGCAAAAACCACCCTGCCACAATCTGGAGCTGGGCAGCCCTACAAGGTAAGCACAAGTTATTCCTATTAAGTAATATAGGACATAAAGACAGGTGCTAGTCATTTAGTCAGAAGTTTGTAGACCAGGAGCCCATACTCATAGGCAGAACTCTCCCCACATGTTATACAGGATACCTGCGTGTCCAGTCTGAGATAGTGAATTCCAGAGGGAAGCGAGACGTTTTAAATTACATTACTAATACTTTACAATGATAATGGTTGTGACAATTCATTCTTCTCAAAGTTGAACAAAGCTTTTCTTTTCTTTTTTTTTCCAATATTTTAAAAATGCCCAAATATTACCAGGTAACCAAGAACCAGCCTCATGATGTTGTTTTCCTCAAAGGATTCAGTAAGAACAGAAAAAAAACCACTTTCTTTATCAATAATCAAATGTCTGGAACTTAGAATGCATATCCTACAGTACTTATAACTTCACATAATTCACATAAGTGAAGTTATGCATTTGGTGGAAAAAGAAGCAGCATTTGATAGAAATGGCAATGTTGAATGATATCAGTATGAATGTACTTGTAAATAAGTTCTATCACCCAAGAATCACAAATAAGGTGCATCTTACCATCTTTGGCTCCTAATCAGGAAGATCTGGTTTTAAACTAACCACCAAGGTACAAGAAAATATATGACTTGATCTAAAATCAGATAAAACCAGAATTTTTCTAGTCAAGTCATTGCATCAATCTTTTGTAAAGCATCAAGAGCTTTTCTCTCACTGTGAACAAGCCATTGTTTTGACAACCTTTTTAGACATGCTGAGAAGATTTTAAATAGCAAGGACATTTTAATTGTGGATGACATGAATCAACTGTGTGAAAGAACAGCTGCATCTTCAGATGACATAAAGAAAAGCGTGATCTGGATGCAAACGAGGGTAAAACAGTCTTTTATTGTACATCTACTATTTTTCTGCAAGTTTTACTTCAGAAATTTTACAGAAAGTTTTACCAAAAGAAAATAGGATGCTAGGGGACAAAGCCATTTTATGTGCATCTAGGGCATGTGTTAACCTGTTTCAAAGATTGTCTAAAAAAATGAGTCGTTTTCTGTTCACTGAAGCACACTGCTTCCCTGAATTTGGGGATAAGAGAGCTCAGTGTTAAATTACTCTGATTTCATGAGTCTAAAAACTGAGCCTTCTCATTTTATGTTTTATAATTGGAAGAAAAACACTGGAGTACAAACTATGAAACTCAGTCTTTGCAGCTTAGGCATATTTTAATTATTGTTGTAGGATTATTACTCATGTCTTATACAAAAGCTCTCAAGTGCAGGAGGAAGCCTCAGGAATTTAGACAGAAAATTGAACTACAAAGCATACCTTGAACACAAGGACTGACATCCAGCCTCTGGCATAGTGCCATCAATAGTAATTACTGCTTGGTACTTCAGATACCACAACAAATGCAAAACAAGAAGGCAGTGTATGCACTACAACTAATATTTGGTGCTGTATACACTGTTCTAGCCACTGCAGACACTGTTCTCTCCTAGGCAGAGAAGTGACCTAAAGCCACCATTTCCCATCTTTAACATGTTACTAAAACACTGGAAATGATTACAAGATCTTTAAAAGTTATTCTTGAATGTACTACAGTGCAATCAATTTATAAAACAGTGAAAGCACTTCAAACCTGAAAACTCATCACTTCCAGGTCAGTCTAGGCTGAGAGTTGATCATGATAAAATTGTCTGATGAATGAAAGCAATATAAACCAGTTCAAAGGTATGAAAAGACGTGTTACTAAAAACTGTTTTAAATTTAAACTACCAGATAAAGTTCATACAAGCTTAAAAGGAGAGAAAACCCTTCAGAAAATTCCAAGACTTGACCATAATAGAAGTGTTTCTAGGTGACTTTTCCTAACACAAGACATTGGTACAAAGTCAGCCCGCAAGGTAGACAAATACAACATAGATAAATAGCAAAATAAGCCAAAGGCATATTTTTGAGGAGAAAGGTATAGAATATGTCCAGAATGAAAGAAGAAGAATTTGCAAAATCAGGTATAAACAATAGTTCTATTAAGATGATGGAATTTATCCTCTTTTCTTTTGGAAATTTTCAAAATACTCTTATACGTCACTTAAATATCAAAGTCTTTCATATAATACTGGATTTTTCACATAGCAATAGCCATTAAGTAAGCCAGCATTTTAACAATTTTATTTATTAAAACTCTACTGCCAGTTTTGCAGGAGCCTGTAAAACTAAGATCATACCTAGACAGAGAAAAATCAATTGACAATCAGGCAAAGGAGACCTTCTCTGTGGAAAGCAAGACTAACATGGCTGATAATATCTATAGGACCATAGCTGGCTCATCTTCTAGGGATAATGAAAAATAGAGAAATAAAATAAACTGACAGGAGAATAGCAGACAAGCACTTTCTGTCCTGTTGTGAAAGTCTTCTTTAAAATGTTCAAAATACAATCAGCTTCTAAATTAATTCAGCCTGGCACAAGTGATCCATAATCAGTTTACAAGTAATTCTCTAATAGAGAAAAACATACTATTCCCACAATCTGTATGCACACTATTCAGCAACCTACAATCTTCATGAGCTATCAAGATCAAATTTTCACAGCAGCTTTTTCAAATGATAACTGATTTTTTACTTGAGATTTAGTTTCCAGTGCAAATCTCAGCACTCTTTTCCAGCTATGCACTCATATAGGAAATATAGATAGGCAAGAGACTTGAATTTACACTTTCTGCAATTTCTTCTCATGGAAGAGATGGTCATGGGATGAAATGCTGTAGATGCAAATTACAGGGAGAAAATTACTAGATTAGACCTCAGATCTGAATATTTAGCACCATAACATTCTCTGCCTTGAAACTATTATTTGCAGGGGAAAGAAGCTTCTGCCTTAAACTGTAAGAAAATTCCCCTAAGGAAAGGCAATTGTATCTAAAAACTGCTTCCACCAAGGCTAGTCCTATCAGCCCCTTGAAGCAGGGGTGAAAATCCTATTAGTTGGTTTATGCCTTTCAGAGCTTCAAAAGGTATCCTTTGAAGCTGAAAAAAAAATCTGAAGTAACCAGTTATGCAAAAAACCTTTTTAAATGACAGGTTATTTTGCAATACTGCATTCTTCCAGATATTCTGTAAATAGGGAAATTATCAAAGATGCACAGGGATCTGAAAAACATGCCAGTGACATGGTTTTCCCACTTCTGCTTCAATACAATAGCTTTTGCTAAGTAAGCAGGAGCATTCAGTTGGACAGCTTCCCTCTGAACCATCCAGCACTTCACAGCACACATTCAGGTTTTAAAATCTCTTATTAAGCCCCCATCAACTTTAATATCCCATGGATTTCAAAGCCTTTCTGCTGCTTTCTGCAAGATTCACTCAATTTTCAGTCCTAGAATTATAAAGTATGCTCACTGCTCCTGCAAGAGACAAAGAATGATTAGGAGAACTGGTCAGGCTTTCAGTTTCTCTCAGTGATATTCAGTTATATCTGTAAATTTCATGGTGAAGCATATTGAAATATTATGTAACCAAATCTCTCCCTTTACCTACTAAGAGCAAACAAGCCAAAATATATCAAAATCTGTAACTATCTAATACTAAATGAAATAAACAGCCACCAAAACAGATTTGGGAGGGTGGAGTGAGGGATGTTAATATTTTAAGTTTGACATGAAGCTAAGTTCAAAATTTTGATGCAGCTTTATCCAAATCAAAGACTTAATTTGACACATTACCAATAGATTAAGAGGAAAATTATGAAAATTATGTCTCAAGAAGGTAATTCACAAAACTTTTAGAAAGCTCCAGCAACCCCTAAATAAGTATGAAGGTAGGGCATAGGAGGTTTTATCTTAAACAGATCAATG
Source organism: Zosterops lateralis (assembly GCF_965231275.1). Classification (NCBI taxonomy): domain Eukaryota; kingdom Metazoa; phylum Chordata; class Aves; order Passeriformes; family Zosteropidae; genus Zosterops; species Zosterops lateralis. Next base: position 38,393,850 of record NC_139766.1, read on the forward strand.
TATGGTAACATTTATATTTTGAAGCTGTTTTTAATTTTCTTTCTGAGTGAGAAAAATATTGGAAAGCATTGACAATGAAATTCATTTCATAAACAAATGTAAAAGTATCTCACATATTATATTCCTCTCACCTCCAGCAGTCACTTTTTTTTTCACTGTTGGCCACAATCCAGATGTCTAAATGGAAATGTTTACAGTTTCTCACCTATAACCCTCACTCCCTCCATTCTTACAGGCTCACAGCCTGGTATATGCAGTATTCACCTTCCTCCCTCCACCCCCCAAAAAAGTAAAGCTCAGCTACCAAACTTTCTCTAGAGTATTTCCCCACCTCTAGATGCTGTAGTGCCAAGACTACATGTCACAGAAGTCAGAACTGCCAAGCAGATGAACAGCTGGGGAAGGCTCGAGCCATGCCACAGGAAATTCTTAAAGTGTGTATAACACACCACAGCCCTGCAAGCCTCAGAAGGTGCAACACTGTCCATCAAAATAACAGAGATTAAAAATCCTGATATTTTACCAAGCTTGGCAAGTCTGAGGTCCAACAGCAGATACCCAGCACAGCACCTTAACAGTCCTCCAGAAATAGATAGGCAGGAATCAGAGATGTGCTTCCTTCTTGGAATCATGGGGGGTTTGCAGCATGAAGTAGAGAAAACTTCAAAGCTCCTTCAGTCTGGCAAATTTAGTTTTCTAGTGACTTGAAAAACAATCATAAATCCCTGAGACCCATGGATAATACACTATACTGTGGAGCATGATAGATGTCAAGAACATCCCAAGAACACTCAGGAAGGTGATTAGTTTTCTAAATAATACTTTTATATGTGTGTATCACCATTTGCTCTCTGTCTGTGGTAGATGTAGTCAGAGCAGAGCTGTTATCTGTTGAAGTTAGCATGCTTGTCTTGTGCTTAACACAAGTGAAGTTTTCTAAAATATTACTGCAAGTTTCAGCATGGGAAATATCTGGCTTTCCTAAAAGCAAAAGTACATTCATTTAGATCCTAATTCCAGCTACTTCAGGAAAGCACAGAACATGCATCAATCTTTCTAAACAACTACTTGTCTCACCTATGTGATAATCACTCTCAAGAATTCCTGCACACTACAGAAACAAAGAATGTCCCTAAATTCAGATGAAAAATGAGAATTTTGATTCACAATTCCTAGAATCCCAAGGAAACTCTCACAAACACAGATCATCATTCATAGGCAATACTGCCCTACAAGATCTATCTATAAGCATTGACAACAGACTATTCCTCTGTCTTACTCCCAGTTCTATGATAAAGACATGGCATTAGCCACAATTACTCTAAAAATATGGCCTGGTTGTATAAACAGTTACTTCAATGCCTCAGTGAAATAAAGGACATTCAGACATATTCTATGATGAAGATTAACTATTTTATTATGTCATCTATTGAATTTGGCTTATAAATGTTCTTGTTTTCTAGATTTAATTCCATCATTCCACAGTTTATCTTACTTGAACCAATTTCTGCCTCAGTTTTAGTAATTAATTGGACTAATTTATATAACTTAATTGCTGAGAAGTTAACTTCTGCAGTTTAATTGCTGACAGCTTTAGAAAAAAGCACTTTCTAAACCCATTTTAAAAACAGTGATTTATAGCATTAATGCAAGGAAAACAAAAGATGAAACAAAAGCAACTAAGAGCTAAGGGCTTTTGGTGAATGATAAAAGACCATTAAAATGCTGTTCCATAGTCTGTATGACACAGTCAATTTTATCATTCTTTCTGTGATTGCAATTATTTCCATTGAATGTGTTGACAGTGAGGTACAAGTCCACAGGTTGTTGGTGCTTGAAGAACTGCCTATCATTTTTACGTTTAGTGGTGTATGAAAAAAAGACAGAAAACAAGTGTGACTTACAAACTGAGATCATAAAAATTAACTTGGCTGAGGCTGTCTCTTTGAGGATTTTGAATCATGGCCCCGATAAACCACAAGGAAAAGGGATGAGGAACTTGTCTGGAACAAAAACACTGAGGTACAAAATACGTTGAACAACAATAGCACAATCAAGACTCACCTGACACAGGAAAAAAGCTATTTTACAAAGTGAAAGTGAGGAGTTCAACATCAGAAGAAACTGGATATACTATTTAAAAACAATACAAAATTATCTCTCCTAGAACTTTTATTACTTGATGATACATTAATATAACTTTACTCAATCATAATCTGTTATCTTTAAAAGAGAATTTTCCAAGGTTACCAGACCTGTAGAACTCTTGATTTTGCTTTCATCTGTCTTGTTATTCCAACAGATAATACATCATTCTTATTGTCCTATAAAAGTTACATTATGTATTACAGCATTAGACATAGCAGCAGCAAAATACTTTGTCATTGCCTAAGGAAGAGTTAATTTAAAAAAAAATAAAGAAAAACTCCATGACATTTTGCAAAAAGCTTCATGTAGACAATAAAATGTACCCTGCTTATGACCCAATTATTTTGATTAAGGATCTCCTCTGAAAGGAGAGGAGAAATTTGGTTCCTTTAACTAAGAAGCTGCTCCATGTAATATGAAAGAAGATGACACAAATGGAAGCAAAATGAGACTATTTCAAGGAACCAATGACAGAGCTGTAGGTACAAGAGGAAAGCACAACAGAGAAACAGGGGTCTGAGGAATAAAGATGAAAAAGAAAAAAAATTTGATATGATGCCCAAAGATCTCACAGCTATTCAGGCAGACAAGAATATACTTCGTGAGGAAGGATCACCTTGACCACCTGCATGGAAAAAAGCCCAAGAATCTGCACAATGGTTATTTTTCACTCTTGGAATTACAGGGCTCAACATTTGTTTGAATAATGATTACAGAGTAGAAAAAGATGCCATAATTAAAACAGACTTTACTTCAACCTGAATTAACAAATGAGCTTTATCAGAACAAGAGCAGATTTAGAAATTTTATTAGGAAAGAGCAGCCACATGTAGAAATTATCAAGAAGAGAAACTCTGGTTTTAAGCATATTCTGAGAATATTCTCATTTGAGAGAGAAAAGGAGGAAAAAAAAAAAGAGAGTTGGTCTGAGGGAAAAATACCCCTGGAGTACCCTGTAAATAAATGGCACTCACCCTCTCAGTTCTCCCCATGCCTGCCTAGTCAGGGTTTTATCTTTCTTCAGGGACACTGAACATTTAACCTTTTCTAGAGATAAACTTCTTGTCAACATTACAGAGATTCTTTACATTAAAGGACAGACTGCAGTTTCTGGAGCTTCTGATCTATCTAAGGTTTGAATCTCAAAGGCATTGGCCAACAAGGGAAGTGTGATATCCTGAACACAGTATGACAAAACAAACATATTAGAACTAGGGAAAAACCACTAGAGAAGTTAGGCAGGAGATTGAGTTGGTCCATTTAATACATCTCCACAAATAAGAACTATGCTTTTTCAACAAGTTTTCCAAAATTTTTAAATTTCCTAGTTACATGCAACAATTATAAAGAATATCAAGCTAAGTCTGCATATTATGGGACACATAACACAGGAGAAATATTTCATTCTTCAAAGGCAAAGGCTACATCAGGCAATCTCCCCAGATTCCCTGTCTATTCAAAGTGACAGAAGCCCCTTCAGGCTGTTTTAGGAATTCTGTATCATCTCTGGAGCCATGTAATGACTGAAGGCAGATAAGTACTGTAAGACTGATTGATATGAGGGTCATGCTTATCCACTCCTGCTCTGATAACACATGTAGACATCTGTTCTCAGAAGCGATAATTTTCTTTTTACTACGGATTTGATTTGAACATGAAGAAACATAGCCCTTAAGAACAAAACCTAATTGAACAGAAACATAATTCTATTGCAACTGCTGAACGTAAAATTTGGCTTGCAGTAAGATACAGAAGAATAGTCTGAACTATATTTTATATTTATAAAAGCAAGGCCCAGAAATTAAAATTTAATAGCTCAAAGAAGCACCAACTTACTCACATGATAAAAGGCCAAATTTTAATCAAGAATTAACAACAAAAATGTCTCTTCATCAGTTTGAAGGCAACTAGATACATAACCAGAAAATTCTTTCATCTTGAATAGACAAACTTCAAAATACAGAAAGAAACAACATATCTCTAGTACCAGCTGTCACCACACCTGAGAAGTATATTTTCTCCAGGCCATGACAAGAATGAAGCAACAATCTCACTTTTCCATTATCTCATTTTGCCTTTTTCCATTATCTCATTTGCCTACGTGACCTTGCTAGGAACAGAGGAACATGCAAGGCCAGGAGAGAAAAACACTTTTGCCTCCACTAAATGAAAATAGATAACAAAGGTTGAGCCCCAGGAATAACATATGTCACAAATAATAGTGAGTACCTGCTTCCTGGGAGATTTACACAATAGAGTTCACACATCAGCAACTGTTTGCCTATAATATAAATTCAAATTGACAAGACTGAGGTATTATGGAACAGCATTTATCTCAAGATTGTCAAGAGAAGGCATTTCATTTCTTATGATTCATTTCATTTATACGTTAGTGTATTAACTGGATACATTATTGATCTTCTCTCCATCCAATTTCAGCTTCTATAGCATGGACAAAGTGATCCAAAAAATAGCAGTTCTCCTTTGTTTTTTGAAGCACAGGAATGTCTGATGAATACCTATGGCAAACATCTCATTGTATTAGAGATCTTGTCAAAGAAACACATTCTGGAACAAGCAACTGCTTTTGTCGAATATGTCAGTGTGAAAGTCAGGTTTTCTAGAGTTTTTCTTAGAATATCTGGAAAACTATTGTTCTAGATACTGTACTGTCCCCTTTGCTAGATTGGATAAAAAGGTAATGATGAAGCAATGATGACAGTCTTTGTACACTCAAAAAAAAACCCAAGAAAAGAGACTAAAAAAGGTTGTCAATCAGAGTTAGAGTGCTATATGTCTGGGTGCCACCATCCTTCAGGCAGGGAGAGCTGCTTCAGACATATACAAGCCACAGCTGTCACTCTACAGAACCGCACGTCTTCCACTCTAAGACAGTATCATTTGACAGCTGCTACAAATATTATGAATTTCTTGGGTGTCCTGTTATTTTCATCTGACAGTCTCTGAAGCATAGGGAGCTAGCTATTAAAAAAAAAAAAAAAAAAGGGTATGTATGTAATAACATGAACAGCAGCAGAAAGCACATCAGGATGTCCTTCTAATGCCAAGATGGTCAGCAAGCCAACTAGGATGTGGTTTAATTTTATTTGGATAGGCAGCAGGATTTGTAACTGAGAATCAATCTTCACTCTTCCCTAAGCTCTCTCCCATTCTAGGAATGCATCGAGTTTTAAAACCCTGGAAAAAAGATACTATAAAAGATACTATAAAAGATACTATACTATGTTTTACTATGCAGTTGCCTTAGAGTGTGAGAGGAGCAAATGGCAGCTTCTTTTCTACTTCTTTTACAACAGCTCTGATTAGGTCCAGCAAGATCAGGGTCCCACTGAAAAAGGCTCAACATAAAGGAAGAATAGAAATGTTACTTTCCCAAGAGCTTATAGTAAAGACAGACAGAAGTCAGGAAATCACTCAAGTAATCTGCAAGCCGAAGAACAACTAACTGCACATCTCTTCCACTAATTGTCTCCAGAGCCAGAGCCGACACACTCCTAGCAGTTTTAGCTTCCCACAGGAAAACCAGATACTTCTGATCTCTGCAGTAATTGTGTCAGTGGATGTTCACACACTAGAATAAAACTGTTCTGTATTGCTGAGATCTTCCTAATCTCAGTGGCTTGCTGCACACAGGGTCCTCTCCAAACAAAGGTGCTGCCAAAGTCAGCATTTTTCCTGGGGAAGGCAGCCCTTGGCAGAAACAATTTGCTCCTAATGTTTAAAATGGCTGATCTCACACTTCTCCATTTTCCAGTCTTACGCGATTTTCTCATGGGCAGCCATTCCAATTCGTCACTATAAAATTCCCACCTTCACACGGTAAGGGTATTTTGACAGCGCCACTCGCCAGTTCTGTCGTCCCCAACCCGCAAGAAGCATTACCGGCAGAAACTTAACCCATTGACTGAAACGCGGGCAGCCAAGGTGTTCAGGCAGGACTCTTAATCACAAGTACAAATTCCAGGCAAATAAAAGATTTTATCTTTTTAATCCAGTATGATTTTAGCTGGAATTCCGGAGCCCGAGCGCGCTGGCCGCACACGCGGTGCACAGGCGCCCCCCCGCGGCCGCCGAGCGCCGGTGCGGGCCCGGCTCCGCCAAGGACAGCGCTTGGATCACCCGCTTGGATCCCGCCGGGATTCACATTCCATCCTGTGAAATGATCGCTGCAAATAGGGCACTCAAACGTTACAGAACACATGCTATAAAAATAGTAAATCTATAGTATCCCGGGCTATAGTGCGGTGTCTTGGAGATATTTACACTTTGTTGATACAGTTGCAAAAACAGAAACCCAGTTAAATTTTTGTATTTACTGTCTCAATCCTCTGTCCTCCTCTTAAAAGAAATACCCTGAAGTCCTTAGGGGAGAAGAGAACAGCGAAGTAACAATATTTTCCTGATCTCCTTGTTTTTCTTAAATCAAATTGCTTTAGGTTTTTTTTTTTTGTTGTTGTTGTTGTTGTTTTTGTTTTGTTCTGCTTGTTGTTTGGGCTTCTTAACACATAAATGGACATAGCACACAGCAAGTTTAGAAAGAGTTAGTGCAGTTTCAAATGACAGGAGACATTAACAACCATATGTAGACCTTACAGATGCTTCATGAATTATGCAAGACTTGCACCAAATCATTATTGTTCTAAGTGTGCATGTAATAAAGACAGCAAACACAGAACTTCTTACACAGTAGTAAAACAGAGCACTCAACTTGTGGTTGCTACAGAATATAAACAGCAATGCAGAGAGCTGCCAGATAAATCCAGCTGGGATAAGCATCCAAACAATTTTACACTTTTTTTATTTTTTTTTTTTATTTCTTTCAATAGAATGACACCGTAATTGGCTAAGAGACCAGACAAAGCCCACAAAAATCAATGGAAAATGGAAAACTTTCCCTTGAGTTCTCTGGCTTTGGTCTGTGTCACAAACTGCAACAGTGACAGCCAGGAAATGAAAAAACAGAATTACACAAAAAGCAGTTCAAATTCAATCAGTCTTTCACAGCCAGAACCCCACAGAAATTCAATATCTCTCCACTTGCTATTTCACATTTATATAGCCATCTTCTTTTTTTTTTTTTTTTTTTTTTTTTTTTTTTTTTTTTTTTTTTTTGTCTGTACATCACATAATTAGAAGGCAATTGCCTAAATTATAAATTCTTCAGATCATTAAAGCTATTAATAAAATTTCATTTTCTGTGTAAGAGCATTCACAAAACCAACCAAGCAAACAATCCTTCCTGACTGCATCCCAAACTTGACAGGAACTCCATTTTTATTTCAATCTACTCTATCTACTTATGAAGCCTTTCAGTAGATCAAATACTGCATAAAGTCACCCAAATTAAAGAAGGGGGCAGAAGAAAAAGGTAACTTGTTAACACAAGCCATCTTTTTTGTAGAGACATTTTGGTCTCATACCTCAGCTTTGTCTTCAGCAGGTTTTGGAAGGTTCCAATTAAAACATGCTTTGAGTATTGAGCACCATAAAGCCTGGTGATTTCCTGAATTAAAGCCTAAAAATGCTTCAATGCTCATGCCATCCAGTATTTTTACTCTCCTGTCTCCAAGTTAACTACAAAGACCAAATGCTGCACAGCACAGTTGATCTTGCATGTTCTTACACTGAGTTTTTTTTTCAGAGTACTTTTTACCTAGACCCCTTTCTAGCATTTTGCACTCCGGAGCAAGGGCCTTGGCAACCCCAGAGTGAAGTCCAAAGCCATGACTAGAAAGTAACACTGTGTCTCCCTCTGTACCTTCCTAAGCAGCAGCAGCTACAACACCGGTTACCCAGCAAGGAGGGACAGGTCACATCACCAATCCTGCTTTTCCTTCCACTGATCCTACTCATCTGCAGGGGAAAAAATTACTTATGGAAGTCAAACTTCAAACTTTACTTCCTTTTATGAGCAAAATCTTTAGTGGAAACATCATGAAGTTGATTAAAGTGTGACCATTATGAGGGAGGTGATTCTGCCCCCCTACTCCACTCTTATGAGAGCTCCCATCCCGAGTGCTCCCAGCACAGGAAAGATATTGAAGCATTGATTTAGATGAATTAAAGGCTTTAGTCAAAATAGATAGTGCTGAGATAATGTAGCTAGGACTTCCCTTTTGTTAACAGAAGCCAGACTGAAGGAACTGATAAATCATGGAAGCTGTCAAACTAGGCTTTTGCATCCTGAATAATCAATAGACCCCATGAATACAATACAATCATAAATCAAACAGTCCTGGAAAAAAACAGGGTTAAGCTGTCACTAACACTAAAGGTTAAAAAGTCAAAGAGAGGAAGACCCATCTTACTTCATCATTTTGGGACTCTATCCCATAAAAAAGACCACTGACCCATTTCAAAGTACAAACCACACATGCTTAATGTCTTTTTGGGCTAATTACCACACAAAGCGGGGAATGGGATGTACCAGAGTTATGAATGTGCATTTGTGTTTTGGGTATTCAATACTCCTGTACATAAAAGCCCCTGTGACCATCTGTAAATTGTGGTGTGTATTTGGGAGCGATCCTGGCGTCGTAATAAACATACACTTTCTGACTTTACACTGTTAGAGAGTCTTTGTCCCTCATAGTTGGATATTGGTATTAGATCAATATCCATAGTTTTTTAATAAATCAATATTGAGCTGTTGGAGCAAGTGCAGAGGAGGGCCATGAAGGCTGGAGCACCTCTTCTTTGAAAACAGCCTGAAAGAATTGGGATTGTTCCCCTGAAGACTCCAGGGAGACTAAGAGCACCTTCCACTGCCCCAGGGAGAGATACAAGAGTGCTGGAGAGGGATCCTTTACAAGTGGGAATGGCTTCAAATTGGAAAAGAGTAGGTTTAGATTGGATAATAAGGGGAAATTCTTAACTGAGAGGGTGATGAAGCACTGCCACAGGTTTCCAAGAGAAGTTGTGGATGCCCTATCCCTGAAAGTGTTCAGTGCCAAGCTACACGGACCCCTGAGCAATGTGGTCTGGGGGAAGGCGTCCCTGCCTATGGTATAGGGTTGGAACTAGATCACCTTGGAGGTCCTTGCAAAGGCAAACCATTCTGTGATTCCTCTCCGTTTTCCCCACCGCCAGCCCCAGCCTGGGGCGGGCCCTGGCCTCACTGGGCACAGCCCCGGCGGTGTTCCCGCACCATCGGGCTGAGCCCCGGCTTGGCTGGCCCTGCACAGACAGAACGGCTGAGAGAGAAAACCGCTGGTCTTAGAGCTTTCGCACGGAGCCGCAGGGCTCCTGCCGAGCTCCCGCAGCGCTGTGGGCAGCGCCGGCCCGGGCCCCGTGTCCGCTCACCGCCCACAGCGGGGCCAGCACTGCCCACAGCGGGGCCAGCACTGCCCACAGCGGGGCCAGCCCGGCACTGCCCACAGCGGGATCAGCACTGCCCACAGCGGGGCCAGCCCGGCACTGCCCACAGCGGGATCAGCACTGCCCACAGCGGGGCCAGCACTGCCCACAGCGGGGCCAGCACTGCCCACAGCGGGGCCAGCCCGGCACTGCCCACAGCGGGGCCACAGCGGGGCCCGGCCCACCGGCACATCCCACAGCCCGGCACTGCCCACAGAGGGGCCCGGCACTGCCCACAGCGGGCCCGGCACTGCCCACAGCGGGGCCACAGCGGGGTCAGCACTGCCCACAGCGGGGTCAGCCCGGCACTGCCCACAGCGGGGTCAGCCCGGCACTGCCCACAGCGGGGCCACAGCGGGGCCCGGCCCACCGGCACATCCCACAGCGGGGTCAGCCCGGCACTGCCCACAGCGGGGCCCGCTGCCCGCCCTGCCCGGCCGCCGGTAGGTGCCCGCCCCGCCGGTAGGTGCCCGCCCCGCCGGTAGGAGCCCGCCCCGCCGGTAGGAGCCCGCGGCCCGCACCGAGCCCTCCGGAGCGCGGGACGGCGCCGGTCGGAGCTCGGGATGGCCCCCAGGGCTCCGTGCCCCCCCGGGGGAGCTGAGGGTGGGCAGCAGGGGTGTCTCGCAGTCGCCCCGGGGAGGCCGTGCTCGGCTACCCCTTAAAACGCGGCTCCTGGTGTACGGGCAGCCCCGGCCGGTGCCGGGCTGCAGGGAGAGCGAAGGCCGGGAGGTGTTTTTAGAAAGCAAGGGATGTTTTATTCAAAGCGGCCCGGCTCGGCAGTTTGTTTCTAGTAGCTGGCGGCACATGCGTGTTGCTGTGGTTGCTCTTTGCCCTTCCGTTTCATTTCTGTGCTTGCTTTCCCTCCGAAGGAGGTGCCTTCCTGTGGCCTATCCAGCCTTCTGACGTCCTGCCGGACTGTAGTTCACTATCTACTAAATCTCTGTGGGCATCAGGGAGAAGAAAACATCGTCAGATACATTTAAAAGATGTTCTTAATTATCCTTTAAACAAACAAACAAACAAACAAACCTCTAACTTGAAAAGTGTTGTGACTTATAATGATGGCTTGCAATGCTAAAAGCACTTCAAATGCAGTGCTTAATACAGCTAAATAAAGCTGGATTCTCATTAAATAAGAAAGAGTTGATGGTTGTTTAAGATCCATCAAATCTTCAGATTTGTAGTTTGCCTTTAGAACTCCAGAGCTGACAGTAAAGGGAGGGGAAAGGGTTTATTTCCTGCTCACTGGCATACCACAAATTACCCAGACCAAAACATTACTTGGGGGAGATGCACACACTAAAAGCACACTGCAGTTCTTATTCCCTTTTCTAGCTTCATGTCCATCTAATTACTCCTTCTCCATAGATATGAATTACTCTAGGTTCATCACCAGTGTGAGTGCAGCAAGAAAAGCATCTCCAATAAGACTGCTGAGTGAGTACACGTCTCTTCTTCCCAGTTTCTCTGAAAGTATCATTCTAGGTTCTGGGCTGTGCTGGGGTATCGTGGCTTAGGGCTTGAAAGGGTTTGAAAGAAAACCATGCTGTAAACTGACAAAGCAAGACCAGATAACTTGACTTTTGTCAAGCAGAGATGGCAAGCAGGTATAAAGCAAAATAAAGTGAATAGCCTTGAACCATTTCAGAAACCCATCCAAGACAGATAAATTAGTATCATTACTTTAACAAGTGTCTGAAAAGTCCCTGCTACTGTATCTGAACCCTGGCTTTAGGCACAGTTTGCAACCGAGTTTATGCTGTGTATCCAGGAACAAGCAACTGCTAATTACTTGAAATTCAGTCCCAGCATGTTTCTTTCCACCTTGTTTTCCTGTATCCTGTTCATGTCCATAAATGCCTCAGCAGCCCCACCACCTCAGTATTAGTACACTTTCCTTTTCCACATCCATCTATCTTTGGGCTACCACATTACATTGTCTTCCATGTGACAGATGGAAGAGCTTAACTGCCCGCTTGTTTACTCAGTTGAAACCTACAGAGACCTGACAGAATCCAAGCATGAGACATTCATCACTAGTTAAGCCTTCAGGGGTCAATTTCCCCTCTTGGTAAGGGGCTGGCATTTGCTGTTCTGCTTAAAATGCTTCATACAGGTACAGCTAATTCACTCTAGGCAGCCTCTTTTTCAAATGATAGGTTAATATGCATCATAACAAAGGTATTAAAGTAGCACGGTTCCTGTAGAAAGACATACTGAGCCTGCAGTTTTGATGACAAAGTAAATCTCTCTTTACCAGGCCAAAAGTCAAAGGCATAACACAAACTGATGAAATAACTGATAAGAATTAACTCGCCGTGTTCAAGTCTGCTAATAAGTACTGGAAAATAAACTCAATAACAGGCCACTTTTAAGGCAGATCTGGTGTCACCTCTCCTTCATATCTGATGTAGAACTGTCAAGGCAGCATGAATGCCACATTGTGAGTGCTTGGATTTAATGCAATCAAGTGCTCTCGCTGGATTAAGGTCCAGTCTGCACTGCATAGATTGGATCTGAATGATTGTACAACTGACTTAAAAGCAAGAATTAAGATTTTCTTCATCACAAATTACTTACACAGTGCCTCTGCCACTAAAACTGGGCTGCCAGAAACATTTCTATTACTTTATAGAAAAGTTACAATCATCTGTCAAGTGTACCTGCCAGATCAGCTGAAAAACAGAACAGAAAACAAAGCCATTCATTTCAAGGCAGTCTAAATAGAAGATCATTAAGATTTAAAAGTCTTGAAGCTCAAAAGCTCACTCATGACAGTTTTTATAATAATAGAACTGTCCAGATTGCTTCAAAATAAATTACAAATAGCTTTTTTAACTTAAAATTATTTTTTGTTCTAGTCTGTCCTTACCTGTCTCTCCCTCCCTGGGCCCCTAGACACCTATTTAATCCAAGCAGAAAAGTGAGTTTAAGAAGAGTTATCCTTTTGAATTAAATAAGTAAATTGAAAAACAGAACAAGTTTTCTGGGTCATTATTAAATATTGAATAAAGGATATGATCACCCTTGTAACAATCAAATTGTAACCAAGGTGTTTTCCTTTTACTCCAGCTGAGTTGATGCAGAAGTCTCCTCCATCTCTCATCTCTCTGGCTGGAGGGGCACCAAATCCTAATCTTTTTCCATTTAAGAAAGCAACTGTTGACATTGGACATGGAAATCCAATTGAGATTGGGGAAGATCTGATGAAGAGAGCTCTCCAGTACTCAGCCTCAGCAGGGTATCTGTCATAGTTGCTTGCATTTCAAGACACCAGAAGCTAAGGATCATAATATCCTTTATTAGTGCATTGTCACCTGTGTTTTTAAAACCCTTTTTTCAAAAAATAGGTTCTTCCCAAAACCCATGGGTCTTTTTTCAATTTGCCTCACTATTTACATTTGAGTTCAAGTGAAAAATTTTGCAATGAGGTATGTAAAAAGAAAAAAAATCACTTTAATCACTTAAAACCCTGATCCTAGTTGTTCTCAAGCCAGAGTATTTCCTGTTAGTATTTGAGAATCCAGACTGCCAAATCAGACATTATTTTAAAGATACTGCATTACAACACATAGTTTCTATGTTTCTGAGTATTTCTTTTCATTTGGCACCATATACTAAAGTCAGTATGTAGAACTTGTGGTACTTGAGTGGATGTATTTATAGAATTGTCGTTTTTGGTACAAAAATTGCATATCATTACATTACTTTAGTGCTCATGTAAACTCCTCAGCAGACGGCACTGAGTCAGGTGAGAACAGGTTTGCAAAAATACTTGGGTACCTAAAGAGACACATGGAGCCTCAGTTAAGACTTTTCTTAATATTTAAATGAACCCAGCCATTTGTGAACACCCTACAAGATCCTAAGACGTTTTTTGGAAAGTGTGTTTTAGAAATTCTTGTAATCTGCAGTAGGTTACAAGCAGCATTAAGAACTTTGTCACACTGCCATATTCAAGTACAGACTGGTAATTTCTGGGAGTGGGTATTTTTCAGCCTCCACCCTTGGCAAATAATTTCTGCCCAGATTTCACTATGATAATGTGGTGTATGGACCACAGATGCCCATCTCATTTTCCTAATTTGACAAAGCAGTCATAACAATTGCATTTAAGTGTATCTGTGTGACAGTTGAAATCAAACTCTCAGGACTGCATGCTAGATTTGGCAGGGATTTAGAGGAACAGGCTAGCTTTGGCCTATATAAAGTCTTAGATATGCCTTCTTATTCACATTTCAGGATTCCAGAGCTCTTGTCTTGGCTAAAAGATTTCCAGCAGAATTTACACGATCCCCCCACAGCCAAGTACAGTCCTGAGCAAGGACAGATGGAAGTGTGTGTCACAACCGGCAGCCAGGAAGGCCTGTGTAAAGTAAGACCAAAAGATTCAAATGTTAGAAGCATTTCATTCAGAGAGATGTTTATTCTTCCATCATCAGTTCAGCTATATTCAGCATTAAGTGCCTTCTGTTACTACATGCAGGGTACAGTTTCATGTACTCTTTCTCCATAGATATGAATTACTCTAGGTTCATGTACAAGATAAGGGAAATGCAATAAAATTGGAGTGGCATTCTAGACTGTCAGGACTGCATGAAAGTTCAGGCAACCAAAGAGCCTGTGTAGAAAATATGCTATAAGGTAATATTTCATGTTACTCAAGTAGTGCAATAATAAGTGCATAGATGCTTTACCATAACTCTATTCTAAATATGTTTCTTCTTTTTCTTAACTTCCTGAGTTTTTGGGGTTTTTACTTCCTGAAATAGTTACCCTTTCCACTCCACTCTCACTGCTGTTTAGTTTAGTCTTTCTATAACTTATACAGTAGAAAGGGTGCTTCAGAGCACTGTCTTTCCATGTCAAATTGGTGGCCTATCTTAATTTGGCTCTAAAGCCAATTTTTAATCTGTTTGTTGCCTTTCTTACAGACAGGATAATTATATGGTCAGGGAATTACCAAAATATAATCAAGATACTTAATCCCACTAAGAAGTCAAAACTATGAAGCACATGTACAAAACCCAAACAATCTTTAAAACAGAATCTTTTCTTTTGCAGGTATTTGAAATGCTCATTAATCCTGGAGACAACATCCTTTTGGATGCACCCACATACTCTGGGACACTAGCAGCTGTAAGTATTCCTTAGCTACAAAACATTGTGAATGTTATGGTTGAACTAAACTGCAGTTTAGTGCCTGATCTGCACTCTTATAAATATTGTCTGTATTTGCCATAAAAATGTATCTAAGACTCAAGATTTTCATGTCCAACCAGTTAAGTTCATAAATATTAACTCACAGAAGGTTTTCTACTGAAAGTTCTATGAAAGCTATTTGAAGTTCCTCTTCCAAACACTAGTTCATTCAAGGGCTAAGATCACATATGGGGCTGGAAAGAAAGCCATCAGGACCTAGTTTGGTTGAATTAAATTTATAATAAGTGGGTGTGTTAACATGTCAGCATGTTTACCTGAAGTATTTCATGATCAACGTATACGATAGCTATACATAGTATAATATTGGGATAGGCCTGAAACACCCATATATGAGTATGAAGATATGAATTAGTGACAACTCTACAAAAGCAGCAAAATTTACTTCTGAAAAGTAGTTTAATCAGTATAAAATTAAATGTCAACTCAAAATGCCTAAAAGCTGCATGAAGGGTTAGAACAAATACACCACAAATTCAGTTGTCCCTCATTGCATCAAAATAAATTGTTATTGCTTGCTGTCCTAAATTTGAATATATAGTCTAATCAGCTGTACTTTTTAAGGAATGTATTTTGACAATACAGCAGCTTGCAATTTTGCTTAAAAATGCAGAGCACTACGTGGTACAGATTGAAATTCCACAGAGGAGAGACAGCAAGCTTTTTCATTGGTATTTCACCTATATTTTTTCATGCTGCTGTCAACATGTCACTGCAGTAGCATCATTTCATTCTTCTTTGTATTGCTGAATATATCTATTGAGAACAGATTCTTTGCCCTTTGTCAGTGAAGAGTAGCTTAAAGCTCTGACATTTCCACCAAAGTAGAGTGTAAATTGTCAGTAGGAAACAAAGGTTCTGTGACCTTAACTGTCTGTGGTGAGAGTATAAGAAGTCCTGAGAGAACAGTTCAGGTTTACAAACTCCCTTTCTGCTTGAAAAAACAAATCTGATTTCCTAGAGAAGAGCAGCAGTTGAACATAGGAGTTACCCACTTCTTCTGAGTTGGCTTAGTAGGACAGATAAAAACTAATATGATAAGTTTGACAAGCCTTAACAGCAAATTCAGGCAAACTTTTATTTGATTCATGGAGCTTGAGATATCTGTAAAATCAAAAAAACCCAACTTTGCATTGATGAAATTTTACAATGCCAATGACAAAAAGGAAGGCCTTTGAATCACACAATTATGACAGTTTTGTTCCTTCTATCAACAGCTGAGACCCTTGGGTTGTAATATAATTAATATTCCTAGTGACCAACATGGCATTATTCCAAAAGCTTTAGAAGAAATTCTGTCTGCTTGGAGCCCAGAGGATGTAAAAAATTGTAGCAATCACCTCCCCAAATTCCTGTACACTATTCCAAATGGATGCAACCCAACTGGCAACTCGCTGACCACAGAGCGCAAAAAGGACATTTACCAGGTATGGAGCTGTGGTCTTGTGAACATTGTAGGTGGAGATAGATAAATATCAGTCTTGTTTCAGTTGAAGGTATCCTATGTGTGGTATTTTGCCCCATTACTGGTCCAGTAGACATTCCTCCTAGAACTTGTTTCTAGCAGAATCTCTTTCACAACAGCTCTTCAGAGGTACACTATGCCTTAGATAAACTGGTTTTCAATGGCAGCTGGTACCTTTGGCATGGGCATCTAACTGGATTTACTGCATGTTGCCTGCCCAGTTTGAATGCCACGCCACATGGAAAAGAGGTTCAGTTGCATACAAGGGTCTGTGTACTACAGGTACCATGATTACTCTTATTTTTTGATATCTAAATTGGGCACTGGAAGGCTTCTCATCATAGGGGCTTCTATATAATGAATGACCAATCAATAGAAGCATGATATGATGCTGGTTAAAAAAAAAAAAAAAAAACAAAAAAAACCAAACAAACAAAAAAAAAAACCTGACTGAATTTGCACTGTCTTTAACTTTTATTCCTTTTGTTACTTTTTACTAATTTATTTAGCTTGCAAGAAAATATGATTTTCTCATAATAGAAGATGATCCTTACTACTTTCTTCAATTTGAAAAGGTAATTTGTCTTTGATAATCTTTAGTAACACCTTATTTCCTGAAGAGAAGTTAAGGTTTCAGGAGAGAAGTAAGGTTTGAGCCCTGGACCTTCCTGCATGCCTCTTCTTCATGTCCTAGCAAGGCAGTCGTAGGCCTCACAGTCTGTGGTCCTTTCAGTCATTTTCCCCTTTGTGGTATTTTATATCCTGTTAATTAGTGGTTCAAATTTCTCAAGCCTCATACAGGATAGAATTTTTCAGTAATCAAAAAATCACAAAGACTTTGCAGAGCAAAGTACTTGAAATTTGCAGCCCCTTAATGTTCCTTTCTCCCTGTCTCTTCTTTCATTCAGCAGAAGACTGCCTACTCTGCATCTACTGTACCCCATTTTTATCCCTTTGCCTTTTGGAGGGTCTGGGAATTCTCCCAGTACCACAGATAGCAGCTTCCCTTCTTCATGTAAATTTTCTGCAAATTTCATACTTGACTCTACAGTTACTCAGTCTTTAAAAATACCTAACTTCAGAAATCAAAACAGGTCTTACAAAGCAATAAAACATTGGTAGAAGATAAAGGTCAGCATTTTCTCTTTTGAAGTACCTTTTTATGGAAGGAGGCAGTAAAACTGCTTCATTTACTCATTGAATAGTATTGTGAAGCTTTGTAAGAAAATGTAGGGGAGAAGATGTAAAAAACAGAATTCTTGATAAGGAAAAAGTATGCTGGACTCAGATCTTCACAATTTGGTCATATCTTCTGATTTCATTTTTTAATATAGCAAAGCAAAATGCTACAAGGCTCCATTTTAGAAATTGCAGTACCTTTTTATTCCACAAGAAATCTTGGCAGAAAAATCATTATTTCTCTCTCCTTCTTATGGCATCATATCAATACATAAACTGAACATTTATATGCTGAACAGTGGGCTAAGCAATCATCAAAAAAATAACAAATCTGGTTTCTTGAAGATATTCACAGAATATTGTAATCACATCTCAGAAAGCTAGGCTAAATAATCACTTGTCAGCAAGTTACTGCCATGTTTTCCTTGGAATACATGTTTGAGAAACGAATTCTTCATAGTAAAGAAAATAATCCCATTATAATCCTTACTAGCACCTTGAATTTTATTTTTTGTTTTTTATTCCAAGCCATGGGCTCCAACTTTCCTTTCAATGGATGTGGATGGCCGAGTTATCAGGACCGACTCTTTCTCTAAAATTCTCTCCTCTGGGTAAGGCCAGCTGCAGACCACTTAGCATTGCCTATTCAGTTAAAACACAAGACTTCATACGAAGTGATGAGACATGCCATAGTGTTTTCTCATTTAATAACTATCCACTTCTGGAATGAACTTTGGAATCAACAGCTTTTCACAGTCTACTCACTTTTCATGTCATCTCTTGGCAGTCATTTTACTCCAGGTTCTGTTTCTCTTCTGTTGCAGATAGTTAAGCCTCTTCCCCCCAAGCAGCCCATTCTTGCAGGCACTGCCTAGGCAGAAAGACAGATGCTGGATTCCAGCTCTGTTTCTGGAACTCTTAGGAGCTTTTCTCTCTTCTTTTTTCCATTTCCCTTTTTATCTCTCTCTCTCTCTCTCTCTCTCTCTTACTATTCCTGCAAGCTCCCTGAACTTGTAATAGACAAGAAACAATCATTCTTCACAAACTGTTCATAGGGTTGTACTGATATCTAGCCTTCCAGTTCTTTCAGGTTGTTTCCACCTGCCAGAAAAAAACTAATTTGCCTGTTTTCCATTTCACACAAGTCAATGTATTTGATTTTTAGTTTGCTTTTGTCTGTTAATCTAATAGTTATAAAAAATTATTGTGAATTCTGCATTGGCAGCCGGTGGATTATAACTCGTCCTAGAGAAAGTGAGGAGACAACGTAATGCTAAGTGTGATTGCATTTTCAAAAGTGACACCACAAAATGGCATGACATGGTACTATCTTTTCCAAAGACACAAATGAGTTTACTGGTTCCATTTTTCTTCAAATAAAAAAAAATCAGCCAATCTGTAAAGATGGGTAATAAGAATTTGAAGCAAAAGTAACCATCTAGTTTATCAATCTAAATTCCATTTCTTCTGCAGTACTGAAAAGGAGTGAAAGAGTAAAGCCATTTGCCATTTATCTGTTTGTCATAAAGCCTGAGCATTCTTGAGTTTCTTTCCATTATGGGAAAACCTATCTTTACTTCCCTTTGATTCATGTAATATTTTTGGTTGTAGAGGACATCTCCCAAATACAGATTTTGTTCTGAAGCCTCATAACTAAGAAGCTACTTATAAGCATTAAAACCCCTTAAATGTTTTTATTTTTTTTGACACTCAGCTTCTAAAAATTGTATAACCTGACAGCACTATGAAGCTATAGATAAGTTTGAATGCATGAGATCCTTACACTATCAATAAAATGGCTGCATGTTTTCTCACATATAACTCAAAGTATTAGCATGTTGCATTTCTGTAATAACTTTTTGTTTGGTTGGTTTCCAGTTTAAGAATAGGTTTTCTGACGGGTCCCAAGCCTCTCATCGACAGAATTGTTCTACACATTCAGGTGTCAACAATGCACACCAGCACTTTCACACAGGCAAGTACCAAGCCACCAAATGAATTGTATTTAGAGAATACAACATATTCCAAGTTATAAGAAACCAGAAGCAAACAGCTTTGTACTTTCACAGTTGCTCTGCACTTTTGCATCTTTGTTTATGCACATTCATTGTCAATTCTGCCAAAGGAAGAGAGTGGTCTCTCTCCATATAACTCAGAACCAGAGCTAGAGGGTTTTCTCAGTGCATGGATAGTACAGCTGATATCCCCTAACCCTCAGATTTCAAGAATCAAGATTTGAAATACTTTATCTCTTCCTGGCAGGTTCATTTGAAAAACCTCAATGTAAAGCACAGCATGGAAGAAACCTTCATATATTATTTTTTTTATTCTACTTTCCAATTAAAACATTACTAGCAACCCACAAAGACATTTCAAAGCAAGCTGACAACTACATCCCCTTCATGGTTAGTAATAAAGAGACACATCTAAATACAGCTTTGGTCTTCCATCTCCAGTAATTCATCACAGAGGCACGACTAAAGCAGAGAGGCCAATGTGGACAGGAAGATAAAGCAATATACATTGCCTTCCTCTTTCTCCTCAGTTATCACATTTAGCTCTTCATCCATTTTTCCCTCCCCCCAGCCCAATTTCCAAATACTGCCAAGATCCTTAGAGATACCAGTAACACAGGGTGTATTGGCCTTGGCACCTCTGTTTATAAAGGTCTCCAAGAGACACCTCATGCGATTTCATGTCTAGGGAATGTTGAATAATGCATCTGGCTATGGATCTTTTGATGATTGTGGAGCAGTCCTGTTTAAAACACGGTATTGATGATGTGTTTTATTTCCTTAGATTATGATATCACAGCTGCTTCAACAATGGGGACAAAAGGGTTTCTTGGAGCATGTAGACAGGTATGGTTATGTCATATGCTGAATCCCATCATCTGTCATTCTGCTACTTGTCACCTACATCAAATATTCTTTGTAGTAAACAAGTCAGAGGAGGTGCACCAGTATAAGACCAACTAGGCAAGGCAGGTCACCAAGACTGTGACTGTTGGGTTCACACAAGAGCCCTGAGGAGACACAGAGTGAAGTTGCAGACAGGCAAGTCAGGGTATGTCATCTACCACTCCAGGCAGACAATCCACCAGTCCATCATGCAGCTCCCACCTGAAGGAAACTCGAGAGGATTCTGGAAGCTTCAAGCCAGTGAATAAACTTTTGATCCCTGCTAAAGTGTTAGGGTCTAGAGCAAAAGCTGAGATCACTGAGCACAGAATCCATTGAGAAGGAGTCAGCATAGCCTGTATAAAGGGAGTTCTTGCCTCACTTAGTTAGCAGGAATTTACACTCTTGCCATCTTTGATCCCCTGATTGTGGATACTGGTAGAAAAACAGTGAGGTTCATTTACACACACTAAACATTGCCTCTCACTTAGAGAGAGAGCACTGGGCTACCATGTAAGTGACATGGCATTTCTTGCATACTGACTGACACACATTTAGCTTTCATTTATTATGCAGGAGAACCATAATTTCTCTTGACTCTCAGTGTCTCATTTTATATGCTCTACGTGGATACCATTAGAGCCCCAAGTTTTTCACTTCAGTAGGAGTGTGCTACACTCTGCAAAGGCCTGTAACAGCAACATGAGCAAAACATGCAAAAAATTCTTATATCTCGCTATAACAGCCACTTGCATCCCCCTGATGTTCATGCTGTAAGCAGCAATATTTGAAAAAAAACACCAAACCAGACACACCAGCCTTAGCTTTGCTTTGTTTTAAGATTTAGGAACATAAAGAAAAGTCTCACAGGGAAACTTGGAGTGTACTTTAGCTCAACTTTCAGTAGTTCCCAAAAAATAAATCCCAAATGCATCAGCTGACTGCAGTCCCACAGCTGACTGCAATCTCTTCCAGCTGATTTCATTTGTACAAGGGGTGAGGTGATAGATCAGGCTTTGGAGTTGAAGATTGTCTGTTTTTTGGAGCAGCTACATTTTTGGGGAAGTTTCATCTTACTAATTATTATGATTTCAATATGTAATTAAAGTGGTAACAGGTAAAAACTTTGTAGCAGAATTTGTAATTCTGGTAAAAATTGCACAAAGGAGATTTAGTCTTTCATATAGAATGTAATAATAGATATGGCTGAGCCCCAAAGCTGTTTAAGTGTCTGGATGTATTGGTGTTTTTATATCAGATGTAATAAAATACATCCAGAAATCAAAGCTAATGGTTCAGAAAGTATTTTAAAAAATACAAATGTAAAATTATGTAAATTATGCAAATTACTAAGGATGTTTTCTCAAGACATGGGAACACATTTGCATTTGAATTATGAACTCAGTATCAGGCATTTCTCTTGTGTCTTCCACTGCACAGCTGTGTCATTTTATGTCAACAAAATCCACTGCACATGATCCGTGGTGAAACCTGGGTTAGGATCATTTTTCCCAGTAGGAGATTGAATTATTTGAAACTGTTACTTAAAGTATGAAGGAGATAAGTTCAAAAGTTTAGAAAAGGGGAAGCTGTGAAATAGTTATGACAGGTTTATCATATGATTTGTTTTTTACCTTGTCAAATGTCATTTCCATGTGTACCTGTTACACAAATTCAACCCAAATGCACAAATATTAAGTCTGTGCTTTTGCATATGTTTATGTCCCTAATTTTCTTCAGTGTGTGTGCTTCGTGTGGTAAACACTGTTAACAGGACTTGTATCTACTGCTGTAGTAGACAGAATGGATGTAATATAGAAAAGGTTTCTATGATAAGTGTAAAGCTGAAGAAGCAGCCACACAGGGACTTCCTCTGTCTGGTTGATCAGTACTTTGTTGGAGATGCAGTGAAGCAGTAAAGACTTCTTGGATACAAAAACAAAATTTTATACACACAGTATACTGTGTTGTGCTCACCTAGGATAAGCTTATATTTCTATTAAATGTGCACTTGAGTTGTTCAAGTAGAAAAGCTTTTTTTCTGCCTTCAGAAACAAATGAACTCTGAAATGATACAAGTTCATAACTTTCAATTGATTATTTGCTTTCAGAGTGGTGGACTTCTACAGGATCCAGCGGGATGCAATGCTCACTGCTGCTGACAAGTGGTTAAAAGGTCAGAGTGCAACACAGATAATCACTTATATTTTTGCTATTTATCATCTTTGTGCTCAAGAAAAATCACTTAAGTTCATCTCTTGACTGAAGTGACAGATAAGCACTGTAAGCAAATCAATTCCATTAAATATTAAGCTTAGGACAAATTCTCTATTGCTGTGTTTTTATGCTTTCTGGTAGGACAGGGAGATAGATGGTGATGACAAAAAGCTCACCACATTACTATTTGAAGCAATTTTACAAAAAGCCTGTATTTCAGTTCATTAGGTTCTTATACTTTTGATGTTTAAAATCTGTCTTTAAAAATCTCTGAAATAATGATCTTAATTTAAAAGAAGATACAAAAAATCATTATAGCAGTAGTGATAATAATGTTTGTATCAGCAAATCCAATACATCACTGAATCTATGATGTATCCATTGAAAGAAGGGCATAAGTTTCCTCTTTGATTCCATTTTCTCTCTCTCTTTCTCTAGACTTGGCAGAATGGTACCCTCCTGCTGCTGGCATGTTCTTATGGATCAAAATTAAGGGTATTTCAGATACACAGCAGCTGATAATGGAAAAGGCCTTGAAGAAAGAAGTATGACATGTGATTTAATGATTTATGATCTTAAAATTAAAAAAGGAAGAGATAAAATATCAGTATCTATCCACATGTGTGCACATAAACAAGCAGGGAAACTTGCTGTGCATCATCAATAAGTCTCCAAGTCAGGCACTATGGCATAGTTATTGATAAACAGAATATTTTCATTACTCTATTCAGATGTTGATATTTTATCAATTTACTTAAATTGAAACCAAGATAACATATGGTATATGACATATATATATAACTAATATATATAACTATATGTATGATGGCTGTTGAGCAAATTTTTTAATGAGAGAAATTAAGTTTGTTTTTATTTCTCCCATTTATAAGACCCAGCAGTGTGTACTGAGTAAGCTACACCCCAGGTGCTTCTAAGCATTGTGATGATATAAATGAGAACTGGTAACCAAAACCTAAGACCCTTTGGTTTTATTATGAAAAACCTGGTTACAGGTTGCATATTTTTGTCTCCTCATTTTGAAAAAAGGATATACTGCACCATGTTCTGATACAAGTGTGTAAGCATTGAGCTTTCTCAAATTTAATTTAACATAGTGTTTTAAAAATGTAAAAGTGGTAATAACTGTGTGGTTAATCAATTTTTTGTAGGTATTACTGGTTCCTGGAGGAGCATTCAATATTGATAGTTCACAGCCTAGTTCTTATGTCAGAGCCTCCTTCTCTCTGCCTTCTTCTGCCCAGATGGATCTGGTGAGATTTTTTTTTTTCACATTTTTATCAAGACAGTTTCTCACACAGTAATGCTCTTTTATTTTTACATCTGTCTCCTTATATTTTTTTCTTGACTGTTAGAGGTTTTAGTCTGTAGGTGATTAAGCAGGACTTCTGCAGCACTATTAGCTGTTCCTTAATTAAGCAAGATACTCATCCAAATGGCCTGCAAGATACCAAAGTTTTAACACCACTTAGAATTTTTCTGTGTATCTCATACATACAGTGTCTCACACTTAAATCTCCCAGACATTATTTATAAAAGCTTTACTGAAAGCAGAGTAAATAGTAAGACCTGTTGTTTGCTAAGCATTAGCAGGCATCATGTATCTTTCAGACTTTGCATTCCTGAAATTCTGAGACTGAATTATCTGTGTTGTTTTGGGAATTTTTTGTAAGAAAAAATATTGTTTTTCTTTCATACAATTTATATACATGCTTTATTTTATTACTTGGGAACTAATCTTGTTTTGGGAGCATTTTTGATGTTATTGGGCCCTATCTATAAAATCAGTGGGAGAAAAGATAAGAGACATTTATTTGTGCAGATTTAATACTGGTTTGATTTAGGTGCTTGAAAGAATTCAGTATTTGTATTTGTACTTTCATGCAATTGTGAAGGTTTGTAATAGATAAATGCTTCTATTGCCTTTTTAGTTCTTCTGCATTTCTTCTAACTTTTCCTTTTTCTTTGGTAAAGTAGTCCATAACCATACTATTGACAGTCAAGCTGTATTTTTACATATAAAAATCCTCACTCAACTCTTCTTTCTTTTTTTCACTTTTGGAGTCTCCGGGCTGTAATATTAAATTAAAAGAGATACTCTTCCAGAGATCACTAATTTGTTAGAAGTTACATCTGATCTCCAAATAACCTTTGAACATCAATATATGCATTTTTCTGTTTCAGAAATCTCTGCCTTTTATTTTCTATCAGAGAATTGGAAGCTTTGTGCATGTGCAAAGCCCATACATGATTTTATAAAAGGAAAAGAGAGAATATCAGCAAAACTTTGCATTATAAAATATTGATTCTATATGGTTAGGGCAGTTTTAGTAGCTTTACAGGTTTGATGTGTTCCCTATTCATGTAATGCTGAAATATAAATGTAAACCATGTTTGTCATTGCAGGCCTTCCAGAGACTGGCTGAACTTATAAAAGAATCCTTGTGAAAAAGCTAAATAGAGCTCTTGCAGTAATAAAAATCATCTCCAGAAAATATTTAGCAACATTTGGATTTTATCAGAACACTTTATAAGCAAGCACAATACAGTAGATGTTTCCTTAGATCTTCTCAGCTAAAAAAAGGACAGAAAATGAAAGTGAAAAACAATTTGCCTAATGTTTTTTAACAGGACATTGCATTACAAAATTTATTCAATTCAGAAACATTAAAAATACTCAAAACCAAAATGTTCTATTTCCTGTAAAATCCATAGTTTTGTTAGATTTGAATTGATTTTTGTTCTGACTTTCATTTTCCATTTGAGTTGGGAAACAAAAATCATTTACTTAGAAAGCTGCACTTGAGGTGGTCTAAGCCACTGTTACTTCTCACTATTAATCTCAACTGATACATTCCTCCAAAATCTTATGTTGGAATTGTCTCATGTGTCACTTACATTCTTGTCCTACTGTATGGCATCTGGTTTTAATGATTTGAGGATCAGTATTTACTTTTACTAATGTTTTGTCAGATAAAACTGATGTAAGTGTGTTTAAAAAATTGAATCTGGTCCAGCAAAATGAGGTTATGATTACAAAAAAACTGAGGTCCCTTGCAATTTACAAGGGCATTGCAGTTCATTCTCTTTGTAAAAGGTATTCTGATTGCTGGTTTTTACTTCAGTCTGTGAATAATTACTCTGGGCCTGTGTTAGAAAATCTCTGGTTTGCCAAGGCATGTGGATATGCTAAGGGAACCACTCTTGGTTATTCTATCAGATGTGATTTTGAATGGAGAGTGTAACTGAACAGGGGGCATGGTGGAATAAGTACCAGATGCAAACAAAATGAAAATATAAAGAAATGTTTCAGTCTCTTATCCCTTGGTTATTGTCATCCCAAATGACAAAATGACATTTGATACTCAGCAACAGGTACAAAACCTTCAGAAAGTTTTAGCTGAACTGATTTGAGGCTTCTCACTTGGATTAGTGACTTCAGTTTTATTTACTATTTGGATGAAAGCACTGTGGTTTTCCACCTATATCAGATGGCTGTTTCTTTATGTGCAACTGTTCAGAATTTCAAAGTAAAACATTGTTCAAGGATCTAGTTAGCCATTCAGCAGCCCAGGCAACCCAAGCAAATAACAGCTAGGCACAAGCTTGCTTCACTGGAAGTTTCACAACAGGTATGATTTTAATACTTACTATAATTTTCATTCCCTCTTTTCCTCCTAGTTATAAATAGCATGTGTCACAACACAAACCTAGCACAGATGTATGCCTTTCCCAGCATCCTTCCCATTCGCAGGATCATTCCAGTGCCTCCAGCCCAGCATCAATTTTCGTGTCTGTCCCAAGCCTTTCAATTTAGTCACACATCCATGCCATCTTGAACAGCACATCTAAGATCAATCCTCTTCTCAATTCCCACATTACTGCAGCTTTTAGGTTAATCCAGTCTTTAGCCTGCAGTCCCAAATCTGCTCTCAGGGTGCCAACATTGTCTTTGAAGACAAACTTGTCCCATTTTACATGGTTTGATGGTGCTAATTGGGGATCCAAACCAGCAGTGCCTCCTGTGCTGTGCCACTCAACAGAAAGTATTCACATCTCAACTCACTTTCATAAGCATGTGTAGAAATTATGATAGCTCTGATGCTGCTATCAGGCAATTTTTATCTTAACTGCAAAAAATATTTTATACAACAAATTGATGTGTCTGGTTAATTAAAATAATATTTTTATAGAAGATTAAATGTAAACATCTTTTAAGAGTGATTTGAGTTCTCAGATAAATGCTATTGTCATTGTCAAATATTTTTGTCATATTGTCATTCATCCACACCTGAATTAGATAAACATAATCAAAATACCATTATTAAGTAAGCCTTAAATTGGTGATGTGTTGAATAAACCACCTTAATTTTCAGAAATTTAAATGTTAATTTGGTTGAATGTAAGCTAAATGCAATTCTATTTGTGTCATATTACCTGGCTTTGCTATCAGCTGATTTAATTTAGAGAGAGGGGTTTTTATTCCCAACTGTAGTGAAGCGTCTATAATTAAATTAATATCCTGAACAATGCAAATTGAACAATGGCAGTGAAATCCTATATGCACATGTTGTTCCTCTGAACTTCTTAATGCACATTTTCTGGTCTCCTGGGAGAGAGCTTTCACCATTATTAAATGTTCATGGAGGAAGTCACTTGAGACAAAAGGAAAAGGGTGGGCAACATGTTCACATAGGAAGAAATGACAGTTTGGGCTTTCCCTTTGCATTTCATCCATCCACGAGCAAATAACCTCTCTCATTCGTAGCTGTGTTGAAGCCATCTGATGCAAGTGACACAATCTGCCACTGGGGAAAAGAGGACATGGGAAGAGCAGGGCAGGTCTGGGTGTGCTGAGAGCAGCCCCAGTGCTGCCTGGTGGGGACACTTGAGGAGGAAGTTGCTGCAGTGCTGGAGAGTTGCCTGGCACCGGCAGCTCCCCACAGCCTGGGTCTTACTTCTGAGTGAGCATTTACCTGCCCATTCTCTTGTACCTGCACTCTGGTTCCACTGCATTTTCATGCTTTTGGCAGATGAAAACCACCTAGAAATTCTGGACAAACTCTGAACGCTTAAAAATTCTATTTGCATTTTAAAAAAATCTATTTGTATTTCAGTTCTACTTGTATTTTTAAATCTTGTGACCTACAGATTCACAGTTCTTTCAGTTCTGCCTTTGGAATCTGGACTGTGATCCACTGAGGCAAATATGTGGAAGAACTCTATTGAGCTGCACTTTGCATGTCCTGATCTGTCTTGTTTTCTTCATTGTTTGATAACAGGTTTTGAGCAGCCCACTCTCAACAGTCTTATGTGGGAACAGAGCAGTGGCAGTGTTTGAACTGTAATCACTCTGAATGTGAAGAAACATGCATTTTCATTCTTCTAATACTGTTCCCAGGAATACCATGCTGTACCTTACTTTTTTCCTAATGATTATGGAAACTATTGTGCAACCCTGCAGAGCACAAAAGTCACAAGGGGAGAAGTATAAGGCTCTTGCTGATGTGAGAATTCATATCCCAGAAACATGTTCACAAATCTGGCTACAGCTAGAAGGTTCCCTATAGCTGTACAGAATGTGGAGAATACCTTCAGAATTATATTTTCTTTTTATTTTCAAATTATATCAGATCTGGATTGACATAACAAGTGGATATGCTGTAATTTGGTCTGGAAAAAATTAACATGAAATTCTTTCTGTTCTTTGATGTACACAGAACTTTGACCTTTTTCTACATTTGGCTAATAATGAACTTAAGATGCTTTCTTGCAGTTTCATTCAATAAATCAAGCATTAACAGAGGTAGATAAAGTTCTTCTGACAATATTAAACTATTTTATTACCTTTTATGGAATGTATACTTTAATACACTCTCTGATTGTCCACCTCTCCACAAAAAAACTACTAATAAAGCAAAGGGATGGAAAGACCGCTTCGGATTTCTTGGTGGATTACATGAAATCTTATTTTCAACACGGTTCCAAGAACTTGGAAGGTGTTACTTAATAAGAAAATAAGCTAGTTTCTGCATCTGTGAGGAAGACTAGCAAGAGTTACTGTCTTTGTACAAGCCTAGCCAGGTAAATTGTAAACATTTTAGGCAACCCACTAACATGAAAGCAAACAGCTGAAGTTTTTCAGTAATGCCGACGAAAGAAGATGCTTTATCCCAAACCCAAACTAATAGAGAACAGCCTTGATTTTTACAGATACTGCAATAACCCACATATGCAAATCTGCATTTTTTTTTTTTCTGGATTTCTTTGTTCAGTTCTTTTTAAGGCTGTTTCTAATCCACAGGAGGCCCAGGTGACATAAATTTTCAGTAAAGCCAATTATTTTCTTACAATTGTCACCATATCATTTTTTATCCCTTACAGATATGCTATTACCTTATACTCTGCATTTGTTGTAGGTTGCATGATACATAATCCCATTAACTTCTCTCTGGCTGGTGGCAAAGTCTGACCCAAACACTTTCTCAGTTAAAGCATCACTTTATGAGACCGGCTCGAACTTTAGGGAGATGTAACTCAGAAGGGTAACTGTCTGGAATATAATATTGCCTATATCTTCAAATAACAGCAGTTATGCCAAATGAATAAATGTGTTACTTCTTTCTGCCTCCTAATTGGGATAATGTTTCTCATTTTTATCTTTTTACTTCTTTTTATTTAGCTATTCTTGCTTATTACCCTAGCAAGTCTGTGATAAGCCATAGATGTCAGATTAGTTCCCACATAATAGATGTGAAGAGAGGACTTTGAGAAAGCAACATGCACAGATGGTTCAAACTCCGTGGATATCAGTCATGCTGGCAAGTGGTGTTTACTGTGAACAAAAATCCCAGGGACTCATGAGTTTCAAAGCCAAAGGAAATCAGCTTTATAAGAAAGGCCATGCATTCTCATTACCTCTGAGAAGGATATCCTATCTTGGTTTTAAGACTTGAAATGATGGAAGACCAACCAGAATAATGTTGGATTAAAAAGCCCTTCATTACATGATATTCTCTCCTGTTATGTCACTCGTTTTAATTCAGCTATTTCCCTAAAGTCAAAAGTAAAAGATAAAAAGGATATATTTCAAAAGTCTGGAGCTGGACTCCTAATTAATGAGTTTTCAAAAGATTTTCCAAAATCTCCTCAAAATCCACTCTAATCAGGGTGAAGATATTTCCCTTTAAGACAGGAAGGTTTTGTAAAGTAGAGAAAACAGTGGATAGTGGAAATAGTCTCTATATTGGCAAATCACTGTTTGCTGTCTGGTGTCTAAAATAAGGAAATCACATTTTAGCCTTTTATGATTATTATATTATCATAAACAGCATAGACATCTGATGTCAGGAGCATTATATTTTAAAAAGCCATTGGATTCGCCTTGTTTTGAATTCTGGCAATTCAGGTCTTGGGCTACTTTGTAAAAGTGCCATTCAGGAAACTAATTTGGAGTTCCTTATCTGTAGTACCAAAGCCATGAAGGTGGGACAGCATAAAACGTTCATACTCACTGTTTCTAAAAGTAAAACTGGCTTTCAAAGTGGGTAAAGTATTTAGGGAGGTAA
This sequence comes from Zosterops lateralis, assembly GCF_965231275.1. Taxonomy (NCBI): domain Eukaryota; kingdom Metazoa; phylum Chordata; class Aves; order Passeriformes; family Zosteropidae; genus Zosterops; species Zosterops lateralis. The sequence continues at coordinate 38,423,942 of NC_139766.1, forward strand.
AGGCCTACTGATATTTTTTTTTTATATTAGATTCCTGAATGACCAAGTTAATTTTTAAAACAGAACTAAAATTCTTAAGACCATTACATGGTTTTGATAAATCCCATATAAGAAGTTTCATGATTCAAAACTGTAACGGCAAGAGGAAATCTTTGCAACATTCTTGTAAGTTTCCTGAATGAAATATTGCAATGCTGTGGCTACACATACACCTACACATTACATCTGTGGTCTAATAAGGGTTTGATTTACAAACTGATTGATAGTGTGCACTGACCTCCCTTTCAGATTAGTTCTGAAAATAAAAATAAAAATAAAAATAAAAATAAAAATAAAAATAAAAATAAAAATAAAATATCAGTGATTCTTAGGACAACAGAAGTAAGAAGGATAACACTGGAGCTAATAAGCAGAGGAGGAAAGGAGAGTAGGAAAGAAAAGTCTAGTGACAAAAGACAAGTAGAAATCTTCCCCAGAGCCAGACACAAATTGAGATGTTGTTGATCTTGAATTGTTGAATTGTTGATCTCTGTTAGAAATGGTTCTAATACTCATTCACAGTTCTAACCACACTTTTACATTGTGAAATGGCCTTCTTTGTCAAGGGAAAAAATATTTTACTTCTCTAAAATTTGTATCAAACTGTATATTAAGGATGATAAACACCAGGCTAAAACAACCATATATCACTATGTAACTATGGGCACTTTGAAGAATCTCATAAAAATTTTGGCTTAGTCTGTTTGTTCCCCAGGCTATAACAGAATTCTTCTAATAGCTTTCCTAACATCTTTTCCTCCAAACTAGGCATTCAATAGCTGTCACAGCTTGCTTCCAGTAGCAGCTTTACAGACCACAGAAAATACAATTGCTGTGATAAATGAGCTACACAAATCTTTTGCCCCTGCCAAAAACTGAAACTCACAACAAAGCCTTGCTCCTGCACCTTAACATTACACAGGATTTTGTGCAGGCCAAATATATAAATGGATTTGAAAAAGGGATTAAACACAATGATTTGGAACAGAACCATAAAAGACTTTTGAACACAATGATCTGTGTGGTCCATACCAGGATTTCCTAATCTAATGATTGCCTGAATGGAAAAGAATATCAAGGGATCACTAAATAGTTCCCCATTTTTTATGCTCTTGCTTTGGCCAGTGACAGACACACTGGACAAAAGAAAATTGGTCTTAACTAATACGAAAATACAGATGTTTATGTTAGCTTGTCTCTGATTTAGCAAGGACTGTTCAGCTAAGACATATTATTGTGTAGGAAGTGAGTAACAGTGAGAATTGAAATCTGGGGCCAAGCTATAGAGCAATCCACAATTCATGCATAGACACTGAGTCAGTTTACTGCTAAGCTTTTCTTAAGGTCACATTGTTTTTCTAGTCTTGTGCTCAGCTCAAGGCAGTGGCTACATTATCATGCAGGGTCTATATACAATATCTCATTTCCCCCTTGTAACTGCAGTTGAATACAGATGCACCAAACAGCTGCATTGGAACAACATATTGGTTATGTACCAAAGAGAAAAAAATCCTGACGGTGTCACCACAAGGGCAGAGGATTCTAAAAGGGTTTTACCTGGATTTCCTGCTCCTTTTTGAGTAACTTCAAATGAGTCCCTTTAGACTCTGTATCCCCATGGCGATAACAGTAGCTTACATCCTTTGTAAAGGACTTTGTTATACAATGATGCTAGTGACATTTCCAGGTATTTACATCATCAAATTACATAGTAGAGTGTGACAAAGAATGCAAATTCGTTTGAGATTTTCTTTTTCATGGATGCAAAGAGGAATATTATCCATTTCATCATTTCTGATTCAAAGACGTAAAAATTATTTTCTGAATTTCCTAGTATTTGGGGGAGGGGAAGGAGAGACAGAAGATAAGAGTATACATCCTGTCTTTAAGAATCTAAACTAGTAGCCCCTGTATCACTTCCATGCTAGGAGGATTATCTCTCCAGTCACTCTGAGGACAGTGGTGAAAGAGAGGTGCATCTGGATCAGGAGGCTTCATTGCTCTGGGTCACTCTAGCTGCACTCAAGGCAAATGCCCCATCTCTCCCCAGCAAGGGGACAGGCCTGGGGGGACAACCTGCTGAGCCAGGCTCCCACACTGCCCCAGCTTCCTGTGCTGCACTTCTGAATGCAGAAACTGTGGCATGCATTTAGGTGTTCCTGTGTGAAATAAGGCAGCTGGGTACTGCATGCCTTCTAACCTGCCACAGTGGTTCTCACATGCTTCAGCAGACTGACTTTGAAGTGGCATTTGCCTTACTCTGACAGAGCATCAGAGTTGTCACTGAATCACAGTGCCTGTCATTTGTAGATCCCTCCATAAGCGCTTCTTGAAAACATCTCCCAGACTGGAGCTATTGCAAGAACTGGTCCTGTGTTTTCATTTCAATTTTATTTGAAGCATAGGGCAGGAAATGGGGAAAACCCATCAATATGGTACCCCTCATAACAGCAATTATGAGGAGTTATTAATATTTACAAAGCTTTTTAAACTGTCTTATTTACTAGATGTGGCTCTAGGAACTCATCTACAAAAATGTCGATTTATTAAGGCCACAATGTACATATCTTCATCTGAATTATTCACATTGGTTGATACAATTAATCTTTTCTCTAGCTGAGGTTTAAAATTGGGTCAGATGAATTGTATTACTAAGGTTTCTTTTTCCTTCTGTAGCCAGTGACTCACTTCAGTACAGAGGACTTTATTTTAGTTACCAAAAGCTCTGTGAGAAGAATCTCGTCTTTTAAAGTTCTTTTCATGACCTTACATTCTTGTTGTTTCATGTCATGCTGAATCTCCTGCTAGAAATGTGTGTTAGTGGCAGCCTAGTGGGAGTTTTTAGAAATTCATGCAATTTTTTTTCTTCATTAATGACAGCTCATAATAGTAGGTTTGGTGTTAATACAACTCATTTAGAACTTTATTTTATCCTTCATGCCTTAAGCACCAATATTTCTGTTAGTGGAAGCTGAGGGCCTGATACATCTGCTATTTTCCTCCTGGATAAGCAGTGCTCCAGAATAGTGATGAGGAAATAATTCCACAGTGTGCAGACAACTGTGGTTCCCAGCACTCTCTAATATCCTTCTCATGGTACAACTGTATTCTAGTCACATTGTTAGGCTCATACACTCAACCTGTCATCTTTGTAACCAAGGGTACCTTTTAACAGCAGGCCTAGAGTTCACTTTTCTACTTAACTGAGATTTATTAAAAATAAAATTGGGTCTTTTAGCTTATCTCAACATTCTGATTATCAGCACAGTTCTATGAATGCAGATCTCAGAAAATATCTTGGCCCTTTCACACAGGTGAGTACCAATGTGCCCTTCCTTTAGACATATTCCAGCTTCACTTTCTTGCATGATATTAAACAGCAGCAGGGTTACAGTGCTGTCAAAAGCAGAAAATGCAGAAATGATATTTTGCTAGCAAAGGAAAATTTTAAAGGAGAAAAAGTTTTTATGTTAAGTCTTATCAACATCAAGAATATGGTCCACATGGCTATGTTAGAAGATCATGAATATGTAGAACCTTGGTGTGCTCATATGAAAAGAAAAAACAGGCTAGAAAGCAATGAGTGGTCTCAAACTAGAGTGTCCTTCACCCCTCCATTGAAGAAGTGAAAAGATAAAATATTTTAGCAAGTCTCCAGGTGATAATACTTAGGTGGAGCCTGTGGAACTGCTGGCCTGCCTCTCAAACTGTAGACAAGATCACTAACTGACTGCAGCATTCAAATTATTAAGCAGTTATAATGATGTTTCTTGCTTGGGTACCATTATTCCACCCTTTTCATACATGAAAAGACGCTTCCTGAAGCATGTAGGTGGGTGATGGGTTTCTATTGTTACATAAAATTTTGATTTTCCATTGCCACAGCCAGCATAGGTACATAAAAGTCAAAGTAACAATAAACATTGCATAGTGCTGCTGACTATGAACTGCCCTGGGTGAACACATGCATCTTATAATGTTTATCAGGAGAAGGAGTTTGGATTTATATTGTATTCCAGAGCCCTATTTCTCTACTCAGTCTTATCAGCAAAACAAGATTTTATTTTCTCCATCAGATAGTATCAAACCAGGTCTGGTTTGCTTTGGTTTGAGGTAGTAATGAGTCAATTGCTGAAACAGCTATGACTTCAGGAAGGTGGTTTTAAACATGTGTATTTATTGCCTTTATTCTTCACTGAAGTTATGTGTTGACCTACTTGAAGGACCACCTTATCCCAGAGGCTTTTCAAGTGAATATGCAGGCAGCTGCCACCTTTTTTTATTCTTGTCTTTGTCTGATTTTCGATGCTAAGCTCTGGTAAGTATCATCTGTTAATATCTAACAGTATGGGTTTCTAACCAGCATGCATTTCAGGACTCAGGTTCAATATTTACAAAAGAAATGGTCCTTTATCAGCACATATCTCTGTTTCCAGCCCAAGGATTAGGCCACTTTGCTATCTAGTTTATACAGACAGGTGAAGCAGCCAAGAAAAATGATTGAGATAAGAGTGAAGGTAATCATGAAAAGAGAAAACATAATTAAATGCTTTATGGGAAAGGTTCCAAAACACCAAGCAGAACACTAGCATCCACTGCAGTATTTCTACAGCAGAAACAGATTGGATGTTTTTTGCCAATTGATTTGTGAATGATGTATCAGGTTTATTGAAAACAAAGGAGCAGTCGTCCTGTTAACAAGAGAGGAATTATCCTACTTAGAAAGAAAAAGAACAGACCAGTGAGAGCACAGAGCATCCAGGCAATGGGAAGCTTTAGAAACCCCATCTGTGAGACATAGCTAATGTCATGAAGCCTGAAGTGAGGCCATATGGGATCTATTTCATTAGACTGTTGAAGTGAAAAGATACACACTCTCTGGGCTGTGAAACCAATAAATACAAATTGAAGTTCCAGGTTTAATTCTCCAGAATATTTTCAGAAAATTTAGCAAATGCCTTCATGAACTTAAGGGCTGGGCTCATAATAACATAATGAAACTTATTCCAGCTAGAGAGAAATACACAGGATGTTCAGAAAAATAAGCCAGATTTCTGCACCCCATGAGTGTTGCAGAAATGAAAATTATCCATTTTTGAAGTTCTTATGGAGAGCTATTGCCTCACAGTTCTTGATAAAGCAAGATGGAGAGACCAATTCAGTACATGGTGGGTCTATAATGCATAATCTATCTTAAATTGTACCACATCATAAGACTAGAATTTAAAACATCATGAAAAGTCATCTTTTTCCTCCTGTACAAAACTCTAGACACAAACCACAGTGAAGACAACCTCTGAACGCTGAGCGACAGTAGCTGGCACTGCTGAATGCACAACTTTCTCCAGCAAGGTCATGGACATGCTGGAAAATTTTGCTTCTATAAAATTTTATTGACTTTCAGTTTCTGATAACACTAAATGAAAGCACACTGAACTCTGGCTTTGTGCCACAAGAGACTATTTAATTCTGACAGCCAAACCCCACAGTTTGCTGAGTCACAGAAAACTCACAGTGATAAATCTGTGTAAATGAAAGGCACCTTTTGTCAAAGACAACTTGGTAATGTAACTTTGACCAGACTTAAGTTTATTTTCTGTCCCTCCTACAGGGGAATATAATCAAAATATAACTTAGAGAGAAAAATACACGTTCTGCATGTGAAGTTATTTGAAAAGCCTCCAGTTCACCTGGCTCATAACCATTCCTTAGTTTCCCTAGTGTGTGTATGATGAAAGAAATAAAACAGCTCCAGGAATAATACAATTTAATTCCACTTGTCCTTGTTGCACGGTCACAGGTCACACACTGTCAGTACACTTTGGTGGAACAAAGAAAATGTAGACTATAGCTACTTTATAAATACATTTTCCTTTTGCTTGCATGACTTTGATTTCCTTATGACAGAGGGTGACCCAAATTGTATTCTTCAGTAGGAATGGGTAAGTACTTGCTTCTGGTTTTTAGTATTCCTGTCACATACAATTTTTCTTTCAAAATGAGTTATGCATTTTCATCTGCCCCAGTTAAAACATGCAGATAGTAAAGCATATTGAAAGAATCCTTTGCTTTAAATATATTTTGGTAGTTAGAGGTGAATGACCCAAGCTATCATTGACCATTGATCAAATCTGAGCTTAAAAAACCCACTTATACTAAAGCAAGAATGAAATGTATTCAATTATATATACCATAGAACCATTGAATGCTATTCGGTTGGAAGGGACCTTCAAAACCATTTACTTCCACCCCCCTGCCTTGGCAGGGAGAACTCCCACTGGACCAAGGTGTTCAGAGCCCCATCCAACCTGGCTTTGAACACTTCCAGGGATGGGAGGAGCCTCAACTTCTCTGGGCAACCTGTCCCCAGTGCCTCACCACTCTCACAGTAAAGATTTTTTTTCCTAATTTTATTTCTAAACCTACTCTCTTTCAGTTTGAAGCTTTTCCCCCATGTCCTGTCACTCCATGCCTTTGTAAAATGTCCTATCCAGCTCTCTTGGAGGCCCCCTTCAGGTACTGGAAGGCTGCTTTAAAGGTCTCCCTGGAGGCTTGTCTTCTCCAGGCTGAACAGCATCAATGCTCTGAGCCTTTCTTCACAGGACAGGCATTCCAGCCTCTGACCAGCTCCTCACCTTAAAATTCAGTTTCTCTGGAGTCCTGTTTCCACAAAAATTAGCTCAGCATAGTGAAGTTCTTCAATGCTTCAACTGACCATTCATAAAGATACAAAGTCAAACACACTGTCTCTTAACACCATCCCAGAAAAGCTGTCCAGGCTATTTTTGTGCCATCTGGGCAATTTTTAAAGGAATATTAAAAGCCTAAGATGCTCTCTTTTCCCTCTGTGATTCATTAATGGTAAAGAAGTTGTATTTAATTCTTTTTCCAAAATCATCTCTGCTGGACAAGCACAACTTAAAAATGTTTTTTTGTACTATCAAATTCCAGAATATGCTCAAGACTTCTTTACTATTCAAATGAGCAAAGAGCCTCAAGTCTTCACTAGTCTTATTGAAAAATTGTTTAAAAGCTGGAATCTCATGTGCTGTATAAAGCAAACCTCTAATTACACAGTTGAGATCAGTGGAGAAGCAGTGCTTCATTACTCAGGTCACAGAACATCTTCCTTCTCTCCCTGACACGGTGCTCCTGAGCAGTTTGCTCTTTGTGAGGCTTCAAAGTACAGTGGCTGATTACAACAGTCCCTCTCCTTTACAAGTCCTTAGGGAACCAAGCAATTCTTTCTCAATTCGCCTACGAGTGACCACAGAATGGTCTCTTACTGATTGTACTTTAAAAAAGAAAATCTTAGATTTGTGATACCTTCAGGGCTTGTCCTTGGCAAGCTGGCTTTATATTATTTAGCAAAAGCAAACATTGAACCAACATCCCCTCTCAGTCTTACACTCAATATGCATGAAAACTCCTTCTGAACTTCTTCCTGAATTTTTACTTGTAATGATTAATGATAAAGCAAATTAAGGCAGAGCTACTTCACATTATGTGCAATGTGCATATGTTGAAATAGGAGACAATAATTTCACCCACAAAGGTCCACTTATCACAAGTGCAATGACTCATCAGCTTCCCAAAATCATGATGAAATCTAGATAACAGATACTAATGAAGCAAAATCACAGCCTAATGTAAACTGCTGCAGTTTACACATATTGGTTTTGATGCTTTTTCTTTATGTCTAAGCACAACATCAGAGCAAAAGTAGGTAAAAGTGTCTGTTTTCAGGTAAGAAAGTGAACTATCCCATGTCACAGCCCACAAGCCCAGATGGATGCAACATGTCAGTGACCCAGAAAAAAAATTTTATTCTAAGATCCTCTTAAAAAAAAATTGAATATTTATGTAAAAGTCTAAATATTTCTACTCTGTAGCTTGCAACGTTGGGACACAGATATTGTGTCTCAATGTTGTCCAAACTACAGAATAGAAATATTTACACTTTGTCCAAAGTTCCTGAGTTATCCAAAGTTCCTGAGGAATCCTACAATAAAGATGAAAACCTAGACCATCTGACTTTCTTTGCCATGACTTTCCTTTGCCATATAATAGGAGTGGTGCTTTACAGACCCAAGTCTACCATGAGTTACATTTATAGAGCACATGTAATGTACAACAGAATTTTACATTGCCATTTATTTTACTTATCTTATTTAGATAACACTGTGAGAAACAGCTATTACCCAGAGATGTGCAGCTCTGTCACCAAATGCAAACAGGCTGGACAATTTCTTCAGTGACCAGGTAATAGTTAGCTACACTTTTTTACTTCCCCTCAAAGCCAGGCATTCAATTAACTCATCAGCTACCACTAGTCAGCCCCTTTCTTTTTTTTTTTTTTTTTTTTTTTTTTTTTTTTTTTTTTTTTTTTTTTTTTTTAATCTTTCATGAAAAAAAAAATCGAAGGACTTGTGAAAAACGTAGTCAGAAGAAGACCCTTCTAGGATAGCACTTTAAATTGATTTCCAATGAAATCACGGCTGGGCATGACAAGGAGGTTAGTAAGGGATTATGTCTCTGTGAGTGACTCATGTATTTTGCTGTTCTTTGAGATCACAAGCATTGATTTTTTTATAGTTTTACTTGGGTTTGCTTCCAGCATCCTGCAATTCCCAAGGGCCCAGAAAGATACAATGCTTGACACACAGGGAAGTTGCTGAAAGGTCAGTGTGCTCAGTACACATTGGTATCATCTGTGCTGCTGCTGTATTTGCCAAGATCCAAGCAAATTCAAAGAAGAAAATTATATTTGAAGAGCATCTTATTTGAAGTTTTTCAGCCTCCTGAAAAATACCCATAATTTCTAACTTTTATTTATATATCTGTGCACAGACAGTCGACACAAGTTAAAACAGGTTTTCATCTGAGTTTTTCTGCACTTACTTAACCAAAATCACTCAAGTACAAGTGTAGCTTTTTCCCTAAGTTACTGAGACCATCCAGATCCACATGGATGAACATCACAGGAGCACAAACTGGCACTGACACCCAACACAGTCTGGGTCAGCATAACCAGACTGTCAGCAGCATTTACTGGCACTGGAAATGGCAAATCCCAGCTTGTACCCCAACAGTGACTGATCTTTTCCCCAGCCTTGCAGTTAAGCCCCAGAGCAAAAAGTGGCTTCAGAAACCAAATGTGGAAAAATTTCTTAAGTCAATCTGAAACAAGTCATGGCCTTAGCATTGACTGAACATATATCCCAATGTAACCTCCACTCTTTCACAGTGGGATATCCTAGCCTGCCACTGACCTGACAGAAGAGATTGTTTGTCTCCCTTGCAGACACTCTCCTTTGCCCTGGAGCTCTGAGAATTCAAGCACCAACTGGAACTGCAGCATTTGCACCCCACTTCTTTTCCCCAGAGAGAGTTTTGCCCCATTTTTCTTCCAGCCCAGATAGAAATTAGGTTTATGGTGAAGTTTGGATTACTTTGTAGGTTTGCATAAATCATGGTTTTACTCAGTGTAGCTTCTCACCTTCATCCCAGCCAAAGCTGTTCATAACCTAAAAACTGCTTTAGGATCAGCTTTTTGTCTGTACTCTGAAAAGCTTCCTCAGTAACCTGTGATGAACACAACCTTTGCCTTTTTTTCTTTTATGTCTAGAGGTCTGACCCTACTTTATCCACCATGTTACCCAGTGATCCATCTCAGAGCTTATTTCCCAATAACACTGGCTCACACCAACTCTCAGCTTAGTTTAACCAGCCCTATTAATTGCTATGACTTTATAAATTTACACAAACCACCTCTAATTCTATGCATAACTGTTCACTTCCAGAAGGCTACATAACCTTAATTAGGAAGCAAATTTACAGCCATGAGCACCAGCCTTTCATATCTGCCTATCTTGCTGAAAACTGTCTTTTATTAAGGCAGAAGCAGTGCCAAGAGAACTTCAAACACGTTAAAATGCTCAGAGCTTGACAGGAACCAGAGATTTTATTTGACTTTCTACAAAAATTGACTTATTTTTCTTGCAGTAGGGATACAGTAATGATTTAGACATGAGACAATGTCTGCCATGCACATGGACTGTCTCATATTACTCTGGATGCCACATTTCCACTTACATTATAGCCTCATAAGGCATTATTGACTAACATAAAAAGTAATAATCAGAAAGGTTTTATGTAGCAAGACTATTATGAGCTAATGACAAATTGACCTATTTTGTTTTATTTTCTTCCTACATCTAACAAGACTAAATTATATCTAAGAGCAATTGATAATAGCTGAAAATGTAATCTGTTAGCAGCAGCAGTTAGCCACATAATCAAATGAGGGAAAGAGGTAAGGCAGCCTCTGCCTGTCTTTGGAAATGAGAGTTTGCATATGATCACTTAGACACACATGGAGCCAAACTGAAAAGGTTTAAATCAGCATGATCATCTCTGGATTTAAACTTATATGTCACACTCACAGTAACACCTCACCAGGCTCCCAGAAATCAGCCTGACAGAGAAGCCCCTCTTCACCTGGAGCACAAGGTCACTCCAGAAGAACAGGACACTACAGAAGAGGCAGACACTATGGACTATGCACAGATGAACTCCAGGACAATTTTCACACCTTTCTGAACATGGCAGTTAGGGACATTTCAGCTGGGAGACACCTGTCCTGAAAGAGACACTCTGCCATGCATTTTCAGTAAACTCCTCACAGGAAAACGTGGGCTGGTCAGAGGCAAAGAGCAGAGTACCTCAGTCACCCAGGTTGTCATAGATTGTAAGTGATACCTGCAGAGAATTCTGCAGGCAGGAGGCAGGCATGTAAACCTAGGCATGTAAAATCAGTCTGCAGTGCTCACAAAGCTGGCAACTCATCAGCAGCAGGAACGTCACGGGGATCTGAAGGCAAATCACCTCGGCTCTGCCAAGGGTTGTCCTGCTGTCTCTTACCTTAGTGAGTAAGTAAAACACTGCAAACAGCAGGAGCCCCACAGAGAAAACAGCAACTGAAGGGACCAAAGTCAGAGTCACTCAGGTGATGGGAAGTGGCTGTGCCCTGCTACATTCACTTTTCTGTAGGTAAGTCATGGCTTTCAGATAAAGCATAAAACATGAGCTAATTAGACCTTTATTTTCTTGTCAAATCCAGATTATGGATTTTGGCAGAGAAAACCATCAGTAGCTCAAAACCCTAGCAGCTCATGCAGTGAAGTTTTGTGCCTATCCTGCTGCCTTGGGGCCAACAGCTGCTTGACTCAGAGTTGTTCTGTGTGATAAGCAGTGTCTCAAGTGCACAGCTAAGGCAATAGTTGTCTGGCTTGCAGACTATGAGCTTGCATAGTAGTAAAGGCTACAGTGAGTTTATTTCCTTTAGGGAAATATCTTTTCACCTGATAAGCTGTAGAGGTGGTCACTAACTGTGGAGTAAAAAAGTTATGCAAGGTATTTGTTGCTAAAACTGCTGGACTTGCCTTTTTAAGAACTGCAATAAATAGTAAAGCAATTTAGAAAGATTTCTAACAGCATTGAACAGCTCTGCAGTTCAGATTTATGTTCACAGCATAATTTTAGTCAGAGGTAATTATACAAGACATGTATGTTCCCAGGAAGTTTTTTTGTGATGCTGTTTTATTTAAACGGTAATTGCAATGTCAAATTGACTGGGAAGCTGGGCTTTCCACAAAACATTTTAGCTTCTTTGACAATAAGCAGAAAATGGACAAGAGTGAGGGAATAGTAAGTATTCAAACAGCTGCATATGCTGATAATGAAAAGATTGATCTGTAAATGAGCCAACAGTCCACCACTTCTGTGAAAGCCAACAATAGCAAATGAAGTTAGCAGGTCCCCACCGCAAAGTGCCAGCTGCAATTAGGCTGTCTGGATGTTGGGAAGGATGAGAGTTTCAAGAGGATTACAGCTTTCACAGTGAAATACAAGGCAAAGCAGTACCATGATTTGCTGCAAATATAATGACTTAGCAGCAGGCACTGATCACATCATGCAGCGATGGAAAGAGCCAATGTACCAATCTGCTGGACTCTGAGTGTGTGTGCAGAGGTCTACACATGCTCCCTTGCACACACATACACACACACATGCTGTGGAGAAAAGGTCCAATTAGCATGACTAATACTAGATCAAATGAAGAGAGCATTACTGCATTTCCCTGTGTTTTCTGCCAGTATACATCTGGTAGTAATGGAGGATAAATATGCTTTTTCAGTTCTTTTAAAACATTTACTTTAAAGCAAGCACTGATTTAGTTATGCTGAACTGCATACATCACTACTTTGGAATATCATTGACTGACAAAAGGAAACCTAGCCCAGGGTCCAGAAAAAGAGAATTGCTTGGTCATCTTATAAAGCATTAGTGTAAAAAAATTGTGTAGTAATATACTCATGGTATTGCAGAGGAGATCTTGCCCATCTTGAAGCTACTTTCAGTATGACACTGTTAGAGACCTGCAGGATCAATAAAATATTGATTTTATAACTTTTCTTTATATTTTTTCTTTCTTGGCAGAGAAAAACTGTCCTTCCATTGGAATGGTTTCAAGGATTACAATTAAGAAAATGTTCAAAACACAACAGCTGATCATGGAAGAAGCCACAGAGACAGGAGTGAGTAAAAACTGTCCACTCAGGGGGAAAAAATTATTCTTCAAGTAGTTTTACCTGTCTTGTGAATTTTTGATGTTCTGAATATGCTTAGTCAATTGACATTTTCTTTCAGAAGACAATAAAATTTCAGGGGCTGTGAAGGGGAAATCACATGGTTACTATGATGATTTGGATCTGATCCATTATTTGCATGCCATTTCCCTTTGAAATGTAATATAATAAAATTCCATTAAATGTGATGCACATGGAAAACATCCATAAAGAGAAATGCTTGTCTCCCCAGAATGTTTCATTGCCAGCATGGCTGAATCTTTGTATCAGTATCTTTCAACTTCAAGATTAGCAAGACTAGGGTGTGATCTTTTAGCAGTTTTACAGTTTCTATACTGAAATATGTGAAACTCTAGAAGAAGCCTGAATTAACAGAGCCCCAGTGAAACCTGGCCTGCACCTGAGCCATAAGTATAAGAAATGTATTTACCCAAACCACAGAGAGTTTTAAGTGGTGTGATCTTGGGGGCTTTTGTAATCCCCAAAATTAATTTACTTTTTGCTTTTTCTTTATGAATAATTGTGCACATTATGCAATTTAGAACCATTATTTTAAAAAAAGGAAACTAAGAAATATCTCTCTAGAGTGGAGAAAAACCCAGATGTTCTAAAGGCTAGCAAATATTCTAGTGACAGTCTTAGTTTTCTTTCTATCTTTAATTTTTGTTCTAACATCAATTATACTGGTTATCAAGCCACTGACTTACTTATTTTTCCAGAACACAACACATTCCCAGTCCTACAGTCACTGACTTCAGAGGAGTTTTCTAGGTCTGCAGTATATCAGAGTACTGGCAAGAGAGATCCATGCAATAACCAAAGCAATACCAAACATTCTTTCCATTACTGACCAGGAATCGTTTTCAAGAGTGTTCAGGCAATTGTTACAGACCACATGAACACATACCCTCCTTTTCATTGTCAAAGAAATACTCTGAAAATACTTACTGGCCTCCAGCCTGTTGTAAGAATGCCCATGGAATGTTAGGGTGTGAGAAGCAAAGTGGTCAGTAGTAGCCAAGTTAAGGCACTGGAGATGTCAGCAGTTCCAGCTGTGGTAGCAGTGGACCATGGACATTCACAGTCAGCCAGCTCAGGCAGACAAGGGATTTGTCTACACTCACCAACACCAGCCTGAGTACCAAAAAGCAAGGTAACAACATATGGTTATGTTGTGGTTTGAAAGCAAAACGAGTGAGAGGCTCCAAGTCAGAGATATAATTTAATAAAAAGAAAGGTAAAAAGGTAAAAACAAAATAAAATAAATGCAATAACACAAAGGATCACTGACAAGGTCAGAATACAACCTGAGCAGGGTGGTGGGAGCAGTCCAGGTGAGGGGCTCTTCCTGAAGCAGTGATCCTGTAGAAAGGTCTGGTAGCTCTGGTCCTCTGGGAATCCAGTGGGTAAGTGCCACCTGCACTGTCCCACATACCAGCTTATATCCAGGTGAGAATGCTTGGCTCCTCCCCCTGGGCAGAGCATCTCACAATAGCATGAGAAGTGTGAAATGGGTCCTTGATGGCCCATTAACAGAGATAACCCCTGGAGGGAGTTACCTGTGACTCATGGGCCATTAGCAGAAGACACCCCCAAAGGCGTTAATGGAACATTAGCAGAAGACACTCCAAAGGCCATTAGCAGAAGAGGCAGGGGCTTGGGAAAACACTAGCCCACCTGGTTTCAACAGTTCATGAAGATGGTGATAGAATAAATACTTTGTGTACATCCTACACTGCAACCCAGGACAGGTTAGATTTCTCTCTACCTAATGGACCCATACAAAAAGCCATACATCTTTAACCCCCCACTAATGTGCCATTATTTTCATTATCTTTAAGCAGTCAAAATCATTTTTTATTATACTGGTAAATTCATAATTGTTAATGTCTGGAGGCTTTGACCTATACAGATTATAATTACAAAGTTCTCTGAGCTGTTTTGGTGCAAAGCATACAGTGCAGGTGAGAAGAGCAAGACAGAATGAGCACGGGGTGTCTGAAGTGCCAAGCTCCATTGCCCAGAAGGTGCAGAGCAAAACCCTGCATCTGCCCAAGGGAAGTGAGCAAATGCAACATGACAAATCAGTGCAGTTTTCTGATACAGTTCAGAGTTTCCATACACTTTTCTCCAGAGCTAAACTATCTATCTCTCACTCATGTATGATTGGTGTATATCAGACAGCTTTCAGAGACACTGTTGTTGTGTTTCCTCATTGCAGACGTTGGGAGACTGTCCCAGGCAAGTAGAAGTGCTGCCCATTTTTCCCCCATTCCCATTTGGTTAATTTCAGAGCAGACTTATTTCCAACACTGACATGTTCCTACATTAAAGTATTAATTGTGAAGCCTAAGGCACCAGTCTGTGTGCCATCCTAAACCAGTGAGTCAAGTCAATTGTGACTTGAGAGAATGAAGGCTCAAAGTCAAGTGGAACAGCATGGAGGTGAGCAAGACAGAATATTTGCCAGGGGTTTTAAAATGTATAATGACTCTACTGCCTGAGGTTTCTTACCAGCACAGTATTCCAGCTTGATATTAGCAGTCAGTGTGTTAGTTGTTGGTATTCGGATTAAGTCAACTCCAGCTTCTCTTTTAGGACACTTGTTTTATCTGGTTTTTTCCTATATTTTGAACAGCAGGATTTTAGGACACTATGAGAAATTGAGGGAGAAATTGTATGAAGTGATCAAACCAAAATTATTTTGCAAACTGGCACTTTTTGAAACCTGAATTCATTGACGCATAGAAATTTTGTGTCTAACTTTACTCAGACACCAAAAAAAAAGTAACAATCTTGCCTTCAGTAGCTATCAAGAATTGAACAGTAACTCTGAATAATACTACTTTGCACATAACATGCAAACAATAGAACATCCAGCAAAGATCTCCTGAAAGTACCCCTGTAACCAAATTATGAGTATACAAACACCCCTGTTGGAGGTGTGCAAGCTGTACCTCACAGCAAACACTTTAAGCAATTTGGTGAAGGATACACATGTCCTCCTGAGAGCCCAGAATTGAGAACATCCAGCCTCTTGGACATATAATTTAAGACTATTATTGGCTCTCTGTGTGACCAAGTGCACAATGATTTTTTTTTTCCTTTTTAATAAATTTGTTTATGCTCATTGACAAATGGCCCAAGAAGATACATAGTCTGCTCAGCAGTGTCACGTCCTTGTCAGCTGTAATGTTTGTCACACCATAAGAACATGGCTGCATAAACCCAATGGCTTCATATCCTTTTTACATAACTCTGAGATCCTGAAATACAAAAGTAGACCCAAAATGGTGAATTCTTTCTTCTCCATTTAAAATCTGAAAGCAGCCTGAAGCCATCCAGCAGCACCTCTACATAACTCCACACAGGAGGACCTAAGCAAGTTTGATGCATTAGCCTTCCCTTCCATAAAGAATTGCTGACAAAGTTAAATCTCCTTCACAGCACAGAAGGTGCTTCAAAACCAAATGTAGTTTTGAAAACGTCTTCATAATCTATTTACAAATCAAACAAGTAATAGGAAACCCATTCAGATAAACTGAGTTTGCTTTATGAGAATGAATGGCATTTGAGTGATAATCATTTTATTTTTATATTTTAAAAGTCTCAGTGGACTTTAAAATCAATAGATTTTACATCTAATTCACTTTATCACCAATTTATCTTTTCCAAATAAAATAAGAACACTGTTGATTTCTAATACATTTTCATTTCCTTTCTATATATATTAATAATAGGTATTCTATCAAATAATTATCTCACCTTTTTATCCTTAAAAACTGTTTTATTTTATGAGTCATGTTGTACATATGTTAAGTTACACAACATACTATGATATTTTACAGCAGTTTCATAAGTTAGTCTTCTAAAGTGATTAAGCTGTTCTCTGGACTCCAGAAATAAACTCCTCAAACAAAGCGATGTATTTTTCATCAGACAATAAACATCCACAGTGGAAGCACTTTATCTTTCCAGAGCTGCAAATATTTCGAACAACTATTTGTCATCAGTACATGCACTATATATATATCATGCAAAGAAAAACCAATTACCCACATATCAAGTGCAGTGAAGAGAAAGCCACGTGCTCCTGTTGCTGTTTCAATTGTCTTGAATTACCTATGTCCTTGAAATGCACAGTTACATCTTCCACCAAATATCTGATGTGGATATCTTGAATATATTTACCTGACTGGACCTACCTGTGAGGTAGCTGGATGTGCCTCACACCAGCTGGGTTTACCTAAGATGACTCCTGGCTTCTAAGTGCATGAGGAATGGGGGAAAGAGCATCTCAGGGTGAACTGCCCCTGCCATGGCATTTGTCATCTCTCTAGTAAGCAAGAACTGACACCATCCCCCTGTTCAGAGTGGAGGGACAACTCATTGCTACTCAGCACAAGTGCTAAAGGTGATGGGTATTTGGTGCCAGTGAAAGTAAGAGACATAATAAAATTCAACAGGACACATAAGAAATAGCAAATACACACTGTTTGTTCTGCCAGTTAAAGTTACTGTGGTCACCCTTTCCTGACCATCTCAATGTATTCACAGCAGCCATTCCCACTTCAGAGCAGGAAGGGTTACTGGGTGGGAGGCTGGGCAGACGGATACTCTGCTTTGTTCTGCCTGTTTTACAAATATGTTTAGTAAGTCTATCAATTCTGAAAAGTCCATGGACAGCTTTCTGCAAACAAGAATAATCCTATTTAATTCTGCAAAAATTAGTATTTTGGCAGTCTATGAGTATTAGAATTTCTTGCAAGTTTATTCATTCTAGTACATGATACCACTTTCTAACTTCTAGGCAATCCATCTGTTTAGATTTCTCCTAGAGTGTCTCATTAATGCAGGCTTGAGAACAATGAAAGTAGGCAGTAAAATCAACCTGTGTTGTAGACAAAAGGGAAGTTTTATAATGCATAAATACCTGAGTCCTGTGAAAGGGAATAAGCAGTTTTAATGAGCTCTTAACACCTACCAGAAGAAAAAAGGAGGTATACATGAGAAAAAATAACATGTTCTGAGAGGGTAGACAGTAGCTGCTCTTTCAGGATATGAAATGCAGGGTAGGTGGAAGAGACTTTTCCTACTACTGCCACATACACTATGATGATGTGACAAAAGCTAAACCAGAATCTTTTTGGTTTCCTTTAGGATTCAGCCATGACTGAAATTGTCCTTCTTTTGTTCAAGAAATACTTCTATTTAATATGCAGAGATATATTGTAGCTGGAGGGAAAAAAAAATCCAACACATAGCTTTTGGTTGACTGCAAGATGGTGTTCACAGGAGGGTAGAGCAACATCACAGCAACTTGTCCCACTGTCCCACCCATCTCTCAGCCCAAGGACAAGCAGTTCTAGTTCAGTGCTGGAGCAGAAAATTAGAACTTATTTCCTTGGCAGTCACCCAAAATATCCTTCTTTCTTGTCTTCTGATCATGAACAGCTCAAGCAGTTCCTGTGGCCTCTCCCTCTAAAACTACCCCTGTTTATGCCTAGTGTAGATTCTTCTTCCAAGACCAGAGCCTGACCCCACCAGTCCCATCTGTGGTGCAGTACCTTCTGCAGCTCTTCTTATTTCAGTCTAGGTAAGTGATATCCTGTGTCTGGGGCTCTAAAACCTTGCCATCTATTATAGTGTAGGAGACAATCCTCCATAAAACTAAATAACCTGAAATGGTTTTGAGCTTAAATGCAAGTATCATACATAATCACAGTAAGCCTATGAATGTGCCAAATCTCCTCCCTCCTAATATATGGTGGGAATAAATTACTTTTTCAGCCAGGTAAAACTGAAATATTATTAACATCCAGACAATGTGCTGGTACCAATTACTTTTTTTCTTTTGATATCTGGAGGTAATGTGAACCCTATTCAAGGTCTTTCTGTGGGGAGGTGAGCTGTAAAATGACAATTTTAACAGAGAGTAGATAACAATTTTGGTCTTTTCTCACATCATAGAGAAAGTTACATAATTTCCTCCATAATAGAAAGGTCTTCTACTTACAAATACCATTTCCTTTGAAAACTAGTACATAAAGGAAAGAAAGCATTAATGAGACTTTGATTGCAAAAATCTCTGCTATTGCTATTATGTGATAATCTTTAAAATTACTCACCTGTTGTATCTTGCTTTTTAATCTATTCTTAAAATGAAAACTGAATCAGATACTTAATATACTTCATTTGCAAAGCTGTTTCCACTGAAAAGCCATTCTGGAGAAACTTCTGCTTGCTAATGGGAGCTGTCACAGTTGCTATACTATTTGTCACTAGGCATATTGCATTGCTGGCACACTGAACCTAGTTCCTTCTGCAGGGAGCCACATGCAGTGACACAAACCCAGATGTCTGGGAATAAGTCTGACCAAGCACTGTGTCCTGCTCAGCACAGCTGAAGTTGCTGTTGAGTTTATTTGCTGGGACTGAAAATGTGTTGTTAACATGTGTTAACACGTGTTATGTGACACATACAGCTCCAGCTGAGCTGGCAAAGTTGTCTGTATTGTGCTAAGGGGTACAGACCCCTGGATAGACAGCTTTGGCTGTGAATCAATGCACAGCACTTCACTAAACAGGGATGTAGCTTCCAGTCCTTGGAAACCAATGCAAGATAACTTATTGAATTCCTTTAACTCTTTTATGAAGCAAAATTTGCTTTACTGTTTTGCATTGGGTTTTCTTTCCCTGTGTTTCAGAGCAGATAATGTCTTGTAGAACAACTAAAGCAAAACTCATCCAAAAAGAGGCATAGGAAGGGTATAGGAAGGAAGGGTAAAGAAAGAGCATGACATGAAGTGATAATTAGAGATCCTTAGAGATATCAGCTCTGATGCCTTTGAGGCAAGAGGCTCCCAGAACAACAATGTACGTCTGACCACATTACAAGAACTTCTTTGCACCTCTCAGCTACACAAATGCACAAGGCAAGAAAAACAGGAGTTGTGCAAACCAAGAAGAGCCTTTGTCTTTTACTAAACCCAGTATTTCCAGATGCCAGCAGTCTACTAGTAACTTAGAGAAGACAAAATAGGACCAAGTAGCCCCGGAACCTATTCCACTGCATCACCTGCAAGCAGAGATTGGCAACACTTACACATCTCCTCTAGCACAGCTGGTCTAGTACACTTGACCTCTCCAAATGCTTGCTTCTTTTGTCCCTCCGGATGAAAACCTGGTGATCTTGAGGGTACAACTGCATGCTCAACTAGAAATCAGACT
Organism: Zosterops lateralis; assembly: GCF_965231275.1. Lineage (NCBI taxonomy): Eukaryota > Metazoa > Chordata > Aves > Passeriformes > Zosteropidae > Zosterops > Zosterops lateralis. The sequence continues at coordinate 38,443,861 of NC_139766.1, forward strand.
GACACATATGAAATCTCTGAGCCACCAAAGCTGTGGACCCCCTGACTGCTGACTCCCAAGCTTTCCAATCATGCAGAGAACTGTGAGGCCAGGGGACTACCCAGCCAACTTTCCTAGTCCTGGGACACCATCCAAAAAATGGGGAGGGGAGGATGAGAAGTTTGATAACTTTTGATGGCAAAAATGTTGACTGAGAGTGAAAAGCACTTGTTTACTATATATTTGATCCCTTTCCATGTAAATCTGTGCATTTCAGATGCATGTTTCCACTGAACAACAGGGAATCAGCCTGTGTGTTTCAGAGTAGAAGTGGTCTTTTCTGAGTATAAAATTTGTAGACATCCCCACCACAATTTTGACAACAAAAAAACATTACTAAATACTTTCCAGTAGATGGCAGGGTTACGTTGTGACATGCTGAAAGTCTGAAGTTGAAAGCGCTTCTGGATAAAGTTCAAGTACTGGTTAAGTAAATTTAATTAGAAGAATGAACTCATAGGTGAAAAGACATAAATACACATTGGATTAACTGATAGAATGTGATGCTGGAAATGTAGAAGTTATATTCTAAAGTAGTGAAAGATTAAAGCTCAACATAGTATTAAAAATGAACTTTGTTAAAAATGAGCTTCATTGAGATAACCATTTATACCACACGGCTGACATGACACAAACCAGAGTATTTAAAGTGAGAATCCACTGAAGTTATTAGATGTAGAATACAGTGAGGAGAAAAGCAAAAAGCCCTTGAAAATATTACTGAAAATTATCAGCAAAAGTGGTTTTCAGGACCAAAACCAATTCAGCTGGGCAGTGTAGTGTTTGTCTTTTCCGGGGATTGTGCAAAAATGAACACTCCATTAGGGGAATTCAGTACTGCTTTTGTCAATTTGAGAAATCATGACCTCAGCAGGGTAGAGAACAGCTTCCCAGGTTGGGACTTCCCTCAGAAACAGCCAGGAGAAAAGCCTCATCCACCCTGAGGATCTCAGAAATGGTTTTTTACTTGTCAGGAACCAAAACACTTAGCCCAGGATGACTGGCTGCAAATACATAAGGTTTCAGTTTCTTAAAACTACAATTATCTGAATTTACTTTTCCAGGCAGGGCTGTAAGATGTGCCCCACTGAATTTCAAACACAATGATGCTAGTGAGTGACTTCCCTTGTATGTGTCCCAAGATTATATGGTTTTATCCTTCTGAAGGATGGATGATTTACATGAAGTAGATGGATATAAATGTGGTCACTCTGTTTGTGTCAACACTGGTCTGAGAACATCTGTGGGCAACTGCTAATGTCAAACCTCTGTACACTGCAAGCAAAGTGAAATGGCTGCAGTGAACAAATACCACCCTACTTTCTATGTGTTTTCTCTAGCAGAACATATTCAGACATTAGACACACAATACTTTTACTTCTTATTCGGTGTACTCCAGTTTTGGCTTAACTCACTGAAATTACTCACGTATTTAATTTCACTATTCTGCTGTGGAATTATAAGATTAGTTGAAATACTCCATTTATTCATAAAAAGAAGTTACTTTTGTGAATATCTAATAAGAAAATGGAGGGGCTGGTAACACATGGTTTCTGAGAGTAAAAAGGCCCAGCCTGGCACACCATCTCTGTCAGGACATATTCTGCATTTATTACACCAGCGCCTCTGAGCAGTGCTACTCAACTGCAGACCATGCTGAAAAGCAGAATTCTCATTTCTAATGATAAACAGTATCTTTAAAGACACATTTCCTATTATTTCCTATAATAATATACTCAACTTCCTCTGCTAAGGGTATAGCATCTCTAAAGAACATAGCTACATCACTGAAAAAAGTTTTGAGTTTTGTTTTTATTTTATAAAGTCCTTAACAGCTTGTTGTCTTTTTTTTTTTTTTTGCTTTTACATATTAAAGCCTGATTATATAATATTCTTTAAAAAGTTTCATCTTATAGTCACCTTACTGATGATTCACACCTATTGATTCACCTTGTTTTTGAAAGCATTTGCTTCATAAAAAAATACAAAACAAAAAAGAAATAAACCCAGTATTGACTGATGCTCTAAAATCCTATTGTATTTTTGCAGTTGGATAAAACACACAGAGCTTGCCTCATTCCTGAAACTCTCACTCTGGTGAGAGTGTAACATAAATGGTAATATTAACACAATCATCTTGATCTTTTCCCCCAAGAATAACATAACTCTAACTGTTCCAAGATCGCATGTCCTTTCTCCCCCTTTCAGCCTCATGAATAATTTGGCTCATCTTTCTCCCTGACATAAACATTGAATCTTGCTGAAGGTCATGCAACATGTCCGGTATCTTTTCCATTCAGTCGCAGTTCAGCACTACACTCTGTGCCCTGTATTATTTTACACTCATGACATGCACTTGTAGATTGTTTTCATGGTGGTGTAATGCCTGATAGTCGGTTCATGCAGTGAATGGTAAACACTGGTGTTTCAAAAGCTAATTAGTGGTGCAGATTTGTTTTTTATTGCCCTATCTCTGTTTATTCAGCTGGAAAGCCATGGGCCAAGTGAGCTCAGCAAAGGCGATTACAGAAATGATCTCTGTTTCATACAACAGAAAGTTGAATTAAATAAGATTATTTGGTAAGAAAAGATTGAAAGAGTTTGATGCGTCTGACATTATTAAGGTAACAGTTCTTAGGCCTTTAGCTCATCCAGCATCCCCACTAATCCATTTGCCATCCAATATATCTGTCTAAAGACAAAAGCTCTCTCAGGTTTGACAGACAACTGAAATTCTTCTATGTCTGGCTCAATGACTTCATTTCCATCTCACCAGTGGTCTCTGAAGCAATACTGTCTCCAGTTTTCTGTGGCTACAAGGAAATGTACAGGAAATGATGGGGCAGGGAAGTGGTAAAGAACACAGAAAAAGAAAGGAACCAAAACTCTTTTATCTGTATGAAGTATTCTCGGTTAGCCTCAGCTTATACATGGAAAGTTTTGTGCCAGGGGAGGGATGGGGATAGAGAGGTCCTTACCAGACTTTCTTTTATTTCTTCATGTCCTAAAAAGTTTGGTAGCCTTTTAACAGTGGTGCCAAAAAAACCTCAGAATCCAGTTTTCCATAACATCATTATAGAATTTTCCCTTCAGATTACAAGAGGTGTGGATTTTACCCTTTCCTCAGCTGCCAATAATTTATGCAGACATATCTGCCCTTGCCTCAGCACATCAGTACACCTAAACTTTCTGCAGCACACATCACTGAAGAGCCTGAGCAACAACACTTTCAACACAGCCACAAGTGCGTACAGAAACTGTCCACACACAAGCTGTGTGACAGGGAGGGACATTTCCATCAAGAGAATACACTGCAAAGCCAGGAGAACCTCAAAAAGGAAATTCAACCACAATAAGCTGTTAGTTTCAAGAAGAGTCATATATGCGTTTATATGAAATAATGTTATAGTGACCCAATAATCAGTGGGTTTGTTTCATTTACGGACCGTCTATGACGCATTTCAGAAAAGAATTTCTCCCCAAAACAAGTGACAAAAGTGGATCACTGCAGAAAATGTCATCCTCAAACAAGCTGAGAATTTTTCCTTCTCTGCAAGGAGCAGAGGGAGTCACAGTAAAGTGACAAGTCACAAGTTACTTTTGTAACCCCATGTCCTAAAGCATAAAGCATAAGGAGGAATAAAATGTAATTGGTCATTCCTGTCCACTTGTAGGGGATAAAAAAGAAACCACCACAGGAAAATAACAAATCCAGAAATGCAGAAGAGAAATAGCACTACACGTTATTATGAGGTACAAATAAAACGCACCAAAAATTCATGAGCTTCATGAGTATTTTTTAATTTATTTTGAGTTGTTTCAAAATGTAGGGAGGAGAAACAAGAACAAAACACAAGTCACAGTGCTCTGGGACACATCAGACTAAGATATTACTGAAAGGACAAATACAAAGCTAGGTACCAAAAGAATGCTGCAAGAATGAATGCTGGTTAAAATAAAATAAATTAGTAACTCAAGTGCTTTGAACTAACACCCAAGCTGTTTCATTCAAGGTAGGAACACCTATCCCCTTATGGAACACCTCCTCCCACACCATTCTGGCATGTTTGGGGCAGGCCAGGAGTTCCCAGGACCATATGATCTCTCCATCTCCACCCCAAGATCACTTGCAAGCCTTTTAGTTGTCCACATCTTTCCCAAAAAAATGAGATGCTGCTCAAAAAAGAAAGCAGTGCTGGTCTGGCTTGGAATTTCAGTCTTTCAGATGGGAATAATGTGATTACAGATTATAGTGACTAAAGTAACAATCTTGGGTATGAGATATACCTAAAGCTAAAACACTGTTGGTATTTTAGAAAATAATTTAAATCATGTACAGTAGCATGCTGAAGATTTGTATCCTAATAAATAAAGCTATTATTTTCTCATCAGTATTCATGTGAGATCTAATTATACTTGGGTCTAAATTTTTTAAAAAGAAACAAAAGAGTAACATCACCATACCGAAACAAGATATTTCTCATACTCAAAATTTCCTTTTTACTTTATTAGAATTAATTTCTAAATGGAATATCCCCTCGTGTATCTATGTTGAGTGGCATATTAATACAGCTAGTTTACTCAATACTATTCAAAACCTTCCTTTTTCCTTTAGTTTCTCTGCTGTTACCTGACATTGTGTGGCACACAAGCTTGTCTCAGCCATTCCTGTACACCGCTCCACCTAGTGGATGGAGGGACTGTAACTGCACAAAATGTACAATTTAATCTTATCTTTGATTTTTAACTGCATGATTACAAGGCTTCCCTGATTACACTGTTCAGATAAAACTATTAGCAATATCAAAGTTGTGTTTGCTCTAAGGTAAAAGGCTGCCTTTAATCAAACAATGTTATAGTTTTACAGAAATAGAATCTGGCCGCTGTAGCACTAAGTATAAAATGTCAGGGTTTATCTACAGCAAGTATTATAAATAAAAAACAAAACAACATTGCCAATTTTATCATCCATGCACTTACATAAAACAAAACAGCATCGCCAATTTTATCATCCATGCACTTTCATGTAGGTATAATAATATTATATAAATCTTTAATCTCAGGTAAATTAGGGGGACTTTTATAGCTTAACCAGAGCTAGGGTACACATCCAGAAGAGCTTTTGTAGTTCCTGCTCAAATCAGTGGGCCAGTCCACTGCATGCAGCTGGTGCAAGTACAGTTGGAAGGTGGGATGGAAAAATGCCTCACTAAGTCCACACGCTCACTTGCCAGGTGATAGTGATCTCCCAGGAAAGGGCATGGAGCAAGTAATGTGGTGGCTGGCTCCAGCAACACAGGCTTATGTTCACTGAAACCTGAGCAGCCTGAAAGGATAGACCCTTTCAGAAGGAAAGATGTGTGACTTTTCCAAATACAAAAATCCAGCCTCGTACCACACACAGATCTGGCAGGCATCCAGACAGTGGCAGAGTGTTACCTGACTTAAAGGAGTTTGTAAGACTGGGACTCAACTATCTAACTGCTCTATCATTAACTGATAAATAAATTCCACTCAACTGTGTTCAAAACCAGTACTTCAAGATAGGAAGAAGGAAAAACAAGTGCATAATTAGAATGGTCAAGCTAGCACAAATCACAAGTCAGTGGCCAACAAGGACCTATGACTTAACAGCTCCTTCCACCAAGTAAATGCTTTGCTGGAAGAGTTGGTAAGAAGAGTGATGCCTTGGAAGGCTGACCTGAAAGAGACTGGACAGAGCTAGAGAGTAAAGTAGGTATTTATTGAAAGGCTTTCAGGATCCACCTTGGGCAGGACAGGAGACTGGCCAAAGCTGCACCCAGGGCCCACTATGAATAGTCATGAAAATGGCTGATCAGTCATGAGATCTTACATTTTTATAAGTTTTGGTCCATTTGCATATCGAGGTTTAATTGTCCAGTCATAGCTTCAGATTGTGAAGCTTCATCCCTCTTGTTCATCCCTTGTTTATGATTTTTGGCCAGAAAGTTGTCCTTGGTTCTCAGCAGGAAAAGGATTTGTTTTGTCTGCCTACTCTGTGAAGAGAGCCTTAATACGAGGCTCAGAACTACATCCCTGGGCAGCACAGAATCTGCAAATATGAAAGCTAAAGCTTAAGGCATCAAGAGCACTCCTTGACCTACGCCCTCAGCTGCCAAGTTTGACAACACCAAAAGCATCTCCCCCACTGTTTTTATTTTTCTCCATTCTGGAGATACCGAACACAAGAAGCCCTGGCTGTCAACAGCCTGATCTCAGCAGTGCCTGCACCACTCCCAAGCACTGGATGCATCCAGTCTCAGCTGCAAGGTGGTGGAACCAGGAGCCCAGGTCCTTGACACAGCAAGCCCAGCTCCCTGCAGTGGGTCTGCCTCCGTCCTTCGAATCCTTTGTTGCTATTCCTCTTCAGTTTCCCCTGGGCAGACCAGAGATTAGCTTTGATGTATAGCACAGTGTACTTCACATACACCTCCCTCTGCAATGAAATGCAGTCATCACCCAAACTTTTCTGGCAGTTTCAGCAGCACACGCTCTCTCATCTGATTACTCCTCCATGGGCAGAGGAGCTTCAGCTACCACTCCCTGGAAGCAATCAGAAAAGGACATTAAGGTCCAAGCCTGGCTATAAAAGTACTACAAACATCTGGAAATGCAGGTCTCCATGGTTTAGCCACTGGCCTCGCACTCAGCTGAAGGTCGCTCTGCAATCCTCCTCTAGTGATGGCACAAGGTCAGGGAGGAAGCCCGGGAGAGTGGCACAGGACAGCATCGCCAGGCAAACACTGCCAGATCCTGCCTGCAGCTAGCCACACATATCCTAATCCCCATTTCGGCAGCAGCCAAACTCAAACAGCACCAACCAAACAGCACCAACCAAACTCAAACCGTTTTGCTCAAGTTAAAGGACAGCTTTACCCTCTGCAGACAGAGCACTCAGACACCTACAGGCGGCCTCATCTTCCCGCGGGCTGGGACCTCCTCACACTGAGCTTACACCGGAGCCGGGTGCCGCAATCCCGCTAGGAATAAAACCCTTGGGGGAGAGAACACGTGTGCTACTTCTCTGAAGTGCAGCATTTTGGTTCTTAAGGCTATCTAAGCGTGCTGGGCTGTTACCCCTGTCCGGCAGCACTCGCTCCTGCAGGGGTCTCTGCCAAGGGCTGCGACGGCCGGTGAGGGCTGCCCGGGACCACCGGCCTGGTGAGGGCTGTTCAGCACCGCCGGCCCGGTGCGGGCACAGGGGCTCGCAGCCTCGCCTTGCCCACAGCGGCCCCGCCGCCCCCAGGCCCCGCCGCCCCCAGGCCCCGCCGCACGACCCCGGCCCGTCTCCCCCGCAGGGCCGAGGGCTGTGCCGCCCCCCGCGGGCCCCGGGGCCGCCCCCCGGCCGGGCCCCGAGCATGCTCAGTGCCGCCCTGACCTAGTTTCCCCGGCGGAGCGGAGCCGGCGGCGGCGGAGCGCCCGGCTGGGCACGGGCACGGCTGGGCACGGCACTGCGGCAGCGCCGCGCTCCGCCCGCCCGGCCCGGCCCGGCCCGGCCCGGCATGGTGCTGCGCTGAGGGGCGCGCTGAGGGCCCGGCCCGGCATGGCGCTGCGCTGAGGGGCGGCGCGGGGCGGCGGCGGCACGGCAGTGGCACAGCGGCGGCAGTGGCACAGCAGGAGCAGCGGGCGGGCAGGTGAGCGGCAGCGAGCGGGGGCGCGGGCCGCGGTTCCTCGGGCAGCGGGCGGCTCTCCATCCCCGCGCTGCCGGCACCTGTCACCGGCCAGCTGCGGAGCCCCGGGGGAGCCCGGAGCGGGGCCGGGGCCGTGCCGGGGAGCCCTGCCGGGGAGCCCTGCCGGGAGCCCTGCCGGAGAGCCCTGCCGGGAGCCCTGCCGGGAGCCCTGCCGCAGCCTGGCCCGCCGGGCACAGCCCCTCTCCCGCGGCCGGCCCCGCTGGAGCGGGTATCGCCCCCAGCAACGGGAGCGCGGCCGTGCTGCTCTGTTCGGCATGGAAGTTCAGCAGATTATTCCAAATCAGCACCGAGCCTTGAGGGAAAGTGGGTTTCGTTAAGCAAAAATAAGGGCGATGAAGCCGAGGAGCTCCCCAGCCCGGCGTGCGGGATGCTCGCTGCTGTCCCGCCCCGGGAGGGGATGCCTGGGGACATCTTGTGCAGAGACTCTGCCATAGAGCTGCCTTCACATAGAGGGGAACTTGTCTTCAATAGAGGGTAACTTGTGCTGCCTTCAATCTAAAATAAAGGATGCCTCCTGATATTTTGTTTTAATTACCCATTTACTTCACAGGATAGCCTCATAAGATAAAATTCAATTTCATAAGTGACTGGAGGGAACAAGAATCAAACGCTTGAGAGTTGTCTTGAAATAATCTTTCGAATGCTGTTTCCTAACAGGGCCAATTCGAGCAGTGTCAGGCAAGGGAGCTTCGGAGAACACAGAGTGCTACTGAGCAGGCACTTTCCTAGTGCATTTGTCTGGAGAGTCTTGTAAGAGACTGCACTTCCTAAAACAGCCCTCTTTCATTTGTCACATTGGAGCATCTCATATGGAGCTGCCCTGATAACCCTGCTTGGGGAAATAAAAGTACCAACTGTGGCAAGATCCTATATGCCACCTCAGCTGGTGCATGTTTGTCTGAAGGACTGTAAAATTATTTCAAAAGGAAGTACACAAAGAATTTAAGGGGGGGGCGGGGAATGCAGCATTTTAGTTCTTTAGAGAGGTTGTATTGTAAAAGAGTTCCTTTTTTCCCTGCAGTAGGACAAAATACAGCAGATCTTTTTCCAGTGGAGACAATGTTTTGCAAGGCAGGAATCCTTTGTCTGGCTTAGTGTGTACAGTTAGCAACAGCACCATTGAGATACTTGTGGTTGCTGTACTTGAAATCCTTTTTTTTTTTAGAAATCTGTCTCATTCAGACTGCAGCATATCAACATCAGTTGATGCTGAGTGCAGCTTATACAGCTGGAGTGCACATTGTGCACTCTTTTTTTTTTTTCTGAAAAATTTGGAGTTTTCAGAGGCAAGGACAAACAGCAGAACATCCACAACAAACAAACAAAAAAAAAGTTTTGTGTCCACTGAGTATTTCCTGTCTTGAAGGTTCATAAAGTTCAGAGATAAAATCTGTTACTCTTAAAACATTTAGCACATGGTGGGAGTATGGTAGTGAGTTCTGAAGTGATCTATGTCATACAATTCCAGTTGCCTTCCTGCCCCGTCCCCTTTGCCTCCCTGCAATTAGACAGGTCCTGCACGAATTTGGAGGAGGATGGAGTTGGCACAGAACCTGCCTAAAGCACATTCATTGCTTTAACCAGGGGAACAAAACCCAAACCCAGCCAACAGAGGGTCACATTTGTGACACAATGACAGGGGCTTCTGGGGAATGATTTAAATGGAAAAAAAACAAAAAACAATCTCCATTTCAGTTCTTGTTTACAGAGTTTGGAATGTGGGGCTGGTATTTCTTTTACAGTTTAAGCTTCTTGCCCAGTGTAAGGCACCAGTGAGATGTGGATGCAATTTACAACAGGGAGAGTGAGCTTGCCAGCAGCTAAAGCAAGCTGTACCAAGCTCTGCTAGCAAGGTCTTCTTTCTCTCTCAGCAAATTGCATCTTTACTAGAAGTCTTTGCAGGCACAAATGGCTTATGGTCCTACTTTGAGATGTCCTGGATTGTGTTTTAATGTCACCAGAAGGTCTTCAGTACTTCCTGGAATTTTTCATTCCTGCAAGTTTGAGCTGCCATCCATTTATCCAGACTTGTGGGCTTTTGCAAATATCTCTCTGTATCCTTAATTTTGTTATTTAGTTTTGACCATTAAAACAATGGCATTTCTGCCCATATAGAAACCCACCTAAGAAACATAATTTCCAAGACAATGAAGAAGTGATCACTTTTCACAAGTTACTGTGATTAAAGTCATCCATAGCAGCATTTTAGAGCATTTGTCATCAATAACAACCTCTATACAGATGTATGTAAATAACTTTATTTTGGAAAAGGTCCACTGTATGTGAAGGAATTTCTTATTGCATTAAGAACAACCAGACCTAATATTTAATTGACATGGGTCTGCCACACTGAGAGTTTTATTCCAAGAAAAGCTTCTTGCTATTTCTAATTCACACAGGGGCCAGGGCACTGCAGCTGGGAGTGTGTGCCTGTTATTCCCAGTCCTATGTGTGTGACTGTGCAGTACACACACAGCAGTGGATGCTGAGAAAGTTATGTGCCTTTACTGTTACGCTTTCCAATGTGGCGTACATCTAACTGACACACAGGTCTGAAATTCTAGAGGTTCTTTAGTAAACTTTTGAGGGCCTTCAGCTAAATTATTGCATACACATGGCAGTATCAGTCATGCTTGAATTGAGCACGTTTGGGTACAAGCAAGACTTAAGCTGCTGTGTGGTGCGGGGCAAACTTGTTTGAATTCATCTTCTGTCCCCTTTGTTACTTGTGGAGGAAAGAGGCGCAGACACCTTTAATCTGAAATAATCACTTTCAATTGCAATCAGTCATGAGCACTTAGATTCCTTTAAATTCCCCCTCTGACAAGGTTAATCCTGTCCTAATCATGGCATCTATGTGTAACCTCTTTGCCCTGTATCCCAGCAACCAATAAACGTGAGAGCCAATCATTAAAAATTAGATCCCTCTTACAGTTCTATAGGGATAGGGAAGAATTAGTCATATTCAAATCTGTTTTATCCTATTCTTTTTTCTTATATGTTCCAAATAATATGGGAGACTTTTGTTAAAATAGCATGATATAAGCTGTATGAATGCATTGAAAACATTCAGTTGTTCAAAATTTAGAGTAAAAATAGAATTTTTAGCCTGCAAAGTCCTTCATATTTTTTGTTTAGCAAAACCTAATTTTTAATTTTGTGTTATATTTAAATGTCCTACATCTGGAATTTTCCTTCCTTTGGAAAAAGAAACCCACTAGATGTGCTTAAGGGATGGTTAGCTTTGACATGCAGAACTCAAAGGAGGAAGTGGAAGGGAGTGAACTGGGCCACATTCTGCATTGCTATGTTCTCTATGTTCTTAGCAGAGTCTCATGAACCTTGCCAAGAGCCTATGAGATCTGTTGCATTTGCTGACTTTGCTTATTTAAACCGTTGGCAGAATAAAGCTTACAGAGTGCTAGAATAAATAAAAGATACAAGGTACATAAAGAAAATGAAAGAGATGTAAAAGTCGGTGAGGCCAGGCAGAGCTCAGGTGTACATGGAAGTGTGGGAGGGATTCTCTGTGCGTCTCCTTTCTCAACAGAGGGAACTCTTAAGCATTGATGCCTTTGCATTTACTGCAACAAATTTACTCTATGCTGAAAGTTTGCAAGGACTTAAGCAAGGGACTCTTACAGCCATACAAATATTTCTGGAATAAGAGCTTTGTATACAAAACTATATTGAATGGTAATTGTACAAGCTCCAAATAAATAAACACCGAGTAAAATTAGATAATCTATATAAACAAAGTTTTTATTTCTACGAATAAAATTCTTCAAATAATTTATGCCTAATCAAACATAAGCTGGGCTTTGAAAAATCTCCACTATCAATAGTGTTGAATTTGCTTTATGATCTGGGTAACCTACAACTCGGTAGGACATTTTCCTGACAGTGCCTGCCTTGATGAAAAACAACCAACTTCTCCACTAAATATAGAGCTTTGCTTTTGCTGCAGTCATTAAATACTGCGTGGAAAGAAAACTGAGACTTCTCAGTCCATGTAAGAGTGCACATCTGAATGACAACTTTTTAATGAGAAGTTAATTATCCAAGTTGCCTGAGTGCTTTTTGTGTTTCAGTGTATTTTGCAAAAAGCTCATTTGATACGGCAGAGATGCTGGAATTACAGAATTGTGGTATCAAAAGGAGATTTTCCAGAGGTTTGGCATTCTTTTAAATAACCTCTCCAATAATTACCCACCAACAGTCTTGATTCTTTTTTAGGTTAATGGATTAGCATCTCTTGAGTGTTCATTGACATCAGGAGAGTGCACATCAAACCATTCAAAGATGGTTAAATCAATGGGTCCATTCAAATATTGAAAGTGAAGCTCTAGGGTGCCATGTGCTTGCTAGTTTTGCAATATTGAGACATGAAGTTGGATAAAGAGAATAAAGAGAGACATGAAGTAGATAAAGAGAAACTGAGGAGAAATTTACAGTCAAAAACATCTAAAAGATTTACACACTAATAAAGGCAACATGAAAACTCTTCCATTGTACAGCTGCCAAATAGAAAGGCATGTGCTTCTCTCCCTGAATGAAAAGTCTGGATATAACATTAATTTTTAGTTGTGCATCTAAAATATGTAATCACCTTATTGCTTGCTGCTCTTTTGCTGCAGGGCCTTCTTACACTATGGAACCCTGAAACTAAGACTATTTTATCTTTATGATGCTTCTTTCCTTTGTTACCCCCCTACAGTGTCGTGTGCATTCAGACCAAAATAATTTTAGAAGACAAAAACTGATAATGACTAAGTTTTGATCAGATTCTGCCATTAATGGTGGAATAAGCTATATCCCTTGATTTTTTTTTTTTTTTTTTTTTTTTTTTTTTTTTTTTTTTTTTTTTGTTATTTATCATTTGTCACCTTACAGAACAGATTGACAAATTTTTGCCTGTAAGAACTGACCAATGCCTGCAAACCATACAATTATACAATTAATTTATAGGCTCCTTTGTTATATTTTTTTTAAGATAGGAGTGCTAGAAAAGGTCTCCAGGTTGCAATACTGACAGCCCTTCCTGTTCACTGCCCCAGGTTGTACACTCAGAGGATAATGCATATACAGAAGTTAAGTCTTCACATTCATCATAGGCTGTCATAATCTATGAATCTGTACTTGTAAATTATATACAGTCTCTCTTGAATCTTCATAGATTCCCAGCCCTTATTTTATCCTGTGTCAAGAAATGGAGACAATCACCTTGAGGGAGATGACTCTCCCCCTCTCTTCTACCCGTGTGAGACCCCACCTAAAGTACTGCATCCAGGTCTGGGGTCCTCAGCACAAGAAAGGTGTGGGCAGGGTGAAGGGCAACAAAGATGCTCAGAGTTACCTTGGCTTGAAATAGGTCTTCTCTATATAGTAAAGAGGAGATGTACTGTTTTGTATCATGTAAATACAATGCAGAAGGCCGAATACTTTTTTTTTTTCAGGCTGTAGTCAACACTCTCAGCCTGTCTTATTATTCTAAAATGCTGCTACTCAAAAAATTATGAAGGAGATCATGAAGAAAATTTCCCAGCATCCCATGTAGCAATTTTTAAGATCAGACATATTTTTTCACATTATCATCCCCAAGAGAACACTTGCATTTGTGTTTCTGCAGTATTAGAGTTTCTTTAGGTTGAGGGTGGGGCTCTGCAGACCATCTGATTCAACAGCTTTATGAAGCAGGGCCAGCTCAGTGAAGTTTTGAACTTCTTAAAGGATGGGGATTGCCATCTGGGCAACCTATTGCAGGGCTTGACTGACTTCCTGCATAAAAGTTTTTTCATAAATATTCATCATTTCTGTTGTTGCAGCATGTGTCCCTTGTCTCATGTCCTGTCATAGCACATCTCTGAGGGGCCCATGTCTTCTCTATAGCCTCCCATCAGGTGGCTGAAGGCAGCAAGTGTGACACCAGGTAACTGAGCACACATGGCCAGGGCTCAGCCCTGTTAGGAGCTTTCCTGAAGTTCCCAGGCAGCTAAAGGCTGCTGAACAGACTAAATAAGCATATAACTGGGGGCTGGTCCCCAGTCTAGATGTGCAAAAGGAAGCTCTTCATCTTACAAACATCACCAGCAGGTCACCTGTTTGACATAGCCAGGGAAACAGAAAGCCATGAAGCTACGAAGGACTGAAATCCCCCACTCCAGGAGAATGAACAGAGCAGCTCTTCTGGAACCAAGCATTAATATTTTATCAGCTGACAAATGAATAGAAAAATAAGTCAGAAATTTTCTGCTAGTTGTAAATGAGTGACATTTCTTTTCATCTGCATGTGTGGATTGTAATAATTAGACCTTTTCAGCAGGTGGTTCTCACTCATAAGCCTATGAACTGGCAGTGAGCTTCTCACCTGTGTGGCATAAGTTCCTTCATTTGCATTTTTGTTTCACTAACACCTGTTAACTTTTGCCCACTCTTAAAAGATATTGCCTAGGGAAACTAGGAAAAGTAGTAAGTAGTCTTTGAATAATAAAAAACTAGCCTTGATTTTGTTTTGTAGCATCAGCCTTTATACTTCTTTTAGACAAGTGAGAACCAGAATTAAAGTAATTTAATTTTCTCAGTCACTTACAAGCCAAGGAAGAGAGCACTGGGATGTTAAAGCTATAGGAAAACAATTTATGCATTATGGAGTAAGCTGGCTTCTTGTGCTTCACTTATGAATTGAATAACCTCACAGTTAATAGGATTACACATTATTCCAAGAACAAGAACAGGCCAGTTTTACAGATGTGAGCAAGCCAGGAAAAGGTACGCATCATTGCCCTCCTTTTCTGTTCTTTTGTGCTCTGTCCTCATGTTGTTCTGCACAAATGCAACACTTACAACCATGACCCTGCACCCATTTTCTTTGGTGGCAGTAGTATGGGAAGCAAATACATCTGTGATGTGAAAAAATAAGTGGTCAGTCAGAACACGTCTCTGATTAATGTTCCTAGTCAGTCCTAGATGTGTCTTCTGTTTAGATTGTTGCCTGATTTTAGACAGAGAAGTTGTAACTGCAGCTTTTTGTCCAAGTTTTACATTAATTAGGAGTAAAACTATTGTGCTGCAGCTCTGCTTTTTCTGGAGTACATTCCAGGGGGCTTCTCTGGATAGAAATGCATAGAGAGCATGCTAGAGCTGGCTGTCATAAAAGAAAAGCTTCTCATGTGGCTCCAGTCTTTCCTTGGAAGTTAAAATCACAATCAGTAAATCTGTTACTTTATTATTTTCAATTTGCAACATTTGGGTTGGGGAATTAAAAACCAGAACTATTTAATCTATGGACCACTGGCAAGCACTTTTTTGGGGATTCCTTTCACTCCATCTTCAGAGGTAAGCTTGTCCCTGTCCCACAGCTTTGGGTGGAAAACATAGCTCAGAATAGCCAGGGGTGTTCTTTTTCCATTTCATTTACCACAAATTTAAAAGTAAAAAAAAAAAAAAAAAAAAAAAGTATATGTAACCACATTATTATATAGAGTTTTATTTTTTGTAGGTATTTTACAGGTAGTTCATATGCTTTGGCAGTTATATTCTTTCCATGACCAGAAATTAGCTCTTTGTTTTTGTTTGACCTTTTCATGGCAAAAATTCTCTGAGACTCAATCTGTTCCTACAAAGCGAGTCTCGGGATTCCTTCTTTGGAGTACTGTGTTACTCTCAGTCTCGAGGAGTCATTACAGGAATCTTTGTTTTAGTCTAGTCAATCCAGTTTTCTCTGCCTTAGGTCAGATTAAAAGGTTACAGTTTTGGCTGCCTTCATCAAGTTTATCATGGGTCACAGCTAATTGCTGCCTCCCATGGCCAAGATCCTGGGTGATAGCATTGTACCCACTTCTCCAATACTCTGGATTCTCTTCCTGCTTTGCCAGATATCACTAGCAGTTCTGTTTTGGTCTCAGTCTTCTCCCCCTTTAGTTGTGTGATTAAACCATAACTCATTACATCACTTACGTTTAGCAAAGCAGCTGGCTCCCAGATCTGTGTTCCCTGATATCCCCAGGCTGCTCTTGTGCCTATGGCAAAGCAGGAGGACAGGAACTCTCAGCAAATCTTCCTTTGCATCAGCGGCTGGTGTGAGCACATTTTCTACCCTTTCAATTCTCTCTCTGCTTCTTCCTGCTTTCCTAACCTGATCTAGCATTCTGGGTCATGCCCAGCAGGTTTGCAGAGGTCCTGGACATTCAGGTCCCAGCATGGCCACCACGTAACTTTCTTGTGTCAGCTGGGGCTAAAAAAACCTTCTTTGCTTTCTTCCATCTCTTTTTGATTCCTGATAACATTGGACCGGATGCACACCGAAGGAAAGATTGTCCACTGCTTCCTAGCTGCCCTGGGAACATTTGTCTAAACTTGTATCCTGAAGCACCATTCTTCAAAGAGATCTCTCCCTGTCTCCTCAAACATACTCAAGCACTTCCCTGGATGGCATATGGAAGCAGTAACTTTCATTTCCAAACATTCTACTTTAAACCTACTGCCTGATTATTCCTCATATTAGCCATCAAACTGTAGTTAATTCAAATAAAAATGTATCTACAGAAGTATTTAGTGTTTTCTTAATATTCTACATTCCGGGGACATATATGAGAAAGTACATTCCCAGGAGTAAGAAGAAGGAGTAGGTAAGAATCTTACACAGTAGACATAAATTATTCATCTCTATTTACTGCTGCTATTTATGGTTCCATTCTGGGCCGGAATGAGGGAGTCACTGTTACCTTCAGACAAGCAATTGACCCTTTGGCCATATTGTGGACCTGTCACATTTGCTATCACTTCCCAAAGGTACAGTTTCTGCTTCCATATGCTCTGTGTTCAAAACAGGTAAACACACGGAATAGGCAACACCTTACTGCCACCACACCTTCCAAACCTCCACCCACATTCCTGTGCTGTGTGCAATCAGTGGGGGCCCTCAGCCACCTTGAGCTTCCTAATACACTGTGGTCCCTTCCTTACAGGTTTTCTTTCCACTGGGAAGATGCTATTTCATTTCCTTCTGAAATGCAAATTGCTCTCTACAATAAACACCTTTTTTTGATTGCTACTGACTTTTCTGCTGTAAAAATATATGATAGACCCAAATACAGTAATAACAAGCCCCAGACAGTAATTAGAACACAAAGCTTAATCAGTTTATATTGTTACCTTTTGCCCTTCCCATTGTCTTAATCCAGGCAGTCTGTTCCTGCTTCTTTGCCAGGAAGTGTGATTTTGGCTTTTCTGTATGGCGCAATGCAGATCTGTGACACTGTACAGAAACATTTTATAGACTGAATAGGTGTAATCGTGAAGAATGTCAGTCTCCAAGGTTAATGGAGTAGTAGAAATGAGATGTAAATAGTTACTGAAGTGAATAGGCAGAACTAAAGGTTTTTTCCCCAAACTGCTGACTCAGACAGAGTGTACCTTCAAAAGCACAGACTCTACATGCTTTGCATAATTGGAAATAGATTTCTGAAGTCATTGTTTATATAGCTCTATATGACAAATGAGATTTGCATATTAATTTAAAGTTTAAAATTATTCTGTCTTGAAGACAAAAGTACTTCCACAGTAATAATAAAAGCAGAGAAAAAACAAGAACAGGCTTGAAGCTGAAAGAGACCTCTACATCATGCCACCGGTTTATTTAAGAAAACATAGGTTTTCATTTCTAGTAATGATTCATCCTGTAGAATGGAAGAATTATTTTGCTTTTTCAATAACACCTGTATCTATTTGTATGAAAGCAAGTTCATTGCTTTACAGAGAAGAGAAGATGCATAACAGAACAACCAAAATCAAATATTGCCAGTGAAAGACAGTAATGTTGCTTTCTTTCCTTTCTGAATACAGAGAAAAATAAGGGGATTTTTCATTTGCTTCTTTTTATTTTAGTGTCTCCTTTATATATAAAACTGATCTAGAGAACTGATCTTGTCAGCAGTTATTTTGTGTGCTGAAGCAGATGAGTTACAATGGGTCAAATGTATATTTAAGAAAACATAAACTTTTCTGAAATGGAAATGTTCATTTGGGGAAAGTTCATTCGTTCATCAAATTAATTCATCAAATCCTGTATTTGGATTCCAGATAGATTCCTCTATCTAATAAATTTCACTAAGGCTCAGTTATTTACCTTAGGAACACATGAGTAGATACAGTATAGTTGGACGCTCTGTGATTTTAACATGATTTGTGGCCTTTAGGCTCTTGAGTGAAATTTTCCAAGGTGCTCATTTTGAGGCCCACACTGTGCCCTCAGTCAGTACTGAATGCCAATTGTGTTCACTGGGAGCATAATGAGGCCAATAGAAAGCACATTTGTAACCCCCCCCCCCCCCCCCCCCCCCCCCCCCCGCCTCTGTCCAGAAACTGAAATCACTGCCTCAGAAAGGCCTCATTGTGGGTGATTAGTTGAGGGAAAATACTGAGGGAGAGTCTGCAAAAAGTACACAGGCAAAATACTTAATGCCATATAAGAAATGGAAAAGTCCTAACTTCATTTGTATCTCAAAGGAACATTAACCATAATTATGTTACTAGCAAGTACTCTTCTTAACAAATCTGCCCTAAAAATAACAACACTGAAATTATTTTATCAAACATGAAATACCCTCTTTTAAGAATAGTCTTCCATGCTATGTTTTATCTTAGATAGCAGTAGCTTAGGAAAAGTGAATGGTCTGGTATGTTTTGCTCTGTGTGCTGCTGTGTTTGGGAAAAAATGTGTATATCAAGAATTTCCACATTAGATCCAAAAACCCTTCCTGGAATTGTTCTTTCTTACACCATGTTTTACAGTTCATCTAAGACCCTGCATGTTGATAGAGTTGCAGCACCAAACTGGTAGTGACAGCTTTTAATGTGCTGCACCTCTATATTCCTGTTGATTTTGCAAATGTTTAAAAAAAAATTTTAAAAAAAATCTAAAAAATCTGTTGAACTTTTGGCATAAAACGGTACCTGCTACTGTAGCTAAACTGCTGCTAAGTGTCTAGGTGATAAAAGCTTCTCCTACGCCTGTCACTTTGAGCAACACCATTGTCAGGAAAACGTATGCATCTTTTTCCAGTAAGGATAAGTGCTGTGATAACATTAGCATTTAGACAAGACACTGTGCTGATGATTGTGAAATGCATTAATGGATGTGTCACTATTTTAAAAGAGCATATCTAATGGATTGTTTATATATGCCGTCTCACTGTACTTATTTATTTATTTTATAGGATATTTTAAACATAAAATTGCACAGATCAAAGTAGACCTGCCCACCTCAAGGACCTGCATTCAACAGAACCAGTTCCCTGCCAGTCGTGTACACCACTGAAGGAAAATGGACATACTGAACAGCCGCCACTTTTTGTACTTTCTGCCTACCACACGCCTTGTCATCTTATTAGCAGCTTTGAGCACTGCTGAGGATGTGAGTAACAGCACTTTGAACCGCACTGACACACACAGCGGGGCTGCCCCTGTGGTCATCTCCCGCATCGACCACATCATAGTCAAGGAGGGCCACAGTGCCTTGATGGACTGCAATGTCCTGGGGAGTCCCAGCCCACGTTACAGGTGGTACAATTCCAACGGCCGCCTGCTCCAAGAGGAGGAGAATAAAGGTAAGAGCTTAGCGATAGCACTGATGTAGCCTGTCCAGAGACACTTCTGATTTCAGCATGTTGACAAATAACCTGAATTTAATGGCCTGACTGCTGTGGTATTTTCCTGTGTGAAAATGAAAGCCTGGTGGCAGTTATAAATTTTTTATGCACCTGGGAAAAAACAGTAACTTTTTATGTGTTATTTATAGCAACGCATAGCAAGAAGCTGAAGCAATTAATAGAAGGGGTAGACAAGCCTCTTTTCATTGTAAGACTTTGGGTCTGATCCTGTTTCTCATTCTGTCCTCCTTTCTTCCTCTCTGGCACCACAAAAAGATTAAAAACCTGTTTCCCAACTCAAAGGAGGATTCTCATGACATATGAGAATAATTTGTTGGTGTGAGCTCAACACAACTAACTCCCTGATATGCTTGCTGTCTTTATGTGCAGAGCCATGGTAGTGTGAGAAACAGGAGATGCCCTGAACAACCAAGTGCAAAACCTATATAGGGCAGCAGTCAGAAGGACAGGCCTTCCTGGCCTTAGTTAAGACTCTTCAGTGGCATTTGCCAGAGACCATAATTACACATGAGCTTATTTTCCTTAAATGGAAGGTTTGGGTGATAATCCTAGTTATACTTCTAGGGAGTGTTTGAGGGGAGTGTGGGTATATGAAAGGTGTTTTCCTCATGTAATCCTTCCATAGTGACTGCTTTGTTCACTGCATGATGAAATAAACTCTTAGTTGTAAGACAGCATGCCTAACTAATGGCTGACCTGACAGAGAACTCTGCTGTGACGGGTGTAATGATTGACCCAGCTTGATGTCAAAGAGCAGTGTGTATCTGTAAGAGCTTACTGCATAACTGGTTATGTTTTACAGTACAGCATGCTATCATTTTCTGGGTAAAGCTAGAGAAAGGAACTAATTGAGCTACCAAGCAGACTTTCAAACATGATTTGTGTGGTTGTGGCAACATACAGCAATTAGTGTGCTGGAGTGTTTTGCTAAGGTTCACTAATAGAAAATTTCCCCTTTAGTTAGGCATCTAAATTTAGGTCTTTGTGTAGTCAGCTGAGAGAAGTAGCTAAAACAAACATTTAGGTAGGTAAGCAAAAAACTTGGACCAAATCAGTAAAAAGTGCAGATGTAGTATTAAGGAAACATCACTTTAATTTAGAATTTCAACAGTGCAATACATCCTTTAAGAGACTGTCTTTCTGTAAGAAATGTTTCCTAGCTTGAGACCTTTCTATGTGGTGTTAAATATGACATTGAATTGTTATCAAAACCCAGCAATGATACCTTTTCTAATCATTGTTCTCTTATGTGGGTCAATATGTCTGTCAGGATCCACTGGCATAGACCCATTCACTGAGTCACAGTTAAATGGCATTGTGTCATTTAGAACACCTGGAGCCAGGATACATCACAAGGCATCTTGTTGTTTCACAATTAACAGAAACCTACTTTGCAGAAAGGACCAGCATTGCAATTCAAAGAAATACTGAGCAGCAAATACTCTGCATTTTTTGTTATGCTGGAGATGGAGGAAGAAGTGTCATCTGTTAAGGATGCTAACATTTCCTCTTTAAAGGAGTTTTCCTCTGGATTTGCCTTACTTTAGCAGGTTGGGCTGATTTATTTTTTTTAATGTGAAGATCTGATTTATACTGAGCTTTTATTTATTCTGCATTTTTAATTGCAGGCAAAATGATTCAGCTGTTTTCAAGAATTATGCTAGGGTAAAAAATATTGTTTCATTTAAGTTAAAACTTCTAAGTAAGAGGATAAAAAGATGTAATTAAGAGCTGCCTGTACACATGAACTAAGGCAGGGATCTTGTGGGAATACTTTCTACATTGGCTACTACGGGAGATAATGTAAAAAACCAATTTGGGTAAGCCATGTTTAATTAAAAAAACTTTGAATATGGTAAAAGCCCATAACTACTCTGAATTAAAGGGGGTTTTGACTAATGAGTTTCAGAATTGCCCACAGATCCTTCCTTGAAAGAAATAAGGGGGAAAAAATAGAAAAATCTTTCTAACAATGAAAGAACTACTGTGAAAAGGATAAAATAAATGTAGAAGCAAAGTATGCACCGACCTGTGGCAGGACTGCAATCTTACCTTGTGATTTAAATGATTGCACAGGGATTTTGTGCAGGTTAGTTCTCTGATCACTGGTTCTGTGTCTTTTTCAGCTGCCTTAATAGATTTGAATAGCAATTGGTTAGGTTAGGTTTAAGGAAAAAAAGACTGATGGTAAAGACAGGTGAACACTTGACATTGGTTTTTGTGGAAGGTTATTGAAATTCCTCTACAGCACATATCTGTCAGGAATGGCTTGGGATTGAGTTACAGAGATTGAAAACAGTTGAGTCTTCCCCTGAGCAGCAGTATGTACTAGCTGATCTTGTTGGCTTGTATCAGCCTTGGTTATTGCTTCAAAATGAAATCATCTGACATCTTCCTGTATGAAGCATTCAGAAGGCACAGAGGCGTTCCACTTTTTGGCTGTTCCCCACCATATGAACACTTCCAAGACTGGGTTTACATGAAGGAAATAATTGGCACCAGGCTTTCCTGTTGGAGTTGACTTATGTTTTTTTTATAGTAAAGTTGCAATTTAAGAAGTTATATCACACCAATTAAAGAAAAAAAAATACATCCTCAGCTCTTAAATAATGTAGCTATATTTGAATAAAAATGAAGCTTACTTGAGGAACTAAAAATCTTAATTAATTACCAATATATAGTGGCAAATACATAAATAGGTGATTCTTGAATCAGTGACAAGAGTGATGGCTTTTAACATGTTTCAAATGCAGTTTCATACCTAAATCCTTCTGCTGTGCCAGGTTCAAAGAATATGAAACATTCATGTATATGAAATGTATATGGCCATGCAGAGGACAAAGTTATCAATTATATTACATTGATAGAAATTACTTTTAAAGGTAAAAGAAGTTCTTTTGTGGTGTGTAGTGGTTCTTCCTGACAAACAAGGTAAAACCAAAACCCTGTCATAGCTCTTCTCCTTCCCATCTATTTTTCTCCTCCTATCCTACTTCCTTCTCTTTAAAATTATATTTCAAAATCAGTTTCTCAACACCTCAGAGGACAGGCAATGTAATATATTATGTCTAAAATGTTAGGGTTTTTAAAGTTTACATTAACAGAATTATATGAGATACTGTAACATAGCACCAAAAATAACTCATTTGTAAGCAAATGCATTGACAGGGAACAAAACAAGGAGGGCTTAGTAGGTTTTTCTGCCTCACAATCCCATTGATCCTGTTCTTTGAGGAAGTGTGACCTGTGTTTGGGAGGCTCTCTGGAGTAGTCCTATCTTTGTAACTTAACTGACCACAAGATTGAGATAGATGTGATGCATATTAGCATTTTTTATGACACCCTTTTAGGGCATGCTCTGACTATCCAGAGTTGATGTCAAGGATTTGATAGTAACACAGCTAGGATCTCAGGCCTTTACGATGGTAAATTCTTTCCCTTCTTGTGAACATTATTTCCTTCTTCAAAAACCTGAAGCCAGTTTAATAAAGCTGACGTTTAAGACTATGCTGATCGTGTGACAAAATACTTCTAAGTTACTCTGTTTCCTCTCAACAGGAAAATGGTGGTTTCTTGACAATGGGCTACTAAACATTACCCGCGTGTCATTTGAAGACAGAGGTAAATACACGTGTGTGGCATCTAATACGTATGGCAGTGTTAACAATACTGTGACACTGAGGGTTGTTTTCACCTCTGGAGATATGGGAATCTATTACATGATTGTCTGCCTCGTGGCTTTTACCGTTGTTATGATACTGAACATTACTCGGTTATGTATGATGAGCAGTCATCTGAAGAAAACCGAGAAAGCAATCAATGAATTCTTCAGAACAGAAGGGGCAGAGAAACTTCAGAAGGCCTTTGAGATTGCAAAGCGTATCCCAATTATCACATCCGCCAAAACGCTCGAGCTTGCCAAAGTAACCCAGTTCAAGACCATGGAATTTGCTCGCTACATTGAAGAGCTTGCTCGGAGCGTGCCTTTGCCACCTCTCATCATGAACTGCAGGACTATAATGGAAGAAATCATGGAGGTTGTTGGTTTGGAGGAGCAAGGGCAGAATTTTGTACGGCAGGCAGCAGAAGGCCAGGAAACCACTGAAACAGATGAGCTTTATATGATCCCAAATGCTTTGACACGCAGTGAATCTCCCACAGCTGACTCAGATGCATCATCATTGCATGAGCCACCTCAACAGATTGCAATAAAAGTGTCAGTTCACCCACTGTCCAAAAAGGACTGCATGGATGGTCAGTCACAGGAAGGCGTGCAGTTGGACACCAAGGAAGAAGACACTCCTCAAACACCAGCACTTCCTGCAGAGCCCCCTCCTGAGCCTTCTGCTGAACTCAGTTCTGATGACACAGCATTGGCAAATGACAAAAATACATGTGTTATATATGAAAGCCATGTATGACAGTAACTCCTGAATCTATGCATTGCAGGAAAATCAGGTGGAGCTCTTTTAAAAATACATATTGTACTTGCCGCTAAGCCTTACCTGGAGACTATCATAGCAAAAGCATGTAAGTGGATTATTTGGCACTTTCTTCTCAGTTTGAGTTTAGTTTACCATGATGTATGGCAGAGTGATTGCTATTACATTAATATTAATTGCTCTTTTTGATTAGGAGTATTTCCAGGAAACATTTACCTCAGCATTTTCTAGGTTGGAGTCACCTGTAGTGCCCTCCTGGAAGTCACTGGTTTGATGTAGGACACTTGAGCTTACTAAACATAAAACTGGTTTCCATTTTCCTCCTTCACTCTCGTTATTTCCATCTATTGCATTTTTGCAAATATTAACTTCAGAATTTGAAATATTGCCCAAGAGGCAGCACTCCAGTAGCCAAATAAAATCCTAATAGATCCCATTTACAAGGCCTGTTTGCTCAGCTGCATTGTGATTTAGAGGGCTATTAAAGAAAGTTAAAATGTTTTCATTTCATTTGAGACCACGCTGCTTAGCCACATGGGAAATAGTTTTCCCTTTTTTATGGAATGAAGATGCCAACAATCATTTGTTTTGCATGAAGAAACAAGTTTGAGGTGTATATTACAGAGGGAAAGCCTGTAAACATCTTACAGAAAGTTGCAGTCCAACAGCTCTGCAGGGTTTTTTTGCATACATTTGAGCATTTTCTATGTTGCCAGAATTTTATATGCAAAACAGCTGCAAATATGTAAGATGTTTTGTTTTGAAGTAATTTGGAAGCAGTAACTATGTACCACCTTACCAGAAGATATACAGGTTCCATAAAAGTCTTGCAAATGCCAGTCATCAGTTGATGATAAGGCTGAAATGGCAAAACACCCTTTTATACGGCTTCTTATTTTTGAGCAAATTCATATATTCTGAATATCAAGCCTAAATTCATATATAAGCATCACTTTGAGAGTCTTGTATCCAAATTGAAAAAAATAAATAACCAAGTGTCCTATAAAATTACAAAGACAGTCATGCAAACTGTTAAATGTGATATAATTGCATTGAGATTTTGGGAACCTCCTACATATAGGATGTTCACTGCTCGAGTACATGTGACTCTACCCTAGTAAAGCTTTAATGATCACAGCAATTGTGGCATTAAAAAGAATCAACATTTCTGCCAGGAAATGCCAGGAGTGGAAGGGAAGTGATTATTTGTCTTGCAAGTAGACAATAAAAAGTACCTTCTCTGCAGTGAGTCTGGAAAGAAAGCACTTAGAAGGAGTTTGTGTAGGGTTAATAGCATATTACTTAATTACCTGACTCATTTAGTTTGGAACTAATGAACAATCTATGACCTTATAGTGTTTAAGAAGGATTGTAGTATAAATATAGATACTTAAAATAAATCTGGATTCAAGTATATTGTAGAAAAAAAAAAAGTCTCTTAGGTCTGTGGAGAGATGATGCATGGATGGCTCTCTGGATATTTTAATGAAGCAGCCACATCTCCTTAAGGTGTCTGTTGGAGGCAATCAGTTATATTAACTGCACGGGTAATCAAGACTACAGAAAGTTGATGTTCCAGGTACATTAAAAAACCTTTGATAATAAACTGAGGTTTTATGTCAACTTCCTCGTGTTAAAATGCAGAGCCTCACCAGCAGTGCAATACAGGAATACCCCATGACTTACATAAGTGATGCAGAGAAGGCTCCATATTTATCTTTCTGTGGTTATTAAAAAAAAATTACATGTTTAATAATAGTCTTTAGATTTTATGACCAACTTGTGAGAAATGGCAGCATTCAGGCATCTCTTTTTTTTTTTTTTTTTTTGTGCTCACCACAGTGGCAGGTTTCTATACAAACTGCATTTGCACATGCCCAAAAGGAAACATGCAAGGGCAAAGTCCCTTTTAGGAATGTGACTGGAAACATTTGAGTTCCAGTGAAGCAATATAAATGTAAAACGGGAGTTAGCTGAAGAGAATACCATGAAGAACCTCACTTCTGACCAGTGTGATTGACAATAGCATGATGCAAATTGGTAACTTTTGTCTGAATCCAAAGGACTTTTCTGTTTCGTGTCCACATCATTTTTTCAAGTTACTTGATTTGCTTCTGATATGAAAAAAGACAAGGGCAGAAACAAAAGCAAGAACTTGCACTACACTCCTTTAATTCAGCTTAACCTCCTGAGAAGAGATACAATGATGTTTCTGCCTGTCCAGCATTTACAAACAATGCCCATGCATTCTAAAGTTACCTTCCTGGTACCCAACTAAGATTGCACAAGTAAGCAAGGATGTTCTCCTTGAAAGCATAAAAATAACATTTAAATTACACTTTTATTTTTTTTTAAGTTGTAAAAATATTTATTACAGTATTTTAATTTTAATCTTTTTAAACAATGAAGTTTTTACAATAGAGATCAGACCGCTTCATGTATTTCTATGGTGTTCTGACCCTGGCTGCTTCTCTCAGGATGTCCTCCAGCCTCTTTATTATTTATTTATTGAGAAACATTTGAGAGCAAACAATCCCCATAGATTTCTTCACCATCGCTGTGTAAACTTCCTTGAAGATACAAATGATGTTTTTCCCTAGAGGTTGCCCACAAAGGGCACACTTGAAGTACACACAAATGCACATTACAAACCATATATAAGCAGCAGGTACTTGGATGAGATACATGCAATACGTGGAGTGCTGGATTCCTGCTGTTGCAAGGTCAAAGGGAACCCTGAATTTTCTAGAGCTGGAGTCACTCAGAACTGAGAGTTCACAGGTAGAACTGCTCCAACCAGTCTGGACATTTAGCTTTGTGTTATTATTGGACTAAAAACTAAACAGCAATGTAGGTGAAGAAAATACAGATTTTATACAGAACCAATGGTTCTGGTTTATGTAATTTTTTTTGGTGGTTTTGTGTCTGCTGCTCAATGTCCTATGCATCCATTATATGACACTTCTAAGCCTAAAGCTTTTCATACACTTTCGGGAACTTCCTTAGTGGAAAACAGATGGGAAGCAAGACCCAAACCTGTCTTTCCTGTTCCAAACTTTCTGGCTGTGCTATTATAAATTATGCAATTATGTCTTGCAGTATTTCTTAGCAAATGGCTACTTTATGGTCCAAAACCACAATTAACAAACATAAAATTAATAATGGCTCTAAGAAAACATTAACGTTTGCATTGTTATATATTTTCATGCACCTTAAGCACTTCAGGGGCATTAATCTGTTCCTGTCATTGGACTATGCACACTTTTCATTACATTTTTCTATTTATTTTAAAACACTCAGAATCTGGAAAATCAAGTCTAACTGAAATTGCATTCCAAAAGCTAAGGAACACCAAGCCAGGTTTAATAAGGAAAAGAAATTTGCACAATATATTTACACCATTTTCAAACATTTTTGCCAAACTTCATGAAAGATGACTAGATTTCTGCAGCAGAAGAAGTCAGTTTTGGATTTGAATTTTACACATTCTTTTTTTTGGTAAATGTAAGACCATACTAATCAGACCACTTAAACATAGTATTCACTATTTTCTCAACATTTTCTTTTTGAGCAGTACTTGTTTACTGCTGATCTTTTTTTTTTGTTCTCTGATTTGAGCATGTTTGTGATGAAACCTACCCTTCACGTTTTGTCTGTCATATTAAAAAAAAATTAAAAGAACCCATAGACCAGCATTTTTGTGCAGGTTTGTTGGTACTTGGTAAGGCACAGAAGTACACTCCTGTGCTTAAAAATTACTGTATAATCATAAGACTTGCAAAATGGCATATACGAGCAGATGTTGATTTTTTAAATCAGTGCCTGTTTTCTTCTAATGTAGATACTATGTCAGTTCCTTGATTTGCAGTTACCTTTTGACAAAAGTACTGTAACACGTAACCAGGGCTTTCTGACTTTCAGTTTGGTCAGATTAACTAATTCTAGAAAGTGTTAACAGTGTCAGTTTTTCAATGTTCTCATGGGATATCTTGGCAGCATGCTATTTTAAGAGTTGGCCTCTTAAGTATGCCATATGTAGTGGGACAACTGAAAGCTTCTTAGATGCAAAGGAAATGCTTGCACTAAAGTATCGTAAGTTATATTTCATTTATTATGAAATCCTTTTTGATTTTACAAGAAATGTAAGACAAATATGAATGTTTTCTTTTGAGAAGCAGTTGCTGTATTTTGATTTAAATAACTGTTATGATTTTATAGCTCACGGCCGTAAACCACAAAGAGAAAAGTTCATGCTGAAGTGGCAAAATGAAATGTGATGTAGCTTGTACATTGATCATTGTTTCAATAAAGAATTTGCACAGAGTATGCTGCGTTTGTACACATTCAACAAGATATTTCCAGTGCCACAACACCACTTTCCCACAGAAATGG
Source organism: Zosterops lateralis (assembly GCF_965231275.1). Classification (NCBI taxonomy): domain Eukaryota; kingdom Metazoa; phylum Chordata; class Aves; order Passeriformes; family Zosteropidae; genus Zosterops; species Zosterops lateralis. The sequence continues at coordinate 38,472,115 of NC_139766.1, forward strand.
ATACTTGATAGCCTACATCCTGCACTCATTTTTGGAATAACCAGTTCAAACCTTCTCTGTGTCTATTGTTTTCTCTCCTTGTCTTACCTTCCTATACTTTCCTCTGTCTCCAGCAGCTCTGCTGCACCACTTCTCAAATAAGAACAGAATTAAGTTAGTTGTCAGTGCAAGTGTTTCTGCACCCCAGGCACCTCTGTTCCAAACTGACCTTTTATAAGTCGCCAAATGGATTTTTTTTCCCCAGCTGTACCAGGCTCTAATGCTGTGTACTATATTTAGCTCTCTGGCTCCCAGGCCCAAACGGAGTCATTTTAGTCTTCCAGTAAAGGCTGACTTTTGAGTCTATGATATCATGTGTAAGTCGGTAAATTGGGCAAAAAACAGTAATGTAAACTGAAGCTAAGTTACCAATTTCTTAGTCAAAATCAGAATGTACGTCAGCAAATGATAAACCTGGCAGACTTAGGACACTCGGGTTATGTTACGAGAAGATATTTCATACCACAAGACAAGGCAAAAATGAGAAAAGAAAAGCCAGACTTGTATAGCAGAAAGAATACATGTAAAACTTTGCTTGTGATTGAGTAGAAATTCAGCATCACTATCAAATCATTTTGCCATTCTATAGCCAGTTTCTATTTTGAGAACAGATTCCTGTTACATCTACTCTAACCAGAACCTTTCCTATGTGGCTAAGGACCTTAGGCATGACAATAGTACCAGAGTTATCAAAACTCCTTTTCCTTTTCCTTTATCTGCCATTTAAAAAATTATTTTCAGGATTTTTTAGCTTTGTATCAAATGCCACTCACAGACTACCATCCTGTCCTGTTGTGGAGCCACAGCATTTGAGATCTCATGTTGAAGATGCAGAAGCTGGACCTTCTGAAATATATTTGCCTTCTTTTGTATAGGTTTTGATTTTACCACACAATAAACCATTCATATTTATTAATAATTCAGGCCCAGTCATTCTCAATTGATAAATACAGAGAAGCAAAATAAATGCCAGAAAGACTTCCCTCATTCTGAAGCATCTTATTGTTTCTGCCTCAAGATTAGCCCTGACTGACAGACAGCTCCTGAGTTGTTTGGGGATTGTTTAACTCCTTTCTGCTGGTGAACACTGCCATAGTCAGAAAAGAGAATAAAAAAAAGTAAAAAAAAGCCAAAAAAAGAAGCTGCCTTCTAAGGAAACATGCATAGATTTTGCCTATATAAAATTCTTTGTTATCCTTCTCTCTAATATGTGTGGAGTAAACAGCCTCAGGAAAAGGCAGGAAAAAATAGAGAGAAATTTAAGAAGATTAAGGTGGAAATTTTTTTTACTCCCTGAAAAGACCCAGAGGTGATTTATCTTCAAAATATATTAAATTTTAACTTGTTTTACTGTAAACATATTCAGGTGAAGAAAAAGGAGATTCCTAAAAACAATGACATTTTCACTCCAAATATCAAAATAAATTATCACAAAACCATGAAACATATTTCCCAGTCCATCTCTTAGAATGCCTTTTATCAGGGAAGATATTTTCAGTCATTTTTATGATTCTGCCTAGGTCAATGTGGCTTCTTTACAAATTTAGTGGATGTGCATTTCTTTTCTGTTGTCTTCTTGGTTAAATATTCCCTACCCTGTGTAATCTCCTTTTGTGAGATCAAAAAATAAATCAATATTCCATTGAAGATTTATCTTCTTGATTCATTTTCCCAGTCCAAAATCTTATTTTGTGTTTTGTTTTACTGCTTGGATTTATTTGTTTGTTTGTTTGTTTGCCCTAAAATTCTTCACATTTTAAAATAAATCAGAGGATTCTAGTGATTTTTTTTTTTTTTTCAGTTGCCTGTTTTGGGGCAGGATTGCTCACACCTATCTGTATCATTCAATTTTAATTATGCAGACATACAATTAACTACTCTCAAGTTGGTGCAGGATGAATAGAATCCATCAGATTTTTTGCTGAACAGCATCAAGAGAACACGTAAATCCATAATTCCCAAGAGATGAGTGGAATAAATGTCATCATTCATTTGTGAGTCTGTTGCCGTGTTGTTCTTCTGTGTCTTTATTTGAAAAAAGTAATGTTAATATACCTCTGCCTTAAGACATTTCTTTTCCCATTATGGATGGAATAGCACATTTGCATCCTCCATACATCAGTTATCCACTATCTTGATTGGTTTATCTTATTCATCAGAGAGCTGGCCAAGTGCAAGGGCCGCTCAAAGTTGGTATTTCTGAAGAGACTGCAGACAGCTTCAGGACACTATGTAAATTATATGAATTTCAAATGAATTGGTAAATGCTTTTCCACTTTTTTTTTAAAATTGAAATGTTGTATTTCTACATAGGTTAGAGTCTGGGTTTAACTAGAAACTCCATTTTTCATAAGCATGCAGTAAAATGACAGTAATCTGCTGCTGAATAAAACTGCTTTTTGCAACTACAGTTTCTACATTTCATAATCCCCATGTAATCTCTCTTAAGCACAGAGCTCATTCTTTCATATATGTGTCCTAAATGAGGTGAAAGGATCCAAATCTCTGTTATTCATCTGGACTGCATCAGACTACTAGTTATTTTGTCAGAATATATAATAGACCTACCCTGACACTGTAACTCCTGTTGCCGTTACCGGAAATAGCCCCAGAGAATTAGCTAAATGTCACATGATACACCACCACTGAGAACTATGTTCTACTCTACACCAATTCCAGAAAAACACCTTCAGAAAAATCCATCTCTTCTCAGTAGGGAAGCAGGGAATGAAAGCCTCTGAAGGACTTAACATTTCACATGTTTTTCAGTGAAGAAACCCCCCCCCCCCAAAACTGTAGAAAATTACTGGAGACCTTGTAAAATTGATGCAGGAGCTAAAATACCACCCAGTCACCCAAGAGAAGAGGTCACTGCAGCACAGAAACTGTCAATAGCTGTCAATAGGCAGCTGTCAGTTGTCAGACAGTAGCTACAGACACTTCTCAGGGTAATCCATGATATTGTAAAGAGGCAAACGTTATTGTAGATTATGTAAATTAGCAGTATCCAGGAAACTATGGACAGTGTGACAAGATGTAATTTCCAGACTGCTCAGCTGACTGTGCTGCATCTCAAGCACTTTTCCTGATAAGAGATGGGAGTATCACCAAAGACTCTGTGCTGTGATGGTGGAGTCAGACCCTTGCATGAGAACCCTATTCTTTCCTTCTGGTTTGATGTGACCAAAGTACCCACACTATTTTGATCTGCTGTAGCACTACATTATTGTTGTTTCTCAAGGGGGACTAAACATGGGCTCTCCAGTGAGGCAACTGCTGAAGACCATGTGAATGCACAAGGAAAGAGCTGTACTGGCAGGTGTGAGCTCACCTTTGGAGTGTACCAGATAAAGACTCTCCCACAGGCCTGCCAGCATTCAAGTGGAAAAGGACTGTGATGCTGTGCATCTGGACAAACCTGGTGCAGGCAAGAACAGGAGGGTGGGAGGAGCTGGAGGCAGCCTAGGACAGTCCAATAGACATGGAATTAAGATGAGCCTCCCATTCTTATTACTGGGAAACACCTCCAGCAAAATCATCTCCCTGTCCCTATCCCTCTCTACTCTAAAGAAGTATGTCACATTTTGGCAGCTCAGCAACAGCTCACTGTCCTACCTATTCTAGCTTTGACCAACCAGTTTTCACTTCTTATTGAGCAGCTACAAGGCTGTCTATCCTAATAGATGTTTGCTGTGGCTCTTCTTGCCCTGTCTCTCCCTGTTACTAATTTACAAGAAGGAATGGGGTTCGCTTGCCAGCACACATGTATGTAAAACTGCTCCTCAGAGACCTAATAGACTGACTATTCTGTTCCAAAGGAGGATGTGCAAAAGCTAGGCACATAAAGATGAATTAATAGATTTAAAGCCTCTGTCTGGTTAAGCCCTCTATGTTTATTCATCTTCTCATTCTGTAATGGAAGAATGCTGGCCAGATTAACAAAGTACAACATGAGCTATTGCTGTGTTTTAACAGAGTGTTCTATATTTTTTCATTTAATGTAAAAACTGAGTACTGAAAGGTTAAGAGAACACAGATTCTAGACTTAATCACAACATTTTCTTCTCACCGTGACATAAACTCTCATTCACTATTTGCAGAACAAAGACAGGATATCCTAGAAAAATCAGTATTTTCTCAGTGATGGTGGTGGTTGTCCTTAGCTTGCCTCCAGGTAACACAATAAAAGGTTTTAAGAAACCGTCAGTTAGTAGAATTGATAGCAAAAGCTTTTGATCAGGTACCTTGTTTGGAAAGTGACTGCAGTAAGGATTCCCATTTTTAAAATGAGGTCTGTTGACTTTATATTGACTTACCATATAATAGATTGTGAAAAGCCAATTTTACTGGAGCAAAATTACACAATCTTTCACAAGCCTGGCCTGCTGATGCACATTTTTCCTTTTCTTGTAACAGTCTGCTATAGGATATAATATGTACTAAAAAACATTATTGCTCTACCCATGCAATTAGAGAATTTTTATTCAAATACAGAATCATAAAAAGAGAAGTCTTCCCTCATACTTTTTCTTTCAAAAGCTATCATAGTAACTCTGTAGTTTGTGTCACGTTGTAGCAACAAAAAAATGAGACAGATTCCGATTACCTTTCTGTCCACTTCAGCCTAGGCCATGCCACTTCATAAGTGTTGACAATTTGCTGGCTTTGGAAAGGCCAAAACATGTATTCTCAAGGGGCTGAATGGAAAATGTTCCATAAATGCCAAGAAGGAACTTGGCACCATGGTCATTTGGCAGATGAACAGCACTGTACGTAAACAAGTAGAGAGAAGGAGCTTAAATTCTAAATACTCTCTTGAGAAAAGATAAAAAACAATTCCTAGGAACAGTGAACAGAAGCTTTCAGGAAAACTAAGATCACTGATTTTTGCCGTGAATGATTTATGATTATGGCTGTGTGGTTGGGATGGGAATGGAAGATTATGCAGTAGAAAGTGCTGTGTTCTCCAGTCTCATGAGAGATTCTACTTACACTCATTAGATAAGGCACCGTGTCATATTTGTTAGATCTTAGGGTTTAAATACTGTATTTTACTCATTAATCCAATTATCTTCCTGCTTCACCACATCTTTATATGACATTAATGTATCATCATCATTTAATAGAAACTTTTTTTATTTCTGTGCATACCTGTGTAGAGGAAAATACACAGGCTGTAGAATAGCCACTGATTTTCCACTCAAATGATCTGCTTCAAAATGAAGCTGACCAAGCTGCAATTTTATTTCCATACCTCTCATACTTTTATTATGCAACACACAAACACTAAAAATAAGAATATATATGGCTCAGAGTTTAGGCTGCCAGTTGGCTATCTGACAAAAAACAGATTAAGCCAAGTAGTAGGATCTCTGATCCAGCAGATGAACAGGCTGTATTCTGCCTTCTGCATATTAACACTGTTCAGACCTCACGGGGATCTGCTGTGACCCACATGCATTTTATTCTGCACTGAACAGCACTCAGGATATTCAATAATCTGTTACCACACTCCACAGTCTTGATATCTTTCACAGTCACCATCCAATACCAATTCAGGGTTTCATAATGCACTCTTACAAAAGCTTTCAAAACCTTACTATGCACTGAAACAGTGGGCATCCTTCTCAGAGACCAAAGTATAGCCTTGCTCTTTACCTCAGAAGGACTTTAGTCCACATCTAGTCCCCTTCTCTTAAAATACAACCAAAGATTAACAGAAGGCAGAAAATGAACCTTCAAACTCACCAAAAAAGCATATTCAGTTCTAAATACTAAAGTACTGCTGTGCAAAGTGGCATTCTACTCTCTTCTTTTTTCCAGGTCTTTTGCAGCTTTCCTTTATTTACAATCCGTGACTTTCTCTTTGTGGGCCTGAACTACACCCTCCACCAAAAAAAATCTATGCTTGTATTCTGCTTTTTCTTGCACTTACTTGTGGCTTGAAAGAAATCTAGTTGTGCAGTTAGGCCAGATCCAGAAAAACACATGAGCACGAGATTTATATATATGAATAGTACCATTGTGCAGGATGCAGGCTCTTTCCCAATAATTGCCATCAGTCTTTTCCCTGCTACTGCCTCTTTGTTCCCTATTACTGCATGTGGCCTTTCTGTTTTTTTCCAAGATTTTCCTCTAAATTCAAAACCAGGTACAGTCTGTGTATATGATCATGCTCACAATGGAGAGGTGTGGGGTCTCAGATGAACTGAGACATGAAATACACATGCAACTGTGTTTAAAATGAGATGTCAGACAGTTCTCAGCATCACTTTCCATCTCAATCAATTAACATCTATCAGCACAACTGTTGAATATCCTGTTTGTTCAACTTGAACTTTGGGAAGCTCATTCTGGTAGCTCATTTAGTTAGAGAAACACCTTAGAGAAGAAGTAGTGAAGGCTTATGAGTTACAATATAGTTGGGACATTAGGCACTAAATATTATAAAACAAAATGACTTAAAACTAAATAGTGTGGATTCTGTGATATTGTGAACCTTTTAATATTCTTTCACCTACAAGCAGTGGTGTATATTTTGAGGTGAGCTATTAATATGCTTCAAACAGTCCCATAAGTAATATAAACATTTACAGGTAGGTATTAACTGATCACTAACATGAATTCTCCTGGAAGTAATTTCATATACTCAAGTCATTTCAATTATCATGCTTTTGACATAGGAATACCTCTTGTAGATTCCCACATGCTAACCAGGCATTTATAAGTGCTGCTGCAATATTTACTCTAGAATGCTAGATGTGAACTCTTCACAGATGTGCCTGACATGGTGCAAGTTCACACTGGATGATTTCAGTGTGAAGGTGCACCATGGTCTGCTATAATATTTCTTATAGTTTAAGTATAGCAGAAATACCAGTGCGGGTCAAATACTTTCATAAACCCTAATAGGAGTTAACAGCATAACTCAGGGAGTGTTCACAACCTTGCAGAGTCAAAGTGCTGGTATCACATAGCAGATTTCTCAGCTTTCTGAAATTAAAATCAGGAAAGAAATTTGAAAGTTGAAAGAGCAATTTTAAAAAATAATTGTATTGCATTAGTGACTAGTAATGCATGCAACATCATCAGTCTGGTTCTCAGAGAAAGGGGTAATGGTTTTGGTGAGAAATTTTGCTTCAGCAAGGCAGACAAGGTCAAGAACAAAAAGTTGATATTACTGTCAAAGTACATTCAATACTGTTGTCCTGATAAAATTATTTTCTAGTTGATCAAAGCCCTTTAATTTGATATTGCTGGGATATTTTGAAAACACAGATGATAAACTTTTGTGTTAGAGTTCATTCAAGTTGAATCTTAAGTCAGCTAGTGCTCTGGCACTAACAACTTACTAAATGTTTCCAGGCAACAGAAAAAAAAAGTAGCAAATGTAAATAATTCAAATATGCTAAAGAGGAACAAACTGATACAAAAATAAAACCTCCTGCTGTATGAAACTCCTCACTTCTAAGCAATGTTTACTTCTTCTCTGTTTCATGCATTAAGAGGAAGTACAGAGTGCCACAAAACATTTTTTCACTGTGTTATTTCCTCAAAAGTTACTCTGATTATTTTCAACACTTCAGCAGAAAATTGTTTCAAACCATGAAAACCATTAGAGTCTCCAAAGTCTTGATGAAGTCATTGAGGTTGATTAAATGTCTCCCTGTGCTTTACATGTGATTGAATGTCTCCCTGTGTTGGGGGTTAAGTGTTTGCCTACAACCACTTTGTGAGGCCTGCAGACTGGGACGTGGAGTCTGTATTTTGTGCCTTGTGATGGTTATTTTTTTACAGCTCTGGCAAACAAGAGGTGCTGAAATTGCAGTTTGTGCCAGCTGACAGCAGTTGCTGACTGTAGTGAACTCCCCTTGGGCCAGTCAGGGTCCAAACGTGCTCTCCAGCATTTTTCAGTGAGTTCTGCCATCAACACTAACCCATCACCAGAAAACCCTCCTTCTTCTCTGGACACCAGTAAACCATGCTCTCAACCTGCTGCCCTTTAGATACACTACAAAACACACAGGCACTCGCTGCAACATCTCTGATGCCCTGGCCTATAGGTGTGATGGCTTTATAGAGGCACCACAGTTGGTGAAGCTGAGCCTGGAATGCAGGAATGAGTGGCAGAAAGGTTTTTGAAGATTTGGGTTTCTTTCTTATTACTTTACTATGATTTGAATGCCAATAAAGTAAATTAATTTCCCCAATCTGACTCTGCTTTGACTCAGATGGTAATTGCTGAGATCTCTCCTATTCCTTATCTCGACCCAGGAGATTTTCATCCTATTTTCTCTTCTCTGTTCAGCAGAGGAGAGGAGTGACAGAGCCATTTTGGTGGGCACCTGGCATCCAGGTAGGGTCAACGCAATATACAGCCCCTTCTATCAGCAAGGGGTAGAATTTTTCCTTTGTCCCTGTTGATGACTCACTACATGTTTCAGTTTAAAGCATTTCTCAACTGAACTTCATGGTCCATTGTCGTGGTTGGCTCACAGCTGCTCGCCCCGGCCAGCCCTGGCACCACGGCCACTCTGGGGTCTTGTAGCCAGGAGAGCAGAGCCTCAGCTATGGCGCAGGGGAAATGAGAGATGGGACTCTGGAGACAGACAACTGAGGTTTATTCCTGCACCCAGAGACCCCTCAGGTGCACCTGTGTGCACCAACTTTTAAAGGGGGGAGGATCTCAGGGGAGGGTAGAGCAAGGGACAAATGAGGATAGATCAGGGAGTGGCTCAGGGAGTGACAATCATAGATAACAACCAAATATATGAAACTGGGAGGGGGAACCCCTGATCCTGACCAACCACGTGAAGCCTCTCCTGGAACATTGCAGGCGTGGGGTGAGGCCCCAGAGTGACTGGCAGGACCAGAGGGCTATATAACTTATGATTGATAGATAACCAAACAGGGGAGAAACCAACCAGGTATAATTGGGAGGGCGGTACGTGGAACAAACCATATGACAATTGAACTTATAATAAACCTAAGAAAACATGCCATGGAAATGGTGGTTAACTGTTAAAGTCGTCCACGCACCGACACAGTCTATGATGTGTATTTGTAGATGTTTATCATAAAAAATAACTATGTAGCTCATTACTAGCTCAATAGGGCAACCAGTAGGCTTGGTATGATCTTTCCCATCTTCTGTGTTGTCCTGGGTTGTAATGTAGGATGTACACAAAGTATTTATTCTATCACCATCTTCATGAACTGTTGGAACCAGGTGGGGCAGTGTTTTCCCAGGCCACCTGCCTTTGGGCTCTTCTGCTAATGGCCCATCAATGCCTTGCCCATGACTCACAGGTAACTCCCTCCAGGAGTTATCTCTGTTTAATGGGCCATCAAGGACCCACTTCACACTCATCATCCCATTGTGAGATGCTCTGCCCAGGGGGAGGAGCCAAGCATTCTCACTTGGATATAATCTGGGATTTGGGACAGGACAAGCAGCCCTGACCCACTGGATTCCCAGAGGAGCAGAGCTACCAGACCTTTCTACAGGATCACTGCTTCAGGAAGAGCCCCTCACCTGGACTGCTTCCACCATCCTGCTCAGGTTGTATTCTGACTCTGTCAGTGGTCCTTTGTGTTATTGCATTTATTTTATTTTATTTTATTTTATTTTATTTTATTTTACTTTTTTCTTTCTTCTTATTAAATTGTATTTCTGATGTGGAGCCTCTCACTCGTTTTGCTTTCAAACCATGTCCTGTTCAAAGCACCCTGTAAACTTACTATGCTAAGACAGGAAGGCACTTTTCAGGAGGCTGATTTTACATTTCAGTTCCTTTACCAAACGGATATGCTGTTGCTCAACTTAATGCACTTTGAAAAAGAGTTAAGACAAAAATAGGAGTCATGCTAATTACGGAACAAGGATACCCACATATGGAGTTACTCAGAAATAGCCATTCTTGTATAACATTGTATAATCAAGCATGGGACATATTTTTAAGTTTTTCTTCATAATTCTGGTAAATAGAGCTTTAGGAATTTATGGGTTTTTTACTTTGTGTTTCTTTCCAATTTTTTTTTAATTGGGTTATCATGGCCAAGTTTTTGGTAGTGGTGAGAGAGGTGGAATCTGTGAGAAGCTGCTGGAAGCTTCCACTGTGTCTGGAAGAGCCAATCCCTGGTGGTTCCAAACTCAGACATGCCCCTGGCCAACACTAGGCCAATTAGAAGTGGTGGTAATGTCTCTGTGGTAACATATTTAAGAAGAAATCAAAACAAAGGCTGCGGTGAAGTTGTAATTTTCCAGACAGTGAAGTATAGAGTGAGAATACGTGAGAACAACTCTGCAAACACCAAGGTCAGTGAAGAAGGTGGGGGGGAGAAGTGCTCCAGGTACCTGTGCAGAGATTCCTCTGCAGCTCACAGTGGAGACCATGGTGAAGTAAACAAAATCAAAAAGAACAAAACTGTGGAACCTGTGGCACGAAATTTGCTTCAGATAAATTGTTTAAAAAGCACAGGAGTATCTCCAACTTCCATCCAAAATTTCGGTAAAAGACACCATGCAACTAGGAATCTCCAAAAATTTTCCGCATTCCTAATATCAGAAAAAGTGATAATTATAGCAAGACATATTAATTCAATATGCAATGGGAAAAAGATTCTGGTCTCTCATGTTAGCTTGGTGACTCAGGCACCATGACAGGATTTCCTTCCCTCTTAAAAATCTTTAATTGGAGTGGATGATGAGGCATCTGTTGCCACTCCTTTGGACTCAGTACAACAGTCTATGGAAAGAAAACTGTTTTCATAAATGGACAATGGGAAATCTTTTTCACAGAGTACAAAAAGCCAACAAGCAGTGGAGTCAAATCCATTCCTGAGATCCCTGAAGAATATCAGTGGCATTATGGCAGAGGTTATTATAGCCTACGTGCTGGATGCTCTGCAACAAATGGAAAGTACTGAAATAAGCTCACAAACCTGGTCCACAGACACATCTAGCTGTTGGGGCATCTGGCTGCGGGTTAAAGTTCCACTTCTTCTAGGAAAATGTTGCTAACTGCTTTCTTAGGAAGACAATTGACTCTTTTGCCTTCATCCTTCTTTCCCTGGCCCTTCAGAAAATCTAGGCTGATATCTAAGGAACAGGATTATACTGTTGCAGCGACATTGCAATATAGTTATTGTTTCCAGCAAAAATGGGAAACATTTTTAAAGAGAAATAACGTCAATTGTGTATCTTTTGTCCTTCTGTATGTGCACAGAGTAGCATAGGGGAGAGGAGAGAGCAGGACAGGATCTTTGAAAGCACTAAGGAGCTAAGAAACAATTTGACCATATGTTTAGTGTCTGCTTATTAGGAATTTTTATTAAAGATATGAAGCCTTTTAACTTCCACATATTCATAGTCCAGTGATGAGCTACTGAAAATAAGAAGGAAAAGCTCCTCATGCAAGTGCATGCACACACCCCCAGCCCCATGCACAGGCAAGAAGAGGGGAATAGTTCTAAGGGAAGAGGAGATGCACTGTAAAAGCTGCCTTCCATTACCTACAACACTCTGCAGTGCTGACCTTGCCAGGAACTGCTGCAGCACCCAATTTACCAGCTCAGGAATCACTGAAGTGTTATTTTGCCAAGGACTCAGAAGCATTTTAAGGAGAGGTAAAATGCTTCTGTTCTCTTGTGTTCAGAAGAGTCAAGAATTCTCACACATACATTATGAGCCCACCCAACAAAGACTATGAAATCATCTCCCTGAGATGATCAAAGGTGTCTGGGTTAAAGACACCTTGTATTTTTGTGTACTAAAATATGGAAATGTATGCATTCTAGTGAAATCTTGCATTGAAATTGGCAATAAAAAAGGGAGGTGAGAGTGTTGTAAGACAGACACATTTACAGACTGATTTGCTGCACACTAGCATTTTTCTGAACAGAACAGTGCTGTTTGGAAAATGTATTAAAATTACTCTCAAACATTTATTGGAAGCTTTTATAATCACAAAGTTCAGAAGAAATATACATAATATTCAGGATCCTGAGGTCATAATCCGAAGGATAAATATTTTTGAAAATTCCTGCGAAAGCCTAATTTTTGCCAACTTTTCAATAAAAAGGGATAAACAGAGAGCAAAGTAGAAGACAAAAAAACAGATCCATGCATAGTTTTCCATCACTACTATTGTGAGTACTCTGAAGGATTAGACTGCATGGGATTTCAAGCAGGAGAGCATCTCTACAATATTATTTTCCCCAACCCCCAATAGGAATTAATGATGCTTCAAACAGGATTAACTCTTACAAATTTTTGTCCTACTGCTGCTGCTACACAACTATGGCATCATCATGGCTTCTGCCCAAGCTGTGCTCTTAGGGGAAGAGATCTGCAGCAGAAACAGAGAGGCACCAATTCCTCGGGGACATCTTACTGATCTGCACATCACTCAACACCATTAACCGCGTAAGTGGGATTCCCACAGTTTAACATTCCCACAGAGTGCTCCATCATCCCTAAAGCTCTGAGAGGACAGCAAATGCCAGCTGAAGCTCATGAAAACTCCTGCTTTGTTTCCCTTCCTGTGGGATGTTGTTTCTGGGGTAAAATGATAAATATGTATTTGTATACACCTTTAATTGAGCCTATATTCATCCTGTCAGCAAAATATTGGACTTATCAGAATAAATGAGTGGGAAAACACTGCAGAATTAATGGAAGCACTCAACCTTTTCTAATTATACTTTTATTAGAGAAACCATATAAAGATGCTTGCTATGAGTGTATTCTCAGAGTAGCTAATTTAGTTTGCTCAGTTTAATTGATCAGGCAAACAAAAGTTTAACCCAACAAAGTAAAAATATTCATGCAAGGGTGGAATCTCTCATTAATCTCAGAATAGAACAAAAGCTAAGAATCACAGAATCACAGAATGTGTAGGTTGGAAGTGACCTACAAGATCATCGAGTCCAACCCAGCCCTAAATCTTCACTAGGTCATGGTATCAAGTGCCACATCCAGTTTCCTTTTAAACACATCCAGGGATGGTGACTCCACCACCTCCCTGGGCAGACTATTCCAGTATTTAATCACTCCTTCAGTGAAAAACTTCTTCCTAATATCCAACCTGTATTTCCCTTGATGCAGCTTAAGACTGTGTCCTGTCGTTCTGTCAGTGCTGCCTGGAGGAAGAGACCAACCCCCAGCTGTCTACAACTACCCTTCAGGGGATTGTAGAGAGTGATGAGGTCACCTCTGAGTCTCCTTTTCTCCAGGCTAAATAATCCCAGTTCCCTCAGTCGTTCTTCATATGGCTTGTTTTCCAATCCCTTCACCAGCTTTGTTTCCCTTCTCTGGACACGTTCAAGCATCTCAAGATCCTTCCTAAACTGAGGGCGCAGAACTGGACACAGCACTCAAGGTGTGGCCTCACCAGTGCCCAGTACAGGGGAAGAATGACCTCCCTGCTCCTGCTGGCCACACCATTCCTGATACAGGCCAGAATGCCATTGGCCCTCTTGGCCACCTGGGCACACTGCTGGCTCATGTTCAGCTGCTGTCACCAACACCCCCAGGTCCCTTTCCTCCTGCGCACTGTCCAGCCACACCATCCCCAGACTATAATGCTGCAGGGGGTTATTGTGGCCAAAGTGCAGGACTTGACACTTGGACTCATTAAACTTCATTTTGTTGGACTCTGCCCATCGACCCAACCATTCCAGGTCTCTCTGCAGAGCCCTCCTATCTTCCAAGTGGTCGACACACACTCCCAGCTTAGTGTCATCTGCAAATTTACTAATGAAAGATTCAATACCCTCATCCATATCATCAGTAAAAATATTGAACACAGCTGGTCCCAGCACAGACCCCTGAGGAGCACCACTGGTGACTGGCCACCAGCTGGATGCAGCACTGTTCACCACCACTCTTTGGGCCCGGCCCAGGGTTTTATTTTTCCTAACCTTATCCCTGGCTGCTCAGACAATCTCCCTGTGTTCCTCCCAGGCTGCCTGCTTTTGCTTCCCTGCTCTGTAGGGCTTCTTTCTGTGTTTGACTTTGTCCTGGAGCTCCCTGTTAATGCACACAGAAGTCCTGGTGTTCTTGACTGATTTCCTGTATTTTGGGATGCATCACTTTGTATGAATCTGGAATGCATATAATTTGTACAGAATAAACATATTCATTACATATACACTCTATACACAGTATGGAAAAAAAGTTTTATGACAGTGTATATGCCATTTACACAGTACAATATGCACTATACTTACCTCAAAAAATTAGCCCAACAATCTCAGAGCAGTTTGATGCCTGCTTGGTATTTATTTAAAAAACAGTCTGTGGCTTTGTCTAGTAATTTGTAGGTGTTAATACCTGCTGGTTGCCTTGTGAGAAAGAGATAATTTCATGTTGCTGATTTGTGACAGACACTGACAGGTTGGTGGGTGAGCAGCCACACCTCCAAGTCTGTGATTTCAGCTTTTGAGAAATAGGAGGTGTGTGCACTGGAAGAGAATGTGGGCTAAGATGACATGACTTCCATGGCCAAATCTGGCACACAGGGAAGTGGCTTTTGAAGCTTTTTCAGCATGTGTTGTCATGCTGGGCATATCCTTTCAAAAGTTTCTCTGCTTGGCAGTTATTGGAGGAAAACAGAAATTGCAAATATGTAATAAAGACTAGACCTGGATGGAAAACAGAACTTTGCCTAACAAAATATTGTGATATTTCAAGTTGGGAAGAAGTCCTTCAACATTTTCAAAATTCTACAGAGGATAATTTTATTTTCCAAATTTCTGCTCCATCACTTTCACACTTGGGGTTTTTCAACAGAAGATAAGAAAGAAATTGAAATAGATATATGATTCCAAATAACAGCACAGAAATCCAGTAAAACTTTTTAATCTAAATGTGTCAAAACTTTTTTTAATTAACATAAACAAAACTAGCCTTTTAATGACTTCCAAAGTCAATATTATCCCTGATGTCTTGCCAATCAGCTGAGTAAAAATACCTACTGTTGTATAATTCTTTGAGAATCAAACTTAAGAGGTGGTATATGCATATAGTGAATAATAATAATAATAATAATAATAATAATAATAATAATAATATCCCTTGTAGATGGATATTGATTTAATAAATTTTTTTTAGCTAAGCTATAAATTCGTAACAATAAAATAAGAACTCCAGCAAAATAGAGCTGAGCTCTCTCGTGGGAAGTGATTGACAAAATAAAATGGTTATGCTAAAACCTATATTAAATGCTGCTAGTCTGAATCAAGATCTTTCACAACATGTTGTACTGAGTTTTCTCTGATTCCTACTGAATTTTTTTGTGGAAAATACTTATTTGTTGATAGCTTCACTATATGTATTGCAGCAATAATTTTAAGGGATATATACTGAATCTTCAAATCATATTTTGGAAGAACGTAATCAGGCTTACATTCCTAGAAATTCCAGATCATCATCTGATATATTTCTAAAGAGATACACACATTTTCAAAGGGAAATGTGGCAGTCAGTGCAGAAACTATCTAAAGAAGATCTTCAGCTGTAGCATGTAGAACCTCAATCTTGATGATCATGTTGTCTTTTTTTAAATTAATATTCTATCTTTTACTCATATATCATGATGGAAATTGCTTAAAATGAAAACAGCTGCTTCCTTATTGCAAACTTTGTGGTATTAGGCACAGTCTGAATTTTGTTTTGCAACAGCATGTGTCATTCGGCTGAGGGCAAGCAATGATTCACAATTCTTTGCTACAAACTTTATCAACCAACTTTAGCAGCTTCTCTGTGTGGTTTAAGGTGGCCATCCAGAATCTAAGAAAACAAGCTGTTTTCCTGACCTGTGCTGCGCAGAAATGTCTGATTTGCCTATGTGCTCAAGCTCTATGGCATACAGTGCTTCATGCTTCAGATTCAGTGGCTGTGATTACAGACACACATTAACCTTGTTCAGGAAGGAAAGCAACACTTTACCAGCTGATAAAGTGTAAACTTCTACTTCATGACCAATTCAGACTTTTCCAATGCTATCTGAACACACAAAGCACTGTGTGGCTTGAATGCCACAGCTCTAGCAGAGTGCAATACAGAGCACTGAACTGGTGTTTAGAAAACCTGAGCTTTGTAACTGGTCTGGTGAATAGACTAAAATCCTCCACTTTTGGAGCCATCGTCCATAAAACAGGAAAAAGATGATCTATCCATTAAAAGGGTAATGGAAAGCCAGTTACAACATACTACTAACATGATATTGCAATTCTTTTATGAACTGGATGGAGTCAGGTCCAAGCAATGAAGTCTAGATCCTAATGCTCCATTTGCAAGACAAAGTTTGCTTGCCTAATGTCACGTCTGAAAATACCCTCAGCATAGGCTTTATGTGAAATATACCATTTTATATGAAATATACCGTTTCTTTATATCAAATATACCATTTTTTATATGAAATACACCATTTCTTTATATGAAATACACCATGTCTTTTCTTCCAAGGCTTGTAACATTTTCTCTTAGGATTAAAAGAATAGCTATTGCTTTTGGGTTTTTTTGTTGGATTTGCTCATTATAAATCACTCAGGAGTTCAGAGCAAGGGTAGGGTACGCCACCCCAAAGGAAAAATTTCTGGGCAGTTATGAGTTCCTAAACAAGAAGCACAGAAAAAGAAGACCCTAGTTTGTTTTATTCCTTTGCCTGTCGAACAGCCATAGTAAAACACAGAAGGTACATAGTGATCTATGTGAACTGACATTATGTCTAGAATTCAGTGCCTTTATCTACTAGATTTTCTCCTATAGCTGAGGCACTCATTTTCCAGGGACAAACAAGTGTCATCTTGTCACACAGAAAGCACCTCAGATATTAAAATATTATCTGCCTGCAGCAAGACAGCAAAATTTATCTCAGTTTTGCATGATGATATAATTAGAATGGGAAAATTTTGAAAAAATCAATCCATCAAATTAAAAAGTTTTCATTAAATCCTATAGGGCAATACCACTAACAGTGGACACCTCTGACTTAATCACAGGGGAAAATGTGATTTTCTTCTATATCTAAGTTTATAGTTTTAATTTAGTTAGTAAAATCTATTTTCATATACATTAAAGAATTATATAAATAAGAGTTACTTAAGGACTACTTGTACACTTCTAACATTTCTGTGACTGCAGTCCAGCCTTTAAGAACTTAGCAATGCCAGGAATCAGAGTTTACAAGAGAACAAAATGTACTTTATGGAGAAATTAGTAGTAAAAGCAGATTAACTTGTTCTGAAGAAGGTTTCAGTATGTGCCCTTTAAAAAATACATGCCCCATCATTTACAGCTACAGTGAGTCAGAGAGGAGAACTGGGCAAGGCCAACTCCTCAGAGAAAAGAATGACTCACCAAAATGTGTTTAGACTGAGCACCCTGGTCCTAACTTCCTTATATTATGAAACAACACTATGGAAGACATGGAGGTGGTCAGATAAAGAAACATTTGGGACTCCAGTGGGACCACTTTTTTCTAGACCTTTGTCATCTGCCTTTATTGATAACTTCAACTTCCTAGATAGAGCTGAGGAATGAAGGAATTCTGATCTCACTGAAAAAGCAGGCATTTTTAGGGGAGGATAGGAATTATTCAAGTGCAAGTAAATAAAATACAGATAAAATGAAGGATAAAGTTCCTTGAAAAAAATTAACGATGACTTGATGGTCTCAGAGATGGTCTAACTTAGACAAAACAGAGTTTCATATGTGGCCACTTCTGTAATTATCAATCTTTTACTCTGTATGTATCCTTTTTTCCCAGAAAGGCTAAAAGCCCCCTCACTGTGCTGCAATCAGAGATGGCCAGGGCTGGTCCTGTGTTTCTGTCCCCAGGTCAGCAAAGACACAGTCATGGCAAAGAGCCCTTCAAAAGCCTGAATTATCAAAGCACTCAAACATAAGAAAGGAGTCTTTGAGTACTTAGCAGTATCACAGAGTAGGACTGGCAGTGAAATAAAATGAAGAGATTATTCTAATAAGCTACTCTGTGGAGCAATGTACACTAATCTCTGTAAAATGAATACCCAAAAATCTCTGCCCTAGAAAGAGCTCTGGTACTGTTGGGTGGGGAGCTTGATGGAGGGACTGATGCCCAGGTGGGCCTTTGACTAAATATTGCATTGCACAGAGCTGAGCTGTCACTGACATGGCACAGCTTTCTGAGTCAGCACAGGGGCTGCCTACGAGAGCGGAAAGAAAAGGTTCACTCCTTCCCAGGACATCCTACCAGGGCAAACATGACCACTCTCAACATAAGTGGATTTAACCAGTCACTAGGAACAAAAAATGATCCAAGAATTTTTGTTCACAGTTTTTATAATATTTCTGTCCTATTCTCTGTCTATAATGAACCAGCTGTTGGATTTAATTAGTTCTATTTTAAATGGTACACGGTAAAAGAGTATCTCACAATCGCATATGAATCTTTCTCCATACTAATTTTTTTAATCCTTTAGTCTTGGTGACATCCCATTCATTCCAAATACTTTCCCCAAATATTTATTTCTTGGGATATTACCTGTAGGACTATGCTTCTTCTTGATAGCTATATTTGATAGTAACCAGAGTGAAATCGATTCTTTCATTGTATAAAAGGGAATAAAAGCAAAGTTGTCATTCAACTTAGTGGCAGAATATTAGTGAGAGGCTTCCATAAGCTCCCAAAACCATGTTCTGCAATGAAATTCAATTTAATTTTATATGATCCTGCTCATCTTGAGAAATGCTGCACATTTCAAGCTGCCAGTCAGCCCCAGCTAAAACTCAAAACTGGCCTTTCAATGTACTTGGGCTTTATATACATAAATATATTTATTTTGGGTTGTCTGAGGTTTCTGTGGGGCTTTTTTTCCCCCGAAGCAGTGAAAATTATTTATATGTTGCTTTCAGAATTGACAGGCAGTTTATTTCATTATCAACACTAACCATACTTCTTGAATTTCCTCTCATTCAGCAGCATCCTAATTGATTCCAAAAGAAGAAAAGAGAATACTGAGTGCCTCTGCAAGAGACTGTGAAACTAATGATAGATATCAGCTAAATTTGAATGCTTCTGTAAAGAGGTTCACATAGACAATGCCTGAGGAGAGCAGAGGTCTGAAATGAAAATGTTTCTCAGCTTTTTGTCTAGTTAATCTCCTTGTTCAGAGATCACTTGTTCAGAGGTCACCTGTGATATTTTTAAAGTCACAATTAAAAGTTTTGTTATGTCTCAGTAAATATTTGAGTAGAAACTGAGACAATTCCAAAATTAAAAATCCAATAAAAATAGTATTAAAAAAAAAATCCCCCAGAAATATATGACTTTACAATCCATGTGTATGTATCATAATTAAAAATGTGCTTTGATGCAAGATATGAGTATCGATTGTACCTCTAGAAATCCATGTGATTCTTGATCCAGTTTTTCCCTGCCCACTGTATGATAAATAGTGGGCATAAATCTATGAAAACAACTGTACCAAATCATCTACTGTCTTGGAAACTAAGAAGGAAAAGAAAACACATCAACCTGTTTATTCAAGTTTTCTCCAGAGAAACCAACAAGGAAGTTCTGCCACCTTGGAAAGGGTATTCTTCCTTACTGCTATGTGTAAATGTGGTTCAATAAAAAACGTTCTGAAATGGAAATCTCAAAAATTAAAAAAAAAAAGGAAATCAACTGTTTATCTCTGATAGATATACCAATCCTGAGTCGAGAGGTGGAAGGTGGAGGTGAGAAGTCTAGGAGAGAAAAGTATGTTGTTCTGTGACAGAACAAAAGGAAATGGTCTCAAGTTGTGCCAGGGGAGGTTTAGGCTGGATATTAAAAAAAAAAATGCTCACTGAAAGGGCTGTCAAGCACTGGAACAGGCTGGCCAGGGAAGTAGCAGAATCACTGTCCATGGAAGCAATAAAGACCATCTAGTAGCACTTAGGGACATGGTTCAGTCGTGAAGGTGACAGTGGTAAATTAATAGTTGGACTGGATGATTTTAGAGGTCTTTTCCATCGCTAACAATTCTATGATTCTGTATATGCTATTGAAGCTGGGTATTATTTAGTTTTAAAATAGAACACGTAAAAGATTCATATGGGGAAAGGCAAAAAGGGAAAAACACTTTGTTCCCTTCATGAAAAAAAGAGGTTCATAGAAAATCTTGAACCTTTTAATTATAAAACTGTTTTATTTAAAAGACAGGTATTTTTTGACATTCAAGTGCAGTCTGCTTTAAAAAAGGGGGTGTGTTTCAATTTGTGAGCTCAGCATCTTTACCACCCTCAGAAGAGGATGAAGAGTTGATTCTAGAGCTGTTTTTGAAGCTGAGTGCTTTGAGACACATAACGTGACACACAAGGTGTCTTTGTGGCTATTAGACTTAATGCCAGTGACTCACAGCAGGAAGCTTAGCAGGGAAATCAGCTCTTCAAACAGCCAAAGGCCTAAAGGCCAAGTTACACTCATCATTTCCATGTATGCAGAACAAGAAGAGCTTCAACCAGAGAAAGCATTTTTGTACTGTTTGAGATTCTCCTCAAATAGCACTGGGAAAAGCTCCAGGGAAGCCAATGAAATCACACAAGGGGTTCATCTTTTTGACAAGCATCATCTCTGCAATGTTTACCATAGCAAACAGAAAGTATACAAAAGTAAACATAACTTTAACAAAAGTAAAAATATATTACCAAACAGAGCTGTAGAAAAGGAAAATATTACCAGTCCACCAAAAATAAGATCATGCAATCTCAAACTTAGCAGATTTTGATAGTTTTTTAAATGCCCTTCTGCAGTCAGGGCATTTACATTCACAAGCTCTCAAGCCTTTCTTCACAGAGGAAGCTTCTCTCTTCACAGTTCCTATGGCCAGGAGCTTTCTTTAATTAAAAACAAACACTCCCAGGCTGTATATAAACCAAGTGGATTTTACAGTCTGAAATCTCCACAGTGACGCTGGGGGTGCCTGCCTAATCCAGTAACAAATCAGTTCAAATCTCAGTCTCCAAGGTGACAATTTAGGGAAAATGTGCGAAATTAGGTAAGATGGTGATTTAAGATACAAACTGACAACACTCAAAAAAAATTTCTTTGCAACATGTTTATGGACTGTGCTATATAGCTGTAATGTGGACTCACTGTCTGGGGAAGTGACAGCCTTCCATCAAATTTGGGCAAGTAATTTCAAGTCTAGCACTGATTATAAACATCAGGATTAGAGTTATTGACTCGACATCACTAACAAAACTGAAAACCAAGGGTGAACAAAGAAGGAACTAATAGATCATTAGACTGTATCAATTAAGTTCTACATTCTTTTTTGTACTTAGACAAAAGCTCCAGTGAAGAATATAAGACTATGCTGTAAACCTGAGGAGATACACTAAAGCTGTGTAAAGAACTTGCAGTTCCTCATTGTCAAAACTTTCACTGAAATGATTTTTCCAAGTGACAGTTATGGTACTACTGCAGTGAAAAACAAGCTGTTTAAAAACAAAACAAAGCACTTCTGTTTTTCTTTTGGGTGCCATTGTATGCTGTTCTTCTTCAGGCAGTAACCCATATCTGTTATTGCTAAGCTTTGTGCATCATTAAGAAAGTTGTTTATGAAAATGGTGTTGTACAGCTTTCTGTTTTGGTAGAGAATGAGAGTTATCTGAAAAACATGGAAATTTTATTCAATCACAATTTCAGCTATTGGTAACTGAAGCGTTGCTTCTATGTGTCCATCTTCTACAACACCTCAATAAAATGTCCAATTAAAATGTTACAGCTTATGCTCTCTCTCTCTATCAAGCAGCCTTCACAATTATATTTGCCAATACTAACAAGGCCCCCTGAATCATCAACACTAGAAAAATCCCACTTTCTCATACAGGCTGTTATTCAGCCCTGATAATTCTTTTTGCTTTCAAAGTTACATCAAGATTTAATGAAAATGTGGAAACTTTTTCTATAAAAATGAAAACAGCCTATTTTGTACTCTTCATCTTGTTATATTCTAAAACTGCAGCTTCTTGTCCTGAGGGTATGGATGAGGTATCTGGTATTACTAAAATTTAGCAAAGGGCTGTCACAATCCATTGTTACTGATCAGAACAATTTGCAAATATCCAAAAAGAACTGCATCAAAAAAAAAAAAAAAATCCTTATCTGAATTCAACACAACTACAATGATAAAAATACAAGATAAATAAAAAAGAAACATAAGAAAAGGAAGTCAAAGAGAAAAAAATACTTTCTTCATTGTTTTGTAAATACTTTTCCTAGCATCACTGTGCAGTTCCCACACTTCCTTTATGTGCAACTATATCAGTGCAGCTCTGTGTGTGACATATAGCTGTGGCTCAACACCACAGTATTTGCTTTTATCATACTGAATAAAAGCAACTTGGCTATCTCTCATCTCTACCCTTTACCTTAGATTTCTGCTCTGATCTTACTCTACAGAAAAAAAAGTGTATTGACTGAATATTTTTCATATAGGTCTTTATAACCATATATGCTACCAAGTATTAGAGGTGGAAATGTTAAGCATAGGAATTGCATATATAAATGCAGAGCAGGGAGGTTTGTGTCAATCTCATTTCTGTGGCCATTTAGTGCCATGTCTGACAGGCCTAAAACACACCTGACATCTGAACATATGAGTTTTACCTATACATTGCTGCATTGTGTCAAGCAAAGGAAGTTAGTATGTTGACCTTTATTTAAGAGTTTTAGTTGGCTGTTCAGAATTAACATAGAAAATGTTGACTTACCAGGGTCAAGGGAGTGTTATAATTCAAAATCCAGTGGGAATTTTACCAGAGAAAAAAGAAGCTTGAGTGTGGCACTGATGATCTGTGAGGCAGAATACATTTCTAAGTGACATTTTATACTTGGTGGTGCTTAAGTGTAGCAGATGTCCCAGATAGACAGAACTGTTGTAGCACTACTGAGAAATCATAAAGGTGAAAATAATTGATGTCACTTTAAAATAATGTCTTTTAGCTACTCACTGACAATATAGGCTTGCAGATGGGGATAAACTCCTGGTTTCTTGATGGATCACAGAAACTGCTGTACAAAAAGTATATTCCAATTGTCTTCCTACACTGAGTTTCTAAGGCTGTGCAGTATGTTAATCTAACACCTTTGTCTCTATTCCAAATAGAGGAATAAAGGCATTTATGTAAACCAAATTAGTTAAGTTATTCTTAGCTCTCATTAATGTAAATAAGAATAAAATTCCATTTAATATGTAAACACAAGTGAACACACATCTGAATACAGTGCTATGCATAACAGTCTCTCTAGTTACTACAGTTCAGACACAAATTGCAGTTTTTCCCCACCACCCACCAAATGCAAAAAGACACATAAAGGGAACACATTTTGACCCTCTTGCCAACAAAACAGCAATAGATGCATATTGAAGTAGGAACAATGTGCTTCACTTATCTGGTGGTGTGCCAGTAACACATCAGCTGTGCTATGGAACAAATTCTACAAAGCCTGAATATTGGCACTGGAGAAAACAAAACAAAACAAAACAAAACAAATCCACACCTTGATATTCGGGAAGACAACAATGTGGCTGAAATGTTCCATACCAGGCATTAAGCACCCAGCCCAAGTTCCTCTGAAGTCAGTAGTAAAGTTCTCATTACTAAATGTTATGAAACAGGGTACAATAAGGTACAGTCACTTTTAAGGTATAGTCCTGTTTCTGACTTGGGTCCTCAGTGAAAGAGAATCAAATACTATATGAAAATGAAAAAAAATCCTCTATGAAATAAATTTTGGCAACATTAAACTTTATCAGTACACATGAAATAGCTGATACTGCTTTCATCATATTTTGTCAGTCTATGCTAGTTGGGACTGATATGTAAATACTTGCTTAAACATCTTTACTTCAGCACAATGCTTCTATAAAAATGCTTTGGTAGCCAAAAAATAACAATTCTAAGCAGGTTATCTTTACTGGTTTTTTTTTTTTTTTTCTACTTCTCTTTAATGCAAAACTGGCAGGTCTTCAGGACTCCATGCTGCTGTCTCTCACATTCTCATCATTTATTAAAAATCTGCCTGAAGAATGAATTCAGAACCATGGCAGTAGCACTATTTATTTTCTAGCTCCTTTACTCTGCTAATAGACTTTCAGCAGCAGCACAATCTAAACAATATATGGCTAATGGAGAATCCTAGCTCTTCGAAATAAAATGTGACTGAAAGCAGGTAATATAAATGGTTTACAACCCACTGGGAAGGTGTGACTAATGAGTGCCTGTACTACTGCCTGTTGCTGGATAGAATTAAAACAGTTTGCTTTCTATCTCTGGGTTAGAAACTGCTGGTTAGACTCATTACTTAATCTGATTTCTCTATGTATATATTTTAGAGAATGTACCTATCTGGTTTGGGGAGATTTTTTTCTCAGATTATTCTACTTCTGCATC
Organism: Zosterops lateralis; assembly: GCF_965231275.1. Classification (NCBI taxonomy): domain Eukaryota; kingdom Metazoa; phylum Chordata; class Aves; order Passeriformes; family Zosteropidae; genus Zosterops; species Zosterops lateralis. Next base: position 38,496,584 of record NC_139766.1, read on the forward strand.
CAATAATACTCAACACTACACTTGTGTTTTGCCTGGAAAGGAGTGTCAAAAATTCTAAGTCAGGGAATAGCGTACCAGGAGTGTTGATATTGCTGAGTACAGACACAGGCCCTGAGCACTATCTTCCTACAGAAAACTTCACTTATCTGGGACTGTAGTGAATTATTTACTTCATGCTTTCTATTTTACAATTCAGCTAATCCTGGAGAAAAATAAAACTGCCCACTCAAGCAAAACCCTCTGAACCCTCTTTTATTTTTTTTCCTTTTTCCTATTATTTGGACTGCTCATAAGAATAATAGAATATGCGGTAATCCAGTGTGTCTCAGGACCCCTGTCTGCATTGCCTGGCCAGCCCTGGCACTGGAGCTGCAGTGAAAGGTTTGGTTCTGTATGACACATCCCCAGTCCTGTGGGTTCTTGCCATCAGCAGAATGTGAACAGTGGTGAAGAATAAGGGAGGACTCTCGTCAGAAATTCAACTGGGGTTTATTAAGCCCATGAGGGACTTGTACACACCCAGGGAGACAGCCCATGAAAAAGTGAGTTTTCTCCCTTGTACAGCACCTTAAGTATGGGGGTGGGGAAAGGGGAAGGGGACAGCCTGGAACCAATCCAGAGGGTGGGGGGAGTGACCCAGAACACAAAGGATAATCAATAGAACCGATCAATACATTAAAGGGCGGGAGAACAGGGATCCTGACAACCACTTGACGTCCTCACTAGAATTTTCCAGACATCAGGGCGAGGCTGTAAAGTGAGGAATTCTGCACTCCTGTGTCAAACAGGGTCAGAATATTTACTGACAATTAGCAAAGCACTCATGAAATCATACTGGCAAAGATATTTTGCCTGGAATCAAAACCTTAAGTTTAACAGCAGAGTCTGTTTTCTCCTTTGTCATCAGAAGTTGAAGTGTGATTTTTTTTTTCCATGTTGGTATGATGACCAGTTTTCAAACCTAATTTTTTTGAAAACATATTCTGAATTTGTGAAATGTGTTCTCAGTGCATCAGCCACTAAACACAAAGATGCTACTATCTGCTATTTCATTCAGCACATCTTTCAAGCCTGAAAGAAAAAGTGAAGCTGACTGCAGGGCAGTAATTTCTACATGCATTCATGTAGAAATTGCTTTGTTCATGTGTTTCATTTTCTCACCTCAGAGAGTGACATCTTTGCAAAGATGGCTGCTATCACCCCTCCCATCTGCATCCTCTTTGATAACTCCCTAGAGACATGCCTGCCAGATAGACACAGCCTTTCCAGGAGAGGAAATATGCACTGGAATGTGATCCCATGGTTTCACATAACAAATTTTATTGTTATCACCTTAGTATCAGACTAAGCAACCAGATATCTGCATGAGTTGATCTTATTGGGAGTACTGTGAAGATCAAACTAAGGCTCTAGGAGAAATAATGAAGAACAGATGCACTCCATGAAACTATTATTAATACTTTTTTAAAAATAGCTATACAGTCACAGACAATCAGAATCCATTACAATTGAGAAACACACATGATCTCCTTTCAAAAAGTAAAATAATTTTTTTTTTCAATTATTGATTTTCACATGTATTATAGATTTTCAGGTTTGAACTTGAGTATTTTTCTATTTTTGGATAACAAATTATTCAACTTACTTGGGATTGCTGATGTTGAAAAACTAGCTAATGGAATTCAAATAGCATCTTTCTAAAAATTTGAAATGAATGGGAATGAGATTAGTTATGAATATTCAGCTATCAGATCTCAGATTTATTTTTTATTATTCTTAACACCCACATTCTGTCATTGCTGGTTTTTCTACTTTTCTCTGCATCTACCCATGACTCATTTGTCACTTGCAAATCTGAAGCATTTAATTTTAGGCATTTGTCTTCTGAGAATCAGTCATAAATACTATAAGAGCTGACAGTCTTTTAAGACAAAAATGTCACCTTCCTCCAGAGATGTTGAGCCTTATTCTCCATGCTCTTATCTTCCTATTCTTCCACTAATTTCTACAGAAGTAGTCTTAATTCACATCAGCCTCAATAAAGAATCAATTAGATAATTTCAAGGCTTAGCAAAGAACACCAGTCAACTAGGAGCAATGGATTCAAAATACTCACTTGTGCTGTATTTTACAGCACAATACAAGTAATGTATTTTCAGCAAATACTATTTTAAGGGAATTTGCACCTCCTGCAGTAGAAATGAATAAATGTCAGACCAAAAAGAAAATATAAAATCAGTATTACCCAGTTTTACTTTTTTAGAAGTAAAGATTATTTTAAAGCAGGGATTAAATTTATATGATGACTGCTCCAACCATTTGCATAATTTGTCTTGTAAATAATTTTAATTATCCTATGTTGTTTGTTTTCTTTCCCCTGCTTTAAAATTGAGCTAGTCAATTCTTTTTTGCTGTGATAGCCAGGAAAAAACCTGGTGGGATATCACAGCTATTGTGGAGCTCTGCCAAACGAGTGAGCCCACACAAACTGGCACAGGTCAAATGTAACCATATCAAATGTTCTTGACACCTTTTAAAAAGGTACGTTTTAATCATATTGCTCACAACAAATTGCACATGGGATTTCTTTGACTGTACATAAAGGCAGTTAGGCTGGACCCGTCTGGAAGAAACAGAACTCCATGAAAACCAAGCCCAGATTCTATTCATACTCACAGAATTGAAAAATCACAGAATCAACTAGGTTGGAAAAGACCTTTGAGGTCACTGAGTCCAACCTATGACCTAACACTGCCTTGTCAACTAGACCACAGCAGTGAGTGCTACATCCAGTCTTTTCTTCAGCTCTTCCAGGGATCATGACTCCACTATCTATCCTAACTGATATTAAACAAACAGATTTCTCTTAAGAAAGTATCAGTGCCTCCACAATTTTACTTAATATTTAAGTAATAAAAATGCTTTGAGACCATAAAAAACCAGATTTTGTTTCAAGTGGATTGCCTTAGAAAAAGGTGAGTCTTGAGGGCCATGGAAGACCACAGAGGAAAAAGTACATCTGAGGAACTGAGGGAATGGCATCAAAGTGCATCTATTGAGGTGTCTTCCACTACTCCAAGATAGCTTCAGATGTGAAGATAACCTAACTCAAAGTGTTAACAAGGGAAGATAGACAGAGAGATACAAAAGAGTAGGAATAAGAGAATATGGGGAAAGCCAATTGTGGGCCTAGGCAGGAGTAGGTAAACCAGCAAAAGAGCTCAAGACAACAGGAATGAAATGCCATTAATGAGGGTATTTGCATTAAAGCAAAATTCAGAAAGAAAGGCGAGGAAGGAGAGACTGGGAAGGTCAGCAATTTGCCCTTTATGTTGAGAGTAGTGGGAATGCACAGAGCTCTAGGGATGGACATGAGCCAGCTGGCAATTTTCACATTAGGACTGGTGGGCAGACCGTCATGGGTGACAATGCAGTGGGCCTCTGCTACAGCCCTCTTGTTCAAGAAGTAGATGAGGTGTTCTTTAGCTAACTGATTGTTAGCCTGTGTGAAAAATCTATGAGCTCTTCAGAGGCCCTGGGTGGGTAAAATCTTGCAGCCTGAGTACACTGACACTTCCATTTTAGTCACCAGTAGTGACTACATTAAAGTCATAAAAGTGATGACTACCAAGTATAAAAATAGGCCTTTTGTTCTTGTGCAGTAGTCAGGCACACTAAAGGCAGACTCAGACCTAGTCCAAATGTCTTTGCAGCCTCATGGGTATTTTTCCACTCACTCCAGCAAGAGCTGAATAATAAATACTGCAGCAAAGATGTGCAAGGCAGGCTCATCCTGCAATATATTCATAACAGTGACATTTGACTGAGCTGCAATGGGCCATGAGTCATGTACTGCTAGATGCAAGAGTCTGATAACAAAAAATGTTACACACATAATAAGGAGAGGGGGTGGGATAGGAATGCTTTGCAGGATAAGTAAAAGTTATATGCCTCCAAAAGCCACAGAAACTAAAATATTATCTGGCCATAAATACACTTGAAGGTCTGAAAGCAGAGACATTTTAAAAACTCAGTAAATCAAGAATGCAGGAATTGCCCACCCAGCCACTCGAGATAGTTAGGTGATACCTAAGTATTCCAAAGTTAAGAAATGACAGCCCGATAAAAGCTTCTTGTTTTGCAATAGATTTGAGTGTTATCTATAAGTTTGCTAAGTACAGTCCCAAACAGATTCAATTCTCTGCTGCCCATGGCCAAGCACAGCTCATGGCAAAGTAACAACTCCTTAACCACAGACTCATGAATGTAACCATTAAACAAAACCTTTTATACCAGAATTAAACTACTCTGCCTGATTTCTTTTTAATATTTCAGAGACTGATTCAACCCGTGATCCCAACATCCATGAGCAACATCCGTTTGCCCACTGGAAGAAGCTGAATCCAAGTTTTTCTATCTCTTTCTGTAGTTACAGCAGTGTACAGTAAGGTCTGATTGCTCCCTAAGGGATGGGAAGGTGGAAGCCAAGCATGATGTCCAGCCAGCAGATCAGGTGTTTTGCTAGCCTGGAACCAGCTCCACAGTACCCAGGCAAGGTGAACAGGGCAGGACCCAGAGATGGCATCCAAGCTCAACCAAGAGTGCATATCATCAAGAAAATTCCTGGTGATGAGGCAGGTCTGAGGTGTCCTGGGTTGCAGTGTAGGATGTACACAAAGTATTTATTCTATCACCATCTTCATGAACTGTTAAACCAAGTGGGGCAGTGCTCTAGTGTTGGGCTCTTCTGCTAATGGCCCATCAACGCCTGGCCCATGACTCACAGGTAACTCCCTCCAGGAGTTATCTCTGTTTAATGGGCCATCAAGGACCCACTTCACACTCATCACCCCATTGTGAGATGCTCCACCCAGGGGGAGGAGCCAAGCATTCTCACCTGGATATAAGCTGGGATTTGGGACAGGACAAGCAGCCCTTACCCACTGGATTCCCAGAGGAGCAGAGCTACCAGACCTTTCTACAGGATCACTGCTTCAGGAAGAGCCCCTCACCTGGACTGCTTCCACCATCCTGCTCAGGTTGTATTCTGACTCTGTCAGTGGTCCTTTGTGTTATTGCATTTATTTTATTTTATTTTTACCTTATTACCTTTCTTCTTATTAAATTATATCTCTGACTTGGAGCCTCTCATTCATTTTGCTTTCAAACCACAACATGAGGTCAAGCCATAAAAGCAGCCTTCATGCTGGGGTCTTGATCAACAGAGCCCATGGGCAGGAAGGGCTGTGGCTGAGCTGGAAAGCAGCAGTCCTCTGACACAGCTCAGACAGGGACTGAAGGTCCTGGGCTAAGCTGAAATCAGGCTCCCAAGCCTATGGACAGAGGGATAGACAGAGGCCCAACAGGAGGTTGGTCAGAGCAATTAGGGTCTAGTAGTGCCCTGATCATAGAATGTCCTGAGCTGGAGGTGACCCATAAGGTCACTGAAGTCCAAGTCCTGCTAAGATCCTTCACCAGCAGTAATCAGTCAAATGATTCACCATGCAGTTAAAAATTGTATGTAATGAACATAGATTAGTACCTGCTGAAAACTTTTGCTCAAAGGGCTAAAAATGATCAGTATTATTTCAGTTTTCATTTAGCAATGACAGATGTGGGTCCAGCTTTGTGACTTCTATCAATTAGGAAGGAAGCTGAGACATAATTTATGTTTTACAAAGGTTATGTTTTTATGTTTTGGGTTGGTTTTTTGTTTGGTTTTTTTTTTTTTTTTTTTTTTTTCTTATGTATTATAAAACACTATAAAACATTCTGAGCCACTACACATGAGAGAATTGCAGCTTTTACAACAATTGCCTCTTACAAGCTTAATGGTAATCTTGAATATGTGTCAATTTTTATTTTGCTACTTCAGTTGTTGAAATATAAGTGCTCCATAAAATCATGACCTAGTTAAAATCAATGATGATCATTGTAATTCCCCTTTTTTAGAGTTATGTTTTCAGTTTTTCATTCCTTAGTACTTTACTGAAAATCAATTGTTAAAATAAGCAACTCTTTCTACACTGACATCTGTCTCAAAGTTTCATTAAAATATTGTTAAAATGTTGGACAGATAGATTAACTGAGACCAAACATTACCCCATATAAATTAACCCTACAAGTATAATGAAAGCCCTCTTTCACACATGCCATTATAAAGCTTTTGTTAATAAGAGTTCCCCTCCTTGGATACTCAAAATGAAGTATTGTTCATTGCCATATGGCTCACATTAAATACAAAGAAACAAACAAAAACACAGTAAGTCTCTGACATTTTTATAACTGTGGATCAGCTACTCCTACCAGAGTAGGAGTAGCTAATTACACTCACTGGTAAAAACATTAATTTCAGCTTCTGCCTTTTTCCACTAACTTTGGGTTCAAATCTTGGTAGGTTATATGCATTATCAATAGATAAAGACCTTAAAGACCTCATCTGACATGAGGGTCCCTTTGGCATTTCATTACTAGAATATGAAAGAAAGCTTTTGAATAAGGTTGATTATGCAAGACAGAAATAGACAAATGCTAGAAGTGAATGGACATCAGAGCATCTCCATTTTAGGACAGGGAATTTTCTTCTGTGGGGGAAAAGGCTTTTATAGGATCCATGCTGGTGGTCTAGCTGGCTCCAAGGGCCAGTCAATAAAATTTTACACAAGCACAAGCTTCCCATTAATCTTAATTTTAGAATGCAGGTGAATTACTGAATGGTGCCAGCTCCTACTGCTACCAGAAGCATTTGTAGGTTTGCAGCAGTTCATAGGATCTTCTCCATTTGAAAAGCACAGATTTGCTATTGAATATAGATGAGACAGAAAATATCTTTTCAGTACAGTATTGTGTTAAATGTAAATTAGTTCTCTTTAGAAGGAGAGACACGACGATCAGACTTCAGAACCACCATCTGACTGAAGATGATAGTGGCTCATATAGAATAGGAGTAATTAATTTAAGTATATGAAAGTTAAGTGAAAGAGTGATGCATATGGTAAGGAGCAACACACCATTGAACTGCTGCCTACCATGACGTCAGGTTACTACTTTGTACCACAAGAGATGTCCAGTGAAATGAGGGCAAACCCACAAAGCAACGTTGTTATCTAATTATGAACATTCCCCTGAGACCAGGCTAACTGTGGCTGGCACCTTCGCTTGTAGTCAGTCTCATATTATATGGAGGGAAAATAATGAACCTTTGTGAATGGACAAACTGAGCTTGAGCATCATGGACTTATGGCAACATATCACAGATATGAAAAATGGAGTACCATTAAAATATTTCTTACTCTAAAACACTATTAAAAAATAGTATTTTAAGGCTTTAAGTGATCCCACATAAATATTTAGAAACATTACAGATTCCAAGGGAAAAAATACTGTTTTCAATAAAACAAAGTCACGCAAGCACAATGATTTTCCTAAATACCAATGTTGAGAAAACAAGGAATAGGTGTCGTGAATCTGATGGTGACAAAGACAGCTGCACAGACACATGGCTGGGACTCCTAAAGGCTCCAACTCTGGGTAATACACCAAAAACTCCAACATGGAAGACTGCGCTGTACCCACATATTCACATTGATAGATATGCACAGAGAGAAAATTATCTATTAGCTGTCTCCTTGGTCTCTACTGAAAGATGATTTTGCCTGTTTTTTTCCTTAAATAACTTAAAGTATTTTAAATAAAACCAGTGGAACTGGAGAAGATTACATCTGTACTTCAGAAAAGATTGAAAAGATAAGCATACATCTCCAAGGAACACAATTACTTTCAGCACTGACTTGCTCTGCACGGAATATTACTTGGACATGATGAAGGAAACAAGCACAAGAAATGCAAGGTACATAAGAAATGGCCTCAACAGAATATAGTGATATGTACTGAAAATAGAACTACTCATGTGAGGGGCAGGTCTTAAAGGAGATCTTCAAGGATCCATTTGAGGATGAGTCTTTTCTTAATATTTTCACTGATGACCTGGACACAAAAAAAATACATGTATTAATTACTGTTTGCTGATGTAAAACTGTAAAGCAGCAAAAGTCTTGGCTGAGGACCAGAATATTATTCACAAAGAGCTCTATGACCTTGAGGACTGAAGTAATAGAAACTGGATTAAATTTTAATACTGCAAAATACAGTGTTATGCACTTGAGGGCTGCTATGAAATACAGACAACTGAGGCTGTATAGAAAAAGGATGACCATCATAGGATACCCAAGACACCCATTTGATACAGCTTTGAAAAAGACAACTCAAATCATATGATGCATCTATTTCCAACAAAGAAAAGAAAGTATGAATCTATTGTATAAAGCACTTCTGGTGGTGTAGCACAAATGGAGTCTATACTTCTAAACATCTACGTTAAAAAAAGATATAAACTGGATCAGGTGCAGAGAATTCTTCAAACATAATTAAAAGAATAGACAGCTTCTCTGTGTTCTGAGGGAAGACCTAGAGACACTGACATACTTACACTGGGAAAAATAAAACTAAGCCAATTATGATACCACATATGCTTTTGGCTTGAAGGGCAGTTTTTTTATACTGGTAGGGCTACAGGGGAGGCTCTTGTGAGAGATTGCCAGAAGCTTTCTCAGTGTCCAACACAGCCAAGACCAGCCAACTCCAAGACAGACTGGGCACTGGCCAAGGCCAAGCCCATCAGCGATGGTCAGATAACAGATTTAAGAAGGAAAGAAAACAAATCTGCAGAAAAAGAAGCAGCCAGAGAGAGCAACAGCTCTGCAGGACACCAAGGTCAGTGGAGAAGGAGGGGACGGAGGTGCTCCAGGTGCCAGAGCTGAGGTTCTTTTGCAACCACTGATGAAGAGCATGGTGAGGCAGCTCGGCCCCTAAAACCCATGGAGATCTGTTGGAACCCTGGAGGCAGAAAATTTCAGGGTTTCTGTCCTAAAAGGTACTGACCCTCAAGGAAGCATCACATTTGACTTGAGGCCTTAGAACAGGCTTCCAAGATTGAGTGATAGCACTGGGGTTGTGAGCATGTAGTTTGAAAAGTATTGTGTGATCTCACAGAGTGAAACACTTAGATTTAAGATTTTAGTATATAGTAATACATGTGAGTCAAGATGGAGGACTTTGGGCATTGTCTAGGTTCTTCTTCTCCACCTTCTTCTTTTTTCTTCTTCATGGGTTTGGGTGGTTTTTTGTAATTGGTTGATGGAGTCCAGATTGCAGACTTCAAGTAGTTAGTTATTGGGTTTAAAATAAAAATAATTTAGGTGGCATTTCATAATTGGATGGGTTGTCCTTGAAAAGACCTGGTAGAGATAGAGAAGTACTCCATTTTACCTCATTTCTCTAACTTGCTAGTTAGAGCTCACAGCTTGTGAGTCTGTAAAGAGATAAGAAATAATAAACATCCAAGTCTGAACTAGTATTAATCCTGATCCTGGCAGGGAAAAAGAAGCCAGAATTGTCACAAATGGTGCCCCGTGTGAGGATCAAACTCACAGCCTTCAGAGAGGTCCATGGTGGAGCAAAGGTCCACTTGCAAGGCCATGGAAAACCCCACATCAGAGCAAGGGATGCCCAAAGGAGGCTGTGGTCCCTTGGGAAGCAGGTTTCTCTCAGAACCTGAGGACCCATGGAGAGAGAAGGCCACATTGGAGCAGTTTTGCTGGGAGGACTTGTAACCCCATGGGAGACTCACACTGGAGCAGTCTGCTCCTGAAGGACGGCAACTTGTGGAAGAGATTCATGTTGGAGAAGTATATATATATACACACATTTATACACATATGATTGATATATTGTTTCTCTGTCCAGAGCAAATGTACAATGATAATTGATACAATGATACAATGTACAATGATAGTACAAGGTAATGCTAAAATAATTTTATTGATGTATTGTGGAAGTGAATTCAGAGAATTTTGCATTGCCTTAGTATTGCTACATAAAAGGAACACAAATATTTTTTGTTACAGTAAAAAATGATAAATGCACAGGGCTGAAAACTATCACTTCCCAAGACACACCAATAACCCAAATACCTAGAACTGGTGGGTTCTAAGAGCTACTGACACTATGAGAGACTAAAAAAAGCAATTCATCAGGATAGACAGAGCTCCTGAGACCTAGGATTGAGGATGAGAAACCAAGTACCTATGAAATGCCAGTTACACTGTGAGCCATCATATAGCAGAAAGGAATGATGAGAGTGACAACAGTATGTTACCAACAGATTCCAAAAGATATAATTTCATAGTCTGCTTTCAGACGACCGAATATAAATGGGCAAAGGTCATTCATATCAGGGATACAAAGGCACTTGGACTGACCAAATAATTTATTTCATATGCTGGTAGCTACAGAATCTGGTTTGCAGACAGAAAGGAACATTATCATATGGATCTTGACACTGTGGATGTAATCAAGGGACCAAACGGAAAATGGGAAAATAAGAAGCTCTAGCACAAATGAAGTTAAAAGAAAAAGTGCAATTTTACCTACTGTTATTGTAACAAGACATATTTTCATCAGACTTTTAACCTTGCATAAGATTTACTTCCCAGCTGGTATGCACCAAGTGTGTTGCAACAGCAGACTCCATGGGAAGAGGACCTGACTGCTGGCAGACAAGACAATCAAGCAAGATGATTTTTACTACAACAGGAGTCAACGTTTATTTCTGCAATTCAGAAGTGGTAAGGACTAGCACAAAATAGGAAAAGCAGCAATAGAAGTATCTATTTCCTCCCACTACTCTACTTTTAGGTATTCAGTTAATAATTTATGAATATTCATCAATTCCTTAGATATTGACTAATGCTCAGAATATCCATGTCTCAGATAACCAAAGTGTCAAAGCCTAAGGCTAGGAATTGCTAGTAATTTCCATTGGCAATATTGAATTCAGGGACCACCATAAAGTTACTGCTGTAGGAAGAATAAAATTTTAGCTCAGCTTGTTTTGGGTATTGACAGAATCTTTCTACTGTACGTTATAATTCAGAGCTGCTCTAGTAGTATGAATTTAATTTAGCAAAAGCTAGCCTCTGTGAGATGAATATCATATTTCAAATATGACAACATAGCACATTTTAAAACTGAACAAAGTCACAGCTTTCCTACTGATAAAGAGTTCAACAAATATGAAGTAAGCTGTATCACTCCTTGAAACATGTTTCTTTAGTGTTAAGAATGGGCAAGGAGACCTTTTTCTCCTTTTATGAAGCCTTTATTGATCAGCCTGGGTGAGGTCCCTATAGAAGACTACAGGAGACTTCCTGTGAGGTCAGCGACCCCAGCTCTGCCTTCAGACAAAGCTGTTTGCACCTCTTCCTCCTCGTTGTCCACAGGGAGCGGTGGTGGTGAGCAGCACCCCTTGGGACCCCACCCAGGCTGATCAATAAAGGCTTTATAAAAGGAAAAAAAGGTCTCCTTGCCCATTCTTAATATTTAGCATCAACTCCCACAGAATACTCCTGCAGTGCTTCCTCATTCTTGTATCTAACTCCATGAGCCAAAAGGACATCTCTTCCTAGAGCAGTGATCACCAGAAACTAAGACAGGGAATTAGAAAGCGTTGGAGAGCCTGAGTAAAATTCTAATTTATGCAAATTCTATTCACTTACCATATGCCAGAAGAGAGCCACATGAATTTTTACAAACACAATGAAGTTTTTCAAGACACAAAAGAGAGATTTCCTCTACACAACAAAAGAGATTTCCTCTACACGAATACTGATGGAAGACACAAATACATAAATCTTTTGGACAAATAGACATTCAATTATGAGATTTTTTTTTTTTTTTCATTACCAACCCATCATAAGTTTTATCTTAGAAACACTGTAAAGATAACATAGGTAGTATAAAATCCTGGTCTCTGTAAGACAATAACTGATTTCCTGCAATAAACTGACAGGCTACAGTCCAGGACTTACCACTGTGAAATACATTTTAAGCAGCTCTTTCTTATCACCCAAATCATCTTGACCCAGTGTATGCACAAGTGTCACAACTGCAATGTTTAAAATATAAACTTAAACTACAAGTTTTCTTCATCCTCTCCCAAATGAAAAATGATAATTCTTTCCCAGTTTGTAAATAGATATGAAATTGTCTCGGGTGAACATTGTACATGGTACTTTTTTGGAAAACAAATCATAAGGATATCCTTTCTGGTTTTTTTAATTGTTGAAGGTTAAAAATACAATAGTGAATACAGATAGAACAACATTCCAAAAGGACAGAGTCTTCTTAAGACATGCAAACCAGTGCAGGATTTGTGGTAGAAATAGCAGTACAGGCTTCCACAGTAATGATTCAGTCATTATATGACTGTGAACTGCTGTTCTGCTCACATTAGTGAATTATGGTGCAGTTAGAATCATTCAGTGGCTGGATTTGTCTTGGGGGACATTTATTTCATGGCTGTGCTATTTCCACAATTTATACAGCAGAGATACCTGCTTTTAGCTAATTCAGATAACAAAGCAGTCTTCAAACAGGTTTGTAGCCTGAAACAATCATCCATTCTAACACCTAAACCTTTCATTTGCAGGACTAAATACTGTATTGAACTGCTATTTTTAATGCTCTGATGAAAGTAATAAGACACCACCTCACAAACTATAACTGGTTTGTCCTCTAAGGGGCATGTATTTGAGTAAGGATAACAAAAAACAGACTCTAAATTGATCTTGAGTTAAGGCCAAATAGCAGGAATCCAATCCATTTGTAGGTGAAGTCAAGACTTAGATTTTCATTTGATTAAGTAAACATCTAGGGGTCTTATAGATATTTTAGACACCCTGTTAGACAACCTGTTCTCTTCAGAGATATAAACACATCTGTATGCAGACCAGTGTTCTCAAAAGAGGAACAACTTGGCTATGTTTGTGGTTTCAGAGTTACCTTACACTCAACCATCACAGAGATTGTCTCATGAATCTTTTACTCTCTGCAGAAAAATTACTTAGGGAAGTAAACGCAGACCCTCTCCTCACTCTTCCTCAACACTTGTGCAAAAATGATCCTCCACACCATTATTTTCTGTTCATATATGATTTTTTTTTTTCCATTCAGTAAATATCTGTTTAAAGGAATATTATTTAGGGAGTCTTCCAGTGTACCAACCACTTGACTGGATCCTCTGATTTACCTCATGCATGCAGATATTTGACCATAATTCCAAAAGCATTTGCTTTGAAGACCAAATAGCAAAGCCCCTTGGAAGCCCTATATATTTTTAGTATTTTTGCTTTCAGAAGAAGGACATATTTACTAGGGGGCACATAAAGGAACTACAGTTCCTGCTCGACCTCATTTGCTCTGCAGAGATTGATGTGCTCTCCATGTCATATTACAGAGGATGTGTTGTGCTGTTCAATAGCACCCTTATTCACATCCTGACTGCATCCAGTCCTGCTGTATAGCAGTACTGTGTGAACAGATTGCTTTCATGACAGTTTTGAAACTCAGAGGGAGCCAGTTTGAATTGCAATTTTATTTTTAACTATCCTACAAGGGATGTCTACAATCTAAGACACAACTCTCTCCAACATGATGCCAGTGTAGCTTTAAAGGGCAAGCCATGATCCTGGAGAGATTCAGAGTCCTAGCACCTAGTTAAAAAAAAAAAAAAAAAAAAGGCTTTTTTTTAGTTCCCATCTTCTTTCTCTTGTAGTAACTACATAAAAACGTGATGAATTCAGGAAACTGCTCCAAAAACTATATAGAAGTATCCACGTTCAACTTGAATTCTGGATTCCTGGATAACCAGAGTTGTATGACTCAGAGGTCTGGATAAGCTTCCTAATCATCTATTTCACAAAAGTACTTCAAATACTTTTTAAACATTTTTAACTACAATTGTGTGATTATTTTAGCCCTTTGCACTTGCACTGTGAAGTGCCCAAATTAAACGAGACCAATTAAGCGCATTCTTTTTGTACAGGATGATATTTATCTCAAGTGGTGTAATTGGCACTTTGGTTATCTGTACACTGTAATGCAGTGCAATACAGAGATGGCCAGCCTAACAGGAAAGAACACAATCACAGTAATTACAACAAGAGTGCAGACAATGTGGAAGGGAGGAGAACTTAGAGCAAAATTAACTTCCGGAACAAAACCTTCTTTATCATCCACACTTGGGCTCCTCTAAACAGCTTTAGAATATTTTTACCAGTGAAAAAAATCAAAGTGCCATGCAATGCTTGTCTTTGATAGACAAGAAAAAAATGTCTGTATCTCATTACTGGGTCCTACTACAGCAGATTCATTTTAATCAAGTGATTCCAGTCTCCTTTACTAGACAGAAACCCGTATCTTCCAGAGTAAATGGCCATCTGATTACAGTCTCTATGGCCTTAGAGCTCTTTCCAGGTACTTATTATCCTATCAGGGTTTCCATGACAACTTTCTTTGGTCACAATGGCTACCAAATAAAGCCATTCATGTAAATGAACACATTTTGGTTCAAAGTGAGATGCAATGAACTTTCAGTTTCCATCTTATTCTATCTATTCTGAAGAATACTCACAAGAGATTTCCAACTTCTTTGGCCACATGTTGTATTCTCCACCAGATCAAGGCTCCTACAAAACAAAATCCACTTTTCACTTGTTCAGTGAAATCCAAGTAGGACTGAATAGGAGAGAGAAAATAAATTAATTACATGCAAATAAGATGACATGCACCAACGACATGTATGTAAGAAGTGCCAGATACCATGTAATTTACCTCCTTTTTTGAAAAAAGCACATGGACTCATTCAGCAGCTGTGCTGCATCCCTCTAGAGGCAATATCATACAGACAGAAAGAAAACACCATCCTGGAGAAGGATTTCTGAGAAACGCAAGGAGTTAGCAATTAACTACAAATTGCTTAATTAATAAAGAACCAAATTAATACACTAATTATTCTTGTGATCATAGACTGATTTAAGAGTTGCTGGTGAGTAATATTATTAGTCAGCAATGCAGCCATGTCATACAGTATTTCATTTGCTTTAGAAAAGATGAAAATGTAAGAGGTTAATGCTCTTTCTGATTTATGGAAATTGCCTCCTGTTACTGTTAGTAGCCATGTAGTTAAATCATCTTTCCCCATTTTAAAGAAACAAAAATAGAGGTTTTTTTAAAATTATTTCAATTCCTAATGTCTCTCATGACAAAACTCTCCATTTTGTTGACATCTTGGGTTTTGTCTTATACTACAAAAAACAATTGATTACCAATATCAGGTTATACGAAGATGATGAGTGTGCCATCAGGTGACAATGACAATGGTCCTTTGTGCTTTATATCCATTTCCAGATGTATGTACACACCATAATAACTGTAATAATCCTGGCCTTCTTCAAATTATGTTTCTGCTGGTTCATTTGATTTATTCTGGATTAAAAAAAAATATTTTCCCTCAAAATGAAGCTAAATCAAAAATTATTTTACATAAATGTTAACTTAAATGTTGCAAAGATTTACTTGCATGAGGGAGTGGGGTGGGGGGGGAGTTGAGAAGGAGGAAAAACATATTAGTCATATCACAAAGCAAAGCTAAATATATTAATGGTGTGAATATGAGAGAAGACAATGGCAAAGTTAAACAATAGCTTGTTATGAAGTACAAATCAAATTCTGTATCATTTCCTTATGACTCTAGCAGATGGTCACCTCTCATAACTGACTGAGCACGGAGCCTGCTTGCCACTGGAGTCCCTGCCTGCTCCATGGGATGCTCTACTGAGTGCACCCTCAGCAAATTTGCTTGTGACACCAAGCTGCATGCTGCAGTTGACAAGCTGGAGGGAAAGGATGCTATCCAGAAAGACAGGCTTGAAAGGTGGGCCTGTGAGAGCCCCATGAAGTCCAACAGGGCCAACTGGCCAACTGCAAGGTCCTGCACCTGGGCTGGGCAATTCAAAGGACAAGTACAGGCTGGGTGAGAATGGATTGAGAGCAGCCTTGAGGAAAAGGCCTTGGGGATATTTGTGAATGAGGAGTTTGACACGACCTAGGTAACATGTGCTTGCAGTCCAGAAAGCCAACCACACCGTGGGCTTCATCAAAAGTAGAGTGGCCAGCAGGTCAAGGGAGGTGATTCTGCCCATTTTGTTCTTCTGAAATGCCACCTGGAGTGCTGCATCCAGCTCTGAAGTCCTCAACATAAGAAGGACATGGACCTGTCAAAGCAAGTCCAGAGGAAGTCCATGAAGATGATAAGAGGGCTGGAGCACCTTTCCAATGAAGACAGTCTGAGAAAGCTGGGGTTGTTCAGGCTAGAAAACAAAATGCTCCAGAGAGGCCTTAGAACAGCCTTCTAGTACCTACAAGAGGCTTAGAAGAGAGACAGAGACCTTTTACACAGGCATGTTGTGATAGGACAAGGGGGAATGGCTTCAAATGGGCAGAAAGTAGGCTTACATTAGGAAGAAATTCTTTAGTGTGAGGGTGATGATCACTGGGACAGGCTGCCTAGAAATGCTGTGGATGCTCCATGCCTGGAAGTGCTCAAGGCCAGGTTGGACGGGTTCTGAGTCATTTGGCCTTGTGGAAGGCATCCCTGCCCATGGCAGGGGGACTGGAACTAGGTGATCTTGAAGGTCCTTCCAACGCAAACCATTCTGTGATTCTATGGAAAAAATACTGTTGACCTTTTCTTAAAGAAGACTTAGACAGCAAATGCTTTTCTACAGGGTTTCTGAGATGTTATTCCACAATTATATGTAATCAAGGTGTTTGACAAAGATCGTAGCCTATTTCATTCAATGGCTTAATGCCAGCTGGTCAGCTGAAAGCCACAGCACTTTGCACAACTGAACAATGGGCCTTGCTAGAACCTTCTAAAAATACAGGTGCCTACCTTATTTCTTAGACAATTAAATAATTACTGATCACAACACTCACATACAGTAAAGTACATAATAAAATGTCTTAAAATACGTTAGAATTAACTATTGTAACTCAATGCATTTTTCTGGGAAGTCTTACAACATTGTGTACACTTGAACATATACATCTGACAACAGAAACTGAGCACCTAACAGATACCAATTTGAAAAAATCAGTAGTGCTTAAGAGGGATATTTAGCTGTTTAAGAGGGTAGGGGACACACTGAAGACTCTGAGACTTTAAAAAGTTTGCATTAAAAAGGAGTGTGATTTAGAACATTTTAGTAACATCCAAGTTTGTTTTTTTCTTTACTAATAATGCACCATGGTCCAATTATAGTGAAAGAACAATTAACAGTAATTCAACAACAGTTTCCACAAATCCTTCTTGCAACATCCATCCCATCTGCTGGTCTTCATTCCTCCCCTTTTCCTTATTTAGCTCCCTCTAGTTACAGAGTTATTTGACTCACAGAATCAGTGTAAGAAGTTTTGCTATTCTTTTAAGCCAGCCTTGTCACTGTAAAAAAACAAAACCAAAGAGTTGCAACTCCCACAGAAATTAATGCATTTTCTGTGATGAGGTCCCCACCTAGTTTCCTCCTTTTCTTTTTCAGATGAACTTTTACACCTGTTATCTCTTCTGCTAGGCAACAAATGGGAGAGCAGGTAATTAGAAAAAAGAAATTGGAACAATTAAGGGAAAAAATAAGAAATTATGCAGGAGAAAAGCAGTTATGTTGAGATATGTTGCGTTTTGTTGGGTACTACACATGATTTAAGCTATGTCCTACTGAACAAACTAAAACCTTAAACATTTTTTTGCATTTAGATCTGTTGAAAACTGGGACTAGAAAGACAGGGGTTAAATGGCCAGGAAGCAGGTACAGCTGAGACCCTGCAACCCAAAAGCCAGTGCTGATACTTTGGTAAGAGCATACTGTATAAAAGAACAAGCCTCCTAGTAAAGAAGCATATAACTTTTTTCCTAGACTAAGAGCTTTTTGGCCTCCTTTGGGTTTTTTGGGGTTTTTTGTGACCTGCAATGGTAAGAATTTTCATTGAGAGTTGTTTGTTTTCTTAATCTGCTGGCATGTGTAATTTAATAGGAGGGTTTTAATTCCCTTTTGCTCTGAGAAAAGTAGAAGAATAAGGAGCTTGTCTTACAATAGCTGGTATATTTATCTTTTTGCTGAGAAAGCAACAACTGCTGATTAGCAGAGGTACTAGCTAAGCTGTCTTGAAATTAAGTACTATAAAGTATAGGGAAAAAAAGTCAAATGTAAGGGAGCTGGCAAGATCTGGGTTACTTGGTAGAACTGAAACAATTTGGCTTTAAATGTAGCACAAAATTGTTTGTGCCCCCCCTGAAGCATCTTATAGGTAGTGTTCCTAAGCTTAGAATATATTTTTAAATAGAACAGGTAATTATCAAAATATTTTCTTGTGTAAATACAGAATAACACACAAAGGGGATGAGAGACGCTGTCTTATAGTTTTTCACCAATGCAACATGAATATTCTTCTGCTGTTTGTTGAAAAAGGTGGTGTTGATAAACTTAAGATGATTGTTTGTCTCTAAACTGGAAAATTGATCTCTCTGGATGTGGAGATTTGCATCTGTGTAGTCCGGCACGACCTCTTGATGACTCTGGCTTTTCATGTGGTACTGCTTGTTTGGTTTGGTTTCGATGGCTTTTTTGTGTTTGTGTTTTGTTTGGGTTTTTCTTTTTTAGCTGTGGACATTTTTAAGGCTTTTTCTTGTTTTGGGGTTTTTCACGATTTTTCTTTGAAGGAGGTATGTGGTATTTTTTTAAAAGCCATCTTGGCTAGCCAGTACTACTGCCTGTTACATGAGGATTCCCTCGGAGGGGGCCATATGAGTTTGCAAGACAGAGGAAATGCCTGTGTATTTTTTTCAGTATATTATGAAAAAAGAGTGCTTAAAGCTTGGATTGTACTGGTTAGTACCACTAAGTTAGTGGCATATGAAGCTGTCATGCTACTATAAGTAGGTGATGAAATGCAGTTTCATTATACTCAAGAATATCCCTAAAAGCTGTGGGCATTTGTGGATTTTGAAAAGTAGCATATCTCAACAGAGACAAAGCTTAAATTTACAAAATCTCAGCAGGGAACAGTGATGATGCTGAAGACAAAATCCTACTGTGAAAGAAGTACTCATTACCTTTTGGGGCTATTAAGCAGGCTCCTTTAAGTTGAGGAAGCATGTCAGGCTCATCCTGTGGTGTGAAATGTCTTTTGGACATACTGTATTTGCAGCTTCCCTGTGGAATCTGTCATGATTGTGTAACTGCACTAAGAGTAGATTTAGCCTCATGAAAGGAACAGAAAGCCTACGACTACAGCATCAAGGGGAAATGCCAGGCTCTCCCTTCTCCCACCACCATCCCAGTGAGAGAAGGGTTGTTTCCCAATACTGGGCAAAGCCTGCCTCAGCCAGAGTCATTGTCTTTGCACATGCTATAGCCACGGGTGAGGGCTTCAGAGAGATTTTCCTACCGTGGCACTTGTTTATGGTAGCTTATAGTAACAAGGCAGATGAAAGGTGAATGAAATCACAGAAAACAGAGTAGGATGTTTTCTCAGTGTTCCCTATGTTGTGCAATGGCATGGGATAGCAATTCCAGGTGAGCATCACAGCTGACTGGTTCCAGACTGGAAAGAGTAGAGCTGTGGCAGCTTCAGTGCTGCACCTGATTTAATTAGTCATGCTTATAGGCAGAAAGGGTAACTTATTTGGGAACAGACTGTGCTAATGCTACACAGCCCTAGGCGCTGAAGCTGTTAGCTGGGAATGGCACGGTGAGAATATGTGGTATTTTGTGTTACTAGCTAGCAGAAGTTTACTTTACTGCTACACTAGAAGCCATATGGAGTGGAAACATCTGAGCAGGTCTGAGGGAAGAATTTCAAATATGAGTACAAGTCCAAAGTTGATGTTATAGTTCAGTATTGCCTTTAAGACTTACATTAAACCTAATTTTGGTTCCTTTTAATGTTTTGTGGTTGCCAGGGTGTCCAGAAAAATGCAAAAAGAAAAGCTTCTTACAGAAGTTTCTAAATATAACTGGATTGTTCACCCTAAACCACATACTCAATCCTCAAATTTAGGGACTCTCACAGCAATAATGGCTACAAAAGTTATGATTTGCAAATAGTTTATTGGAAAATCTAGACTACTGTCCCTCAGGATGTTAAAACACAAATCCAAATTTCCTCTGCCCCTGAAGAATCTTGCCTGTCAGTTATAGCCAGTAATTCTCTGTCAGATAACAGAAACATGATCAGTTCTCCCAACTGAGCTGCTGAGTTCCTGAGTCACTCTATCCTAAGCTGAAGTGACTCAGAGCCACAATTTTCTTCCTCCTCACCACATTATTTGTCAGGGGAGGGAGCCAAAGCATACATAATAGATCAAATGTTAATACCATGAACCAGAACTTAAGGGATGCATCTTATTTCTTTATTTGTATTGATTGTCACCTTAATATCCAGAAAGAAAGAAAGACATAAGAAGAAATAAGAAGGAAAGAAGAGAGAAAGACATAATAAGAGATATGATATGTCTTTCTCTCTTCTTTCTTTCTTTCTTTCTTTCTTGCTCTCAGTGTGAGGAAATGGTCCCATGAAAACAGGGTCCTGAGGTGCTGACACTGAAGACTGGGAGGTGGTGTGTACTAATACAACATTAAAGTCTTAGGAGTTACTAATGGTAAAGCAATGTATGAAGGGTTTGTCTTGTTGGGAAACATATTTATCAAGTGATTCTTCTTGCATATCAGAACTATGAAACCTTGCAAGGGGGTATCTACACAGTAGTCATTGATTTAAAATGACTTGCTATTAGATTACTTTTATTTTTATGTATCAGACCAAAAACTTTCCTTTTTCATTTATTGCCTCCAATAGCACCAATTTGACTTGATACCTTGATACTTTTTTCCTCCTTACCTGTATGCAGTATTTTGTACATATGCAGGCAAGTGTTTAAAGTTAAAATTATAGATTATGTGAACCAGAATACCTATATATGACAAAAAACCATAACCTCCTCCAAAAACAAACAAACAAAAAATGGTACCTAGATTATCTGGTTCAATCTATCCTGGCTCAAATGGCTGACCAGAAATAAAACTGGGTTAGACTTACCAACTCTATGGTTTACTTTCACAAGGGAAAACATTGTTTTGGCTGGTATTCACACTAGCAGCCCTTTTATAGGAGTAAACTCTTACAGGAAAACTCCTAACTTCCTGGGATAATGCATTCAGATGAACTGTGCCTCACTGTGTTCAAACATTGACTGTATTTCAAGTAAACCAGGCAACTTATAACAGTAACTCTATAGATGTCTATGGCCATCTGTAAGTCTTGTGCTTATGGCAAATGGTCTAACATAAATTGCAGTTCTGTACAGCCACAGGACTGACAAGTAATTTCAATGCAGAATAGTGTAGGTGTTCTGAGCACTCACAATTTATACAATCAGAGTGGTTTCCCTGTACTCAAATTAGAGCAGAAAGAAAGGGTTTGGCTTGCAGTAAAATACTACTGCCACCATAAAACCATAGTCTACTGCTAGCTGCCAGATCTAAATAATAGTGGTTCAAATGCTGGATTACAGCAGTATCAAGCTGTCAGTTTACACTTCTGTAAAGAGCAGTTATTGTAAGGCTCATTGAAATGATGTCTAGATAATACTGTCTTCTAAAATATTTATCTAACTTCAAGTCCTTCACAGAAAGACTACTTTGTATCTTCACCCATATTCCTTTTTAAACGTTCACAACACAAAGTGTCCTGAAGTCTCTAGGCTGTCTCAGGCAATACATGTCCTGCAGTATCCTGATCAGTATCCAGTTATGACTTTCCCTCTGTATTGTGCTCTTCCATTTATCCTGGTCTATGTAGCCTTCCTTGCAGAATTGCAGAGGGAACTGGCAGGGATCCAGAACAACCTGTCAGCATAAGCAGCAGTGAGGTGATGAGTCAGCAGAGGCACTGTGTGTCTTTGTGCTCTGCTGCAGCACCACTCACTCCCAACCCTCCCGGAGACAAGTCTTGGCTTTGACCTTGAAAACTGTCCACAGCTCCTGCTCATCCTTATTTTGATGAAAGGGAGGATGTGTCCTTCAGTGAACCTGAAAATGTGGAGCTGCCCTACAGAAGCTAATAACCCAAGGAACAGAGGCTCTGTGTGATCTGAGGATTATGTGAGGCTTACCATGAGAACAAGGCTGGCAATTTTGTTAAGCAATTCATTAAGAACAGTCACATAAACTGCAGTGTTAAAACTATTTTGAAATAGTGTAATTTCACTGCATTTGTACCACATTCAGTACATCCCTAACATGATAGCTGCACACAGAAAAATCCAGCAGAGGCTACGTGCACTGTGATAGTGTAGAATAAGACAAAATTATCTGTGGTTCAGAAATATTATGTGTACACTGAAAGGACATCAATGTGGCCACTTGTGTATTCAGGTATTTATTTTGTCTTCGTTCTTTATACTGCTTTTTTAATAAGAAGAATTTAAATAGCTCCCTCTTGTGTCAAGAAAAATGCAGTATTGTGTTTGGCAAAAATTAGTCCTTGAGCAGAAATTGGAATTTATCAATATTTACACTTCAGAGTCTAGTTATCAGTATGTTGTGGTGACTAAAGAGACTGGACACATGTATCCCTTGCTGCTCAGGTGCTCTTTGAAACTACCTAAAAGAAGTACCACAAACAGTTACCTTTTCACTGCATATGATGAAGGATAGGGAAAATAGCTTGTGAACCATAAGCACTGCATCCCATCTAATTTGCTAATGCAGTCTAGACTAGATGGATATCTTGTCTCGGAGATCCCTGTCCTTAAAGATCTGTAACAGCACAGAATATCTGGTTTAGTACAGTTTAATTTACTTCTGGTGTTTTTAATAGGTGAGCAAACCTTCATCTTGTAAGGGGTAAAGGAAAGCAATGAAACAGAAAGCTCTTGAGCAGGAAAGAGTCAGTAAATGGCAGCAAGGAAGCAAAAATCTGATTTCAACAACCCTGCAAGTCTTCTTTCCTTCTTTCTAGTACCTACTAGCTGATAAAGTTTTTGTTCTGGCTTTTGAATCATGAAAACTTTCTTCACAATAATTAATACCCATAAAACTCCGAAATTCCAACCGAGGTTTTTTTCTTTTGCATAGCATGAAGCATACTTTGGATATTAAGCAATAATCTTGGAAATGAACATAGAAGAGGAAAAATACTTATAAAACTCTAAAGTCTTGGTAACCTCAAGAGGCAAATAAAGTGTATCAGGAAATATGTGTGTGTATACACAGGGAGTATCTACAATACCTTTTGAGAAAGCTGGTCCGAGAAGATTTGTTTCAAGGAAACACACTTCAGTTCTGTGATTTCTCACAAAATCTGTTCCTGTATAGCTATCAATTAACAAAACCAAAACAATCTAAACAAAAAGAAACTAGACCCATTTCAGAGTGGGACTAATCATACTGATGACTAGAGAGCTTGATAAAGCTACTTTGCAGGTAATTATCTTGAGATAATCTCAGTTTATCCTGATTCAGGAGTCTGAGGATACACGCACAGGAGGCTATGTTTTCTAGCTTGAAGGGGAGGCTTTAAAATACTGTATTATGAATTCTGCTGTAATCATTTCTCCTTTGAAAAAAGTCATCCCTGTTATAGGCTTACAGTTACCAGAATGAATGAACATAGGACTATAAATATCAAATCATACATGCTTTTCAAATCTAGGGCTTTGTATCCTCCTGCAAATGATTTGTTCTTACTTGTCATGCAAGAGGGAGTTACCACTTGTTCACAGAGAGGAAAAAGTTACTGCGGTGCCCAGCACAATCATTCAGTATCTCAGAATTTCTTGTTTAAGGGCCTCTATAGTGGCACCCCACACCTTCTCTTTCAGAGAAGAGCTGATGAGGGTAGACTTAACTGAAAAGAAATTGAAAGGGTTCATTGAATCCAAAGCATGTACTTAGGTTTAAAACTGCTGTTTGGAAAATACCTCATCAGCGGCCACCTGGGACTAGATACATCTAAACTAAAAAATACTTTTTATCTATCCAGCCATGCGAAGTCACTTTTCTGAACACAACCACCAACATCATTTTAATGAAACCTGCCCCATATTCCAGCCCCGACAGCACAGGATGAGGTCGCTGGGCATTTCGTTACCTATTTCTTCTGAGGTACTCATTCCAAAATTGTTTGGAAGGCACTTACAAAAAGATTGAGTTGCACTACATATATATACACACACAAAAGTATTTTAAAATCACATTTTATCTTAAATATGGCCAAACACTGGCACTCTTTAACAATAATCTAGTAGCTGGGGTAACTGCCTGGAAAGTGTGAGAGACCAGGATTCTGAGATGGAGAGCACTTTGTATCCTCTCCCCTATATTATGTGGTTTTTTTCTGTCCTGGGTTATTTCCAAACTGGGCTGCTCTAGAAGAGAGGTGTTCTTGGAGTCTTTAATAGCTTGTGTGCAGAAAAGAATAATAATAAAAAAATTGATTGATCAATAAAGCTCATGAGCTGTAGGTAATGGCTTCACTGGTAAAATCACTCCAAGTTAGGCTTTAGACACCTAGCACTGAAATTTAGGAGTATTTTTTTAGTCAGTTTGTATTCTTTCCATATAAGTGTGCCTTGTGAGGTACTGGCATATCTAAAATGGGGCCACTATAAATTTATTTGATGCTTACATTACTTCTGTGTCAATGCTATAATGCAAACTATTGTAAGAGGCAAAAGTCAATTTCTTTAAAGGTGGAAAACTTTGCAAATCTACTGTTTTCTTCTTGACCCAAACTAAAGGTAGATGCTTTCATGCTGACCTTATTTACTTGTTTTTCCCCTGGGTTTCTGCTAGCATCTACTATGGCTAAGGTTTTGTATACTAGAAATTATGACTGAGACTAATATTAGAAAGCATTTTCCAAAGAAACCTCAGGCCAGTGCTCTTGACACTTTTCAGAAAGAAAATTAGGTTTGTGGTTTCCTAGTGAGCTTTTGTGCCTCGTTTCTGCTTAACCTCAGGCAATGAAATGTAAATCCTTGAACAAGGTTTGGACGTGAAATTTAATATTCCTTCCTTGTGTATGCAGGATTTTGGTAAGCAAACAACATGTGTGTATGCTGATTTAAACAACATCTGAGAAAGGAGGCTTCGATGCAGACTTTCTTCTGCATCTACATCATAGCAAACCTTGCTGTTTTATGCACAGGCAGTACCATCATCAGGCAGGATCAAGTTTCCTGTGACTTGTGTGTAACTCTCAAAACTGAATGCTGTAGCCTGACTTAGCATCATTGAGCTTTTGTGTGAGTTGTGCAGCTATCAGGTGGTTGAAATGCACTGCAGTTTATCCCTAGATCTAAGCTAACAATCTATACCACAGCAAATATTTACAACACTAACAGACTGCAGGATAAAAAGATCTCACGGTATTTATTTATGCCATACATGCATCTTTCTTTCTGGACGGCACCGTGAGTGCACCAATTCCTGTAGCTTAACTACATAATGCTTCTTTAAATAAACCCACTGCGATTTCCCTTACTGAAACCAAAAAAAAAAAAAAAAAAAGTGAAGATTTATATATAACCAGCTTCCCACTGCCACCTCCTGTGCTGCTGGTGTTCCAGGCCCTCTCCTCTGCACAGCACTTGAGCAGAGTAAGCGGATGTTGCATAATGTGATTATGGGCTGCTTTAACTGAGGGACGTGTCCCACTTGTGCATGTTACACGCGCCTGCCTCGGTTCTTTCACTGAACAGAAGCTGTGATATAGAAGCTTTTATATTCCTGGCAGCTGCCAATTGCTAAAGCGGATGATCAGGGGATTGGTTTGGTTTGTTGTTATTTTTTTCTGATTTGTACTGAAAACCTGTATTGCTTCCTCTCTCTTAGGCCTTTAGCTCTGAGGATGATTACGTTTCAGGTTATCTCTTTCTCTGTCTGATCCCAATACACCGCCCTAACTCATATTACAGGAATTTGCACGTATATGTAATCAGGATTTTAAAAAATCAACCTCAAAATGGTGAATTATTAAAAAACTATGGATATTGATCTAATACCAATATCCAACTATGAGGGACAAAGACTCTCCAACAGTTTAAAGTTAGAAAGTGTATGTTTATTACGACGCCGGGATCGCTCCCAAATACACACCTCAATCCACAGATGGTCACAGGGGCTTTTATGTACAGGAGTATTGAATACCCAAAACACAAATGCACATTCATAACTCTGGTACATCCCATTCCCCGCTTTGTGTGGTAATTAGCCCAAAAAGCCATTAACCGTGTGTGGTTTGTTCTTTAAAATGGGTCAGTGGTCTTTTTTATGGGCTGGGGTCCCAAAATGATGAAGTAAGATAAGTCTTCCTCTCTTTGACTTTTTAACCTTTGACAGCTGAATCCTGTTGTTTTTTTTTTTTTTCCAGGACTGTTTGATTTATGATTGTATTGTATTCATGGGGTCTATTGATTATTCAGGATGCAAAAGCCTAGTTTGACAGCTTCCATGATTTATCAGTTCCTTCAGTCTGGCTTCTGTTAACAAAAGGGAAGTCCTAGCTACATTATCTCAGCACTATCTATTTTGACTAAAGTCTAAATCAATGCTTCACGGGAGTGCCCGCAGCCCGGAGTGCCCACAGCCGGCAGCGCCCGTGGCCCCCTCACGCTCCCGCCCCTCAGGGCCGGCCCGGCTCTGGCGCTGGCGCGGGGCTGCGCAGGCGCGTTGCGCGCGCTGTGAGGCGGCGGGATGCGCGCGGCGGGAGCGCATGGCGGGTGGCGGGAAGCGGAGGCCGCGCGGAGCGGCGGGACCGGCCGGACAGCAGGTGGGGCTGGGCCTGGGGGGGGGACACGGCCGGACAGCAGGTGGGGCTGGGCCTGGGCCTGGGGACACGGCCGGACAGCAGGTGGGGCGGGTGCCTTGTGGCGTCTGTCGGTGCTCCGTCTCCCTGCCCCTCGTTCCGTGTCGCTCCGTCGGTCTGGGGAGAGCCACAGGGCCTCGGGCGGGCACCAGGGCACTCTGGGCCCGGCGGGACCTGACCCGCCACACCTGGCATGGGCCCTGCGTCAGAAATGGAGTCCGCCGGATTGCCTTCCCTTACAAACAAGAAAAAAACCTTCTTGCTTTTATTATTATTTTTTTTTATTATTATTACTATTCTTTCCAAGAGGAGGCGGTGTAGCGATTCTTACCAACTCATGGAGGCTTATGTGGTGGTTGAGGCTGCTGCTGCAGTAATGCGTGCCCGAATGCATCATTTCCTATAGCCTGCTTCAGCTCACCTTACATCCTTTTTAAACGCAATTTAACCTGTAAGCTGCTTCTGAAATGCTGCACTGAAAGCTGCAATAGTCGTGGTGTTGAATAGCATAGTGGTTAAAATAGGAGCGACCAGAGGATTTTTGCTGTATTATTTAATTTGACAATTTCCTGCTTTCCACATAAATGTACTGCATGCAGTCTGCAGTGTGATTGGAAATGGTCATTCTAAAACAGTGCAGAATTAGATCAAACTTTGGGATTGCTTGCTCCTTTGCTTAATTAACTAATAGAATTGTTGCTTATGTTGACCCATTAATATCAAAGTAGGAATTTGCTACTTCAGACGTGTTTAGTACATTTGTCAGACTGCACTTTTAATGGGTTCTGTCCAAAACAGATGATGTAGGCTGTATGTCTGCTGCTTTAACTAACAAACATGCCCTAATCCTTGATCCTCCATTAATACAAAAGCTTTGTAGCATCCTTTGGTAGAGCTGACAGAAAGCAACTAAATTAACTCTGTTTTGGCTTGTTTGAGTGTTTTGTTTTTTGGGTTTTTTTATCTACAGAGTGAAAAATACGGAGCTGTCAAGAAGAGAAGATCAAACCAGGCAGATAACCCCAGCAGTCTTTGCCAGGAAGCAGAAACATGCTATAGGCTCAGACTGCCGGAGGACTTCTACCACTTTTGGAAGTTTTGTCAGGAGCTAGATCCTGAGAAACCAAGTGGTGAGCTTTTAAATTTTGCCTCTTCTAAGTTTCACTCCCAAAAGCAGCCTGAAGGCAGGCAAACTGGAGGTGGTCAGATGCACTTTAATGAGGCATCAGTTTTTCAGCTGAGATGGAGGACGTGCCCCTGATTGATTCATGGTTTGCTTTTCAGATGCACTCGTGTCAAGTGTTGGACTTAAGCTGGTTGGACCATATGATATTCTTGCTGGAAAACACAAAAAAGCAAAATCAACAGATGTGAACTTCAGTCTTCATTGGAGATTCTTCTATGATCCCCCAGAATTTCAGACTATACTGGTTGGGGATAGCAGAACACAATATCACATGGGATATTTCAGGTATTTTATTTCCTGTGTGCTCTTGCTCTACTACAACTGTGCATAGCTTTTGGCACTTTTTCCATGTAACTTAACTTAGGCACTATCACCAAACAAGAATTTTTTTTTTTTTTTTTTTTTTTTTTTTTTTGTAGTAGTAGGATATTAACACATGGCTTTATCTTTTTATTAAAAAAAAATACAGGAACAGGAGTTGAAAACTAAATTTAAATATTTATTAATCTACCTCCTCCAGCAATCCAGAGCACCTTCACTCACTAATCTTTAACTTTTGTCATGGTACTGGGAAGAAAATCAAATTACCAAAAGGGAATGTATATTCTCTCTGCATGTATGGATGTGTGGTCTTTTCAAAGCTTGCTATAAGATTTTAGAGCTTTAGGCCTGAGGGCATTTCTTGGTAGGTTTCTGAAAGAGATGGCAGCATGGTGAGGAGACAAAATTAGTTTTACTTTGAAATAGGAGAAATGGACACGGCTTGACTATTTTGTGTGGACTTTTTCATCAACAGGGATGTGCCAGATGAGCTCCCAGTGTGGGTTGGTGCAAATGAAGCTAAGAAGGGTTGTGTGATTTCACAAGTTGGTGATAACGTCTTTGCTGCAGTCAAGTAAGGTTCACATTTACTTCTATTTATAAAGAACAGAATAGAGAGAAATTGATAATTGGGAGATGGGAGGTGGAATAATGAAGCTAACTTATTATATGTCCTTCTTAAGAAACCCTCACTTATTTTCTGCCCCTGCTGGCAAGTTTTAAGATTCTTTCAAAAGCCTTTGTAGGCTTTTTGACAGTGTTTTCCTTTCAGAACTAAAATAGATAAGTGTTAATTATGTCATGCCTTAAATATTTTGGCAGTGACAGGCTCTAAATTGGAAAAAATATCCACTGGGTATGTTAAAATAATTTTGTAAGTAGAAAAAGGGCATCTCAAACAGTGGTGAAGGAAATCTGAGTATCATAGTAGATGAATAGCATCTGGCTCTTGTTCTTGCCTAGATAAAAATACATTTTTTTGTATATAATTAATATCTCCAAGAAGTACCTTTTCTGCCCTGTGGCAGGATAACACTGACATGGATATGTAGTTCAGGCTGATTCACAGAGCTTTACATGCTCCTGTGTCAGGAATGTAAACAAGTGATCTCATCCCTGCTGGTTAAAAATAGAAAGCTCTCTGAGGACAGACACGTGTCAGTCAGTGAAAGCAGACTGAGGAATGGCACGTGCAGAACAACCCTTGTGCAGTGCAGAGTTAAATGAGGACGTGTTTAGAAAGTACCATTGGGAAGCTCATAAATATGTATTTGTGTGCATGACTTGGGTGATAAATGGTGTACATGGCACAGAAACAGCAAACTGAATTCTAGAAAGATGAACAGTTACTGAGGCTGGGAGAACCTTCAGCACCTGCAGATTGAATAAACTAGACTGTAATGCAGGTACAGATAAGAAAAGCCCAGGTACTACTTGTGCCAAACTATTTTCTTTCCTCCTGTTAAGAGGCTTGCATTTTCAAGGCAATTCTCTTGCATTTCTCTGTATAAATAAACACAGCACTGCTAATCTAAGTTGTTAAGATCTAGAGATTTAATGTTTTAAAGACTATTATTTTTGTTTTGTTTTGTTTTCTTGACATGTTTCATCTGTTTGCAGATTACTTTTGTCAAAAAAACTTAAGGAGGTGGCTGATAAAAAGAAAAATGCTGTTTTGAAAGATATAGATGAAAAGCTAACAAGAACAGCAAAAGAACTGGGCTATTCTCTGGAACAAAAAACCCTGAAGATGAAACAGAGAGATAAGAAAGTATGACTTTCCTCACCCTCTGGAGAGAACTAAGTTCTGTTAATTTTTTTTGTTTACTTCCTTCCATGAGTTTTTTCATCCTTCAAATCAGTAAGGATGCTTCATTAGGAATTTCCAGAGTAATCAGCTCTCTATAAAACTTCAAGAGAGGGAAGATTAATACAAGTGTGTTCCAAATAATAGGATTTAATAAAAACACTTTACTCCCATAAATCATAGCTTGGCGTTCAATTAAAAACAAAACAAAAAGAACAAACCACCACCAGAAAACCACAGTAAGCACAGTAGTCTAAAAACTGAAATATATAGAAGGCATGGAGAAAACTGCTTTAAGTGGAAGATTGTTTGAAATAGTTGAGTTGGATCTGTTAAAAACAGGACCAATAAGGATTATATGGATGGTAATAAAAGATGTTTTTTGCATACCTATCAAAAATAATTATGGTAGGAGGGGACTAAACCAATGTGGTACAGTGCAAGAGAAGTGACTACAGGGGTACCTAGATTTCAGAATTTGTCTGAAATGAATTTTACAGTTGTTTCAAACTTCAGTACTTGAAATTAACTGCAATACAATTTGAAATTAAGTTGATGTCCTGGAGCCAGGATGCTGTATTAGGTTTGACCAGCAGCAGTCAGGTGTTAGTGTTTAATGAGGTGAGTTATTTTTAGGTCACAGTACTGTCTTATGTGCTATGTTCCATTTCTGTGTCTTTAGGTGGTGACCAAAGCATTTCATGGAGCAGGCCTAGTCGTTCCTGTAGACAAAAATGATGTTGGATACAGAGAACTTCCTGAAACAAATGGTAAACATCTTGTTTACTATATCCTTCTGCTTTTTTGAAGTAAACAGCCCTCAGGAAAAAACAAACTGCATTCTTACTGTCTACTTGAAAATTTTGGTGGGAGTAAAACCTAGAAGACCTAACCATCATACTTAACCTCAAAGTATTGTCTTTAAAGGAACCAGATGAGACTCAATGAAACATGCTAAATCTGAGAAAAGAATGCCTGAAGTAATAGTTTAGATGGCCTTTTCTTTTGTATTGTCAGTATTTGTATTGTATCATGTCAAAGCCATGCAGGAAGTAGATCCAAAAAGCTGACCTACATTCAGGGGTGTGTGGGTTTGTTTCTTATCCACCCTCTTCTCCCAGTGATTTCAACCAGAATCAGTTCCTTGATGCAATCTCATCACACAAGTGCTTGTCTCCCTTTGTGAGCGACTGAGAGGGATTGGCATGGGGCAGGAATGAGCTTCCAGGGAAAAGGGGGAAACTTCACCAGCAATTCAGGGTGTGCCCACTTACCTTACACATAAGTGTGACACATGGGTATAGTTTGCCACAGAATACTTCTATACAATATTAAATTTCTTTATTTAAACATCTGCTTTTGGTTTTTTGTAGCTAATCTTAAAAAAATCTGCAAGGCCATTGTTGATGCTCCGACTGATGAGGAGAGAGTGAAGGCCTTTGCACCCATTCAAGAAATGCTGACCTTTGTGCAGTTTGCTAATGATGAATGTGACTATGGAATGGGGTATGAGCTGGGAATGGACCTGTTTTGCTATGGATCACATGTGAGTACTACAACAGTCCTACTTCACAAAATGATGCATTATTTTTTACATGGGCTAGAGGTTGTTCTGCTGTAGATTAAGTATCCCTTGGAATCAGAGAGGTCTACAAGAATATCCTTCATTCATGAAGACTGTTAAAAAGTCACACATCATTCCATGCTGAATTTAAAATTGTGTGTATGAAAGCCCAATCCTGCAATCCAGAAGCAGAGTGTAAAGGGCCTGATCAAATGTAATGAATAGCTGGAGTCCTCTGTCCCCAGCTACTTGTATAGGCGCCCATATTCAACCAGATCAAGAAACAGCTTGATGTTTGTTTTCCCTTCTCTCCTGCAGTACTTCCACAAGACGGTGGGCCACCTGCTGCCCCTGGCCTACACCCTGCTGAAGCGGAACCTCTTTGCGGAAATCATCGAGCAGCACCTGGGTAACCGGCGGGAGGAGGACCTGGATCAGCTGGCGCCCTGAGCCGGGGGCCGCAGCTGAGGGGCGGCCCTGTTTGTGTGTCTGTGTCTCTGGGGCTTTTTGTACACGGTGGCGGTGTCCCCTCGGTCAGTAAAGGTTTTCTAAGGAACGCGCTGCTTTCCAGTGCTGGCTGCGCGGAGCGGGGCCCAGGACAGGGAACGGGGGCCCAGGAACAGAGAGCGGGGCCGAGGTGCTGACACACCCACCTGGCCCTGCCCTGCCCTGCAGGCCCCAGGAGCCAAACTCAGGCTGGGGCTGGTGCTCTAAGGAAGGCGGGACAAGAGCAGGTTAGAATTTTGCTTGAAGCAACTGCGGGCACTGTGCCAGTGACTGGGCAGGGCTGGGCTGCTGTGAGTGGGTCACTGCCCACCTGTGCCATCCACGAACCGAGACCCATGTCCCTGCTCCAGGTGACGGTTCTGCCCTTCTGCCTTTCCCCCAGTTGTGTCCCACCCCTCAGGGAAAGCATTTCCTTACTGCAGCCTTCCCTTCTCTGGCAAAGCACTATCCCTGCTCCTACACTGCTGGAGCTGGCTCAGGTGGGAGGAAACTAATGGGATGAAGGAAATGCTGACTTACAAGAGAAATTAGGGAATTCCACTGTGGCTGTTACCTTGCTAATCAGAAGAAGCCATCTCCAGTTTTGAACATTTAAAAATTAAACCTACCTGATTTTGTACAAGGTGCAAATTAATTCTTTTCAAGGTCCTTAGCCCCAAGTTCTGCGTTGTTGGTATTGCACTTGGAGGTTTATTCTTATTAAAGTAACAGTCCAGAAACAATGGAAAATAACATTGGTTCTTGCTCAACAGCCCTGCCACCATCCAGTGACTTGACTTCCACTGTAGCAATTCACATCAGTGCTAACAACAGCAATAGTAATTACTACTGATAAAGAATATAGGCCACTAAATGTAAGTCATTTGTAAGTCAAATGTAGACAAAGGATTGCCAGTTATGTTACTTTATGACAGAAGAGAGCATTGGAGGTACAATGCAGAGTGCTGCACAAGTATTGTGAGTTTCAAATGCACAAGGGAATCACATGCCACAGCTACTTGTGTAAATTTGACAACTTCACCCCTTTCAGTCAGCATAGAATGTTCCAGTTATTCAAGCACAAACATACATGCACTCATTCACAGGCCTAGAGTTTTGGTTTATACATGAAAAAACAGGTAATTTCCATCTTATTTTCCTTTTTATGTTTCAAGTACAGGAGACCTTTATCTTAATGCCCTGCAAATCATAAAAGTACTAAAAAGGCAGAATCATGAAAGGTCTGCATTGGAGGGGACCTTAAAAATTCAACTTTTTAAATGTTACTTAATACGAACTTAGATCTGCAAAAATGAAGACCTGAGAACTGGACCTCCATACTCATGTATAACCCCTGATGGAGAAGGAAATCTGTTACAGCAGCTGCAAAATCACTGATGTGCTGTGTATCATGAAACTGGAACAGGCTTTTCGGCAGGGCCTGCTGCACTAGGATAAGGAGTAATGGTTTTAACTAAAAAAAGAGTAGATTCAGACTAGATGGGGGGAGACATTTTTTGTTATGAGAGTGGTGTAATATTGAAATGGGTTGCCCAGAGGGGAGTTACATGCCCAGCCCTCAAAGTGTTCAATGGATGGGGCTCTGAGCAACCTGGTCTAGTGGAAGGTGTCCCTGCCCACGACAGGAGTGTTGGAACAAGGTGATCTTTAAGGTCCCTTCCACCCATTCTATGCTGTGTACATCATTAACAGATGGCTTTTAGACAATAAAGCATCATCTGCTTTCAGCTATTTTAAACCAAAAAGATTTCATTTTAATTCTGCAGTTAAAACAAAATCTTAAATTTTTATTTTTGAAAAATACCCCACCTAAGGCAGATGGGTTTGATGGGGTTGATTTGGCTACTGATTTATAGCCAAATTCTAGGCAATGTAAATTTTGCATCTCCTCAACTCCCTTCTTTTCACCAAATCTTACTAGTTTTGTATATAAAATTCCTAGCTGAGTTTTTTTGGTTTGGTTTGGTTTTGGTTTTTTGGGGTTTTTTTTGTTTGTTTGTTTTTTTGTTTTTTTTCAGGGAAAATAAATGCAAAAATCAACACAAATCTTGTTTTTTGAAAACAATGAGAAAACATGACAGAACAATAAACGGTCATACAGAAGTTTTTAATGCTTGATTAAATCATCACAGTAATGAGAATTTTTACTGTAATGATATGCAGTTCTACCACACTATTATAAATAAAAACATTAAGATCAATATTAAATACAGCTCTAGGCAACATCACAGATTAACAAAGAATGCATTGTTCATGAACCAGTATCTGAATGATTTAAAAAAATAAGAAAATGCTGACACTTTCCCCCTCCCATCCACCACCTTTTTTTTCTTTTTAAATTAGTAACTTGAGTAAGGCGCTGCAAATTTCACGTTAGAAATTTTTTTGTTGCACAGCACAGGCACACATACTTCATTAACAACTCTACTGTATGTTTACCAGAGGACATTTTAAATGTCAACAGGGAAAGCTTTGCAGGTTAAGAAGAGTAAACAGAGATGTACAATTTATGTGCAGCACTCGGGATCCACACAGAAATGAAACACAGCAGGAGTGTGAACTGTATTTTAATTCAGACAGCAGTCTCTAGAATTAGGTGCAATACAGTACACACAGCAGTGTTTTACAATAACATCAGACATGGCAGAGATTATAAAGTGATTTTTGTATGTGCAGTGAGTTTGTATTCTTCCACTGTAGAAAAAAAAATCAGACAACAGAAATCAGTGTCACAGACAACTTCCTGCCTTCTGTAAATGGGCTAAATCCTGCTCTTTGTGAAGTTTCCTCTTCTTCATGCTTATGTAATGTAACGGAGCAATTTTTAACAACTAGCATTGACTTCTTATGGAAGAGTACAGCTGGTTGTTGCTATGCTCCCATTTTTACATGGCCCGATTCCCTGTTTCATTTTCAAACCTGTTTTTAATACAAGGCCTGATCACTGTGATCTCCGTGGCACATTTCACTTTCTACTGGTTCCAGTTGCTGCTAGAGCTGAGATGATAAAATGTAGATGGCAGTTTTTTACTAAGAAAAATCAGTTAAAATTCAACAGTGCACTTACCTAAGCACAGCCATTTTTATGCAACTCACCAAAAGTGCCAGAATTTTGGTTCACTGGTATTACTGTATTTAAGATAAAATCATACTGAGTACTTTGTGAATAAAGATGTTTGAGGTAATTGTGATGAATGCCTTAGAGACATTGAAATTATGCTGTTAGACTTTTAGTGTTTATATTCTTGCCCTTTTGTGAGCGTAATTGTTAAAAGACAGAAATTTTATCCAATCTTGTATTACAAAACATGATTTTTGTCAGCCAAATTTCCTAATTTTTTTTTCCTCCCTAATTTAGGCTTATAGCATATTGTCATTTTTGCTCTACATGCAGTTCTGGTGGTGGTCTGATAAAATGAATAGGAACCAAAACAGTGTCCTATAATGAAGTTAGGGATCTGTCAGTTCACATCCCAAGTGTGTGTGTGTGTTGCTGCTGAATTTTAAAGTCCTGCCAAAGTTTCAAGTACTGGATTCAATTCTGCCCTGCTGCTCAGGTGTGACTACATATAATTTACACATTTATGTAGTTGGGAGAAAAGAAAAAGAGTCAAAAGCAATCTAATAGTTGCTTTCTCCTATTATTTTTAAAACTCTGCAGGTTTGTTTTTTTAAATGAAACCCTACTATTACTGTTCCAGTTATCTGCTAGTAAAGAAAAAAGGAAATCCAAGGTAACGGCAGTGAAAATTACATTTGAAAATGATCGTGTATGTAAGCTGGATCATAAAGAAGCCATTTTCTTGAAACCCTTCATCTAGTTGTAAACATTTGCTAATCCTCCATTACTTGCAGAGGATTATGAATTATTCTATAAAATCACATTAAAAAGGTAATTAGTTATGTGAGATATTAACTAATTCATATTTAATAGATTTTTTTAAATCCATACAAATATAAATAAAGAATGGTAAAACTTCAAGAAAAATAATATACATTTAGTGCAAATTATGAGTTACATTTCTTCCTACCATGTCAGCAGTGGAGCGTCTTTTGTGAAGAAGAAAAAATAAAAATGACCATTCTCAAATTTTACAGGGGGGAAAAGATCTCCAGTGTTGAAGCATGCATTTTTTTACCAGATACACGTATACAGAATTGTTCCAGCTCTTAAACTAGTAGAATAGCAGTATTTTTTCTTATACTGCACAACATTGGTATATATCATAGTGTGTTCAATAATACAAAAATTGCATAAGACCAGGTCACATTATTGATATTTTCTGCAGCAAAACCAGTATTTTTCTCTAAAATACTGGTTTCATCTGATTTTAGTTTTCTCATATCACGACAGCACACGGGTTGAAAGAAGTCTCGCATGGTTCTTGCAAAGTATTACCTGTTCAATCTGGTTTCGTTGCAGTGGATCTGCACTGCCCTAAGCATTTCGTGATGTACGAACTTACACGTTTAATGGCACAAGAAAAACCTCCCTTCTTGTGATCACACCTCAGTAACTCACAGTACATCTCAATATGAGAAACAACTGCTTCAAAAGGGCACACCAATTTTAAAGGGACTTTGTTACGGCTCAGGAGAGAGAGAAATAAAGCTCTTCTGGAATGTAGAAAGGTGACGAGTAATAGTTAATACGTTTCATGAGTTAACACAACAGTTTTCAATGGTAAAAAGGGCAAGACCTTTCAGTCTCCACAAGATGGCTCAATTCAGAACGATCCCTCCATAAACAGGGATTAATAACACATCTCTTCAATGCTGAAGTACCAGGCTGGGCTGGAGAATGGCACCACTTTGCAGGGCTCACCCACTGCACTATCATGGCAGACCTGATGTGTCGGGACGCATCCAGTGCAGGACAGCAGCTCTCCCTTCCCACACTCCCATCAGCCTTCCTCCTGGCCACACGCTCCCCCAGACTGACTCCTGATTGCCAGCAGCACTGTTATGTAAAAACCCAGCTCGTCTCTGATTTTGGAAGTTTTCCCCAGACTAAAGTGTTGTGCTATTCAACAAATGAACCTCCTCTTCCGTTTCCTCTCTCTCCTCAGCTATAGGTTTCAGTTGAACATTATGGAGGCGGGGTCTTGGTTTGCCGTCTGGGCCATATGACGGAGGATATCTTTTTTTGTTATAATGCCAAGGAGGCGCCTGAAAAGGATAAACGGAAGATTGATATTAATCCAAGCAGGAAAATAATGAAGTGGAACAAATCTGTAGCCAAGTCCTTTTTGTTGACAGGAATAGAGCAAAAGTAAACAGCCTAATTTTCTTATTTAAACAGAAACATTTTATTTATCAAAATGTTGAGAAACCACCAGTTTGATAAAACACAGCAATGCTGAGACACCGTATCAGATGGTCTCTGACAGCTGTAGTCCATTTTAATGAAATACAAGTCATACAAGTAGAGCCCATTACAATTTTTATTTAACTTTTTGTTTCTACAAAAATCAAATTTTGATTAGCATATGCCAACAAAAAAGTAACAAAGAGGGACAAAGAAAAGAGAGGTATGAAAAAGAAGTGACAGTGATCCCGTTTCATAAGGGAGGCATGTTTCAACCTAGCCATCAGAAGTGATGTACCGTTTGATGGCCCCAAATCAAGCAAATCAAACTCCCCTCCTTTTTTAAACCAAAAGGATCCTTCCAGTCTGACACACTGGCTCAGATTGAATGTATTCATACGAGCACACTGTAGTGGCCATGAAACTTTTTATCATAAAGAACAGTTAATTAGTTTTTGGAGTTCATGGCTGTAGGAAAAAAATAAACTGTAAATAATAAAATTTTTATTTTCCAATTCAGATACTGTGCTCTTATGACAGGGTCTTTTAGAACTATAACTGCAAAACATTAAATAGAGTGAGACTGTCCAAAAGGATAATATCACAAGAGAAGCAAAGAGCAGAATGAATGAGCTGCTGCCCTTGTTATTCTGGTTAGTACATTTCAATTTGTCTTATTAAAGGATGCATGAAATACTTGTGAAATATTAGCATAAAATGAGAACATAATTAGCATGTTTTGCACATTAGCAGCTAAACATGGCAGGTATGTTTAGTAGACATGGAACTAGCAACCCATGTCCAAATTAAGACAAAGTATACCACCTGTCTAAGGGGTTAGTTCACAACATCATGGTTAAAACCATATCTAGATTGTGAAGTCAACAGTCAACACAGTAGCAGGCCACTTGGTGGCTGGTATCACTGCACATTTTGTAAAGGAGTACACTGACTGCTGTAGGTAACAGCGGCAGAATCACAGACTTTATATAAAATCTAATTTTGCTAAATCAGACTTTAGCAAATTTTTTTGCTAAACAATATTTTTTAAAAAATCATGTCAATAAAGGGATTACAGGGAAGATCTAATGATGCATTTAAAACATGCTTATCTTTGCTTCTCAAAAGATGTGATAACTTTGTTATTTAACAGCCATTTAAAGCTGTCCAAATCAAAAAAAGAAATTGGCATATATGAAAATCTTAATTTGCATTAGGCAGAGAAAAAGTATTCCTAGCTGCATGCCTTCCCACCAGGGGAATTCTAGAGATCAACCAGCTGGATCAATGTGATCTCAACAACACAAGTATCAGAAAGTTTATTGTTTACTTTCCTTTAATGTTGTGACTAACAGTATGTTCACATTTACAGCTACATTTCTACAAAAGGATTTTGCACGTTTATGTTTAATACAAATTTTGAGCATAAGAAGATTTCAGTGTTCAGCCGATGTCATAAAAGCCCTGAACAGTTCACAAGTTTCATGCTTCCTGACTTCTAATGTGTCTAATTATGAGATCTGATATATCTAATCACCAAGGGTTCGACGTGCTGCTTTAGTTGCTCGAGATGCTCTAATATGTTCTTCTTTGTGATGATCCCCAAGACAATCCTGCAACAGATTATGTTATGCTAATAACTGGGTGTGAAATCAAATTAAAGAAAAAGTTCTAATCATAATAAAAAAGGATTAGAGAAAACAAACAAACAAACAAAAAAACCCAGAAGAAAATAACAGAAAAAGGAAAAAGAATGGTTGCAGGAGAGCTAATGAGATAATTAAATGAGAATTTATTTGAAAGTCAGTAACCTTTCTCAGATTTTGCTTTTTTTCCTTTTTCTCCCAAATGCTGAACACAATTGGCTCTTCAACCACCCAGAGCAGTATGTTTCTCTTATTGGGTACACATCAGGGTAGCAAACTTTATCTCTTCACCCTAAATTCAGATATTTTTGGGTTTTAAAGGCACTGAAACTAAAATCTACTTTGTATTTCCTTTCTTTAATAGTTATTTCTCCTCACACAAACAGGTAATTATTCACATTTCAACAAGCCACAGTAGATGAACAAAGTAGTAACTGTGTAAAATCATAGTAACTGAGGTTCAAAGTTGCCCTGTAGAGCTGGGCTATCTGATGTCCTTAGACAAATTTCTTGTTCATGGCAGGACAAATCAAGAACAACTCCCTGGAATGGATATGCTGGTATAAATTTGGAGGAGTAAGGCTCAGTCTTCTCTCTGTCATCTGCACCGATTTCTGTACAATTCAATCTGGATTGGAACCAGTATGTTGATGCAAGTTTTTAAATAGGTATATTCAGGTTGTAGAAAATCTGCCAGCCAAAATATAAATTAGTCCTTGATATCCACAAGGCTATATGCCATGGCTAAACACCACCAGTACTAGTATTTATGATCTGTTCTTCTTGTAATGGACACTGTGCTCATGAAATGTCAGAAATTTGTAAAATGAGGTAGGATAAATATTAAAGTCATCTATACTTCCTGCTACTTTATCATAAAATAGTTAGTTAAAAATTTATAGCAGCTTGACGTAGCTTTGCACAATCAAGCTTTCTTTAGAGAAGATTTTAGCATCAACGTCAATGTTTGAGCACTCAACCACAACAGAAACTATGAAAAAAATTACCATAATATTTTTCAGTGAAGTTCCATCAATTCCATTTTTCCTCCCCAAACAAGAATAACTGCATGCCCACACTAACTTCTAAGCGTCATTATGTCCCTTCCCTACCAGAGAAAGGCTTCTGGAAACACTACTTGCCATTCCATACAGAGATGCATTGAAGGAAAAAAAAAAAAAAAAAAAAAAAAAGAGGCAGGAGAACATTTAAATAAATTTGTTCTAAAATACATCTGAAAAAAAACCTCCAACTTGGAAACTAATGAAGTATTTAAACATTTGCCACATATAGCAGCAGTCCTTTTGCCCACAGAGAAACTAAAAAAGTCCCAGTCATTTCAGATTTCTTGTCCCAAGAACATGGATCAATCCTAAACGTGAATGAGCAGACAACATTTCACTCCCCAGGTGCCTTAAAACACATGCTAAAGGGAAAGCATGATACTCTGGTGGTAGGAGCGTTGATGCTGCATGTCAAGTGTTTAATGCAAGAGATACAGGAAAGCAGAATGTTAAATGAACAGCTGCACAGAAAAAGATCATGTAAAAAAAACAAGGAGTGGTTTAGATAAGAGGCAATTACAGTGAACATTTAGTTTCCATGCTGGGGGCTGATTTATTTAGTAGATAATCACAGGACAGCTCCCAACAGTCTCATTTACAAACATTCTAAATCTTAAAATCACTTTCCTGAAATATTTTGAATTGTAGAAACAAAAGTTGCAGACTGAAGTTCCAGAACTAGCAGCAGTTTAGTTGTTAGTATTCCAAAACCCAAATGCTTGGTGGTAATCGCCATCACTAGACTCCAGAAGAAGAGATACTGACTGGATCATTTTCTCCTTTACTCTTTATGAACCCAGTATCTGTAGATGTTCAGTAACTGCTGATACATTGCATGTTGTCAGAACATGGATACTAACCAGGAAATACAGGCCTTAGTGCAGCACACAAGACTAAATTTGTGCAAGACAAGTTGTATCTCCCCCACAAGCAAGTTGCACAGACCAAGCTTGCTGAATGGCAGTAAATTCTTAACAGAACATCATAAAATGACTGAAATCATCTGCCTGCTTACTTGGAATACAAGGAAGGCATAAGAATTTCAGAGAGAGGTGCTACAGCACAGCATATTCTTAATAAACAGCTTGGGTCCTCAGCTGCAATACCAAACTTACGGGTTGAAATACCATGATCCTGGTGTATATCCTGGTTCAAATACTCTGATCCTGGAAGTGAAAATTACTGTATCTAACAAAATGCACAGCATTGCTGCCACTTTACTCACCCATTGTGTGTTACAAGGCACTGCCTCAGCCCCAGCTTCCGGAAAATATCCACCACTATTTCCATTGGTGTGTGGTCTGTCACGGTGAAAGGGCTCATATCAAGTATGCTTCGGAGCTTCAGAGGCCGAGGGCTTTCTGCTGGGAGCGATGGGGTGTGCTGGGCAAAGCATACCCTGGAACTGCCAACAATCCCCTCCTGCTTCTTTCTAGCACTTTCTTTAAGAAAGACAGGAAAGGGGGAAAAAACAGCAGAGGAGGAAGAATTTACATTCTTGGAGTAAGATGTTAGTGCAGACAGACAGTTCAATCAACACTACCAGGCTCTCGCATATGTTTCCAGAGCCATTGCTTTATCCCCAGGAAGTGGTTGTCACAAAATCACAAAAGCCATTTGCCATTCATCACCTTTAGTCATTATTTGACTAATTTTCTCACCCCAATAAGTAACTTTTGTTTACTTTAAAGAGGTGGAAAGGCTAAAAAAATAACACACTCATCTCCTGAAGTAACTGCCAGGAAAAAGCCAGTCTTAATTGACAGCCCTCTGAACCTTTTCCTAATATCCAATCTAAACCTCTTTGACACAACTTCAGGCCATTCCCTCGGGGCTTGTCAGAGGGCACCACAGAGAAGAGATCAGTGCCTGCCCCTCCTCTTCCCCTCACAAAGAAGTTGTAACTGCAGTGAGGTCTCCCCTCAGTCTCCTCTCCAGGCTGAGAGACCTGCTCCTCAAACAGCTTCCCCTCAAGGCTCTTCACCATCCTTATGGCCCTCCTTTGGAGGATCTCTAAATAACCCTCTGATAATCTGGCAGCCAAAACTATCCACAGGACTTGAGGTGAGGCTGCCCCAGTGCAGAGCAGAGAGGGACAATCCCCTCCCTTGCCCTGCTGGTGATGCCCACCAGGACACACTTGGCCCTCCTGGCTGCCAGGGCACAATGACTCTTAAGACAGACACAACCCAAGACTAAGCAACTTCCACTGTACAATCTCAGCATGAAACGAGTCTTATCTGTGAAAATGTATTCCTAGAAGAATGTTCTGCTATTCCCCCATTTACTCAAGTAAATTCAAACTTAAACCAGTATGATGTCAGTAATAATTTCCAAGTTTTGTACATTCATGTACATCCTACGTAATGTAATACCATGGTATGCACAGTAGTAAGAGCACAGGCAAAAATCTGACTGAAGTAAACAGTGCTATGTTCACAAAACATGTTTTAAAAAAGTTGCTGGAGTCTTCAGTCCCTTTCTCAAGTGTCTTTGTTTAAGAGGTATGTATCAAAAAAATGCAGTTTAAGATGCAACTTCCATCACTTATTTCAGGCACTAAATGTTACAGTTTTGTAACATTTTTTTACATAACAGTGTGTTTCTTCCTTTGGTTACTTGGTTTCTTGCCAGTGCACAAAGCATTGTCACAAGTATCCCACAAGCACTAATACGCAGCCAGAAAGAGATGTCCCAAACAGGGCTTGTGTGCTCATGTGCCCAGGGACAAATTTCCCATTACACAAACAGATTGAAAAGCATAAACCTAAAATAATTAATATTGCACTTATCTCTCCATAATACAACTTGGTTGTTATAAAAAAAAAGTAAATAACACACTGTCAAAAAGAAATAGGATATACATTTAAAAATTACTTGGACAGTAATTTTCACAGAATACTGCTGGTCAAAAATGAGAATTACTCAGTTTTGAATAATGTTAGTATAGCATTACTTGAGGAAATGAGGTACTATCAAAAGCTTCAAAAACCTAAAAAATACCGGATTAGATAATGTTTTGACTTACTTGAGTATGCGAACTTTTTTTTACAATAGAAACAAAGAGATGAGGATTTTCTTCATTTCAGAGCCTGCTACTGAAAATATATTATCATATACTTAAATCAACCTGGGGTCTGGAAACATACAGAGTAAATTCTATTTTAAATATAAAATAATATTAAAAAATTAAATTGGCATATATAGTAATGCAGTACTGAAAGTTAATTACCTATTGCAATAGTTAAATCTCTTCTCAGAGCAAACCCCACAAGTCTCTGCGATTCCTTTGACATAATAACAGGAAAACCATTATAGCTGGTTTCATTGATCAAGTTCTCTATGTCTTCGACAGTCATGTTATCCTGCGTCAGAACTGCCAGAGGCGGGTCGCTTCTCCGAGGTCTCATCACATCAGCAGCCAGTGTGGTGTGAGTGAATTCTTCCTTTGCATCCAAGAAAGGATACCCATTCAGTCGGATGTGTGCTTCATAGATGCCTTCCCTACCAAAGGCATCTCCTACCCACTTACTGGTCATGACTGCAGCCATTAGGGGCACAATATATTCCAGCCCTCCTGTTAGCTCAAAGACAATAACTACCAGGGACACAGTCATTCTTGTCACACCACCTGCAAGGAAAATGATAGCCAGGTAACAGCTCAGTATCAGATAACAATGATTTTAGAATTTTCTGCCTTCCTGTTGAGACCTACAAACATAACTTTGACATTAAGGTCATCTGACAAACATCCTTCTGCGTAATACTGACAGAAGCAGACAGAGAAAATTAACACAAAACTTCTAGAAGTGAAAAAGAAAGTTTTAGGGAAAATTCATAGAAAGGGAAGTAATAAAGGGAATTGGAAAATATGTACAGTTATTTAATGTAAACTAAGAATAACACAGTGTATATCTCCATACCACATCAGGGTCAAAAGTACTGTGAAATGCAAGGAAATCCAGTAAAATAAGA
The DNA here is from genome assembly GCF_965231275.1 of Zosterops lateralis. Classification (NCBI taxonomy): domain Eukaryota; kingdom Metazoa; phylum Chordata; class Aves; order Passeriformes; family Zosteropidae; genus Zosterops; species Zosterops lateralis. Next base: position 38,540,788 of record NC_139766.1, read on the forward strand.
ATTTGAAAAAAGAATGGAACTAATGCAAAAAAGTCACAGCTAACAAATCATCAGCTATGGTGTCCAAAGGATTAGGAATTTAATGCTGTTGCTTAATTGTAAAAGCTAACCAGAATTATGATCTGATGAAAAGAAAATTTTCTTGGACAACAGAAGACAGGGATTATATTACTATTTTGTTACTATTTAAAATAATTTTTTTCAGCTGAAGTTTCTGATGCCATATCCTCATTTGATGAAACAATATGAACTGTCTTTCAATGCATTTGAGAGTGATTCAATATGCATTATTAAAAACCAGAACAACCTCTCCAAAACCTAAATTTGATTCACTAGTTTGATTGCCCAAACACACTTTTCCTTAAAGAAAAGGTCTACTTCATGCAGAATCTGTCCAAACAGCTTTTACATTTAATTTCTAAGGCCACCAAGTTATAAATGAGGACAACTTTAGGTGCCCAACTTAATCCTCTTTCCACAAGGCCAATTTTCAACAATTAGACTTGTTAAAATTAACTTACACACTTCTAAAACTTTTGTTTGGATTATGAATTTCAAGAACAATTTTTGCAATTCATGTAGGTGTGGCAGCTGATCACACCACTTCCTTCTAATAGTTCTATCTGTACTTGACACTGTAAATGCTCTGTCATACATTTCAAGGAACTGATTTTTCTGACCAATGTGGTAGTGATCTCTCTTGATACCAAAAAGAGAAACCAAACAGTACTAAAATTTTCCTATTTCTCATCAATTTAGATTTCAGATTATTCTTCAGATCACAAGGATTTGAGGGTCTTATGTAGAGATGGGAATGTATTCGTCTGGAGGGAAGAGCCTATAAACAGGTGTTCCAAAACTGCACAAGTTTATATCTCCTTTCATTTTTTAATATTTTTTTTGCTATATGAAGAAATCAGATACTTATTTGGTATATTTTATTTACCTAAGCATGCAGCAGCACCAACCATGGCATAAAGACCAGGTGTAATACAGTCAGCTCCAACTTCACACCACTCCTTGAAAATGAACCAGTCATGATGGTAGTAAGCCAGCTGCTCCACTGCAATTCCTACAATCCTTCCTGCTATTGCTCCAATTGCCATACTAGGTATGAACAAGCCAGATGGAACCTGCAACAAAACCACAACTGTTGTTATGCTGCTGGGAACATACCTGATACATCGCTTAACAAGTGATTTTTTGTAGTTTTTTTTCTGAAAGAGATGCAAACACTCAAACACTTAGATTAAAACCATGGAAAGTGACCTTGGAAGGTTAGTAGAACTTAACAGAATGTTATTGATATCTCTGATTGACCTCATTAGCAGAATCCATTTTATGAGCATGTTTGTTTATATCTTATTGTATTTAAGAGAAAATCTACCACCAATACAGGACCGTGAACTAGACTTGGTGTCAACAGCACAATTCCCTACCAAGTGCATGTCCAGTGTGTGCTGTGCTAGTCATACTGGAAAGTGTTCCTTATCATTTCCTGTGTCCCTTATTCCTTCATGTTCCTCAGAGTCAACATTCACTTATTAAACTGCCTTCCTAACTGCTTCCTGACACTGCTATAAATTAACTGAACAGATGATTTTTAAAAGAGGTTTGTACTATTATTGCTGTTTCCTGTAGAAATGAGTGTACACAGAATGCCAAACACACTAAGAGAGAAAAAGGCAAGATAATCCCCACTGCAAAAAGTAGGTAACACAATAGGTTAAAGAAAAAAAGCTCCTACTGTAATTTTAGTTACTTAAAATATTTTTCTGCTACTAATTAAAGTCTTGTCACACAACCATGGCTTAGTAAAATATTATTGCAAACTTGCTTTTATCAGCAGTTTCATATAAAGAAACTGTTGTGTATCTTTTCTTCTTGTTACAAAGCTAATCTTTCCAAAAGACATACTGGTACCTAAATGTCTTAATAAACTGTAAATGCCTGCTGCTTCTCTTCACAGCACTTGTTAACATGAAAATATCTAATACTGTGACTGAGGTACAGATGTGACTACAAAAAAGGAGCAGAATTTTTACTTTGTCTAAATGCACCTCATCCCATCTTGTTGAAACAATATAATTAAATATTGCGTTCCTGCTGTAACAGGACACATCACGTAATTTTTCTTGTACTGTACAGCTCTGAAATTTAAGTATTGTAGAATTCCAAACTATAGATTCTTCCTGTTGTATTCAATAGCTGGTGCAGAAATATATTTCAGAATTGTTGTCAGCATTATATTTTGTCTGTATTTATGGTTGCAAAGAAGATTTCTAACAACGAACTAAGGAAAAGCAAATATAGCTTATAATTATTATTACTTTATATTTTGTCTATATTTTTGGTTGCAAATTTGATTTCTAAACAACAAATCAATGAAAAACAAACTTTGTGTTAGGCAGTCAGCAGCATGGGTTTTGAGAAAAAGTTTATTAATCCTTAATTCCTCTACTGAATTACCTAATATTTCAGTGTTTATGGAGGTAATGTTCAATGCTATCATTTTAGTCTAGTATTCAAATTGTGCATTTATACCACTACTGTTATTTCCCACAATTAATTATGCATCTAAGCCCCTTCCCAACTGCTAACATCACTTTTTTTTTTCCTGAGTGAAATTCTTTCTTGGTGAACAGTACAACAGTACCCAGAAAAAAAAAAAATCCGTATTTCCAATATAAAAGTAACTAAATAAACCTTTGAAACTGGCTCAGATACTGTGCTAGCAGTATGCCACAGAAATTCAGTCTCCAGGTGGAAATTGTATCCAAACTGTTTCTGGTCCTTTGGTAATATAACTTCTTATGCACTAGCTCCTTCTCTTCTTTCCATCATATGTGGATAATGGTTACAAGTCTAACTGTAATTATGATTTTAAAGGTCCATTAGTTCATGTAATAATGAATAACAAACCACAAAGGGGAGAGGAATCTTCCCAGAGAAGGGAAGACAGGGAAACAGCTAAGTTTTTCCTCTTCTCAACTTTCTTCCCTGGGGCTTGCTTTTGAACAAGCTCAAATGACGTTCCAGAGGAAAAGATTTGTTCTGTGTCACACGTGTCATCTTTGGAGGAAGCAAGGATTAGGATATGGGTACAACTTGCCACTTCTTTGGTAGTGCAGCTGTGTACCAGTCATGTTTTGAGGCAAAACTGTAACTTCTGTAACCTGTTGATCAGTAATGAGTCCACTGATAGTAAGCAGTACAGGATAGGTACAAAAGATGAAAGAAAAAAGAAAAACAAACCAGAATGTGCCAAACCACTGCCATATCAGCATCCTGGTAATGCATGTCCACAGCAGGAATCACTTTGCCCCACTGGCAGCAGCTGGGTAGCTTTGCCCACTTAACAGGAAAGCAGTTCCTGTGGGCAAGATATGTGTTTGCAGATGACTACAGCTCCAGAAACAGACCTGGAGAGCCCAGAGGATTCTTTATAGTGACTTAAATGACAATGTAATTTATTTTTTCTTCTATTTTGAATTTGCTTCTTTTATAGAGATAAAGCCTAAAGAAAATAAATATCATTAAAGTAACATCCTCTTCTCCAGATCCAGGCTGACATTCTAACCAACCAAACGCTTTAAAGCTTCCAAGAAATTCATGTAGCAGTTCCGTCAATGACAGCAATATGACTCCTTGTGTACTGGCAAAATAATAAATATATTCTCACAACTTCACAAAAATATTTTCACCATGCTGAAGTTCTGAGAAAAGGAGCCAAATCCAAACGAAGTATAAACTCTCCCATTCTGTAAAGCAGTGAATTCTAATATGCAGTGTGACCTTGTGGTGACAGCCCCATGAGAAAGAGCAAGATGCACATAAACATGTGAATGGTAAAATAATGTCCTAGATATAAATGAAACTCAGTAAGTGAATACAAAACTAAACAGATTGAAGTGGTCACATCATAGAACAGTGTTTGAATTATGGACCTTAGGAAGACTAGCTTTTAAAATACACACTCTAAGATTCCTCTTACCCACCAACCAACATATAGACCATAACTTCAAATAACAACCTGCAACATTTTCTAAATCAAAACATGAGAAACACAACATGATGTTATTGTTCTCGTTATAGAATAGTTGAGGTTGAAGATGACTGCCTCAAGCAGGGTCACCTACAGCAGGCTGTCCAGGCTTGCAACCAGTCAAGACATGAGTATTTCCAAGGATGTTCTCTGCACAGCATATTCCAATGATCAAACACCCTAACAGAAAGGAAGTGTTTTCTCATGCATGCTGTCACATGGAACAGCAACCTAAACTGAAAAGTTAGGGCAAATTAAAACACAGATCTTGCTTAGTGAACATTCTACAGAAGTTTGCATTAAGACACATTTGATAATGATGTGATTGCAAAAAACTGTGAAGGAAGCCTGACAAGACAGAAAATAATGAAGGCATGACAGTTATACAACATCATTCAGAAGGCAGCTACAGATTGGGGAGAAGCTGAAGCCACCTCCAAAACAGATTATGATACAACTGGGAAAACCAAAAACTACACTGCTTGCAATGGAGAAGAAATTCCCATTACAGTCACATGAACAAAGCTCACTTTCTCTTGATGATATGCAATACTGGAAAATACAGCAAAGGAAATCATCACTGTCTCCCTTTAACATCTGTACTAATTATATTCATGTGAACAGTAAGGAGAGTGTATATAAGAATTACCCCTAATGAGTCAGTGTAAGGGGTACAGTCTATTCTTCTTCCAAGTAACAGGAGTAGGAAACCTGAGTGGTTCTGAACTTTGCTCTTGGAAATTTTAGAATCATCCCTTATTGCTGAATCAGGCCCATACAAACAGCCATCCACTCACACAGTTACTGCTCCCTACTGCATTTAGCACATTTCTATTCAGCTGAACAAAGGGCTATTCTGAATTTAATTAAAGTTAATACTGTTTGCTACAAGACTTGCTTATAAACCAAAAGTAAAAAGACCTTTTTTTTAAAAGAAATAACATGAAAAAGAATAAACAAAGCTTCTAGCTTTGAGAGACGGGAAAGGAGAAAGGCAATAATTAATGATCACAGCAGATAAGAGCTACTGCATTCACACCTACCTTGATACCAAAAGTGAAGACTGTCATGATTATTTTAAATATGAGTGCTAAACACAACTGCCATATAGCTGAATAGACTCCAGTGCCTGCTGGACGGTCAGGAATATCATCTACTATTTTGCTTGCATTCATATCATTTCTGTAGTCACAGAGCGAGGAGGATTCCAATGGCCCACAGTCTGTGAAGAGCTCCTTAATAAGCTCACTGGTGTTTAGCCTTGTATATGGATTAGGAAACGCAATCACAGCTGTTATTGCTGCAACAATAATAACCTCCAGGACAGGATACTTCCCAAATTTTGTAGATTTGCGTCGACGACACCATGCAATATTTGCTCGGATGAAAAATGCTCCCCAGAGCCCACCAAATACTCCCAGAAGAATAAAAGGAAGCAGTTCAAAAAGGTACCAAGGAGTATGATATTCCACGTAAAAAAGAACTAGGCGGCTATTACCAAAAGGATTGATGGACCTTAAAACAAATGCAGCTACTAAAGCAGCAAAAAACGATCTCCATAAAGTTTTCAGTGGGAAATAGTAACTGACCTGCAAAAGACAATACATGAGAATTATTAGTGATTCAATTAAAAACCTGGAAAGATAGGTTTTATGCACTTGTTAGAATACTGCTGTAACATGGTATAAGCTAAAAAAAATTACTCCTGTCACCTGGAGCACCAGCACTCCAGCAGATTCTACATCTGTAAAAAGCTCAACAACTCTAAAGATTTAAAGTCAATACTACAGCAGTGTTGAAACCACTGCTGTTTTAAAACTTCAGGAAATGATGCACTGCAATTTATGCTTGGAAGCTGCTCTGATTTGTGTCTCTTACTAGCTTTCATGAGAACCAGAACATGTACTTGCTGCACTCTCAGATGTCCTGCTAATATTTTCATCTCCTTTCAAACTATATTGAAAGGTTTCCCACAGATCTGTTGTATTTTAAAAGTATAATTAAAACTAACAAAAAAAAATTTAAAAGGCCTTGAAACAGAACAGGCAATTTCATTCTTAAGCTCCACATAACCCGATTTGAATTTCAAGACAGTTTTCTTCTGCATTTTTCTGGCAACAGAGGAATTCCTCAAAATCCCCTAAGAATATAACAAAATTATACATGAAAGAGTATTTCCCCTACTTTTCAATTCTGAGATTTTTAGGGGTTTAGTTGTCTTTAAAAATGCCAATGATAGAAATAACACTCTGACATATTTTGAAAATTACAATTAAAACTAATTTAACATAAAGCATTTTTTTGAGAAAAGAATTTGCTTGCTTTGGAGGTAAGTTTAACAGGATATTTGCCATTTTAATAATTATCATATTCAATTGTGTTTAGGGTCTGAAGCTTTAAGTAATAATTTAAAAAATTGCTTTACAAAACTGTCCAATAAGTTTCTAAAGCCTTTTCTAAATTTAAGAGTCCCATTTCTTTTTTTTTTCACAATAAACTCCTAGACTGAAAAGCTGCTGTGTCTCTATCTGAATGTAAATTGTAATTATTAACAGGCTCAGCCCTTTTCCAGAATAAAATAATTGAGAATAAAGTAAAGCTGGCATTCATTCATTCATTCATTAAAAAAAAAAAAGATCTTTAGGAGTTTGCTGGTAACAGGACTCCTGGCTTTGAAATACATATGAGTCCAAAAATAATTTCTTTCTTAGGAGAGACTCCATAGCTTAAAGGATCTGAGACTATTTAAACTAAGAGAGATTAAAAAAAAAATTACTTTTCAGTGCCATCTCTTGACATACCTCCTCCAGACTGAAAAGGACTCCACCAATTGGGGCACCAAAGGCTACAGAAACTCCTGCTGCTGAGGCAGCTGACAATACCTGGAAAAGAATAAAGGTGAGGGGTTTGTTGCAGTTCATGTTTTAAACATGAACAACAGAATCTCACTATAGCTATAAGCTAAGTTTGCTGGTGATACCAAACTGGGACATGCCAACAACTCTCTTGAGTGACAGGAGGCCTTGCAGAAGGATCTAGATAGATTGAGGCACTGACCAGTGATTAATGGGATCAAGTCTAATGAGTCTGAGTGCTGCACACCAAGCCCAAGTCTAAATTGGGAGAGGAGTGGCTGGAGAGCAGCCCTGCCAAGAGGGATCTGGGGGTGCTGGTCAGCAGCAGCTCAGTGTGGGTCAGCAGGGTGTGCCCCCAGAACCCAGAAAGCAAAACTCCATCCTGGGGAGTATCACAGCACAAGCAGACAACCAACAGAGGGACAGCCTTGGGGGGCCTCATCCTGAGTGTTCTGTGCAGTTCTGGGCCTCCCATGTCAAGAATGTCCAAGTTCTTGGTTGCATCCAGGGCAGGGAAATGAAGCTGGTGACAAGGATGGAAAGAGTGTCTGAGAACTGGCTTGGAGAGGAGGCTGGAGCAGAGATTGCCCTGCAGCTCATGGCAAAGCCTATGGTGACACAGGTTGTTTCCTGGCAGCCCACAGAGGACATGGCAGAGCAGATCTTCACCCTGCAGCTGATGCCAGAGTAAGCTCCTGGCAAGAGCCATTGCCTGTGAAAAGGAGCCCAAGCAGGAGCAGGTTTCTTGCAAGCACTGCAGCCTGTGGGTGATCCAGGCTGGGGCAGTCCTGAATGGCTGTACCCTGTGGAAAGGACCCATGCTGAAGATGTTTGCAAAGGACTTTTCCCATGGGTGGGGCCCCAGGTTGGAGCAGAGAAAGAGTTTCAAGAGGAAAGAGCAGCAGAGACAAAGTATCCCCTGGTGCCACTTTGGGATAGAAGAGTTAGGAGCGAAGCTGAGACTTTTAAGCAGGGACAGTGGGGGCAAGATACATTTACTTTTGTTTTCCTTTCTCTCTACTCTACTATGGGCAGTCGAGTAACTTTCCTCAAGTCTAGTCTGTTTGGCCTGTAATGGCAACTGGTAAGGAATCTCCCAGTCCTCATCTTGACCTCTGAGCTTTTCATCTTACTCTCTCCTGCTGTCCTGCCAACACAGAGGGATGACAGAACTGCTTGGCCAGCACCAAGTCTAACTCACCACACTCTCATTAACAACAGTGAACTAAAACAAGGCAGAAAACACTGTTGTCACCAGGAGTACTTTTTACATGGGTTCAGAACACTCTGCTGTCCTCATAACTGAAGACACTCATCAATTACCAAAATGCAGAGATAAGCACAGAAAGAATTTAAATAAAATCAAATGGTCTCTGAAGTGAAGAAATACAAACTGACTCTGCCATGGAAATTATTTACCTGTGAGAATGCTGGGGATAATACATTGCTTTTAACATAAGAAATAACTATCGATAACCACTAAACATTGTCCAAGAGAACAAATACCATCTTTTAAACAAATCAGTGTAAATGCACCAATATTCAATACATTCTAGAAATGCTTTTTCAGGAACTTACCTCTCTTTTTTTAGCTTCATTTGTACTGTATTTTGGAAAGAGGTAGGAAAAAATATTCCCACAGCAGCAGGCAACATGTACCAAAGGACCCTCTTTTCCTAAACTCAAACCTGATGCAACAGCCAAGACTAAAGTAATTGTTTTTATCATCAAAGTCCACTTCCCCAAGTAACCTCTGATGATGAAGCCGCTCAAAATAGTTTTTATCTGGAAGAAATAAAAAACTGTAGCTGTTACTGCATTCTTCAATTTTCAGAAAATAATTCTTCCTTTTATTTTAGCTGCAGAACTTCAAAGTCAGCCTTTTCAAATGACTAGCTCTGTCATACTTTAAAACACATATCATTCAGATTACCACACTGAGTCTATCTGCTTGCCAGCTTTCCATTTGCAACTTACTCTAAAACACTGGATAATGCCAAACAACTAACTAAATTATCAATTACATTTAGTAGAAATTTAATCTGCAGCAGCTTCTAAGACTGGATTCATTAGTTTATTATGTAAATTATTGAGTGAAAGGCAGAAAATTTCCAAAGGAAAAGTAAACCTGCAAAAATCATACTCAAAGTCATCTATTGTAGCAATATCCTAACTTGCACCAATAGCATGAATACTTGTTTTCATGTTTACCATCAGTACATAAAAATCAACAGCAGATTTCTTCACATAAAGATGGAAAAGATCAACCTATCTCCACCACAAAAATGTGCCACTTGCCGAAAATATTACTTAACAATGTTGTATTATTAGCCTGGAAAATATGCCCATATAGAGTAAATAATATACAGGTACTATAGGACAACATGTCCATAAATAGGATGCACACAAAACACTGGGCAGCTGTGTCTAGAAAGTAAAGACAGCTAGATTTGACAACCAATTTAAGATGAAATTTCTTCTGGAATAATGGCACAGAACTACTCCAGGCTTAAACAGAGGTGGATTAAAAAAAAACATTTACAGAATAACTGAAGAAGCGAGACTGACCAGAACCAATCTGACTTTGGATTTTTCTCTCCCATTCTGTGCACAGTAGAAGACAGCAATTGTAAACAGTGAGTTTTTGAGGATATTACACATTTCACATTGTGACTGTCCACTGGTTTGTGCTAGTTAAGGCAACTAAAGCCATTCCAACAAAAGATTGATTGCTCTATCAAATGACCCATATTGTGTCAACAAATCACTGCTCTCTTATCACCATTGGGGAGGGTGTGAATTACGGGAGATGTGGAAATCATTCTTCAGAAGTATACTAATCCAAGTGCTTCCTTAAAAAGTGGTCCTGACAGAAGTAAAATATACTAACCCAGAAGGTTTTTGTAAAATTTGGGTTATTTTCTCAGAAACAATTAGCACAATTACAAATTTTCAATTTGAATGCTTGTATTAATATATTTCTTCAAAGACACAGGGTGCTTCCTCTTACCTTCCCCCTGACCCACTAAGGCAGCAATAATCTACACATTAATATGAAACACTTATATTACACATATATTCATTCAGTCAGACCTCACCTCAGGTATCCCTGAGCCACAGGCGTAGGGAGCAAATACCTTCACCAGAGAAACTGCTAAGAAGGCAAAGCTCAATGCCCAGAAAATGTACATTATGTAGTTCATTATGTATGAACCTGGGCCCTAAAAGCAAAAACAGAAAGTCAGAAAATAGATTTGACACAAGAGCAAAATCACTACTTGAAATAATCCAGAAGTACTCTTGCTGCAAGTACATTTATACGCACATTTTGAAGCACGATAATTACTGCTGAGAGAGTTTTGTTTGGAAAGCATAAAGTCATGACACCTACACATTAGCACAGACTGGGTTATAAAAGATAGAAAGCATTCTAACACTTCATGTTAAAAATAAAAAACAAATATAGAACAGGTTTTTTTTAATAGCTAATAGCTGCTAAAATCTAGTGAATATTGAGTAATTAAAAAAATGTGGTAGAAAAAATGAAACAAATCTATTCTTAGTTATCAGAGAACACCATAAATGGATTTAATTTACATACAGCTATGATCAAATTTTTGTGTTATTAACAGTTCTATGTTCTCATAACTTCTTTACATTTGCAGTACTCCAAGGTCCCTTGCAGTTCATGAAATACACATTTATTGCACTGTAATCTATTAATCAATTCAAATGCAGAAAAATGGCACAGACAGTACAACCCAAATTCATGTTTAGAATCCTAACCCTAAGACCATTGTTTTCTTTCCCTATTCAGTCAAGCTGTTGAACAAAACCATCAAAGAATACTCACTTCTGCTTGCCCAATTATTAGTTCTGCCCATGTTTTCCACTGCGGACATTTATCTCTCTCTTCAAATGTGGTCTCATTTGAACCCCAACAACACTGCTCATGGTTAAACCACAAAGCACTCAGGCAAATGCCTTCCTTTAAGTCAGTCATCCAGTCAGCAGCTATGTCAATTAATCCTGCCAATGCCCCTGTTGTGGAAACAGTTTTGTATTAATGTTCTGGTAAACAGAAATAACACACACAGCTAAAATGAAGCAATGTGCTTGTATTAATTGATGTAAATTGTGAATACAGAAAATTTAATTAAATAGATATTTAATATACTACTGATTTTCAGGATTGTATCCTGTTTTCATTATGGTAAGACTAATATTTGCTGAAGAATTAAGTATCTTTTCTATTTCCCAAATTGAATGAGATTTTTTTTTCTTGCTTTTTTCTTGTCCATACCACAGCTCTCCAACAGCCCACAGAAACCAAAGAGTTAAGAATAAAAAGAGAACTGTTACTTTTTTGTGATGTACCATTTTATATGGCACCAAGCCTGCTGGAAAGAGATGGGATTCACCTGTCTAAAAGATGGAAAAGGATTCTAGCCTGTGTGTTGGCAAGTCAAAGCAGTATCCAAATTATTAAAACACATAAACATAAGATCTCCTTGTGACTAAACTCAAAGGTGTATCATTTAAGATCCACTAGACATACAAGAGAAGGCATCTGAGACCAAAAAACCCACCAGTGTTCAAGACCAGAATTTGTTCACTCTGTTGCTCAGAAACAGAATTAAGGAATTTTAATAAACAGCAGCTTAGGGGGTTGAGAACGCTATACTGCATGTTCCCACTGAAATTATCAGAAACAATTTCCAGTAATTATACACTCCTGGTTTGTGCATCCAGAAGTATATAAACATGCTACAAACTCTGCAAATATAATAATTATATGCGATTTGTAAAAGTGATTATGTATATACCTAAGTAGTAATTATACTGTTACTATGGTTTATAATAGGTATGGCCTTACTTCACAACTAATTTTCCTAACATTTAAACTAAAATGTCTGTTTGAAATCCTTTTTTTAAAAAAACTGGGCACAAAGCTTGTGACCTCTCCTTCCTGCAGGTTTTATACTAACAGAAAAAGCAGCAGCACTGCCTGGTGGCTGGGCCACAAACTATTGGATGGTATTAGTTGCAAAATTCATTCTAAAATACGTTAAGAAGGAAAGAGAGAAGTGAAGTACAGGTCAACGAACTCTACCTGTTAAAGTCAGTATTTTCTGTGGAAGAACCTCTGTAAAGGTATGACATAAACATATAGCTAGAATTCACTAGTCCATACACACATGCTTTACAAGGAAGTGTGCTCACCAAAACTACACATATACCAGAGCTACTTTTACAATCATTTTCAGAAGAAATCCAACAGGTAAAAACCAAAACTTTGCAAAAAGGGAAACATAAATCTCAATCACAGGATTAAAGAACATTGATAGATTAGTAGGTGGAAATGCAAAAACACTTGAGAAACTCTCTAAATTCAGTGAGGATTTTGGTTCCCATTCCATCAGTAAACTTTTACCTCAAAATGGTGAAGCCTGTAAATCAAGATAGTAAACTTTTTTCTTCCCTTATGGAATTGTTGTACTAGACTGAAGCAGCTCTTAGTTGGGTTGGTAGAGAACAAAGGTAAAACACAGTAACTATACTTGCTGACAAATATAAGAAAAGAATCCTTTGTGTTTTCATTTACCTGAAGCCAAACCAGTTAATGTGACTACCAACCATCCTGACCATGCATCGTACAAACTTTTTGTCATCTCCCATGCTGATTCTTTCTTCTTGCTGTTAATCTGCAAAGAGAAATTGGTATGTAGAGTTGTATGTATTTCTGTAATATGAAAAACTAAAAAAAGGAAGTATGACATACAAATTGCATGATGAAAGCTGCAGGCAAATAAACCCTCTCTTGAAACCACAAGTGTTCTGCTTGTATTTAGATAGATAAATCTTGTATTTAGATAGATAAATCAGCTTAGTTATTCAGACATCAAGCAACTGACAGAGAAACATATACTTGCTTTATTTAAAGAACTAAAATCCAGGAAATACAATTTTAGGATAATTGAATATTTTCTATGGCACACACCTAAAAACATGAATTGCAACATTATTTCCCTCTTATAGATTAAATATTTTTGAACCTTAATTAAACTGTTAGCATACTAATAATAAGCTATTTCATATGACTCAAATACCAAAAATTCTACTTCAAATATAAACATCTTTATCTTTAGACTAAAAAACACATAAAAGTAAAATAAAACAAAAAAATTGGATAACTACCTTATAGTACTTCTAGACAACTATTAGTAATGGCATCTGAAGTTATTGCACTGAAAAAGTTGCTATTCTTATTTTATCCCTATTTACTCTGTGCACTTAGCTGCAGTGGCACAGACACACTTGTGTCAGTTTAAAAGCAATATACATCACACTTCACTTTTCTGTACAAGTACCACCAAAACCACTATTGTACTATTTCAAATACATTTACAGTGGGAAATAGCCTTAAATGAACTAACATGCAAAAAATGCAGTACTATAAAAATGGGACCTATTCCCACTCTATTAAATTACTGCTTCCTTTCCAAATAATAATAATGCTTCAAGACTGCAGGTATTGAACTAAGCAGTGCTTTTTAAACAGTATTCAAGTAGTTCTAGCTGATGTAACTATGTCCAAATGTAAAGGACATGCATCTATTTGTATGCATTACTAAACCAGACCTTAGCTCCAACATCCAACCAAAGGAGTACAGTTATTTATCTCATGTACCCGTCTATGCCTTTCTCTGTCCTTGCACTTCTCTCGGACCCAGTCGATGGTATGGAAGTCATCGTATGTTCCTACTCCAGGAATTGGCTCATCCAGAAGGTCCAGTAAATGGGTTGAACTGTTGATATTTCCACCATTTGTCATTGTATAATGAGTTCCTACAGCAGAGAAACATAGGAATCAATTAATTCTGAAATAAATGAAGTATTCAAATTATGTTCATAGCACAAAAATTTCTGAGCAACTAATTAAGACACTTTCCACAATATGCATGTTGTACCGTCATTCAGGTCTCTCAATATTGCAGGCCACTCCTTTTTACTGTCATTCAGCTGTAAGTTAAATTTGTATATTAGTGACTTTGTGTTTCCATTGGTTAAACAGGAATGTCCTAGTCAAATTATTGTTCTGTTTTCTGTACAGACTCCAGAAAAAGTTCAATAGAAGCAAGTGGAAAAAAAGAGCAGCTTTGACACACATTTAACTTGAAGTTTATTTCAGTTTAAGAACTACCAAAGGAAAATCTGTTTGTACAAAAACAAAGCAAAGATGATTAGCTAGGAAGTTCACAGTACCTTCATATGTTACCAGTTATTTCTAAATATACATTCTATTGATTACCAATCTCTCCTACACATCTAAACCAAACCTAAAATACATTATTAAAAGATTCTAAGTGCAGCTAAAAAGCAACAAATACTCATATTTTGTTGTTTTGTCGTTTTGTTTTTTTTTTCAGGTAAATCACAGAACAGTCCTCGGTCATGAAAAATTGGAAAACTGTATAAAGAAAATATCTTCTACTAATTTGTCATCACTAGCCAGTTTCTTCACAAGCAGCTTGCACAGCAACAGCCCAACAAGTATTTTACTGCACTGATCAGAATAAGAAGAGCAAGAAGGGTACTGAGAATTTTTCCATTTTCAAAAGTGATATAAGGAAGTTTTACTTTTTTTAAGCTTTCAAATGTCATAAATTCTGTAATATATTGGCTTTTTTTTCTTAGTTCTCAATTGTTTGACTAAGAACAAAATAATATGCCAAACAGTATACAGCACACCACAGTAATCTCTATTCATAAAGATGTAGGCTCAAGTTGACCAAGATGTCTATCAGTTCAGACAAACACCAGAACTCATTTCACTAGATTGACACTGGGACGTTTAGACAGGTGTTTTGTTTGGTTTTTTTTTTTAAGCTGGGTTTGGGTTTTGGGTGTTTTTTGTTTTGTTTTGTTTTGTTTTTTTTAGCCCAGGCTTCTTTAATTGAGCTTCTGGGTATTGTCAGCAGAAATTTTCAACTAACCAAAAAACCAAAACTAACAAACAAAAAGCTTGTCAAAGGATCTACCTGTAAACTTCCAAATGTAACAAATGCTGAGTTCACCAGCCCAATTTCTCACAACTCACAATTAGATTTATACCTAAGTAAAATGTGCCTTTTCCCTTTACAAATGTGAATTCTAAGATCTAGAAGCAGTGTGACACTCTAACCCAAGTGGTGCCTAAGTCGTCTATTGCTTAAGAGGTCATGTTGATGCCTACTATATAACACATTGTTTATTGGGACATTTGCTTAGTGGAGAAAGACAAAACAAGAAAATAATACAAGATTCATATTAAGACAAAATGCAACCTAAAATTTTCAAGATCCACAAACAACTACTATTACAAATTCTATGAAGATTAAAAGAAAAGTACAGAAGACAAGGCAAATGTAGCAGACAACTCCCCAGTAATACCAATACTATTCTTTTAGGTGACCCTGGCTGCCATCTTTAGCTTAATACTTTTTTCCCCAGTCTATGCCATACTAAATTCCCCCTCATCTACTTCCCATAGCTAAGCCCTGTAAATCTCTTCCCGAAGCTGCAGTTAGTCTCCTCTCTTAAGGCAGATGTAAAGAAGCATTACCTATGCTTCCATTAATAAAAGGCTAACAACAACAATTTAAATCAGATTTGCTAATAGAGGTGATTGTGAAAACCTTGCTTTAGGATATGGGATTCAATTCTCTTGCCATTTTCAATTCTCCCAACTAGAAGTCTAAGATACATGTCTGGCTAGCTGAAAGGGCAAGGTGATCTTGTGGAAGAGAGAATAACAAAATTCACAGTTTAATAATTAGTTTAGCTCTCAAAATTAAGACAGTAACAGAATATATTATTAAAATATACTTACAAGAAATCAGCTTCCTTTGGCAAAGCAAGGGACATAAATTAACCTCACCCACAGCTTAATTATTAATCTTCTACAAAGGTACAATGGGATCACAGTTTCCTGAACCTGAATGAGTAGGGTTGGGCAAAAGCTTGTCTTTGCTCTAGAGGAGTTGGTTCTATGCCCTGCTGTAGATGAAGCAATATCAAACTACAAAGGAGCATGCAATCCTATGCCACAGAAGACAAAGGAAAGTTGAGAGTTATAAATGTATCACAAACAGTAACAGATTATTTTATGCATATCACAAGGTGCTAAATTGGAATTCTCTCCAGGGGCTCATCAGAGATGCCATCATCAGAGATGGCACTATATTACTTGCACCTGACCCACAGCAGAACTTGGAGTAGACTACAAAGGATGGTCATGGTCTAGAGACAGTAAAAATCCCACTGAAACTATGGCAGGTCCCTACTTTGCCAACAGTCGCTGGCACACCAAAGACTGGAATATAAATGATTATTGTATGATGGGGAAGAGACGCAGAAGAAGATGTGAAGCTGAAGAGAAGGTTTTGTTGAATCCAGAGCTTCCATGAGTGCCTGATGTAATAGCTGAATAGCCTGAATAGCTGTAATCTTGTACCAATGAGAAAACAGGCAGCACTGTGGTAGAAAGGCATCCTTAGAAGACCATGAAGGGGACAATTCTACAAAATCTCATGCTCTGTATCTAAGATACAGAAGTCTGAGATGACATTTTCCTGCTAGTATTATGACCTATGTAGCATACAACTATTCTAAAGGAGATTTTAAAGAAATATACCTTTTACTAAGACTCAACACTTTTCCAAGCTTTTGCTTCCCTTTCTACCCTTCCTTCTCTAGCATTTCATACAGCAAGATGCTCCTTCCAGCTATGAAGATAATGATTCCCATCAGCATAAACACACAAATTTCACTATTTACTCCCAGTTCCAAATGTCATTAAACGTATTTTCAATGCAATGTTAAAACCTTCACCAGAATACAAGTATTTCATCACAACATTCCAACCACCAGGCAGGAAATCATCATTACACAGATAAATTGTAGCACTTAGCAAACCTTCGGAAGTATTTCCCCTTCCTTCCTCTCCCTCTTCCCCAAGTCCTCAAGTTTCAAGACGCTTTCTCAGGCTATATGCTTTTCATCAAAATAGGAGCAGTTTTAGTCTTAAAAACCACAAGCACTTAGCATACAAGATGTATAGGCATAGCCTCCAGCTACATTAAGAAAAAATTTCTGATGTTCATATGAGGCCACTTAAGCCATTCTGGAGCTGTAAAGAAAGTAAAGCATTTTTGTTACACATGAGTTTGCTTAAGTTTTTATGAGACTGGAAACTAATGGTAGAAGTGGCATGCAGAACTTTTACTATTACTGCTATTCCAAACTAACCCATGTCCTCGGAGAGAAGGAAACAGTAGTATAATGATCCTCTCAGAGGCTTAGTACAACTCATAAGAATCCTTACTAAGCAAATACAGTCTTTCCACACTTGACAAAAATAAGGCAAAATCACAGAATAGTTTAGGCTGGAAGGGACCTTAAAGATCATCTAGTTCTTGGGCAAGGACATCTTTCACTAGACAGGTTGCTCAAAGTCCCATCCAACCTGGCCCTGAACACTTTCAAGCATGGGGCATCTACAGCTCATCTGGGCAACCTGTTCCAGTGCCTCATCACCATCACAGTAAACAATTTCTTCCAATATCTAATCTAAACCTCTTCTTCATTTGAAGCCATTCTCCCTTGTCCTGTCACTACACACTCTTGTAAATAGTCTTTCTTTCTCCATCCTTCTTGTAGGCTCCTTTCAGGTACTAGAAGGCAAAAATAAGACCACCTCAAAATCTTCTCCAGGCTGAACAAACCTCTCAGCCTTTCCTCACAGCTCTAGTGCTCCAGCTCTGTGATCATCTTGGTATCCCTCTGCTGGATTTGCTCCCACAGGTCAGTGTCCTTCCTACCCTGGGGACCCAGAGCTGGATGCAGCACTGCAGGTGGGGTCTCACCAGAGTGGGGTAGATGGGAGAATCTCCTCTGTCTCCTGCTTTGGATGCAAGTGCACATTTGGCTTTCCTGGCTGAAAGTGCACACAGCTGGGTCATGTCCAGCTTCTAATCCACCACACCCCCTTGAGGTCTTGTTAAACCTCATGAGATTCCCATGGGCTGGAGCTTGTCCAGGTCCTTCTGGATGGTATCCCATCCTTCAGGAGTGTCAACAGCACCACTCAGCTTGGTGTCATCTACAGATTTGTCAAGTATGCACTCAATCCCTTCATCTGTGTCATTAATGAAGACAGTAAATAACACCAGTCTCAATACGGACCCCTGAGGGATTCCACTTGTCACTTATCTCCATCAAGACTCTTGAGCCATTGACCCCTACCTTCTGGATGTGACCATCCGAGCAATTTCTTATCCATCCAATGGCCTGTTCATAAAATCCATCTCTGTCCAGTTTAGAAAGAGAGCTCTTGTGGGGGACCATGTCAAAGGCTTTGCATAAGTCCAGATAAACGATATCTGTAACCCTTCCCTTTTTCACTGATGGACTCCCTCTGTCATAGAAGGCCACTAGGCTGGTCAGGCATGAACCCTGGTGAAGCTGTGCTGGCTGTCCTGGATCTCAACACATAACTCCTGTGAGCTGCTGCAATCACAGACTTCAAGCTTATAGACAGTAAGCTTCTAGATAATAAAACCAACATGCTTCTTCAGAAAAAGGAAACTCTTCTGGGGGATTCAGTTACAGTAAATCCTGAATGGACTGCCTTCTAGAAAGGCAGCTGACTTTTGTTATCCTTCCATGCATG
This sequence comes from Zosterops lateralis, assembly GCF_965231275.1. Classification (NCBI taxonomy): domain Eukaryota; kingdom Metazoa; phylum Chordata; class Aves; order Passeriformes; family Zosteropidae; genus Zosterops; species Zosterops lateralis. The sequence goes on from NC_139766.1 coordinate 38,559,401, forward strand.
TAATTCCAAGCCTTGAGCACAATCCTTTCTCAGCAATCAGCTCTGGTATTGTGAAGAACTGTTTCAACTGAAGTTGTTAAAAAAAAATACATTGCACAACACTAAAAGAAAGAATTGTAATAAGCATTAAGGTTAGCAGTAAAACACTATACTTTGGGACACCTGATGAGAATTAAGTGCAAGAAAAATGCTACACAAATGAAACCAGAATAAGAAAAGTGGATTCCAATACTATAAAAAAGCTTTTATATCTGAAGAAGCGAAGGATTTTTTTTCTTTTTTTTTTTTTTTTCTTTTTTTTTTTTTATTATTTTTTTTATTTTATTTTAATGAGAATGTAAAACATATAATCCAAAGTCCCTTCAGCTGATACTATGTCTGAGAAAAAATGAACAGTCCTTACCATACTGCTCTCCTGCCTTTCTCTTTGAACATGAAGTTATACTCAGTGGCTGTTGGGTCCCAATACTGGTCCAGCTTCCTGCTTTGCCTAGCTAGTTTCTCCTGATAGAACCACTAGGAAAAAAATTACAGAACTAATATTTTGCTATACTCACAGAAGCTGTTCTTTATATCAGGATTCCTCCCTGCCTTTTGTCCCTCATCAAGTCTAGGACTATATCTTCTTCTTTCATATTTTATAGATGTGCCTCATACAAGCAGTATTCAATCTTGATTGATGTTGGAACTATGATAAACATGACAGAAGGCTGATTTATGTAGATTACACACAGCCATCTTGAGGCTATGCACAGTATTTTTAAGGGCTGCCTCACCTCCTGCAGCAGTAATCCCATACTGCTTCGTCTTTTTGCAACTCAGGCAACTTCTTTCAAATTTGAAAGTAACCCTGGAACACATGCAGCTGCTGACAGGTGTGCTTTTTAAAGAAAAATACCCAGTAAATTTATAGCTGATTTATTTCACACAAGAAAGGGGTTTTACAACATACATGCTGCTCCCGATTATTTGCATAACTGTTCAAAAATCCTCCCCAACTCTTTCCTCGTAGGCTGTGCTCTTTGTTTTCTCATAAAAATAATGAGAAGAGAAACATCAAGATTTAAGATAAATGCTACATCCTGGGTAGTGAAATGATGCACAACACACTTTTATGTGGTAATCCCCCATGTGATTATCTGAACAATCACCCAGTATCACCTGGAGAACAAATCCCCACAGCTACACCCTCACAAGAGAATAAGGTACAGAACTGAGACATGAACAGACTTCTCAAGAGGGTGGCTATCAGAGTTAACAGGGCACCATAATCTTACGATAAAGCTTAAGACTCCTTCAATATCCTACACAGCACATGATATCCATCCTCTGAATACACATCACAAAATATACCATTGTCTCAAACTGAGCCTATATTACTTTTTTCCATTTTAAGAAATGAGACATAACTCTTGGGACATAATTACACAGTAAGTCTGAGCTGATCTAATTGACTGCTGGAACACAAGGAGTAGATCTTGCTCCCCCTATTTCTCCCTGCTGTTCTTGGTCACACACTCCCACTGTCACCCTCGGATCAGCTTTGTCACCCTTGATCTGACTGCACAGTAAACCAAGCCAACGTGCTAATCCAACTAAGCAGACAAAACTAACAACAACAACAAAAAGTCTGTCATTATATGGAACTAGAATCAAGTTTCTGTGCTGTTGGAGAAGAAACAGAGCCAGTCCAAGGGCAAAAACTGAGAGAATAGATGGGGAGCAACAAGTTCACTCCCTTCCATCGCAACAAACTGTCAGACGAGTTATCCTGAAATACATAAACACACCCCTGGGGTCTTGTTAGATTTTAATTATAACTTTCTGCCGGAAACAACTCAAAACTATAAATATTAATGTCAGACACTATACAGTAACATCTATTTCACAGAGCTCAAAACTCCCAAAGGTTTAGAAACATTCCAGAGTTGTGAAATCAGCAACAGGTAAACAATGTCGATGCTGCTTTCAAAGACAGAGCAATAAGAGGACCTGATTTCTCAAAGGTATTTCTCTACAAGCTACGTAATTGCTAACTCTTACAGCAAGAATAGTTGCTGCTGCTCACCCATCCCTTTTTCTAAACAATGCACAAGTACACAGCATATGCCTCAGCTGCTGTTCTTATGGCTGACAGCAGTGCAACGAGTCTCTTTTGGGCTACCCCTAGCAGTGTGAAAGGAGGAGGGAGAAATAAATGCACCTCTGGGAGTGAAAATGAAGCTAGTCAGATTACAATAAAGACTGGAATAAGCTCCCCCTGACATGACCACCCAAATCTGCTGAGTGTTAAAATCAGCAGGAGCTGTAGCTTTCCAGAGGCTAGACTCTAATCCAAGGCTTTGCTTCACCCCTGTGTCCTTGAGTATTAGGTGGCAAGGGGAGTGGAGGCAGGGAAACACCCTGCATGCAACACGGTAAGGGTCACTTATGCCTGTAACAAAGGTTTGTACACACGGGGTATGTGTTAGTGCCTCAGCTTTTTCTGTCTCCATATTCACACCTCAAAATAGGAGGATTTCAATTAAAAAGACAAGAAACAATTATCAGTTTGTTAAAATTTGTCTGTAACCATTCAAAAAGAGTAATTAAGCACTCTTTCCTTTTCCTGGCTAAAAGCAATTTTTAAATTTCAGAATCAGAAGTATAGCACACAATGCCACTGTTATTTGCTACTGTTGATGATTAACGATGTTGAAGTCTTTGTAATCAAGTAATACATTCCACTTTGTCTGCAACTATGAATTTTTGGCTCTTTTAACTGCATCAAAGGCATTCAAACAGAAACTGGTCTCTGCAATACAGTCAAAATGCATATAAAATTAACACAACTATATATACACAAACTGAAAAAAATCATCTGGAAAAAAAATCTGATAAACGGGAAACAGGAAGACACAGAACAAGTTTTGAAGAACAAGGATAAGTTGTACTATTTACCAAAGTACTGCATGATAATACCTCCCATTTCATCTGCCCTCAAATAGAACTGAGTTTTAAAATAACCTGTTAAAAAGTAGGAGTCAAATCAAAGTTCAATAGTAGCACCTCAGAGTTAAACCAAGACTTTTGAAGATTTGCATCCACCACAAATGGACATGGGAAAAAAACCCAACAAACCAACCAACCAACACCCTGAGCTTTGGCTTTTCAGTTAAGGTAAAACAAACATTTCTGTTTCCTAATGCAGCACCAAAAAAAGGATTCATTGTTATAGATTTCTTTTCTTGTAGTTGTAAAGGCAGATGGACTATAGTTATGTCTGCAATGAATAGAGACTTCATATATGCAAGTGAAAAGTTGTGATCCTCCCATTACTAAATTTACAACTGATATTTCAGATGAATAATGAGGAAAGAGATGAGAAAAATAGAAGGCATAAAATATATAAAGTTAGATAAAGCAAACATTGCAAAAGGGAAGTTATCTATGATCTAACAATGACCAAGGCTATAAAAGTCAGAACACCAGAAATTTAGATAATTAGATTTTTTAAATGCCACTGCTGCATGTACAAAAGAGCAACTTACTTACATGTTCTTTTAGAGGGCAAAGACAGATGCTGCAAAAGTAATAATTCTGCTAATATGATTATCCCAATCAGACCACATTCAGGCCCAAGGAGGGAATCATCTTTGTCTGTTCATTAGCTTTCTAGTATCCCAAATAAAAATACGTCAAAAATTATTTCCACAATTGAGAAACATGCTTTAGAGAGAATTTTACCAGTTCTATAGCACATGCTATACCCGTAACTACCTAAATGAACTGTAGTTACATCTGATGGTACTTTATGCTACAAAGTCAAATGTGCTAAACTCATCATTGAAAATCCTTATCCCTCTTTTATACGAGGAACTTTAAAACAAAGCACAACAGAAATACAGCACCACATTCACGCTGAACTTCTCCAAGTTATGTTTTTACTCCAAGTACTTGAAGTTAGAGGATGATAATAATCTTGATCACATTTTCTATGGAGAACATGTAATTAATCTAGAAAAGTAATTTTTAAACTCTCCCTCAGCAACCAATAAAATTTCAGAGTCAAGCTCTAGCTCTGAGCATGTGTACACAGCTTTCATACCCATTTATTTCAAAGGTCACACTGGTATTGACTTTTATTACTAATTCTTAAACATAAGAGGTCCTTGAGCAGAAATGCAGCCTAAAAGTACAAGTTTTATCACTTAGGAGGATCTGAACTGGCTCAGTATGCATCTGACTCAAAGTCTTCTAGGATATTATTAAATATTCTCTGCCCCACAGCTTACAGTAACAAGTAAGGCTCCAGGTGGCTGAGAAGTTTTCCCTATGTTACTATTACTATTGTCTAAGCAAGAGAAGTTGCACCGTCATGGCAGGTGACTGGTGCACAATAAATGAAATTGTGACTTATTTTGTCTCCCAAAAAATTTAGCTTTACTAAAACTAAGTCATCAGTAAACTTGGCAAGTTCTTTATATATGTAACTTTCACATCTCCTGGCTACTGACTCAATCAGAGATTATTAGCAACACAAAATTTCATTAATTTTGCTTGAGGACTTCCAATTTCTTAAATCTTAAATGTGTTTATGTAAATGCAGAAAATAACTGGGAGTCAAGAAAGCTTACACTTACTACAGACCAAGTCTTGCTTGATCTGGGAGCCTGGCCACTATACGTGTACTGCTATTGCTCAGATTTCAAATTTTTCAAGTGGGGTAAAATGAATGCTTAGTTAGGAATAACAAAAAGAGGGGCAGGGGTGAGAGAATCAGAGTGTGAGCATGTATGTGAATGGCTGGAAGACAAGCAAGATACTGATCATTCTCAACTTTCAAAAGGGTCAAGGTAGTAAAAATGATACAAAAATAAATCCGAGAGCAATACAAGTAATTTATTTACACAACATATGTTGCAGTATATGGTTTGTTATATGAAAAATTCTTTTAAAAATGTACATGCCAGTTACTTGGGATTTATGTGATCCTGAATCAGAACTTTTAAACCCTTTCTGAGAAGTAGTATTTTTAACTGTCATTTAGTAGAGAAGAAGTGAACTGTGTTCCTGAATTTTTATTTGTGTGTCAGGGAGGATAAGTAGGTCTGGAATGATGCATTTAGTATCACATAAAAAGAAGTCTTAGGACAGCACAAGTCAAAGGAACTTCTAGTAAGAAGTATTCAATAATATCTGTTTAGCTTATTTTTTAAAGAGATAGTAGTGAGTAATCAACATAAAAGATAAACACAATTAATAAATACATATTTTTAAATCTTTCCACTTGATGTTTCATAGTGTATTTGTGCAGGGAAAAAAAAATCTTCTTAATGCAAGCTAACAGATCAGGCCTTTAATAATAATGTGTTATAATACTTTGTATTTCATCTCACTGAACATTAGAGAAGGCCGTTAATTAAACCTCAAAGACCCCTGCTAATTTAAACAGTCATTTCATAATTGCTGAGGTACAGCTACTTTGGATGAACCACTGCAGTCAATTAGTGCAACAAATGCTTTGATGTTACAAAGCAATTTTGCATGACGTGAACATCACTCTGCAGGACATAGGAGTTGTCAGTATGTGAATAAGGGAAAAAATTCACCAGCCTTTGACAATTAAGTCTGCTTTCTTGGAATATCTTTACCCATGTTCTCCGAGTTTGTTATCACAATGCTGTGAAATCTACATGACAGGAAAATAAAAATCTTGGTAGCAAACAAGGCAAAGAATTTACTTTCAACTTCTGGTTTTGTCTGCTAGCATTTTGAGCTTTATTTTAACAGCTGAATCACAGTAACAGATTACTGTGACATTGTAAACCATCAGGAAGCACTCACAAATTTTGGTTACATCTACTGGAGTGAGTCTGGAGTCCTCTTCTTATGAGACATATTGTCATGGTTTGATAAGCACTTGAAAAATTCAGGAACGCAAGAGATTACGGTGACACTATTCAGGTTTGTTGTTGGTTGTTTGGGGTTTTTTTAAATCAAAACTCACTAGAGCAAGCCCAAGAAGCACCAGTAACACTGTTTTGAAATACAGTACTAGAATGTGGGAAGCATAAGCCCTAACAGAATTCAGTGAAACTGCAAAAATGACAAGTCACAACTGGGAATTGGCTTGCTTGCCCCCAGCAGTGTCACCACAATGGAACTACCCAGCTGCATCCTCCACATTTTTCATTACAGTATTTTCAAACACTATGTTTAACAGCAATACTCCAGCATGCCAGACATCACTTTGCACTGCAAAGGTCTACATTTTATATTGTAAAAATTCACATTTCAATGTCTAACTATGACTGCAGAGTCTGGAAGTGTCATGTTAGGACTGTTTTGCAGTTCTCACACTTAAATCTACCTACAAATCTAAACTCAGAGAATGGTTGAGGTTGGAAGGGATCTCTGGAGGTTATCTTGTCCAGACCCCCTACTCATGCAGGGCCACGTAGAGCTGTTTTCCCAGGACATGTCCACAGGGCTTTTGAGTATTTCTGAGGAAGGAAATTTCACAATCTCTCTCGGTGACCTGCTACAGTGCTCAGTCAAGCTCACAGTAAAAAACTGTTTCCTGATGTCCAGAGGGCACCTCCCGTGTTCAGTCTGTGCTCATTGCCTTTGTCACTGGGCACCACTCAGAGGCGCCTGTCCTCACCTTCTTTGCACCTTCCCTTCAAGTACTTATATTCAGCCTTGATAAGATCCCAAATTCACATTTTGCAAATCTTTTAAGAACATACTTGCCTCAATTTCTCAAAAGGGGTTCTAAAATCTGACTTAGAGAACTATGTAGCACTTGCTAGAAACTGTAAAATTTGCTTGTCTAAAATAAACTGTATTGGAACTTGTTGATGTTCTTAAGATATGCTGGAAAACATTCTAAGAATCATGAAAAGACAACAAATAACTTTCTACCCAAACTACTAAAAGATAAAATGTTAGATTAAGATAAATGATGAGCTAATTCATTTACAGAAGTAAGAGTCTGCATGGACAGTCAAACCAATAAATAATATGGAGAGAAAAAAAAAATCATTTTATGTTAATCATATCTCTATTCTCAGCATACCTCCTCTCTAATGCTTACGCCAGCAGCTATAAATGTTGATAACTTTCTAATTTTAGATTGCCCAATTTAAACAAAAGCATGAATTCATTACATTTGTTGTTTTAAATACCACATTGTGACTATCCAATCCAAACAAGAAAATATACTTACATCCTCACAATTTGAAGGCATAACTTTTATTCCTACTACAGCTTCTCAGGACAAAACCAAATCTTTACAGAACATATTCTGCTTTAAATTTGCCCTGTGAGAAACAAAATGTAAGCTCAAAAGAGGGTTTTGTTTCCCCTCCCAGAACACTGATAACACTTTTCTTTCTAAATCTGCTTCCTTACAAGCAACAGTGTAAAGAACGTACCCTAAAGTAGCAGTTCCTTATGAGTTCATCAATATTTGCTGAGCTGACATAATACCATTGCAGAGCTTTCCCTTGGCATAGCAAAGCCGGCAACAACCGGCCAAGTCTTAAAACCAGGTAGGGAAACTTCAAAGCCAAACAAACGCTGTTCCTATTCACGCTAGCGGAAAGCAGGTAAATATCCTCTTTGGTAATTAGCTAATCTGGTCGTAATCAAAGATAAACACAGTTTTTGGAGGGTTTTTTTTATGCACGGGATGGCTTTATTGATTAAAAAACACACACGAAAAAAAAATTAAAAAAAACGGAGAGAGAGCGAAAGGCAAGGCTGCCACATATCGAAGATGGAGTCCCAGGGCGATGAGATGTGAAGCAGGACTGATCTGCCCGCAGAGAAAACAACCCCGACAACACAGGAACCAGCCAGCACTGAATTCTCCTCCCACAAAAGGCATCGGGCAGGCGAAACAAAGCAGTTGGATAATCAGCAAGCCTTTACGTGGCCGTTTCAAAGGCGGACAGCGTTCCCGCACGTACAGCCAGGCAAACAAGTCACCCAAACGCCAATCCGGCATACCTCGTTTATGCAACTCCCGGAGCGGAATGCCGTCTCCTCCCCCTCCATCGTAGGGCAGATAGGGATCGGCAGAGACATCCATGGACGTGGCGAACAGGGAGCCCGCCTGGCGGCTCAGGAGGGCCGCGGCATCGCTCAGGCCAGGGCGGCCGCTGCCATCTTCGGCCGGGCCCGGCCTGCGCCGCCGCCGTGGCTCTGCAGCGCCCGGCTCTGCGGGGCGGGCTCGGGCTCGGGATCGGCCCCGCTGATGTCAGCGCGGGGCGGCCCCGCCACCTGCGCCTCCCGCCGCCTCCCGCCGCCCCATGGCCCCGCCACCTGCGCCTCCCGCCGCCTCCCGCCGCCCCACGGCCCCGCCACCTGCGCCTCCCGCCGCCCCACGGCACGGCACGGCCCCACGGCCCTGCCACCCGCGCCTCCCGCCGCCCCACGGCCCGGCACGGCACGGCCCCGCCACCTGCGCCTCCCGCCGCCCCACGGCCCGGCACGGCCCCGCCGCACGGCACAGAGCGGGTAGCACCTGCTGCAGCCCCCCCCCCGCAGAGGCCAGCCCGCCCTGTCAACAGGTGCAGGCTGGGCCCCGGCTCAGACAAACAGGCCAACCTGCCCCACAAGGGCTGCCCATAGCTCCTGCACCTTTCTGGAGCCGCGCCTGCTGACCATTCTAAACACCTATAATCGCGTTGTATCTGGAAGATTCACGCATTGCTGGGTGCGGGGGAGAAGCCTCCTTCCTAGGCATTTCATTTACTCTTTTCTAACACCGAAACGATTACCTCCAAAGAGCAACAACATAACGTGCCAAAAGCCAACCCCTCTGCTCCACAGGATGAGGGCACCCCACTTTCATCAACCCCCTATCTGCTATTCACATAGAACTTTCACTGACCTTTTTTTTTTTTTTTTTTTTTTTTTTTTTTTTTTTTTTTTTTTTTTTTCAGTGATTATTCTGCTATTACAACTGTGTAACATCCATACTCACACTACAAAGCTTGGGGTGGGGGTGGAAGAAAACGTAATAAACACAAGTCCACGCTTGGCTCACATTACTCCACACATTGATAAAATGGTCTGAGTCCCTTAAAAGTCACAGGCTCAAAATAGGCAACAACCCACATGAATGCTAACCGAGGCACTCGTGATGCATCATCAAGCAGGGGCTGTTACAGCACTGCCAAAGCACAGGCACTTCAAACAGCTGCTGTCTAAAGACAGGAAATCTTACACACGCTTCCATTTGAAGCAGATATTATTACATATTGAATCCATATATAATATTATGTTTATTTAATGTATGATCTTGTCCTGGTTCTATCTTGCAATTGCTGATAAGAAAAATTGATAAGAAAGCTATTTTACATGAAATTTCCATAGCTGGTCCAGTGGTAATGAAGTACATATGGAAGGTGAGCAAATTCTTCCTTTTCTTTCCCTTCAGCAGATAGCAAAGTTAAATACATTGCATGCCTACTGCACCAAGGCCCAGCTTTCCTTGCATTCACATAGCAACAAGGAATTAGTTTTATTGTGTATGCCTTTGCACCTCTGTGACAGACAGTTATTTTAGTTTTCAAATGCATTAGTTTCTTAAATAATTTTCCATACATGTTCTTAGGGAAGTAATTTCTTTTATAAGCCAATGTTACAAGCTGTATACTGCAAATGATCATTTTGAAGACAGAGCAGGACATAAAGAAATGTTACATTTACTTCACAGGCTTGTAAATATAATAAATGTTAAAAGTATGATTTTGATACAAACATTGAGAAAATGTTGGTATCTCTATAGGTGGAAAATCAAGTGAAAAAAGGCAGGGGGAAATGAGCATATAGCAAAATATGTTTCCAAACCTTAAAGACTACCTTATCTCCAAGATAAAGGGAATCTTTGAGCCACAGACACTCAATTCTAAAAAACAGACAACTCCATTTGCTACCACCTATACAAACAAATGCTTTCTTAAGAGTGGCCTCCCACAACAACCGTTTTAACAAAAAAACCTAGAATCTTTAAGATCTTGCACATCCAAAACTTTCAGAGCCATTATGTATTATCACCATTTATTTTTGCCTATGAAAATACAAACCTAAGCATCTCTTATCTTCAAATCATATCTCTTATTTCCAGAGAAGTACAACAGAAATTCTTGAGCATTCTTAACTCCTTACCTCAACAGAACCTGGAAGTAGTCTGAAATCTTATTGTAAGGCTCTAAATGAAAAGTCATTCACAGCTGGAAGAAATACAACAGTTTCTGTAACCTGAAGCAAGAATTATTACAGAATGAACCATTAGTGCATTTATTATATGTTGGTTATAGATGACAACACTATCAATTCAACTTCATACTTGAGAGAATATAAAATAAAGGTTATAAAGGACTTGCATTAACCAAGTCTGGAAGATCACCTCTACTTCAGGAGTTTGATATGGTTACTGAAAGCCTGCAATGTCTTACAACTGATAATAAAGATCAGTCAGAGCAAAGAAACGGCTCACTTGTTGGCCTATACCTGTTCATTGGACTAAGGCAAATGCAAAATTTCTGACCAAGACAAAAATCCAGTTTGAGTTGGAAAAAGGGAAGCATGTAACTTGTTGAAGAGCATATCTGATCAAATGTAGATATGAGGGAAAATTATAACAAGAAGTCTGCAGTGTAAAATAGATTATTTCATATTTGCTATGTGAAATTTCAAGAGTCCACCTAATAAAAAATAAAAAAAACCCCAGCTCTTCAAAGGCCACTGCTTTTAGACTGGCTGCCAAACACCGTCCTTTGTCTACTCTTAAAAAGCAGAGCAGTCATTTTCCCTTCTCAGTTACCAGCAGCTCGTGTTCTCATTGTTCATACCCACCACCATGTGTATTCCCTTTCCTACAGTACCATGAAAGGTGATTTTAGTTTTTGTGTTGTTTTGGTTTTCTTATGAAAGAAGGATACTATACATACTAATGTGACAAGCGGTCCTTTTTTTTTTTTTCCCCACAAATATCTAAATACCAAATTACTCTTTTTCTACCTTATCTGAAAAAGTGCATGGCTAGAACTGACAACTTTATATTCTAAAGAGCATGTCAGTTATTTCTTTTGTGAAGTTATGCAAATTCCAAAATGAAAGTCAGTGGAATGGGGCTCTAGCTAACTATGTATTTTGGATATTACAGAGCACAGAATATTATGAATGCTTGTTGTAAGGCCTAAAGCAAGTTTAACAATAGCTTTAAATGGCTGAGAGCCCCTTCAAATTGCCAATTTACTACATAGAACAGCTCACACACAAACAGCAGGTTTGTATAGCACCCTGTTTTCCAAATTTCATTGCAGTAATTATAGACTGAGGTCTCAATCCCGGAAATCCTCCATGCCCAAATAACTTCACACATCTGAGTGCTCCCATTGTTTGCTGCAGGCACAGGCTATGGTTAACCAGAACTTAGATGCACCTGTCTTTGCAGAAGCCCATTGTTCTAAAAATACTGGAACATACACAGGTGACACACCTTTATGGCATACTAAGAATGACAAACGACACTTTTATCCTCTCTCCACACTTTATCTTTTCCAGTTTAGGGAAAGAGAAGAACCATATTCAACGCAAAGTATCTGACAATATAAGAATAAGTCAGAGGTTATACAGATCAGATACACCCAAGAAAATATGTTTTGAAGGGACAAAACAAGGCAAATGAAAAGAAGGGGAGTACCATGGAGGTATGACAGCCTGCTTACCCAAAGCTGGAGGGAAGACCTAAACTCTGAAGCACTTCCCACAATTTCATATTAAAAGGTAAGGTAGGTTTAAAGAAGACAGACAAACACCTTGCTACATATAAAATAAACATGCTCTCACTTCTGCCAATTACTTGGTTTATTTTGGTGATGGACTATGTAACTTTGTCACACCAGATAATGAAAATTGAAACAGTGTCTTTTATGAAATTACAAATGTAAGTTTCAGGATGCTGAATGATTTCACCAGCATAACAAGAGATGCCAAAAATGTGACTGATAATTAGAAATGTTAGTGTGACTGATGCAAAAGATTTTGGTGAGTATCAACTGCCATTTTCTTTTCTATGGTTATTCAAAACTAAAGCTTCTCTTTCAGCAGAGGTAGAAGATAATGTCCTCTTGAAAAATGCTACATATAGAGCACTCACCAAAGCAGCTACCGTCTCCAACCATTTGTAAAAGAATTTAGCTCATATATAGCTGCTCTTTAAGAGTGGCATGAAAGCATCCATTTACAACAGAGTGCCCAAAGTATACCTAAAATGTCTCAAAACCCTCTGTGCCTCATCATTACTCTTCCTTCCAGCTTTACTCTCCCACCTTTTCTCCCAATTTCTTCTTTCATTAACCCTTTTCTTAAGCCATGCAGACAAATTAAGCCCAGGTCTAACCCCTCTACCAGCCTGACTTGTCCTAATGTTTCAGTTTAGTATCTTGCAGCCCCTTCAGGCTGACTTTGTTCCTTCTGCATAAAATCATACAACTTTCTCATATGGGTCACGCAGAGCCTGCTGTGAGAATACAAAAGATGATAAAAGGACAAGCACTATTCTCTCAGTTCTAATTCCCAGACATGGTCCAGGATGGTATAACAAAGAAAATGGGGAGGAAGAGAGGAGAGAGAGGAAAAAAGTACAGTTATACATAGCTTCAAATTGATATAAAGTAAAAAACAAGGATAAATTATTTTAGAAGCATTGTAAATTAGAGTCTTGAACTTCATTCCTTCAATAGTAGTATATAGAATTCTGTCCTTGATCAGTATATCAGGCTATATATAGAAGACTCTGTTACCATTGCCACCTCATCAAAAGCCTCAATAAGGCAGACAGGTAACAACAGGAAAAATTTTAGACGAAATATAATGTAAAAGCAGAAGAAAACAAACGTATAGCATATGCTGTTGAGTAGTTTAAGGTAGATGGGGTTTAAGCAACACAGAAGTTAAAAAAAAAACCCAGAAGAAAATGCACAGCAGTAATACACAGTAAGATTTTTCCCTATTTGCATTTTATTATACAGAAAACAAATAGCTTCTTAACCACAGTTTCTTTTTTCATAATCACTTGTCTCCCACAAATTTGTTACTTAATTTTGCTCACAATCATTTCACCCACCAGAGAACACTTCAGTTCAGGTTCTCACCTAATAAACTCACTTTATTGGCCAAGCACAGGTTTTTGTATTATACTCCTACAGTTTTGTATAACTTCCAATGGTGCTTTTATTCACTGTCCAGACACAGAATGTGGTAATTGAAGTCTAACCCAACCAGCAAACAGGTAGAACAGGTCATATAGCCACAGGCATGTTGTGTAATCAATTCTGAGACTGACTTCCCCTCAGGGAAGTTGAACCTTCACTGCCAATCAGGGAAACAGCAGTAAAGGCTTCCCACTGCCATACAAAACTTCAGGGCAGAAGAAAAAAATAGACTTTAAAAAGGGGAAATGATAAAATCATGATGCAGCATTAACATCTAAGACCAAAAATAAACTAGGGAAAAAAAAAAAAAAAAGTTTGATCCTAAAGACTGGTTTGACATCTTGGCCCAAAACACCGAAAGTCTATCAGTTTTCTTTCCACTTCCTTCTGGGCCTGCCCGTGACACTACTTATGGTGTAACCCAATGAGGCTGGAAGAAAACACCTTACATCAACAGACTACATATAGCTACCAGGTGTGAGAGGTGTGTGTTAGTCTTTTTAGTCTTTGGGGGTTTTGAGGGTTTCTTTGGTTGGTTGGCTTTTGGTTTGTTTTTGGTGGTTTGGTTTTAGGTTTTTTTTAATTGATCAGTTTTACACTGACATTAGAAATATCTACTTCTCTGTATTAGTCACATGAGGAGGACTTGGAAGAAAAGCAAGTTATTTTCTGCAAACAAGTTGCTCTCTCTGATTCTCTAAGAGCCTCTTAACTACTTTCTATATTTTTTCTGTACTTTCTGTTTACAGGGTAGACTTTTACTAAGAAAAAGTACTGCTGCATTTTCACCTTTGCATATGTGTTCTCTTCTCACATTCCAATTTGCTAAAGCTGTAGTTACAATGCATCAGTGGGAAGATTTGTCATCCTTCCCTGAAGTTCACTTCCCCCCCTTTCTCAGACTAGTCAAAATTCTGCTGCAGAGATTGTTCTATTTTTCCTCACATCTAGATGCATACAAGGATATAGGTCTTATCTGCTCCACTGCCCTTATTCTGTTCTAGGGTTGTTTACTGTTGGCCACTATTTCCAACTTGGTGTACAAAGCATATTGCAGGAGATAACATTCTAGCACCAAGGTGTATTCCTCCCTAGATCCAGCACTGTCCTGGTTCTGGCTCAGCTCAGTCGGAGGGACACGACCAAGACATGACATGGTTATTCTATACCACACCATAGCCCCTCACATCACTGCCAGGGCAATGGGACTCTCCCTAATTTCCAACAAAGGTATTCCTTTCCAACTGGGAAAACATACCTGCAGTAGGGTTTGGTTGGGTCAGGCTCCGAGGTGAGAATTTTTGCACGTAAATCATTCTCTTTTTTTGTACATATTGTTATTACTATTGTTGCTGTTACTGTTCATTTTCTTATCTCATTGCTATTTCCATTGAATTGTTCTTATCTCAAGCTGTGAATTTTGCGTTTTGTTCCTCCAGTTCTCCTCTTCATCCACCCATGGGGGTGGCAGGGATGGAGGGAAGGTGGAGCAAGCAGTATGGTTTCAAAGATCTTGGTGGAGAACTACATTGGGGAGTACCACTCCTAAACCACAACAGCCATACAGATATATATATATATATATATATATATATATATATATATATATATATATGTATATGTACGTTAAGTTAACCTTCTTGCTTTGAAAATATTACATCTTCTTCATAAAGCTTTGTGAAAATAGTGTCAACAGCAATTCTGTATGTTGTTAATACATAATACTACACTATGCCGGGTATGTTGGAAATCCATTAAACTATGGGCTCAGTACTTAGCAGTGGTCAGAATAAACTTACTCCATTTCTAGGACATGCCCATCCTCCAAATATTTTGTGAAGTTCTGACCCCTCCCTTAAATTAGAGATATTAAAAAGGGTTCAGAAGGGGGCAGTGAAGAAGATCCAGAGGATGGGATATTTACAAGGTTGAATCAATCAAACAAGACCTCAATCCGAAAAAGACATAACTAAGGAGAAGAAAAAGTAAGTTACAATGGAAATAAAATTTTCACCATCTGTTCTAATAACGGTGACAGCACCATGTAATTCATTTGTTAATCCTTGTTAGTTTCTACATGCGTATGGCCACTGCATGATAGGCTTATCAGGGTATTTGTGTATTTGGCACAACAATCAAGTCATCCTAGTTTCAGGTCACCCTGTTCTAGTTTCATATCAAACCTTTTCCTACCAACAGCAGTTTCACTTCAATAAGCTAATAATACCCCCTAAACTTTTTGTATCAGCAGAAATCTTTTCTGCAGTTACAACTGTAACTGAAAATTAAAAAATACAAAAGAGAACTTAAGCATTTATGCCATACAAGGGTAAGTGACAAGGAGATCCACGTGTCAGTCCATGCTAACACATGGTCCAGTGTTACCCTAAATAAGAGTCTGGCACTTTTATCTCTTCTCAGCAGTATTTATACCTGGATTTAGGTTCAAAATAAAGAAAAGAAGGTGGTGTTTTACATAAAATGTAGCTAAGCTATGAGAGCTTGCAAGGGGATGGTTTGGGTGCTCAAGAATGGTGTTTGTGAGAAAAGCTCAAAATTACACTCACTGATAAAGACTAAAATTAAAACCCACCATTCAGAAGAGAGAGGCCATCAGCCAGACAAAAACTGCTGTACAAGTACTGAGGTGTCTCTCTCACCCTGTTCCTACTCTTCTTTAAGCACTGACTTTTAACCCCTGTCAGAGACAGGATGCTGAGCTAGGTAGATTTGTGGTTGGACTCAGTACAGCTGTTCTCCTGTTTCAGTGACATCATGATATGCTCTTTCAGAATACTTCTGTTTACTCCAAGCAGATGAAAAGCTTTCACTTTAAAATGTTGTTAAACAAGAATATTCACAAAGGCAGAAAGCAAGAGTACAGCCTAATATCAATTTGGTTAAAATCCTATCTGCCTTCTTTGGCTGACTTGAGAGAACAAATAAAAACTAAAATCAATAAATGAAACATTATTAAATATGTAGAAAAATTGTCTATTTAGTTCCTAAAACTTTTATAGGCATATTATACTGAATTATTTTATTTTATATTTCAGACTCATCTTTCTACATGTATGCCATCACATTTCCTCTGTTTCCATTCCTTCACTTTACAGTATTCACACGGTTTGTATGGGAGAAGGACATACACATACTAACACTACACCAAGCTGTCAAGTTGGGAACAACTTCCTCAGCAGCATCTGCTGGCAAAGCCAAAGTGCTTTAAGCACTTCAGGGGAGCTGCAGAAGGAAGCCAACAAAATTATATAATATCAGAAAGATATTATATATAATATTGATATAATTGATAATTCATCTTCTTCCAGAGCATCAGGCTCTATGCTAAATGCACATATTTATTTATGTGCTAAATAAAACTTTGGCAGGAAGAACTAATTAGACAACTCAAGGACAGTAAGTGGGGTTGACAAACAACTCAAAGAGCTGACCATGGTATTGATGAGAAATTGAAATGATAATTATTTGTTTTCAATCACTTAAGAGAACAAGAAACTACTTGGTTACTAAAACTCTACATACACACTGCCATAATTTCCATCCCTCAGAAAGCCTAATGCCACACCAATCCATGTATAATCTCATGGCCTAAAGTAATGCTATAACACCATTACAGGCTACAGTTCAACTACAACAGTATCAAGTGAATTTACATTTTGGACAATAACTACAATAAAAAACCCAATTAAACAAACATTAGAGTTCGGGAAATCACTAGCATAATAAACAGATACTCACTGAAATTCACTCATTCGATAATGACATTCCATAAGTAAGATAAAACATTTTTTTTCCTTAAACTAAGACTCTTCCAGTCAGTTCAGGGGGCAGGGGAGTGAAGGGATGTCGACAAGAATTTTTAAATCCTTGAAGAAGAACCTTTTTAATTAGCCCAGTTACCCATGTAAACATAACGTATAACAATTTCTGTTCCAGAGAGGTGGGCAAAATACACTTCATACAGTAGTAATAAAAAAAGTAGAAAAAATCATTTTTTAATACTGCCAGATATCCTGTGTTTAGCTACATTAGTAGTATGAAACACAGGCAAAATGTCTGCAGCCTAACTACAATCCAACAGAAAAAAGTAAATTATAACTAGTTACTGACAATTTAATTTCATTTAATTTCATTCTATAAATTAGCTGTGTCTCATGGCTGCCCTTGTGATCACAGCAAGTCATGTTATCTCATGCTTCAATCTGTATGGCATCACTTGGGAGTGAACATATTCCTTAAGAATGGCAGTGAACTCTTCAATGCAAATATTGCTAACTTGGAAAATAAGTTGCATGTAGCTTAGCAAAGTGATGTGTCAAACTGTCATAATGACTGTTCAGTCAAGTCAGTTTTATAACACATGGGTGGAATGAATGGATAATAAAAACAATGCCAGTGGTGCAAAATTACTTCAAAGACTCTTCCTCATATCAGCTGTGAACAATAGGAAGAATCCATTAAGGTAATTTCCACATATAAAAAATACAACAGGAATGGTAAGCTATTTTATTGTTTTCTTTGTTTTCTTCCTCCTATTTATAAAGGGTAATATCTAAATAGAAACAAGTATATATGTGAAACAACATGCACATGTTGTTGGAAAAGATAACTAGTTCTTGCTTGAAAAATTACCCACCCCTGTGGTACAAACTTCTTGATTATACTGAACCACATGCACTTGCTGAAAGATGCATTCTGTTCCTCAAATAATGCCATAATATTAGTTCACTATTGTAAGATTTTTAGTGTCAGTATTTAAGGCACTGAAAATGGATTGTTTAGGTCTCTGTTTAAGCAAGGGACTCCAAATCATGGTGAAGGAGGTTTTAGCAGAGATGTAGTGTTTTATGCTCTGACCTGCTGGCATATTGTTTTTCAGCAGCAATGAGACAGTAGCAAGGAGAGAGTAGCGGCTGTAGCAGCAGCTTTTGAATTACCAGTTTACAGGTTGTCATACTAAGGTTAAGAATTGCCAATTTTATGCTAACACCATATGTCAAATTGTAAACCGTCTCCACACTGAACTCACAATATAAGCAACTAAGCTCCTTCAACTGAAGCAGGAATCTCTGTAGCTACCGAGAAGAATGCAAGCTCACTCAGGACTGATTCCCATAGACAGATCAAAGTACCTTGAGATGTAAACACCAGTGAGGTCATTTGTTTGCAAACCATTTTTACTGCAAATAAGGTTTAATCATCTGATTTCAGGAAGTGCCTTGAAAAAATTGCAGTCTGACAACAGTACAAAACCCCACCTCCTATTAAGCTTGCCCTACATTTAAATAAAAAACAGTCAAAACTGATGCAGTTCTCTCTTATATAAACAGCCCTCAATTCCGAACAAAATTATGGAGACCTCTCAGTTTCACCTCACTGGTTGGCTAACCCTGGGTCAGAAAAGGAAAAAGCCTGATCTTTTGAAGAGACTTGTTACACCATTCGAGCCCAGCTAATAGAGAGAATTGGCATTCTCTCAAACTTTGGAGACAGGCAAGAAAAAACACTGCTAAGAGAAAAAGAACTGATTAGACATTTCATCTTCTCATCCCATTCCATGGTTAAAATATTAATCTAATAATATATTTCCATTCTGGGGATTTCATTTCTATTTAGAAAGAGGTTTTGTTTTTTTCCCTCTGCTAAATTGATGGGAACCAATGATAATGAACTATCCTAGTGTAAGATTTTGTTTAAAATCTAAATAGTATAGCTCTGTAAAATTTAAACCAGTAAATATTAGCTTACATGACTTAACTATTAAAGAACTGATAGCTTTCCAGAGTTAAGTATAATATCTTTAAATTGACCTAGCAAGAAGCGGGGCAAAAAGTCTAAAAATAAAACACAGGTACAGATATAAATTCTCTGTACCAGCTCTGGTAACACGTCCTCCATATGCTTCCATTTCAGTATAAAATCACTGAACTCATTAGCCAGCCCTTTAACAAGGAAAAACACTAACTTCAGTACTACAAAGTTTTGATAAGCAACAAAAGCAAGTTTTGTTCAAAGCTGACAGGCAGCATCCCTTCAAGGCAGGGCTTTGGTACAAGCCATCCAAGCTCCCATATGCATGGCAATGTAATTATTTAGCATATTAAAATACACTACACTCACAGAATTCACAATTTCATAATCCCTACTTGTTGTCCACAACAACTGCCACTGAAAATTAGTCATTCATGCAAAGAAAACAGCTACCGGGGAACACAACAGGCATAGTATGTATATAATTACTATACATATGTATGTATTTGGTTTACAATACTACATCACAATTTGTGTATTTTCCTCATATGAGACACTAAAGGACAGGTCACATACATGCTTTCAGATGGTGTTAAGGAAAGCAAGATTGTTGTCCAGCATTGGCTTTAAGATAATGGCGATCACCCAACATGGAACATCCAGAACTCTTCTAATAAGATGACACTAAAAAGACAAATCACTATCAATCAAACATTTAAGAAACCTAAGAGTCTAGGTGATAGGACTTTCTGATTACTGGTTTCAGTTAATGCTCATTTGTTTAGTCCCGTGTAGTATCAAGGAATTTCCCTCACAAGACAAGGAATATACGAGGTAGCATTCCTTCCCATCATCCAATTTCCATGCTTCCAACAGAAGGCATATTCACCACTGTGTAAGAGCTGCAATGGCTTTCTAAACCTCAGTTAGGTACTTAAGTATGAGTGGTAATGTGAATAGCAGTACAGTGCAGGCTTTAGAATTGCTGTCCTGAGAGCCAAGGGACTCAGCAAGTCTAGTGAAATAAGCAGACTTCTGTTAACTTACTGCCCTCTGAACAAGGGGGAAAGACTGCAGTTACTTTAGAAATTCCATATTGTTAGACTTTCATCTATATAATATATGTGCAACCTATGTTTCCATTTTCATTAGCTGAAAAAAGAAGAAAGATATAGAAAGACTATTTTTTAACCCTTTATTTTCTTCTCACTGCATGGTCTTAGTTTTTAAAAAAATCTGCAATTCTATATTTTATTACATAAACTGTAAAATGCTGATGTGCACTCTATTGTCCATGGCAACTTAGGCAGACTGCAGAAATTCATGTCTATGCTTATTTGTACTACAGGCTTACATTCTGCAGCAATGCAGCTTCAATTTCAATTTATCCATATCATTTCCACAATAATTTTAATTACAAATACATTATTGCCATTTTGCTAATGTTGCTAAGATACCAGGCTTATAAATTCTTCCAGTCCCACAGTCTTAAACCACACCATATTTTTAAATAGAGGTTCTGATTTTGGGAGGGTTCACCTGCTAAAGCACAGAGCTAGACCTGAGGCCTCTGCATTCACATCATGCTCTGGAGGGCCTGCAGTGGTGAGAAGCATGTAATCTGCCAGTTGCTGGGATGGTCTTGCCCTTCCTCAGGAGGTAGGAAACATTCCATATTGTCTATATTGAATCCATCTGTACTTCGACTTAACAGAACAAAAGTACAGCTAAAGGATAAGAGCATTTAAGTAATAATAATACAAAAAAAAAAAAAGTATGATGCTAAGTGAGTGAGAAAGAATTACAAAATGGGCAGATGCAAGAAAGCCCTTGTTTTGTCTTATCAATGTGATTTGCTGTATTAAAACACAAAAGAAAAACCACCTGACTCATTTGGACACCTAAGGAATGAGAAACAAAGATGTTCACCTCCTGAATGGAAGTTTATGCATAACATTTTTCAAAGTCTGTTCTCACCACCCTAAAAAGAAAACTAACATCAGATACTGATCTACTTCTAAGGTATTTATTATGATTTGCTGTACAATGAAACATTTTCCACGTATGGGACACATAAATCACCATTCACTTAAATAGAACAATAGGACTTATTACTATTGCTGCCTCCTACAGGGAGTCCAGAACTGGGGCAAGCAGGTAAGTCATTAGCAAAAAATTAAAGTTCCAGGAAAGAAAATACATTCACATTTATGTACCAACCCACATTTTGTTACTTCAGTCTTAGAACAAGATGGGAGCTGCTGGCATGTGCAGCAATTAGCACTGATTTTGACAATGCAAACAAAACTATGGATCTGATTTCACAACAAGTACAGGGCAGAACACTGGCTCTGAAACTATTCATTTTACTGTAAACTCATTTCTCCTTCATGCCTGAAGTGATGGGAATTATCCATATGAACAATAACCAGAGTAGCTTCAGACTTTCAGTACAGGCTGTAAATACATTATCACCTTATTAGTAGTGCCAGATACTTAGAACAAAAAATTGTATACAGAAGCCAGTTCACCTAATAATTTCCCAACTCTTAAGCACTAGCCTTAAGCATGCTGGTTGTGCCCAAATAATCTCCCAGAAGGAATATGATTGAAGGTCTGCTGGCTTTCGATAGCTGTACTGGTATACAAGTTAAACAACTAAATATTCAAGACATATCTAATTAAAAGGAATATAGGTGAGAAGGATGCTTATAATGATATGGCACAACCATCAGTACAGTGCCAACATCCAACGGCCAAGTGCAGCAAAGGGAAAACATGGAGGAAGAGACACTGCAGGGGAGGAAAACAACTCAGTGCTAATGGGAGAAGAAAAGAGCAGTAAAAAAAGCAAAAAAATCCAGAAAGCAGAGTTCAATTTTCAACAAAGTGAGAGGAATTGATCAGAGTATACATTTAACCAAGTTTAGTATATTTAACAGAAATTACTGTCTTTTCCTCCTTCGGTTCACCTCTTTGACTATTGCTAAATGAATAATAATACTTTCACTACATGAACTGTTTTCTTAAGCTAAAAAAAAGAGCTTCCCAGTTCTTTCTTCTTTGTATTATTTCAGTGCTTTTATAGTGTTCACAGTAGAAAGTTTTCTTTGCAACTTTTTATCTAGTCAAAAATTCAGCTCATATTGTGCCCTCTGCAGCTTCTAACAACACCTCTACTTTTGGCATTGGCCTCTGTTTTACAGAGGTGAAGCTGAATGAAGCAAAACAGATTTATCTCTAGAAGCAATGATTAAAACAGCCTGCTAATTTTTGCACCAAAGAAATATTGGAGACATTGAGACTTCCAAAATCCCACTGCAGAGAAGAAAGACCAGGTAGCTGCAGAATAGCCATCCTTCTACTTCACAGCAAGTTTTCCATCTGTCAGCAGCATGTTAATATCTGCCTTGTATCAGAAGTCATCCCACACAATGTAATTGTTAGAGAAGCACACAGAAGAATGTTCAACCCTTTTCAGGTTTAAAGCCTCTCTCTGAAGGAAAGATTACCTTAACAGAAAAGGATCAGATTTGGTCATATAAACCCAAAACAAAATAAAAACCAACAAAAAAAATCCCACAACACATAAAAATACAAGCCAGAGAAACTTTTAAGCTGAAATTCACTTACCAATGGATGCATCACCATCCAAAAGATTGTCATCTTCAGAGGTCTGAAAATCCATAATGACACCTGCTCCATCTAAAAGCTCCTCATCACTGCTTGCACTGGTTATGCTGTTGTAACTGTTTCGATAATAGCCTCTATGAAACAGCTGCTCAGACTCCATTTAGCTGCTTTATAAACTGTATGGAGATAGAAAAATAAGTTATTTCCTATTGGAATATTCAAAAAACAGTAAGAAATTTGTATCAAAATAAAACAAAGTATTTCATGCCTTGGGGAAAACTTTTTTATAGTGACAATACTACAAGTTACAAGAAGGTAGCAGCAATACAGAACAAATATAACCAAACTGAAGAACAGAGAGTTAAGCAGGATATCTTACCTGTTATGACGAGAAAGAGCAAAGAAAGTAATGAGCACACAGGCATAGTATACAGTGCAAAACCTAATGAAATACAGTGCAGGCAGGAAGCACATTGGTAAAGGACAGCAGCAGACAAACAGCTACATTAATAGCAGAAAAAGCATGTAAGGCTGTGCAGTTTTCTGCAGTCTAGTACCACAGGCACTTTTCTGCTCTCCAACACAGACATCCTGCTTCCCTTTCAAGCCCTACAATTAAAAGGTCAAGCAGAGAAGCAAGTCAGCTGAGGGAACCACTTCCAGTGCACAGACGTGTCTATGGAAAAGGCAAAATTGGCCAGTAAAAAACCAGATTTACAAGGTATTTGCTGACAGCTGATCCAAGCAATCGGTTATCTCCAGAATACGCTCTGCTGTCCCATAAAAACACTTTTCTGTGTTTCAATAAAAAAAATTTTGTATCATCACCTCAAAGAGGTGGCAGGAAAAAAAAATAAAGGCATCTAAGGCTTGTTATTTCCTCAGAAGGGGGTAGAGTGAAAACTTTAAAGTACACTTCCAGATTCCAGATTACAAATTTGCTGTAAATAGTTCAAAGTCAAAAACAACTAAAAACCCCCAACAACAAAGAACTCAGCAAGCACAGTCGACACAATGAAACACAAACCAATAAAACCCCACAATGACTGATCTTAATAAAAGAGCTCTTTTTCAAACTAAGAATCTTGATTAAAAAACTCAGAGTAAAATCCAGTTTTTCTGTTCAGTACTAACAACTAAGCTAAAATGCTTATCTGTCCTCTAACTCTCATATATTTTCCAACAAACTCTACTTGAGTACAGCGCTTAGTGAGAATACTCTGCACTCATGAAGCAAAAAGAGATGAAATTAAAATTTATCAATACAAGATTTACACATAAGAATATGTTCTACAGTAGAGAAAATGCAGTGACAGGAACCAAAGAGTAAATTGCTGAAAATTTTTGAAAATAAGATAGAATTAAAAATGGTTTAACTGTTAAGATCTTTCAAAAGTAAATATTTGTTATAAAATAGTCAGGCATTCTATATATACATAATCTTATTTTTAAGTATGTAACTAGTGCATATTTTAAGACAAGACAAATAATATGACAGAGACACTTCCCACACCCATTCTTAAATTAAAATTATAACATGTATCAATATGTGTATGGGGTCTATGTCAGAACACCTGCCCAAGAGATGAAAGCAGAATTAAGCTTTTATCACTAAAATCTAAACCTCTCATATTAAATTAATTTAAAATCCTGTATCTTTTTTAGTTTTAAATAAATCTGCCCTTCAGAAAGACATTTTAAACTCAGAAATGACAAGAATTTTACAGTAGTTCAAAAACAAAAGCCATGTTGTGGCCACTCCTTCTCTTAGTCTCACCAGCATGAAAATTACATTTCCTTTTTGAGCACAGACTCAGCATATCTAGCTTTCATTTATTTATTCTGTTTGCAACATGAAAATGTTTAAGCAGAATGGGAACATCACTCATCTTCCAAACTCCAGGTCTGAAAAATGGGTGAATGAATTGTGAGGAATTTCTCACTGTATTTTTTTAGACCACTAGCGGATTATTTCTTCACAAAAAGGCACAAAAATCTTAACACTTCAAGTTAAGTTTCAACCACAAAATAGCAGTTAACTGAAGCTATTTGACTTTAAAAATAAATTTTAAAAACCCTAAAACTGTTTGAGCTTTTGTAGTAGACTCCTAGGTTGTCTTGAAATAGAAGATAAAAAGTCAGTTACCCAAAATATCCATAGATAAAGCTAAGATTAGTTTCATTCATCGCTGCTTCCAAAATACAACTGAAACTCATGGAAGAAACAGACATACTCAAATATGAACAGACCAACATAGACCAAACCACAGGAAAAGACAATTCTCGTAAAGCCCAGTCTTAGCTTTAAAACTGCAACAAAACCTCTCAGTATTCATATTTATGTTCTACTGAATGTTAACAATCTTAGTTAAGAGCACTTTATATCTCTTCAGCTTAAAAAAAAATAAATAAGGAAGCCAACAAAAAACCAAGGAAAACCCAAGAGCCTATTTACTGATGAATACCAAACTCATGCTTCTGGTCATAAGATGCCACTGTCATATGATGCATTGACTTTAGTTTGTATAAAGTATTCAAAAGCACTGTGTCTCCACTCCCTAAATGTCATAACCAGAGAGATTATGGCTGCCCATAGTTGTGACAACTGAGGAATTATACACACTGGCACAAAACCATCAGCCTACCTGATGGAAGGTATTGCTTCTTTCACACCCTGTCACTAATGAGAATACTTTTTAATGGCATTTGACATTCACCAAATTACTCATGTGAATACTTTAACAGTGTTCAACCAAACTAGCTGAATTATCTGAAAACTCCAATTTAAACTTACAAAACTAACCCCGTTTTATTGATACATTAGAAAAAACTCTGCTAGCAGAGTTGAAGAGTAGTCTCCCACACAGGTACAGAACAAGCAGCTCCATGAGTGGTAAAGTCTTGGAGGGGTTTTCAGTCAACAGTTTAAAAAGAAGGAGAGAAAAAAAAAAAGAAAAATAAAAAGAAAAGCTAACATGCAGATTCCTTAGCATGAATCTGAATTAAGTATAAAATTGAGTATGACTCAAAAGCTTTAGCTTCACAGGCAGGTACTGATCCTTAGCCCAACCACAGTAAAGAACTGTGTCCATGGCCACTGCTTTGGAGCAAGCCTAAAATATATGTAAGATACAGTACTAGTTTCTAAACTAATGGGTCAGTACCATAGCTGCAAATATGCAGTCCAGGAAAGAAAAGATGAGGAGTTCACTTGGCAAAAATAAAAAGTCTCTGGTATTCCTTCTGCGGTCATATTCAAATGAGAAATTGCAATTTGTTAAGACAACTAAAAGATAAAATCCATACTCCTCTTTTGAAGGGCAGGAAATATGACTGCAGTTTCCATTGTAACAATGTAACTTCTATTTGCTGAGTCTTCGGTCAGATGTTCATTTTCTGTTTGATGCTAAGACACTGAAACACTGTCTCTTTAGAGTTTTTAAAGGCTTTTGCTCCTTTTTAATGTGGACTTGTGTTGAAGTCATCTAGGGGTTATACAATGAAGCAGAACTTTTACACATCACCAGAATGACCAGTTCAGAGTCACAGCTGAGCTGAGAACCTTTCAGGCAATTTCGTTCTAGTTCAATGTAACTCAGGATTGTCAAATTGGAATGTGAAAAAGCACCTCTATCCTAAGTCTAACTCAAAGCATCTTCTCAATAAGAGGCAGCTACCACAGATTTTTAAGGTCTGAATTAAAATTTCTTCAGAGACATACTAAAGCCCCTGAGATCAAGGAAAAAATCCTATAGAGGTCTCCAAAACACAGCACAGGCACAGGACCAGTACTTGTGAAATCTTGTGGGGACCCCTGGTGGTTCCTGCTCCTTACTCTCCCCAGTAACAATTTTCCAGCTTCAAAGAAGTTAAGAAAACACCGGCCAAAGAGGAACATATGCAGTGTCCTCTATTAGAAGTGACAAGCCTTTGGTCACCTCGGAAACAAAAAAAGGCTGGGCACTGCTCTCTGTAGGTGTAAGTGCAGAATCCCAGAAGATAAGGGGAGATAAGAGGCTGATGTGTATGTCTCAAACAGGGCTGGCTGGATGGCTGTGGAGCCAAGCAAGGATTGGTGGTAATAACAGATGATTGCTGGTACTAACGTGAGAAAGAACAGGATGTGGCTGGAGAAAGGGCCATGCAGAGGCAGGGCAGCACTGCTCTGGGACAAACATCCTTGGGCGAGTTTCCAGAGACAAGCACAACACCGTACAGTGCAAGCGCAGGAGGGAGGCCAAGGTGTGGGCATGGACTGTAGAGAGGGATCAAGACTATCCAAGAGCCCTGAAGCTCTCCAGCCCATTTCCAGAAAGGTCTGAAAGAATGGACGGTGCACAACAGGTAATTTGCACCTGAAAACAAGAAACCTTCCTGGTGAGGAAACCTAAAAAGGACCCCAAGCAAGCCCAGGAGTGCCCCCAGGAGCCTGGACATGTCATCAGCTGCAATGATGCTAGAACCAGGACTAGTGATCTCTTTTTCTCTCTTTCCCTCTTCCCTTTCACCCTACCCCTTTATCCAAAACCCGCTATTATAGACTAAGACAGCAACTTTCATGCCAAGTGTGTAATGCACTAACAAAACTTCCTGATTGTTTGCAGACCCTCTGACTTTTGTTGTTCCTTCTGACTACAAGCATTTATGAGTCTTGAGTGTTTCCTTTCCCTTATGGGAGGTCCATCACAGTAGCAGAGTGATAAACAGACCCTGTACATACAGCTATTTAAACCTCAAGACCAGGAGCCCAGACAACAGACTTGCTCTTTCTTGCTCTGAAATAAATATATAAATCTGTCCAGAGAGACCTGTGAACCTCTGATGTTAAAAAAACAAGACTGTTAATAGCCTTTTCCCACTTTTAATAAAAATAGATACTCTAACTAAAAGGATTTAAAAGAAAATCAAAAGGCAGTGAAGCCCTAGATGCACAAACAGCACCAAGAGCAAAGTATTTACTAAATCCAGTGTGTTAGCAGTTCAGAACGCACAGCAAGTTCCCCTCACTTGAATATTCTTCTCTCCAGCTGTAAAACCTAGTTGAAACATTGGCAGAAACAAGTTTCTGGCAGGAGAGTCCAGAGGGAAATTTACTGTTCAATAGTGGTATCATGTTGAAAGCAAGACTCATGGTGGGGATCTTACAGGGAAAAAAGAAATTGGATTCATGTGAGATTGGCAGCATATGGAGAACTGATTTTTTTTTCCCCCAACATATACATGAGAAATTAAAAGCAGAAAACTCAGGGGAAAAAGCTGCAGTAGATCAAAAACTGCAGATAACACATCAAAATCCAAGAAATCTGCCAGAGAACACTAATTTGAAGATAAAAGTGGAAGGAACTCAAACACAAACTTATCTTTCAGGAAAAGAAGTACTTGAATTTACACTGGCAGGATGTCAAATATTAAATCACCCCAGTAACTCTATCTGGAATTGAAACAAAGTACCAAAGCAAAATGCCTTTTTTACTATTTCAATTAGGCAACATTGCTTTGTTAGTCCAGTATGAACACGCAAAATATATATTTGAGTACTTCATCTCCTCTGAACTTTTTAGAGAAATTTATCAAAATATATTAAAAAAAAAAAGGAGAAAAAATAACAGCAAAGGTTATTTTAATCAAAGGGTCCAAGCTCAATTCACTTTTTTATTTACTACTCCTCCTTAGCGTCACAAAGTAAGCACAGTCTACTCCTGTAACTAGAAAGCCTAAGGAAAATGCTTAAAAAGCAAAACAGCTGAATGCCTAGAAAGTTCAAGGAGAAAACACTTGACTAGACTCTCTGCAAGTTATTAAAAATAACTGCTGGTAGCCACAATGAAGTTCTAGATCCTGTTCTTTACATTCATTTCCAGGAGTATACACTCAAGACTACTTACTACATATACAAATTAATAAGGGTACTCCAGATATAAACAGATTCATAGCCATTTTAACAGCTTTGTCTAGAATTCTTTCTATTACACATGAAGCCTATGAATTACTTCATCAACTCCCTTCTCCAGTAATAAAAAATACCAGTTCATTAAGTATGATTACTATCTCAACAATTTACATTTTTCAGTTTCTATGTTTTTAAAGCAGAGCATATTTCTCAGCAGAATTAAAAGAATTTTCCGTTTTAAAACCCTCTTTTAAAACCCTCTTATCCTAATCAATTTAAATGAGCATTGTTTTGTCTAGACTTTATTCTCTCAGATCATTTTATAAAGGCTTCCAAAATTCAAAACCAAGTTTCAAGTTAAACATCTGCACTTTAAGGTTATGACATATATAAACAACTAACACAAGGAGGACAGAATTGGGAACGTGCTCACAGGCATTAAGCTGAAATCTTAGTTTTGGGAAAATAAGCAGAGAGAGTAAAAAAGCAGTTCCATGTACAAGATCACTGCCACTGTGAGTTTACTGGGTTACTGCTGCTATCAAGAAATTCAGGAACATGCAAAATAGTCTGAAATGGAAATTAAATCAAACTGGCATTATCACTCCTAGCACAAATCTCTTCAGCAGTAGAGCTATCTTATTTTTTTTAATTTATAACCAAGTTTAAAAAAATCTCTACTGCCAAATTATTATAATACTTTATCCTGAAAACTTGATCTGCACAGTTACACCTATTCCCATGCATATAAAGCCAGCTAAATAAGAGCAGGAAAGAACTATCTCAATGTTCCTAGAATGCCTTTTGGCAATGGTTGCAAACTTGGAACAACTGTCCTGGCTCTAATGGTTACACTCAAGGAATGCAGCTCTGATGTTCAAGGTAAGACACACACACATACAGACCCCAAAGCAAAGTGTGTGTGTGTGGGGAAATTGTATATGTAGTGGACAGGAGAACATACAGACCCACCTGCTCATAGAGTAACCAGCACAGTGGGTTTTCACTTCCAGGTTACTCAAACTTCAATTTGCTACAAATGTTTGGTGTGCAAGAGAGCACAACAGGAAGTATAAACATGCTTGTGAGAAAAATGCTGACAAATTCATCAAATAAAGCGGTTCAGAGTAATGCAATCACAAAGAGCAAAGGCCAACAGCTTCTGATCAAGAATTTGGATAGGCTTGTTCTTATTACAAGAGGAGAAGAGGAGAGGAAGGGGGGGAATTTTACCCAGGACTACTTTAACTTGCAAGTGCGCACCGCAGAGAGAACAGCGGAATAGTAAACCATTTAAAGACAGAACTGTAAACATTTGGTCAAAGAAAACCTTGGAATACAACAAGTAAAATGTGTTTCTAGAAACATTACAGTACACATTGTGTATGACATCTACCATTATCAGGCAAAGAATTTTTAGAACTGACATACCACATGCCACTACTAAACAGAAGCAAACAAGCAAGAAGCTCCATTTTTCCTGAACACCATGTAAATGCTGTTTTCACATGTGCTGCAGAGAGATGCAGAGTCATTGTGTTTCAAGCTACCTGTAGTTTTCCCAGAGCAGAACTCCTGCCCACTCTGAGAACTTTGCAGCAAGTTTACATCTGCTTGCCAGCCAAAGAGACAAGACATCAAATTTTCAGTACTTGACAGTTACTCAGTGAAAGACTTATCTTAGCAAAACCGATAGTGACAACTGGTGAGTTCTTTTTTATTATGCTTCACAAAGGTATGTTTCCTATAACGCACAAACATTTTTTTTTAATTTTACATTACAGTATATTGACATTTCTTTAAATAGAGAAACAGTTTGGATGACTACCTGCTTTCAAATCTGTCATACCAACGCATCCTTTATTCAAATAGCTGTATCTGCAAAGAAGTATCTCTGTTGCTAAGGGATACTGAAAATAAACCCCTTCACAGGTCCACCAAAAAGAAAACCATCTTAAAGCAAAAAGCACCAATTCACCTGATAATTCTTCCACAAACCCTGCACCAGAAACTTCAGAGGTCCCACAACCTCAAAAATGAGGTGCAAGTCCTCACATCCACACGACTATCATTTACTAGTATGTTGCCAAAAATATTTAAGCGTCTATTCCAACAAAGGTTAGCCTCAGAAACATTTTAAATTTGGTTGTAAGGCCATATTTTACCTAGTTTAGTACTTTAAAGTGTGACACAGCAAATTCACTACACTGAAGGTAGTAGTGAACGGTTTTCTGTTCAGCACACGGTTTTCCACTGTCACATTCATAATCATTCATTCTAATTGAGAATTGATGCACACCTGTTTTACAGCCATTTCCACGGTTTTGGCTAGAGAAGGGAAGAATTTTGGACGAGTAGGGAGGATAATATGAAAAAACGCAGTTAATATTCAGTTTTAACCTCGCTGACCTGCACACCCATTTAATTATGGGCTCCAACAAGAGCCCATTACCTCTCTCTCTCTTGCCTGAGAGCGGCCCTACGAGCCAAACCAACATAAAGTGAGCAACTCATGCAGAATAACCCTTCCAGCGCTGGCTGCGTGGGGAGAAGAGCCTGGACATTCCCATCCGCAGAGCCCTCGATTTCTGTGTGGGCACAAGCGCTGCCGGGAAGAACCCTGGGGTGACGTGACAGGGTGTAAACACGCGGGGCTTTCCCCCCCGATCTGATCCCGGCCTTTCGGGGGGGGCGCACGGACGAGGCGAGAGGTGCTCACGGAGCCACCACGTCTGTCTGTCCGTCCGTCCCTGCCCGCCCTGGGCCGGCCGGAGCCGCCTCGCCGGCGGGGCCCGTTCCCTGCTCCCGCCGCCGCCTGGGCCCCGCTCCCGCGCCGTGTCCCCGGGCCCGCCCTGCCCTGCCCTGCCCCGGCCGTACCTGCGCGGGCGGCGCCGCCCGCTGCTCCCCCGGGAGGCGCTGGCTCATCCTCCCTCCCAGCGCCGGCGGGACACGGGCGAGCCCCCAGACCCGCGGGCACGGCCCCCAGACCCGCGGCCCCCAGACCCGCCGCCCGGCACCGCCCCCTCGGCCGGGAGGGCGGGGATCCACCGCGCAGGCTCGGCCCCGCCGGGGTCAGCGCCGCCCGCACGGCCGGTTCCGCTTCCCGCGGTCCGCCCTCAGCGGGCCCGGCCCCGCTCCCGCCCTCACGGCCGGTTCCGCTTCCCCCGCTCTGCCCTCAAGGAGGGGCCGTGCCGGGCTCCCTCGCTGTGAGGGCGGGCCCAGGGCCCAGGGCAGGCAGGACAGCCCTGCGGTTCAGGACGGGGTGGAGGAGAATTCCCGGGTAAAGGCGGCAGGGAGATGCTCCGTACATCGCCTCATCTCTCGGCTTCGGGCTGAACCGTGCCGCCTCTAAACTTAAGAGCTTAAGGGTAAAAGCCTTGAGCGGAACTCCGGCCGAGCACTGCCAGCCGCGGTGCTGGGCCAGCGTGGGCTTCACTTAACACACAGCGAATCAAAGTTCCATCCACCGAAACGTGTCAAGTCAAGGAGCGGATTTTTTTTTATTGTTTTCCTCCCTAAGGAAAATGCCCGCTCGTTGTTTTATATGCAAAGCTAACGAGCGCGGAGGACGCCGTGCCCTGTGTGGCTCGGATGCGAAAGCGCGTTGTGAATGAGGAGCCTTGTTACCCATTGGTGCCACTGAGGCGCTTTGGAGCGGGAACGGAGGAGCCACAGGTGCGGCCCGGCCCGGCCCTCCCGGTAAGCGCTGCGCTCGGCCCGGGGAGCCTGGCGCGGGGCTGTCGCGGGGCAGACACGCACCGGGTGCCGGGCCGTGCGGGGCCGTGCAGGTCTGTGGGCCGCAGTTGCTGTTTTGGGGGAGTTTTCCCCGAAGCGCTGAGCCCCGCCCGTGACGTGACGCGGCCGCGCGTTTCCAGGGTGAAGCGCCGCTAACGCGGACTGAGGGGCGGGCACGGCCGCTGCGGGCTCGGCCAATGGGAGCCGAGCGCCGGGCCCGAGCCGCCAATGGGGGCGGAGGGGGCGGGGCTGGCCGGGCGCGAGGCCGGGCCGGGCGGCCGTGGCCGCGGCGGGCAGGTATGGCGGGGCGGGGACCGGACCGGACAGGGTGGGCGCGGGGGGAGCTCAGGCGGGGTGGGGATGGGGATGGGGACGGGGACGGGCCGGGCCGGGCGGGGCCGCCCGTCCGGGAGCTGGGCAGGTAGCCCGGGGCTCTGCCAGCCACCTTGGGGCGGGGGCTTCCCGTCCGCGCCTCTCGCCCCGGCGCTGGGCTTGCTGTGGCGGCGCGGGGGCGGCGGCCTGGCGGGGCCCGCTTGCGGAGCGCGGCCCGGTTCGGCCCGGCCCTGCCCGGCCTGCCCTTCCCCTCCCTGGGCCTGGCCGCACGCTCCGGGCCATCCCCCCGCCTCGGGCTGTGCCCTGTGCCGCTTTGCTGCGTGCCCGCGGTGGATGAACTGACTTACTGCCCTGGGCTTGAAAAGACAACGCCCTGTCAGCGCTGATGGCCTTTCTCTGCACGCCTCCTTTTCCTTCGCCACGCGTAAAAATAAACTAGATAGCTCATGGAAGATTATATAGCCGCTTTGGCTGAAGTGTAACTTCTCGCCCAAGGGCTGGTTACTGGCCAGTTGTTTTGCATGGAGCAGCATGCAGAAGCAGACCTAAGCTGTGCCTAATGCAGCCGGTTTAACAACGCTGATTGTTCCATAAAGCAGGGTAGGAGGAGAACTTCAGTAAAGTCATGCGAAATTCAAATTGTGTCTCTCCTGCTGTGTTTTACTGTTGCCTGAACGAGAATATTGAGGTGTTAATACCAAGTCCTTCTTACGTTTAGAAGTACAACTTTACATTAAACTATCTTTATGTACTGTAAGAAAAAAAACCCAACCAAAACAACAACCCAACCTTAACAAGACACTGCAGGCTTGTAATTTTAACATTTTCCTTTCCTGGTAGTGTTAGTAGGCTTTGCATCTCCTCTTTTGCAGAACAGATTGCTTTAGATCTCTCTTGTTTTGTCTTGCTATGCCAATCAAGCTTATTGATTTTAGTCTGCTTTCATGGTACAGGTGCTGTTAAGCAGCATCTGTGTCTAGTACATGGTGATTCTGAGAAAAAAAAATCTCAAGTGGAGGAGAGACCCTGATTGTGAGACCTGTGATGTGTGTGAAGTTTGGATCTAAGCTACCAGGATCTTCTCTTGGAGGGAAGCTGGGTACAGCAAAGCAGAAATACAATTAGTTCTTCCAAGTGAGGCTTAAGAAAATCTTAGGACACTTTTGTCCTTTTTTAGCTTATGGAAACTTCCTAAGGGTATGGAAGCTCTTTTTGCTTTAAAAAATATAATCTTTTAGTCTACTGTGAATTT
Source organism: Zosterops lateralis (assembly GCF_965231275.1). Lineage (NCBI taxonomy): Eukaryota > Metazoa > Chordata > Aves > Passeriformes > Zosteropidae > Zosterops > Zosterops lateralis. The sequence continues at coordinate 38,593,230 of NC_139766.1, forward strand.
ACTCTGACATTTGTCACTTTGGTCTTTGTTTTGCCCTTTCCCTGTGCTGTTCTGACACATCTGTATATTGCCAAAGCTTCTGCTTGCAGCTCCCTAGTGTCCTGTTTCTAACAAAGTATTTTTAATATAGAATCTTAAACACCATCACAGTTCACCTGAATATTCCTTTTTTATAGCAAAAGGTAGTCTGAGTGAAAAATAGTGATTTTTGCCATTTTGTAATGATTTGTTTTATATACAGCATGAAGAGTCTTTCGGTCAGACTTAAGGTCACACCTTTCTGTACTGAATAATGATTTCAAACATGATGGGGATCTACAGGTCCTTTTCAGTCAAAATGAAAGATGAAATGGGTTTTAGTTATGCAGCCCTTGTTGGCCCAAAATGAGCCAACTGTACCAAAATACAACTGGGACTACAGAAAAGCAACAGAAGAGACAAATGGATCAACATTTTGAATGAGAAAAAAGTACCATGCCCTGGTCAGGCCAGATCACTAAGTACACCTAATAAATATGTTCATGGGGTTTTTATGTGTGTTTTTTGTTTTTTTTCCCAGTAGTCAAGTAAGGATGCCTTAAGACGAGAACTATGGATAAATATATCAAAGTACGGAAGATTGGAGAAGGATCCTTTGGGAAAGCAATACTTGTCAAAGCTAAAGAAAATGGCCAACAGTATGTTATTAAAGAAATAAACATCTCTAAGGTGAGTGATTATTAATAAATTCCTGATCCATTGTTTTTGTATTTCTTCTGTTCTCACAAATCATTATTTTCCTTCTGAAGATGTCAAATAAGGAGAGAGAAGAATCCAGGAGGGAAGTTGCTGTTTTGGCTAACATGAAACACCCAAATATTGTCCTCTATAGGGAGTCATTTGAAGGTAAGATTAACTAATACAGTACAGCCTGAAGTAACGTGAGTGACTCTGTGCACTGCTTACTGCACTTAGTCTAAAAGTCAGGGAGTTTTCTCTCTTTAATCAGTATTTCTCATACCTTTATTACTTAGTTCAGTTATTTTCCTTTTTTTTTTTTTTTTTTTTTTTTTTCAGAATTCCCATCCACGTTTAAAAATAATTGTAATTCAGGGGAAAGGGCAACAAATAAACTATTCATAAGACTACCTTACCTGCATTGGTTTTGATTAATGTTTAAATGAAAGATACTCTCTTGTTTCTCCAGAGCATAAGTCTCCTTGAATATACCCTAGCCACTGGAATGCCTGTGTGGGTTAAATTTGTGTAGATTAAATTACAGTCTAAATTTGGGTATTGATAACTTAGCAAGAGCAGTTTTGTGTCCAAGTCTGTTGTCTTAGAGTGCAGTCTTCAGTAACTGCAACCATATAATTGCTTTCAGAACTGGAAAAATAGATAGGACTGTTTAATTCATCGGGCAGTGAAGGAAGGAGAAATATAATTCTACATTGTCTTCACAGTGAATGTCTTGGGAAATCGGCAAAACAGAAAAAAGATTGCAAAAACCTATTATAAAAGTTAAAATATTATTAAAAGGCCCTAAATATTATTTGAAGTGCTGCTTAGAGATTCTGGTCTCTTCCTTTCTGCTGACTTTCTTATGTCTTTTGCCTGGGGCTTTCACTTTTTCTTTTCATTAAATTACATTTTTGTGACATAATCATATTACACAGCCACACTTCTGGTTTATGTATTCACACTGCTTTCTTCATTGTGGTAGAGGCCTGTTCTTTTAAGACTGCTTTTTTCTTACAAGGTAGATCCTGTAATCCATAATTCACAAGACTTTGTGTTGCATCTTTATTGCCAGAACACATTGGCTTTGAATACATTGAATATAGAATTTATAGAAGAAATTTATTTCAGCAATAGATGTGCAAGAAATCCAGACTCCTAGAATCATCTTCTAAAATAATACAGATTAAAGAAAATAATAAAATAACCAAACAGAGAAACAGCATTAAGGGCTTGATGTTTTGAAAGGCAGGTTTCAGAAGCGTTCTGTGGGAGTGAAATTTAAGTGACTTAGATGATTCAATTTATTTTAATTCAAAGTTTTTTAGGTGCTATGACTAGCTTTTTCATAAAATAGGAGGGTTTTTTTTCTTTGAGCAGCATGTGACTGATTTTCTGCAGTTATTCATCTCTTCTCAAAATCATGCCTAGCATGTGAGTAGTGTAGTTCTTAAGCTTTTGGCAACTTGCAATTTGCTTCTCCCTAATCTGTTTTTTCATCAGTAACTGGGAAACCTGTAACTCTGAATGAAATGTATTATGTTTGTTCATTCCTCATACTGGAAACTTGCGGGGAATTTTTTGAAGTTTCCTGAGATTTCATTCAAAAATGAGCAAATAATTGTTTCCATCTCTGGTTATTTGCTGGAAGTTCTCTTACTATTCTTCAGACTGAAATAAACTGCTTGTCTAGTATGAAAGCTGATGGCAAGTCCAGGTAAAATTCCAAGAAAGAACAAGGCAAATAGAGGCAACTTAAGATCCCTATTTTTTTAGGCTAGGGGGATCTATAGGATGTTTGAAGATTGGTTTTATATTGCATTTGTAAAATGACACCTTTAATTTCATAGTGGTTTTGAATGCCGTGTTGGGACATTGGTTCAGTAGATTTAATTCTTTTTTCTTCCTATTGAAGTAGTCTAGTGTTACCAGAATGGGAAAATTGGGTTGCAAAACTAAGAGTAATAAACTTTTTTTTTTTCTTGAAGTTTGAAAAAATGAGTTTTTTCAAACTTCAAAGCTGCATGTGAAAAAGTTAATTTTTTGTTGCTTCTTCTGTGACTGTAGTGAAGATATTTAGAAAGTTAAGTAAAGAAGGGTCTTGCTTTTGTCTTTTTGAAATACTTTGTCTTTTACTTTACAGAAAATGGCTGTCTGTACATAGTGATGGATTACTGTGAAGGAGGAGACCTATTTAAAAAGATAAATGCCCAGAAAGGAATCCTGTTCTCTGAAGATCAGGTAACAGCAAACTGCTGCTATGTGTTTTGTTGCAGGATAGTTTTTCATGAATTTGAAATTATTTTGGTTCAGGTTATAGATGTTGTTGCTTAATGTAAAAGGAGATTTTCAAATAGTCATTCTTGTTGCTGTTGGTCAATATAGTATAATTAAAAAAAAACAAACAAAAACGCAACTGCACAAAAAATACTCCAGAAAGAAAATGTGGTTGGAAGTCCTGGGTATGTTACTTGAGATTTTGTCTGTGTCTGTAAGATGCTTTTAAACACTGGATCTCTTGTGAAGTAAACCAAATCTGAGAGACGAAAAATACTGAAAGATTACATGAATGTCCTTAAACCTCTGAAATCATGTTTCTAAAGGTGTAATGGCAAAGGATTTTTGTATTGTAATACTGATTTTCCTGTGTCATAAGTATAAAATAATATACTTTGTAACTATAATAATACGAAATACGGAAATGCAGAGGTGATATCATTCAAAAGTTCATTTTGCCAGTAATAAAATTTTAATATTCTCCTGATATGCTTCCAATACATTTTTTTTTCCACAAAACTGGTTATAAAGTAATTTTTAGTGAGGGAGAAGTGACATAGTTTGGAATAAATGAGAGGATTTTAAGTACAGATTTGATTAAATTAAGTAAAAATAAGTAATATATGATTCAAGGTGGGGTTTTTGTTAGGACTGACAGGTTTCTTTGTTTATAAATTGCTTCTATGCTTTTGTGTCTGCATCCAGTAAAATCTCAATTTACCTGGGATTGGAAAGCCTTAGTAATATATGAAACATTTGGGGTACAATTTGTAGCACTTCTAATTTTTCTCATTTGACCTCACTTTTACAAGGACTTCAAGTGGAAAAGTAAAAATTATGCCTTGCATTATACTATAATTTTGTTATGTATGTACTTCTAAGCAGTGAATGTAAAACTATAATTCACGTGCAAAGTTCTTGTCATTAGTCACTTCTTAAATTGTGATTTTTGCAAATTTACCCAAAAAAGGGCATTGTTGCCTTGTTTGTAACAGTCTAGTTGGCTGTTTGTTGCTTTTTTTCATCAAAATCTACTTAGCAATATTTTTCTTTTTAAGGTAAGATACACAAAATTGCTACATGTATAATAAATGTTTCTGTGAGCATCAGTTGGCTTCTTAGGACTCTTGGTGGATTGAACAATCTTTTCATTTGCAAGTTCCACATCTTGGGCATTTTAGCCAATCAAATCCATATTGCATATCTTTGCTAGGTTTATTATACATAATGAAAATAGTGGTCTCAATCTTAATATCAAATTTGTGTAATAAGCATCTTTCATTAAAAGGTTTGAGTTATAGTGACAGTACTATTAAGTTTTTAAGTATTCTGTGGTATCAATGAAGCAGGTGAGGGGGGGAGAAAGGTAAAATCCATATTAATAATTAAAGTTGATTTGATAATGTCTTGTAAGTGTGGAAGTTTTCAGATAAATGACAAAGTTGATATTGCATTTTCTTTTATGAATAGATTCTGGATTGGTTTGTACAAATCTGTTTAGCACTAAAACACATCCATGATAGAAAAATCCTGCATCGGGACATAAAATCACAGGTATGTAGGTGGCTATTTTTTAACTTAACTGTCTTTCAAAGTGATTGCAGTTATATCTTCCTAGTTTGTTTATGAAAATGTTTCTAATACTGGAAACACTTCTTCAGTCTGCAGGAGACTTATGTATTTGTACAAACAGATGAGGCTATTTGGTGAAACTACAAGTGTTACTCATATATTTAAGTGTAGGGATAAAAAAGGTTACGTTTGACTATGTGAAGTAGTCTTTTCTCACGTTAATGAAGTAGGACTTGTGTAAGTCTGGTGTTCCAAAGTAGCCAATAACAATGACTTCAGGGGGATTGAATGGTAAAAAACTTTCTTCTTCTCAAACCATGTAGAGAACAAAAAATGTGCAATTGTATGAATATTTTAATTAACAGACTTCTTAACATTTCTATATCAAGAATATATTTTTAACCAAAGATGGAACAATACAGCTGGGAGATTTTGGAATCGCCAGAGTTCTGAACAGGTAACTCCTTTTTGATACTGTCTTTCCTCTGACTTAATTTAAATTGCTTTGATTAAGGAAAACACAATCTGTGTACTTTGTGTGAGTTAACCAGTTGTTAAAATCCATCCTTATTTTTGTCTTAGTACTGCAGAGTTGGCACGCACTTGCATAGGAACACCCTACTATTTGTCACCTGAAATATGTCAGAACAAGCCTTACAACAATAAAAGGTACTAATAAGGATTTTATTAAACATTTTTTGGTAAAATGTAAATGAGTTCTTTTAGGAATCTAAAGCGGTTCTAATCAAATGATGGTGAACATCTCTTAGTTTGTCTCTTACCCAAGTAGTTACTGAGCTTCACTGTAGAGGTGGTATCTTAGTAGGTCTGCAGTACAAAGCAATGTCATGGAGAGATGACTTAGCTTAATGCTCCAAGTTCTAGATCTAGTTGTGTTCTTAATTATGGCTCTACTTTTGCCTGTCTGTGCAGTGGTTGTGCTGCCTTCATTTATGCACTTCCAATGTGAAACTCTGTTAAGGATGAAACAGCAATTGGATTATCTGAGCACATGATGTGCACAGATGGGTGGCTCAGCTTGCTCCAGATAACAAAGTACTGCAGATACCTGGCTTACATCTTTGCTGACCTGGCAGCACTCTATACCTGGTGACAGTGTCCCCAATGTAATTAAAATAGCTGTTAGTAAGTTACCCTTCCACTGCACCAAGCTGTGGCATTCATTGCTGCGAGTGCCTTGTACTCATTTCAGTGGATTTCTTAAGAGAGAAAAAATGTTACAATTCCTTCCTCTTAATTTCTTGTACATAGGGTTTATTATCCAATGCTGTTCTAACCAAATCCTGTAATGAGTGAGGGTAAGTTCAGTCACTGCTAAACAGAATAAATTGACTTTGAGAATTGTATTTGCTGAATTAAGTTATGAGGTTTTTTTTGATTTTGTTTAATTCAGACATCGGGCAAATTTATGTAATTATGTATATATAAGCCTTCATCCATGTTTTGTCTAATTTCTGTGGCTGAGTTGGTTCTAAATTGGAAGCCAAAATATCATCATCTGGGTTTCAGGGTGACCTTATTTTGGTTGATGAATTGGTTTTGGGGCATTTTTTTCCTTGTGGTTTTACAGGGTCAAAGAAGTCCATAGAGGGGAGCTTGTACACCCTCAGAAATCTCCTCTTTTCCTCTTCAGAGACAGATTTCACATATATGAGTTACTAGGCAATGTTAACATAGAACTAAGTTTTAAAGTAATGTGTTCTCTTTGATTTAGTGATATCTGGGCCCTTGGTTGTGTTCTCTATGAGATGTGTACACTTAAGCATGCGGTGAGTAGAAACTGTGTGTCTGTGAGAGAATAGTGCTTTCAAACACAATTCATTTCTGCTGTTATGCAGATATATTTTAGTTGATGAAAGGCTTTCATGGTAGCTGTTTGAAAATTACCTTCAGCATTTTCATCTCCACATCCTGTGCCAACCAACATTTTTATTGGTGTTTCGTTTCTGCCAATCTCTCAGATATCTTGGCACTTTTGTTTTTAATGGATTGTAGTAGCTGAAAAAATTGAAATTGAAAAAATTGAAATAATAAATTCAAATTCAATTCAAAAAATTGAAATAATAAAGGATACTAGGAATAATGGGGGGTATTTGTGTGTGTGTACTTAGAAGAGTATGTCTTCATCATTCATTTTTCAGTTAGGAAGGGACAAAAATGTTTGGGGTTTTTTTTCTATCTTATGAATTTTCTTGTGGATTTTGTTTTGTTTGGAGCTTCAGTAGCTATTTTTATTAAAAGAAAAAGATTATAAAAACATGGAAAAGAAAGCTTTTCAAGGGATAAGGATTTAATTTCATTTCCAAATTTGTAATTTCTTCTTGCTTGGTCTTTTATGTGACAACACTGCTGACAATGTTTAATTTCTGAGAGTTAGTGTCAACAATATGTTTTCTGTAAGATGGGTGAGAAGTATTGTTTTCTTTTTATTGTACAAAGGAATTAAAGTGGTCCCTCTGTTACCTGAGCTTAAACTGAAGTCTGAGCATTCCCTTGGATTTCACCCTGAATGAGTGTGAATACTTAACATTCTGTAATTTGAAATGGGGGGTTGCTAAAAAAGGCAGAAGGCATGTTGTGGTTCAAAGCCTTTGGAATAGGAAATCAAGTAGATTTTTTTTTCTTAATTATATGTCATTGTCAGTCTAGATTTGGAGGGAAATAATTACTTGTTAGCCACATTTGTGTCTCTGTAGTATGAAATACCTGTATTGTGGTGTATTTTTAATTGGAATTTTAATTTGAATACTTGACAACAGATTATTTTGAGCTGCTGGTGTTGACCTTGAAAATGTGTATGTTGAGGCAAAGGAAGGTGCACTGTTAGTTTGGTTTCCTCATCATCTGTATGTGCAGCCTTGCATGTGGGCAGGTGATAAAAATAACTGTTTTCTTCCTTGTGTGATACAGTTCGAAGCTGGTAACATGAAGAACTTGGTCCTGAAGATAATCTCTGGCCCTTTTCCTCCTGTTTCTATGCATTACTCCTATGACCTACGTAATCTGCTGTCCCAGCTATTTAAAAGGAATCCTAGGAATAGACCATCAGTAAACTCCATATTGGAGAAAAACTTTATAGCCAAACGGGTGGAAAAATTTCTCACACCAGAGGTATGGAGTTAGTTCTAATTCTAACTTTGCTAAAAACATCATAGAACTTTCCTTTTTCTTTGTTCTAATATTAATATATTACATGGAAAACTGGAGTAATGGTATTCCCTAGAGCTCTTATAGACAGGGTCAGTTGAGGAAATAATAGTTGTACTATGAACTGTAAAGAAAAGTCTCAAATTATTAAGTGTAAATCTAAAGTGACATTTCCTCAAGTTCATTGTTTTGTGATTTCTGTATCATGAGGAATCACGACTGAGATGATTTGTTTATATATGCATCTTTTCATAAAATGCTGCTGTCAATTATTCCAGCATTGTTGCTGTATAGAATTTCTTCATCCATTTTTTGTTTGTAATTTGGAATGGCCTGAGAGCCTGTTCTGGAAATTAATGCTAAGTAAAATCATCTTTAAATTTCTTGAGTTTTAAATATAGCATGTGTATATACCCCCAAAGAAGTTCCTTTCTATTCTGTTTAAAGTCTATTTATATAATTTGATATCTAATAATGTCCTTTTAATATGAATCTGTCAAAAGAGGTGAAGATTAACAAGTGAATAATAGTACTGGTATGAGGTAAATAAATACAGAAGAGGGGGCATGGAGGAAGTGCAGTATAAATAATTCTAATGGATTCTAACTCACAACTAAAGAAATGTCATAAAAAGGCCATGTATAATTGGAATTTCTATTGTGTTGAAATAGACTTTCAACTTACTTCAGACTGAAGTCCCAAAGAAAGGTAAAATTCAGACGTCTTTACAAATAAGTTTGTTCTGACATTTACAACAATAATAGTTTGATCTGATTTTATTTCCAGTAGCTAGAATGGATATGAATTTTTTTTCTGGAGTTAGTCAGTCAAAGTATGATTAGTAATAGCCTGTCTCTATCACCAGATGGTGATACTAATTTGTCCTAGATTGAGTACATATACTTAGGCACAATTTTTCCAACTGTACCACTCCTGTGTTTGACTTAGAGGTGTTTTCTAATATTTAAAACAACAACGAAAAAAAAAATCCACACAGAAAACACTAAATTTATCATTCTGGTACATTCATATTCAGCAGGAGGTGGTCATTCTATGACACAGCTGTAATATTTATTTTCTTTCAGTATCATTCATGGCTAGTGCTATTGTCCTCTGTTTTCCTTAGTCTAAGCTTAAAAATTATTTCACAGTTGAGATCTTCAGGATGTTGCAACTGTTGCAGAAATCCTGTTCTTAAATGTCAGGAAATCAGCCTTTCAGTTTTATGTAAATTCTTTCTTAAGCTTCATAGTTACTAAGTTGCATTAAAGAGCAGATCTGAATTAGCCTCACTTTTCAAAACAGAGAGGGGGCTCTTTGAAAGATAGTGAAGAGTCAGGTTTCTTTTCTGTCAGTAAAGGTATTATCATGGAAACATACTTCAGTTGTTACAACTTACTACTCAGATAAAAGCTTCAAGATCACTGAAATACCATTAATAGGAAACTGTAGGAAACTGTGTGACTTGTGGCTTATGGAATCTTTGATGCCAGACTCTACAGATTTAAAATTTGCTCTGCCATCATGTGCAGAGTCCTAAGTTCTGCACTTTAGTTCTTGTTTTGGTTTGGTTTGGTTTTTTTCCCAGGTTTAACTCCTCAGCATCTATTGTAACTGACTAGTACATTGTACTGACTGGTACAAATCAAAGCAATCTGGGTAGTTCAAGAATCTATAAAGACTATTCCCGAACTGACACTTTTAATTTATCCTTACTGCTCTTCCTTGAATATTTTTCATTTCTACTATATAGGTTTTGAGGTGTTCGGTTCAGAATTACCTACAGTATTTAGGATGATGGCTCGTTAATATTTAAATATTATGTTAATATTCTTTGTCTAGTCTCAAATTTTTCACCCCAGTAAGACTGCTTTCCATGTTTTATTATCCTAATTTGATATGCCTGGCAGCACACCATATATGTTTTTCTAGATATCCACATATGTGGTCATTTTCCCATTTTAAAAAGGATAACAACACTTTAAAAATTGCAAACGTTTTTAAAGAACTATTTTTTGACACAAGCTGTATGACAAATTGAGGTGAATTTTGGCAGCTACTCAGAAATTAAAATGAATTGTGCATAAAAATTGTATTGAGGCTCACTTTAACTTTTCTAGATTCTTAGCTAGCTCATAAATGAGATAACACATGCCACACAGAAGTCAGACTAAATTGCTTTTTAAAATTACTCGAGTAATTATGCCAAAAATGTTTGAAAATTCTCCAGCGTCATATTGGTGTTAGTAATACTAGATTCAACGCATGAAGTTGAGTATTCATTTAAATGTAGTAAATTCTCTTAGATGCTTACTGCTAATGGCACACTTGTCTGAAAATGAGCTCTTCCTAGCTTTGGTCACAGGTACTATTGACTAACTCTTCAACTTGTTTAGCTTATTGCAGGAGAATTCAGTCACAAAATTTTCCACAAGTTTGGACCACATGCTTCACCAGGTAAGTTAGTATCTACACTGCTTTTGCTTTCAGCTCTGTCAAGGTCATGTATGTAAATTTTATGGAATGGTGTGTTCTCATACCTGACTGGAATTTACAGGAAAAAAGAGAAGTAATTTCCTCCCCTCCCCTAGGGAGCTGGACATATGTTGGGTACAAATAAATGCAAGTACAAGCTGTGGGCCTGTAATATATTAAGTGTAGCTTTTCCTTTTGCAATATGCTACACCTCCAAAATTTAAGAAGACAGTTTAGACTGCAATAATGGAACTAATTCATATGCTATGATTGTATGACTGATTTTTATCCATTAGTAATGACAAATTGCTAATGACAAAGTACAACTTCTTAAAAAAAAGCAGGAGGTTTTATTAGAGATTCCAAGATAAAGCCCTGGCTTCAGTCTAATTCAGTAAAATTTCTGCCAGTGATAACAAAGTAGATTCATTCTATCAAGATGGTCTTATTTAATTTCACTGCATTAGTTTGCTTTTTTTTCCCCCTAGATTTCTTTCCCAATTATTTCATTCCCCTGTCATTATTTGTTGCTCTGGCAAGGGCTTTGATATCTTTTGATAGTGTTTCTGTCCTCTTATTCTGTGGTAAGAAAGCCCTGCTAACCCAGAGTCAAACCCACAATATTGGTATATATTTAGAAACTCTATGGGGAAAACAGTATCCCTGAAGGCCATTGAAGATCTTTTGGAACTCATCTTCTGCTGACATTAGCATTGCAGGTTTCAGTGCAGTGTTGTTAGTGGAGACAGGCCTGTCTTTCCATTCCATTAGGAAACATCTTCCCTGTGTGCATGACCAGTGTGCAGTAAAGCAAGGCAGCTGAATTGTCAGTTATCCAGCTTGAAGGCTTAACATCTAAAAGCTTGGAAATTTTTTTCTTCTATTTTCTTATCAAGCATCAAACTTAGACAAGCTAATACATCAGCTTATGTGAATGAAATGTTAGCAGTTTGTTACGGCTTCAGAAGGATGACCATGCACAAAAACCCTGAAACCCAACCATGACTGCAAAGCAAATTTACATTTGTTACTAGCAGTAGCAAAAAATACATGCCACCCCCTGGTTCCTGCGTATCCACTGGGCAGGAGAAGGACATGGAGAGCATGGTGCTCGTGCAGGAGGGGCAGGCAGGCAGTGCACCTTCAGGGTGTCCCCTGGATCCACATGGTGTGCATGTTGTCCTTGTCACCCCTCCACCCCAGGAACACACCTCATGGCTTCTCAAGAGTGGAATTTTTCCAGTTACAACCTCATCTCACATCTGGGCAGCGCATGAGATGAGGCCACAGCAGCTGGTGATCCCACCTCCACGCTAACAGCAGCTCCATTGTGCATTGTTCCTCTTTCACAGGTTAAGATCCCACTGATGGACCAATACATTGTTTCTTTTTCAAAGGTCACGTTCCCACCAGTTCTACAGTAAAGTTTTTTTCATTATCTTGTCAATATGCACAAGAGCAGACCAAATATGGCAAGGCCTTAGACACGATTTTGGTCTCTGACACACGGTTCACCCATCTTTCTCCAGTTTTGCTGTTCTAAGACTTTGGAAAAGGGAAATACGACACACTGGCCAGCCTGGGTAGCTCAAAACCAGGGTTTTTTTATTGTAGGGTTGGTTTTTTTTTTCAGCTAAAAGACCAGTTCAAGAGCAAACACTGACTTCAGTTGCACCAGCTCAGAAAATTACCAAACCTGCTGCAAAATATGGAGTGCCTTTAACTATCAGGAAGTCTTGTGGTGCACCTAAAAAGCCTAATGAGAAGAAACCGTTGGCTAAAATTAGACAGGTAAGAAGCTAAGTTAGCTGAATTGAGCTGTTTTGTTCATACGTTATTTAAATGCTATGTCTTCCTTTTCAAAATGTCTTGGTATGTGGACATGCTTCATGCACCTGCAGAAAAGTAGAAGTAGTAGTTAAATGCTTGGCTTGCTTCATTATTGATTGTTTGTTTAGTTGGTTTTAATATAATTTTTGTAAACTCCTACTTTAGGCTTGGGTTTTAATTCCAAGGCTAAATTACATTTTTGTGTTTTCATTTGCTTTGTTGGTGTTAACAACTCTTAGAAATACTGGAACTCTGTCAGGTGTACCAAGATCATTGACACTGGATAGGAACCTTTGCATCTTTGTCTTTTGTTCCAAGAAAATTTCAAAGTTTCAAAATATTCTATATTTTTTCTAGCCATTTTACAAAGCATTGTCAGCCAGAGAAAGTGTAACTGAAATAGGAGTTTTCCCAGATTTAATTTCATGAGCTGATGAGAAAGTTTTCTATATATTGTCATAGAGTACTTCTGATCTTTCTTCCTGTTGTCTTCTTTGTATTACTTATTACATTAAAATTTTATTCTCTCTCTTTATTTCATTAATTACTGCATGGTCAGGAGTTTATTTTGCTACAGCTAGTTTTGAACTAGATGCACATGCCAAACAGCTAGCAACCATGAGGCTGCTGCTTCAGCAAGAGAACTAGTTCAGATTTTCTTCTGAATAAGTAACATGGTTGTTGTGGGGCTTGCTTTGTTTTTTGGGTTTTTTTTTTGTTTTGTGTTTTTTTTTTTTTTTTTTTTTTTTTTTTTTTGGTTTTTTTTTGTGGTTTTTTTTTGTTTGTTGGTTTGGTTTTTGGGGGGGTTTTTGTTTGTTTGTTTGTTTTGGTTTTGGTTTTTTTTGTGTGTTTTTTTTTTTTTTTCTTCTCCCATGGCACTTCAGGGAACATAATACTAAAACCTCCATCCATTGTCAAAGTTGCAGGTGGATAGAAAATTATCCTCAAGATACAAATTATCCATGAAGTTCAACAGTTATCAGAGGTTTAGAGAAAAGCTCATTGATCACAAAAGCCTTACTGGCTCATGAAACACAGTTTGAAAAAGCAAGAAGGGAGAGTGCAGACTTCTTGGCTGTCTTTATGAAATAATGAGGTTTATGTGTTTTCAGGCTTGGTTGCAAAGCCATCTCTTAGTCTTTGTCATGGGTTTCACCAGCCAACACTGATCCAACTTGCCCTGAAACTTAATGTGGCAGGGGACAGACTGAGGAAATATCCTCTTCCCACATGGAAGGAGTCAGTCTTTTTGTGAACTGTATCTAGTGATAAGATGCAGGATAGAAACAATGGCTACAACTTAATATGAATGTTCTCTGAGTCTGAGCTTGCAGCTCTTAGCTGCCTTTTCAGAGGTGGATATAACAGTCATCTCCTTTATTTAATAATATTACATTAACGTTATGTTATTACAAGTCTCTAAAGGTCTCCAACTTCTGCAATACTTGATTTTAAAGTACTCATTTGACAGGATTGTCAAAAGAAAATACTGTGAAGCTCTGTGTGTTCTAGTATGGTCAGAAAAAAAACCTCCAACTTTAAAAGTAATGATTGCTTTTTTAAGAAGATTAGAGTAAACAACACATTTTATTAACTATAGCTGCTTCTTTAGCAGGTATTTGGTAGTGACTCTGTTGTCGTAGGAAACAAGAACTGTAGTTAGAGTTAGAAGCAAGCGAAGTACTAAGCAAAAGAGGCCTAATATAACCTACCAAATCTTTTCTCCAAGTAAGAGAATCTTAATATCTAGGCACCCTCAAAGAGTTACTGTAAAGAAAAGATTGTCATGAAGACTGATACTACCAGAGAAGAAAAAATTAGGACAAAACAGATTTAAAAATCACTGTGTTCAGCTTTTGAAGAGCTTTTAGTACAGGATGAACAAGTATCCCTAGATCCTAGCAGTGCTTTTCACTACAAACCTCCTGAATAATCAAGTATTTTAAACCCCATTTAGTGCGCACTCAGTTGTGACTTAAAGAATGTTTTCTGATAGAATTTTTGTCTCATTCTGGCACTGTGCTGTCTAATTTGAAGTTTGACCTTTTATGCAGGCATTTACAATCCCGCTGACGAAAATTATTCCAGTAGAAAAAAGGAGAAAAATGTTTGAGGTATCATGAAATCATCTGTTTTCAAACTGAACAAAAGCAAGAATGGCAAAATACAACCTTCAAATCTTTCCTCCTCATCTTTTTTCCCCAACATTATATAGCAGTGATTTCTTTTTTTTAATCTTCATGGACATACACCAGCAATTGGATCAATAACCCGACTTGACAGAGTAATGGCTCAGTAATAAATACCAAACTATATGCTTATTTTTCAGGAACCTTCAAAAAAGAAAAGGTTAGAATTGCCTGAAAAAGAAAAACGCCAGAGAGAGCAGGTAGACAAGAGTCTTCAGATTTTTCTTTGTTCCCCCATAGTAATTTTAATTAAATACTTTGTGGTGTGGTGTGTAAGAATACGCAGTAGTTTGATTTCCCAGTTCCTTAACATCTTTAATCCTTACACATTGCAGATCAGTTTACCGAAGGCAGATGAAATGAGAAGATTGGAAAAAGAAAGGGTAAAATATGTTTAAAATGTGTTAAGAGTGAACTTCAATTTTTACTGAGTGGTTCCTTGAATTTTGTTTTCCTGTATTGTTTTCTCCTTCAGATGGAACGAATAAACAGAGCCAGGGAACAAGGATGGAGGAATGTGCTTGGTTCAGGTGGAAGTGGTGTTAAGGTTGGCAGCAGATGCAGAAATGTGGTGCAGTCTGTTCCCCCTACCTTTGATTATATGAAATGGTTTTCTCTTTTCAGAAAGACCTGCTCTTGGAGGTCAACTCTTGGGGCTGTCCATTATTAATGTGTGGATAACTTGAGATAGACTATAACAGCTCCTCCCTAGCCTTTTGAAGATTATATGCAATTTTCATTTTTAGTTTTGCCTAAATTTCTGAATCTCTTCTCTTTCTGCCAGTAATGGTTTTCATGCACCACTTTCTTATTTCCACACCTGCTTTTGCTGCTTTTCCTGTGCTGACTGTTTTGCATGAACAGCTTCTTTCACATTCAAGTTTTTTCTTGAATTTTTTTGTTCACAGGTTTTCATATTATAGTAATGGACCTCATTCCCAGTATTAAACACTTGCTTCTAAACATTCCTTGTTATTTAGCAACATAAGTTTTTCTATATATCAATAAGATGTTCAGGAGGGGGGTAAAAAATTCTGAGTAAATCTAATTCTTTTTTTAATGCACTGTGCTATTTAGCCATTCACTTTGTGCATAATATAATCTGATTCCTGTGACAGTTTCTTCTTCCCTATTTGTGCGTGTCATAGTTTCATGGAAACATAACTGTCCTGGAAAGTGGTCTCATCAAGTTAATTGAATATAAGGGTCTGGGTACTTTCATCAGACAGAGCCAGTGCAGGAATTTAAGTAGCGCTATGATGTAAATCTATCTGACAATAGGAAGTGGATTGAAACACAGAGATTTGTTGTGGTGCTAGTGAGTCTTACAAAAATACTGGGCATAAACATGCTTAGTAGGGTTTTTGTAAGCATTCTTTGAGCAATAAAGTCAAAATGGGTAGAGGTTTTATTGCTAGTCCTTGTACAAAAATGAGGAATACACAAACACCAACCAGGTTACAGTACCTGCTTATTAAATATTTCAAAATAGATATCATCTTTGGATGCGTGCCATACATTATATAAGTAGAGCTTAAATGTAAAAGCAAACTTAAGCATACCAGACTTTAAAAACTGCAAAGTGCTGATTTAATAAAAAAAACCCAAAAAATGTAATTTGCCTCCTATGTTGTCCTCCTCTCCCTCAGGATCACACTGGCAGGCACCAATACATCCCATACAACATTATGTGCTTGCATACTCACATTTGGATGAGGGCTGCCTGTGTTCCTGAACACAGTGTTTCTGATTAGCTCAGAGAGTTTTACTGTGAACATGTGAACTGTTCTGTTGTAGCTCCAGCTGCAATCTGTATTCTCAGTTATCTCAGGAAGCTGAGGCTAGTGAGTGTGTCTGTTTTCACCAAGTGTCACTGGTGAAACATCACTGTAGGTGGAAGAATCATTGAGATGTCTTCTTCAAATTGGAGAGTTAAGTACAAATCATGCTGCAGGCTGCCAGTTTACCATCATTTCAGGTTTCCATGTACTATTAGAATATTCTTCACTTAATTATCTTTTTACTTTGTCCAGCATGGAAGCAATATATCCAGCAACTCCCTGACAGTGCTGTTGAATAGCATTCTTTGAGCTTTCCAATAACACAAGCCATACAGCCTCTCACAAAGGCACAACAGAGTCATGCACTGCCTGACTCTGTCCACCTGGGGGTTTTTTGGGTTGGTTGCTGGCACCCGTTTCTGAGGAAAAGTAGAGAAAGAGGTGGCAAGTGTTTGGCTTTGTGCTTGTGGTTTTAATAGGAGCTGTAATAGTCTGTTCTTCAGACTGTTGGTGAGCACCTGCTTCATATCATTTGCCTAGAGAATGATGATTGTTCTCTGGTATTTCTTTAGATTTTGGAAACTGAACTGTAATAATGATAGGTGTCTAAAGTAAGACTTTACCTTTTATTTGTAGAAACTATAGTCTTACATACTTATTTTTATTCGGGCCAAGAGTCAAATATGCAGTCTACCTAAATAGATTTACTACTGTCATCTGGATTATGGGGAGCCACTGATGGGCACTGAACAACTGAAACTCAGAATGTGAGATAAATGCCATTGTCAAATATAGTCTCTTCAAGAATTTCTAAACCAGCAGTCTTAAACCTGTCACATCTGTACTCATCTGTTTGAATTTATATTAAATACTTCAGACCACTCTGGAAGGAAGATTGACATTGTTGTTAAAATACATTCCATAGATTTACTTCCATGGGCTATTTGAATGCTTCTCCCAGGTGTAAAGGAAACCTTTCTATGCATGTGCTGACAACCTTAACCTTGTTTTGCCAGTTTCACATTTTCTGCATCCATCCTTGGCGATTACTGTACATAGCTGCTTGAAACTTTTTTTTTTTTTCATTATTTTCACTTGAAAATCCTGCAGGAATTCTAATGCTTTGAGAATGACAGGGATAATTTGCATTAAGCAATATCTTGTGGTAGGTGTTCCCCTGATCTGAGCTTTAGTAGAGAAGCATCTCAAGCCTAGTGATGGAAATCAAGTTACAGATTGGTGGCAATGGGGATTCTCAGATAAATCTGCACTTAGTGCTATTCAGCAAACTTAGAACTGTGCTCAGCTGTTTCCAGCTTCATGAAAAAATGTGTGTTTGGCTATAAGTCACTTGTCACTACTTCAGTTGGAATTGTAACACTTTTTTTTGCTAAAACTTTGATTTTTACCATGTAATATTATCTATCTCTGTTTACACTTCAATGGAGTAGTTTTCAATGACTTTCAAAATGTGTGACAGACGGCTCATGTATGACTGGACTATTTTTAAAGGAAGCTAAAATGGTGTTTTATTCTGGATTGCTAACCAAAAAAAAAAAAAAAAACCCTAATTTATCTTGTAGTTCATTAAAGTAGGGGCATGCCAGGGATAAAACTAGGAGCAATTTAGAATTGTTGCAGAATATGTTAATATTACTCTGCTGAAAAGGTAAAAATTGGAAGAGCCTATTAAAACCAGTATTGGATATTTCTGCCCCTACCCCTTTTGGTTTCCAGGCACCATATTATGTCGGTGGAGGTGGTGTTGGTCCTTTCCCTATGTCTTCCAGAGGACGCTATGAACACTATCATGCTATTTTTGACCAGATGCAACAGCAAAAGGAAAATGTCTTCAGAGTAGCTGAAGAGAGGGAAGCCAGATGGAGGGCGAGACTACAAGACCGAGGAGTTGTTGAAAGGTATGGCCACTTTCCATTAGAAGTTACACGTGTTCTGCTTTAGACGAAAGTAACGAAAGTTACTGTGCGTATTTATCTACAGAGGAATTCCACCTGGAACACGTCCAGGAGTTCCTAAGGGACCTGCAGGTCATCACCATTTACCCGATGTTGGTGCAGTTAGGAAAAAAGGGAAAAGATTGAAGGAGGTGTCTAAACAAGCCAATGCAAACAGGTTGGACTATGATAATCCGTGGATCTGTCCCTACATGTTAGATTCTTGTTCTGTGTCTGCTTTCATTTAGTAGTTGAGCATGTCTCCAAATCACTTCTATTCATTGGTATTGTCCTGTCTGTTTGTGTGTTGGTCCCTCACAGACCACAATTCTTTTAGTCAGTGGAGATCTCTCACAGTCAGCATTGTGATTCTGGGTCTAGTTGAGCCAGGCAGAGCATGGCAAAAATGAATAGGATGGGAACACTGGAGTGCCCAAAAATAGAACTTTAATGGTGGTTCAATCACAAATGCAGCGACCATGTAGTTTGGGAGGCAGCATCTGAAGACCTGGGGGTGTGGCTAACTCTAACAATATATGAGGCTATCTGGGGGCAGGGCTCCAATCCTGAATGGGGATTAGGGGCATGACTTTGTGTCAAAGGTCCCAAACCAAATGAGAACTGGAACTAGAGATGTGACCTATTTTGGAATGATGCCATTAGCATTCTAATTTCCATATCCCACTTCCCATGGTCTCAGGTTTATGGTTTCTGCATAGGCTACCTGGACTAAGGTATTACTCATCTCAGCTAGCTCAGTTGCCACGGAGCTCTTGGCTTTTCCAATAATGGAAAAAATAGTTTACTAAGCAAATGTACCTAAAGTAGATTTCAGACAAAAATGTTGGCTTAACGTGATTGTAGATAACATCATAAGCCTTCTCCTTTGCTTTGTTCATCATTCCACTTTTTGTGTTACCTGGCAAGATGTGTCCTTCTCCCATCATCTTATTCTTCCTGCCTTCTCTGCACCTAAGTGTTTGTAGTATTGCAAAGCATCTAGAATGATCCCAGAATTGCTGGCTCCTGTTTATTGATCAGTGGAAAACTTATAGGAGCTTTCTTCATTGAGATGTGACTGTCAGGTGTTATAATGGTGTGCAATTTTATTCAAATAGTGAATTAGAAGATATAAGTCTAATTACTGTAAATAGGGTACTTTTATATTTAAAAGGATTGTAAGCAAATACTGATTTTCTTTTTAATGTTTTCACTCTTTCAAATAGCTTCTTCAAAACTTCTTTGCTCTCCTTTAGATCTTGTAATATTGCCCAAAGAACTGTGTTTGCAGTTGTGACTAGTAAATGGGAAAATACCATTTTCTGGAAGTTCAATACTGTTAATGTTACTAACTGACTTTCCTAGAGGCACAATTTTTCTCCTTCATTATTTAAACTTCTGCAGAGCCAACGATCTGTTCCATGGAGGAAGAAATAAATGGAGTTAATGTGAGGAAAAGGAAGTCCCTAAAGAAACCATTTATTCCTGTAAACTAAATTAATTCAATTTTATGTTCTAATATAATATGTACTTGCAATTATAGATTTTTTGCTATTTTAAAATATGCAGCAATAACATCATGTTTAACACTGATATTACAATTCTGAAAGCTCCAGGATATATTTTATATTCTTTATAGTAGGTTGGACTGTTGTGAGATAAATAAAATTCTTCCTGGTACAACCCAGTACTGGAAGGTATCTTTTGCCAGCTGTATTTAAATGTGTTTCCTCCTCTATTTATTCTCAGTGCTTTGCACAAAGCGCACAATCCCCAGCTCTTGCCTAGATTAGGAAACAGTTTGACTCGTACATTTGAAAATATTGATTATATTTGTCTACACCTGGATAAACTGTTTTAAATGTTTTAAATAAAAAATGAGAGCAGCTATAGCAGAGTGCTGTAATTTATAAATAACATGGAGACTGGGAAGAGAAATCAATTCAGTATTTCTCAAATACATGAATTCGGAAGCACTCAATGAAAACACTGTCCAGAAGTTTCAAAATAGGTAGAGATTGGTTTTTTTTCTTTGTATAAACTGGATTACTGTTAGCCTTAAACTGAGGTGCTAGGAGATATTTCTTAGCATCTTAAATGTGTTAAGAATTTGTATTTTACCTAGAAGCAATTTTATTATCATAGCCAGCCTAGCTCTATTTCTGTCCTGTACTTAATTCTCTCAGCTGAAGGCTAGTGTTCATGATGTTTCACTCAATGAAAGAATTTAAATAACAAAAATTTTCTTAAAGATAGTAAGTTTAGGGCATATATTGAAGAAGCTGAGAAATCTTGAAGTTGAAGTCTTTCTCATTGTACTACCACTATTGTAAGCTAAGTATATTCAGTGTCAGCAATCTTGAAAAATTGTCTCAGACAGAAGTGCAGCCCAGAAGGAATCTAGTTGAAATGTTATAATAAAATGAGTCACTCACCTTTAGAGCAAGAAAAAACATTTTCATAAAATATTGAGATAAGTTGTTCCTGTGAATTTGGTTTGAGACAAATAGGATTGTCTTGGTTTAGGTTTTTTTGGAAAGACCTCTCCTCCAACACTATAGGATTCATAATGTGTGACAAACTTCAACTGCATTGACAGGGCTTTGCACAGATTTCACAATCCACCAATTGAGTTCATATGGAATTAAAAGTGAATTTGGTATGTGTACACATAGATTGGCAAGTGTTTGTTTATTTACCAGTAACACCTGTGTGGATTGTCTTGCCTTTTCAGAGCAGTGTTTGTTTTATTGTATCAAAGTAGTTTTATCTCTGTCTTTTAATGAATTGTAGCATGTGGAAAAAAAAATCATTTCCTTTTTGATTGGGGGGTGAAGGGGCAAAATAATAAAATGCAAATATTTTAATTAGCTAATTAATTATGAATTACTGGAGCTTCCTGTTTTGCAAAATTATTTTTTCTTTAACTGCCTCAGCCTAATGGATTATTGCTATCAGTATATTCCAGTTTCTTCCTGACTATTTCCAAACCCCCAATAGTCCTCAGTTAAAGGAGGCTCGGGGAACCTTGGAAAGGCCTCATCATTCTACCATTTGTAGGATATCTCATACCATTTCTCTGTGGTTTGGTTTTATTTTGGTACAGAGCTTCTCTGGGTCCACTTCTAACAAATTTGTCAGAGTCTGGTTCCTCTATGATCTTACAAATGTACTCATAGAGTTGCAGGATGCTCAGTTAAATGTAGCCTTTTTGTCTTCCCAACCAGATCCCTGACCTGGGGTGAAACTTGTCAAAAAAACAATCATCTTGTTATGGCTAATTCTAGGGTAGGAAAATTCCTTCAGGGACCCTTTGAAAACAAACAAAAAAAAAAATCCCCCAAGGTTCCCTAAAAGGAATTGCTAGAACGCTCTGAGAATAGTAGCACTGTAATAATTCCCTAAGTGGCAGAAGCTCTTACTGCAAATGTAGGACAGTCTTGAAAAGATGTCACACTATTGACCTTACTGATTGGCTCATGTGATGAGTTCTTGCTCATCTCCGAGGGGAAATCTTGAAGGAGTCTTCTTTTTCACAAATTATAACAGTAATGAAACAAGCTGAGACACTTCCAGAAGCAATCATATCAAGATTGTGTTTTGACATTCATTTTTGTTTTGATGACAAGGATCTGGAAGGACAACAATACAGTATTTTGAATTTATTTTTTCATAGTTCTTCTCAACTTTAATAGTTCTTTTACTAAGCCTATTTTCCTCCATTTTGTGGAAGTGTGACTTGTATTTTGGCTGATGAAAGGCATTTTTTGAAGATGCCTTACTCATATAAAGTTACTTTTTTCCCTGTGCGGGGGGGAGGACAGTGGGGGTGGT
This sequence comes from Zosterops lateralis, assembly GCF_965231275.1. Taxonomy (NCBI): domain Eukaryota; kingdom Metazoa; phylum Chordata; class Aves; order Passeriformes; family Zosteropidae; genus Zosterops; species Zosterops lateralis. The sequence continues at coordinate 38,615,028 of NC_139766.1, forward strand.
GGTGTTTAGTGTGTCATATTTCAGAGACTTTCATCTTGCTGTGTTGAAATTACTCAGGCAGAAAGGATGGATAGCTGCAGATAGAGCAAAGCAAGTTGAAGAATTCTGGCAACGAAAGAGAGAAGCCATGGAAAACAAGGCTCGAGCTCAAGGACACATGGTATGAAATCTGGTCTTCCTGTGTGTATTACTGTTTCAGCATGCTTTGTGAGTCTTTGAAGTAGCATCATAAGTAAAATGCTGGCTTAATATTTTCCTTAAGTGTTGAAAAAAAGAGAGGGAATGGGAGATGAGTTTTCTGCATTTTGTTGCTCATTTTAATAAAATGTAACATGATTGCACAGTGCATTTCTCATTACTTTAAACTTATTAACAAAGGAAATTATTTTTGTTTGCATGTGTTTAACTTGCTGTTGTGAATTCTAGAAGATTCATTTACATTTTTTGCTGTTTATACTTTGGAGTTGTGGTTAAAATTAAACTTTGTGTTATACAGTAGCTTGAATCAAAAATGAAGTTTAATCAAACTGATGCAGCTAATGGTCAGACAGAGTAGTGCATGCTAGGAAAACACATTCTGCCTATTGAAGAGGTATTATAAAGTCATCCATGTCTGTCAATGTTGATCTTTATAAAACCTTTACTCTTTAGAAATTAAGTAAAGATATTGTCGTAAAATGTTCTTTATGCTTATGGTTCTAAATTCAGTATTCCTTTAGGAAGTTTGTTCAAAACATATATTGGAAATGACTATGTGTTTTGATAACATGGACGGTTTTATTTTTTGAGTGCTTCTCTGCACTGTTCATATGCAATTGTGTGACAATATTTTTGTCAGCTGCTGAAATTGAACTGTCTGTGCTGCAGTAGCAGTGAGAGGAGACCAACTGAAGATTTATAGAAGCATCTCCTGAATTATACCTGATAATCAGATTATGATTTAAAGCCAGATCTCAATGTCAGGGATTATTTCACTGACAGTATCAATTCTTAGTATTTTGATTCACTGCTTTGATGATGAAGTACCCTTAGATTAGTATATATGTTTTAAAACATGAGTCTTCCTCTCTAAAACCCTGGTTCTGTTTTCTAAAACCTTCACGACCAGTAAATAATTTTGAAAAAGATGAGCAATTCTTGGCACTACCTCTTCTTGGACAAGTTGTTAGTAGTACCTACTTCATTTTCTTGCATTGTTGACATTGATATAAATTTATGGGATCAGTTAATTTAAGATACCCAACTTTCAAGTTAACATTTCTCAGTTTTCTCTAATGTGTTCAATGAGCCTAAATGTTTCATTCTTAGATGGTTCCCATAATAAAGCAGGGAGGTCACTGAACAGTTAAGAAAAAGTAACTTCTAGATGTTTAAGACTTATAACTTGAAGCCAGAGTACCAAATCCATTCTTGGATTTGCCATTGAAAGCAGAATTTATCGACAGCTTCCTTCTATTTGTGCAGGACAATAATTTGACTAGCTGGCAGTATATAAGGCTCCTGTTTGGACAATGTTGATCTGAAAGGAGAAATCATCAGCTAATAGTCAACCTTTTGTCCGATGGCTGCCAGTAATTTACCCAGCTTCTATTAAATATAATTGCTGTCAATTTTAATTTTCAACTGACACTCTAAATTTGACTCACTAATTGAGTTGATGGTACTTTCAGACATCTGTTTTTTAGGATAGCTGCTGACCTAATTTGCTACTACACTGTAGCTGTGTGGCATTGCAAAATACGAGTCCTGGTCTCTGAAAATTTAATGTAGGCAGATGAGTAAAATGAACAATCTACAAAAAAGAAAAGCAGTTGTTAAAAATCTTGCTTCCAGTTTCTTTCTTAAGAGCAGTTATATAAATCGCCATCAGTGATGGAAATACCTAAAATAACTTCAATGCTAGAACAAAGAACAATGAAATTCTTTCAATAGTGCCAGTAAGCTTTTGTAAAGCTCAGGAACATGTATTAAAAAGTTTAAAAAGCCCCAGATGTTTTCTGAAAAGATTAATATGGAAAATATTCTGTTCTTTTGGGTTAATGGTCAAGCTGAAACCAGCCTTCATGGAGCCTTTATGAATGTATAGGAACTACTCTTCCACAAAATGGTTCCTTTAATTTCTTCTCTGACCCCCTGGTCACTAAACCACAGAAGTGCACTAATGTGTTATTTCCTTGAGCTATTAATTTTTCTCAATCTGAGAGATTATTTAACCAGAACATTTGAATTCCGTCAATAACTCACTGGAGTATTTACCTATGGTTGTCTACACACGAGGTTGAGAAAGCTCTTGTCTTTGTCTCTCTCTTTGGCTACTCAGAAGTTTTAGTTACTGCTGTCACATGTTTCATGTAAGTGAAAAAGGCTTTTTGGTTAACTTCAGAACATCTGCAGATCTTTGATGGATTTGATTTCTTATAAGTGAACAGTTATTGGATAAAGCAGATCACTTTCCTGCCCCAGCCACCTTAAATTTGATACCATTAAATGGCAAACAGGGTACACTGCAAAGCGTGGCAGATACCTGTGGAGGCAGGTCCATTTCTGCAAGAGGAAGGAAATCCAGAAACAAGGAGGAAGAGGTATGCTTGCTGCATGTTCGCCACTTTGCTCATCACAAAAATAGCACTATTTTGACCTTGACTGTACCCACTTTCCCTGCATGGTTCCATCTGTGTAACAAAATTAAAAGACTTTATAGATTTCTAGGAAATAATTTACTGTTAATGTCGATTGGGTGTGTTTAATTATTTTGGATTTTAAAATAATTAAAATAATAGTTGCTTACGTCAGTCTGTCTCAGAGAGGTTCTTGAATTTGATACACATAGGTATCACTATATCCTAATCCTGTTGTGATAAATGCAACCTTTCCTAGCTTTCAGTAATGTAAAATGTAGTTATAATTACTAGTACTAACAAACATATATTCCAATTTTCTTTATTTTCATTACATGAGAATTTTTCTGGAGGTTAGTAAATGCTAATGAAGTGATTACAATAATATTGGGGGGTGGTTCACCCATTTTCTTTTTTTGTGGAATCTGATATTATAAGTTAATTGTACTGGAGAGAGTTTCCATAGAGCTGAAACTTGTGTCCTTTCTTTGTGTTAGGAATATTTGGCAAGATTGAGACAGATCCGGCTACAAAACTTTAATGAACGTCAACAGATTAGAGCAAAACTTCGTGGAAATAAGGTTGGTTTAAAAATAATCCTAAATACATATGGAAGTTGTTTGGGGTGTATTCTTTTACCCCTGCTGGAGCACTTTTGTTCTAGGCAGTTTTATATAGAGATATATATTTTAGACATATGGTGAAAAAAACTGGAATTCAAGAGCATCAAACCTTTCTTGCGTACCTCACCCACAGAACATGCAGCAGTGATGAGGGGTAGCAGGTGAGAGCCCAGCATTGTAGACCACTTTCCTTTCAACAAGAGGCACATTAATTTTTTCCTGACTTATTAAAGCTTCATGTCTTTTAAAACCAATCCTCCCTGAAAGACCAAACAGATAAACAAAACCCCCACTGATCTCAGAGATGAAGCTCTGTTCAAGTAGACATTGCATTTAAACAGGGAGTTACTTAGTGAAACTGACCTATGTTAGTCATACAGTCAATTAAAATATTCTGAGTAGGCACTCGTATCACTCAGCTTTTAAATACATGAACTGATGATAATTCCCTGAAGACTTTCACTTTGCAGAATGAAGCTGCCAGTTCTGATGGACAGGACTCCGGTGAGGAGGCAGAATTGAAACGCAAGAAGATAGAAATGCAGAAGGTAAGCGTGGAGTGGGAGGAGATGGAAGTTACTGTTGTCAAATATGTTTTATATCTCATGAATGTTCTTGTATTTCGTTTTGGTATCAATAGTTTCTTCATGTATCCACTAAATGGTGGGAGGTTACCTGTTTGAGCAAACAACTCTGTTCAGCTGCTTTATCTCGGCAGTTTTAAAACATGCTGAGACATAGTGTAGTCTAGCCTTTCAAGTCAAGGATTTTCCCTATCCCAGCCTTTGAGATATATCTCTAGGGAAGCTTTAGTCCTAATGGCAATTTGGTATAACTAAAACAGCATTTTGAGACTGAAAGGGTAAGGAAAATACCTTAGACAGCAGCTTTATTTTAGTTAAAGAATAAAGGAAGGCAAAACTCATTAAATGGGCTGACATGGGCTATGTATGGATTGGAGTGTGAGTTATATAACCCTATGATGAATTACATTTAAAACAGATGCATTTCACAGAAATCCAATGTTTGAATAGAACTTTATTCCATGTAGTGGTTTTATATCAATAACTATTTCACAATATTATACATAGCAAGTATTGCTCTTTTCTATTCTATGATTTTTTCCACTCATCATTTGTAAAGTACAGTGTAAAAACAAGCTAACCTTGTGCCTAACCTGAAAACTGGAGATAAAACAGTGATGTTTTTTGTGTTTGAGTAAGTTGGTAAAATTTAAACTGAATATTGAATATTTTTTGATTAATGCACTTAGCTTCAAAGCAGAGAGTCTAAACATCACTCTGTTTAAGATTATAATATGCACTAAAAATACAACTGTGCAAATCAAGAATTAAATTTATTTAATTAAATTTGAGGAGTTGCCATTATTTCAGCATAAAAGATCAGTTATTATACTTGTGTGGTGATTTTGTCAGTGGAGTCCTCCTTTCACAGTCTATACAGTAGTGAGAGAAAGGGAGATGAGTAATCCAAGACTATTCCTCCTTATGATGTTCCATGAAATAGGTTGCTGATGATTTTATGTTGGTCTTTTCTTTGCTTGTTTACTGTAGGCCCAAGCAAATGCTCGTGCTGCAGTTCTGAAGGAACAGTTGGAGCGAAAGAGAAAGGAAGCATATGAAAGAGAGAAAAGAGCCTGGGAAGAACATGTAAGAAAATAAATCTGTTACCTGCAGTCAAAGTATGTAGGGCCATATCTTTGTATAAATAAAATCCTATACTGTGATTTTTCAAGACAAGTAGTTCTGAAAGTGGAGAGAGTATCTTGTATCAATCAGAATTCCCTAATTAGAAGCCTAATCTAAAGCTATACCTAAAGTCTTAGGTATGCTTGCAGGAAGACTTTAAAATGTCAAATCTAAGAATCACTAGGATTGCCCCAACTATTAATGGTCTATTAATGACCAAAATTTATTCTTCTTTTACTTCTGTGTGCTATGGAACAAGAAGTCCAACTAGTAGTAGTATGACTAGAAAAAGCAGGATGTAAAGCTGACAAACTGGAAGTGCAGTGGGTTGTTGTCTTTTATATGAATGTGTGGCATTATTGTCCTTTTGTAAGGATTACATGAGCCTAATTGATAATATTGTGTTAAATCTGCAAAGTATTCAAGTTAATTTTTGATTTTTTTTTAATTGAATCTATACAGCTGGTTGCAAAAGGGGTAAAGAATCCTAATGTGCCTTTTCATGTGGAAGCTGTAGAACATAGTCCTGTGAATGGACTACAAGAGCCTGGAGCAGCTCTTCCTAAGCCACAACATCCAGTGAAGCCTGGTGTACCTGTCATCTCCATGACTTCTGCTTTGAAGGAAGTGGGTGTGGTAGGTACTTTTGCTAAGAGGGTAAAATGAATGGAAAGGAAATAGATACTGGTTGGAAAGAGAATATCGAGAAAATGTTCAGGTTAGGTAGAAAAAGATCGTTAAGGACATTTTTTGTTTCTAATTAGGGAAAAGAAATCTTAAAAAAAAAGAAAAAAAAAGAAAAAAGAAACCAAAGCTTGGAAGCTGTTGAAACATATCTGTACTCTGAAACTGAAATTCTTGTTTTGAACAAAATAGCTTATGAAAAAACCTAGGCTGCGGTTTCCATTTTGACGAGGGGCAGTTATGTTTAGTCGAAGAAGACATCAATTTCCAGCATTTTCATCAGCCTTTTGAAGAGAGGAGTTAATGAGTTGGTTACTTGGAGGAAGTGAGCAGATAAATTTCAAATTATAGAATTATGTTATATTAATGATTGATTGTTTTCAGTGAGCTTGAATGTGCCTAATATTACAGAGAAAACAAAGCTTAAGATTCTTGAATCTGTTAGTGCTGTCTCTTCTTATTGTCTAAAAGAGCATCTTAATTTCTATTTTGCATACTCTTGGTCCTGATATTGTAAATACTTACATGTTTCCCTCAACTGCTTTATGTTACAATTGTGAAACTGAGCAGGTGTGTGTAACCTTGTACAGTTCAAAATTTTAAAACAATCTGTGTAAATTTGAATGCTAGCTTTTGTACTTTTACCTAATCTGTTTCTAAATTTCAGTGTAGTGTAGTACTTCATACTGCATTCAACCCTGAAGGCTATGACTATGGGAATAGAGTGAAACTTACAATAAAGAGCATATATACAATGTAATACACTGAAAGATGTCAGATGATAGCTGGAAAAATAAATCATGACAAATACTAAAATCATTAGCATATTTTTTCTACATGGACAGTTTGTCTCACAGTATTGTGACTATAACAAACTGAAAAATAGTGCCCAGAGCAATTGGAAATGGACAATATGTGCCTTGTACACAAATTATAAATTCTACATTTTTGCCTGCAATATGTAGTTTGCTTATTTACGTGTCACTTAAGTTGTCTCTTCTCCCTTCCATCTTTTCTTCACAAATTATCCTTGACTCTGTGTTTGCCACTTTTTTGGTTCTCTTGTGGAATTACTCATTTGTAGCATAGGAATTTGGTGGCATTTTGCTGTAGAGGTAATTTCTGGCTTTATCTCTACATGTTTTGTGCTCTGAAATCTCGTTTATCTGTTTAAATTGAGTGATACATTTGCTCATCAGTTTCAGATAGTGATTGGTTCAAAGATGGAAGGTGCTCTTGAAATGCTGTCTTTGGGACAGAATAAAACAGAATAATCAAGCATTCTGTTTGAGTCTACCTGCAGTTCTCATTGGAAAGGTTTTATTATGTCTATTACTATTCTCCAGATCATTTTTTTCTGACATGTCCTTTTACTTTTTATTTCATGCTTCTTTGACTTAAAGGATGAACATGTAATAACTGTTGTCCAGGAATCTGAGGAGGAAATAAAAAAGCCAGATTTTACAACACAAGTATGTCAAATTATATATAGTTTCATTTAGGTATCCTTTTAAGAAAGGCACTATTTTAATACATATGTTGGTCCTTCTTTCAGAACAAGCGAGACATTCTGAGAAGATTAAATCAAAATCTTAAAGCTCAGGAAGATGAGAAAGGAAAAAATGAGAGTAAAAATACCTCTGAATCAGCTGGATCTGAAGATGGTAAGGAGCAACAAGGTGACCAGCCACTTCTGGGAGATCGCAAAAAATGGGAATCTGGGGCATCTGAGTTGGTCGTTCCTCTAGCTCAGTTATCGTTGGAAGAGTCTCTCTCTGGAACAGAGTGTAAGTACTTCTCCTTTTTTTTTTGTCACCTTGGTATTAGTAAATCAGTTTGCCATCTTAGTGTGTGTTTTTATAAACCAAGTATTCTTTATTATTATCATCTTGTTATCAGTTACATGTCATCCTCTTCTAAAAAGTGTGTGGTTCCCTTAATTAAGAAATGAGGCACAGGCTGAATAGTTAAATGGGCCTGCAGGAGATTCAATAAATAATTTCATAATTTCAAAAACAAAGAGTTACCTAATTAAATGCATGGTTACTTTCTTTGTGTCTTTTAAATAGGCACTAATTTAACAGAAAGAATAAAAAGCATTTAAAATATATGAAAGTTTCTTACTTAACTTGAAAATCCTGTTATGTTATCAGTAGGAAAAAAAAAACTGAGTTTTTTTTCGCAGTTTATATCTGTTATTTCTGTTGTGCCTTTCTTAGCTTTTTCCTTTCTTAAATGAAGACTGTCATTCCAGATTTTCTAGTTGCCTTCTCTGATCCTTTGGTTGGAAGCCCTTTTTCCTGGTTTCAGTATATCTTACTGAAAGTTTGTTTCACATTGTAGAAAGAAATAATCACTGAGAATGTGACAGATTTCCATCTATGCATAGTAGTTTTATAGTGCTAGAATGTTAGAAGATCAAGAAATTTCTTTTACTCTGTTTTTCTTTGTTGCTTTATATCCTGTTTTCCTTGGAGGGATAATTAACAGAAATAAATGCCAAAGGGGATAGCAAGACAAGAAACTTTCTAGTTTACCATTTCAAGTGAAGTTCAAGACCATTCCATGCCAGTGTTAAATATCTCTCATACTGCTTTCTTTTGGAGTGCCTGAATTTCTGAAAAGAGCTACTGTGGCTGTTAAGTTGCATATGTCAGCTGGTATCGAATAACTCCTGTTATTGATTGGAATTGGCAGAAGAAAAACTCTAAATAAAAAGTCTTTAGGCTGTATGAGTTAGGGTGAGATGACATGAGTTCTGGCTTTGTAGCCTTTTTAGTTTCAAGTTTTATGGAGGTTGTTTGATTGTTTATTATATAGAAAATGAATAAAAAATTCTAATTTAGAAATATTTTTATGTCTGTGTCCCAAAGGTCAAACTCTGGGGGAAGTAATTAAATTAGATATTGGTGAACCTCACAGGAAAGTCTGGGGCAAAAGCCCTACTGATTCAGTTCTGAGGATCCTAGGAGAAGCAGAGCTGCAGCTGCAGACTGACATACTTGAGGAGCAAGAGGAGATAAATGGTAAGCACAGTGGGTAATTATCTGCACTGCAAGTGTAGTGAGAGTTTATCTACTGAGAAAATTTGAAGTAATAGGAGCATATCCTTATATTCTCTCTTGCTTTCTACTTCTGGGTGTTGTCTCAGTTCTGAATGTAAGCACAAGCTGATACTGGAGGACACCAAAATATTTCAAACTCAGTGAAGTGGTAAGAAATTAACCAGGGTTTGTGCTGAAAGGATCTTTGTTTTGCTGAAAAGTTTAAAAAATTAAACTTTAAAATTAAAAAAAATTAAACTTTGCCTTTTAATGGAAACAATACTATTTTTTGAAACAATGTCATCATCTGAATATTGCATTAGATGCTTCCTGTAACCTTGTTGGCAGCATGTGACTTACCATATCAGTTGATTTTTTTTTTTCCTGGTCAACTCCTGCCCTTCTTTCTTTTTAAGGACGAAAGGAGTTAAATTTATTCCAAATATAAACTTGTACTAATGATAATGTAACATATGAAATTCAAACTTTAATATTTCTAGCTTTCTTCTCTATAATAGATGTACTAAAAGCATGCAAATTTTTCTTTCTGTTTTCCTTTAAAGAAACAAAAATTCCCAAGTTACCTTATTAGCCAGTGTAGTTTACTATCCAAATATGGTAAAGCACTGTTTGAATAATAGAATAATTTTCTATTAGGTACTGCAGAACTTCTTGAAGGAGATCATCAGTCTTCATCAGAGGAGAAGGAAGAGAAGGCTTTTTCTCCTGTTGGAGCTCAGTCTGCAGTACCAGTTGCTGTTACGGAATCTGTCATGACTGTACCAGAAGAATCTCAAAGAACTGGACCCACCTTGGTACAGAGAAAACCTATTGTGCTGGATGGTAACTCATTTCATCAGTAATTCTACTTAAAATCTGTTTATCGAGTGCAATAAGTGAACCAATAATCCTGTTTACTTTTATATCTTCCCATAAGTAATATGCAGTTATTTATTAACACATTTTAGGTAGGACCAGGTGCTTTCTACACCTGTTTGTAATCTGATTCAGTAATGTATTTAGTAAATTTCCAGAAACATTTTTTGTGTGCTTGTAGAAAACTGCAGAGTACAAGTAGAATCCTAAAGTGCTTCAAATTTTTTGTTGTTAATTTGGTGGGATTTTGGTTTGTTTCTCCCCATCAATTGTGCTGGAATCTTTTCCCCTATATGATACCAGCATCCTTTTGATCTCTGGGGGCATGTTACTGAGGTTTTTAGAAGACACAGTTCATTGGAGCTTTAGGATACTCTACTGGCATCAGAAAAAAACCCAAAACTTTTAGCTCTGGGATTACAAAACTTCTGCTGTTTCTGCAAAATGAGGAAAATTATTAAAGCTAAAGTATTTAAGTGTAATCTTAAAATGTATATTCCCCCATCTTTTTGCTTGATTTGGATTAATTTTTAATAAGGTAAATGGCTATTAATTTTAGAGCCTGATGATTTGGAAGCAGAGGTGCTGGAAGAAAAGGAAGATAAAATGCACCAGAGTCAGGAGAATAAAGAGCTTCCTAGCACTGTTAATGAAGTGTGGGTAAAAGAGAAAGAGGATACGTAAGTACTCTCTTCTGACCTCTCTCTCCAGTTCAAACAACTGAGCTTTAACTGAGTTTTATTTGGACATGTCAGTTAAAATTACACTTAGTTAAAGCTTCATTGCTTGCTGCTGTGTTAGTTTTACTGCACTTGATGACTTCAGTAGACTAATGACCGTTTTTTACATGGTATTTCCCCTTGATGAATGTGCTATAATAGGGCACAACTTGATGGAATGAATGATGCAGAGTTGGAGAAAGCAGCACTCAACAAGTTGCAACCACAAAAGGAAGCTCCAGCAGGTCAGTGCAAGTCTCATGTTCCATGGCTTGGCAGTGTGGGGTGCTTGACACTTCCATTCTCACTGCATTAACCCCAAAAGAGCAAGTTTTTATTTATTTATTTGGTTCTTACTTCTAAAAAGGAAATTTCTGATGGATTAGGAAGACAAATTGTGGGTGTTATGTTTGTCACTTTGAAGGAAAACATGTTACAAGAAAGCTACACTGTATAGATGAACAGGACAGTGGCTGATACCAGATAGTTCATACTAATGAACATTAACTTTCTGAATGTTACAGCTTTTTCAAATGACTGTTTAGGATGTTATGAGAGCTGATTATTTACTTAATTGAAGTGTTGCTTTGTTTATACACATCTCAAATTAATACTGAGATGCAGCTCAATGTCTTAAGTGGCTGCTAATGACAATCTTTTATCTTTATTGCATAGAAGAATTGCTTGTTCTTGGAGGTCTGGGAAGTAATTTCAGAAAAAACATTGTCAATATTGCCAAGTATCATTGGTGATACTCTTGCATCTAGTTAATGATGTCTTAAGCAGACTGGATAGGTTTTTTCCCCCTGTTTCGGTGAATTATATTGAGATAACTTCAAAGAACTCTAGTATAAGGTGATAAGCAACAGATGAAAATGGATGACAGTATCAGACATGGACCGGATAATGAGAAAACAGAAGGCCTGAGAACACAAGCTATAGCTGAGGTTGTATATTCTCCAAAAGTTTAAATGAGAAAATTTCACATTGTAATTGTATTTACTAAAATAATCAAAAGTATTTTAGTACTTTTAAAGTGCTATCTACTCTTCCCTCTAATTGTATAACAGAAATTAGTTAGGCGTATTCACAGTAGTTACATTTTCCTTAAGTATCTTGGGGTTTTAATCTAGTTAGATTTGTAACAGACTTTCTTTTACCACATCAGAAACTTATCCCAGTGACTCTCAGCAAGCCGAGCCCTTATTCCAAAGGGTAATACAGCCCACAGCTCTATCAACAGCCTCACCAGTTCTGTCAGCTCAGTCTTCACAGGAAGAGTCTTTTGTACCTCGTTCACGTTCCATATCACCAGCAAGAAATAAAGGCAAAAGTTCTCTGTTGATTGGACTCTCTACAGGACTTTTTGATGCAAATGACCCAAAGGCAAGTTTAAAAAACTAAAAAGAAATACTTTTTTGTTCTATAGTATTATTCTTACTTTCTTATTGAAGTTGAATGAGGCCAGAACAGATGGCACAACTCTTTCAGCAGGTATTTTTATTTGTCTAGCTGTGTCTGCCCTGTAGTTCAGCTACACTGTGCTCATGGTGTCAGCAAGTCTCATGCAGCAGTGAAAGTCTCTGGTTTCACCATTCAGCATTCTATGTTCCAGGTGTTAGTGTAGGAATTCCACCCTTTCTCTGAGACATTACTGAGGGAATTCATGAAGACATTCATAACTTGCCCTATTTGATTTCTCCTTTTTGTGCAGTTTTTTAGAATTATCATTACCTTGCCATCATAAGCCATCACTGAACAGGGCAGCAAAGATATCTTGTCACTTCTGCCAACCAAATGATTTTTCCTGTAGGATTTAATCTACTAGCACAGCTTCTGACTGTGAAGCAGGAAGCCTGAAGAACAGTGAGATCTCATTTTAGTGTTTTGTAAACTCAAACTGTCTTTAATATTGTTACCAAACAGGCTTTCTATTGCCTTTGTAGATGTTGAGAACATGTTCACTCCCAGATCTTTACAAACTGTACAGAACTTTAGTTGATGTTCCCAGTGTAGCGGATGTGCAGCATCAACATAATCTTGAAACAGATGATACAGAAGATGAGCAAGCCAAAGAAGGACCTTCTGACTCTGAGGATATGTGAGTGTATCAAGTTTATCAAGTATTTTAACAGGCATCTTAGATCAAGAATGTTTTTGGTTAGACACTAACTGTTATACACACTATACCAGCATGGAGTTTTTACCCAGATTTTAAAAATTTTGTATTGAATCACCATTTAAGTGTTGTTCCAGAGAACTGAGAAGCTAATGGGGTATACTGCATATAATAACTGTCTGAATTTCTTTCCCAAAATCTATCCAAGGTGCTATTCTGTCTGGTGTCTACAACTTGCATTTTACTCAAACAACTCAGGGTTGATTGCTAGTGCTCTTCTAGAAATAAAAATTTCTTGAATATCTCCTTTCTTTGTATGTTCTGGGAATCTTGCTCGTTTATCTCCTCTACTGTTGTATTAGAAAGCTCTTCAAGTCCCCCAAATTCTTTCAGGGGCTTCAAAATCTGACCCTGGAATTGACTAATCCCCACAGCTTGGATAGTCTGATGTATCTATTCTGATTAGAGCTAGATCTCTTTTTTGCTTCAGACACATTTTTATCTGGATTGGAAATGTTATATTTGCCAGGGTTCTATAATAGTGCACAAATACAAGGATTTTGAAATTACATTACTAATTAAGTTGAACTGAGGGCTTAGTCTTTTTATGAGGCTGTGGGTTGTGTGTCGTGTGATACATTGGTATCAATGCTGCCCTCATGTGGGACTCAGGTCGCAAATAGCTGAGGGAGGGAGGGTGGAGGGTGTCTTTTTTTTTTTTCTTTCCCCTGCAGCTAGACTAGCTTTTTGATTTGCTGCTTAACAAAAGAAATGAGCTCTTTCTACAGGGTTTGCCTTGCAAAGTGTTAATTATCTAAACTTTATACCACATTCCTTTAGTATGTTTGGAGAGACAGATACAGATTTGCAGGAGCTCCGGGATTCGATGGAACAGTTGCTTAGGGAGCAGCCTAGTGAAGAATTGAGTGAAGAAGAGGAGTCTACTTTAAAGGCTAATGCTGTGGAATGCATAACAAATGGTACTGAGCTGGATGAAGGAGATGAAAATAACCCCAGCAGTGAAAGTGCTCTTAATGAAGAATGGCAGTCAGGTATAATTTCTGTGATACCTGTTTTATAACTTATTTATTCATGTTAAAAATTCAGACACAGAATAATGTTTTAGCTTCATTAACTTACAGTGAAGTAAAGCTCTAATTGATAGCTTTTATACATAAATTTTAAAAAATCAGATAATATTCAGACTTTCTGAATGCTAAGGTCAGCATCTAAGCATCATTCCATATTGCAAATTAAAGCTTGGCTGTTTGTTGGGTAGTGATGGTAAGTGCCTTTTTCTCTAAGTTGTCTAAAACTTGGCTACAAGGAAGATCAAAGACAGAATGCATTGTACGTCTTGAATAATTCATGGTTGTAAGTGTGAAAAAGAAATAGCAATTGACATGACTGGAGTATCTGGGATTCAGCTTAAATTACAGTTAAGTAATTTAACAGGCAGTCAGAAGGAGCATGAAATTATTGACCTTGTCCTTAGCCAAAATTAGGTATTAATGCAGTCAGACTAAAAGTGAGACAGATAAATTAATTACTGCTTTTAGCATTTTGCAATTTTATATGCACAACGTCCTGAAGTCTCATTTCTGTATTTTAGATTCTGGGGGAAATAGAAGTATTTTACACTTGCTGTAAAATTAAGTGCAATTAGAAATATAGTTAAGAAAAGATGCAGAAAATCAGTAACTCATCTAAAACAAAGCTTTTGTGTAATTTTACTGAAGAAAATTTTCAACAAATTGAACATCTAATAATACATTCCAATAATTATTATTTTAAGGTTAAATAAATTTTGTTAATGTCTTTAAAAGCAGTGCTAATGTTATACACATGGAATACTATCTGTGTTTGTGATTCTGCTGTTGTTGTAAGTGCTGGTGTTTAATACCAGTGTCCTACCTTCTAGATAGTCTGTAAGAATTTCAAGTTTCATTGCTGGGGCAGGGAGGAAGGCAGGCCAGCCTTCCAAAGGGTAACAGAAATTGAGACAAAATCAGCTCAAGATGTTAAATAGAGGATTTTAAATAACCTAATGGGGTTTTAACCCCATCTACAACTTTTCTTTTTATTTTAATGTTAATTTCTTATTGATTTGACTGTTGATATTGAATGATGGATGTGATTTGGTCAGACTATACCTTGCACTAGTCATATATAAGAATTGTAAGTAGTAGAGTTCTAATACTAAGTCATGAAGTCTGTGATCTACCAGGTAATAGTATTTAAAGGTTTGATATTACATGCTCTGAAATGTATTAAGTTTTTCTCTGGTAGACAAGTTCTCTCCAAATTTGAATGCTTATTTAAGAAAGTATTTTTTCTTGCATTTTACAATGAAATTTTACATAGGGATTCTGTCTTGTATTTTTTAAAACATCCTTTTTGTTAGATTCACCTAATGTTTTACCATTATAAACCTATTTTTTAAGGTTTCTGTAGCCTATAAGCAAAACTATCCTGATTTCTCTCCTGTATCTTATTGCACCACTGGGCATACTCAATTGGCTACACAAAGGAGATGCACTTATAAAAGAACAAGGAAATCTGTAGCTAAATTAGTGCTGGGTTTTTTTAGACTTTCTCCATGGAACAAGATGTATCTCAGGACAGAAAGTAATGGATAGGTAACATACATATCCTTATTTTTTACTGGAAGACAGCTGCTTCATTAAGGAAATCCTTTCCCTTGTGTGGGACAGCTGCCACATCCTTCATGAGTTTCACCTCAGAAATTTATAGAGTGGTGGTATGGAACTTGACCTAATTTGCTAACCAAAATTCTGCTTTAAGACCATACCTTGTTTTCCTTCAGGCTGAATATGGCTAATTGTCAGAGTGGGGATATGGAGGGGATAGCTGGATGCTTCCCATTTGGGATTTGGGATTATTTTCAAGAAAGGGACTATTCCTATTTTCTTGCACATTGTCAGAACGTCTGCCAACATCATCCAGTGCTCCTGAGCTTACCTGTTTGGTTGCTTTTAAAGGATATTTGTTTTAGAGATTTTGAAACACCGTTAAGAATGTAGGAAAACTGAGGGGCTTTTACTGATGTTTTCTCTCTTTCTAGATAATAGTGATGGAGAGATTGCCAGTGAATGTGAAGAATGTGATAGTATCTTCAGCCATTTAGAAGAGTTGAGATATAATCTGGAGCAGGAAATAGGCTTTGATAAATTAATCGAAGTTTATGAGAAAATAAAGGTTTGTGGAATAAACTCAAGTGGAAATATTTTATGAAACAAGCACCTAGGACTGTTTGCTGTGCCAATTAACTAATTTTTTTGTATGATTAGAGTAAAAGGTTTTTGCTATAGTCTTTTAATCTGTTTTGGCACACTAAAATATTAACAGAGAAAATGCCTGGCCAGTGGGTTAAAGAGAAGAACATTGGGTTATACCATGAATTGCATTTAATAAGTTTGAACTATTTAATTTTATACCCATTTTACTTTTGATAACATGGTTTGTTCTTTCCCCTAGTCAATACTTGAAGATGAAGATGAAAATATTGATATTTGTTCAACCATAGTTCAGACTGTTCTTGGAAATGAACAGAAACACCTGTATGCCAAAATACTTCACCTGGTAATGGCAGATGGAGCCTATCAAGAAGGTAATCTCAGTGTATCCTGGCAGTTATAGCTTGTCTTATCTTCTCTCTTGGCCATATTCAATATAGGTTCCAATATATTGTTATCTATATATTATCATAGTATCACAGAATATAGAACATATCTTAGTATTTTTATTCCTGCAACAAAATGTGGCAAACTTTGCTGACCAGTCTGATTTAACAGAATTTGCATGTACAGTCAACTGTAACAATAACTGGCTTACAAAAGGTACAATATAATTATTTAATTTCTGTAAAACAGTTTCACAGACGGGGGAAAGGAAATCCAGCACAAAACTTGCAGAATCAAGACCATTTTTATCTTAAGAATTAATGAACTTTTAGCTAAAATAGTATTACACTTTCTGTGATGTTACTTTTAATAGGTTGCACCATCACTCCTTTTCTGAAAATTTCATGGAGCTCTTTATCCTATAATTAGTATTTTTTCAGAAGACCTTGATGTGTATGTACCATCCATCTTAGTTGGTGACTCAGTAATACATTAAAATAATTTATTTTGCTCTGGAGCCCTGCCCAGCTTTAGCACAGGTTACAAGGCAGATGTTCTTCCATCTCTCAGAGTTACTCTTAGGAAAAACTACTCAGACCACCATCAGTGAGGGAATGCTTTTGATTTTTTTCTATTTCTCTCATGTCAAAAATTTAACTGCTGTTAAATATTTTTAGATTTCTAATAGTGAAGTCTTCACTGGAGAGGAGAAAAAGAAGAAATCTAAAATTTTAATTAGTTTTATAGAAATCTGAAGCATCATATATTGGCTTTAGAAGTGTGTGTAATTATCACCATTTAATGTATTTCAGTTTTCAAAAAAATATTCTAATGTATGTTAACCAGTATGTACCTTCTGCATCTTTTAAGTTCTTTTACAAATACGTTGCATTAGCAGTGCAAGGTCAAGTAAGTGTATGGCTTTCTATGACTTTTATATGTAAATACTTGGGGAAGGGTGTCTTAAAACTACTTACAAAAACATAATCATTTTTTAAGTTCTAATTCAAATTACGTTTTCCTGATTTTTTTTTCCTACTGATATAGAACTGCTAGGTAAGAGCAATCAGTTCCATGTTGTTTTCATGCTGTGTTAGAGAAGTATGACAGAGAAATGTCTGAAAAGTATTTTTTCAGGCACAATTTATTGATTTAATGACAGATTTGGAAGATACATTGTAGTAGTTCATTTTTCCAGTATCCAAAAGACTGGCAATGCAGAATAACAAGAAAATGGTTACTATAGTGTCACCATTTTCTTTTCTTGCTACTCTTAAGGATATTTTAAAACTAGTACTAAAAGGCTTAAATGAACATTTGCTGAAATGTTGGCTTATAAATTATAAGCTGTTGTCTGAGTGAATCCTATTAAAATGAGCTGACTTTCATCTTGCAAAATGCTGATTAACAAGTGGCTATTTTTATTAGATTCATTTCTAATTCTGTATTTTACAAATCTGTGGTAGCATCCAAAAAATGATAAGAAAAAGTAATTCTACACATTTCAGACACTTAAATTAAAAAGTCCTATGCTAATAGGGGTGAAGAGAGGACAAGTGACAGACAGAAGGATCTTCATGAGCTTCTGTCTCAAAAGTCTTATACTCTTCAAATAAGAAATGTTGGGAGAAAATCTGTTGCTCTTTCCTAAGAGGATTGTTTTAACTGAAGCAGGCCACTTGAGGTGCAACGATCTTAAATTCACTGATCCAAGACGACACGATGTTCAGTATTTGTATGTAGTGCTTTAAGGCAGCTTTGGTCATGGTCACCTCATTGGTGAAGACTTAGTGGATTCTTGTGTTATTGTTTACTAAATAGTGGTTTCTAGATTGTTTTGTAGCCCTTGCTTGTGTTTCTGTGTGTCTCATTTTCACCCTGTCTCTCCCCCTTTTCTACTTTTTTACAGGTAATGATGAATAACCCTGACTCAGGAAATTCCTTAGTGCTTACTACATGTCAGTGTCTGAAGTATGCACAACTGAACAACAGATTGTAGTGGAGAATGTAACATGGGTCAGGAAATGGAAGACTTCAAAAAAGAATGTTGACTGTATGAAAAAGAAAGAACATGCTTTTGAAACTGAGATACCTTTAGAGTTCTCTTGTGTGGATTTGTATACGTGTTCCTTAAATATTCAGTGCCCGAAATTTTACAAACCCACAGCAACCAACCAACAACAACAAAATAAAATCAACAAAACCCGAAAACCTCAACAAACCAAACAAAAACCCCCAAACCTGTGACCTATCAAATTAAAAAAAAAAAATAGAGAAAGAAATACCTGTATGTACTCTGATACAAAACTGAGACCTATAATTAAAAGACAATTTCTGCCATATGAACAGGGAGCTGGTATGGTAGAACAGTTGGAAAAATTACTGTGTTGTGGAAATACATCTAGCTATTTACTTACACACTTCAAGTAGCTTTTCTTTACACCTACACAAAGAAATTATTTTGTTTTTATTTACTCTCATGGTTGTATTTTAATAGTATCTTAATCTAGTCATCCAGTTCAAGCATTTCACTTTTATTGTATTTTGAAGCTGAAGGCTTCTGTCACATCTGAAATATCTTGATGCTGTTTCTGAATCAGGGCAGACTGGTACATAAGTCATCATTGAAATGTCTGGGTGGGGGGTTGAGATTGTGAAATCCATTTGGAGCTAGAATACTCTGTTTTCCAAAATTTTTCTCCTTTTTCTTCTTCTTCCCCTTCCCAAAAATCCCAGTTGTTTGCCTCTCTTGAATTTTGTAATCTGGTCAATGATGATGTACTACACTCTTGAACTGAAAAGGGGGAGGGAGTTTCCAGTTTGGCTTTGAAGTCTGAGTCTTCTAGTCATTGCTCCAGAAGCCACAGGGGAAAATGAAACATTGCAGCCACAAGTGCTGTGTCATACTTCACATCTTCTGGCTTCTCTATTGTATAGCTTGGTTTCCAGCCCCCTACAAGCACAACCAGGTTTCTTCTGACACACATTTCCTCATTCGTTGTGTCAAAGCAGTGTGATACAGGGCAGGCATTAGAGATTCTGTTGGTTTCCAACCATCATCTCTAGTTTTACTAGTTTACTAGTTTACCCATTACAGTAAGTCTCTTCTTGTGAATTTGATAAACTGTCAAACTTCCAAGTGCCCTACTGGAGAAAAATAGGTTTGGTTTCTTTTTTTTCAGTTACAACCAGCCACAATTTTAAACTGTCAAAAGTTGCTTTTTCACAAAGTAAAAACAAGTATATATATAAATATATATATAATTTAAACTGTCAAAATATGTACATGATTTTTGTATAATTGTTTTATGGTGTCATTATTAAAATTTTGCTCACTGAAAAGTGTTAATTTTTTTAGACAGATACCAAACTTACTCTAGTTCAGCATTATCGTGGGAATCTGCAGTGAGAATAAAATTAATAATAATAATAAATTGCCTTTAATAGATTATTCTTTTTATCTTTATTTTTTTGATAAACACCTCTTATTTTGTCTGCTGAGAAACTATGATCAGCTGTTGGAAACAGCATTGGTTCTGGGCTATGCTGCCTCTCTTCTCATTCCCTTTCCTTCTTTATTTCCTTTTTCTTAACTTCCCGCTATAAACCTTTTAGCAGTCTTCTCTTCCATTCCACTTTTCACTACTGCATAATTTATCCTCCTGAGCTACATCACTTATGACATTTAGCAAGGACGCCCTAAAGACTCTGTTAAAGAATGATGATGAAGTAATTTTCCTTTTTCAGGTTTGAGTTTTCAAATCATGCCTTGCCCACCTTCTGGAGAAAGGGAGGACTCAAAACCTTTAGATTTAAAATAATATAAAATAACTGTATGGAAACAACAAAATATACAACTGGTATATTCTGTCCTCTATGGTTTTGAATCCCCTTAAGGTGATACAGTCTTACTGGAGTTAAGGATTGGGCCTTCCTTTAAACTGAAATGAAACGAAGGGATTCACTTCCTTTAAATTGAAATCATATCATTGCTGACAGTCTTCATTTCTTACACTGCTGTGTACTGGCTTGCTTCTGGTGAGAAAAATGGGCATCATCTGCAGACTGCGAGATTTACAAACAGCTTTTTACCAATTAAGAATTCGAAAAATACATGTAGATTGTGGACAGCTTTTTAAGAATAATCTTCAAACCTGCCACCCAAGTCTGAATATCCTTGAAATCCCTCAAAAGCTAACTTAAAACCGACACAGTAAATAAGTTTGTCTGCAAAAGAAATACTTTCATCTGAAATGTTAAATCCATATTTAACATATTCTGTAATGACATCAAGGACAGTGTGGCTGCAAGATCTCTATGCAATTCATTGAGATCAGTTGAGCATTTGGCTTGTGTGCATATTACATTCACCTTTGAAGAATTTTCTCTTGTAGTTCTAGTAGCAAATTGAGATACGGAATGGTATTTTTCACACAAAATATATTCTGTGAACTACATAACACTGATGTCTCTGTCCTCAGACTTGCTTCTTAACCCTTGAAGCCAACTCTAAGTTCAGTTGAGGAATGTTTAAAAAAAACCCAAAGCAACCAAACAAGCAAAAAACCATCAGCAGAGAGAAGTAAGACCTCCAGTGGTGAACTGGTTTGAGCTGAACAGGTACAGAACTCTACTAGGAGCACTGATGCCTAAAATCTT
The DNA here is from genome assembly GCF_965231275.1 of Zosterops lateralis. NCBI lineage: Eukaryota > Metazoa > Chordata > Aves > Passeriformes > Zosteropidae > Zosterops > Zosterops lateralis. The sequence goes on from NC_139766.1 coordinate 38,635,723, forward strand.
TTTTGAAGAAAAAAGTCTGAAGAGGCCTGATGAGTGCCTATTTGAAGTTACTACTAGAAGAAACTAAAGAGAAAAATGTGTTATCTGGTTGGGAACATGAACCAAAGCAGAGCACAAGTTTTTCTGTGGTCTGTTAAGTGAATGGCTGATTTAAATCAAGTTCAATCTACCACAATCCTAACAAGGCTATTCGTGCTCTTGAGAAATCTGCACTATTTATTAGTAATTCTTACTTCAGCTTTTACTGCTTCTCCGTCCCTCTTGCTCTCATTTGAGCATAAATACGGGTGTCCTGGGGGGGGACACAGTGGGGCCGGGGTGGGACAGGAATTCCCAAGGCCCTGCCATTTATTAATTTTCCTTCTACAAGGCCATTTTCTGAAAATGCCCATAAATACAATTTTTTGTCTGTTCACAAAATTTTACATTCTTTTTCCTGGAGGATGATAGGAGGCTTATAGACTCATAGAACATCCTGAGTTGGAAGGGACCTACAAGGATCACAGAGTCCAACTCCTGGCCCTGAACAATCTCACCATGTGCCTGAGAGCATTGTCCAAACGCTGCTGGAACTTCGGCGGTCACTCTGAAACCATTTCCCTGGGGAGGCTGCTCCAGTGCCCAGCCACCCTCAGGGGTAGTACCTTTTTCTGATTTCCACCCTAAACCTCCCTGACACAACTTTGGGCCATTCTCTCGCGTCACTGGTCACTACAGAGAAACGATCAGTGCCTGCCCCTCCTCTACCCCTTAGGAGGAAGTTACTGCAATGGAGTCTCCCCTCAGTCTCCTCCAGGCTGAATAGACCAAGTGATCTCAGCTGTCCCTTATATTTATTACTTCCCTTCTCAGTCCTTCACCATCTTTGTAGCCCTGCTTTGGATGCTCTCTAGTAGCTTTATGGCATGGTATGTCCACTTTCCCCAAATGACTAGATGTAAATTTAAATAAAATACAAGACTTTTAGCACAGAAATGTATGGTTGGGCTCTGTATAATCTTCTCCTCTTCCAGAGCTTGGGGTAGAAGCATGCCCCTGACTAAATTGTTGATTTGACTTCTGTCTCCACTATAAGCACCACATCAGAGCTCAAATAAAGCTACACTCTACATAATTTTATTAGCTGTGATTAACCAAAGGCAAATACAGAAATGTAACTTTTCAATTCTTTTAAATGTTTTTCTTTTCAAATAACTGCTTTCTCAAGTCTTATTTTACCATTTGTTCATTCATGAACCATGTAAACTCAAATTTAGCGTGAAATAGAAATCAACGTTTACCATTTCTAAGCCTTTTTTTGCCATTTTTATCATAGCAGTTTAAATGGAGCAAATTTTATAGTTTAACTAGTAGTTTTAAAACCCATAAAGAGCTTTCTTTAAATTAAATTTGTTTGTTAATGCAGTTCACCCTTCAGATGCATTTCCAAGTTGATATGTTTTCCAGCTGAGCTGACGAGTTCATCAATTCAAATTGTAGCACTTAGAATGGTTGGCTTGTGTAAGAGTCTTAAAAACACTTCTTCATCAAGTAAAGCTTAATTGAGCTGCATCCACAAAGATATATTAATTTGCTGTTAATTATGAGACATATACATATATGTGTGTATGTATATATATGTGTGTGTGTGTGTAGACATATGGATAGATAGAAAGATAAATTAGATAGATAGATAGATAGATAGATAGATAGATAGATAGATAGATAGATAGAATTCAACTGCTGCTCCTAAATTCCTAAATTGCCTGCCTTGAGCACTTCTGATCTGGTTCACTCTTCCGGATTTTATTTCCAAGACATTTTTAAACCAAGATGGGATTTAGCCAATTCCATTCACTCTCTTTATAACAATACAGTTAAGAGAACTCACAGAGCCAAAGACTTGGAGAGGTTTTTCACATGAACTGCACAACGCAAGCCAAAGCCATGGGCAGGTTGCAGAGTGGGAAAACTCCAGCGAGGGAGCATTTCCTTAGTTTCAGGATGGCTGTGATGGTTCTTTTGCAAGTCATCCCTGAGGTTGACTGTATCAAGTGTGAGGCTGGGGCGTTGCGTGATTCACTTTTGCTTGGCTGAGGGATGTTCCCTTAGGGACTGTAGTCAGCCAGGAAAAAATACAGTTCACATTTAAATAGGACTGTGGCTTCAGCTGATGCAGACATGCTCTCAGGAGAAGAGAACCAGTCATACCCTAATTTTTGCTGTATCCTGCACACAGTCCTGACAGTAATCTCTCCCCTAGGGGAAGGGATGAAGTATACATTTTGGCTGTGTCCTTGATATAGAATAAAACTTCCCTAAATTCAAATTGTTGGCTAAAAGACTGTGGTTCCATCTCTCTTAAAAAAATTTAAATCTCAAGCAATACTTCAGGGATGCCATACCTTTCTTCTATGGGTTGCCCCATGTGCAATCAAATGTTCTTACTGTTCTTTGTTTTATTGCTGCTACAACTATACTGAATGCTGTCAGAGAAGTTTTGCAAAACTAAGGAATGCAGCTGTTTTCTGAAGTGATTGATTTGATATAAATACAGAAAGGACAGAAAACCTAAGGTGCCATTAATGATGAACCACAACTCTGTCTATTGTGGAGCTCTACCAACTTGAGCCCTGCTTAAAAAAATGCTTTTTATAAACTGCTGTAGGTGTTTTATTTCCTCTAAATTCTTTGTATGGATGTGTTTAAGAAAAGACTGGATATGACACTGCCATGACCTATCTGACATGGTGATGCTCAGTCAAAGGTTGGACTCAATGATCTCAAGAGGTTTTTTCCAACCTCATTTATTCTGGGAATCTGTAACAATTCTTGATAAAGATGTCTGAAAGATAGAAATAAAATGCAACTAATTTGCCACAATTATACCACATTCAATTGATCCTTTCCCACTGACATTAATTTTGATAACTTACATAGCTGTTTGGAGTATTTTAATCCTCTTCTTTAAACATTGTAAGAAGAACCTAAAAGATCAAGTCTATGTCAGTCGAGCTTCTCAACAGAGTACATGGACATGACATTGGACATACTTTTATGTCTTTTAATTATTAGAAATATGAGTATACTTTATTTTTTTATACTCTGTAGTTCTAAGCTTTATTTAGTAGACCTGTATTTATTGTTACATATGTGGGAATTATTTCAATGGCACTAAAATATCCCTGATGTGATTTTTAGCTTAGTAATGCAGCACTGTTTTCCCAGCTGTGGAAAAGCCTGACTGCGGCAAGCTCTATATCCAGTGCCACTGTGGCCTTTAGTACATTAGTTAATGATCACAATGCCCTGAATAACTTCACTCACTTTATTTACTTAATACTGCTTTGTTACCTTTCCTCAGATGACCACTATTGCTTTCTCTACATTGGACAATCCTCTTTGTCCTGAAACTTCAGCAAATTCTGACTTCACAGACCATGAGGTCAAACATTGCCAGGTAGGAAAGGAAGCACAGTTCAGTCCTGGCCCACAGCCTTTGTTAACCATGCAGTGACACTGTAGTAACTACTTTGCTCAGATCCATAATGGGCAGACTTTCCACCACAACCCTGGTCTAGCTGTACGTAACAGTAGTGGAGCATGGATGAGCACAGTCATAAGGCCTCCCTCCTCACAGTAAAATTAAAGAAAGCTTGAGTCAGATCCCATTGGGATTTGTTAAGTTTCTCCTGTTCACCACAGTCTGTTCTTTCCCTCTGCTGATGATTCTCAGGACCAGCAGAAGGAAATGTTCGCCCACCCTGGTGCTTGGGCATGAAGCAGAGCGTCATTGATTAAACTGCTGAGAAGATGGGTGTGAGCCAAGGCACCAGACTCTGAGCTGCATTTGGTGAGGATATGAACACGTCTTCCATTCTGCTTATTCTGCCACAGTGAACACAATCTCCATCAGAAGGATGGGATATAACAGATGGAGCTATAACTTAAACCACTTTGTAACAGTTCCTAAAGCTCATCTGTCAAGGATAGTGCCAGACTGCTTGTGCAGTGTTAGTAAGAGAAATTTATGTATGAACATACAATTTGAAATAGGCCTGCTGAGGAGCAAAAGCTGTGTAGCCTGTAGTGCTTTTCTTGCATTAATCAAGTTGTAATGTATTTACTTAGCACTATTTTTGTTTTCACTTGCTGGCAAAATCCCCACAGATGTTTTATTTTGCCTTACAGCAGTTAAAAAGGTGAGAAATGTATAACTGAAATAATTTACTAATTGTGTAATTTCCTGGCTTATCACACAATAAACCATGGGGGCTTGTTAGAGGATGATGGTAATCCATAGTATGACACGTCAGATCACTTCCTACAGTCACTAGCTTTAACAAAGCGATCTATGACAATTCTACTCAGGTATTTTCAGCTGAAATTCAGAAGACTGGCAAGCCTGTAAGATGTGGGTGTCCCCTGTCCCTCCATTGTGCATTTCTGTCTTAGTGCTGTCTGAAGAATATGCTGCTCACAGCTACACTGATGGTCATGGAAATTACAGGTACCTCGTTTCTGGAAATCTTGCTGCTTTTGCAGCCTTAGGGAAATGTATTTTCTTGCCATAGGATAACAGAGAGGTCAAAAGGTTTTGTGATCATTGGCCAGAAGATTGTGTAGAATAATAGAGTGAACTGGGGAAAAAAATGCACTGAAAGCATCTGGGAGGTTTTGTGCATACTAGACAATACATTCTATACTAATTTTCTGTGGCTAAGTTTACTGTTACTGAAGCCTAGAAGTAGCCAAATAAAACAGCAGGGAAGCCTTTTCTGTATTTCTTGCCTCCATTTCTCACTAACATTTTTTCATTTGCTCACTCCCTCTTCCAATGGAAGCTGGGGGGAAAGTGCCGAGTGCAGCACTAATGACATGAAGAAAAATACTGAGGGAAGCAGCATGGAGGCCATGGTTTCAACCACTCTCCCTCCCTTGCCCAGGAGAATTTCAGTGACCTCTTGACACCTCCCATGGGAAACTTTAAATTGACAAGAGTATTTGCCAAGTAAATACAAAAAATGGCATTAAAATAGTATTGTTTCTGACTTAATCCTCCTAAAGTCAATGCAAGTGAGTTAAGGTTCCCAGAGCAGCTATAACACACTAACCTCAATCTTGATGGCTGGGTATGTGAATGTGTAACAGGACTGATTAAAAAATACTTCCACGCACTCACTAATAGTCACTGGGAAAACTGAAAATAAAAATGCCAAAAATTAAGTTACAGCTTGTTCCTGGATTGTGCTGGTATAATTTGGTTAAAACTAATACGTTTCATGTTATGCAACACTATCTAGAGTCAAAATATTAATTTGTCCTACAAAAACAAAGGGGAAGGCATTTCATGCTCATTATAAGCTGATTAGTTATTCTGCAGCGTTTTTGCTGGGGTAAGCTACTCAAGAATGATTGTTGTGACTCTTGGAAAATATTCTGGCTTTACTATATGTCAGTTGCCAATTTTTCCTCTGAAATCTGAATATGAGGAATATGAGAGTATGTTGCACCTCAAGTGTCTCCATACCATACTCCCCTACACCCAGAGAATACATTTGCTGCCCAGCAACACTTGCTGGTCATTATTAAAGCTGATCCTGCTTATTAATAGTAGGATTATTTCTACTCCAGGAGACAGGTTGCTAAAGATCTATAGTTTAGTACTAGGAATTGTTCCTTTGCTTCCTCTCCAGCACATTATTTAATTGAACGTGTAGAGATAAATGCATGTGTGCCAGTCCTTGTCTCGTTTGTCCTGCCCTCTCTTATCTTTCCAGTCTTTTTTGCAACAAGTTGCCAAGTCTTCCACGTATGAGGTAACTCTGCCTTCTTGTTCCCCACTCATGTCATATAGGAAAGGATCAGCACAATAAATCCCATAAATAAGAATGCTTCCAGAAGACAATACCAGAAAAAAATGCTCACCAATGTATGAACTGGTATGTAGGAAAAGACCTAGCACAGGCTCTTTGCTGACAGTTCTTTAGAGCACAGCTGCCTTAGCTATATATAAGGACTATATATAAAAATACATCAGTTTTTTAGCACAGGTGTGACCTTAGAGAAGAATTGTGGTAGAACTGCCTTAGCAGTTTGCAGGGTTTTGGCACATTTACCCATTGTCAGTGCCCCAGTTCATCCACACACAGAGTTGCTGTTTGCATTTTCTGGGACACGTGGGAAAACATTACTTGAAAATGAGTTTGACTATAGCTCATATAAAGTGTCTATTTAAGAGGTATTTAAGGGCTGATTCTTAGCTGGGGGATGGAATCCAGCTGCCTGTTTTCTTTGGCCCCAAGAGCCAGTTTCATGTGATTTACATTTTCAAAGCTCAATGAAAGAGCTTGAGGCTTGGCTTTGAGGCATGGCATGGGTTTTTTTGGGATTGGAGTTTCTTCTCGTGGTGGGGGCATGCTAGTGAGTAAATATTTTACAGCCCACATTCCTAGTTCTACAAAATCAGCAACTCCAGGCTGTGGGACAATGTAAGTAAGCACAAAGGCTGGAATTTATTGCTAGTAATGATCTATGAGATAAGATTTTTCTGCTAAGCCAGTGCAGAGTTCTCTTGCCAGATGTGTGGGAGTGAAAGTGACACAAATCTTTAAAAAAAAATTTAAAAAAAAAAAAAGAGAGAGAGAAATCTTTGGCAATCCCAGAGTGATTATCTAGCCTTGTGGTGCTAGCAGCCTCAGAGAATTCATTTTGTCTCAATGTCCTTATTGACTTAGAAGCCAAGTCTCAAGCTTTATGAAAGAAATCCAAAGTAGTGCCATGAATACTCCATAAATTTATCTCACTTCCTTAATCTAATTTTGAACAAAGATAGTTTTGGGGTCATTTTTTCTACATTCCTCTGTTTATAAGGAACTGTAGTAGCAGAATGATTACGATTCTGCAAAAAAATCACTGGGGAACTTGTCCCTTTATTCCCTTACTTTCTTCCCAATGTAAGTAAAAACTTTCCTTCAAAGTCAAGCTACATCATAAGTCCTTGGTTTTTTTCTTGCAAGATATCAAGGACAAAAGCACAGTATGCACCTGGTACACTGATCACATCCAAACACCTGCCTACATCCTTTCACAAGTGGACCAGGAAATGCAGAGAACCAAAGCTGTAAAAGAGCTTCTGTACCTTTCAGACAACCAAGATGCCTAATTTGTGCTAATGGGGCTGCAACTTTCCTTGGAGATGAGGGCACGTTCCAAAAAGGGATACTAAAGTCAAAGAAAATGCTTTCCCTTGGTACAAGGATACTGTTTTGACCAGTTTGGAACTAAAATGGTAGTGCACATTAAAGGCTGTAGCATTTTAAATTTTTATATCCTAGTACATACACTGTTTCACAATCTATCTCATCACTAATGTATGACAGCACAGCAGAACTGTTCAAGTGTGGCAGAGATGTTTGAAAAGTAAACATGCTGATAATCCTACTTGCCTGTCACATAGCTCTGCCCAGCAGGCACTTTTAGTAAGAAAATGCTATTTTAGGGAAATAAATCTCTCTGAAAAAAACCCATGCTTTTAAGAACTAACATGACAACATTTTTTATTATTATTATTTTTGGCAAACTATCAAACTATTGCAGCACTTGAAATTCTAAAATAACTTAGTTTAGAATTTAATCTTCTTGTAGATTTTGCTGTAAAAACACATGAATTTAATGAAATTCATGAATCTATGAATCATGAATCCACGTGACATGGGAATATGTCACATATTTATCCTGGAGCATCTTACCAGTCCCTGCTCCTAAGTCTGAGAGTATAACACAGCTACAGACTCTTCTGGGACAAAATCCAAATCAACTCTCTGCAGAAGAGATGCAGGTGAAGGGATTACAGTACTTTTCAACAGATTGCCTGATTTGGACAGTAGGAGGAACTGCAGGACTCATCATAAAACAACACAAACCACACTCCAGATACATTATTGCTACACATTTGTCACTTTAGCTTTCATGACCACAAAAGCATAAGTGGTTTTAAAGAGTTCTGCCTCTGTTAATGCACTTCTTGGAATAAGACACTTTGGATAAGGTGTTTGTTAAGACCTGCAGAAATTTCTGAATTTTCATTAGGTTGTCATGCAGTTACCCAAAGGAGAAATAAAATCCTTTACATCACCTGTTGCAGAGCCTATGCTCTGAGTGGACATGAAAATTTCTCATCTAGAAAGAGTGAAAAGAATGCTTAATATGCTCTAAAGATTTTTTTGGTGTGAAAGTGTGAATAGATCTGAGGTTCCACCCTGTTACTCATTGGAGGACCCCAAGGCTTTGGCCATGGATGTTTGATCTTGGAGGGTTAATTTGGCTGAAGGATCCCTCTAGATAAAATAGCACAGTATTGTGAATTCTTCCTTACTGACTAGCTTTATCTTCTCACAGGATTTTACAGAGTGAAGCTGTAGTGTGTTTCTAGAAATACAAAGTATAACAAAAGGCAGAATCTAGGAATTGTAGACCTGACATGATGGATACAGACATTTAAACCCACCACCTCCTTCCCTCTCTGCAGCCCACATGCAAAAGTGCCTCTGACTCTCCTCAGCAGTTCCTTCTCCTGTCTAAATTTTCCTTTAAAATAAACAAACAAACACATACAAACAAACAAACGAACAAAATCCCCACCCAAAACAAAAAAACAATGTGCCAAGTGTCCACTCTCCAGTCCACTTTCCAGACATTGGGCATCTTGCTTCTTTCAGATACTTTGGCAATGAGGAGTGTTAATGAAGACCGAGTAAACTTTGATGAATGTTGAATATCTTCCATGATATTTTTGCTTATTTAAGAAGAAGAAAAATTGTTTGGGCCTTGAAACTCTTCTCATTTGTGTATTTGAACACATTTGGGTGTCCAAAACTCCAACAGTTGTCACAGTGTTCCTCAAAGATAAAACTGGACTTTAGTCATTCCAGCTCACTATCACTGGAAGTGGTTTATTACAGTTCTGCCTGATCTCAGTCTAGAGTCAGTAACATGATAGTTTTACTTCAATATTTATATGATTATTGGTTTACTGTTTATATGAAAGAGCTTTACCCTGTGACTGGAATGCAGCCTTTGCAAGTGGGGAAAATACTAATAGCTTTTTAATAGCTTACAATTTGCTAACAATATAGCAAACTATTAAAGCAGCATGTAAGCATTCCAAAATGTCTAGGGCAGTCAATAATTCTAAAACTACATCCTGAATCATTTACAAATCTTTGGGAGACCAGACCTTAATGGGGCTGGCAGATACCCAGAGCAGGACTGAACACAGTCTGGTATGCTCTGTCCCCACAGAATCTCCCCTGTGGAGAGAGCACCAATTCTAGAGGGACAAAGAAGCATTAGGACCAACTGTGCAAGTTCACAGGTTAGGTCTGTAGCTTATCAGGTGTATGCAAGGAAGGAAAAAAGATACTCTGATTTTCAAATAAATTTATTAAGAATGGATTCTAACATTTCTGCTCCTCTTCTAAAATCTTCACAGCTGTACCATTTAGCTTGATTTCTTTAAACATGCATTCTCCTTTGTTTTTCCTTTAACCTTATTTGTAGTAAGGGCAAATTCAAGCTTGCTGGTTAATGAGATGCAGGCACAATTTTCCCATCAGCATAATGAATATTTAAATCAAGTTCTTGACCAACTACATAACCCAACACTCTATTGTATTTCTACAAGTACAGCATTGAGTGATGCAATCAGGTTATGGGGATCATAAGCACCTATAAGCTCAATGTTTTCCTGTGACTAACCTGGTGGGAATGTCTTATAACAAAAACTCATCCAAACCCTAAGAACTTGTAACATGTTTATTCCCTAATGCCACAGACACTTTTTGTATTGCACATTTCCTCCCTGTGACTCAAACTGAGCTCTTGCAATAGCAGCATTATGTATAAAGTTACAATCCCAGGTTCACCTTGAGAACCAGGTTACAACACGAATACACAAATGATACTGTAATCAAGAAAGCTGGAGCCTTGAACACAGCATAAAGATGTGCTTTCAGTATATTCTGGCTTCTAGTTTTACAACTCATTTCCCCCAACTCCTCACCAATACCTGAACAGCAGAGATCCTTCTGACAGAATGCAAAAGCCTTAAAAGTACATTTGTCATTGATGCAGTTAAAACTAGTTCACAACCCAGAAAGTGCATTAATGATAGCATAAAACTCAGTTTGCCAGCAAACCAATTGGATCACTATCAACCATGCTGAGCTCTTTTCTCCTAGAATTGTTGCCAACAGTAACTGAGCTAGGTAATTTAAAGCTGGTAACTGAAAAAAAACCCCAATAAACCAGGACACCAAAGCAAAACCAAACTGCAATCCTCCCTTAGCTCCCTGCAAATACCTGAAAAGAAAAGGAATGGAGTCCTTGAAGAACATCTTTGCTCATTTCCACCAGAGACCAAAGAAAGTTGGTCATGGGCCATCCTTCATGATGTGCTGTACTTGCCAGTGTAAAACCAGCAAGTCCAGCATGGCCATCAGCAGTAAACTCTCACTAAAGGGATGCCAGTGGGAATTTTGCATGGCCTTTGAAAGGGGATTGCCACCATATATCTCCAGGGATCATTTTACAAGGAAATAAGATCAATTTTTTTGGTCTCTGCCTGAGATCTATATTACATGGGAAAGACTGGCTAATGAAAAAACATGATCCTTTCTGACTAAATTTTAAAAAAAACCAAAAAACCTTTAAAAATACTTTAATACAAAAATGTAGCTCAAAACAAAAACATGCTTACGAACCTAAAAATAAAATGAATTCAGACTATGACTGCCACTTCAGACCATGGCTGCCACAAGACACTGTTGTGTTTTCTTTTTGATAGGACATAAGACCTCTTGTTCCATGAGTCTTATTATGTTTGAGCCTTTTGCAGCTATCTGAAGACTTTCAGGATGGAATTTTAAATATATATAGCGCTAACATGACTTTTTCAGGCACAAGGATTATCCCTGCTGTCAGGGGTAACAATCTTCAGGGATATTCTGTAGAATGAAGATTGGATCTGGTGTTGTTCTGTAGTGCATTAGTGTATTTAGGGCATCAGTTACTAAATGTCATTATGTTTAAGATTTGCATGTTGAAAAATGTGCAATTCTGAAATATCCCATACTACTTATCCAGTAAATTTCCTAAGAATCTAGATGCAGATGACTATAGACTGCATCTCTTAGCCCCTCTTCCCAATAATTCATTAGCAAAACCTGATGGAGTATCTGGAAAGATATTAAGATTCTAGAGGTTTTATAGAAAACAGTGGGCATATAAAAAATAATCTAATATTGAATGTCCCTCCTACAGCAAAGGGTGCAGCAGATGTTGTTCTCTCTTCTTGTGAGCTGCCAACTTATCAATTAACCAGTGTTGCTCAAAGCCAGGCACAGTACAGACTGTCTCACATTTTAAAGACAGAGGTAAAACTAAGGGTACTTGGAAATGTGCCAAAACCAGGAATTATTGCAGTAAGAGTTAAAATAGAAAGTGTGATTGTTTCAACAGAGTTGGCTGAAGAGGCCTTTAGGCTGTTTGGCCCAGAGAGGAAAAATAAGGTATTGGTGAAAGGGAAGGAGTGCAGAGAACACAGTGAGTTTATTGCACTAAGGATGCTGACACAGAAAAAAAGGAAAGAAAAAGGTGTTACTAGTTCTTTCTGCTACTGACATTGTCTTTTGCTGGTATTCCTCTTGTCCTTTGCTTCTTTCTTTACTCAACAGCTTCCAGGTGAAGAGAAACAACATGCATTGGAGGAAAAAAAAGTGTGCCTGAAACCCACTGACATTACACTAAAAATGTGTAAAATACAAATATTAATAGACATTACAATGTTAGAAACCCAGGTGGTTGAGTAACTGGAGGGCCTCATCTTTCAAATCTGTGTTTTTAAGGGATTTCTGCTCTTTGCATCATGTACTTAGTAAAAATTGTACAAGGAACTAACGAGCTGTGCATAAGGATGGGAGAATTTCAAGAAGTGAGGCCTCTCACGTAGAAATGTCTGAAGAGTGCAATTCCCTGCTTATGGCTGGTAGTAAGAGAGAATAAATGCTTCAATGTAACAGCAATTCTGTTCCTTTCAGTCCTGGCACCAGAGTTTTCCAGCCTCTCTGAGTCAAACAGTTCATGAGTAAGAGGGCAGTGGCATACATCTGCACACACCCCCACGATTTTTTACATGCATCATAATTGTTTGAAAATTAACTACAGCTACTGCTCAGGAAGTAACATATTTACCAGACACTCTTCAGAGTGTTTACTGCTTTGGTTTGTATTCCACAATGTATTTAGTATTTTACAGACTTTACATAAAACACTATCAAAGACCAGCCCTGATAAAGGGGTAATCTTTTTATCCTGCTTCCCTGAACTTTCATCTTGCTCCCCTGGTGCACCACTTGTGTTGTAAATTCCTTTACTGTTTTAATAGATATTTTGCATTCCTTAGGCAGCAAACTAAGTTTAGACAACAGTAATTGTCTTGCTTACAAAACTATGCTAGAAAGGCTGGCAAATTATTACCATGAGACATTTTGAAGAAACTGTGTCCAAAAGTGAAATCCAATTGTGAGATGAGACTGTTTAGATTCAACAAGTCTCTGTTTCAAAAAGGTCTCTTTTTTTCTGTAGTGACGGCATTGACATGGCAAGATAGAGGAATACTATGAGACATAGGAATATTCTTATGTATCAGATGTTTATACCCTCCTATTTATGTTATGATACTCCCTGGAAAGCACAGACATAGACCAGAAACCCATCTGTATCAGTTTTCCTAAACTCCAGAATTCATGGGGGAGGAAATCTTATTTCTTAATGAACTGTACATATTTAGCAGCTTCAATATTTTCCCTACTATGACTGAAAAATAAAATAAAATATTAGAGATGCAGTGTGAATACTTACTTGGAAATCCTATTAATCAGAGAATATCATTACCCTTGGAAACAACAAAGTTAGCATATCCAGAAAGTAAGACAGAAAAGCCTGTCATGCTATCAGCTTATCCAAACCTACACAATCCATGTGTGAAAAAGAAAAAAAAAAAAAAAAAAGGCAGCTTTTTATATATACACAGAATTCAGTAAGGATGACAGCAAATTTAAAGTTACAGAATATCCTGAATTGGAAGGGACTCACAAGGACCATCAAGTTCAGCTCCTGACCCTTCTGGGGACAGCCCCAAGAATCACAGGAGTGCTGGAGAGCCTTGTCCAAATGCTCCTTGAACTCAATCAGCCTTTTGCTGTGATTCGCTTCCCTGGGGAGCCTGTTCCAGCACCCAATCACCCTCTGGGTGAAGAAACTTTCCCTTTTATCTAACCTAAACCTCCCTTGACACAATTCCATACCGTTCCTTAGGGTCATCTTGAAATCTAGAACTACACACAAGCTTTTGGATTGCTTCCTTTTTGAGTTGCAGTTGGCAAGATGAATAACTGGAACTTAAACATTTGTCCAGCTTTTCCATCGCCCACAGACAAGGGGTCTCATTTGATTTTTAAAAAAACGGGCTTTAACATCTTTTTGTTTCATGGTAATTTGTATGTATCTCAGGGTTTACTTCCTCCTTCATTCCCAGTTTTGTAGGGAAGTATCTCCCACAGCACAGCCCGAAAGCAAGCGCATCATCTCCTGAATACAGAGGTGTGTGGGGGGAGCGTGTGAAGAGAGGCACCCACCAATTTTCTGGCATCATTTCTTTAATTAAGCAGTGCTATCACAGAACCGTTTGGTTTGGAACAGACCTTTAAGCTCAGCGAGTCCAGCTGTTAATGCAGCACTGCCAAGCCCAGCACTAACATGCCCATGGACAGGCTGCGCTCGACCTGGCGAACTGCAAGGGCCCGAGGGGGCCTGGCCCGCCCGAGGGCCGCGATGGACGGGACACAGCCCCGGCCCCTTCCCCTTCCCTGTGCCTGTGCCCAGCCGGGCCCGCCCGAGGGCCGCGATGGACGGGACACAGCCCCGGCTCCTTCCCCTTCCCTGTGCCTGTGCCCAGCCGGGCCCGCCCGAGGGCCGCGATGGACGGGACACAGCCCCGGCCCCTTCCCCTTCCCTGTGCCTGTGCCCAGCCGGGCCCGCCCGAGGGCCGCGATGGACGGGACACAGCCCCGGCTCCTTCCCCTTCCCTGTGCCCGTGCCCAGCCCGGGGGGGCCCGAACCCCCCGCCCCCGGAGCGGAACGGCCGCAGCCCCACCGCGCCCCCCGAGAGGCCGGGAGCGGCGGGCCCACGGCCGGGGAGCCCCGGGGAGCCCTGCCCAAGCCCGCCCAGCGTGAGGAGCCTCCTCGGGCGGGCCCCGGGCACCCCGGCTCCTCCTTCGGTCGGGCCTGGCAGCCGCAGGCCGGTATGGCTTCCCACAGAGCGAGCGGGGACAGCGCTGCCAGGAGCGAGAGCGACCACCCGCCCCCGTTCCCTCCCGCCGTCCCTGTTCCCCCCCGCAGACGGCGGCGGCCCCGGGTGCCCGTCCGGGCTGCCCCCAGCGCACAGGGCGGGGGAAAGCGCCTGCTCCTCCTGCCCCAGGAACCCGCCCCTGCTCTCGCACCGCCCCAGCCACTGCCCCAGCCACCCGGCGAGGTGAGGCGGGTGGGCTGGCGGGGGAACGAGGCCCGTCCCCGCCCCTGAGGGGCGGTGCTGCCGCCGGGCCCCGCCGGGCCTGCCCCGCTCCCTGCCCGCGGCCCCGCGGCCCCACGGCGGGGCGGTGCCGGGCGGGGCGGGCCGCCCCTCGCCTCAGCGGCCCCTGCGCGCCGGGGCGGGCTCGGCTCGGCTCGGGAGTCTCGGCGCTGCCGCGGCGGGAGAGGCACCGGCGGCGGCTCCTCACGGGAACAAAGCGGGGGCGGCGCGGCCGCACGGTGAGAGCCGGGCGAGGGACGGGGAGGGGGCGGCGCTGGAGCTCCCCGGGGACCCTGCTCTCCCCGAGGGGCGGCTGGGCTCGGCTCGGCTCGGCTGGGTTCGTCTGGGCTCGGCTCGGCTCGGCTCGGCTCGGCTCGGCTCGGCCCGGCTCGGCTCGGCTCGGCCCGGCTCGGCTCGGCTCGGCCCGGCTCGGCCCGGCTCGGCTCGGCTCGGCGCGGCTCTCGGAAGGGCCCGACCCCCCTCCCTGTGCCCAGCGCCCTGGGGCGGGGTGACAGCCCGGGCCCTGCCCGCCCCCGCCCGCCGGGAGCCGTCCCCCTGGCCCCGTGTCCCCGCGGGGACCCTGCGGGTGGCTGTTCCGGGGGCAGGGGGGTAGAGCCGGGAGCCGGGGAGGCGGTCCCAGGGCAGGGCAGGTGGGTGCGGGCCGGGCACACGGGGAGCCGCTCCCGCCGGCGGCTGCGGGGGCTGGGGGAGGCGCTCAACTTCTCCCGGCTCCTCCGGGCACTGCCCAGGTCAGCAAGCCTCTTTCTGCCCGTGAAGCATCCTGGTGTAACTTCTGGTGCAGATTTTTTTTTTTTTTTTTTTTTTTTTTTTTTTTTTTTTAGGGGGACTCTTTAGTGGTGTTTGTTTTTTGCATAGGCTGAGCTGGCCGGGGCTCGCCTCCCTCTGTGGCCGCATACGCAGCTCTGTGCTGTCCTGACGCTATGGCAGGAGCACTTCCTGCTGTAAATCACTTGGCGATAGTTTTTGAAGCCCTTCTTAAAGGCGGCACTGTAATGAACCCTCAACCCTCTTGTCAGTGTTTGCGGTAGGCTCAAAACCTTGCGAGCTGGAGGCTGTGCTCAAGGCTGAGCTGTGCAATGTGCTGCAGTAGTTTTCATGGAAAGAGGAGAAATGTGGTTCACTCTTGGCTTAGTGTTGGCATAAAAGTAATTCCCCTTGCTGTGCCCTGTTGGTGTAGGCTGTGTGGGTTTGGACCCCATTGTAGTTACCTTTGCCATCTTTTTGTTGTGAAAGAATGCTAATCTCAAAAGTTCAGAGAAACTGATGTATTAGGAACTATGAAAAGTATGCTTTATTATACTGCTGTACTGGGGATACCTCTTTGTTCTGGAATAATTTGAGAAAATAAAATCATTCAGACAGAAATTTATGGGGACTTGAATTTAAAAACCTTAGCTCTTAGCATTTGTTAAATATTTTAAATGAAGAGATGCATTAATGTAGCTTGCTATTACTGTATTCACGTTTCATTTATTGAAAAGATCTACTGAATTAGTCTAGTGATCTTTTAGCCCGCTCTTTGTAGGAACATCATCATGTAAAATGGTCTTGCTGACTTCTTCCAGCTTATTAATGCCTTTTTCCCCTCAAAAAATTTCAGAGCACTGTCAGAAGAGGAATGGATGTAACATGATACCCTTGCAGTACTCAAAACACACAAATTCCGCAAAGGTTTGTTTTCTCATTAAATAATACAAGGAAAATGGATGAGTCGGCTTTGCTGGATCTGTTGGAGTGTCCCGTTTGCTTGGAACGCCTGGATGCTTCAGCAAAAGTCTTGCCTTGCCAGCACACGTTCTGCAAACGCTGCCTGCTGGGCATCGTGAGCTCCCGCAGCGAGCTGCGGTGTCCCGAGTGCCGGACTCTGGTGGACTGCGGCGTTGACGAGCTCCCCAGTAACATTTTGCTGGTCAGACTACTGGATGGCATCAAACAGAGGCCTCGAAAGCCCAGTGCTGGCGGGGGGACTGCCGGCACAAACGCTCTAAGGGTCCCCATCAACACTGGAGCTAACTGTGGATCAAAGGACCCGCAGAGCTCCCAAGTTGGACAGCAGCAAAGGGTGCAAGCACGGAGCCCTCCTGTTAGGGTGAGTATCACATAGTGACAGTATTTTGTTGCATTCCTGTCCGTTGCTGCACTGTTTCAAAACAGCTGATGGCCTCTGCTTTGGGACAAGGGCAGTCAGACAGTTAATACGGCAAAACAACGTGATTTTGAGAATTTCTGTAGATTTCTAGCAAAGCATGTTGGTGTTCCTATCAGTATGATGTTATATAAATGCTAATAATGCTTCAGAAAGCATTAAAAACTCTCATGTTTTGAGACAAGAAGAAGAAATTCTTAACTGTCTTATTCAATGACAGTCAAATAGGGCAAGGTAACTTATGTGGAAAGCTTAAGTTACATTAGAGATCTTGTAAAGAACATTTGAAATGTTTTTTTAGTTTGTCAACTGCAAGACTAGAGACTTTGTTTTGTCTCATGCACTTTCTGAAAGGATTCTTACAATCAGTAAATTTCCTTTAAGTTAGACATAATGAATGTTAAACATGAGGTTTGCCACTGTCTTCTGAGTACCTAAATTTTTACTTTCTTTGCTTCAAAAAGAAAATTTTGAATTCCTGTAATCGACTAAGTTATTTGCACTCTCAGTCCTCATAGTTTTTTTATTAGTTTTTCCTCAAGTATTTTTTCTAGGGGATTTGGAAGATCTGTGTACCATGATGGGAAGACATTGCCTTCTTTATATATTCTAGTTCTTCCTAAGAGCTGTGCAACCTGTAGACTCTGTTGTACCTTATAATCAAGACTCAGTAGCCTCATTTATGATTATTCATTCGAGAACCTGTGTCAGGAAATGTAATTTTATGAGATGACAGACCTTGCTCTGTTTTATCCAATGACAAAGCAAGACAGCTTCCCTGAAAGGTTTTGCTGCCCAGTTTGTTTGAGTTCCTGTGTTTGAAGTGGAGTTTCTGAATGGTTTAGGGGGTTTCCTGTCACCCCTCACTCAGAGGGGTCACACATTGTGACGTGGTGTGGGCCCTCACAGAGGACAGCAACAGCAGCAGGGTCAAACATGGAAAGCCTCTTTATTTTTCTGACTCTACCTACTTATATCCACTTTTTACAGAAGGCCAAGATTGGCCCAAGGAGGCCACAACCTCCTGACTCCATTGGTCACTCTGACCATCAGTTCCTCTCAGAGAACAACTATGCAAAACACAAGATAAATCCTAAAAATACATATAGTTTACATTAAAGCAGTGTGAGAATCAGGCTGCAAAGATTCAAACACTTGAAAGCAAGAAAAATCAGGGGCGGCAGTTTCCATCTTGTGTAGTTTATTCAATCCTTATGAAATGTCTTAAGGAGTTCCAAGAAGAGGACTTGAACGTATTTTTGCAGGACTAGTCTTTATTTTGAAGTGTATCTGAATTATTTAGTTTACTTACCCAGAGAAGGAAGCCTAACACTGATTTTCCTCAGTTGTACTTGACGTGATTGGAATCTCTCCAAAAGATCTTAGATACACCTCTTAAGTTTACATAAGGGTTTAAAATACATTTGTTTTTCCATTAGGTGATACTGCTTTCTCTGCTTGCTGGAGATCTCATTAGATTCTTTACTTTAAAATATAAAAATTATAATTATCAACTCACTTCCTGCTAATGAGTTTTCTCTTGTATATATTAATTGGTGAGGAGAGAGGGTGATGAGTGGGGTTTTTCTGTTAATGGTTTGTTTTTGTGGTTTTGGTGAATTTTCTTTCCCAAATGTAGAATCCTTAAGTATTCTTATGCATTCCTCATGCAATTAACTGATACTTATTGTATATTAGTGATAGTTTTCAGTGTTTTACAGTAAGTCTTATTCCATCTTTGGTTTTGGAGTTTCACAGGCATTCTTGTGCCTTCTTTCCTTTGGGAGACAGAGAAAGATGATGATCTCATCATTTGTCCACTTTGTCCAGAGCCTTTTTTATTTTTTACTAGGAAGCCAATACTTTTAAGAGCATGAACCAACTTGGATGGATAACAAGGTGGAAATATGGACTGCTTTTCTGTTTTCTATATGAAAAATGGTTTTGGAAAAAAAAAAATCCAGAAAGCAAAATGCCACTTTAATGGACACTGTTGAAATGAATGCCCTATTTGTTTTGCTAACTCTAACATAAAGATGCTTGCAAATACAGTTCCTCCCTGGGAACTGAAGAGGAAAATCTGTTTCTAGATGAGTGGCAGAGTCAGATTTCCTAAACTAATTTTGCTGAAGGGGAGCTAGTAAATGAAAGTTGCTGTTATATTAAATGAAGTGAATGTGGATGAAGGCTGTCAAGTCATAAACATTCTGCTTATACCCTGAAGTAATACTAAGCTCATAAATGCCCTTTCAGAGAATGCCATAATTTTCAGAAAAGGTTAATACAGCATGTACTGCAGCATAATTTCCTGAACTGTATCACTGACTGTGGAGTGGCTAGCCCTGTAATTGCACAGTATATTGCATTCTCTGTATGTATGTGGTGATACATGGCAATAAACAAATAAATGGTTCCTTGAGTCTTTAAACTAATGAAGCTGGGTGGGTGGTGAGGATTAACAAATTGTGTGCCTAGTATCTCCCCCACTAGAGTAACCCTGTTTCTTTCTGTAACATCTATAAGCTTTCACTGCTGTAACAGTGGCAATTTCTCTGCTCAGGTTCTTAATCTGTTTTTTTTCCCCTGCTGTTTTGATGTATAAAGCCTCCTGTGCCTTTCCCTGGTACTGGTTGGCCAAAGGCAGCAGCATCCTGCTGGATCTGATGGAAAACTTGTGTTTGCTGTCTGCCCAGCAGTTCTGTTCTAGATAGCCAGTTTGCCTGGACAGCTAACATTTATCCACATGCTGCAACTTCCTCTCTGGTGTGGATGCAAAGTTAATGCTTTTCTCCTTTTCTTCAAGTGAAAACCTTCAGCTTGGGAGAGCTGTAAGAGCCACTGTCAAATCTGCTTGAGACTGGTCATCAGGAGGAAGTTATTGAGGGCTGTTGAGGGACTGCATGATCATATCAGCCTTGTTTCCTTCAAAAGAGCACTCAGAAGTGTTAGGGTCCATCCTTTTATGTTTATGCTCATGTTATTATTTTTTTCATTTTCACAGAGTCTGTCAAACAGAAATTATCCTAGGTTCATTATGACAGTTTCACAAGGGTATGCCTATTGCAGGAGTCTAAAATGTAGCTGTGTGTGTAAGTTGCTCGATGTTGGAGAGCTGTTCTCTCCTACATAGATTTAACATGATCCATGTTTAACTTTTCCTTTGAATTTATATTTGCCTAAGACATACTAAGTCTCCTTCTAGTTTGTTTATAGTCCAACTTTCTGAAGTTGGAGCTATCTTTTCCACAGAACCAAGAGGAGAGTTGTCTAGATAGTCTGAAATCTCATCACTGTTGAAAATACTTTGTAATAAGGTTTTCATCTATTTTCTGGACCAAATGTAGGCAGCAAGAGCTAAGAGAAGAATTCAAATGATCTCCATTAACAAAAAAAAAAAGCATGAATAGCTCAAAAGTTGACCATTCCTGATAGAGTTCATACTTATTCTAAGTAAAAATTGATGGTGTAATTTGAGTCTATTACACTGTATGTTAGTGGAAAATCTTATCAAGAAATGTTCCAGTGCAATGTGAAAGTCCTAAATCTTTTCCCTTTTTGGTTGTTTTTATTCTGGAAGGCCCCATGAAACCTCTGGAGATAACCATTCTCAGTGAAGTGGACTTGAAATGAGAGGGTAAAGAATCATTACAGGCTATTGGAAAATGCACCTTTAGGTGTTAAAGGGGACTAGAGCCACGAGTATCTGAGCATCTGAGTTGTTTGTGATAAATTCTTTTCCACTGAGGAGGAAAGAAAAACCCACTAACAGGAGATTGTTTCATGAGTTTCTGCTAATGCTTAGCAGTGGTGCCATGTCATGTAAACCCATGCATCCATTTTCATGTTTGTTTAACAAGGAAAGCAATACTAAAATTTTAATTTCCTGTATCTGTACTGCTGCTGCTGCAGTCGTTTGTGATCCAGGAGGCTTGCCTGATCCTGGACTTGCTGAAACAGTTGTAATAGCAGAAAGGAAAATAAATGGAGCCAGGTTTTCTACCTGTAGCCAGGGTGTTTGACCTTGCCACACACCTTAGGGCAATAGGGACAGTGGGCCACCTTCTGATCTGTGTGGACTGAAGCAGGTTGGGCTTCTCTGTCAGACTCAGTGGATGGTGTAAGCAATCAGTTTTCTTTTATCATAATCACCCTGGGGAAGAGAGCTCAGAGTGCAGCTCTCACAGTTTGACTGCTGAGCAGTTGCAAAAATCTGACAGGAGCCAAAACAACTGCTGCTTTTGTAGTCATGGCATTGCTGGACTATGGAGATCCTGGCAGAACTTAAGTATCAAAAGAAACCTTTTAGACTAGAAAATAACAATAGGAAAATGCGCATTCTTAGATCAATAACTGTATTATGTTATTGTAAATAAATATAGGGATCACCAAGCATAGCAACAGGTGTACATTGGAACAGATCTTTAAAATCATCTTGGAACAAGTGTTAGTAGAATAAAATAAGACAAAGAAATGTATCAGTAAAGGGGTACTGGAGGGGTACTCTTAGAGAAGGTTCTCATTGTCAGTTCAGATTGTAAAGTATACCCATTTAAAGGAAAACGTAGCTGTAGAAAATGCAAAAAACAGTGGCTGGTGCAGTTAGTTCCAGTTATTGTTATTTGTGGTCATAGGCTGGAGAATCATTACTCGAGGGTACCTGATTTTGAGCTGACCCCCTGACCAAAAGGTTATTCCATACCATTTGGCATCATGATCAGCATATAAATCCAGGGAAAGAAGAAGGAACGGGGGGACAGTTCCCAAGTAACATTTGAGAATCTGGAGATAGACACGTATTCATGTTCTGGAGTGATCATTAGAAAATATTTTGTGATGTCTTTGCAAATCGTATATGCATGCTTTTGTTTCATTTCATGCTTGCTGAGATAGCAGATTCTGCTTTTCATGTTTACATCTTGTATAGGTTTAATTACTTCTGTGTAACACTGTTGTATGCTATGTGAAACTAGAGAAAACTTAATGGAGATCATAAATATAAAAGGAAAGTAGACTGACTCTCATGGTGTTAATGTGTTCCCTTTCAGACATAAATAATTAGATGGAGAATGAGAATAAGCAAAAGGAAGAGCTGTCTCTGTGTCCAAAGGCACTGGGCTGGGATTGAGCGCTTCCGGGCTCCGTTCTGGCTTTGCTACAGACATCCTTTATGACCTTCACAGAGTCACTCAAAGCTCTTTGTGCCTCCCTTTCCCATCTGCAGATATGAGTGATAGTACTTTCTTTGTTTCACTCACTATTTAGACTTTTGCACTCCAGGGCAGACATTGACTTTTTTAAAATATTGGATGTATCCATGGTTGTTTTACAATGGTTCCACAGTCTCAGTTGAGGTCAGTATATCCTGTTAACTCTAAATCATTGACTTCCACATTACTGGAGAACTGTTCATTATCCATTTCCTGTCCCAAAGATGGTGCAATGCTCAGTGTCACATTGTTAGGAGGATTTAATTTTGTTTGGACGTTTAATAGGAAATCACATGAATACCTCAGTGAGGAAAAGCCAGACACTTGAAACATTTGTGGAAGTGGTAGTCCACCCTTCAGCTAGGGAAATTTGCATCTGACTGGCACACTGCTATGTAGATTTCAGTGTGTTTTGAAAAGAATAAGAAGAGAGTATATAGTGTAAATTGTGTTGGTAATGCAGAAATGTTTAATTCCATACTTCGAACTTGCATAGCTACCTTGAACCTGCCAATTAACATTAATCTGCTTGATAAAATAGCTGTCAAACTAGTGTAATACCTTTTTAAAAAAACAATTAGGTTTTGAAGTAATCTGATCTATAAGCTAAAAAAGAAGTCAACATTATGTACATGTGATACTGAAATCCCTTTTAAATTTGTTTACAAGTGTTATTTGTGGGGTTTATTGGTGTCTTAAGTAGAAGAGAGGGCTGTCTCTATTTCCCTTTAGTTTCCAGTTTAATATTCCTCCATTTATGTAGATTTGTTTAAAACCACCTACATGAAATAAAATAGTGTCTTTTTTTTCTCCACTTTAATGTGGCCAGTGAGTTGCTCTACTCAAAAAGCTTTGATCATTTAGAAAATTTAAACTTCTGCATAAAAAGGAAGTTTCAAGCCCCTACTTTTAACGGGCTTATGAAGGGAAGGTTTTTTTTAGAGAGAATAAAAATCCTTGAATTTTTTTCTCATATTACCAAAAAAATCAAATACCAATGAATTTGTTTATGTAAGTGATCAAGGATCTGGTTAGAAAAGTTAGTCAGTAGTGCTGGTGCTGTGTTTCTCTGTGCATAGTGTCTGGCTTTCTGCCATGCATTTGGTGGCTTGATAGGCATCAGGTATGGTACAAAGGGCTGGTTGGGATGGGGTCACCTGGAAATCCTCCTTCTCCCCTCTCCTTTAACTGAGTGAAATGGTTTTTAATGGAAATTCAGTGTTTAGCGCATGGGTAGGAACTGCAGAAAACAGAAAACCTTTAACTGCAGCTGTGATAATAAAACTGGAAACTTATTATGATCAGTTGTTTGTCTTTCTTTCGGTGAACTTCCCCTTGCAGTGATTTGACATTCTCCTTACAATATGCTTAATGCCTTCCTTGGTCTTTTCTTTGGCTCCATTGCTGTCCTTTATTCAAATGATCTCCTGCCTCTGATCTTACTGTACTACTTCCAAGAAAAAGAAAACTTAAGTTTTCTTACCTCTTGTGTCCCATTTGTCCATGACTGTGTCAGACATAAGGAACAAAAAATAAACAATAAGAGAACTTTCTTTCTCTAGAGGTATATGGACTATGTACAGTTTTGTAGTATATATGACTAAGATCTGCCAAACACATGAAGAGCATAAAGTATAACTAAATATTACTGTATTGCCTAGCCTCCTGGGATTATTCTTCCTTTTGCTTTTTCTTCTTCTCCTTTAAATCACTGACTATATCCACATCCTAGTGTGGGCAAGAATGTGTCTCAGTAATTAAAGCTGAAATATCATCTGGTCAGTGCTGTTCATGCATCCACCTCGTTACTGCCTTTACAGAGGAAAAGTGTGCATCTGTTAAACCTCATTTCCTGCCACATCCCTCTGTATTAGACAGAAATACTCATCTTGGAAAACAGCAGTGAGATCTTGGGTCAGTTGAACTAGATCAAATCCTTTACTTTTCATATCACTAGATCAGAGTCTCTTTGGAGAACAGGATTGGGGTTTTTTTGGACTGAGAATTGCTGCCTTGAGGTGAGCTGGATTAATCTTAGAGAGCAAGTGGCCCTGAGGTGAGAGAGTTGCACATCCAAGTGCTCTTTTCTGCACTCCATTTCTTTCTTAGGTGTAGAGGGGAAGATGACAGTATTGTCCTATGACTTGCAGACTGAACACTGGAACTCATCCTGCTTAGAGCTTTGGTGCACTGAGCATGCCACTTACCCTTTCCCATGGATATTGCCAGAGTTGCCATGCAGTTGGGGTGCAGAACCCGAGCTGGGCAGCACAGAGCCAATTGGTTAAGTCTGTTTTCACATTTGCATCCTCTAAAATACCAGGAGTTTGAGTTGGGACTCAGAAAGATATTCTAGAGAGAAGGGAAATCACTCCAAAGAGAGAAATTGAGTCCAGTATTCTGAAATCTTTAGACATGTGATGTTTATCCACGTATCTTTAAAATGTCATTCAATGTTTCCTGGAAACCTCCAGATTTGGATTCTCCAGTTGAAGGAAAAGTGAAACACAGAAGTTAACATTTCATTTACACACACTGTTACCAAAGTGTCTCAGAATCTGAGCCTGCTAGGTACACGAAAGTCAACTGTGGTGCATGTAAGCAATCTGTCATACCCTTACAAGCTTTGGGTTGTGACTCTCATTTTACATTTGTGCCACTCAAGTATGTGATTTATTGTCTGAAGGTAAGTTTTTGTAGTGTAAGAGTATAAACACTTCAGAATTTTAAGTAATGTCACATCTAGGTCTTTGTTCCTATCTTAATTGGGTGTTGATTAATCCCCTCTACCACCACCCTCCCCAGCATAAGCACTTTAATTTTCAAGTATTGAGAAACCAGAACCTGTGAGGACGTCTCTGATCTCTACAAATGAGGACAAGGTTCTCTCGTGCACCATCCCTCTCACACAGTAATTCTGTTTGAAATATTGCTCATATGCTTGGCCTTGCACATCTAATTTTTTGAATATGGTGTGAATTTCTGTTTGAGTTTTTGTTTGTTTGTTTTTAATTGAACTAAAAGCTCTGTTCTGGTATTTAAATATTCTATCTTTCTTGATTTTTCAGAGTCAATTATAGATAGTCTATTTTTATATTCTGTAAATGTACAAAGTATAATTTTATAGTTTCTAGCTGAAAGTAGGCTATTAATCATAAATGGATTTTGATCAAAGGTAAGCATTTCAGTGTTGTTTAAATATTAATATAGATAGTGTTCTCCTCGTCTCTGAAGTGAAGGACTGCTGCCAGTGCTGTTCAGAAGATAAGCCTAGCATCAAGCATCCTGTTGGACTTTGTAACACCTGAAGTGCTCCTCAGTCTTTAGCATTTCTTTGTTAATAAAACTGATTTTATTTCATTGCATTAGTGTTGCAGAAAGATAACTTTGCTTTCCTTTTTTTGTAGAGGAAGGATGTGCATATTGCCTCTCTTGACTTCCTCTTTTCAGCATCTAAGATTTCAAAATATACATGTGCTTTGAAAGCTTTTTAAAGAACTGAACCACTGTTTTACCTTGTGTGAACCACAGTTCTACAAGACAAGCTTTTGAAAAGCTCTGATTAAAGACAAAAGTACTCATTTCCAGCAGACTTTCAAGCTGCTGAACTCAAGAGAAGGAATGTAGTCATACTTGCACAGAGGTGGCAGAACATCAATACTGAATAATTTGAAACATGTCTGTCTAGCCCTTTAGGTTATAGTATTTATTTTATTTATATTTAAAAAAGGTAAGAATGAAGCACTTCTGACTTTGAATGACTTTGAAAAATGTTAAAATGAAAAATAATCAAAGATAATCAGATGATGATCTAAGTTGGCATAAACACGACATAGCTATTCTGGAAGTTTATTTTTAAAAAAAATCCAGTAAAGTTGAGTTCACTTCACTGTGGTAATGTGCCCTTGAGTAGCAAAGAAGCTTTTATTGTGAAGCTGAGAGCATGTTAAAGGAGAATCAATGTCTGATGGACCTTCACTTGTTCATGTGTGCCAGTGCCCTTGTTTCTCACATGGCTTTCTTATGAGCCAGCTAAAGAGAGGAGACTCTTATCCACACTAGCAGGCTTAAGCCATTTTCAAAACCTGTTTAATTTAACACAGTTTTAAATCCACAGCCTTATTAAGTTAACAAGCCTTCAGCCTTACCACCAGGTTCTGTAATCCTCTTATGTCTTGGGACTAAGCAGGGCAGGGTTAGTCAATAAGCAGATGAACAGATAATCTTTCAGAAGACAGATCTTAAAGTTGAAAATGCTGATCTGAATTTCCATTCACTATATGTACTACCATGGTACTTACAACTTGAGAAAAAAGTTGAAATTACTATCTCTTTGTTTGGGAGGAAGAAGAGTAAATAAATGATTTTTAAGAAAATGCATTAATTCCTGGCTTGCAACCCAATAAAATAAGGTTAATTTTTAAATATCAAATGATGCAGGTAAAAATAACCGTTTGTTTCCTTGCTGTTGTGCATATTCAGATTAAAATCATCTCATGGCTGTTGCACAAGCTATTTTTGCAAATCTTTCAGGCAAACAGAAGTCTATGGACCTGAATTTAAAGACCACAAAGAACATTATGCCAATAATATGGCCTTGGCCACCACTGCAGTCTGGATATTGCTTCTGTTTAGTTTTGGCTCTTCTAACACTACTGAGCTTAAGCTGTGTCTGTCTCCTGGGCGTAACTCCTGAGGTAGTAGAGTTGGAGGAATTAAAAAGAAGCCATATGTAGTGGAAGAATTCAGCTTAACAGGAGGTTTCCTGCCAGACGTGTTCACACAGCACCAGAGTAGGAACAGAGGAAGTGGATCATACAATCATTAATGTTGAAAAAGTCCTCCAGGATCATCAAGTCAAACTTTTGACTGAATATCACTATGACCACTAAACCACATCATGAAGTGCCACATCTACTTGTTTTTTGAACACTTCCAGGGTTGGTGATTCTGCCACTTCCCTGGGGAACATGTAGGACTCAAACCAGGTCCAGGAGATGGAAAGGGTGATCCTGTGTTTGGAGAGGGTGGCAGAAGAGCTGAGCACACATCTAGCCTTGAGGCATGAAAGCAATCACCTCATTGAAAAGCTGGGAGAAGGCCTCTGGGAGGAGACATTTCAGTTCTGATGGGTCATAAAGACCCAAATGGTCAAGTAATAAGGGAGGAAGAGAGACAGCGATGTTGAAAGAAAACAAACTGTGGTAGTAGGCTTGGAACATAGCAATAGACCAATTAGATAAAATACTACAGAGGAAATGGGATCAAGCAAATGACTCTTGGCTCACTGGAATTGAATTAGAGATTTGGTGAGGGGGAAGTGCTGCAGGAGCAAGCTAAAGAGGTAGTTTGATGTTTGGGGAAGGTTTTGGAGAGCATCAAAATAGAAAAGTTGTTATGGAGGTGTTGGCTAGACAAGAGGTGAGAAAGAAATGTAAGTGTGTTGAGGCACATGCCATCTTATTTCCTTCAGTATGTGTGTATTTGAATGCTGTGTATTTTATTTTTCATTGCTCGTTTTGTAATAGTGTGTCATGTAGACAAGTACAGTTCCAAAGTGGTTGAAGAACTTCCATTCAGAACTTTGAGTATTACTTCTGGTGTATCTCTCCAGATTCTTAAAATGTCTGCTTTATTACTAAAAATGTATTCTCATTGTTCTTATAGAGTCAATAAAGCTATAAATTCTGTATTTTATTAAATGAACTCAAAAAGAGTATAGGAAAAGGGTGGCTAGTGTCCTAGGAATTGCTGGGAAACTGAAAAAGATTCTCAGAGAAGGAAGAAAAAAAATCAACATAATCTGTGACTGTTATGATTTGATGGCATTTTCTTTCATCTTGCTTCTATGTTTCCTCAGTCTTTTGTCTATTCCTTCAATTAGTAATAACTGAAAATAAGGATTTAAATATCATTACAGAACATGGTTGCAATCTATTCTTTTGAATCCAGTAGTGATGATAAGAAGAATAGATTTTATGGTACATGTTCTCCAAAAAAAAAAAAAAAAAAAAAAAAAAAAAAATTCAGTATCTTTTCAATCTGTTGGAGCAGCTCACCTTTCCGTAATACCATTAAAAGAACTACCTTTCCAGAACTATAGTTTCAAAATGCATTGTTTTTGTTTTGTAAGGGGGATTTTGTTTACTTTAGCTAATAAGGGAATTGGTTTTTCAGTGCAGAAGTAGAATAACTAGTGGGCTGTTTCTGGAAATGGGTTCCCTAAGTACTTTAAAATTTCAATGAATGTTTATCTTCTTGTAGTGAAACCTCTGAGCCCAGAAAGAAACATAAGCATCAAGGAAAACTCATTTCTGACTTCAGCTCTTGTGGTGGATTTATGCTCTTTTCTCAGGAAATCATACTTTTTCATATATTCAGCTCAGAATTGTGTTGCTTGCAACAGGGAATGGATGTTGTTTATGCTTTCTATTTGTTTTTTATCGCCCTACCATTTAATGGAACAGCATGAAAGATATCAACATTTATTTTAAATGGCATAGAAGAGAAACCAATTATCCTCTGCAGTCCATACACAGGTGGTATAGATTTTTCTATTTAAAAATAAAATATTATATAGTATGTCTTAAGCAGTTATATAAAGGAATATTCATAATTGCATTTATAGTGTTTGATAGGGAGACTTTTGCTTTAAAGTATAATACTTGTTTCAGATTTTCTGAGTTTACACCAAAAGAATCCAAGGAAGATGAGGGTATGAGTTAAACCAGCTCAACTGTCAGGAAGTGTTTGTTTCTTTTTTTTCTCTGCAGCAATCAGAATTTTATGTAAAAAGTGCCATTTTTAAAATATTCTCTGAGTAAAACTTTATGTAATGTGGCATCCGTATTCCTTTTAGAGATTTTAAAATGTCTGCAGTTAGGCTTTACCACAGAGTTCCTTATTTTTTGATGTTGTTGGGAGTTCTATGAGTTACAGAGATAGATAGATTGATGAAGTTTATGCCCATTTCCTTGGGGTTTGTAGGCTGTGGTTGCCTAGGTGGGTGTATATTTTTGTCTGTAGTGTACTGCTCAGTTCACAAGTAAGAGCTTATATTAGAAACGGTTAAAAAAGAAATACAATTATTTTAGAGACAGTTTGGTACTTGCAGTCATGGAAGATACGGACTTATAATATTCAGAGGTACAGTCCTTGGAAGAGACATCTGAATGTATGAAGTTTTTCATCTCCTTACAAGGCATTTCAGTGCTGCTTCGCTTAGATACAGTCAGATTGGAGCTCAGTTGTACATAACCAGATTGAAGTTCAAGGTAATTTATCCAACTCAAACCTCACACTAACTTGGTTATTGTAGTTAAGCATGTCTTACAGCTTGAAAAACCTTTCAGCCCAGTATGCAATAACCACAGCACAGTCTCACCTATAGTAAATGGAAAACAAAGTATTCCAGTATTCCACATGGTGTTTCAAGCAAACCTGAAAGTTAATGCTTTCAGGAATTAGTAAGTTTTGTTTGCATAAGATACCTTATGATGTTAGAGAAATCGTCTTTGTGCTCAAACACAGAACTTCACCCTCAGATCTAGACACTGGCTGCAGTTTAGTTTAGGAAATCTTTGTGCTGTCTCTTCTAACTACTGCTATTTTAACATTAACATTTTAACATTAATGTAACATTAGCACCCTGCATCTTCTTGGGAACAGCATCTAAATCTTGGGAAGTCAAGTACCTCTGGTGCTTAAAGCTAGAACGTTAGTAAGAATTTTTAAGATTTCATATGAACCAAACTCAAGTTATGCACTAGTTTTCTAGACTTGAATGCATAAATGTGTTTAGAAACAGAGATTCATAGTCTTTCTGCATGTTTTGTTTTTGGGAAGGAAGTAGAGGCAATGAAATTTTTGTGAGAGTGTGGCTTCTCTAACTTAAGGAACACCCTCTACTTTTGCAAAAGATCAAACTTGGCACCAAGTTGTTGGGGCTTTGTTAGTACCACAGAGCTCTGGTTTTGGGTGTGGATTCCAATTATTGAAGTTCAGGCTGAACATACCATTAGATGCCAAACTGTGCTTTGTTTTTGGAGAAGATAATTGTTTTTTATAGGATAAATGAGTTAGAATGTCTTAGTAGTGGTACTTGGTGGATGAAATAACATTTGATTTGTTCTGTATTTTGAAACAAGAATAGTTTTTTGCAGATTTCTTTCGTCTGTTCAGCATATAAAATTTAATGGATGAAATCTGTCCAAAGGGGTCTTACGTAAACACTCACTATGTTTATATTTTTCAGGATCTTGTAGCTATAGAAATAGAATTGCAGTTTTGAACTTTGCTATTAAAATATACATTGGAAAATATTCTGTTGGAATACAGAGGAGTGTTAATGGCTTCCATAAAAACAGATCTGGTAAAAATCAGTAAGTGCAGTAGATATCCTTCATTAGAGGGACACCAGTGTTCCTTTGGTAGCTGAAGCAATGAAGCTGCTGCTAAAGGCACCGATCAGCAGAGTAAGTCTGGAACAGGGAAAACTACTCTATGAAGACTGATAAAACTGACCATAAATAGCAGAGCTGGGTCACTGGTGCATGCCTGAATAAAAATGGAATTTTTTGAGAAAGTGTTAACAAGAAGGAAGAAATGCATCAGAACTTTGCATGAACGGTCAAGGCAACAGATGACACTCTAGGGAGCACAGTCATTTCTGATAACATCAACAAATTGCAGGGAGTGCTGTTCCTTGGTCATGTTAGTTGTGGATAAAACAGTGATTTTATGAATATTCTTGGTAAATATTCCTTTGAATTTCATTTTGTCTTTCTAATGGAGGTGAGTCAGCAAGACTTAGGAATGCTGGCTAGCTGTTTGGATTGAGGGCTAACTGATATTTTGTATTTTATCTCTCTGATTTTTATTTGTCTTTCCATGCAATGTTTTCAAAAAGCATTGGAAAAATTTATACTGGATATAGGAATGCCATGTTTTCTCTGTTTTGTCATTTTGTCAGTATGCATGAAATCTGCTCTAAGTGAATCTCCTTAATTAAGGTAAGTCAGCTTTTGGTTCAGTCTTTAATATGCTGTGAAGATTGGTACCAGTGATTGTAGTGGCTTAATCATGTAGACTTTTGGCCCCCTTTCTAAAGGGGAACAACTGGAGTTGTTCCGCTCTGTGAAAAAAAAAAAAATTCCCTGGAAAAAGGATTAAAACCCAACTGTTCACGTCCCAGGTGGGGGCCTGGGTCATTGAGCTAGAGAATTGTTTTGTCATCACTTTCAGTGCTCCAGTAGAGGTTAGGGGAAATCCATGCCAAGACGTCTGTGGTTTGGTGGTTAGATCTCATGCCGTGTTGGATCATGTACTGCAGGTATGAATGATGCTTTTTATGGAAATAGGAATTTTTTCTTTTTTTTTTTTTCTTAATCTCCTTGGTTGTGCCCACAGTGAATAATTTGATGAGATAAAATAATTCTGA
Source organism: Zosterops lateralis (assembly GCF_965231275.1). Lineage (NCBI taxonomy): Eukaryota > Metazoa > Chordata > Aves > Passeriformes > Zosteropidae > Zosterops > Zosterops lateralis. Next base: position 38,667,144 of record NC_139766.1, read on the forward strand.
TTGCATATTTTGTCTAGAAAGCACTTAATTAACCATGGCTCAACGTGTGGTTTTCCTCTACTTTTTGACTATCAGATGAGGAACATAACATTTGTTGTTTGTGTTGGCTTAGTTGTGATATTTCTCTTCTCATTTTCCTCGTGTAAATATGAGATTAATTTAGGAGAAAACTGTTTGTTTCTGACTTCTGTTTTTAATGAGAAAATAGTTTCTCTTGGGATAAACTTTCAGATGGTGGCCCATTATTGTTTTGAAAGAAACTAATATTTGGTAAATCATAAATTAAAGGGTTTTTTTACAAGTTAAATTGCTTTTAAAATGGCAGCTTTATAAGCATACCTAACTTAGAACATTATGTTTCAGGTATGCAGTATCTCTGTGATCCTGTGGAAATTATATGACTGCTATTGAATTTGAAAGAAAAAAACAAAAGCAGTAATCTTAGTTTTGTTCCCTTAAGAATACTAATATCAAAGTACATTGAGATGTGTGTGGACTTCAGTTTTCATATGACCTTGCACACTGTAATCTAGCCTTTTTCCTCTTCAAGTGTGTTCTTTCTAGGTGATAGAAAAAGAAAAAAAAAAAGATTAAATTTTGTGTGCTTTATGTTACTGCACAAAAGCTTAATAGTAAATCTATATTTGAGAAGAATCACTGAGCAGTGTAATACTACTTTGTTTCTTTTTTGTAAAAGTAGAGTAGAACCTCAGTTTTTTTACCTCCAAGGAAAGAAAACAACTGAGGCTCTACAAATGTCATATTATTGAGAAGATACTCATCATGGCTCTAGATGAAGAATAACTGTTCTACTTGATGCATATAGATGAGGGAATAAAAGGGCCTGTAATGGGCTGTATAAAATGTTGGCACTAGAAAGCTGAACTACTGGTGTGTAGAAACCATCCCTTTGTTCCCTTTGCACATTCTCCATTTACTCTGTGCAATACTTCAAATAAAATGGAAAATTAGGGTTGTCATGGGTGTATTTTACTTCTTGCCTTCTACTTTTTTTATTTATCACTTGATTAGTTTTTTTAATGTGAATTATTTTTATGTATTGCTCGGGTTTATGTATTTTTAATCTCTTCTAATCAGGCTGCATCAGTAATGATTATCTTAATGTGGCTATAATGATTTTTAAACTTACGGCTTTGTTGCAGTTTCTGTTGGTGTGAACCATTTAATATAGTTTTGAGGTTGGAAATATGGTCACCCAGCAGAGTGTGCACAGAAAAGACTGCTGGAGAGGCTTGGCACTCTCTGGTCTAATCTACTCAGGGATAATTAGTACAAGCATTAGAGATGGTTCCAGCCAGGCAGCATTAACACAAAGTCTCTAAGGAACCTCTTGTGTCTAGTTTTGTTTCATTAGGATTGGCAGTGCTGGAAGCAGAGGAGAGTGCTGCCAAGGTTATTACCAGTGTATGGCCCAGCCTGTTCTTGGCTGGAGGTGGAACCCAAAACACTGGAGTCTAGCTTACATCACTACTCTGCTCTGGATGTTGCTTAGTCCAAGGCTGGCAAAATTGAGAGAAATTCTTATTCCAAGTGACATTGTGCTGGAAGCTTCTCTGAAGTGAATCATCCTTGAATAGACAAGACTGTTAAATGCTAAGCATATCCACCAGCATTTTCCTGTGTGTGCTTTCAGTGTTTGGGTTTTCCTGTTTGTAAGGATAATGTTGCAATGAAATGTGCCACCAAGGCACATCAGAGCTGCTGTCACTGTCAAAAACTAAATTTAGCCTCCAGTATTTTAACAGTAAAAATAAGCTGTTCATCTATGGCTTAAGCTAATACGTTGCTGAGATGAGAAAGATCTGTTAATGAGCAGTAGCCTTTGTGAGTGTAGACTTAATCATAGTAGATGTAATGATAAGGTTTATTAATGGAATCCTCGCCTCACACTTGCTCTTGTTAAAATTCAGTGTGCTTTCTGTGACAATTATTTGGGAGAGATCTTAATTTAATTGCTGCTTTCTGAAACTAATTTTAGGCATATTTTTTGCAGCAGGTAGTGTATGTATCCCATGACACTCTTCTGCAAAAACCTGTTTTTACTGTTGGTTGGGCAACATCAAATTTTTTCTCTCTGACCCAATTGTGTTTATGTTCTTACTGTCTTTTGCTAGACTGACAAAGACTTGACTGTTAAGATGCTTGATACTGCAGCTTTGATCACATCCATGAACTATGATTTTGGTTTCCCAATGACTGGTATTCCACAGAGATCCTTTGCAGGTAGCCCTGAAAAATAGTAGGTACCTCTGAAAAATAATAAGTGTTTGAAATCCTGCCTCTTCACAGCTGAGTGAAACTAATCTGAGCTGCACAAGACTAGTTCACTGGTATTCACAGTATGAAACACTCTCGAGAGTGAAATGGTTACTTTGAGGATTCCTTCAAAAGTTGTTTTTTCTTCAAAAACAAAAAACTCTGCTTAAAATAGGACAGTGTGCTAAAATTATGATAGAATAGAATTGAAATACATATGAAGTAAGTAAAAAGTGAATTTTTAGTCAGGCACAAAAGCCTTTAGCCAAAGCAAAAGATCATCTGTAGACTGAATAGTAATTGTAGGTTAAATGTTTCCAAAATTCCTTGTATATTAAGCAGGTTTTGACTCCCAGTTAGAGAATTATTTTTGTTGTAGTTTGAAAATTTGGAGCTTTTTATTTTTCTTCCTTCTTAAAAAGCATCTCAGTGACCTTAGAGGGCACAATTTTAAGAAAACAAATTTTCAGTGAATGACTGTCAGTACTTAGATTAACCTGGATTTCTCAGATCAGTCTATTTCATTAACTCCAAGAGAAGGTGGAATGGAAAGAGCTGTCACCATGCTGGCTGGGTGAACAAGGCAGTGCCATGTGGCACTTTTGGTCCCCATACCATCTTATTTTTTATTTTTTTTTTTAATTTATAGTTGCTTTCAGTATTGTGTTTGTATTCCCAAAGAATTTTTAGTTTCAATACTCAAAATTGATTTAAGATTCTTTTACTATAAACCTTTTAAAACTCAATGCTGGATAGTATCAAATAATGTGAGATTAAATATTCATTGATAGATGTGGAGGAGAAATCTTTCTTTTATGAAAATCTGATGTATCAGATTTTAGGATTCCAAGCTACTGTAGAGATTGCTTCTTTTAGTAATATTTCCAACTCTCAGATTATTTTGGAAATTACTAGAACAGAAGTAACGAGCTATCCTGTATTTCCTGCCCTTAAATTATTTTGGGGTGTGGCAGTGATTGATGAGGCAAATTGCTGCCTTCATCTTGAATGGACTAGTCTTATTTATAAATTAATATGTAGATGAAGAAGGCTGTAAAATAGGTTTAATTGTAGTCCTCAGTGGTATAAATAAGGAAAGAACCACTGAATCCTTCACGATTTCAGGTCTTTGTTACGAGTCAATATATAATTTAAACATGGCTTTTAAAAATCTGTAACTTTAGTAGTAGTGGGAAAGTATTAAGTACTAATTTCTATTGTGGCAAAATTAGTATTTCTTGCTTTCTGCAAGTGTATAAGTGAAATGAAGATAATGAAAATTAGTTTCAGTGTACACATTCTGTAAACAACTGTGGAAAAGGAAAATGAGTTATAAAGTAAGAATTTTTCTCAATAGTCATTCACTTGGTGGATAAACTTACAGCAAGTTATATTTCTTTATAAAAGAGGTGGTGTAAATATGTATAAGTTTTTGTGGAGAAGAGTGACAAGAAATAATCTTTTATTAGTTTCTCCATTTTTTCTTGGATTTTTTTTCTTGCCATTGAAGTCTGAGCCCTTAGTGGAAAGATTATATTATGATACAAAAATACTTTCTGAAATATATTCAGTGAATTGGATTACCATTTAGATCCTGTTTCCAGCAGCTGGGGAGTCGAGGCCTGTAATTCTCAACATGTACATTGGAGTGGATCAAGGAGAGTTAGATGGAATCTCATTCACAAAACTACCTCCTGTAATAATGATACGTTTTTCACACACTCATTTGTTTTTGCCTTCTCTGCTAAAGTTTCTTACCACAGTAGCTGATCCTATTGTCCATTGCAATAAGTGTAGCAAGCTGTGAAAATTACATGTTTCCAGAGGTAGGATGACACTCGTTTCCTTTTGAACAAATAATAGGTTGTGTTTGGAAGTTGTTTTCACTTCAGCCTCTGTGTGAAGATGGAAGCACAGCAACAGCATCTGTATTCTACTATATTTAGTAACCATTGTAGTCATACATTCATAAATATTGATTGGTGTATTATTATGTGTTCAGCCAGTGTTACATACAAGGAACCTCTGATGAATTCATACTTTTTGAAAGGAAGCAAAATAAATATATGACGATCGGTAGAAAGAATTAACTTCAACTGAATTTGCTGAAAGAGATGAGCTTGTATCAGTGTTCTAGACCAAATCTAGAAGTATTCTTTCAGTTCAGGCTCCTGTGGTCAGGGTTGCTCCCCAGCCACATGCAATATTACACTATGTGAATTTGAAAAACTTCTAAATTGCAAGAGAGAGTATTCTCGGTAAGCTGTGGATTTTTTTTAAATTCTTTGTAGGCTTGGGTGGACTTGGACATTATGGGAAAGAAGGAGGGACTGGAAGCACTCAGAAAAACCCTGAAATTTGCAGGATGAATTCAGAAACCTTCATTTTTGCCCTCGGTAATAAACTGCATTAATGAAAGCTGTCTTGTAGTTATGGCTGTAAGCTACTGTTAAGTTCCAGCTCTTAAGCTGAATATATGACATTGGGCAGATCACTTTGTGTGCCAAATCACGATTTTTGATACGTTTATCTGTAGCCATTTGAACTGTTACGACTCCTGTTTCCTGCTGAAGGTTATTGATAAAGTCAGCTTAGGCTAATGGGCAGGTTATGAACTGTGCCTGCTGATGAGTTAGCACATGGGATTTTTTCCTGTTGTCCTTGCCAAACAGACTATAATCTTCAGCAGGAAAGTGGAGTAGAAAATAAAAGCAATAACATTTTAGATGATGTTGTAATGCTTCCAGAGAGCTTGAATTATTCTTTAGTTCTTGATCTGTGAAATTAATATAATATTATTTTATCTTTTTCTTTAAAAAAAAAAAGAAAAAAAAAAGTCCACTGCTTATTTACTTTGTGCCTAAGATTAAGGGGAGTCAGAAATAATTTTGTGCTACATTTAGATATTAGAATGAGGAAACATCCATGTACCCGAATAGAGAAATAATACATTTCTCTACCTTGTGCAACTAGATATCTCAGTTGTTGTAATTTACAGAAAGCTTGCCAAAGCAAAATATTTTTCATTTATTAAATACATTAAATATTATTTATTTCATACTAAACTTTTAGCAAAAAATTACTACACCTGAAACAAGGATTAAAAGTAGCACTGTTTTACACAAGCAAGTATTGATTTATTTATGATCAGAGGGCTGAAAGACCTTTCCCGTAAAGCTGAGAAAATTGTAGTTGTTCCATCTAAAGCAGAGATGGCTCCAGGGAGACCTTAGAGCAACCTTCCAGTACCTGAACTAGTGAGAGGAGCAGATCTGTTCTTTATTGTATTTTTGTCTTTCTACAAACCCTGCATCACTCTTTTTTAATGAAATGAGCATGTATAATTTGTATACTTACAAAACATTTGGTTTCTAACACATTTAGATCTTCTTTGTGGGTATGGTGAGAAATCTCAAACATGGAATACTGCATAGTGATGGTGTTTGCACTAGAATATTGTGTGGTATTTTTAAAATTATATATGTTGCTCTTGAACTCTGTAATACAAGAAATTAAGGTTGCTTACTCATAAATGAGTTTTTTAAGATTGTATCTACACACTTGTTGAAATGGAAATCATTGTACTGATTAAATGGAATGAACAAAAATTTCCCAATGGCAAACAGAATATTAAAAGAACATAGACAAGTCTTGGCAAAAGTGGTTACAAACTCCCTGTAGATTGCAGCAATATAAATCAGATATATTTTTAGCATAAACTAGATTACCTGTATTGCGTGCTGTCTTTGTGATTTTTTTCTTTTGAATTAATGTTTAAGTATTTCCATTATGCATTCAGCAAACAGAAAAATGGCCTTTTGCTTATTCTAGCTGTATGTATACAGCTTTAGTAATATGCAGTTAATTATTCACTTCAGAAAGCTGTAATTAAACTAGTGCAGAGTCTTGTCTTTCGCCTTTTTCATGTGCAGTCCTTAATTACTTGCATTAAATGATCTTATAATACAGTTTTTAAAACCTCAGATACACGTGTGTTTCAGTTTTCTCTGCTGAGATCAATAAAAGCTTAGAGAAGTACATACTAAATCACTACAGAGGATGCTGTGAGTTAAGTGTAGTAACTATAGTTTCAACATTAGGGTTTCTATGTTATAAAGCATATTAGAATAAAATGAAATTTCTGTTTAATTTCTTCATGTTTTTCTAAATTTCTTTGTATGAATTTCACTTTATAATGAACGCTTCCTGAAATATGTGGTACATTTATAAGTTTCTTCTAACTGTTTTGCTACCAGGTACACAAATACAACTTTTTCTCTTTAGCGTGGTGCTTCTTTTGAAGTCCAGCTATCCTTGAATTGATCTTTAATAAGCAAGATATCCCCACAGAGCTCAATGCTTTACTTTGGGCTAATTAGTGAAATCTGGAGTTAAGTGTAGAGAGTCTTGTCCTGTGGAATAGAAGGAGTTGAATTAACCAATTGTGTACATTAGCACACTAGTTGTAATAATTCTGTAGTATGATGTTTGCTTAAATTCAGTGTGTATCCATCATTTCAGAGTGTGATGTTAAACATCCTGTCAAATTTTGTTCGAGTAGTCAGAGACAGTGATCAGAGAAGTAGCATTATTATGTTCTGGTGCTACTAATAGTCCCAACTATGAAAATTCAGAGGTTTTACTCTCCTTGTTTGAAGTCTATTAGCATCTCATGCTGGTATGAGTTACTACAATTATCTAAAATATGAGTAGAATAACATCTTTTGGGTTGCTTTAGGCAATTTTTGATATAGCAAATGTAAACCATGAACTGTGGCATCCAATATTTTTGTTTAAACTGAGGGCGGTTTTTTTAAGCTGATTTGCTACTTGAAATAAAGCCCCATAATAACCAAAATGCAGAACTCTTCAATGACTGCTACATTTTTTAAGGTAAATATCACTTTTAAATTAAGAAATTTAAATATTTAGAGGGGTTTTTTTTGTAAAATTTATTCTTACTTTTATTGAAACATGGGAAAAGTGTATGATCTATTATGTATGTATGATGCTATCATCTTGAACTTTAAAAGCAGACTTTTTTTGTACCTTTTGGGTGCTTGTAGCAAGAAGATCTAAAATATGTTGACTTTTTCAATTATTTTTTCAAGTTTCAATTTGTTAGTTATTGTAAAATATTGTGACACAGTGAATTTAATTTTTACTTCTCTCTAGTGTTGTAAAAATAGTGCCTATTTTAGTAAAAGAGTAAGACAATCCGAAATTGATTTTATAATTTTCTGGTTCTTCTTAATTAGACATTCTTGTGGTTTTAGTTGACATTTATCATCTGGTATGAGCCAGAAAACTTTGATTATATGTCGTTAGAATAGATGGGACATTTTAGTGAGAAAACTATATAAATTGTCTATAGCTAATGCAGTTGAAAAATTGGGTGGTGTTTAAATCACAGTAAATATGATTGGAATTGCTGTTTGTCTGATAGATGGTGCATAACTTACCTCACATGTTGAGCTGTGCAGAGATAAATTTATAATAAATTTTTTTAAGCGCTAAGGTCTGCGCATATCTAATCCTAAATGATCATGTATGAACATAAAATTTAAGACCGCAATTGTAAAACGTAAAAGGATTTTTTTCCCCTATTAATCTGAAATAAATCCATGCCCTCAAATAGAGTGACTCACATTATTCTGTTCCAGCATTGAAATGCTGAACAGTTTTCCAGAGAGAAAACTCAGAGCAGAGCAGGTCTGTGTGCTGCCAGCAGCTGGGCTCTGGAGAAGACACTCACTGTCAGGCTCTTGACTGCTTCAACTCTGAAGTGGCTGGAGATTTTCACTGTTACATCTAAAAGATTAAAGCTACTTTGAATGTTGAATTTTGGTGAGTACGTGGGAGGCTATTTGAATTTTTTCCCTGAAGACAGTAGTTCAAATACTCCTGCCGGAATGGGAATTGGTCCCCTTTTAACTCACGCTGTTATTTGTTGCCCTCTGATTGAAGAGTAAGATGGTAAATATTGCTCATCCCAGCAGGCAGCTGGAAGGCAGACAAGAGCATCTCTGCTAAACTGCCAAGGATTTCAGCCTGAGGAACGAGGAGCCAGTTGGCAAAGCGGTAAATGATTTGGCCTGATCTTTGCACTTATTTGTTTGCAGAAGTTGAGGGATGGATTGCAGGAGGGTTCCTGTAAATCCTGATGTTAGGCAGGAACTGGCTATCACGGCTATGCGAAACCCTCTTGCTGGTTTCTGGCATGGGTTACTAAGTGGGATTGAAAAAATCAGAAAAGAAAAAATATAAAGAGTGAAATACCATGTGCAATGTATCAGCTATCCTTTTATAGGAGAGAACTCTGCTTTTCCACAGTTGGGTGTGATGTGGAAGCAGTAGTTGTTTGTGTGATTTGACATGATGTCGTGATGTTTCCATCGGCCCTTTTCATTGCTTGAGGCTGTGGGCTCTGGGAGGCACAGAGCTATAAATAAAAGTAAGATGGAAACAAAGACTTCATTTTTCTTGCTACTGTATAGCACCAGCATGGGGAGAAATAATCTGGTGAATTAACAGGAGAAGAAATATTTTTTCCTGCAGGGTTGCTGGTTCATGGTAGATGTCATTTTGAAAAATTTTAGTATTGCCCCAACCATATCCTCTAGAAACCATTTTTGTTTTGGCAGTGGTTTAAATTGTGCCTATCTCATTGGGTTAACTAAATTGTCAATGTGTTGTTTATAATGTTTTGTATCATTTTTGTAACACTAGGTTTTTGTTAGTGTTTCCATGTAATGCTTATTTTTTAGAAGGATTAGTCAAACCACTTATTTTAGGCTTTGTGTTCCCTCTTTATGTATTTCTGAAAGTTAGGTTTGATTGCCAAAGTATATTTCAATATGTAGGAGTTCTAAAGTAGTTCAAAATTTTGCACTTTTGCAGCTGCCACTTTTCTGTAATCTTTGGATACTTTTGTGTTTTATTGCCAGTATCTTTACTACTCCTAGGCAAAGAACTGTGATCAAGGAAAATGTTATTATTCTGTATTGCTGACTGTGAAAATGACGTTCTTGTATAGTCGTTGAGGAAGTCAAGTCATTTATCCTCTAGACTCTTAAACTGAGATTGTTCTTTTCAGGTACTTTTTCAAGGAAATTTTCAAAGAAGCATACTGTACCTCTATATATGTGAGGAGTGGTTATTAAAAGGAGTTGAGTCTTTTCTCATACTCAGCTGCACAGGTGTGTTACAAAAGCAGGAGATGTGCCTTTGTTCCTCCGTGTATCTGAAGTCTGTGTATCTGAAGAAGCAATAGCAACAGTGGTAATATGTTGTGAAAACTATTAGTGTAGATAAGGATTATGTCTCTTCTAAACAAATACAGGTTTTCTAAGGAAAGGTGAGTTGAAGATCATATATAGACTGGTTTGAGATGGGTGGGGGTGCGACCTGTTTTCCCTCACAATTGCATGATGAAATGTCCATGAAGACATGAGAGCAATGAGGGAATAGATAATGAGGAAAAATAGAAATACCCTTAAATTTTGTATTTAATGTGGTAATTAGTTGTGTCTACAGCGAATTCACTAACTTCTTTTGGTAAATTTATGGGTAAAAACTCAGATTACATTGAAGTACAATATGAATATTTGTCCCTGGACATTCTCCCAGGTCCTAAAGATTTCCTTTTAATTTTTTTTTTTTCTTTAGTCTGAAACAGCGAATATGTTCTCTTTTAAAGACCAGAACAAAAGTGGCAGGAAAAAGTAAGGCAATAATGAATTGCAGAGTGTTACAAAAGGATGAATAACATTCCTAAGGGAAACAAAGTAGGAGGGCAGGGCAAAGGTCATTTAAACGCTGGACAGTAGCAGCTATTGTCTGCTGGGAAAAATGAGGGCCAACAGAAAAGCATATTTTTTTCTCAAGAGTCTCTATTCCCTGCAATAAATATTTGGAGAAAACAAAACAAAATCTAACCTTCAGCATTCTCCAAAGTGCTTCCTTCTAAGACTCAAAGCCTTCAATGCATCTGCAAAATAGAAGGCTATTCCCAAGGAAATGATACTTTGACTGCATATGTTTGTTTATCTAATGCATTCAGTTATGTGTTTTGAGGCATCATAAGGAAAAATTGTAATATATTGTAATATTCCCTCTTTTTTTTCTTCAGTGTCCAAAACATGCATCATCTTGAAATAACACAGTAGGTCATTATTGCAGAAAGCTGCTGTTGTGCTTTAATGTCAAGTTGCTAATGAACAAGATTGTGCCAAAGTATGAATGGGTACTAGCCCTTGTTCACCCAGAAAAGAATATTCTGCCTGGCTTCTGGTAACACTGGCTAACTAAACTGTAACATTACATTGCTGATTGGTTTTGGGAAACAGAAGAATAGGAGATGAATTTTTGTCGTTGTTACAGGTGTGATAAAATGCACAAAATCTGCTATAGTATGGGTGCTGACTGCCAATGTAATGAGCAATTCCTAAGAGGAGTCTGTATGCATTCAATAAGTGTGTTCATGTGAGCATTTTTAAATCATCACCTGTGATTTTAAAAAGCATTTTGCGAGCTATAATAACATAGTCATTAACAGTGCATTAAATAATTTGGAAGTACTGATTACTTTTTCTTGGATTTCCTGACATAATTTGTGAGGTTTTTTTGAGTAACCGGAGTCCCACTGCACATCTGGAGACAGCTGATTTCTAATTCATAGATTCTTTGAAATGCTAATATAAAAACAGTATATAGAACATAGTTAGGCTGATGGACATTAGCTTTTCCATTTCCAGTTGCCTGCCTCACGTACTGTAATCCAAACTATGAGTCAGGCTTCAAATTACTCTGTCAGAATGAGAAACTGTTTAGCACAATGAATTTAAATGGTGCATTTAATAGTTTGGAGGGTTTTTTTCTAATGTTAACTGCAGTAGTTTTCTGGAGTTTGTTGATTATTCAACACTGGAAAATACGTTTGCGGAACATAGTTTTTCAATATTTGCTTTTGAGTAGGATGTGGAGGATGACAGGAGAGACGTGTATGTTCACTTTTTCTAGCAATTCCTTTTGACAACTAGGAAGGGTCCACAGTTGAAGGCTTTAAGTCTTAGTGCTGTGACTTCAGGTTGCTCCTGGGTTTTTACTGTTGAAAGTACATTGATGTCTGTATGCCTGGTCATGGATTTGAATCAATGCTCTGTTACTCACATGAGGAAGTGGGGCTCTGTCCATCTTGAGGAAGGAATCAGTGAGACTGTCTGGGAAGAAGCAGCTAGAAAATAATCCCCCAAATGTTTTCCATTCAGTAAAATTTGCATATTGCAGCTGGTTTCTCCAGGGCCAGATGTATTTATATGAGATTATCTACAGCTAACTAAAAATAAAGGTCTAAGGAGAGAACAGATTTTGTAGGTTTTAAAGCAAGGGACATTTGATATGTGCTCATGGGGTATAAATGATGCTTTGTTCTAAAAATTTGCGTTTGAGTTTTTTTATTCCTACAATTGCTTGTAAGCCTTCTTTCCTCTTTCTCCAAGGTATCTAACTGATAATTTAGCTGATCCACTCAGGTAGGCAGGGCCAGAAAAGTGCTGTGAACCAGAAATGCAAGGAAGGGACTGGCTTTTTTTTTTTTTTTTTTTTTTTTTTTCCCCACAAAAGCTAATACTTTTATCTCTTTCCATTGTCAAAGAGGATTGAGTTTAATGGCTCACATTTGACAGCCATAGCGCAAAGCTCGATATGGCATTGCTACTTTTTGTGATCCCATCAATATACTGTCTCAAGCATTCTCGATAAATTTGCTCTCCTTATCTGTTTTTGCTTGTGAGTGTTTGGAAGGGAAAAGTGTTCCTCCTGTTTACATACACATAGAGCATAATTTGGTCTCTTGGCTAGCTGAGTACTTCAGATGTTCTGTCTGAATTAGTGATTGTGTGATATCTTTCTTTTCCCGATATTTCTTACATGTTTCAGTATTAACTCGTAACATGTCATCCAGTCATAAGTCTGCAGGAGTTTCCTATATGGAAGTTTGTTTGTGTGTTCTACCATGTTGATGTTTGCCATCATTGGTACCTATTGTATGAAATTCTGAAGTACAAAACTGAGTGTTCTGTATTTTGGAAAGGAGAATAAGAGAGAAAGGAGCAAAGAAAGTTTCCAAAATACCCATCTAGGAGCAAAGCTCCTAGTTTTCCTGATTCCCTCTGCTAGAGGGAGTGAAGACTTCATGTTGTTAACTTTTTGTCTCTCTCTGTAAAACGGTGAGTTATGCCACTCCATCATCTCATTTGAACAATTTTAGTTCAGGGAACTTTAGTCAAGGAAACTGAAAATTGAGTATTCTGGCTTAGTCAGAGTAAGACATAGAGATTTATGATTAATGATAAGAAAACAATGTAATGCAGTCTCCTCTCAATAAAGTTAAAACAGTGGTCATATCATCAGAGACTGTGTTATGATATGGAGATAATGGGAAGTTTTGCAAGCACTCAGAATTTACTAACTTGGAGGACTTGAGTATGTAATGCTGCTGGCTTTTAATTTAAATTGTATTTGAAAGGAAGACACAGTAGAGCTGCCTTGTGTCTGAATGTAAGTTGGTTCCAGTAGTGAAGTAATGAGACCAGCTTTTCTGTATTGCTGGAGGGGTTGCTTTGTTGTTCGACTAAAATGCTTTTCTTTTTCAGAATCCCAGTATGACACCAGTAGGTAAAATACAATCTCTGTGTTGTATGTTTTTCCTCTGTCTTAAGAGAGAAGACTTTTTTTTGATTATTAGTTTTCCCCTGTTGCCTGAACAGATGAAGTTAAGCATGATATCTTACAGGTTTCTGTTGGGGTTTTTTAGCTCTTTGGTAAAAAGGGAGGTGGGGGGAAGATACTGAGATGATCTGTGTGATGACACTTGTTCAGCCAGTTACTTGGCTGTCAGAAACTGGGCATCTTATCAGTCCAGTTTATGAAAATTATTAAATCTTTGCAGGGTTTTTCAGTCTGAAACCAAGGCAAAATACTAACACTTCCTGAAGTTAGTGAGAGAAGTTGTCTTTAAATTCAAATCCTAATTTTTGTTGAAATATGTCTTAGCAATATTCTTTCTCTTAAATATAAAATCAGCGTATTAACTCTGTGGAGGGATCTCCTAATTTGCACAGGGCGTGCCATATCTATCGTCACTCTCTCATTTTTCTTACTGCCTTTTCCATCCTTCATTTCTTCACATTCTGGATTAAGTGCCTTATTTTGTAAATATTTTAATCAAATAAATTCAAATCCTTTTTGACGTAAAGCTTTCTTTGTTCATAGTGCAGTTTTCTGTAGCATCACTCCATCTTTGGACGGAACACAACAAAACTGAGCTTTTGGTGCTTCTGGAAGAGACCAGTTGGGCAGATTGTTATCTGTTACTTTGTCAGAGCAATCACTGAACTCCTGGGCACCTGGGAACAATCGAGGTTCCAAGGGCTTGAAATAAACAATACTCGTGTGTAAATGCAAGGCAGTAGGGAAGGAGTGTTAATGATGCAGAACTGTTAGTCTTTGCTGGAATAAACTGATTGGTGGATATAATAAAAAAAAGGCAAAAAAACCCACTCCACCCAAATCCAAAACATCTTTTTTTTTTTTGTTTGGGGAAAGGTAAAAAAGTAAGAAAAAAAAAAAGGAAGTTAATTCACATCCTTAAAAGATAGAGGATTAAACTAAGCTTTAGAAGTTTAATAGGGCTTTGTTTAATTTTTGTTTTTTTAAATAATACTACGTTTTCTGAACCCTTTCTCAGAACGGGGTATGAAGAAAAGCTTTTCTTCCTCAAAGGCTGGAAGAGAGCATGTTGAAATTTATGAGGAACAGAAGATAAAATTGAAGACAGGAGAAGCATAAACCTCTCAACCTGTAAAGTATTTATTCCAGGGTGACCAGTTGTAGCAAAGATATGAAGGGGAGACAAAGTTTGGCAAGTCCTTCCAGTCACAGTGATGGTACAGATACTTAGATAGAGTTAGATATATATATATATATATAATTTTTTATCTACTAAGCACCAAACAACCATACAAGAACAATCTTGTTGCTTGAAATAGATTGTGGAAGTCTAGAAACTCTTGGAAAAGTCCAGATTTCTTCAACTTGTAATGTTAAAAGGTGAAATTTAATTTCTCTGTTACTATGTTGAGATTTTTAAGCGAATTTTTAATATTATAACCTCTGTGTATGCATAATTATATAAAAACCCAACAAAAGCCCCCAAGGCAAAGTGTCTATATAGAGGAAGATCCATGTTATGTTTTATTTTATACAGTCCAAATATATTAGAATTTGTTCTGACTAATTTTTCTTTTGACTTTATATTTTACTGATATAATCTCAGAGGACTAAAGCTGAGAAAATATATTAGCATTCTACATATTAGCATAATTTAATAATATAGAGTAAAAAAGGGCTTAATATTTCAACTTTGAGTTGTTATTTACTGGGCTAACTTGGGTATCAAAATCTCATCTTAGGAGAAAAAACCCTAACTTCTAGGAGGTCTTTTAGTTGAACATTTGTTAATGAAGTATCATTACAATGATCTCTTGGGAGTGATGTAATGGGAGAATAATCTCTCTATGGTTATGTCAAACAAGTAGTCTAGTACATTCTGTCTTCCAAAACATCAGGTTCATTTCTGGAAAATCTGAAATTTGTCTTGTGGATGAACCAATAAATTATCACCTCTTTGAAGCAAAACTAGACTGGGATCCTTTGCCTTCCTGTTTTTGATGTGAGATCTTTCTCTAGAGGGGCATTTTGAGTGCAGGAAACAGTCCATTCTTGTAGAAGACTTTAAGTATGTCATGTAGGAAAGATTTTAAATACTGTATTTCTTTGTTTGTTCTTGAATTTCATTGGTGTGATAAGATGATTTTTCAGAAGCCATGACAGCCTGTCTGGTGTTTGTAGGATGCCAGCCTGCTTCACTGACCATGAAGCCACACTGATGTAATGAAGGTAACGGTTCAGAAGAAGCAGTAAATTATTTCAGACCAATGACTGACAAATTTGAGGTCTTTAGCTACAGCTTGAGAACACAAAGCCAGCTAAAGTCAATATGATGTAATTTGTACCAGAAGTTGTTAAGGTGAGCTTTTACTTAGGAGTGTGTTGCTGGTCCTGGTCCTTAGTAAGAGCAAGCTAAAAAATGAGTTGCTCCTAGTTTGTCTGATCTGCAAGTGTTGAGGCTCCCTGGTGCTCTGAGCTGCCTATCAGAAATCCTTATGCTCAGTAACATACTTCACAAACTGGGACTTGCTTTATTTAGCCTAGGCTAGGCTAGGATAATAGGATAGGTGAGGTTTTCCCCTTTGTACAAAGATGGAGCAGTCACTGCGCAAGGAGCTGCGGGGGAGCTGCAGTTTGGATTTTGATGGCTCTCTTACACAGTTGGGTCTGCCTGTTACTGTCCTCTCAGCCAGGAGCTTTTTTTATTAGGAAGTCTGGATTTGTAACTCCCTATCAAGGCAGATAATTTTATTTAACAAAGAGAATAAGATAATGGACATTTGTCAGTAAATGAAGTGGTTGGTCTGTGTGGGCTGATCTGGAAGCACAGGCAGAGAAATTTCTTCCCTAGAAAGACCAGGTGAATGCTATTATCTCAGTTTGTGTGTTGTTGAAGCTGTGGTTATACTGTAATTGTTAGTTTGGTACCTTGCCTGTATGTTTGCTTTCTAGCAATTTTCCCTTCACTGGCTGATTGGTCTTTGTTCAACACCTTGAATATTAGCTGGTGATAAACTGCAACAGTCCACCGAATCCAGGCAAAGGAAAAGACTGATCCTGTTCCTTTGGCTGGGGAAGAGTAGAAGACCACCTACCTTACTTCTCCAATTCATGCATATGTAACTTTCTTGAAACACATTTCAGCTTTCAGTCTCCTTTTTAAGAGAAGGTTGGTTACTTTAATTAGATTAAGATTTAGGCCTGTATCCATACTGGAATGACCTGGGATGCCTCTTCATGTCCTCTGTGTTAACTGGTCCCATAGTGTTTGGGGTTTGCCAGTGTCCCCTGTCACTCTAATGTCCCCTCGCAGCCATCTGGAGCAGGGACACTTGGAGCTGGTGTCAGATTATCCGTGTGCTCAGTGAGCAGCCAGCAGCCGCAGAGAGCCGGGCAGAGGATGGCACTAATGTGGCACTCTGCCTTTTTTGTGCCTGCTTGTTTTAATGCAGCTTGATAGAGAGAGGAGTGGAGCTGGCCAAGACCGCAGAGATTCCTTTTCAGATGTAACCAAGCTAAAAATTGCCTTTGGCTCCATAAGAGACATGGAACATTTCATACAAATCCTTTTTTTTCCCCGTAAAGTCGTATCAGATCTTGGAATTTTCATCCACATTATTAAGGTTTATAATCTAGCTCATGTTTAGAGCAGATGTTAACAATAACTGTTGCCATTGAGAACAAGATTGAAAGTTTGTGTGGCTTTTTATTGTTGTCTTTAATATCTTAAAAGAAAATCAATTACATGCTTTTAAAATGCATCCTGATTCGTAATGATGACAATGCTGATTTCTAAAATGCCATTCTCTGACATGTCTTTATGCTTAACTCCTCTGTACAGTGTTCAAAGATTCATGTTGAATTTAACAGAAAACATTTAAGTGTGGGTAATTTTAGGGACAATGTTAGAGAAACATTTAAGTATGGGTAATTTTAGGGACAATGTTAGAGATATAGGTAAAGGAAATTTAGGAAACCAAGCTGTACTACATTTTGCAAATCTGGAGAAGCTTTTACTTATAACTAGTTAACAGTGTATTTGCAAGGGCAATTTAATACAGTGCTTTGATTACTTGCACCAAACAATGTAAGTACATTCCAGAAATGTCTTTTTTGGTTCAGTTGTTGGTTGGTTTTGGTTTGTTTTTTTTTTTAAGGAAGGGAGAGGAGAGGCAATGTCTGATGTTTCATAACATCTAAATGATTTAATTGGAACATCCAGCAGTCAAACCTTATGTTACCAAACTACTGAGCAGTATAGCTCTGCCAAAGCAAATAGGAAGATGTATTAAGCACTCCCAGCTGAAAGTCTGAAAACTGCAAAAACATTGTGATGCAAGGAGCACAGGAGATACTCTCTGGCCGTTCTTATGAAGAGCTAATTATTTACTGTTTATCTGGAAGTTTAAACTAAATATATGCTACTAATGTAGACTTAAAAACTGAAAGGAAATTTCATTTGAACACTTGAATAATGAGATAATGTGTTTTATTTCCTTTAGGCAATGTAATACATTTGCAGTGTATTTTTGCCTGATGTGTGGATGATAAATGAAGTTTGCAGAAGTGTGTGCAGAGCACTTGGGAGCACCATGGTGTCACACCAATTTTTTCTGAAGGGTAGAATTTTGTTTGTACTGCTGGATGATCACATTCATGTCTAACCAAAATGGAGACATGTCACAAGGAGAATACCCTGATATGTATCACAAGAGACTTTCCTTGGTGTTCCCCAAAAATGTAAATAAAAAATGAAGACATGCTTAAAACACTGTTTTGGGTATTTTTTTCTAGCTAGACCTTATGTATTCTTAATTTTTTTAACATTGCCAGGAATTTATGATAGATAATCAACATAATATTAAAGAAATTCCCTGGGTTTTTTGTATTTTTAACTGATATTTTGGAAAAAGAACTGTAATAGCCTTGCTTTTGCATCTTAAGCTGTGTTTAAATGGAGAATCTGTGGCTTCTTTTTTGTGTTTAGATTTCCTTCTCAGTCTGCAAAGTTTATAGGTTGAATTCAGGGAACTGAAAAAAGTGGAACGTCTTACAGTTTTAGTAAATAAGGACTCCTGTTACAGTCCTCACAGAAAGTTATTCCTTTGGCCTTTCCTTCCTGAATTATATACAGACTGTTAAGGAATCCAGAGAAGACTTCAGACAAACCTACTAATAGGGAAGATTTCAGTTTCCTGTAGAGGAGACACGATGATAGGGGAAGGCCTTACAAACTCTGGTTTAAAGAGAAGAAAATGTCAAGATTGGAGGTGACAACCTTATTTTAAGGTTACTTTAAAGGAGGTAATAACCTTATTTTAATTTCCACGTTTTAAAACCTTATTTGTGCTAAAGCTAAAAGAGTTTTAAACTTGTGAATACATCAGGATGTGTGTTTAAGTAACTGTAAAGCCTGGAGTTTTGAAATAAATGCTAAGATTAGAAGACTTGTTGAGAAACCAGAATTATATGACTGAATTATCAAAGCACATGCAAATTGGCACAAATATAATTCATATGCCATTTCTGTGTTAATATTGCACAGCTGCAGAACTTGTGTTCATGTGACTTGATTCCTCTTTGCTATTTGAGGAGATACTTTTTGTGGTGCAGAGACATTAATGGTATCATTAATGTAACCATTCTGATTTAGTGAATCCCAGATTTCCAAATACCTTCTTGAAATTTGCTTCCTGTATAGAAAATATTGGAATTTTTTTTTTCCAGTGAAAGTATCTGCAGATAGATTTAAACAATACCTTGTTGTACTGGAAAGATTTTGAATGCATTTAGGAGTAGCACTTCCCAGATTCTGTATATGTATTCTGACAGTCTGAATGCTGTCGTCCAGAATTCATAACTGATAAGAGATTATGAAATAGGATCAGTGTGACTTTGTACTTGGGTAAACTTAATCTGTTAGGAAAGGTGAGAAGAGCTTAAATAGTATTAGAAGGAGAAGAGAGCAAAGGAAAAGATTATATGTAATTAGTTTTAAACTCTTCAAATAATTTTTTTTAAAGCTTAAAAATGGAAAAAATTATTACTGCTTAAGCTTTTAATGTGATATCAAGGAAGAAGTGTCCCAGACTGAAATTCTACCATACATTAGTCTTATTCTGAAGATCTCATTCAGGTCGTATTAACATAATGTTAGTTTCTAAAATACAGATTTTTTTTTTAATTTTCTAGAATGTATTGAACCTTATAAATTATGATTGAAGTATAATTTCTTAGTCCAGGAATCCATTAATTTTGGAATGTCATAATGAAGTTCAAGACAAAGTATTAGTTGCTTATAAAAAAAAGGAACCATTTGTTCAATATAAGCAACCCCGATATATATGTTTGGTGATTCAAAAAGGGTTACTTTACCAAAATTAGCAGTACTAGTTTCATACAGCGAATGGCAGAATGAAGGAATAGCAAAAGTAATACAAATTACAGCTTTTTGTAATCAGAAGAGTGATAGTAAATAACAGACTAAAGTTACCCGGAGTGCACAAGTGCATTAAGAAGCTTCTAAAATCATTGTAGCATGGGATGCCAGTGAAAATCTACTAATGGATAAATTATCTATCTATCTATCCATGTTTTCAGTTAAAGATTTGGTGCCTTTCTGGAAAAAGTGTTCTGCATCACAGCCTTAATGGGCTCTTTAGAAACAGCCTTTGGTACTGGCTTTGAGGCAGTGCAAGGACACACTTAGGAGTGAGCTCTGTTGGAGGCTGCAGATTTTGGACACAATGTCATGATCTACATTGGTATTTCTATACCATGCTTTCCAAAACTGTGTATATGATCATATCAAATCCTAAACCTCAGCCATCCTAAAAAGCGAGAACAGAGTTGAGTGAATAGAGAAAAACTGGATTGTCAAGAAAACTTGACAGGAAGTTTAGTTAGGAGAAACTGACTGGAGAGGGGAGAGTTTCTCACAAGGTAATTTGAGCTTACTTTGAGCTTAAGTCAGTGGCTGAAGAGTATTTTTACCTTGCCCCATCACTGAAAGCATGTACAGTGACCTAGTCTGAGTGTTGTTTCAGCATATGCTGCTTTTGTACCTACAGGAATATTCAGAGCCTTATTCAGGTCCCTATTTCTGTGTCAGCACCAATTCACACAAATGTGCTGAGTGGAACAGTTACAAAGCTGACGGCTTTGTTCATGTTGTTGTGATCCATAAGGCTTTTCCTATATATTTATGTTTCCTTTAAGAGTAATTGATCTGTTTGATTCTATAGAAATAAGCTACAGTCTCATAACAAGAGCTGAGCAAAAGCAGCTCCATTAGCAGTGTGTAAGCTGTCCTACCATGGTGACAAAAAGAGGTGGAGTTTCACTTGGTTTGAGAGTCCTGTCTCCAGGAGTTGTCTTCCATCAGGCCTGAGTCAGAGAACTCTGAAGCAGGATGACTGAGTTCTGCTTTCCAAATATATCTCAACCAGTTGAGTAGCATGAATAGTTAAGAGAGAGAATTAAAGAGCTGTCAGCCTTTCATTATCCTATCTGATTCTTAACTCTTGGCTCCAGAGCAGTGCTTTCCCTTAATAATACACTTGCTTAATTAAAATATTTTTTATTTAAATGAGAAAGTTGTACTTCTTGTAAGCTGTTCTTGAGTATTTATTTATGGAATATAATTATTTGGTAGATGATTATTAATTTGCTTGCTGTGGAGTCTTAAAGACAGGAAGCCCTGGTACAGTGGAAGAATATCATGGCATTAACTTCCATGGAATAAACTTTTAATGAGATTAACCTGGCTGGAGTAAGAACTTTAATTATTTCAAAGAAAACATTGAGATCATGGTATGTATCACATTTTACAACCAAAGGACTAAAAAACTTCTTTAGGCTGGGGAAACTTTGGCTGGATCTATATTACAAGTAAGCTGTAGTGGGAATGGATCCATAGAAGAAAAACAGTGGGTGCTGAGGACTTGGTGGCCACCGCCTGTATTTCTTTAGAGATAATACTTTGAGTGAATTCTACTCTGATCCAGAAAATGTTTGGATGAGTAGACCACTGTTGGAGAACAGTTTTTGTTTTAATTTAATCAAAAAAGCAGTACAGTTACTATATGTTACGTTAAGTCTGCTCCAAAATAAAAAAAATTAAAAAAAAAAAAAGAAAAAAGGTACCAGAATATGCTACTTACTAAATACTTTCATTCATATAGCTGTTTGATTAAAATCATTATATAGAAGCTTGCGTTTTCATTTATGGCAGGAATATATAAATGAAAACTATAAGCAGATCTGAAACAGTTCATAGTATAAAATATAAACCCTCTTTGCTGTGGAAGTAAAATGGTTATTTTTCTTCAACTGGATGCAATAATGGATTGTTTATTTTGTGTTTCTATCATAGAAGAATGGAAAAAAATTACTTCCTTAGCTTTTTCAAATACTTGAGAGCAAAAAAGCCCCAACCCTTGTACAGATTTGTTTTTTATAGATACAGAGACCCATGAATTGTGTTATAAGTCCAAGAGATGTTGATTTACAAAGTGACTACAAAATTCTCATAACATTTAGTGAGGTGAAGGGCTTTTAGTAAAATGCATATGACAGTAGAGTAGAATTGCTATTAAATTGCTGCTTGAAGTAGAAAGGATGCGTATTTTGAAATAGAGGACTACCTTCAAGAAGCAGCTTTGTGCATGGATGACTCAAAGGTTGCAATTTATAGGCAATGTCTATCAAATATTTTAAAAAATGGTGGAAGATTTCCTGATGAAATCATATGTAAACATAGAGATTTAATCTGTGTTATGACAGCGTAGTAATGATCAGCCTGTTAATGTCAAATTTCCTCTTCCTTCCACAGTGAATGCATACACAGTTGCTGAAAGATCAATCATTTAAGTAGTTTAACTGCTTCTAGTTTCTATGTTGCAGTGCAATCTGTTCTGTTTATTATAACAAGCTATTAATAAAATAGTAACAGTGCCAGTGGACTAGAGGAGCAGAACAGGTGTAAGCAGAGTCAGACTAACTTATGACCTCCTTGGGCCCAAGTTCTGATACCTTTTCTGCAGTAAAAGACTAAGAGGTGAACAGGTTGCAATGTAAGCCTTCTCTTGCCTAGCATTTCTAACCCTTCCTCACCTGTCACGCTTAAAGCCACAACAAACCTTTTGGAGAAACAATTGCATTGAAAAGCGAAATGGGAAATCCTTATCTGTCCACCCTGAATTAGCTAGTTATACTTTGTGTATTGCTTATGCAACTCTTCTTGCCTCTGATGGTGGAGTTGGAGTAGAGATATTCTGTTTCATTTGAGCTGACAGTTTTTGTAAGAATTAGGCTCTCCTGTACAGTGGAGGACAGTCTAGGCTTGAGCAGCTTGGGAGAAAACCTGGCCAGGGTGTGCTGGAGTTCACCATCTTGGTTCATTGCTAGGTGCCATGTAAAACCAGTGGCAACTTTTAATGGAATAAGAGGTTAATTAAGATAAACACCTGGCTTTCCACACTACTTAGAGAGAAGAGCCAGTTCATCTCCAGGGACAGGCAGAGAGGGGGAGGTGGGATAGATCTGCAGAACGGCTTGGTGGGCTTGGTGGGCTTGGGAGTCTGGAGCTCCTCACTGACCTCCCCTGCAGAAATGAGGCATGGGGAAGGTGGAAGTGAGGATGAAGGATGCTGGAGGAATTAAGAAATACTGAGCATGAAGGCACAGGATAAAAAGGCCACAACTCAGGGAGGGCTTGTGTACAGGTACAGTGACAGCAGACAGGAGTGTGATGCTAAGTTATGTACCAATTCAGACCTCATAACTCAAGATATGTGGATCAGTTTGGGGTTTTATGGTAATGCTTCTATGCTAAAACAGATTCATTTGAACAGTATGAAATGTGAAGCATAATCCTTGTAGGCACTATGTGTTCAAGCCTGTTCTAGTAGTACTCAACTGAGCAGAAGGCTCGTTTGTTGTTTGTCTGCTTCTACAGAGTGGATGAAATAACCAGGAGCTGCAAACTCCAGCTCGTCACTGTACAACAGATAAATGTTAATGTAGCATTCTTCTGGCTCTTTTGTTATAATAAAGAGCATACAGGAACTTCATATTAAAAACAGATGCATAATTTCAGCTAGGATTAGTTGCCGTTTCAAAATGCTGACCAGCTGCTTCAAGTAGAGAACCATAAAAATCTTCTGCTTTGAAGCATGAAAAATTTAAAAGATGAGTAAGAATAAATAGAAAATAGAGTTTGTTATTTACTCTGTGCATGCAGTGGAAGTATATTTGTATATGCTACAGTAACAGCTAAGATTGGCACCTTTTCTCTTCTGCAATAGGCAAGAAGCTGTTTGAAGTCACGATATTAAAGGAATCAAATTGATTCCAAATGAATTTCAAGAGAGTGAGGGATTTAAGAGAAAGAGGACATGATACCAGTTTTAAATCAAGCTTAACAAAAGTCCCTCCAGTTTCTGGCAACAAAAGTTTGCAGGGAATACCTGAGAAGGATGTGTGATGGTGATGTTGGTCTCATTCAGAAGGTTGAACAAGCTCCAGAGCATTTACAAAATAAGTGGAAGTGATGGTAAATAAACCTAAAAACACTCTCTCAGAAGGTAATGGAATGTCAGATGCTATCTCAGGACTGTAAGATCAAATTCAGACAGAAGAGATGCCTGTGGTTACTCTCATTTTAAATACTATTAACAGTGCTGTTGTAATTTTAGAGCTCGTACTGTTTTGGTGGGAAACAAATTCACACTTGATCATAGTGCAAAGCAAAGCATGCTCAGATAAAAAGTCAGGCCTGTCAACCTTGATAGGTTTTCATCAAAAAATGCAGCAACCTCTTAATTTGCAGCTCTGTATTTTCCCCTTGACTAAGTTTTGGCAGCAAAGTATTTGAGAGATTAAAGGAACATTTCTTCATGCTGAACTCACCAAGAATAATCTCACCAAGTCATTCCTTTATTCAGAGTCATTTGCTCGCTTTGCTCCTCCTGTATCATGTTCTAACTCCTCACCTTCAAAGCTCAGCAAGATTTTGCTTTTAGCAATCTCATTTCTCATTTATTCTTTTTTAGATTTTTAGATTGGATTTTTTTTCAGTCTTCTCATCTGGAATTCCCTTACCTTTTCTTAGTGCAAAAAGTAAATATATTCATTACACATCATATCGAGGGAAGTTTCTTTATGTTCACTTTCAAAGTGTAAAAACCTTTAGAACAATACAGAGCATTACTCTTAAATTTTTATATTGTTGGTAAACCCTCTGGAACTTCTGAAGCTTGTGTTAGAATATCAGCTCCCTGAAAAAGGGAAAGGGCCTTCTGTGTCCCAGTGATTTGTTGAGAAACCAAATGTTCCAATCTTCTACACTAAGTAGATTAATGTTTTGGGGCTTTTTTCTTGTAAAGTAAGCAAGCAGAACGTGTTTTATGAAGAGATGTATAAAGTGCTGTTGTAAAGTTCAGTTTGTGAGAGAGTTTGATATGTGGTCAGTAAAATGCATCTACTTTTCCAATATTTATGGCTTCTGTTTAATGCAAAAAATGATAGAAGATAATGATTAGCCATGAAAAGACTGGCAGATGACATAGTTCAATTTATTATCTCTACTCCAACATAGCACAACCTGGTAGCATGGCATTAATCATGGAATCTTTTCTGGGTGTTAGTAATGCCCTATGGGTTTATGTAGATTCCCTTTTATTTCTTTCTAACGTGGTGAGGTTTTTTGTTAATGTATTAAACAAAAAATTGTATTAAACCAAATGGAGATGCTTCTAAGATGACAAGATGGTTCCTTTCTCTGAGATTGCTGTTGATGCTTAGGTGGCAGTTCAGTTAGTAGGGCAGATTTGAAATTATAACAGTTGCAGTTATTGATGCTTTATTTGTGGAAGGGCATATATGGCTTCTCTAGCTGCCTCCCATTAAGCCAAGAGGAAAGAAAAGCATTCTGAGTTAACATGAAAATCTCTCTGTTCTGGACTTGATGCTCAGAATGGTGCACATCTTGCTTGGGAATTGTTTGTCTGTTAAAACAGTTGCATTTATGGCTTTTGACAGTGAAAGTAAATTTTAAATCACTGTATTTGAAGGATAAGTATGAATTTAGGTAGCAGCAAAAGAATGCTAAAGATGTGTAATTTCCAGTTTACTTGGAAACTTAAAATGAAGAGTGAAAGGGAGGGCTATGTATTAGTTTTGGTAGTGGTCTGAAGGGTTTTCTTCTCTTGTTTTGTGGTTTTGTGTTCATATAGTAAAGAAGCAGAAAGGCAAATGATATTTAAGAAACTCTTTGCACCGGAAAGTTTTCACGCTTCCTTCACTTGGATGGGAGTGAGTAGTTATGAAAGGCATTTACTGCATAACTATGCAAAATGAGGCTTCTTGATAAACACAAAAGTGCTATCTTGGAGTTAGGTATTTTGGACAGTCAAATAGTTCTGTACTCTGAGCTTCAGGGATATATGTATCTTAGAAAAGTACTCAAGGCATACTATTTTAGAGTCTTTTGCTAGGTCTTTGTCAGGCATTTGACCTTCATATACTTTATCCTGATATTTTTAAATTTGTTTGTTTATTTTCTCGCTACATTTTTCCAGTTCACTTCTTTCTTTTCTCCCTCCGGCAAAAAAAAAAAAAAAAAAAAAAAAAAAAAAAAAAAAAAAAGTTTGTCTTACAATTATAAAGACACTTTTTTGAAGCCAACTAGAAAAAAAATAGAAGTACCTTAGTGGATTAGTAATCAACTGCATCTATTTTTATTTTTCCAAACTGTTCTTCAAAAAGATGAAATTAATAACTGGGAGACAATTGCAGTTTTATAGGGGTAGAGGAATTTGGAACAACAAAACTTTCCAAAGCACTCGGTGTTCCCACTTTTGTAACTTTGGATGTTCGTGGGGGCTTTAATAATGAAAAATGGGATATAATTGGGAACATTAGGTGTATTCTAACATCCCACACTGAGACTTCTTCAGGGATGTACAGAAGTTAGTGGCACTTCACAGTAGGACTAGTAAGTCCCACTATCCAGTCTCAGAGTTGTAGAGGTATCCTTGCCAAGAGGGGTGCATGTTTTTCTCTTTCCTCCTTCTTGCAGTATGCAGTGTTTTTGCCTTAGAAGCCATAGGTAATATTACCTGAAAAGAGACTGCATTGGCAATTACACTACTGGGAGAACCTAAGTGCAGAGTGAATCTGTGCTGCGTATTAACTCTGTGCTAAAAGAGATGAGGAGATCCGTGCTGCTGTATGGTGGCACTGGGACAAGAAAAATTAAGTTTGATGGAGACATCAAATACCTATGAGTCATAACATACCAAAAGAACCAATGGAGAGAGTGGCACTTTCAGTTTGAACAGTGGTGTTGGTGCAACAGCTTATAAAAGCAGATCTTTCAAACAAATCATTGCTTTTTGGAATAGCTATTTTATATAAGCATCCTAGCTCTATGTAGTGCACAATTTAAGGTTTTGTTTACATTCTTACAAGGATCTGGGGTTTTTCAAAGCAGAAATGTTTTGTAGTAAACAATTAGTTGAAAGGTTTTTAAAGATTCGGAATGGAATTGTTTGATATGCAAATCAACAGACCTGCATTCTCTTCTGCATCTTGAAAGTTACCTCTGCAGTCGTTCCTGTGCAGAGCACTTTTCTCATAATTCATTTTGTTTGCTTGTAGAAAAAGCAATCTTGAGCCTGTCAAGTGCATACAGTTAAAATATTTGGGGACATTTTTTCCTCTATTTTCTCCTTTTTTTTACTTACTTATTTTATTAACTTAGGAGTTTAGTTCAGTGGAAAATGTACAGAAGTTTCTTAAGAAACTTTGGGAAAAGAAGTAGCTGAGAACTTTGCATTTTGACTACGCAAAGGAAAAAAGGCACCATTCTGAAGATACATTTTTTAATTTGAAAAAAAAAATGTTTACAAAAGTGACAGAAAGGGACTGGGAGAAGTGCCCTTCAAAAATGTCCCTTCCTAACCTTCCATATTATTAGTGTGATTGCTTAGGCCTTAAGGCAATACTTTTAAATTCCTTTCATTCTCCTTTATTCCAGCTTTTAATTTCAAAACAACTTTGTGGGAAAGAGTTGCTCATACTTACATTAAACAACCTTATATTTATTTCTGAACATCAGACAAAAAAAAAAAAAAGAAAAAAAAAAAAAAAAGAAAAAAAAAGCCAAAATGTTTTCTTCTAAAAGCTGTTAAGACAGAAGAAGCAAAAAGGGTTTAATAAAATGGATACTTTAAGAAGGCCATTGAGAATTTACCTCAAAAGAACACATAAGAATTGCTTACATAAATAAAGGAGCTACCTCTCTGCTATAAAATACAGGTTTCTCTGAGTCTGTGCTGTGAAATTCTTCTGCAGTTTACTAAGAGCAAAGTTAACTGGCAAAATACTCAAAAGAGTCAGGCAAAGGGCTCTAGGAGGTGTCAACCTGTGTTAGATGGCTGAAACCTTGAAAATTAGTCAAGTCTAGTAAAGAATTTTTAACTTCAGTTGAATTACGCAAGAGTAAAAATATAATCCTGTTTCATTTACCAAGATCCTAAAACTTTTGCTGATTGCCATAATTGAGTTTTCCAAACATATAATAAATATGTTGGCTTGATTATATTTTATATCCTTACCTTGGTATTTTTCCTAAAGTAATCTTTTCTCAAAATTATGATTGTTATATGGATTAAGTTACACACAGTTGGGTTTCAAATCTGATCTCTTTAATCAGGGTAACATGGCTGGCTTGTTTCCTATTCATGCTAAACTTCTACTTTTATTAAAATCAAAAGGTGTATAGCCAGTAACTATATTTGAATATAGCATCTCAAAATAACTACAAATCTGCACTGTTTTAAAATTCTGTGTCAAATGTTCGGTTATTTACTTTATGTGTGAGGAGAAAAATGAGATTTAGTACAACTGTATCACAAGAAACCAGTGGAAATGAATATAGTTACCAACATTAACATTGCTCACTTCTTTAATCTAATGAACTATTACATAAAAAACCCCAAACCCTGATTTATAATATTCAGTAGAGCCATAGCAATTTATATCAGAAGTTACCAAAGGTTTGTTTTTACAGTTATTACAGTATACTGGCAACTTGATACAGTCTCCTGACATAAAAATAACTTACATTTTTGCCATCCAGAGAGCAGGAGCCTCAGAGACACTTTATCTAGAAAAAACTTCATTTGTATTGATGACCTCTCCAGGCTTCTGAGATAGTTCTGATGGCAGAAGTGTGTAAAGGTGATTACTCTAACAAGTTAGTGTTGGGTACTGATGAATAACACTCAAGTCAGCCTTTCTTTGCACAAATCTGACCTTGTTTGAATTGTTCCTTAGATGAGAAAAGTAAATGCAGGGAGTCAGCTTTTAACATTCTTCTTGGATTATGGAAACACTGTGTTCTGGAGCTCAAAAACCCAGGGAGATTTAGTTTCAAATGTTACCGTCTCTAGGTTGGTCTGTCCTACCAAACTGAGTAATTTTTTCAGGCCAAAGCAATATACCTGTATCTTAATATAGAGAACATATTTCCTTCCTTTAGAAGGAAATCCTACTTAAGAAAACACATCTTTAATATAAGCAGTTTGAAAAGCAGTCTTCGGTAAGGTATTTTCATATGCTCTATGTCTCAAAATACATGAAAAGTTTAATACAAGCAGAGAAGGAACAAAGGAGGCTGAAACAAAGAAAATTGAATTACACAGATCAGGTGGCTATAAATTAAGTCTTGAAACTACTTATTGGAGCCAGTGAGATTAAAGAGACATAAAAATACAGGTGCAAAAGGGGTTGTTCTTGCATCCAGGACTGGACAGCTTAGTAAAGTCAAAGAAGGCAAGGAAGCAAAAATACACTTTAAAAAGAGTAATAGGAAGGATCCACTTGGAAGATTTGAATCAAGAAAGCAATAATATGAAATAGAATAGACCAGAAGATTAAAAGAAGCAATATTGTCCTTCAAAAGATTTGAATGACTAAGAGTCTGAAGAGGAAATCTCAGGTTTACCTGTACCTACTGGAGAATGTACACATTGAGAACTCACTTGACCCAAATCTGCCTTGCAAACAAGTTTTGGCTGCAAACATTTGCATTATGTTATCCTTATGTAAAAACACCTTTCACTGGCAATCAAGTATGTCTTAAAATACTGGTTATTTGGAGTAAAAAAAAAAAAGAGTTGGCTGAAGAATGTACCTCTGTATCACTAAACTTACTGCACTTCTGTGTAAATTGCTGTGTAATTGAGATTTTTTCGTGATAGTTTCTCATCTTGTTGTGGTTATTAATGTGACTCTTTGTTTGATTTAGGAACTGCATGGTGATGGGAAGGCTGACCTGAAACAGACTGAACAGGCTTGAGAATAAAGGAGATATTTATTGAAAGGCCTTTAAGGGCACACCTTGGGCAGGACAGGAGCCTGACCAGGGCTACACCCAGGGTAGACTTAGAGGTCTTACACTTTTACAAGTTTTAGTTTATTTGCATACTGGGGTTTAATTGTCCAATTGCAGCTTCAGGTTTTGAGGTCTCATCCTTCTTGTTCCTCCCTTCAGTCCACCCTTGTTTATGCTTTGGGGCCTGAAAGTTGTCCTTGGTTCTCAGCAGGAAAAGGATTTGTTTTGTCTACCTACTCTGTGAAGAGAGCCTTAATACGAGGCTCAGAACTACATCCCTAGGCAGCACAGAATCTGAAAAACATGAAAGCTAAAACTTAAGGCATCATTTCCACATTTTGTTTAAGAAAACAAAAACGTTGGTGAAGAAAAATCAATTTTCTGTCTTTCCTTGTAAAAAAGTTGCAAATAATGGATGTTAAAGATCAACTTGTGACATGGATCAACTTCCAGTTTTTAGATTTCTGTTAAGAAAGGTGGGCCTAAAAGCTGCTGCTGAGGTATCTGAACAGGCTGGATTTTTCTGGAAGTGTTGATTGTCCATGTAGCCAGTTTCAGAAAAGTGTTTTTGTCTATCTTACTACCAACATAAGCAATACTTCTATAAAAGGTACTGCTTCCTGGCCTCTTGATAACACTCGGTGTCTGAGAAGCTCAGACAGGTGAAACCAGTGTAATTATTGTGGATGTAAATTCTAGTGGCTCATGGGGAAGCCCAGGCCACTTCCCAACCTTGCAGCCAGAGAACAGGGAATGCCTTGCTTGCTTGGAGGAGTGACAACTACCAGCACCGTGTCTGGGAGGCTTCTAAAGAAACACAGATGCAGCTGATCCAGCATCTCTTCCATTTGTTTCATTGAGACAGGATTTACTATTTTTTACTACTTTAGCTTATGTTGGTTCTTCAAGTGCAGTAAGTACAGAATGTGCACTGTTTTGTGCCAGTGTAAGCATATTTACATTTGGGCTTCTGCCACTGAAACTCCTTTTTAAAGGAAATCAGATTTTGTGTTTCTCCGCAGGCATGAGTTTCTCTTGGCGTAAGCTTATGAAAAATACATACAGTTGCATATTGCCCATTAAAAAACAAAAGTAAATTTCAAAATAAGGTGACTGAGAACAAAAGTATAAATCCAAAGAGCAAAATTGTGCATTCCATAGGTTTCTAAGACAAAATATCTGGGTTAGGAGAAGAAAACTGAGGAACCTGAGCCTCATATATGAATGCATATGAATGCATATGCATTTTTTCATATTCTTTTTAAGCCATTTGTTTTGATGTCATCATATATTATTTTCTTTAAAAGAGTCTGGCATGTGAAATATATGTACATCCATGCCTTAGCTAAAAATTAATTAAAACAGTTTGTCTACCAGCAGTAGCTTTAGAAGTTCAGATATTTTTCCATAAGGACTAAGGAAATAATTCCAAGAACCTATTGTGTGGAGTCTTTCTGAATTTCATATTTTCATTTCCTAAAATGGTTTCTGTCTTGGTTTTGTTGTTATTATTGTTGTTGTTGATGCTTCCTCAAAGAGCTGGCAGGGTAAGTGGCAACTGTAAACTTATGGGTAGGCTGCAAAGTTTTTCTTCCAAAGCCTTTCTTTGATGCTTGGCCGAGTGAGAGACATGGAGTGAAATGTAAACTGTGTCGTGGCCATCTCTGCTGGTGAGCAGCCAGAGGGGCACAGGGGGGATGGAGCTGCCCAACACAAGGGCCCGGAAGGCGCCGGCCGTGAGCCGTGGCTCCAGGTTGCTCAGAGGAGGAGGAATGTCAAGATGGTGTTGGAGGGCTCTTGATCCTGTGCCCCTGAAAGCAGCCCTGCCCATTGCACCTCCTCTTTGTCACTTCATCCTCCCCCTGGGACAGAAGGAGAAGTCATCCACTTCTCTCAGTCATTTAACTACTTCTCTTTAATCCCTGGCAGTCCAGCTGGGAGCAGTGTGTTGTTGAACTTTGTTTTATTTGGAATTATGGACTGGAACCATTTCTATTTAACGTGGGAAACAAGCTTTGCAGAAAGTCAACCTTTACACTGGGAAAGGAACTTCCTATAAAACATGAACAGATGTTTGTACTTTTGTATGCGGATTTGTTTGTGGGAGCCTTTGTGATAAACTGCATAAATGCAATATGGATTTCTAACAATTAAATTATGACTAATGAGTTTGATTTGACATGATCTGCACTGGTACTCCTAGCTTGTTCTGTTTGTTTTTTAAGAGATTTTTTTTCCAACAAAGCTAATCTAAAACCTATTTTTCAGCATGGGGATGTAGAAAGCTTTCTCCCAGGACAATGAGGCGATTCCTGGGAGAAGTTAAAATATTACCTCCAGTCTCTCTACCAAGAGAGATTTCTATATCCTGTAGTAGCCATAATTGCCTGGTACCTGCTTTGTGTCCAATAATTCTTGGCTCCTAATCCTTTTGTTTGCTTGTTTGTTTGCTTGTTTGTTATTGTGATGGAAAGGGATAAGCAAGCGGTGTTCCCTCTCTTGTTTAGAGGTGTGTTTCCTTTTGCTTCCTCTCCCCCACAGTTCTCTCTTTGCACTTGTTCTTACTCCATCTACACTGACTGCTTCCTTCATTCTGTCTGTTTACTCTGCAGAGACCATAAAACTAAAAAACACATATATGTGCATATATATATATGATTTTTAAATTCTTCTATTCTGACCATTAATTTTGCCTTCACTCAGCTGAGGCCCACAAATTCTCTAGTTGGTGTCTTTTTCCGTATCCAGGTTTGTATAGAGTGTGTCATCATTGTGCACTCATGCAATTAAATGTGATCATGAAGGAAAATGATTTCTCCAGTCTGAAGTTGACTGATTATGAACAATTGCTCGGAACTTGCTAATATATTATTTTTCATATTCATGCTGGAGACAATAGAATGAACTTTGATTTTTCCTGTATTCATATGTAAATCATTCTCTATACCTATGTATATACACATGGTTTTCCTTTGACTGTTTGGTATAGAAAAAAGGTTACTAGAGAAGTTAATCTTTGAGATATTATTTATACATTTGAGACATTAATGTGCATGGACAAAAAATTAAAGCTGTTCAACCAAATTGGATTATATCGAAAGACAAAATATTGCTAAATGTGAAACATTATCAAAACTCTGTCTTCTGCCCAATGGACAGACTCAAAGTGATAACTCCTTCTGAGAATTAATTTCCTTACATTCTATGTGACTTCTTGAGATATTGCAAGTGGAACTCCAATTTACAATCTGGGCTGGTGGAAAACTTGAGAGACATACCATAAGGTTGATGTGGCAAATATCGGCAACCTTGAATTTAATTAAATTTTGCCTTTTCCATATGGGCTTTTGTCAAAGCTGTGAAATACTCTGCTCGTCTGACTATAACGGTTGCCTTTCCTTTGGAAAGGCTCTATTAGTAATGCAAGTTACTGCTGTTTGCATCCTTAAGGGGGTAAGCACCCCTCCAGGATTTAAATTTGGAGAAAAAAGAGTTTTGAAGGCAATAGCCCTAACACTAGAGTTGTAGAGTTTTATTGCTGTCTCTTGCAAAGTTTGGAGATATAGGCTGAGCAATTAAAAAATAATACCTGCAATATATATAAGGAAGGATGACCGTGTTAAATTCCAATCCTTCTGATATGCATTCAAGAGAAGCAGCAATGATCTATAGTTTTCAGATGTTATGGAGGAATCAAGTGAAGGAAACCCAAGGATGCACACCTTCAACAGATCTTTTCCAGTAATCCTTATTAGCTGTGGTTTGAAATAAATAATTGAATTACTAGAGTTGCTCCAGGATGAAATTTTTCATTTTTAATAAACTGAGATTTGTTTTTCAAGCTGGAAAACACCTCCATTATGTCCTTATTATTCTCTGCCCATGAAGTAAATAAGGTGAGGAAGATAATAAGAAAGTCAGGCAGGAAAACTGCCTTAAAGGTCTTATAGCAAATTTTTTATTCCAGTGTTGTATTTTCTTGTGGCATATTTCTGCTGGTGGTCTGTCAAGCGGTCAGATTGCTCTCCAGTTTGCTTACTTTGTTTTTTTTTAATGTTTAATCTTAGTGAATTAGTATATGAGGGTTAAAGTATTATGTTTTTCTGCCTTTCATGTGTCTGGCAACTTTTAATGATTAAAAATCATAATGAAACTTAGAGGGATCTTGAGACTGGAGAACAGAAGCTCTTCTCACTTGTGTGGGTAAAATCAATAGAATCATTGCAATAAAATGTGTGTATAATTTTACTTTGCAATTTCATACTTTGCAGTTTCATTCACATCCTCAAAAATACAATATAAATTCTATTTAGTAATGCTCATCTAATTCTAATGATCTCTTATTGTTTTCTTTTTCTTTAGGGTGTACCTCAGTTACCATGTGCCAAAGCATTGTATAACTACGAGGGAAAAGAACCTGGAGATCTTAAATTCAGTAAAGGAGACATCATCATTTTACGTCGACAGGTGGATGAAAATTGGTATCATGGAGAAGTCAATGGCATCCATGGCTTTTTTCCTACCAATTTTGTTCAGATTATTAAACCTTTACCTCAACCTCCGCCTCAGTGCAAAGCACTTTATGATTTTGAAGTGAAAGACAAGGAAGCAGATAAAGACTGTTTACCATTTGCAAAGGTAAATAGAAAATATAATTACTACTTTCTTCTGATAATTTCATTCACTTGGATAAGAAATTATACAACTGTTTTGTAGTCTTATCTGCATTTCTTATTGGAGTTGCACACATATGAAAAGGACAAGTAATTCTGCAAGTATTTCTCCTATGTTGATTAGTTCTGCCTTCTCTTTCTAAATTACATGTAATTTTTCTGATGTTTTATTTTTGAAAATGCATTTTTTTCATAATTGCTGTAGTGATGTTCCTAATTTATGAGACATAACCTATGTTGTGAATTTAGAACATTTCCTCTTCTAAAGAAACATTCAAATTGCAGATGTGAAAGAAGTCATATCACTAGCAATGTTCTTAAGTACTTAAGTAGAAAAACAACATCTAGGGAAGGTTAGGTAATGAGTCAGTTGAGAAGGAAAATGGATGTGGTTCTGTTGATTAATGCCAAGGAAATAAAGGGGGGCTGATGAGTAACATGGGCTGACTATGACAGGAGGACTGGCACTAAGGGCAAAGTCAGGTCACTGAGATGTGGGCAGTTAGTTGAACTCTGACAAAATAGGAAACAGAACAGCTTGAAGTGACTTCAACCCCCAAAGCAGCATATTGCTCTTACAGAGTGCCTTCTCTGTGGTTCTTGTCCATGTCTTGCCTTCTCTGATTACTCCTGTGTTCTGGAGGAAAATTAAATGAGAAGTTAAATTAGAGCTGGGAGACGTAATCACTGCATGTTCACACAGGATGATGTTCTGACTGTAATTCGCCGTGTGGATGAAAACTGGGCAGAAGGAATGCTGGCTGACAAGATAGGAATATTTCCAATTTCGTATGTTGAGGTGAGTAAAGTACTGAGTTCTCAGTCCTCAGTAAGGCTGTGCCCACTGTGTGTTAAATTATCTAAAAGGAAAAATAATCAGTACTGGTGATGACTCTAAAATTACCTGAGATATAAATAATCTTAGACCTAAAATGCTTTTTGGGAAAGTTAATGGCCTCAGCAGTTGAACCAGTGATTTTCACTTAGCTATTTCATACCTATTTTTATTGAATGGAATTGAAATGAGTGTAATTGGAGGCAGGCACTATGTTTTCTTGTTAATACCGGAGTCATGCAATCAACCCAAACCACACTTAGCCACAAAATGAAAACAGTCAGCAAGTCAGAGAAATAGTTAGTGTTGCACTGTTCGTAATATCCACCTCTCAAAACTGAATTAATGCAGCTAGGATGTCAAAAGATACAGGTTGTTTTTCAGCAGGTAAAGGATCAGCTTTTTCATCAACAGAGCCATATATAAAATCTTCTGTATCTTCCTGCATTCCTCATATGTGTTACAACAATTAACAGTAAGAGGTAGCAGTTGAAAAAATTTCCCCAACCTTTTAAATTTTGTGAGTTGAAAGCTATATCTTTTTATAAAATGACATCAGCAATTAGGAACAGTGTGTACAGCTACAATTATTATTCAAATTTGCATTACAGAAAGATACAAAGGTTTGGAATAGTGTTTGTTCTTTTCTGATAGGTATGCTGTGAATACTTGGTAAGATACACTTCCCTGCACTGACACTATTTCATTTAAATAAATGAGGCAAAATTATGAAAGAAAAAGGTATTTTCACATTATCTCTGGGATGAGAAATATGTACTTCAGGTCAAAGAAATGTGTTACCATACTAAGAATCAAGTCAGGTTTTATTAATTGAATTTCTCAATCCTATGATGAGATGAGAACTTCAAAAAACCTTACTGATTTCAATCAAAATAGAATTTATTATTTTTAAAAGGGAAAATATATATTTTTATAGTTTGATGTAAGGATCAGTATACCTGGGGATAGAAAATTTCACATGACTGTGAAAACAAGAAGACCAAAAATGTTTCAACTTGCTTAGTGCAATTTTGGCTTCAGTTTAAGAAGTTTTTAAAAGCCAATTTAACAATTTCTTGCCCTTGGGTATTCTTTCCTAGCTTCTTGCAATTAACTGCCCCTTCAATTCAGCCAGTAAAGCTTTTTGTAGTTTTTTCAAACTAAATTACTCAGCCTTGTTAAAAAAAGCCCTTTCCTAGGCCTGCCACTTGAGCTATTTAGCTAACTACATTCCTATCTCTACAAAAGCTGCAAAAAGGAGATGTGGCCTTGAAAAATATCATGTAAAAATGAGAGTCACAAAATGTATTTCTGTTAATGTTTTTAGACTGATTCCATCAACTAAGAAAATGTATTTTCAATTAACCCTTTTAGGACAGGCATTAACACATAAGTAAGTACACATTTTCAAATCCCCACTGAAGTATGGAATGGAAAGTCTAGAATGATAAATTATACCCTAGGAGTTACTTCAAATCAGATAGGTGGGTTTTTTCAGTATATACTAAACTGAAATGCACGCTGTGGTGGAGGGCAGTAAAGAGATGTGCAGTAAAGTGTGGGTTTGAATTTTGAAATGCCTGGTTTCTGAGAGTATATAACTATTGTTCTGGAAAATATACAGACAACTGAGAGAAACAAGCACAGAAAACCATTCTTATCTATTTTATGAAAGACCACGAAGATGAGAAGTAATTAATACTTCTGAAAGATTTTTACATGGTAGTTTTCATTGCATTTCCCAATACTGTAATCATTGCCTTTTTTTAGGGAATTCCATTCTATTATAATGACAGACATACCTTTTATCTTGTGTATGTTTGTCCACATCCTTT
Source organism: Zosterops lateralis (assembly GCF_965231275.1). NCBI lineage: Eukaryota > Metazoa > Chordata > Aves > Passeriformes > Zosteropidae > Zosterops > Zosterops lateralis. Next base: position 38,703,897 of record NC_139766.1, read on the forward strand.
TGTTTAAAAATATGAGTTAGTAGCTCCATTTACTAGAGATTTTCTGAAGTCATTGGCTTTAAAATGGGTGTAGTCTGTGATGTTTATTCTGTAGTATAGGTGTCATAATTGTGATATTTCTTGTACAGTGACGATAAAATTTTAGGTGATGTTAAAGTCCATGAAAATCTCTGATTGTATTTGAGGGCAAATTTTGCCCTTTTATGATTCAATGTTCACTACTCTGATGTTTTATTTTCTAACTTTCACTTATTAAATTTGTGCTAATAGTAGAAGTAAGACAACATATTTTGAGAGAAATTTTAAGAGTGATTCTATTCAATCAGTTAACACTTGTAGTTATCTCTGTTCCAAAAGGAAAGATTATGCATAACTAAATAGATATTATTGGAATTTTTCTGCATCTATTGCAGTTCTGGGTACAATATACATTTCTTAGACCTCAAATTGAATGTTTTGACCTAGTTTAACACTTTTTAAACAAATATAAATGCCCAGAATAGAATAAAAATCAGGGAAAAGGAATCACTTTTCATTCAAATTATCTGTAGAAAATTATGTCAGCTTTTGTTTATTTTTGTGTGAGTAAAGAACACCTGAATTAATTTGTAAAATAAGTGTAGCATAGCACAACTCTATGAGACCTTGCAGTAGTGGTAATTCCTGCAGACATCTGCAGGCAGATGAAAGCTGTGTGCTGACCTCAGCCCTGCTGCAGTGCTGAGAAGCAGCTCAGCCAGCTGCCTGTGCCTTGCCCTGTTTGGAAAGTTCTTCAGTTTCCTGGAGTTTGGTGGGAAAGGGAATTAGATTTCAGGCTTCCTGTTACAGTAAAGATTTTGTTAAATGGGAAAAAAAAGAAAAAAAAGTGAATATGAAGATTGAAGTAAAGAAGTCTCAATGAAAATATGTCTGTTTAGGATAACAACTGATGTAGAAACTGCAGGCCTAGATACATAGATAGGTATTTGTTGCAGAAAGGAATGCTAGATTGAAACATTTCATAGCATGCCTTGGGTTCAGTCCCTTGTCTGCTAGCCATTTCATTGGAGAATGCATGCAGGTTCTTAATTTCTCTTATCAAGGAAGAGAAGAAAACTGCACTCTGTAAAACATTCTGCAGCTGTTGCTGTCCTCAGGTTACTTCAAAGAGGAGGCCAGTAATCAGTTCTCTTCCACCTTCAGATTTGTGCAACAGTCATTTGCTTGTTTCTCTGCATAAAAAAGCACAGTAGGCTGCTTATATTTGAATCAGTCTTTAATTGATCCCATGGGCAAGCCTTAACTTTTCCTTAATAAGTTGTTCACTGTATAGAGTAATAAGATTCTGCAAGCATTGATAGCTGCTGGAGGTAAACAAATATAATTAGGTGTAACAGGTACCTTGGGGTGCTGTTAGCAAAGTGCCTTTTGGTTTTGCTTTTCATTCCTCTGTGATCCCTTGACTTCTCTGATTAGGTAGTTCTTTGCAAATAAGAATATAGATTACATAGAATAGAAACTGTCACAGCCATTGTATCAACAGGATGGAATACCTAGATTCTCAGGAAGGATGTGAAGAATTTCAATCCAAGTTGAAAAAAAATCAATACAATTATTAGATGAAAAGCCTGCATGTTTGTTGTGATGACAGATAAGACCCTGACACGCTGAACAGGAGAGTAGGCTTTTTTTGGTCTTATTTCCTACTTGTTTCTACTATCCTTCAGCCTCTTATCAGTGTTTTCTAATGAAATAATGTTTTCACTGGTCTATTTAAAGTATGTTTGATCCCAATAAAAGATTCAATAATCATCTAAATAATGGGCTTCATTGGAGAAAACGGTGTATTTATATCTTCTGTTATACACAAGTAATACAGCATTATTTTCATCCATATGATCCATCTTGAGTAGTAGCAGGATGCAAAATCTAGCATCCATCTTTTTCGTAGGATTGTTTACTGCTCTGATATTGTCTTCTGCTATCCTTCCTTCTTACGAGAAACATGGAAAGGGATTTTTTACAAGAGTATGTAGTGACAGGAAAAGGGGGAATGGACTCAAACTGGAAGAAGATAGGTTCTGATTAGATATTAGGAATAAATTCTTTACTGTGAGGATGGTGAGGCACTGGAACAGGGTGCCCAGGGAAGTTGTGGATGCCCCATCCCTGGAGGTGTTCAAGACCAGCTTGGATGGGGCTCTGAGCAACCTGGTCTAGTGGGAGGTGTCCCTGCCCGTAGTAGACAGGTTGGAACTTGATGATCTTGAAGATCCCTTCCAACCCAAGTGATTCCATGATTCTGTGATTCTAGTTCTCTTCAGTTGTGTTCTAAAGGACCAGCAGTAAGAATATTTAGGAAAAAAATCTATATTCTCGACTTCATATCCTGTTTCATATCCCCCTTATGCCCCTCCTCCACATTCCATGTAGTTCTTCCTCTTCTGTAGAAGGTTTTTATGTCAACTTCTCATTGTTCCAGTAGTTCTGGTGTTCATCTTTTTTTCTGTATATGCATGAAATTTTCTTCCAGATGACATCTTTCAAATATCACTTGCCAACCTCTTCTATATTAAAAAAAATCTTTGTTCTTTTACACCACCTTATATATCTATTTCTATAGATATCTACTTGTGTTCATAATACAAGCTGGTCATTTGTGGGAGCTGCATTTAAATCAGTGCTGTTGCTGTCATGATTAATAGTTTGTTGTTTGTCTAGTAAAGTTTCAATGGCATAAAATACTACTTTTAAACTCTTCATGAGCAAAATACATATCTCAAGACTTGCAGGAGAATGGTAAAATAAATAGAAAAAAATAATATGCTGAAGAGCAGAAATAGTAATTCCACAGTGACTAATTTCATTCTTTCATCCTGATGTTCTTCAGGAAAGGTCTTTCCTTTCTAATAAATCAGCTACACTTTTCAAATAATGGTATCCGTATTTAGTGGTACATGTCCAGAAAACTGGTGCTGGTGTTATTTCAGCTCATGATTACATGAGAGTTCTGACATTATTATTTCTAATACTGCTAAGATTTTCTGAAAATAAAGGATTTTTGAAAAATATGGAGGGTTTGTTTGTTGGTTTCCTCTCCTCCTCCCCATTATATAGCTTACATTTCATTGTAAGAAGAAAATGTGTGGGATTCCTCATTTCTTCATTGGAAAGGAAGGATTTGTTTGAATTTAATGTAGTATTGTTGTTACAAATTATCAGATAGAAAATCCCAGTGTGAACAAAAATTCTTTAGCTACGCTTAAAAAAGAAAAAATGGCAGAGAGATGGTGCCTCTGCATTAGAAAACTCTGAAGCTGAGAAGGTATTTCCACAAAATTGTCTGTATATATTTCTTTTCTCTTTATGCCATCTTATGCCTGTATAGGTGCCTGTTGCCAGGCAGTATACTGATACAGCTGGATATTTAGTCTGTCCTACTGTGTTCTTAAACCTGCATCTAAGAAGCCTGTGTTTTCACTGCTGGTAGTGTTAAAGATGTGCACAAGTACCAAGGGATACTAGGAGGAACATCTTCAAGAGCCCACATGCAAATATGTGGGACTCTGTCATACACAAAACCAAAAAAATGGCTGAAAATGACATAAACATCCAAGAAGTTTTGTAACACAGATTTTTTTCTCTTATAAGGTCAAAGGGGACCACTGTGTTTTAGTCTGACTTTTAGATGACACAGGCAGTGGTTATTGCTGAATTAATGCATGTCTGGACTGTGGCATTATGTCCTTTGTTGGTTGATGTTACCTCTGATGGATAGTCCAGCCCAGCCCAGTGAGTGTGTTGAGTTGGTAATGAATGATTTGTCACTCTCTACTGACTGATTTGTAGAGTAAATTGGTATGCCACAGTTTTAAGTTGCATGGTTGAAATGATCTTATGCATAAAAGGAAAAGAGATCTTTTGTTATGTTTGGGTGGCTTTTATAAATAAAAAAATACTAACATGTTACTGGTTTTTGTAGTTTAACACGGCAGCCAAACAGCTGATAGAATTGGACAAGCCCTCAGTTTCTGCTGTTGACTCTGGAGAAGGTACCTCTGGGGCAGCCCACAACAATTCAACCCAAAAGCACACCGATACTAAGAAAAACACCAAAAAACGACACTCTTTTACCTCCCTCACCATGTCCAACAAGGCTTCACAGTCTTCTCAGAACCGCCACTCCATGGAAATCAGTCCTCCCGTCCTCATCAGCTCCAGCAACCCAACAGCAGCAGCGCGCATAAGTGAGCTGACAGGACTGTCCTGCAGTGCCCCCTCTCAGGTAACTCACATGAAATCAGCCAGAACTATAAAGGGTTCTCATCTTGTCAGATTACTTATTTCAAGTTATTAATTATGTCTAATTAATATTAAATAAACTGTTTCAAAATACTTATCTTCCAACATTTAAAGAAAATATTTTCTAACACTTTTTATATAATGTTAGCAAGTAGTTTTGGTCTTGTAGGCTAGTTTTTTTTACAATTGTTATATTCTTAAGTGCCACAAAGATTTTTATTAACTGTGGAAACTAGAAATGAGATTGATTTGATTTCTTGATTTCTTTTTTCTAAATTGATTATTATAATGAATATTAATAAAATGCATGCTATAGAAGTAAAACATTCAACTTGAAGGTTACAGAAATTCCAGACATGTAGCATATTTATCTGGTTGTGGTAAGTAGAAACATTTATCCAACTTTATTCATTTCTTCAGTAGTTTGTGGAAAATTGGCTTTTTCATATAATGATTACACTCTGGGAAAAGAGAGAGCAAGAGATGGAGCCCAAGAGGTATTAGGGATGTTATACCTGGACTCGTAAATATGCTTTATTTGCACATCTTTGAGATCTGACAGCCTTTTATAGAGAAAAAAGAAAACTGACAGTGGTTAAAAGTGTGTTTCATGCAGCTGGTTCAATGTATCTCCAAAGACTGAGAAATGTCAGTGTGGAAAACAAAAGTGAGCAGTGTGATCCAACACTGTTTGTGTGAATATCTAACTAAAATTTAGCTCTAGTTACAAGGAGTAGAATACTGCTGATTTTGACTATGAAGTTTCCAGCTCTGTCAAAACCAGCTCTTACTAAACTACACAGAAGTGACCTGCTGGGTTTTTTCTCTCTCCCAGGTTCATATTGGCACTACAGGGCTGATTGTGACTCCACCCCCCAGCAGCCCAGTCACTACAGGGCCTTCCTTCACCTTTCCCTCAGAAGTTACCTACCAAGCTGCCCTTGGTGTAAGTACTGCTTAAGAAAACTCAGCCTTCCCATTTTTCTTTGGTCTCGTACAGTAAGCATTTTTCTCAAGTTCCAACATACTGATTTGAAATGATGGTTTTATGGGAATTGAGTCTATATCATAGACAATGGTATGAATTTAAATATAGCAAAAGCCCTATTGCTACAATGTTTGCATCTTGTCATACATATCCATTTCTCTAGCTTTCCTCTGTAATTTTTCTGTAGCAAGAAGCACACTTTCTTCCAGAACAGTCTTCCTTTTAAGCATGAGTAGAAAAGAGATTATGCTGGGGGGAAAGTTTGGGGAAGCAAGCAGGTTCTTACAAAAAACATCAACTTGCAACCACAGCTGCCAGGTGCTTCTGTCTTACTTAACTCAAGATTTTCAAGATTATCTGAAATAAGCTTCAAAAGTCTGCCATCTCCTCATTAAATAAAGTGATTTTAGATGTGTGTACACCTGTGGCAGATGAGGAACGTGTCTAGCATGCTGGAGTTAGGTTCTTTGAGATCAATAGGAAAACATGTAGCAAATGGCCATCTTTTAAAGGAAGAAATACATTGCAATGCTGTTTCCTTTAAACAAATAAAATGACATTTTCTTTAAAAAGTGCAAGATTTCTTTTCAAAACCTACTGGAATTCTTTAGTTTCCTGTGCTTATATTAGAAAAACTGTGGAATGTCATATACTGTACTCATCAGAGCCTTACCGCAGTAAAGATTGTGGATAAAGATTGTGGATACCAGTTTTCAGAGATCTTTAAAGGATCTTAAGAAGACTTTATTTAAATCATAGGAGTTCCTGAAATTAAGTTCTTTCAGTATAAAATTGTGCCCTTAATTTTTGAGGGGTAGGGCACAGTTGAATAATAGATCTTCACTTCAAAAAAACCAAACAACCAACCCAAACAAAAAATTCCAAGACCTGATCTTGTTTAGATGTCTTTCCTTGCAGTCCTTAAACCAAGTAAAATATGATGAATAGCATTGCTGCTAAATAGGTCTAGTTTTGTTTTCAACTTTTGGCATTTGCATCATTTTACACATTTGACTGCAAAATTTAAGGCAGAATTGTCTGTCTTCTGGTATCAACTTTCTGTTGTTTACAAAAATGCTTAGGTGTGGCTTGGTTGCATTTTGACACCTTTCTTTGGAACTCTTAAATTGTAGTTTTCAGTCCTTTGAATTATGATGCTGTTGTTTTCTGAATTATCTCCAGTACTTCCTCTTGGCATGGTGACATGTCAGAAGTGGGTGCAATACTGCACAGTCTTTTTCAGTGAAGAAGGTATTGATAGTATAACCCTTTTACCTTTTTAGCCTGATTCCTATATCTTGAAAATTTGCCTGAATGTAGCATAAAGTTTATGTTTAGCTAAATATCCATGCTGATGCCACAAATTTTCATTATCTTTTGTGATGTAGTAATTGCTCTCATCCAAGTTAATGTATTTCACATTCTTTGCTCTTCAGACAGATGACTTTATTTTGACAGTTACATGGAGCAGGTGCTTTTGCCTGCCTTACTGAGTAAGGCAGATTGAGCAGTAGCAATGCTTTGTCTTATTGTCATTAAATTATTGACTCCTTCAATCTGGATTATTTTGTAATCCTCCTGTTAAATGAATACTAATCTGGAAACAGTTAATAATCTCATTATATTTAGGTTAATATTTTAATGTCATGGAGCAGATGAGTTTAGAAGGACCTCTTGATGTTGTCTAGTCTAACATCCCCTGCTCAAGCAAGGCCACATAAAACCAATTGCCCAGGACTGTGTCCAAATAGCTTTGGACTATCTCCAAGGATGAAGACTTCAGAACCTCTCTGGGGAACCTGTGTACATTGTGGGCTCTTGTTCAAGTTGGTGTCCACCAGGAAGGACCCTCAGGTCTTTTTTCTCCTAAAAGGTATACATTTTATATTAGAAACAATTAGCTGCTTATATACTAATCCACATAGTCTTTTATACTTCTTTCATCCTATCCTTCAGAAAATACCTGTGAGAACTGAGCAAACAGAATCACCTTAGGTGCTGTTAGGCAGAAGGCAAGTCAAGCTAACATATAGGCTGCAAATATTGAGTAATTGATTTGATTTATGAGATACTCAAGTTATGGAGAGGATTGAGCAGACAGCAGTCAATGCATAATTTCAGAAGTTCTCTCAGAAGTTGCTTTTTTTTGCTCTCAATAACAAACATTTCTGTTTGTTATTAAGAATCAGTAGTTCTTTATTTGATGCCAACATAGGAAAATAGTTTGGTGCTGGTTCAAAGTCATTAAACCACCTTGGGCGCTTTAGTTGCTTAAGCTTGTTCAAAGGCGATCTCACCGTGGGTATTCACAGGAATTAAATAGCAGTGCTAAATGCAGCATGCAGAGAAACTCCTGCTGTATGATTGTCCTGTGTCTTGGGGTGCTACTTTCTCTTTGTGATAATCATGTTCCTGCTTATGTTTCCAATTAGGCATATAATTCCCATTGAGAACCTGAATTATTCTCTGCCACCCTCTTTAAAAGTCAATAGCCTTCTGTACATAATGTTCTATTTCTTCTTGACTTCTTTTCAGCATGAATAAAATGCAAGCTGGCAGCTCAGGCTGAATTTAGGTGATTCCTGTGTTCTTTTATGATAGATGATATTAGATAATGATGCAGTTTGTAAAGTCGCAGACTGTGATATCTTTTACTTACACTTTTCCTCTTGCTTCATCAACTCTTCATTTAAGAAATGTGCAAATAGTTCTGATCAGTCAAGAGAAGCAGTGATGTTCTTCTTTCTCTAGATGTTTCCCTTCTGGAAATACCCTTCCCGACATTCTGAGCATTAATTTTAAGCTGTGGAGCAATTGTGATTTTATCTTTAATACATTAGAAGTGGTTGGCTTGAGTCTTTTTGCTCTTGTATTTTTTTTTTTTTTTTGCTTTTGTAAGTAGAAATTCCTGTATTTTTCTAAGTTTCTCCCTTTAGCATTTTTTTCTTGATATCTGAGTACTGAGCAACTGGGAAATTGGATAGGAATAGGATGAGTTTTTCTTTAGCATGGAGGTGGTTTGTTTGATGTCCTTCCTATCAGTTGTTTTGGTGTTTGTAACACTATCAAAAGTAATTGTTCTTTGAAAGCGAGCTGTTTGTTCACTTCTTTTATATAATGCTAAACTCAGATTAAAGGGAGAAAAAATAAATCTGAGAGGATAGGCATGATTACCCATCAGTGAAGAAGAGAATATATTCCTTTACAGTACTTCCAACTTTATGCATCTTTGCTACATTTATCTGTCCTGAATCTCAAAGGGAGGAAAAGCCAGTGCCTTCTCTTATCTCTCGTAAGAAAGATGGCATTGTTATTGTCAACAGGAGATATTTGGGCTATCTTGCTGTCTAACAAGTTTCTCTAAGACAGTTTGGATTAATTCCTAGCCCAAGGGAGTCTGTGACTCTTTTATCTATGTGCATGTATAGGATTGCATTTTACTTTTTATGTTGCTCTGGTGGTTCAAAAATGCCAATTGTATTAATTTTATTTTGTCCATAATAATGTTTTGAAGATGCTATTTGGTACCTGATATTGTATGAAATAAATAATTTACAATGCTTCAGCCAAAATTGACATAATGAAGCTTTAGGAATGAGAGTGTTCTTGTCAAGTGACCATTTATGCTCTCTACTGCTTCTTGGCTTGTGTTTTGAGGTTTGATTCTTTGAAATTGAAGAAGCTATGAACTGAGACACTTCTCACAGCTACAGCTTTTTGGCTGTGATATTCTCTCTTACACTGTTCTTTGGGACTTCCAACCACAGCTTTACCCTTAATTGGGGCAATGATTGGTCTGCTTATCTTAGCCACTGGCATTTTTGAACCTTGTAGATGTTCAGAATTTTTAAAGTTCTTTTGAAAAATACAAATAACAGATGTCAAGTTCAGTAGTTGTTGGGTGAAAATATGCACATACAATTATGTAAGGTTCACTCACTTGGAAGGAAATTCATGGATGTAATTTATAAGGTAGTCATCTAACAGAGGAGATCTAGTTGCCGTAGATTTTTACTGAAAAATAATTTTAAAGTATGTGATTTGAACCATAATATGGGAAAAACAAACGAAATATACCACAGCAAAGTTAGAATTACATTCAAAAGCAGCAGCAGAAAAACAGTCTAGCAACAAGAGATATCTTCCTTTCGGTCTGCCTTTACAGTCTCTTGAGAAGTGAAGTGTTTTGGATTGCAATCGACCTAGATGTCCATTCTGCTACTTCTACAGATTGGAAATGTTGACTTTGAAATGGTGTCTTGGTGTGTGCACTTATCTAGCAGAAAGAGGTGGTCTATATTTGGATGGTTTGCATTCACGTATGTGCTGAAGGTTTCAAAAAGTAAAAAATACCTAGTTTTTCTGGTCTTGTTCTCTCGTACATGCACAAAAAGAGAAATTGCTCTTTATGTAGAAGAATACAAGGTAGTTTGAATTATTATTAATGAGGCACAAGCTGTGAGGATTATATAATACACTGATGACATTTAGCTCTTTCATGTAGTTCCAGTGCAAGTTCAATAGTGTAAGTTAGGGAGGTTTTAATATGAACTGTCCTAATTTTAATCAACCAAAATTCAAATCAACTTTTGTTGTGAAGAGGAAGCAGCTGGAAGAAACAATGAGGTTATGTGTGAGAGACCTGTTTTTGATAACATATAGTTTAGGAATTTTGTTAAACATAAGCCTTAATTTGTTAGCCCTCAGGGAATTTTGCAAGCCATATATTTTTTCCTAGACATTGTGGGAGTGAAGACTGTTAATGAATGTTCTTTTCCACTGCTGTGCCTTTTATAATTCTTTGAGTGAGGTGATTACTGATCTTCAATTAACTGAATGCAGCCTAATTAAGTTTAGAAATATGTATATGTTTCTAGAGCATGAGTATAGATACTTTTTGAATTTGTAATATACATTAATTATCAAATAATGTAATTTTTCGTCTTCCAATTTAAAAAAGTAATTTATCACTTCTTTGCTGTTTTATATGCTTGAAAGTACACCTGGTGTCTGAAAAGTAGTTGGAGAAACATTCAATTTTCCCCCCTCACCTACCTAAAATACTCTTAATTATGGGCTGAGCATATTTTATTGAATCACATGTGGTTTGTGTATATTCTTTCACGGAATGTTGACTATGGGAGCCATCAAAACTCGCATGTGCCCTGGAGGTAGGTGTGCTTCTCAGCAGCTAGAAAAATGGTTACATGCGAGAAAACTTCTTGAAAACTTGGCTAGATCATTTGGAACTATTTTACACAGTTTGGGAGTGTTAGTCCTCTAAAGCCTATCAAGTAGTTTATTTAGATTTCTTAGTACTTGCCAAGTCTTTGGGAGTTTAATTGGTCTGTGGCTCACTGCTGGTCTCATTACCATACTGATAGACACAGGGAGGGGAGCAGAACCTGAATAAAGCACAATTAAATAGAGCTGTGAAGGTGCCTTTATTGCAGCTAAAGCTTCAGTGCATGTTATGTGTTCAAATGAATAAAATGCAATGTTCAGCATCTTTAGAGATGCAGGAAGTACAAAACCATGACAGCCTTGATATTGTGCGTGAATAGGTTTAATTTTCAAGAATTCCAACTAATCATGTCCTAATGTGGATTTACAAGTTCTACCATATATAAAGAAATCTAGACACCTAGAAAAAGATTTAAATTGATATTCTATTGATAGGTTGCATGAAAGTTAAATGCTCACATTTAGCTTGGATTCAGCTAAGATGTTTGCTGAATGTCTAACTGAGTGGGACAAATAACTTCAGCTGTAAAACAGCTGAAAGAGAAATGTTGGTATTTCAGTGTGAATTATCTGGATACTCTAAAAAAATTGTTGGGTATATTACGAAGCAAATGCTATTGCCATTTTTGTAAAAAACTATTAGTATCAAAGCCCTCAGTGATGTTTCTCCAGCAGGTCATCTCTGTTCAGTGTTGGATACAGAAGGCCTATTTGGTCTTACAAACGTGTTAATGTATGACCAGAAAAAAGCTTTAAATAAAATAGGAATATCTCACAATATAACATGCAATTTATACCATAGCTAAGCATAACAATTTTGACTGAAACAGTTTTCTCTAGGTTTGAAAGTCTGTAATTATGCAGTACTTTACTGTGATTTGGCAGTGTAAAATTGGTTTAAAGAGCTGTCTTTTTATTAACATTTTCACCAAATGCAGCAAAGTAATAATCACGTAGTGTAGAACTAAAACTCAGTTTCAATATAGGTTTTTGTTTAGAAAAACAAAAAAAAAAAAAAAAAGCGCAAAACCCTTTAGAAGTGCAGTATTTGAGGGGAGTTAAAATGTCTTTCAATTATATATTTTCCAAACTGATAATGTAATGCAATGCATTTATATGATGATGTATTGGAAGTGCCAGAATATTTTGTTAATTAATATTCTAAATTTGTGGGTTTTAGGAAGATTATGTTTGAAATTAATTCAGTTTCACTTTTTCAAAGGTGGGAGGTACTTATTACTCTTTTTGTGTGTGTTGTAACACAAATAGTTATTTTTGGAAGGGGGGAGGAGGGAAAAGCTCTCCTTTTGTGAGCGCCTTTTCCCAGGAGTGTCAGTACACAAGGTCCTAAAGAAGGCCTCACAGAGCAGAAGGTAACAATTGCTCCATTGATTCTCAAAAGGCACAGAAGTCTGTAGGCAGGACCCCCATTATGATCTGCGGTGCCTTTTTACTGGGGTATTTGTTAAAGATTACCAATCTTGATAATACTGAATTTCAAAAGCTAACTCTTTAAACTAAAAGAATAGGAGAAAGAGGTAACAATAGCTCGGTGACTATGGCCTCATATTGTGCTTGCTTTTGTAACCCATACATCAAAAGAAAATTGCCCACAGAAGGGGTGCTTTTGGGTGCACTGCAGATGAATTGTGTATTATGTTTCAGCTTCAGGTTACAAAAACAATCATGTTATGAAGTACAGTCAGCAGCAGGATGCAAAATCTACCTCCTGGAAGGCTTCTGAATTTTTGTCAAGCCCTATCCTAAACATGTTATAGCTAGAAACAATGCTTTCCATTTTTCCTGTGCTGAGAAATTGCTTGTCATTTGCTTAATTAGCTGCCAAAACTTCAAGATATTAAGCTGAAGAAAAGAGAAATAGAGACAAAGCTAACTCTCCAGTTATATTGTAACAGTAGGCAAAACAATACTGGACTCAGTTGCTTTTTTCCACTTCCTTAGAATATCATGCCTTTTTTTTTTTTCCCCCAGCTGATTGAACTCATCAAACAATATTGATCATCTGTTGTTATTTTTTTTGTTCTTATAAAATCAGAATATGAATCCCCCACTTCCACCACCACCTCTCTTGTCTGCTGCAATCATTGCATCGGCCACTTCTGGACCTCAGTCTACAAGTGCCATACAAAGGTCTGCATCAGGATCAACTGACCAAGCTGCACATTTACGACAACAAACTCGTCCAAGTGTGTAAGTAAAATTGAAACTTTTCTTCAGTTAGAAAAACGGAATGAAATCACTGACTTCACCTTGTACATTTAGCATGGCAGCTGGCTCTTTTCTGCTGGAATTGCCAAAAAGCCAAGCATGGAACTTAGAACAAAAGCATGCAGAAAGGAGATATCCCTAAACAGGCTCCATACTGAGCATTGTTTATAATCTTAGATAAATATAATCAGCTGTTGCTGTGTATAGAAAGAACTCACATCAAAAATATAAAGTATTAATCATGCAGAAAATGAATGAATCTTTGCGTTAGCACTGAATACTGGATAACTCAAAAGTGTCATTTTACTAGAGTGAATTTATTTGATGTTTTCCATTATGTATGGTATGAAAAGGCTATTCTCATATGGAATAACTTATGCCAAAACACAGCAAGTGCTGTATTTAATTTAGACTGTTAAACATGTTACTGTCAGACTACTTGTCAGTTGCAATTGAAATTTGACTGAAGATTCTACAGTGCACTTAATTAGTGGGTGGCAATTTGAGATGAAGGCAGAAAGCTGCTAGTTAGCATTATGTCTTCATGCTTGTAATACAAGCAAACGTGCGTCATCCTTTTGGGTGAAAATATTTGGTATATTAACATGTGTTGCTAACAACATCTTTCTTCTTAAAAACTTCTTTGTGTGCAGCTTGGGGAATAAGAACGATTTAAAAAAAAAGTAAAAGTCAGGAAGTCCTGAACCATCTAATGGGACGAGTTTGAATAAGGACTGCTTTTGTTCTGTTCTTGTTATCTTCCCACCAGGTTTCCTCCCACTCCAAAAAAGCACCCTTCTTGTGTAGCAGGTGCATTTGGATTTGGGCTGTTTCTTGGTGTCAGGCTGATTCTTATGGATTATTGCACCTAGTGCAGTTAATCAAGTTCCCATCTCATTTACTCACATCCTCTGTCTTCAAAGGGTTGCTCTATACGAGGATACTAGTGAAATTTGAAATAAATTAGCTAAAAAGGAAGTTAATGAACATCAATTAAAGCAGATCAATTGCTTTTCCACAGAGCTTCAGTGTGTGGCTTTGTAGATCACTGCTGAATCATGTACCCATGAAGCCTTCTGCTGCCAGTGTACCATGTTGCCTTTAAAGTGTATTTTTTGCTTGCTTTGGGTACCTGTATTGCCTTCAAAGGATTTTCGTAGATATTGCAGAGTTTCTTGGGTGGACAGCAAGGGCTAAAAATGTAATGCGAAAAGGAGAAGCATGAAGTTAATGCTGTTGTTACTGTGCACAAGAGACAATTTTGATGAAAGAATGATTTTGTAAAGCCACTTTTTTGCCCTTGGGGTTACAAGGGGAGTGGGAAAGACTAGCACTGCAAGCAACTGTGGATCCTTTTTCATAGAAGGGGATAGTCTACGCATCTACTTAATTGGCTGCCTCTTGTGAAAAGTATATTTTAGAGAAAATGGGATTTATTGGAATGCTCTTTTCCATAGGCCTGGGTCAATAATGGTATATAGGGTTCAAATAGTTTTTTTAGGTTCAAATGTGGCAGAAAATAGAACACTGTGGTGGTTAAAACAGTATCACTTTCTAATAATAGAGAACTGTGCAATCCTATTTGAAAAGTTCCCTAGGAACATTCCAAGATGCAACTACAGGAGCTTCAGCTTCAACTTTTTTTCCTAAGAATTTTTTTTTCTAATGAAAAAATGTAAATGTTTCTGAACTCTCAACATTATTTCAAATGCTCTGTATTATACTTTGGTGTTGTTTAGAAAACCTTAAAGGAAATAAACTTTACAAGTGAATTAGCTGCTAACCACCTTACCCATAGACTTCAATTTCTAGTAACACATCTTTTTCTTTTGCACTGAAGTTTGCACAGGAGCTTCCAGTTTTGCAGTTTGAAATATAGTTCTGACATCTCTTTTCCTGTCTTTTAGGTATATTGCTATCTACCCCTACACTCCTCGAAAAGAAGATGAACTGGAACTGCGGAAAGGAGAAATGTTCCTAGTGTTTGAACGCTGCCAAGACGGCTGGTTCAAGGGAACTTCCATGCATACGAGCAAGATTGGCGTTTTTCCTGGAAATTATGTGGCTCCAGTTACAAGGTACAGTATTATACAAGTGTCTAAATAGTTTAGCTAGTTTCAAATCCAAAATTATTCTGTTATTGTATTAAATGCAAAAATTGCATAATAGAAGACCTGTGGATTTTAGTAACTAGCTAATTTTTTTTTCAGTTGTGTTTCAGTGTTTGCTTTAAATTTTGGCAGGACGGTGACAAGTGCATCACAAACAAAAGTTCCCATGTCTACTGCTGGCCAGACAGGACGGGTGGTGACTATGGTCAGCCCTTCCACTGCTAGTGGAACATCGCAGAAGCTCCAGGGGAATGGCGTGGCAGTGAACTCCAGCACAGTGCCCACAGCAGTGGTTTCTGCAGCACATATCCAAACCAGTCCACAAACCAAGGTTCTTATGCATGTGACAGGACAAATGACCGTCAACCAGGCTCGAAATGCAGTTAGAACAGGTAAAAAAAAACCCTGAAATTTGTTACGTGTGGTAGGCAAACTGGACTCTAGTCCATCTTGACAAATGACTGCTGTGAGAGTCTATGTAAGAATATGCTGAGGTCTTTAAAAGCTTTTCTTAATGTCATTGTTTAGAGTTGAATGTTTTCTGAAATGACAGTCTGAGTTGTTAGATCTTTTATTATTCTTCTCTAAGCAACTGTGTGTATGTACGTACTCCCGCTATTAGGAATTTATATGCATAAAGGTGGAATATTTCTTTTTTTGTTGTTCTAGAAGTATCCGGGATGGAGATGTTCTTTGAGCTTCCTCACTCATACACAATTCATATAGTAATAAAAGCGATAAGAACATCTGAGTCATAGCTTATTTTTTGTGTGTTAACTGCATAAGAGCTACAGATTGCACTAATTTAGCATTCACTTCTAAATTACCTTCTAACATCTTTGAATACCTTTAGTGTTCCTTTTCACATCTCTGGCTCAGGTTTGGTCCTTAGGCATTCCAGTTTTTTCTCTAACCTTGACTGTAACTTCTTTCAGCTTTGACTCTGAAACACTAAGGCTATACTGGCTTCAAGATCTATATGATCTATGTAATAAAATTCTGTATTTCTGAAAGGTGTAACTCTTCATTTACTGTCTGAGGCAGGCCACATCATAGTGAAACATGCTTTCTTGTTATTTAAATGCAGGTCCAAAAAGACCGATAGTGGTGTTTTCAAGAGTTTTAGTTTGCCAAATCTATGCACTCCTCTGTGGATTTGCCAGGCTAAGAAAATACCACACCACTGGACCCAAATCTGTTCCAGTTGCTTCAAGGGCCTCAAAAAAAAAAAGGAAAAAAGGAAAACTCCCATTTCAGGCTAACCCAATGTTTAACCTTTCAGCCTTGAATTTAGGGTCTATGATCTCCTGACTGAGTATCATGACAAAAAAGGCTTTTCTAATCCCAGGGTTCTTAATAGCAGAGCAAGAGATAGCAAAAAATGGTAATGGTATGCTCTCTTATCCCCATAAGAAGGGTTATTTCTTCTGGTTTCAAGATCCATGGATTAGCCCACTTTTCAGAGTCATGTATCACCTAAAACACCCTGTGCATGTTCAGATGTCAGCACCAGGTTTGCTTTTGAAGGTAGGATATGTACATGTTTTCAGTTCTTTTATTTCCTTAATTGGCCCTGTCTTCCTCCAGTCTGATCTGAAGCTGGAGCAGGTGTTTTAGTCCTCTGTAACAACTTTATTCTTTGCCTTTAAATAAAAATAACCAGATGCTGCTGGCAACTGGTAAGAGAAACTAAGCAAAGCATCTGTACTTTCCTGCCTCTTAGGCACAGGTGGTTTCTCCTTTAAATCCTTGTTTTGAGCTGCCTAGGAGTTTGCAAGTGACAACACAAAGGGGAAAGCTCCTGTGGGTTCCAGAGGCCTTTCTGTCCCTACAGCTCTGCACCCCTGTCAAGATGAATAAGCTTTTACACTTCCATTCAGCTGACAAATGTGACAACATACTTCCTACCGAGTTTTCAGGTCCAAAATGAAGAATTCAAAGGGACTGGACTCCCACCACAGAGAACTTAACATTGGATTTTGCAAAGGTGTGCAGTTAGTCACAAATACAGATCTGGGTGAGGCTTCACAGGTTAATGCAGGGCTCCAGCTTCAGTTTAGCTCAGGGCTTCAAGGACCATTCTTCAAATGATCTTAGTGAGACGTTGCTTGACATCACCTTTTACTGAGGGAGTACACATCCTTTGATTGGAAGGATCTATAAATAAAATTCTGCTTATTCATTAAAGGATAATCTATATGAAAATAGGATTACTTGAAGCATTTTTCCTATCAATTCCATCAGCAATATGAAAACAAAGCCAGAAAGCTCTCCCATGCTTGTCATACATAAATTGCATGTGAGTGTGTACATATCTTGAAGAACAGCAGCTACTTCTAGGAGAACTGTTGTTGTCTCATGAACAAAAGCCAGCATTAATAATTGTTTTTTGACAAAAAAAAATCTTTTTATCTGTCTTTTGAAATGTTCATGCTACTCAAGAGTTTGAAAGGGTCGGGTACAGCAGAAGAGATTATCAAAAAATTAGACATAGCATATAAGTGATGTGCCTTTTTTTAATAAAAAAGAAAGAATTTGTGTTATTGCAGAGATTGTAATTGGGTATAATACTGTAGGATTGTTATATAAAATTTGGGACCTTTGTCAGTCTTTCTAATACACTGTTGCAATCTAACCAAATTACCAGAGGAATTTATAGAAAGCAGAATGAAAAGTGCAAGTGCTAGAGGTTTGGTTCCAGGATTTCACTTATAACAAGTCTGAAATTGTATTAGGATCTGAAAAATCAAAAAATGATACAATCAGATATACATGTGCCAAGCTAGAGGGATGACCCCTTCTTAGATAGAAAGTTTCAAAGTATTTGAAGGAAGGAAGTTGTGCAGTGCTGGGGTGTTACATTTTCCCTCATATTGTTCAGTGGAGGTGTCTGCATTTCATACATTTCATACCACCCAGTGGTGCAGAGATGCCCAAGCTGTTGGAATGGTCCAACAGCGTGCATATATGATTTGCCATATGACTTTAACAGCAGTGTTACTTCTTGGAAGGGAAAAATTAGTTCATGCAAGCTCTGTGCTTTGCAGCTTTGCATTGCAACCCAGGTTAATATACTCAGCCCTGTGCAATTCTCCAGCTTCCAGTGTAGATATTCCTTTCCTTTCACAGGGGTATGAGTAAATCCACTTTCCATATTTAAACATCCCAAGAGACAACAGCTTATGTTTTCAGAGAAAGCACTCATAGCAGTAATTGCCACTGTGCTTATTGTTTGAAAGACCTGTGAAATCTGTTGTGGATTTTGTGAATAGTTTTCTGGAAACAATCTAATTATATTTGTAGCAGCTTCTATAAGGTGTGTTTCTTCCTACTTCCCTTTATATGCCCTGACAAATACATGTCATATTAAAAGGACCAAACAAGTTCCAGGCAGTATTTAGCTAGCTCTTAGGTACTAAAGTGTAATCTTCACTTTGCATCTGTCCATATGTGAAGCATTTGACATAGCAGCTTGGATATCTTCACAACAGGGAAGTTGCAGTGCTGGTGCAAGCAGCATATGCAACAGCTTTATTCAGGAGAAATAGATTTGGTGGTGTGCATCATGTCACTATAGTAGTATAAATGGAAGTTTGAAAGGTAAGAAGAATACTTCTTGTGATTGATTAGCTGTAACACAGTAATTGTACCTCACTTTGTGTGTCTTGTGAAAAGGTGACTCTCACATTTCATTCTTTTGTTCTAGTTGCCTCACATAGTCAAGAAAGACCTACGGCAGCAGTCACACCCATACAAGCACAAAGTCCAACATGCCTTATTCCTGCAGCTGTGATCATTCCCCACCACTCTGTTGCCTCCCAGCAGCTCCAGCCTCAGCTTCCAAATACTGCTGCTTATGTCACAGCTGTGAATGTGAACCGCTCAACCATCCCACTGGCATGTACAGCAGCTTCTTTGAATTCTCCTAACATTGCTACTTCATCTTTGGAGGCAGATATCAGTGGGAAAACTGCAAGTACTCACCCTGGAGCTCCTGCATCTCCAGAGAGTGCTTTAACAGCTGGTGGAAATGCTGCTGTCAGTAAAACAGACAAGGATGGCAAGGTGGGTAGAGAATAAAATAATTCCCTTGAATTCTCCTATTTTCATCATACAATATTTTAAGAGATTTAACAACACAACCTAAAAAATCTACATAAACTTGCAGGAATGTAAAAATTTCAATCTAATAAAATAATATGAAAATCAGAATTCTTTTAGGTTACCTTTCTGAGATATTATGAAAAACACATTACCAGCAATGTTTATTGGACAAAGGAAAAATGCACATAACCATATTTTTTAAGTGTAGGACAGCGGAGTTTGTAATGGTCCTGCTTTCCTTCCTTCTATTTGAAGTATTTCCTGTGTGTGTAAACTCATTCTCACTGTTCACCAAGGCATGTGATTATGTTATATTAGTGTCAGAAAAATTCTTCTAGCTTTGTAATTGATTTTGGTTTACAGTTGTGATGTAGTTAGAAAACGTTTTTTCTCCTTGTGAGAAATGTCTTTACATCTCAAATGTTTTAGACTTAACCTTACTACACTTCAGTCACATGTACTCCTTAGTGAAGTTTATGGAGATTTTAATTGTAAACTGTACACTAATGTCAGCCACTTTTTAGTTATTTTTTGTTGATTATTGTTGAATGGACGTGCCTAAAATTTTATTTTAAAATTACTTTAGCTGTAGACCTCAGACTGAGGTGCCCTTAGAGAAAACTTATTTGTAGTTTAAGGTGAATGATGCTAATACGTGTGGGTTGTTTTAATTTCTCTGAGTTTATCTTTATCTTTGACATTTGCTAGACAGCAGATATTTGCTGAAATGGCTCTAAGTTATTGGAGACTTGGAAAAAGGACTGAGGATTTTTATTCACTAAATCTACTACATTCCAGGCTATCAAAAAAAAAATAAATTCTCAATGCTCATGCTTAGTTCTCTGTCTATGGTTAAATATTATTTTTGTCTCCAGGGCTTACAATCTGGCACCTCTCATAAGCACTAAATTCACTCAGTCAAAGGGTTGGTAAGAAGATCACTGCCACACCCCTTAAAAAAAAAAAAGACAAGAAACACAAAAGCTACTTAAATAATTTTCTTCGGGGTAGGTAAGTCTTCAGAGATTCTTGTCTGGACAAGCAAAAAGAATGTTTACAATCCTCTCCTTTAGCAGAGCAGCAAAACACAATGCATTCCCTTCGGGGTGAATTTTTGTTAAATCATGAAGGTCTTCCATTGCTAAAGGAGGATAAATACAAGAAACTTACCTAAACAGAAGCTTCCAGAGCAGACTTTTCTCCCTGCTTGGTTTGAATGATTCATTGTCTTCCTAGAAACATCCACATTAATGAAATGTTTTCCTTCTTAGATTCCTTTTGTGGGAGTCTTAACTCCTCATACCTTTTTCTAGACAACCTTTTGGGACAGAGCCATTTCATTTTAAGTTACACTTTAACCTAACACAGTGAAAGGACATAGCCCGGTTATGATTTAAATTACATGCTTTTTTTCTCTTTAAAATGTTAATTTTCTTTTTCTTTTATAATTTTCATCATTATCTCTCTAATATCACGTACGTCCTCGTAATTTACTGTGTCCTCTCTGAGCACGATATCACCTATCAGAAGGAAGTGTTCAGTTCTTTATGGGAGAATTTTTTTCTAAAATGGGGCGCTGCTTTTGGTTTACAGAAAGAAAAAAAAGGTTTGCTGAAGCTACTTTCTGGAGCATCCACTAAACGAAAGCCTCGAGCGTCACCTCCGGCGTCACCCACCCTGGAGGCTGAGCAGGCTGCGGCAGAGCTGGCCCTGCAAGGTGCAGTGGGGCCAGAGATTCCATCAGCCAACACTCACAGCAAGGCTGGCCCCTGCCCCGCCGACGGGGAGCCCTCGGGGCTGGCACAGGAGGCTCCGCACCGCAAAGCCGCTCCCCTGGACTCCTCCGTCCCCATCGCCCCGCCGCCGCGCCAGCCCTGCTCATCGCTGGGGCCGGTCCTCAATGACTGCAGGCCCCTTGTCTGTGAAAGGTAAATGATCCTCCGCACCTAGGCTTGGGCAAACCAACACAGAATCCTTTCTCCTGCACTTGTAGGGTGTGTTAGAGCTGCTGCAAAATGCTGAGATTTTATAGCAAGATCAAACTTATTTTTTCACAATTCTTTATTTAATTATCAACCAGTACTCGTGTTTATATTTGTTGATCACAGGTTTGGTATGAGAACTGAGGTAGACAAAAAAGGTCTCCTATTTTTCAAAACAGAAGCACATTATATTCTTGCACTTAGGAGTATCAGGTTAATCCTGATCTTTAGCAGTGTATAGCTGCCGACCTAAATATATGGTGAATGTGACCTTTATCTATCTATGTGTAGGCATCTTAATATTTGATTTCTTGAGCTTTTGAAAAGATACTTTTTACTGCCTGAATGCCCCATGGCTGTGCATCCACACAGGCTATTGGGTGGCCTCTGTGCTCTGACAAGTGAGTCTAAAAACCATACAGTTGTCTGGACTCTGAGACTGACAGGCAGTGGCTTAAATTTTCTGTCACTTTTTGTCCACCTATAGTTTTTAAGTTTCAAATCCTCAGTAGATTGTGAAGGAAGTGGCAGTTTTCTAACTATAGGATCTTTTATTCTTCCTGGTAGCAGGCAAGCAGTATGAAGAGTGTCATGGGATTTCTTTTGCAGCAGCTCCAGGATTGTGTGGTGTACAGAGAAAAAATGGTAGAGTTACAATATGAACAGCTCTAGGACTGAACTGATTGAAGGTGACTATTGTAGATTTTGTTCTGATGCTTTTATCTCAAGGTGTGTGGGCATCCAGTTGTACTTCCAGAGGTCCACTACCTTAAGCTATATCCATGTCTTAAAATCTAGACAGTATATAACTTTCTATTTGTCTTTTAGTTCACTTATGTCATACCGCTAATATTTTTGAAAGGTTATTTCTGTTCCTACACAATTTCCTTGCAAGAGATTTCTATTTCATACTGAACTTGTGAAGTAGATTCACACGTATACATGGAAAATAAAACCTGAAAGACACTTCCTTAAGAATAACATTTTCACATTATCATAATTCTGTTTGGCATATTAATATGTTTTTATGCTTTGAATGTGAAAATAATACTAAATTTATTCTGGCATAACCAGTGCATATTAGCATAAAGCTCTTTCTATCATCACAAAAGGTAGTTTTTTCACTTCCATGATGGATTTTTTTTTCTCAGAACTACTTACAGAAAATGATGCTGTATATTTTTATTGATCTAGTAATAACATACACTCAAACATTCTGTTTATCTTTACTATTATTTAAGTGATAATTGCTACTGAAGAATCATTGCTACAAGATAATTCTCAGTGGTAGGTAGTCATGCAGAATTGTTACGTTTTTGTCAGTGTATTTAGACAGAATTTCATCTGAGTTCCCTTTGTCCTTTTCAGGACAGGGTTAAATTTTTTCTTTCCTGCTAATTTGCTCTTGCACATTTCCTTTGGCTAAATTTCTTAAAATGTGACAGTTAATAATACTTAAAAAGTAATTTATAAGCATTGATTACTCTTCAGCAGTCTGGTAGATGTGGTGGGTAAGAATCATATGGCATCTTCAGTGAAAATTTGAGTTAGGGAGGCAAATATTCATGAAGATAAGCTCAACAAAAAGCTGAAGAGCAGAGAAACCTCCTGCTCAGATTATTCTGCTCTTACATCTCACAATTCCAGTCACAGATTAGAATGTAACTGGAGAATTCCAGTTTGATTCTCCACTTTGGAAAATTCCTGTTACCTGAGACTCTGCAGTGGGGCTCACTTATTTCTTCT
Organism: Zosterops lateralis; assembly: GCF_965231275.1. Taxonomy (NCBI): domain Eukaryota; kingdom Metazoa; phylum Chordata; class Aves; order Passeriformes; family Zosteropidae; genus Zosterops; species Zosterops lateralis. The sequence continues at coordinate 38,726,582 of NC_139766.1, forward strand.
GATTCTCCAGCCAATACCTAGGTTGTCTTGAGGTGATTTCTTGTATTGATGCAGTGCTGACAAGGCCAAGGATCATTATGTTTTCTTTACAAAGATAGACTCAACTCCCTGCAATTCCCAGGGTGAGACATGCTATGCTATGAATATAGAGGAATTTAATTATCTGAGGAGTTTACTTTTTCTATAAAAGTTAAAAGAAAACTTAAAGCTCTTTTCACGAGCTTTCTCTTTTAGAGGGAAATGTTGCTTAAATAGCCTTAAATCTTACAGTAAATATACAGCATTGTAATAACAAACTACCCAGCACACCACAGTGGTGTTAGAGACTTGAAGTTGAACCTAAATACACTGCATATCCTAAATTATAAAATGTATCTTTCATTCAGTTACAGTGAAAGAAAAGCAGTAATTTTGTTCTGTGATTAAAGTGACCCTAAGTAATTTCATCTACCACAAAATGACTGGTGTAACATCTGCTCCCAGTGAGCAGGCCAGTGGCTTTATAGGGCAGCAAGCCTTCCCACATCTGGCACCATTTAATGCTGGTAATAAATTTTGAGAATCACTCTACCTCCATGGGCATTGGTGATCTGTAGGAGTCAAGGCACCCACTCAGAAGACACAAGTTGAGCACAACAGCAGGGCACACTTGAACTGGAAAGTAAAAATTCTAAGGGCAAGGAAAAAAAAGCTAAATTAAGAAGCTGAGTAATATTTATTAGTTTAACTTGTGTAATGGAGGTTAATTCCAGCTTTCTGTGTTTCTCTCCACTACAATTTTCTGCATGTAAGAAAGTATTATTATTCACTTGTTGATCAGGAAAAACACAAATAATTGTCCAAAAATCAACCACAGCTTAAGCGGTATTTTGTGTCCAGTGAAACAGAAGCAACGAAGAAATGGAGAAACACATGAAAGATAGAATCTTTTCCATGTTACTGAAAAGTATGAAAAATGCTAATATTAAAAATGAAAACTAGAATGGGAAAATGTAAAGACAGGCCACCCTCTTCAAAATCAAAAATAAATTCACAAATACAAAGCAAAAGCACTGTGGGATACAGCCATACACATTAGGAATATCAGCAAACAACTGGTGGCAAATGTATTGGCTACTTCTGGGAAGCTAAAGTACTATTATTTTTATAATACTCACATTTTGTCACTAGCTGATTAAAACTAATTAGGATAATATTTGGAAAATTAATGAAAGGACAGACAAAGTAATAGAAGAAAGGAAAAACTTCATACTTATACAGCTTAGGTGCATGTAAAATATTAAGTGACCACAAAAGATCTACAAATTTTATCTTCAGTCAGTGAAAACGTTTTGAAATACTGAATAGAAGAAAGTGTTTTGGAAGGTTCAAACATGTGGGAATGAACTTGTTTTTCCAAAACATAGGTCATGCTTAGTAAATATGATTATTTTTTTCTTCAGGGACCTTGCAATGAACTTTTGAGCTGAAGCATAAGCTTTTTATTCTGCATGAAATCAGTAGTTTTGGCAATATGTTGTAGGTGATGAAATAAGTAATAGAAAAATAGTTTTTGTTCCAAAGCTAATCCAGGGTGATCTGGATAGACAGCTGTGTGAATGTGTGATGGGTCTGGGTCTGATCACCTCTCTGGGCAAACAGGATTTGAAAACTGTGACAGAAAATTTGAAGAAGCACACATGATTTACATGTGCAAAAATGTTCATTAATGTTCATTAAAAATTGAAAAATACAGTAAAATAACATGTTAAAACTAGGGGTCTTATGCTTTGTTATAGACACTAGATTTCAAGATGAATATCAAAACAGTTGGGAAACTGAAATTTAACAAGAAGTAGCAAATTACTGCAGAGGTTGTTGGACACTCTATGGAAATCTCCAGACAATGTTTCTGTGCTAGCTGATGATCCTCAGGGGAGGCCAAAGACAAGATGGGAGCAAGCAGCAGCAGGGAACAGACTTGTCTTTCAATTCAGGGGAGCCCAGAGGTTGCTGACAGAATTAGAGACTGAAAACAAGCATATTTCAAGTCAAACGTTTACAAGGCAGTATTTGACAGACTGCAAGATGAGGCAGGCAGGTATTCTTTCTTTAAACTCATTTTTTTAACAGACTATGTAGTGTGCTGGTTAATTTTCAGCCTGGGAGCAACTTGCTTGTTAACAACAGTAGAAGAAGTTCTTCATAGCTTTATTGCAGTTCTTTATCCTTTACTATCTTGCCCTTCACACAGTTTACAGTCTCAGTTTAACTTACAGTCTATTAAAAATATTTTGTTCTCATTTCCTAAGTCAGCATTAAAACCCAAGTTGCCCACAGCAGAAGTAAATGCAGGCCTAGGTTGGATACAGGGTGTTCTGGAGCTGCACACTAATAAATCTTGTAATTGGCTTGGTAGCTTTTATGAAGCATGAATGTAATAATTCCGTGCTCTGAAATCTGGGGATTGCCACAACTGAAACAAAGTCATGGCTTATAAGTCATTAATAAATAACATTTGACAACTAATTAAGTCCAAATATGTTTTGCTATAGTTAGATTTCCTAAGAGACTTTTATTATTTATGAAGTGCGGCTATACTTTTCTAAATACTTTTAACTGTATGGACAGACTTAATTTTTGTTTCATATGTTCTTAAGCAAAACATTCTACTATAACACAGTGTCTTTGTCTGCTCCAATATTACAGAATTAGCTTGTTTTATTATGTGTGAATTGAGCTATAATTGGCATTCCATCCTTTACTAGACTATATCCTGTTACTTTGTCTTTTCATCAGATTGTTCAATTATTGAAATTTATTAAAATAATAAATTATTTTAAGCTTATTAAGATAAGAATTATCTTAATCTATGAAGTAATAGAGTTTTACGTTGATGTGAACTGAAGCTTTCAGAGAGATTGGGTGGTGTTAAGCATGTTAAAAACAGAAGTGTAGCCTCTTTTTAATGCACTCATATTTGAAAAGTGATTTTACTGTGACTCAAAAAATACACTTTGCGCCAAGTGCTTAAGAAAATTGTTGAGTTGAATATGGTTTTTAACAGAGTAGTACAAAAGTTGAGCAGCTGTGTCCAAATAAGATGGAATATGTTGTCTTGAAGAGTTTCTAAGGAAAATGAAAATAAAACAGCAGATCATATTAATAGGTTTTGTTGGTTTCTTCCTTTTGTTCTTTGCCTTTCCTTAAGAGCCATTGCTGGAATAATAAAAAATTAAACATACACTTGTAAAATTATCCCTAGCTACTGCTGTGAATGCTTTGATTCTTGTTGAATCACACTGACTGAAAGAGTCTGAAAATTTATATTGGGAAAAATGTTTACAATTTTCTCCTGTTATTTAACCATTGTCTGTATTTTACAGGGATCTTGGTGAAAAAACAATCATAGGAGATGCATGAATTTGCCTTAAATTTATTATGTTGCTATTGTTATTATCTGTTCAAGACATACTTTTAAGTTGTTACATACTCAGCAAACAGTTCTAGACAGTTTCCTGTGTTCATAAGCTTCAGCAGGCACAGAGATATTTTTAAAAGTATTGGGTTAAAAAAAAGGGGAGGGGGCAGAAAAAAAGAACCGAAATGAAGGTGATTTTTTTCTATTTACACAGGTACAGGGTTGTGGTATCCTATCCTCCTCAGAGTGAAGCAGAACTTGAACTTAAGGAAGGTGACATTGTTTTTGTGCACAAAAAACGTGAGGATGGCTGGTTCAAAGGCACTCTGCAACGAAATGGAAAGACTGGCCTTTTCCCTGGCAGTTTTGTAGAGAACATTTGAGAAGATTCATTCCAAGAGCTTCAAATCATGCTGTACTGTAAAATAGCACAAATATTTTGCCAGAAAAAGCACAGTCATTAAATATTTTCAAATGACTGTAATATAAACAAAAATTGACATATTTTTACAGTGTCTATAGCACAATTACACCAGCGAACAAAGGAGATGAGAGCATCTGCTGGTTTTATCACTTTGAATTCTTAAGTGTGATGTGTGCCTTGTACTGTCTGATTTATTATATAGAGGAATTTTTTTCCCCAAGTATGTTACATAAATGAGCAATTGTTTACAAGGCTGTAACTAATTTATTCTTGGGTTGTTTTTTTTTTTTTAAACTTGAATTTTGTGTAATAGCTAAAATTCTTGTGACTATGATTTTAACAAATTATTAATTTATGAAAGAATTACAAAGGGGAAGCTGGATTCTCTCCTTATGAGCAAGCAATTATATCTGATAAAGAGCCTCCCATTTATCCTCTGGACATTTTCCCCCTGCTATGTCTGACAGTGGAGTAAGTCTCTGTTGTATGAGTTAATGTTGAGTGGTGGTGATGTGGCGTCAAATAGAATTTGCCAAATGGGGGAAAAATGTGTATTTTCTTCTTTGGACAGAGAAAAAAAAAAAAGTCAGTGGTGTTCTTGAGTCTAGTTTTACTTCTTCATGATTCACCTGAGTAATGTTTCCAGGAGGCAAAGATGTATGTGAACAACTGAGCAAAACCATCTCAAGGTTAGGATCATCTCAAGGTTAGGAAAGAAGAGATTTAGGAGTGCCAACAAGAAATTCCCTATACCTTCTGTTCATGTAATAACTTGGCTATTTGAACAAAGCTTAGCTTTGTATTTGTATATTTGGCCAGGCCTTTGAGCATTTTGCGCTCAGGATCCAACAAAATTGGAAGGAATGTTAAAGCCCAACACTTAGAATAAATATAACTTGAAAACACCTGTTCAATAAGACTGAATATAAAAATAAAATTATAAGTTGTACTTAATGTCTAAAAATGCCTAAGATGTGTAATTTGCTGTTTTCTTCTCAAAATGATCTGCATGGCCAAGAGATGTTTTAAAATGTCTGAGCAGTAGTGGTGGTAAGTGATGCACTTGTGTTAAAGTAAAAGGCTGTATGAAACACTGTGAAAACTTTACTAACTTCTTAACCATTGCTACTTTGCTATGTTCTGACTTTTTCTTTGTCCTGCATGTGTTACTCAATTCCTGCAGTAAGGTAACTGTGCATGGTTGGCATTTTCCATTCCAATTTCCTGTCGCTGGGTTATTTTGCTCTGAAAATTTCCCAAAAGCCACTTGACCAAAACTAGTGAGCAACTCACCTTCAGCCAGAGAAGGTGTCCAGTGTTTGAATCATAAATAATTTTTTTTAATGTCCTTGCAGCTGATGGATAGAAAGAATGCAGCCTGCAAGAAATACTTTGTTAGTCTTTCAGGGTTTTTTTACAGAGTTGACACTGGTGAACACATGCTCTACTCAGCTGAACTTGTTTTATTTTTTAATTGTTTGATTATAGCAGTTTAATGGTGATTTTTTTTTCTCCTAAGACACTGAGCACCATCATCTCCGTTTAAATCCATTCAAATCTGATGTAATTTAGCTGTTACTCAGCACTTTACAAAGGGAAGCCAGTAAGGTGATTCAGTGTCACACAGTACACAGAAACAGTGATCTGTTAAATCCTTATCATTTTCTTGAAGTTATACATTGAAAAATATCAAATGTTAATGACAGAGATTTCTTGCAATATCGGGTAGTATCATGATGGTCTTAAAAATAAAAAATAAAAATTATATCTATAAATATATATAGTTGGACATGACAGCATTCCCAAATTAACCATCTCTCTTAAACACTGTATCATTCAGTTTTTGTATTTTTAAATCTTTTAAATAGTTTACTTGAATATTCATGTAATATATAAAGGTTTTGTGAAATGAATTTTAGTTAGAAAGAAGCTGATATCAGCTTTTGTCAGCATAAATTGGCACTAGTGTGTCGTAATCTTATTTTGGAAAATTTAGTGCATTTTATATTAAAGACTACTAAAAGTTAATTTTTTCTATCTCTACTCTCCATATTTTAAACTAAGTGACTAAGGTACCTCTATTAATAGAATTTCATGATGTAAAGTCAGTTAAAAATCAGCTGTTAATCCAGTTGTTCTGTTAGATGGAATACATTTTTAATTGATTTTTTTAACATTGAGTAAATGTTTGTAAAAAGGGCTTATTACATAGCAGTGCAACAATGAAAAAAATGCAGTTTATCATGCCTTTTTTGTGATCTTTTGGGGGTTATTTTTTTTGGTTTTGGCTTGGGATTAATTCAGTGTAGAAACAGACAAACCCTGTGCATTTGCTTTGTGTAATTCCATTAAAATTTTTTGTAAGGTATTTTATATCTATGTTTGAAGTCCGGTGAATGTTAAGTGTTTGATTTATTATGTTAAACTTCCAATCCTAATAAATATTTTCTTAGCAAACAGCTAGAGCAAATAGTGTATGCAAACATTAAATATAAATTACTTGTAAAGAATTTGCCAATAAAATCCCCAGAACTTGATTTCTGAATTCCTAGGAGGGTATTTCTGCTCATAGAGAAAAAGGCTGCAGATTCCATGATGTAAGAAGCTTGGAATGGCGACTATAATGCAAAAACTGTAGAGAGAACTGTGGACTTGGCTGATCTTTTCCCAACTCCCTATTTCAGTGAGAAACTTCAGAAAAGGGTATGTAACTCCATCTCAGTCTGTACATGATGCAATTACTGTCTCATCAGGTGCACCATAGTTATAAACTGCTTTCCCTAGTGGAAGAAGTGTCTGGTGTAATGGACCTGCTGTGGATATATTGGGAGAGGTTGAAGCATCTGCCTGAACTTCCACTGTGGGCAGAAGTGTTGGGTGGCAAGAGGCTCGTTTGCCTGAAGAAGTTTTCTGTGCACAGCAGTCAGGCAGCAACTGGCTAACGAGGAGATTAGCATGATTTGCATGTGGTTACATGTCTGCTGTATACATGTGGCCTCTGGGAAAATTGGTGGAAATAAATCCTACAAGTGTTTGCAAATGTTTGAGAACTTGGTAAATGTTGCAGCTGCTATGATAAGCTCAGTGTTAGTTGGGACTGACGAGCAGAACCTAAATTGTGCTAGCGGTGAATGGTGCAGCGCTGGGTGCTCTCTGAAAGAAGCAGCATCTCATCTAACATTCCTTAATTAAGCAGAGTGAGGGGAAGGGGAAAGCAACACAATTTATAGAAATGCAGAATGGAGAATATAGAAAAGCAAGATGTATTTGTTTTTTCAGAATTGTGGTCTGACATCAGTGCATGCATAGGAGAAAAGTGCACACAAGCATTGTGGCTGTGTAGCAGCAGTAAGACTATTTCTTTGTGTTGTTTTCTTTTGTTTCTTCGCTTGTTTTCTACTGTAATTATTGAGTAATTCTAATAATGTGTTTAACATTTGGCTTGCCAAAGGTACATGAAATCCTGTTCACTCTCATTTCATTACCTCTGCCTTATAGCAGTAATGGCAATTATGATAGTTTTGCATGGGCTTAAAAATACGGCTTCTGAGCATTCTGGCTTTTTTCAGAGAGCTGACAAAATATTGTATCTGGCTTGTTCTTTCCAAGTAGCTTTAAGCAAATGTGTTTAAAGGTGCGCATTGACCTTAATGAAACACAAGAATCCACCTGTCTAGTTAAAAAGATTTGTGTCTGGCATTACTAAAACTCCTACAGTGTAGTCTTTCATATATGTGCACAATTGTGGTGTCGCTGCTTTCTGTACACCAGATACACCAATATTCTTTGGATTCCTACCATGCTTCTGCAAGATGTATACTTCTCAAATCGTGCTGAGGTGCTCATTCCCCTGCACTTGGTTAATGATGGAAATAATGTGCAGATTTGAAGCTTATTTGAACAAAACCAGTGTCATAAATATTTTGAATAACAACAACAACATCAACGACAACACTACTAATAATTATTCTTTTTCATACTTGCAATATTTGTATATAGGAACAAAAGAGCTGAGAATGCTGATGATGAATGATGACAACATGGACATTAGATCTGGGGGAAAATGGGAAAGAGAAAAGGATTTGGAAGATCCATGTATGGGACCTGAATCTTAACTAACTTAGTGATCTTACCTTAGTTACTAGAGTCAAGCTCTGTGAAAGGACCTGAGAGGAACTTGGATGTCTAAGGCTGAACTTGCAGCCCTCAATCTTTATCCAGTCTCTTAAGCTTGTGTTTGTTTGGTGCTTGTGTCTATAACTGCTGTTCTCCTGTCAAATACATTTGAAATCCAAAACTAAGCATATGTATTTCTGAATTTAGTTGCCAGTTTGCATTAATGAACAGGGGTAGTGTCCACTTTCTATGCATTTTATGCAGTAACATTAACATTAGAGGACTGAATCTCTTGGGAAACGCAATCCAAGATGAGTGCATTCTTCTTCCACAGTGTCATCCCCAGTAGCTCTCACTTTTTGGTAGGCAAACTTGTTGACAAGCACCTACTCTTGAAAACTTGAGGTGTCACCTTTGTTTTGCATCTGTTTCCTCCTTTGCCAGCTGAGGATTCCTGTGCTTCTGAGGTATGTGGTGTAAAACTTGTTTTCAAAGTCAAGGCTAACTGTTTTTTGTGAGTTTGAAGATAGATTCTGATGGATTAGATCTGCCTCCAAATATGATCATCAGCATCTAAACCCTCCTAGGAGAAGAGTCCTTGAGCCTGCCTTCTTTGGGCAAGAGACATAGCTGCTCCATTTTAACAGCTGCAGACCACTTTGTTCAGAATCACCCCTGGTGCAGGGAACAAAACAAAATGAATTTGCCATACCCAATCTGCAGTGTGCAAAAGCCACTCAAAATGTTACATAATGAGCATTTAATGTGTGCCTATCAAATCAGAGTGGTTACACTCTACATAATATTACCAGATCTCAGAAAGCATTATCTATCTTTTCCTTCTACTATACTCTTTTCTGTCAGCTGCTAAAAAGTAGCAAAATCAGTTCTTAACTGCTCTACTGTTTCTACTCAGTGGAGTAAAGAAAATTTAGACACAGTGACATTAGCCCCAGATTTCAATTACTCCCAGTTCTAACAAGCTTGTAAAAATTCCCCTTAGCACATGTAAATGAATAGCCCTTGGCTGCACTGTGCACCCAACTCTAGTGCCCACATGGTTCAGGTTACATGGCCCAGACGCCTTCTGATGTTTGCATCTAGTAATCATTCAGATCAAAACCAGTTCACAGGATGTCCAAACACTAGCTGCATTCTCATTTTAGAGTGGTGAGAACAGCCTGTACAGGACTGTAGAGAGTGGAAATTTGGCTGGCACATCAAGACAAAATGCATTTCAATTACAAAGGCAGAAAGAAAAGTGTCAGGATTTTAAAATATCTGTGCAGGTGTTTTCTTGTCTCTGCTACCTTAGATTGAACCCCATTTCACAAAGCAAATGGACTTTAATTCCTGACCCCCCCCAAACCTCCCCTTCCCCATCCCCGCTTCCCAGAAAGGAAAGTAATATAAGCCCTTAGAAATATCCAAATTCTTTGGCATTAGAACACATGGTTGAATTCTCAATTACTCCAAATCAGTGCTACTTCATTGATTTCATTAAACTTTGCTGGCATACACTGAATATGCCCCCTACTGTTAAATAGTGAAGGAAAATATCTCATCTGCCCTAAAGGAATGAATATGTTTGAAAGAAACTGAGCTGGATGATTTTCATATTTGGAAAATACAGAGCTATTCTGGTTGTGTTATGCTTCTCTCAAAAACCGTTTTTCCCACTGGTACAGCTGAGGCACTAGATCAAAGATGATGCCTTTTTAGCAGCACTGTAAAGCATAGAAGACTTGCTCAGTTTTCAATCAAACCTACAAATTTCCAGATCCACAATTGCATAGTAGGCTTTGGTTTGCTAACAGCTGCTAGTCCCAGAATCTTTTGTGGTTAGTTGCTGCTGTATTTTCTCATGGTGTATCTGTGAATGTTTGAGAGAGAAGATGAGTCAGGAGCAGAATAACTTTAAAGTGGTCATTGACTTTGTTCTCCACAACAAGGGACGTGCCCTAGGTCAAATTTCTTATTTCAGCTGGCTGAACTTCTGAATAAGCTGAAGAATGTTAGCTCTAAAAAGTTTACAGTTCAAAGAATTTCTCTCCATTCCTCTGATAGGCAGTTTAGTGTGTCTTTTGAATACACATAGATCAGGGAAATCTCCTTATTTTCTTGCTTATTCAGAGCATTATGCTGCTATCCAGCTTCTAAGTTTATAGTGCACAAGTAACTATTTGCCCCTGCTGTCACTGAAATTTTTTGCACTGAATAATTTAAAATCTGTGATACACAATATAGCTTTTTTATAAGGATAAAGTTTAATCATTTTTTTAAAATGAAGTACTACTGGGCTTTGTAAAGATCGACATTTTCATGGAAAATAAGAACACATGCAAAGAGATAAACATTTTAAAAGTTAAAAAAAAAAACCATCCTCCCTAGGCATTCAGTATTCTTGATTACTTGCACCAAATGTGTATTTCTTAATACTGAATGGGTTATTTCTGCCATAGACTGTTAAAACTCTCAGAAAGCTGGAGAATTTCTGTTGAGAATGTCTCCAATAAATAGGAAAAAGAGAGCAAGAATGAGATGGCCTTGGAATTCTGTCTGAGGAACCAGAGACTGGTTCAGGGCTGAATTTTAAGTGGTCCAGTTGTACATACCACAACCATATTGCTGTTTGGAGGTCTGCCATAGCTGCTCTCAAGAAAATGGCAGATGGTATTTCCCATTTGTTCTTTACCTTACCTAGAATACCTAGAATACTCCTTGTTAAGGAAATCCACGTAACTTAGTGTCAAATGCAGATAAAATTTGGCCACAATGGCAAAACACAACAGTGCTCTTGTAATTTGTTTATCCGATTTGGCAGTGTTAGTGAACACTGAGATGATCAAAGAAAAGTTAACTACTAAAATATAAAATTCTGTAGGTGATGCTTCTCAACACCATGTGCTGTTCTCTACAGCACAGGATGAGCAGGCTTGAGCATCAGTTTCTGAGTCTGGGAAAGTTACACAGTTCTCTTTGTAAAGACTGACATGTCAGCAGTGAATGTGCTAGTGGTGAGTGAGTGGGAGGAGAAACAGCCCAGTAATTACAGAGATCAGTGAAACATTGTCTGGTCCAACCACAGGTATTTTGGGGTTTTTATGTTACAATATGCTATTCCATAGTAAATGATGCTAACGCTCCTCTCCCACAGTAGGTCAGAGAGGTCTGTAAATGGATGTGACCAAGTATGACCAAGTGTTTGAATGTTGGAAGATGAGGACCACAACAGAACTTAGGTGGTTTCATGTCTGAAGGGGCTCTGGTGACAGGTGTCTTGCCAGAGCCCCCTGGTGCAGGCACAGCCAGGGCTGATGGCACGAGCTGCAGCTCAGATGGCAAAGGCAGGCTGTGAGAGCTGTCCTGTCCCTTCAGAAGTCACACTGACGGGAAATGGTCAGTCAGTAGGACATATCTCAGTGCTGGGGTGTGTTTATGCTGGCAAACCTTTGTTGTGTGGACTCTATGTTGTGTGTTACTGATGAATGAGATGATGTGGGAATTGTTCCATCTGCTCTCTTGGTACTTTTGCCAATCAGTGTAACAGGTTTGGTTTTGACTATGAAATATCCCAGTCTCCTATAGACAGTAACAGAGTGTGCTTGTGCAGCCATGATTTAATTAGCCCACAGCCCTGTTTCTGTTGAGTAATGGCTAAATCTAAGTACAAGAAGTAGCTTTTGTCAAGTGCAGGAACTACTTTGGGGAAAAATTAGCAAACCTGTACTTTTGAGCCTCTTGGACTTTATCATCAGATACTGCATCAGAGGCTGGAACTCCTAGTTGTTTGTGTGTCTGAAGAGCTCTCATGCACCTGTCTGCATGTTTTCTCTATTTCAATCCTGTCAAAAGCAACATTTTTAAGGAAATAGGGTATTTTTTTCAAGAGCACACATTAGATTCTGGTCAACATCTGGTTAATCTTTGTTATTAAAAGCTTATTTCTGTCTGGCATTACAAAAAACAAATAGGAAGCCCATGTTTTTGTAACTAAGGGCACTATGGACAACTTTACAAAAGCTTATATAGCTGGCTTATGTTGTGTTTCAGCTATATATGGTAACACAGTGGAATGCTTTTGGAAGAGATATTAGATGCTGAAATAGTGATTCTATATATAAACGAGTTCCCTAAGGCATGAATGTAATGTCTTGCTTATAACTTTAAATTACTTTTTTATAGCTAAAACTAGCATGTCTAGTGGCTAATTACAATGTACCCTGATGTTATGCCCAACCACCTCCTTTTCTGTCTTTTCCACATGCACCACTTAACCTCCTAGGCCTTCATTTCATAAAGGATTAAGTGCATTGGAGTGTTACTAAAGAAAAAACTCCAAAAACAAACAAGACAAACAAAAACGAACAAAAGCTTTGCATAACAAGAGGAGATTTAAACATGACCTTAAATGTCTGAGGAGGCATTTTGCTGAATCCTAGTGGTTTTTTTCTCTCTGGACCATCCTCGAAATTTAATGGCATGGTTCTAAGAAAAGAAAAAAAAATGTTACTTACAAACAGAAATGCTTTTTCTATGCTTTTTCTAATTCAGCAAAAAGAAATGAAATTGACATTTCAAGCCTGAAATTGATTTCTTGGATACTGTAACACATAGGACAGAAAAGTACCACACTTTGGAGAGCTTGGGTGTGTTCTTTATATTCTAATTGGAGATCCTGTTCCATTGGATTAAAAAATAATAATAATAAATTAAAAAAAAAAAACTCAAACCAAAAAAAGAAAAGCAATTTTTATCTGATCAAACTAAGTGGGAATTGCAGTACTTACCCATACTGGTATGGCTTTGTGAAGAACAGTGTTGGAGTGTTAGAGATGGCCAGGCTGAAAAGGTCCATAACTGGCTGGTTCACCACTGCCAGTGGTGCTGTCTGCACTCTGCTGGAGGACAGATTGTCATCCAGTGAGTGTAACAGGTGGGGACATAAAAAATCTTGAAATGAGATTCAGGATTATTCTATGTTCACAAACTTGTGGGTGGGGGGAATAGGAAGAAGAAAACAAAGTAGGGATCTGGAAGTTTACGTGAGAGATCTTTCTTTTATATTTGAGATAAAAACATGTAGTTTCATGCAGAATACAGAAAGAGCATCAATTAGTTTGGCAAAAACTCTGCAAACATTTCAGAGGTGAGGCTGAGATGAGGTGGTTTGACTGTTGCTGTCTTTCCTACCTGTTGCAATGGAAGCTATGAAAACACTGCTGATGGTAAAGGAGTCTGTCATTCTCAGAGAGGTTTCAAAGAAAAATGAGCTAAAAACATGAAGATTTCCAGCTTCATGAATGAGAATCTTTTGTCCTCATTTAGAAACCTTCCCAACCAGTGCTGTTCTTGCAGGCACTCTACTGTAGAATGTCTTGCTCAGGTTTCGGGGGACTTTATTTGGGTAACAGAAGAACATATGACTGGACATTTGTAAATCTACCTGGCAGCACAAACTGTATGAAGTAATCAATTCTTTTGAACAACAAGAAGGAACATCTTCAGCTTGGTAAGTTTGTGAGTCACAGAATCATGGAATGGTTTGGAAAGGACCTTAAAGACCTAGATCCAACCTCCTGCCACATGCATGCATACCTTCCACTAGACCAGGTTGCTCAAAGCCCCATCCAGTCAGGCCTGAATCTCTAAAATACTTTGGTTATATCTCAGAAACAAAAGAAGACAAGACTCTTCCTCATAGTTTCACAAAATTTATGTCTGCAGGGCACAAATTAAAAATATCATAAAAATATGAGCTTTTATTGCTTTAAAAGCTTCATCCCTCCCTGGGCCCCATTCAATAGCCTCTATCTCTTAATTCTTGGTTGTCTCCATCAGAGGCCTAGCCAATTCCCCTAATTCAGGAATCCATGGCTGACAAAATCCCACAGCTCCAAGATTAGTTCTATGAATTCAAAGAAACAGTTAAAACTATGAAGGATGTTGTAACTGGATGCAGCTTTACAGCCAAAGTGAGTTATAAAACATTTTGCAGAGTACTGCTGGTAAAAATAGCTATGCATTGAGCTGAGAAAATGCAGAGAGGCTGGATAAGGTCAGTAAGCACAACATTACCCAGTTCTTACAATGGAGGAGATGACCTCCCATTAGTCCCCAGGTCATTCAGTAGATGGGCTCCTGGTTTCTTCTGGATGAGGTCTTTCTTGTTTTTTCCTTCTTATCCCATTTGGTTATCTGTTGTACTCCTTCCCATTACTCCCTGGGCTCTTTTCTGCAGGATTGCAGCTTGTTCTTTTCTCTTGCATCATTGTCATCGGGCAATGGATCAATGTGTCATAAGTAGAATTGCTTAACATGTATTTATCAGATTGTTTATTTACATATATTTAACAGCTTTTGAATATAAATACACAAAAAACGCCTCTGTTTTTGCAAAGTGCTTGCATATTCCAGCAAATTACAATCTGGCTGATTTTAGTAAATTTCACTTAATTTATTTGAAAAATTACATGAAATACAGTGTTAATGTCAAACCTGGGTTGTTTTGGGATTTTTTGAAGCACTTATATCTTTTTATATCTTTTTGGAAACTCCTCCAACCCTTCCTAATCTACATCCTTTTAAGTTTTGCATGAACAAAATTATTGACAACTCCCCTAATAAAAGAGAATGCCTTTTCAGATGTGACTGAAATCCTGTATCTATCCAGCAATTTGCTTTTTGCAGGTGTAGTCCTCTTTCTACTTTAGGGCCTAAAATGCTTCCACTTTCAGGAAGAATGACAGTAACCATGTAGTAGATGTTTCCCTAGGGCTCTGCCAATATGGGAAGCTGACAGTCATTAGCCTCAATTAAAGATGGGAGACCTGACATTTGGAGGAAAAAAATGAAGTGATTTGGCAAGTCTTAAACTTGTAGCATGCCCTCTGAATCGCAGTTCATGGGGGCACCCTTCTGAGGAACCTAAATATTCTATGGCGTTACCATTCCATTCCCCTGCTAGATTTTTTTTCTCCTTCTTCATTTCACTTGGAAAATAATCTTGGACCAAAAACTCCTGGGAACAGAAGCTGTCATCTCTCTTTTTTCTCTGAAATGGCTGGCATGCTCTTAGTCGTAGGAAATTAAATTGTAAATACATCCTTTCCTTTTTTTCTTGTTTGTATCATCTCTAAATCTCTCCTCTGCACTCCTCCCCCTTTTCCTCCTTTCTTTCCTTCTTTCTTGTGGGCATCATGTCATGTTAGCTTCCTTAAACACTCATATTCCAATGGATTTAATGAGTGCTTGGGAGCCAGATGGCATGCCATATTTTTTTCAAAACATTTTAAAGCACATGACAGACAATTCATGGTGACAGGAGTGCTTCGCTGAGGTGTCTGTAAAGCAAATGTGTTACTTGTTACTATTAGAGCATAATAATTGTTTATGAAATGCATCCTCAAATTCAACAATGATTCAGTGAAGTAAACAGAAATAAACTGTGCTATGTAAACACTGCACACTCTGCTATAAAGTAATTATAATCTGAGTGATGCAATGTGGTATTATGCAATAATAGATGCTGGAGTCCAAATTTTGTATGAAAATCTCCGGTCTGTGGGCAGTATTAAAGAAAAGACTGTGGCTGGAGACAATAAAAATTCATCTTTTTCATGTTAGATGGAAAGAGAGATGAATTCTTCCTTCTTTTATCTATTAGGAAGAGAGAAAACCACAAAAACATTATACATATAGAAGGAGAATAGATAAAGGCAATGGATTTTTCTATCCTAGTTAAGATTGGTTGAAGTTGTAGGTTCAGCTTAAAAAATCATGGCTAATGATCCTCGTGCTGCAGAAAGCCAGCCTGGAGTTAGAAGCAAAGTATCTGGTTTGGGGAAAATAGCAGGGTCTCTGATAAATTCATGGTCCTTATGTATCCATCTTTTCTGGTTTAGCAGCTACACTGTGAAAATTAGGAGATAAGCACTAGTTTGAATACTTTCTGAACCTTTTTTTTTTTCCTTTTACAAAATGTTAAACATGGACAAATGTACTTCATTCCTGAATTTTATTCAATATTTTTTTCAGTGCTCTTCATAACTGACAATTCTGGCAAATGTAGAGTTCCCTAAGAAAACAAACAAACAAACAAAAAAACCCCAAACCCACCAAACAGAAACCCTCCAAAACAAAACCCTAAACCAACAAAACAAACAGTCAAACAAAGGTATATGAGTTTTACATCCATCAAAAATACTTGTATGGGGAGTGTTTCTTTTGTCAAGAAAAAAAGAACATGATGTGTAGAAACTGAATGAAGAGAGGCTGAATTGTGACTTGAAGGAAAGCTTGTCTGCAGCAGGCTGGGGATAATCCACCCCTGCAATGTGCAGTATACAGTATATTCTCTATGTTCAGGACAGAAAAAGTACAGAAGGTTTAGGAAAGTGAGGATAAAACCATAGAAGTATATTTAAAATATGTATCTAGGGATTCTATATATATAATTTTTCCTGTTCTGCAAAAAAGAAATCAAACCAGACTCTTCTATCACCCCTACAGCTGTATCAGGCTGTATTTTGTAGCTTTGAATCAGAATTTTTGTTCATCACTTTTGATGGTAAAATATATGGTAAAATGCACACCTTCTAGACTGATCTGAATTGCTCTTCCCCCCCTTCTTCAGCTGCATTTCCTATACAGTTAATACATAGGATTACTAACAAAATTACCTTCTGGAGTTTAGAGCTGGCAGCTTGTGCAATGCTGGGTGTCTGCAGACCATACTACTGACTGTGTGTTGTGGGGCAGGAGTGGCTACCGGACCTCTTACAGAGAGCTCAAAAAATGTTTGACTTTTAGTAAAATCTCATCATAAACTGTGCTCTTACATATCAAAACCTGTATGAGGGATGATTTTAAAAGCCCAGCTTTTGAAATAAGGTAGGTATGCATTTTATATAATCAAACATTACTTATATGACAGTCTGGTGTGAACAATAGCTAATTTTTCCAAGGATGCTAATCTCTCCTGATAATTATTGAAAGAAATTATTTACTGAGATAGATAAATTAAAAAATAGTGTAAACAATAACCTGAAAATATCTCTTTTCATCTTTAATTACCTAATTCTTACCTCTTAAGCCAGCTGATTGGGTATTATTATGATTGACGTTTATTAGAAGGACATAGAACAGTAAGGGCTTCTGTATGTCACAAGAAGATGAAGTCTTCAGCTGCTCAGTTAAGTACATGAGTGAGATGAAATGACAGCAAAGTATTTCCACAAGAAGATGTGATATGAAACCAGATTTATTTAGGACAATCTGATAGAGAAAATTGAACGTTGGGAATTCTAAGCATAACTCGATATGATTCAGGCTGCAAAATGGTAACAAGCTGTAAAGAATATTGGTTTTGACATTTCCTATAATACTGGTGAAGATAAAGGAGGTGAGCAGTCTATGAGATCTGAGTGATTGTCACTAGCACTACCACAGTTGCCATTTATTATGGAGTGTGTTCAACAGTCATTGCTGGCAAATCATCAGCTGAAGTTTTGCCAGCAGAAGTCCTTATGTTTAGGATCACAGCTATTTGCAATTATGTAGGGATGACTACACAGCCCCTTGACTTGCTGCTTTCTGTCAGTAAGTGGATGTGCTACATTAAGTTGGTATTCCTATACTCAGTAGCTCTGTGCCTCATTAGGGCTGCCCTTGAAAACATATTCAAGGTCACATATTGAATGTTTGCTAAAATAGGTGAGACTATAAAAAAGTTACTGCTTCTGGATGTGCCTTCAGTTTCCTGCTTTAAACAGCTTTTGAACTCTTCATGAATGTTATGCATGTCAAGGTAGGTATTTGGGGGAATCACTGAAGTATTTCACTTCTGTGTATCTCAGATCTGCTATTTCCTGAGGGCTAATTAATGTGTTTATCAAACAAAGAATTTGCTTTGGTCTGCTTCGTGTAAGTCCTTATAACTTCTCATGAGAAAGGAAGTGAAGGATCAACTCTTGTTACTTATTAACTATGTTTTTCTATTCCTCCAGCATAGGCCTTTAGCTGAATTTTCTTGCCCTAACAAGTTCAGTCCAAATCACTCAATCAAATCTTTCAGTCTTTATTCCCCCTCATCTTTATTGATTTTGCTCACTTCTCCCAATATCCTATCTTCTCCTTCCCCCTCCTCAACAAAGCAGTTTACTGACTATAAGTATGAGTAGATGCAGTAAATTTTCAGGAGACTGCATCACAGGACCAAAGCAGACAACAATTTGGATTTGCCCATCCTGATACACAGTAGGAGTGTCCAGTGTCTGTGATTGGACAGGAGTTGTGGGCAGAGGCTGAATGTGCAACAAATGTTTCTTGAAGATAGTTTTGCCAGGGGTGGGTGTTGTTGGGGTTGTTTTACTTTAACGTGTCAAGTGCCTGAGGGGAGCACTGGAAGTGAAGTGTTCCATTTGAGCAGCAGATGAAGCAGCAATGCCTGACTTCTCACTGGGAGCAGCAGCAGTTCAGTGACCATGCTAACTCAAACATGGGCCTCACACTGACGTGTCAAATAATCCTGGTCCTAGTGGGAAAACCTGTTTAGCCAGGAGGATATGAAAACATTAGGTCATTTGCCAAGGTTCTGATAGCTTTATTTTGTTCTGGGTTTTGAGTTTTCACAGAGCTTTTACACTTTTCACAGAGGTACCAGGAAGAAATTTCTTTAGAGGAAGAAGTTTTCAAGATTTTAAAAATGTACCTAGACTGTATAAAACCACTTTTTGTAGGCATGATAAAAGTTCACTGTTATCACACAAGAACAAATATTGCAGAGATTTTGCATGGTCTAGAAAAACAAAACAAACTGCAGTGTCATTAAAAAAAGATCACTTAAGAGCAAAAGTGTGGCAATTTGGCCACTTAAATATCTGAACTGGTGTGGTTGGGAAAAGTCTGCCAAGTGGCAAAATACTGGGAGGAGAGGGGTGGTTTTTTCCTGTCATACAATTAGGCAGTTGGATTTTTCCTTGGCAGTTTATCTCAGCTTTGTGTCACTTGCCTAGAAGGCCGAGGCCATATCAAAGACATCTGGGAATTGCAAACATAAAACTTGTTCATTCCTAATTTATATATTTTGTATATGTGTCTATAGCATATATATATGTATATATAAATATAAAATGAGTCACTAGACCAGATTTTTCCCAAGGTAAATGACAAGTGCATTCCTAAAGAAAGGGGAACAAAAAGAGACAGCAGCCTCAGCGCTGAGCTGTCCAGGCAAAGGGGAAAATGATGAGAAGCCCTGAGAGCTCACCTAAAATGAGGCACCTAGTCCAGTTACACCCTTTTGCATGAAATACATGGCCATGTGTGAGCTGCCACTGAGTTATCATTGGACCTGGAAAGAAGGAAACCTCTTAAGCCCTTCCCTGGCTTAATTCTGTTCTAAGCCCATGACTCCTGTATCCCAGATTCATGCCCCCAGCATCAGATTTGTTTAAGCTAGGGAGGTCATCTTTAATACCCCAGTTGAAAAGCAAAATAGTTTCTTGAATGTTGATTTCAATTGATGTTTAATCCCCAAGGTTTTACGCTTCTGGACAGTAATCATCTGGCTCCAGTGTCAAATCTCCTTGGCCCACTTTAATTTTTTGTTCTTGTTCCTATAAACTGAAATCACTTCAGACCGATGGCGATGACAAGCTTGTTCACTGGTGGAAAACTGAAGTTAGTGACCATGTTTCCAGTAGGAGAGGAGACTTGAAAGCAGGTTTTCTTGGAGCCAAGTGCTCCAGCCAGCAGGCTTTTGTTTCAAACAGGACTGAGCACATGTGCAGCCACTTCTCCAGTTGCTTTGTCCCAGGCCTTACACAAAACCCATGTACTGTGGTACAGTGCAGGGAACAGTATGAAAATGCTGCTGGACATTAGAGCAGCATTGTTCTTTCACATGTGACTCTTGGCAGAAATTTAAGAGGCCACAGATTCAGGCATCACTGTGGTTAATGATTAGACTCAAGTTCCTCTGTAAATCTTGCCTTAAATCAAAACCCAGGAAGAGTCTGAAATACCTGATAGAGAGGACCTCAATTACAATGGCCCCTGTTTTGTGCTATTGTGCTCTGATTTGCATTTTGTGTTGTACGATACATTAAATATCCTTTCCTGTTTGAGAATATTCTGTGTTTTTTCCCATGTGAATAGAATTTTTTTTACCTGAAAACAATATTTTGGTTGTGTGGCAGAATGATTAAAAAATTTAAAGGAATAAATAACTCTCTTAGGAAGAGCATTTTTAATGCCTGAATGCTTTTAGGCTTGAGGAAAGACAGCTGCATCATTTCATACATTGTGGACAGGTTCCAAGTGTGTGTACACATGGTCACACAGACAGACACACAAGAATTTTTAGTTTATATTTTCACATTAATAGTAAGCCAGGCATAATAATGACCAGTATTGAACTAGCTGTTACAGATTTGGTCAGGATAGATGGAACAGGTCTATCAGATCAAGTTCTTGTATCAGCTACTGTTCCCCAAAAAGGGGAGGTAATCATTATGACACTGATCTGTCTCTTGCACTCCACTAGCTCCACCAGCTTTAATGGGAAATCAGTGTGAATAAACTGGCTCAGATTATCTCTGCTTAATCTGATCTCATGATTTAACCAGGCATCTGGAAAAAAAAGGCTAATGTCACTTTGGCCAATGAATGAACACACATCTTGTTTTAAACACTAAGTTAATGAACAAGAATTAAACAGAATCTTGTCTGAAATTTTGAAAAGGATATTTCACTTTGTCAGCTATGACACACTTTAAAACTCTCACAACTAAACTCATGCTAATTCTGTGTCAGCAAAATCTTAACAATACAGGACAGATTAGTCTTTAACTTTTTTACAAGGGTAGATCAGCTGTATGGATAATGACACATGTCAGAAACAAGGTAAAGTTATAACTACTTATAATTTTTTTCATTTAAAATCTGCCTGCTGGTGTCCTTGTACAATACGATGTTCATAGTAATTTTCTCTGTAGTATACACATCTTCAGAAAACATCACTAAGGACAATTTTTTGCCCTCTGTGTTACTTTGCTTATAAGCTTCACTTGAAGTAAAAGCTCTCCTGGTCCTTAATTCTGCTAGGTACCAGAAGTCTTGGTCAGAGACTATTCTGAGTCACAGTCCCATCCTTCAGTGCCTGTTCTTTATCACTGGGATCTCCAGGCTTTCAGAATATGGCATGTTCTGAAATGTCATTTTATCACAAAATCTCATTCACTCTTTTGAAGAGCTGCTTGCAATCTAAATATACTTCCTAATTCTCGTAATAGCTTTTCTTCAAAATTTTATTTTTCTTACAGATGTTTGCCAATGCCTAAATCTGCTTTTTCTTCTATATGTAAATCTGTGGAAGAAGAATCCTACATGTATAGAACTAATGTTTTTAAATGCTCTACAGCTCCCTGGAAACACTGAATAATCTGAAATTCTGAAAAACACCTTTCAAATCAAAAGCAAGAACTGTGTAAAGTTACTATCCCACTTTGCTCATAGAAACTCCATATTAGTCTGCGGAAAATAATAATAGCCATTATTAATAATAATTAATTATAATTTAATAATATTATTAACGTAGTAATTTTGCTGAAAATATCTGAAGTGTACTCTTGTACAAAATTGTGATAGCTTTTATTAGTATTCCTCAGGGGATAAAATTTACTCAGTGTTTGTGACTTAATTTAGAGTCTACAGAAAGCCCTTCACCACATCATCAGACATAGATCATAAGTGTCAATAGCATTACTGTTATAACACACTAGGTTTTTTATACTAGTTTAATTGCATATAATGAAGTTTGCTGTGGTTCCTGAACAGGAACTCTCTTCAGATGCTTCTGTATTTTGAGCTTATCCACCTTAAGGTGTTTCAAATTTAACTCTTCTGGTACAGCGACGCCTCATACAAGATCCTTGGGATTTTGGGGCAAGGATTCATGAAAATGAGAGAAACAAGATCCTGATCCATCTAACTGTTTTGTATCTGTATATGAAGCACCTTTTGGTTCAGGAGGGGGGTAAGAAGGACAGGACTGAGAGGTTCAGCTGCAATCTGGGGGCCGTAAAGCGGAGTTTGGAGCAGGCAGGGTAAGGCAAGGGCAGGGCACACAGCACACAGTGAAGGACTGATTTAGAAGAATTAAAGACTTTAGTTAAAATAAATATTGCTGAAGTAAGGGAGCTAAACTTCCCTTTTTGTTAACAGAAGGGAGACTGAAGGAACTGATAAATGATGGAAGGAACTGATAAATCATGGAAGCTGCCAAACTAGGCTTTTGCATCCTGAATAATCAATAGACCCCATGAATACAATAAAAAGTCAAAGAGAGGAAGACCCATCTTACTTCATCATTTTGGGACCCCACCCTATAAAAAAGACCACTGACCCATTTCAAAGAACAAACTCCCCATGCCTAATGGCTTTTTTGGCTAATTACCATACGAAGGGGGGAATGGGATGTACCAGAGTTATGAATGTGCATTTGTGTTTTGGGTGTTCAATACTCCTGTACATAAAAGCCCCTGTGACCATCTGTGGATTGTGGTGTGTATTTGGGAGCCATCCCACACCTCGGCGTCGTAATAAACATACACTTTCTAACTTTAAACTGTTAGAGAGTCTTTGTCCCTCATAGTTGGATATTGGTATTAGATCACGATCCATAGTTTTTTAATAAATCCACAGCACACGGGCCCGCAGCCCTGGCTCCTTTTCCCGCCAGCCCCGCGGTGACGTCACGGCGCTCTCCTGACGCATGCGCGCAGCGCTGCGGGCCCGGCCCGGCGGGAAGGGAAGGGAGGGAAGGGAAGGGAAGCGCTCCCTGAGGGGAGGGGCCTCCCTCAGGCCGGGGGGTCCCGAGCGCGCCCGGCTCTCCTGTTCGGCTCCTCTGCTCCTGGCGGCGCCTGGCTCCGGGCGGGGGACACCGCGCCGCCACCGTGGCATTTCCCGCTGTCCGTGCCGAGGGCTCCACCTGCAGCCCAGCCCGGCACGGACGGACGGACGGGGGAAGGAGGGAGGCGCCGCCTGGGCCCCGCTCGCCCTTCCCCAAAGGTGCCCTCCCTGGGCTGGCCCAGCGCCCCGGGGCGGAGACGCGGGGCCACGCGTTAGATAGTTGGCTCTGAAAGAAAAGCAGAGGTGGGTACAGGTACGTGCGTGGGGCTGTGGCTCCAGATAGACCTGGCTTTCTCTCCCATTATGTGTCCAGGGAACAGCAGGTCATTACTCCTGATGCAGCTTTTTTCTCCCAGGGAGCCCGTGTGGCGGTCCTGTGTGGAGCACAAACTGTACATGACTGTACATTGCAGGTCAGCCCTGTGACCCACCTTTGAGTGCCTGGTTAATGCACGGGGGGCTCTCTCTGCTCAGGGAACCTGCCAGGGAAAGCAGAGCCGTGAATACTTTGTTAGGGGAAAGGACAGGCCCTGTGCCTATTCACACTCTGTTACAGGAGACCAAAAGCATCATGCCGCTGTATGAGCCGGCGGTGCCCCGGTACACTCTGTACCGTGTGCAGTGCTGATGAGCACTGATCCAGAAGGGTTTAATAGACCTCACTGAGGCCAAGGGTGAGCACTCTTTAGTCAGGTATTGAATAGCTTCCACATGTGTAGGAGTAACTGAATAGACCTGGAAGAGGATACAGGTGGAGAGTGAAACAGTGAGGGGAAGGTATGAGGAGAAACACATAGAATTATCTAATCAGAAAGCGAATTAAAAACAAAAGGAAGTACTTTCCCACAAATAATAAAACTCGTTGCCTCAGGATGAAGACAGTATAATTGGGTTCAAAAAGGGTTTATTCAAATGTATGGAGAAAAGATTCATTATTATTGCTTGGATTCTGCCTCTGTCTCCTCAGGAAATCCCAAAACAGCTGATTGGTTTCTCGAGCGTGCAGAATAAAAGATCATTCTACAGAAGTACTTTCTTTGTGTACTCTGTTCTAAACATCAAAGCTAGCTACTTCAGAATCGATTTGTGTTTCAAAAAGCCTTTTTTTCTTTCTTCAAAAGCAGAAACAAAAAACCCCAGGCTAGCGGTAAAACACAGTCTGACAGTATGAAACCAGTGTAAATACAACAGTTTCCAGTCATACTCAATAACACTTGCACTGGTGGTGTCCAACACAGGAATTTTAGATGGAGTGAGACCTTGGGGCTAAATGACTTCAGCACAAGAATAGTGGTTGCAAGAACAATATAATTACCAGTACATCAGCTTTGAATAAGCAGCTGAACGATACATTATGGCCTTTAGGTACATAAATCACATAATTCTTTAATTGAATAAGACTCTAGTATTGGAATACTAGATTATGTGCCTGATTTTTTTAATCGTTCAGAAATATTCAAGAATTAACTTTCATTTGTAGAATTGGTGTCTAATTTAGCTCAGCTGTTTATTTTGAATAAAATACAAATACGAATGAATGAATAAAAACCAAATCACCAATTCTATAACTGGCTATTACAAACCGCTACAAACAGACAAAGGCTGTGATGTACTGGACCTGACATCGATGGTTTATTTGCAATTGTTTTGCAGATGGGCAAGGTGTGTGCTGTGTTTGGAGGCTCCCGTGGGATTGGCAGAGCTGTGGCAGAGCTGCTGGCACAGAAGGGCTGCCGCCTGGCCGTCATTGCTCGCAACCTGGACGTGGCCCAGAGCACTGCCCGGCACCTCGGTGGTACGTGTGCTGCTGGCCTCTTATCTCCTCACTGCTCCCTGCTTAACTCACCTTTGAAATGGCCAGGTGTAGAAGCATCCGTGACTTGCAGGGACGAGGTACTCTGCAAACCTGAGATATTCTAGAATATGTGGGTTTATTGCAAGGGTTGTGGGTAGAAAGGGCCTTCCCTTCAGCCACCAGCCTCGGCTGAAGGGAAGTCCCAGAGAAAGAACGAGGGAGAGCAAGAGGGTATGGGCTAGGAAGAGGGGAGAGAGAGAGAGAGCTGGCAGGGGTCAGAGTGCAGGGGAAAGAGAGCAGAGGTAAGAGCAGGGAAAGGAGAGCGAGGTCCAGAGAGAGAGAGAAGAGAGTGAACAGCTCAAGGTCCTGGTTACAATACATTATATCTCCTTTTGTGATTAATATTCTAATTTACAGTGACCAACCAATACAAAACACAAAATCCTATAGAATTTACATACAGCCTATAAGAACTACTACATTACCATGTGTTATACTTTAAACTCTAAAAACTCCTCTTTAGACTTTTCTGTTTTGCTACATTGACCTTTGGATCCCTCAGCCAGCAGAAAGGTATTGTTCAATCCAAAGAGATTCTCCTTCAGCTGGCCAGGCTATTGTCTTTAGGTTATATAGTAACTAAGACTCAGTATCCTACAACTCAAAATAAGCTTCCATTTCTATCTCAACTACAGGTTTCTCATTTTCAGAATCTTTTGCCAAGCAATCATATTTATAAGGTTTCCCTGATTAATCTTTCCCAACAGCCAGTCCTTAAAAACCCCTCATCCTTTAACTAGATAAAAAGGAAAATAAAGGCTAAGAAGTGTTAAAAAACCAGCTGTATTGGTATGATTTTGTTTTCACAACTGTCATTGAGAAAGTAGATAATCTATTTTATCTGCATGATGGGAATTTTAAGATGAATGGAGTTTTTTGGGGTCACAATAGAGGTGGTGTGAATTGAGTCATCCTTGTCCCCTGAACAAGCCAGAACTGAGACCAGTCTGCTCATGCTGAACTTCCCATTTCAAAAGGAAAAAAATATAAACCAAGGAATTGTCACATAACTAATGAATACAGTACTTGAAAATCATCTTTATTTAATTGTCTGGGGATTAAATAGGTTCCTTAAATTATAACTAGTTCAACATCTGTTTTGCAACTGAGTTAATACATTCTGAAGAAGGTTTATGAATTAAATACAGCTTTTACTGTTTATTTTGACATTATATATATATTTCAATACAGCAGGACATCTGGCACTTAGCTGTGATGTATCCAATGAACAAGAAGTCCAAAAGGCTTTTGAGGAGATGAAGAGGAATTTGGGTCCCATTAACTACTTGGTTAATGCAGCTGGGATCAACAGGTTGGTTACTCCTGACAAGACTGTAGGTAATTCTAGATGAAGGCAGCTCACTGGAAGGTGCTGTGGCCCTTTGTGCTTAGTAAGAGTGTTACTAATGAGCACATCTGAAAACAATAAGTGCTTGCCAATAGTTTGTTCCTGATGGCAGTAAAATGCTAACAGATGATACAGCTTTCACTGTAGTTTTTGCATTCTGAGTTTGAGATCTCCCTTTATTCTTGCACATTTTCCCCCAGAATGGTCTAAAGCAGTGCTCGATACCATTCTGCAAAAGAGGCTCTGTGGCCAGAGGCATGGCTAACTTGTTTTTTGCTGTGTGTAGTTCTTGCAGTGTTGTCATTTTGAATGCTCAAATGTATGGAACCACACCCTCCTCCCCATTAATATTCTGTCCAACAGTCTGTTTTTATGAGTAAACATGATCAGGGGGTTGTCCAGTCAATTCTTTGGGTTTTTTTTGTTGGTTTGTCAGGGACGGTTTGTTACTGAGAACCAAGACTGAAGATATGATAGCCCAGATGCACACTAACCTTTTGGGAACAATGTTGACATGCAAAGCTGCTGTAAAGGTCATGATTCAACAACAGGGAGGTGCTATTGTCAATATAGGTAAGTTGCTTGTGTAAGCCAGTGTACTAGTTCACTTCTGTGTACTAGTCTTCTAGAAATATTTAGCAGATATAACATACTACCTTACTTGTTACAATTTACTTATTTTCCTTTTCCTTGTATTTAGACATTCTATATTTAGCATTTCTTTATGAATGCTTATTTTGTGTAATTTCAGCAACTTCTAGATAGCTTTCTTCAGTAATAAACACCTTAGAGTTTATATTTTATTGAAAAAAAGAATCTTGCTATTCTTAACCAACTCTTTCAACATCTAAATCTGCCAGCTGCTGGCTGTTAACTAAGAATTGATAGGTACAGTCAGTTTCTTTCTTTATTTATTTAATCTGGGCAGGGATACTTTTTTAGAAAAGTGTTGATTTTACTGTCCTGGTGCCTGTTGGTCAATATAGATACACAGATTGTACAAAAATCACAGATAATTGAGAGATTTGCTTATCCTAGCAGGCTAAAGTTATACATACTTTACTCTTTCCTTGTGATGTCATTTTTCATTCCAAGTTTAAAAGCAAAATGATCAAGCTAGTACAACATTTCAGGTTACCCATTTAATCTTATCTTTGATGTTTCTTTATTTTAGGGAGTATTGTAGGACTGACAGGCAACTCTGGTCAAAGTGTGTACAGTGCTACCAAAGCAGGATTAGTTGGATTTTCACGCTCTCTTGCTAAAGAAGTAGCAAAAAAGCAAATTCGAGTCAACGTTGTTGCTCCAGGTTAGTTTTTGAGGAATTCCTGCACCCTTGACTGTTGCAATTCATTAAGACCCTGGATATTTCTGTACTCTGAAAGTAACTTGACACAAACTTCCACTATTTTCTTGAACTTTGTATATAAAAATTTTTAATGTCTTTTGTTTGTTTTAAGTATAATGCATTTTAGAATATCTTCAGTCTTTTTAAGGGAACACTGAGAAGTTTGGAACAGTGAGTCTACTCATTCCTCTAGCCATAATAAACGTCTTTTTATTTTCCTTGTTTCTTCTTCAAAACTTGCTGTCCTTGCAGATGGATGGATTAGATCTAATTAGAGACAGAGAGCTACCCTTGTCTCCAGCTGGAGAATTTTGTTTGTTAGGGAAACGTGGCAGACCATGAGAAAGCTGTCATAAAAGCACCCCTGTCTCCCTGTAACAAAAGAAAGGAGTCCTGAAAGTTATTTCTGTGAGTAAAGGCTGTGATTTCATAAGATGATCTAGTTCAAACAAACTGCCACCCTTAAGGAAAAATCCTTTCTGTATTTTCTAAATCTTTCCACTCATAACTGTGTCTACTGCTGCTCACCTTCTGCTGTCTTTGATGCCTTTCAGAATTCTACATGAACGTGTTCAGCTTCTGAATTAGGCAGGAAAAATACTTTAATTCTTTAGTGAGTTGAGCAGCTCATCCACAGCCATCATAAAGGGGCAAAGTTTTGCAGTAGAAAGCACTTTCCCTTCTTGATAGCAGCTAGAAAGCAGGTAAGATCAGCTTTTTATAAAGCTGCAGCTTGTGTGTAGAGTTATGCAGCAGTGGGAATGCCAAATCTCAGATAATGGAAAATTGTAAAAAAGGTCCTTCAAAAATGTCAAGAAATATTCTTCAAATTAGTGCTCCAATAGAAACTATGCAAGCACTGCCATAAGTTCTCAAATATAATGCCAACATTTTAAAGTCTGAGAGGATTTCTTACCAGACATTTTGTGCTCATGTTTTAATTGAGAGCATTTTGGTGAAATGAGTATATTTTGTTTTTCAGAAAAGTGATACTAAATACAACTTTTGGACTGAGTTTTAGTTATCCTTTCTTGTTTGGTTGTTTGGTTTTGTTTGGGTTTTTTTAAATGGACTTCTGTAGATCTCTGTGTTTTGATTATTGCATCACTACATCCAAAGTGGAAAGGTATTTTATTGGTTAGATAAAAAAGTGGTCTTGCCCATCAAAAAATGTGGGCTGCTTTGGGAGACTTTGAAGAATGGTGGCTGGTGCCGAATCCTGGTAATAGATTTCACTTTGTAAGATTCAGTGGGTAATGCACTAGATAAATTTGGTTGAAGGTTAGATAACTCTTCATATATCTCTCTGCTCTTAGGCTTTATTCGCACCGAGATGACGGCTCATTTGGAAGAAGATCAGTTGAAGAAAGCAATTCTCCTTGGAAGATTTGGAGAGCCTCATGAAGTTGCACAAGCTGTTGTCTTTCTTCTAGAATCCTCATATGTAACAGGGAGTGTTCTGGTTGTAGATGGAGGCTTGCAGCTTATGACCTAAGAAGTATTACCTTGAATAAATGACTGCTTTAATGTCATGATGGTAATATATAAATATATACTAAATAAAGAGAGAGGGTTGGAAATCGTTTGAAGATTGATATACATAATTGACTTGGTCTTACTTAATCAGAGGAGAAATTGGGCAGCAGTGCAGTACAATGTGTGTGTTTAGCTGCCTGAAAGAGTCTGGGTATTACAAAGTCTGTGTATGAAACAGTTTGAAAAAGATCTGGTTTTGATACGGTCATAGCTTTAATAATGTGCTGATACATTTTTAAAGCACTGTATTTTTATAAAGTCCTGTTTTCTAATTTGGGATAGAATGAGATTTGATTTGAATTGTGTTACACAAAGGTTAATAAAGTGCAGAGACATGTTTATTGGGTGGCAGGTATGATTGCATCAAGTTTTTCAAGTAGGGCAAAGATGGTAAACTGCATAGTTTTGCATCCTTATCAGTTAGTGCCTACAAAGTAGCAAGGAGTTTCCTTTGAGCTTTGTTTGTTTGTACCTAACACTACAAAGCCAGGAACTTCTAGATCTTCAGCATACCTGAATTAAGTCTTTGGAAGATTTAATTATATGCAGTGTGTTTTTATAAAGACAAAGCCTACTGGGTTCCATTACTGAATGTATGTACAGCACTCACTCTGGCGGCTCTTGTGTGTGCCCATCAAAGGACTGCTCAAGCACTGGAGCTGCTAATCCTGTCAATATTCTCAGTTTGAGCTGCACACTCACTGCTGAGCACTACAGCTGCAGACCTTGCTGTGTAAGACACTTTGCAAGGACTCAGTAGGTGTTTAGAACATGTATCACTTCCAGAACACAAAGTTAAGATGTTTTGTGTTTTGCTTTGTATCTTCATGAACACTCAGTTCAGCTGTTAAGTTGATGCTCCCTCATATGTATGTATAGTCAATAAAATAGCCATTTATTTTATTCAAAGCAACTTTTGAAGCAGAGTAATTATATTACAAATGTAAATTATTCTGAGTGTTCCTGTCTTGCTGAAAACTTACCAAATGTTTGACCTCAGGCTTTTTTATTAAACTCAAGTAATTTTTCATAATTTATGTTTTTATTATCTCTGAAGAAAACTATGAATGTGGTTCAGGACCTTCACTTCTTAGCTCTGGTGTTCATTGCGTCATGATCCAGATGTTGATTCAGCTTTTGAAATTACTTCCCATCTTGGCACACACCACAGTACAGAAAGAAGAGATTGCTGATGATAACTGAGTCTTTAAAGTTGGAGATTGTCCTCATTTGTGCAGCTGAGAAATTTTGTCTTTGTGCCAGAAAACAGTGCATGTTCAAGCTTCTTACAGTTACGTATTGAGAAAAAATACAAGGAGTACATGTATGATCAGGAGATTTTACAGTTGGTTGTGCTACTCACTTTGGAAAATAAAATACCACTAGAAGTAATCCTTCCATGAGTCCTTATCTTCCTGTTATCACTGTTGTGTGTCATATGTGTCTTTGCACCAAATATCTGAGTGCTAATTATGTTTTTCCTTGATAGAAGGAGTTGGTCAGAGAATGCATGATTTTTTTCCAAGGGCACTAAAGATGGGGAAGGACAGCTGGTACATTTTCACTAGTCAAGTAGGAATATGTCAGTGACTTGGCTGCTGCCCATACCCATCCTTGGTATTTTACAAACAAATCCTGTGTGACATATCTTGACCAAAAGCCAAAACTAAGAGAGTAGAAATAATTTTGTTTACAGAGTTCTGACCCTAATATTTTTTATTTTTTTTTTTTTATTTTTTTTAAATTTTATTTTTATTTTTTTTAGTAAGGGAGCTGATAAATAAGTTATTAGCAATGGAATTTTTAGTTTACATTTGCAATTAAAACCGGAAATAATGCTGTCTGAAGAATCTCAACATGCCACAGAGTAATTTCTTTAAAGTTCCAGAACACACTATGTTTTTATTATTGCTGTTGCCATAGGGCCAGACTGAAGTGTTGGTAGCTTTAAATCATCCTTTTAAAAAGATTTTTTTCCCTCTTTTCTTTGAACTGGTAAATTGGAAGTGAAAACAGGTTAACATGATCCTGTCTGGCCTGGTGTGATTTCTCAGAGAGGGGAAGTGGGGAATGTGCAGGGTAGGTGACAGATCAGGGGTGTGTTTGCTTAGAAGATTGGTACCTCCAGCAGTTTTTGACTGGGATGTTAGAGCCCACCAATGGGTAGCTCTGGCTGAAACCTGCAGGATTAAAAACATCTCTTTCATGCTCTTTCTGTTCTGCTTTTGAATTTGTAAACCTCTGTCTTATCCTGCCTGCCTTACCTGTGTCTGTTTCATACTGAAGAGTCCTATTTCTTGTAATTTCGTGTTGCCGGAGAGCTCTTTTGTATCTTTTTTGAACTTTGCTTTACTTTTCCAGCTTCTCAAGGAAGGAGCAACTGGTAGAACTTCTTGCCGAATTCACTGTGGATCTATTTAAGAAAAATTAAATGGTTTTATGTTCTGTTTTATATTGTTTCCAAAAATGATGCATAAGTGTTTTGCTTTTTCCTAACCTTTACACTTATATTTTCAGAACAATAACTCACTCCTGAATAATTAATGGTCAACTTGGAGTCCATTTCCATATATATAAAAGTACAAAAGTCTGAATTTTTTGTATTTCTTTCAGCATGAATTGTTCTCAAATATCTACAAACAGTTTAGTTTGCTGGTTTAAACACCTATTTCCTCAGTGAAATGGTTCTGCAATTTTTTAATTCCTTAATCCCTTTGTTACTTTGAAAAACTTTAGTGTTACTGGAATACACTGTGGCATTCAGAAAGTGCTGTTTCAAAACCCTTAGAATTAGGTTGTGCTTTGCCTGCCCCAACAGAGGAGCTGAGATGTTCTGTTGGTATTGCACACCTTGGGAAAGAACAACTGCTGATTCATGCCCTTTGTCTTCTATCTTGAAACAATTTACTGATATGACAACTTATTTTGGCAGCACAGCATCTTTAATAGCTTTTGGCAAGGGAATGTGTCAGATGCCTTTTAGAATTTCAAGCACGCATCATTATTAGATCTCTGTACTCTCATTTCTTTTAAGTTCTTCTTTAGAAGAACTCTAAAATGTTTATCAAATATGACTTTCCTTTGCAAAAGCAACTGTGTATGTTTATCTTGTTGCTTTCTTGGCATGAGAACAGTTTCTGGCACTTTGCTGTGTATAGAAAAACGTAATTAGTCTCTAGTTCTTTGGATCTCTCTGGAATCTCTTCTTAAAAACCAAGTGGTCCTTCCACCCACTAAAATAACAAAAACTTGCTGTCACTTTTGCCAGCTTCCAGTCATTTGATAATGAGGCAGGTTTCACTCAGAAGTTTTACACTGCAGTTACTTAGTTTCTTTTAGAGTTGGGGAGTGATAGTCCCCAGTTTCCTCCATTTGTTCCACTTTCCTCTGCAACCTCTCCTAATGTTTTGCCCTGAGGAGTAAAACCTTCAACAAGTTCCCTGTGAAGGTTCTCCTCCTGTTCCTGCATGGTACCAAAAACCAATCACAGGGATTTGTTCAGAGTCTGTGGATTTTTTTTTTTTTTCCCTCAGTGGTCTTTCCTTCCCTTTTGCTTTTTACTTTGATCATCTGCTTTTCTTCTTCAGGAACGACTCCTGTTCCTGAGGTGCTGGTCACTGTCAATGCTCTTTTGCAGATTATTCCTCTGCACTCTGATCTGGCTGTAAATGTTACATTCAGTGACTGATTCCTTTTGACTCCTGAAGCTAGACTGTTGGTTTTATGAAGGTTGATGTTTAAATGCTAGGAGCTTCCCCCTCCCCACAAAAATAAGTTTAATTTGATGTACTAAAGTTCAGTACACTCAATGTCATTGGGCACTGCATCTTAATTTCGACTTGTCTTTTCGGCTTAATTTTAGTATTTTCTTATTATATATTGCTTCTTTTTTGTGGAAGTCTGTGGTAGTGCACTTCTGTCTTTATAAATAAGCTTGGTCAATAGACTTGCAGAAATAGAAGTCACCATTAAAAAATTACTTTTTGAAAATAGCATTTTGGCTCAGGCCTTGTACGGTCAGGGTGACCACAGCCAGAGCTGGGTGGCCCTGATCAGCTGCATGAAAAAGAATATATTGAAAAAGTGATCTTGGCCTCTTCAGTGTGACATTTATCCAATGTACTCATGACTGCTGTCTGTCATCACGGTTATATTGCTGGCTCAGATGTTTCAGATGTCATAGCTGTGGGTACCAATACTGTCTAGTAACAGAGTTTACCATGCTAGGTTTGGATGATATAATATGTTGATGTTTACTTTTATGACTCTTCTATATATTTTGTATCAATATCTTACTCTTTTTTCTTACTTCCATCTTATTTCTAGTATGCCTGTTTTGTCACTGCGCTTGATTAAAAGCAGACATTCAGGCTTTACATTTTGTGCTGCTGGCACTTATGCCAAGCTGTATATAAATATTTGGGATTTTTTTGCATGTGGCTGTTTGCAAGTCAGACTGTGCACTTGACATGCAAAAATTACTTACAATCATTTATCAATCGAATTTAATTTTAAAAACTTCAGTCCACTATCTTATTAGAAATACATAGTTCCTGTGATTCCATTCTTCATGGAAGTGGGAGAATGTGCTCTTACCCATCTGATGTATCTTCACCTGCTATGTTGCTTGAAACTCTTCTATAATGTCTTATATAACAATGTCTTTTTGCCTTTTATTTCTCTTTAAGAATTGATTATTTTATGGATTCCCACTACTCCATGTTTCTGCAGTTTCCAAAGAATCTGTAGTCCTCTTCCTCCAATTGTTTATTCAGGCATGCATTGAAACCTCCTCTCATCCACCTAGTTTTGGGAGCATTTAAAGAAGGCTGCAGTGCAAATCTGGTCTTTAACTTACTCTATGTTTTATTCCAGATCTTTTCTCTTGCTCCACCCCATGTCCCTGGTTTTTACATGGCCTTTCACTACCACCACAGAATTTCTAAAGACACTATCAAGGCTTGTTTTGAAGGTGGCTGCTTTTGCAGCTGTCATTTAATTCAGTCCTCTTGTACAGCAACCTTTTTTCTGACTCAACCATAATTACTGCTTTGAGTTTTTACTCAGCTTGTTACCTGCTTCAGAGAGGATATCCTTGCTAAAAGAAGGTTGTGTACTGCAGTATTTACTCTTTTTTGTGACCTGCCTTGTCACTGCCAAGTTAGGAAACCTAAAATTGTTCTTCTGTTGGCTTTGATTTTGATTCAGTTCAAAGTTCATAGGTAAGTGTGATTTGCATGTTCTGGAGTTTCAAGCACATTGTAGGCCTAGAAAGGTAATTGTTTTGTATGTCTTTCTGCATTATTGTAATGTTTGGTAAGATGATGGATTAGTCTTTTTCATCTTTTGTACTAGGTAGATCATTGGAGCCTTACTTCTGCTATTCTCTAAAGAAATATGTTTGTGACTTAGAATTTGCTGTAGTGAGCTCACTGTCTAACAGAGTCTTCTCTTGCTCTTGAGGCATCTGTGGATGGGTTAGATGGGGCTCTGAGCAACCAAGGCTAGTGGGAGGTGTCCCTGCCCATGACAGAGGGCTTCAACTAGATAATCTTTAGGGTTCCTTCCAAGCCAAGCCATCTGTGATTCTGTGATTATTTTCAATAAAAGTTTGTAGCAAGACACATAAAATGTTCATGAGGTGGTTTTGGTTTGGGATTTTTTTAACATATTGCAGGTGTGGGGAGGAGCTCTGGTGGGGAACAGCTTTTGCAGACACTGGTAACAGATGTATATAATGTTGGCCGAGTTGGTGCATGCTGAGTGAGTTCAGGTTGGATCCCATGAAGAAATTTCACTGTGGCCTCCTGAGGGCAGTCTATCCTAAGGCATTATTGTATTGGCAATGACTTGGTGAGTAAACCTGGACTGTTTTAGGGGAGTGGAGTTGCTTGTATAGATGCAAAGGTGATGGCTGGCATCCCTGTTACTGGTTTTGTGAATTTAGTTCCATATATCCTGAGCAGCTGGGGGTTATAAGGCATGACTTTTAAAGATGGAAAGGATTTCCTACTGAGATCAGTGAAATTTGGATAGAAAGTGGGTATCTAAATCCCAGCCTGCAAAATTTTAGTTACATTATTACTTACAGTTAAAACATACATTGCAATGGTTATTTATTGCTGTAAGACAAATTTTCCTACTTTAATGTGTTGCACAGTGTGAGGTTGTATTGCATGACCCTGAAATGTATATTGCCTGTTGCAGTTATGTGACTTTTTCTTCTGGAAGAACAGTGTAATTCATTTAAGTAAAGCAAAAAAAAAAATGAACTCTTAAAGGCCAGGTGCACCCACTTGATTAGTTAATCAATGTTTGAAAAGGCAGGTCAAGTGTGATTGTAGAGAGAAGTCATTGGGTGTGCTTGGTGTCTGAAGAAGTAAGAACTCTGCTAAGTCCCAAGTTATATTTAATTTTCACATACACATTGTGTTCAATTTCAGGTCATATACTAAAGGCTCCTTTTTGCTGTAGATGTCTGTTAGAAAAAAATTCTACCTGTACTTTGCCAGACATCTTTGGATCAGCGTGACTATAATCACAACCATTCTGGTATTTTTGGTTTTATTTTTTATGTTAATAGCTCGTATCTTTTAAGATCTGGGATATGTTTTGTTCATTCTAGGTAAGAAAACTGCCAGTTTGAGTATGTTGGTATCAAATGGAGTGAGACAACACCCAAGTAAAAGCCACCAAAGCCTTCTTGGTATCATTACACACATTAGGGCAGTGTCAGTGGGAGCGTGGGGGGCAGATGTCACTGAACAAATGGAGTTGTGTGGATGTTCCTCAACATTTCCCAGGCTGCTGGCTGATGGTACTGAGTTGTTGGAGTCCAGGGCATCCCTCTTGGCTCCCTGGAGGGTCAGGGACCTTGGCAGGGATGCCTGGGACCCGAGCAAGAGGGTTTGAGATCTGTACAGGGG
Organism: Zosterops lateralis; assembly: GCF_965231275.1. Taxonomy (NCBI): domain Eukaryota; kingdom Metazoa; phylum Chordata; class Aves; order Passeriformes; family Zosteropidae; genus Zosterops; species Zosterops lateralis. The sequence continues at coordinate 38,762,448 of NC_139766.1, forward strand.
GGTTGTAGTAGACCCTGGCTCAGAGTCCAGGAAGACACAGTCTTTGGCTCCAGTCTGTGGGAGAGGCTTCCAACACTGAGAGAGGGATTACAAACCACAAAGGTGTGAGAAACAATAGTGTAGCTAATCACAGGGTGGAAAATTTTGTAGTTTTGGGGTTCTTAGAATGGAGGTAAATGGGGAACAAGATGGAGGATTTAGGGCGGTGCCCTGGGTTCTTCTTCCCCCCTGGCCTCCATTTTTTGCAGTGATGATGACACAAAGTAGTTCAAGGGGATTGGGTCAAAGTAGGCATCCTTGCATGTGTAACATGCTGATGGATTTGAAAGTGCTGCATGATTTTGATCAATTTGATTAAGAACAACTGCAAATATGGTTATTTGGTAACTGATCATATGGTATTGCTAAAGCTTGTTAGTGAAGCAGTTTGATGTTTTTGAATTCTAACTTGCAGATCTACCAGCTCAGTATTTCTAATGCTGAATGCACTAATCTACATGTTCTGGCTCTGTGCTGGAGGCTGTACTGTCAACACCTGGATGCCAATGACCTATTAAAAGCCCTCAACTGCAGTGTTTTCATTCTGCTCCTTTCAATATGACCTTTTGTCCTACTTTTTCAGATAGTTGGTAAATTTCTACTGAAAACTTCCTGCAACTCCAGAGAAAAGAAGAAATACAATAATTTTTCATGTTTTGTTTAGATGTCATGTATGATTTTTGATGGTGATTGTCCCTGCCAGCAGTAGACAGTAGCAGTAGACTGGAACTGAATCCATTCTCTGCAGGCTCTTGTAACTCCGTTGTTGGAATGCATATTCAGAATAGAGAGCAGCTAATTTTATGGTTCACCATAATTTTCAGGACACCAACATGGAGATGTCCTTAATTTGCAATAGATTACAGGTGCGTTGCCTGTTGTCCTATTTTCAGCACCTTTTGTAGTAGCTCAGAAAGGTCCTGTTTTTCAGTCTGGGTTTTGTACCCTCAGTTCTTTACAAACACTTTGTGATGTCTGGGCCAAGAGTTCCCTGAAACTGTGGTGTTAAACACAGAGAAGAAAAGTCCTACCACAATCCATTTGGTGTGATGAGATCTGGAAGTGTTGTAATCATTCTGTGCACTGGCCATGTACTGTTACTTTTTTTTTGCCTTGTTCTGCAGCTGTTTCTGGACCATTTATGCTACTACAGAACTAGAAAGTGGTAGTCCCCAGGGTTACCTGTTACACTCAGTTGTTTTATAAAGCTCAAAAATTCTCCTTCTAGGTGGTGTTCAGCTGGAGTTTGTCTCCATCTGTATGGCTGCTGAAATCATTGCTGTACAGGTACTGCTGCTTGTTGTCTGGCTTTTTTGCTTGAGACGTGACTGAGCATTACATTCCAAACACATTTTTATTAGAGATGCAGTGCAGTATTAGATAATTTTATGCTTTAATCACTTCTGTTAGAGAATGCAAAGGGGCTTAACTTACAGTTGCAAGCTTTAAGACAAGTGAAAGAATACTGTGTGCTGTCTGGAATACATTGTAAATTCCTTGGGGCAGGAACTGTATTTCCATCTGCCTGATGTGTTTTATGTGCTCATGTTTCTGTTCAAACAGAAAATCTGTGCATAGGGAAGGCTGTTCCTTTCAGTTCAGGAGAATGAGATAAATGTCAGTAAATTCTACCCCTTGCATGTATATTTGAACGGTGAGGGAGAGAATTGGCCAACATGCATAATCCAAGCAGGCATTTCTACTCCAGGCATGAATTTCTCTATAGTGCATGGTTTGGGTTTGGCAGCTGGGTCATGCAGTCAGAGCATGCAGCTCTTCTCCTCAGCATCATGGCATGTTGTATAATGTGAGCATATGAAGGACTTACATGTGAAATCTGTTTGGGCTACTTGCAGAGGTGAGGATGCAGCAGTCCAGATGTGGGAGATCAAGGCATTTCTTAGCATACACTCTAAGTGAATTAAAATAGACTTTGAAAGTGGTGATACAGAAAGAAACAATGATTTATAAGCTGGGATTTCAAGTTGAACTGGTTTGATCCCCAACCACCAGTTAGCTGTGATGGAAGCAAATTGTACATGTTAACTAATTGCTGCTGTTGCCTTAAAGCTGTAGGATAAAGGCACTGTGTGCTAAGGTACACCACCAGCTGGAGCAACCTTCATGTATGTGGAGTTTTCCACCTCACTGTTGGTAGTCTTGACAGAGGTTTCTGTCATCCTCCTGATCATTGCTGCATTGAGTCTTTGATTGCTATGACTACGCTTGGACTGATCAGCTTCCTTAAATAATTTGACGTCTTCCCATACCTGAACTGGAAGTCTTGCAAAAAGTCAATGCTCCTTAAAAAATGACAAAAGTACGCTCTCAGGTCACACTATTTATCTTTGGACTACGTGGAAGATTAAACTTCTGAAAGTTACTTTGATGCTTCCAAGAATTTTTGCTTTTTGGCTTGAGAAATTCATTTGCTTGTGCCAGGCTTCTATCTCTGATTTTGTAAGCCCAAACAGTCCCAGTAACTAAGTAACAGCACAGCTGAATGTTTTCATAAAAACAATGTTGCTGCTTAGAGATGTGATTTACTACTTAAGTGTGTCTGTACATATATATACAGAGGCAAAAAGTGATGATGACCTCATCTTAAACAAGCTCAAAAAGCAGTCTGGTTTTCAGTCCCCTAGCCAAAGCCAAACGTCCTGTGAGCAGACACTACTCCAGTGACTTCAGTTGCAGTATCGCCATTAATGTCAGTGCTCACTTAATTGCTGACATAAGCCTGTTTGTAGTGATCAGTGCTTGAAATGTAAGCCCTCCCCCCTCAAAAAAGGATAATCTTGCATCTTTCCTGGTATCTTCACATTGAAAAAAGGAGAAGCTAGTTAATAGTCAGGGTTTTGTAAGTAAATCTGACTTTTTTTTTTTTAATTTTGATACTGTCTTGTTATCAGGCACTTAAATGAATTTAACAGTGCTCAGACGGTGCCTTTTACAGAATCAATTGTAATGATGACATTTTGCAATTATTAGAAATACAAAACAGACCTGCATATTTTCTAACCTATTAAAAAAGAGTATCTTCCAGTTCTTCTATTTGGCAAAAGTTTCTCAGAATTTATGAGTAATGTTTCTCTGTTCTGTTCAAACAAGATTCCAGGTCACAAGCAGACTATTCTGATAAATTCTAGTAGTTTTTAGATGCTGCATACAGGCCTCCTTTAATCTGTATTAATAATATTTAAAATTTCCAAATCTTACACTTGAATACTTGTACCAGAACAGTTATTAGTCTTTACCAGAAGGAAAACTTTCTATTTGTGTAATATTTATTGATGTTAAACCCACATTATATCAGCACAACAGTCCAAAGTAATGATAATACATTTTTATAAATACAAATAAAAGGTGGCAAAATAATGCTAGTGAAGCTAAACAAAAAAGTAAATTAGCATGTCACAGTTGAGGAAAATTTGGCGAAAGATATGACGTACTTCTAGAATAAAATCAGATTATTCCCACCTGACAGACTTATGATGGTAATCTAGATTAACCATCCCCAGTACTAGTCATATCCTGCACCAGAATAGTACTACCTTGTGTGCTAAAGTTTATTAGTCACTAAAAAACAAAACAAACTTTGTGTACTTACAAAGCAATACACGTATAGCAGTAATGCAATATATGGTGTACACAATTACAAAATTAAAAAAAACAACAAACAAACCCCTAAGTACAGGACTTCTGAATAAATGAACTGAGATAAAAGATTTCAACACTTTTATTATAAATAATGAAAGATACCATATATGTGCTTCATATAAGGAATACAGTGTTTTCCTTTCCTAGCAAAGTATCGTAGCTCGTACCATCAAACACTCATTTTCCTTGTCAGGCCTAGTAATTCTTCCATCCATTTTCCTTCCCTCCCCTTCAACTGAAATTCATTGGGTTCTAATTTAAAACTACCTAGTCAGGTGTGACTTAAGTGGGGCTCCACTTCCAAGCAGATTTGCCTTGCATTCTGCAAGCAGCCTTCAGGGTTTTCACCTATGGTGCACAGACTCTACTCCTCAAAAGAGTTGACATTTGCCTCCAGTCAGGAGAAGGAAAAAATAAAATCTACCAGAGAAATGTTAAGAAGAAAAACCAAAAAGCATATTGGATTTTTTTGCCTATCTTCACTTTCTACTTCCACAGATTTGCAAACCTATCACCTGTGGTGTATACTTTTCAGTTAAATCTGTATTGCAGTTTCAACCCATTTTTCACTTACTATACATTCCTAAAATCCTCATACATATTACACAAGCTTTAAACACTCAAACATCCCATACATACACTCCCTAGTTTTCAGCTCCCCTTACAATTTGAGAATCCTGAATGGGAGTATTACAAGGTTACACACTGCTGTCTGGAAATCCAGAGTTCCAATCTCTTGCCCAGTCCCCCTCCCACCCCTTGCAGTAACTCACTGCAGTGGTTTATACTATCAGCATTTTTTCCCACCTAGTTACCAATGTGTAATCTGGAGTAGATTGTTACTATGTGTCAACTCTTCTTTGTTGTCCTGTAGAAGTAAAACTACTTCTGCTCTGACTCCATTGCTGTATGTTTGTAAATACGCCTCCTCCAAGATGGCAAAAAGAGAAAAAACACAAATGAATTGAAAGTTAGGGTGTTGATGTCCATAATAACAGTACTGAAAGATTTTTTTTTCATTGTTGAATAGAAAGCAGTTTGCAGAGATACAGCATTTGCTTACATTTCTTTTCCTTGTCCCTTCCTGTTTTATTCTTATAATATTGCACTTGTTCATCGTAGCTGTCAGAATGTGTAGCCATTTTATAACTGTTGACAACCCTTGAAGAAAGTATCTTGCACCGTTAAGATTGTGTAGCATCTACTTACTGCTTATGAAGGCTATGTAGTGAAGAATCTTTCTCTCTGATGCATTTTGGCCTCTATGAAAAGGATTATGAAGCAACATAGGTTAAGGAACTGGTGAGTGTGAGTTGTTGTGCAATGTGTACATTTCTATTAATAATCTATCTATTCTTCTAATTTGGTATAATGAATAAGGAATATATGGTTACTGTGTTTGTTGTTTATCTTTTGTACATGAAGGTGTCTGCCCTTGCATAAAGTGACATAGGAGTATCATTGGTCAAGGCAATGGCTTTCAGTGTTTCTGCTTTGAAAGAAAATGATGGAAGCGGCAGTTGAATCTACAGGTCATCGCTCTCTACCAGGCCAGGCTGCATTGTCAGGTGCACGGGATTTGCCTCCGGCTGGAAAGCTGCTTTGATGTCTAGTCCTTGGTCACAGAGAGCAGCGTATCGGCTGGCTGACGGCCGCACCTTCTTTGGCTTGGTCTGCTGAGGGGGTTGTTGCCACTGAGCTAGACATTAAAAAGGAATGGAAAAGTGTTAGGCTTAGAGCTGTGCACCTATGTGTGCCAGATGCCCAGTGAACCCTTTGTGTAGGAGATGGTAATTTCTGAGAAGCAGAAAACCAATTTACCAAGGTAAATTTGTTTAAATCCTTGGCATTGTTTTTTTTTTTTTTCTCAGCATCTAGTTTCACCTTCAAATGCGGTAAGTAAACACAATGGTCTGTGTTACTTTTTGGCATTGTTTTCTAAATTTCCTTGTGCCACTGAGAAGGTTGACAGCAAGGTGTTTGTTTCTGTGCACTCCTATTATAGTAACAGGCCTGTTCTAGAGTTAGTTGTTGCATATAAAAGGAAATAATCTGGCTGCCATTGCCACTCCTTGTATACTGAAGAATGCTGAGCCAAATCTCTTATTCACAATTCCCACTTCAAGCACCACCCCAGAAACCATCCTTTATCAGTCTCTCCCCTTCCCCCTCCCCGTTAATTCTTGCTATGAGACTGGTAATAGATACTTCTTTAAGAAAATATTCACTATGTATGGGGCTGCTTTGAAACGAACTGTTTAATTAGGCAGAAAGCCATAAAAACATCTACTACACTTTTGGTAGCTGTCACAGGTGTATTACAGACTAATGTACAAAAGAATACAAAACGTTAGGGAAGTGCCAGCAAAACAACAGTAATAATGATCCACAAAAATCTTATGATCATGCTGTTATCTGTTGTTAATTAGCTATATTTAATGTACTAAGCAAAAACAGAAAGCATGCAAGCTTGTTTTGCTTTAGGTGTCTGAAAGATGGTGAAATGTACTTTGACAGAGCATTTGTTGTCTTGAAGTGGAAGTTTACTATTGAGGAGAAACTATAAACAAAAGAAAGAGAGACCAATGTAAACAACCCAGAATTTACAGAACTGTTGCTTTTGGGGGGATAAATATTATCATGAAAATTGAAGCCACTTACTATAAACATCCAACCTGGCAGTGCAAGACACAATCCCAGCCTCATTCTTAGCTGAAACAGTGTACCAGCCAGCATCCTCCTTTGTAGCTCCCTGAATAAGCAGGCAAATGTAGCCGTAGTTATCCTGGTGCATGCTAATCAAAAGAAAAGTAGAAAATTACTATTTTAATCACAAACTAGGCTATTTTAAAATGGCATTATAAACTGACCCAATCTTTTACAGATTACAGATTGATTATAGTCTAACTTGAACTAAAATTTTAATTAAAATGGAACTTCCTCTGAAATTAGCAAGTAGAAAATAAAGCCTTGAGTATGCTTGGCAATTTGGCAGCTTAATATCCTGTATTGAAAACAAAGAAGAAAAAACACATGCAGTAACTTTTCTTTCACAATTATGGATTAAGACATCTGGAGTAGCAGGAACACCAGATCTTACCCAGACTTTTTGTGGAAAGGATAAAGAAACTCGAGGAAGATCTTAAAATATAAAATACTGAATCTTAGTTGCTTAAATGTAGAGCAGAATTATGAATCAGAGTTTCTGCTGAAAAGCAGAGTGTTCCTTTGGAACCTTGATTTTCACTAGCAAATTTCTGTAGTCTTGATTCAGGAAGAGTAAAACTAGTTCTTCTCTTGCTTAGAATACAAAGGTAATTGTGTAAGTCTAATGATGGAGAACTAGTAACATTTTATTTGTGCTTCAGCCACCAGGCTGGCTGCAAGTTTGAGCAAATGTCATAAATTATTACAATCACTAGTTAATATTTATGAGATGCCCTTTACACAAAGTGTTCATATGACCTTTTAGATTTTTATTTGTTTTACAGGGCAGATCATCATTGAAGCTGCACACGGGGAGATAATTTTAAGTCTAACCTCACTCGGTCAGTGTTGTACGTGAGTGACTCATTCTCTTTCTTCCAAAATATCTGAGGAGATGGCTCCCCTGAGATTCGACACTCCAGTCGCACTGGGAATCCTTCAGTCACACCTGTGTTTTGTAGCTTCTCTATAAACACAGGTGCTTTTTGTATTTCCTTAGCTGTGAAAATAAAGATTGCAGTTATGTTGACATTTGTCTATGAAAACATAGCTTTTCTTTCAGCAGTGTACTAAAAACAATTATGAAAGGCCTAAGTGGCAGGAAACATACGTGTTTTCTTCATTAATCATTAAGTTCAGTCCTGGTTCCTCTGAAGAAAACATTATTTTAATAGAGGTGAAAGTGAGTGCTAAAAAGTTGATTCTTTCCTTAAATAATTGAAATGCAGAGCATAACAACTAGATAAACTGGCTGCACCATGCATGGTAGAAAGTGCTTCTCCATATTCCACAAATGCATGGACTTTCAACTGAAGGAGCTGCTGTACCAGAAGTCTGCTGCAGTGGCATTAGACTGATGTGCTGTGAAATGCTCAAGGCATTCCCACTGGCTGCCCGGGGTAGACATGAGTCTGCACAGATTGTCATTACAAAGAAACATCCAGGGAAATAGTCTGGTTTGTAGCCAGCAGCCCCCTTTTCTTAACTGTGCACAGACATTACATGCCAGTCAACTTATGCCACAACATGAATAGCTCACCTATAAATATACCATACTACTGTTACTGCCAGGTTTCCTTTTCTTACCCTCCGCCCCTCAACGTGTCATTTGACATCACTCATGTTTCCTTTTTTCCTGCTCTCCTGGCAGTGCTCAGTCTGAAAGCTGAGCATGAAGATTTACCTGCAACAATGAGCTCCAGGCTGAATGAATTTTCACCAGCCCGATTGCTGGCAATGCATGTGTAGATTCCAGCATCTCTGGATGTGACAGGTTCTATGATCAAGGAGTGCACCCCATTCTCACGCACCAGCATTTTGTGAGAGCTGTCGGGGCGAATTGGTCTGCCATTAAGTTGCCAGCTTAAGTCTGGAGTTGGTAATCCACTAACCTTGAGTGTAAAGAGAACAGGAGGAAATTGTTTTAGCCACACGAAACACTGGAGGAGTCCTGACTTGTTACTTCAGGGAAGTTTGGTTTAGTTTGCTACTGCAAGTGTACCAAAAGATTTAAAGATCCAGTTGTGTCCTGATTTACACATTGAGTCAGCTGCAGTCATTTACTCACTTTCTGGCCAACTCCCTGAATTCCATGATGTCTCATGGGCGCGACTGAAAAAAGATCAGCGTGTAGATAGGCTAGAAGCTAAATAACAATACATTGCAAAACAAAGGGCAGGCTGACACCTTTTGTCTTTTTTATTGTTTGCTCTTCAGGTGGAATGAGAAGATACTCCTTTCTAGATTAACTTCTTGTTGGAAAATTTGCAGACACAAAGATGTGAGCTGACTAACTACCCACCTCCAAAGTTGCATTGCACTGAGGTGTGCCCCAGTGACAGCACCACCTGCACTAGGTCATGCTTGGGCTGTGCAGACAAGTCCAGCACTCTTTGAAAGCCACTAGCTGTGGGGAGTTTGCTTCAGAGCAAACAGCTTTTCCCACACAGGTCAGCATAAAGTAAGCAGAATTCACCCAAGCCTGAATTATTTCTGCTCAGCAGTAACAAATCAAGTTTATACGGTTTGAAACTTTTAACAGGGGTTCAAAACTCAAGTAGTAAAAGGACTTCAAATATACAAACACATTGTCTTTACAATGTGTGCTGCTTCCCTCCACACCCCATGTAGCTGAATTCTATAAATCAGTTTACTCTGAGCTTTAAGATTTGCCCAAAGCACTTTCATTGTAGGGAAGGCAAACTTTTATTGTCCACTTACTCACTCACAAGCAATGAGATTAATTACCCCAATAACAGGCACCGAAACTGTCAATAGGCAAAACTGCTTTGAAAAGAAACCAGTGTGGTTTTTGAGTCAGCTGATGTTATCAAAAGGCTGCTGCTACCCTTTGCATGACACTTGCCTTGCAGTCCATCCTGCAGAGTTTTCCTTCTTGAACAGTCAGGTCTCCAGGAGCCTGCAGAAAATGAGGCCGGAAGAATCGTTCCTGAATTGGTTCATTTTCATCACCACTGTCCCTTGATCGAGATCGTGGTCTTAAAATAACATGAAATAAAGGTAAATTATTTTTTTCTTCTCTGTTAAGTCAAAAGAACCATAATCACTTATAAGACTGGTTTGAATTTTAAACCACTTCTGTGACCTATACCACCCCAGATTTACACACGTGCACTGGTAGCATTTGGCCCAGACTGAATTACAACACTGCAATTATTAAATTGCTTTATTTTAATTCACATGTGAGAAATTATTACCTTTAAAACAATATTGCTATAGAGTAATAGCTAGTAATATTAATGAATTTTATGAATAATAGTATTTTTATTTTGCTTAATATTTAAATCACTGAAATACAAATAAAACAAGTTGGCAGGTCTTGGCATGTAGCTTCAGTTCCCCGTTCCTAGTGTCCTGTGTATTTAATCCCCTCACTGCTGCTGATTACATCAGAAAGTATATGGACTGTTCATTAATCATGGTTCCCTTTTAGCGAATAACAGCAGCTAAAAGCTAACTCATCTCAGTTGACAAGAGACCCTTCACATCAGACTTATCTTCTCTTGTTCTTCATTAGTGAAAACTGTGCAGAAAATTCTACGTATTTAATTGCTGTGGATATATTTCTTCCTCATTTAGCAGGTTTTTTGTATGAGACACTCTTGAATATTTTCAATGCCACCAAACTGTGGAATTGAAACAATGAGAATTTCCATTGTAAGCAATAGGGAGAATAACTTCAGTTGCCAGTTTATGTTTTTTTTTTTTTAATAAATGTACCATAAACAGTTTGATAAATAATAAAAAGGAAAGAAAAATAACTCCCACACACAGTATCAATCACCTTAAGCTTCCATGATATAATTTAATCCATTTTCAGCATTGGCTATTCTTGCCTGTTAATTTAATCCATCAAATCTTTTTCTAAGTGGCTCCTCATTTAACTAGATTTTTGTTTCCATTGAAATGAGATTATTTCATTTGTGTGATTTAGTAATCAAAGAATCTTGAAACAAAATTTTATCTCCATTTTTGTCCTTGCCTGATCAGCTCCAGTGAGTTCCATTCTGGAGCCAGCTGCTGCCTACAGTAACATCCTGTGTGAAGAAGAGGACCTACTTAAATATCCTCCAAAGACTACTTTTATCAATGACACACTACAGTGAAGTTCTTTTCTCTGAATCCCATGTTCTGTTAACTTTTGCCAGTGTTTCTGTTTTGGTTGCTGTTTGCAGTGTCCATGCTGCAGTATAGGTGCCCATATGCTTTTTCTACTGCCCAAGGTCATTTCTCCAGGTTAAAATAATTCACAACAAAAAAGAACCTAAAACCCTCAATGGTTACATTTGGAAAACAAGATGCTGTATGGAATATAAACACTCCAGCTGGATGCTCTGCTCCACTGAGGCTGCAGTTAATTGGAGTTGCTTGAATTTGATTTATTTTGCCCTGCTCTGTTGTTGCCCTTTTCTCTGTAATTGTTGTGTTTGAACTGGCCAGGCATCACCTGTGCTGTGGTATTCTTTCTTATCAATAGTTCAATGTTGACTTTTTAATGATCATCACAGTTTTCCAACAGCTGTAACCAAAGGCAAATTGAGGGGCTGGGGGGGCTTGTGTAGACATCCCATCCATACTGCTTAGTAATGCAGGACTGGATACTGAAATGGGAAACACAGACTGACATCCCTGTACACACTAAGAGCTCATGTAACTCTTCAGGTGCCTAAAGCCATGTCTCATGGGTTTTGCCACTTGGACATGTCTAAAGCTACGTCAGTAGGTCCAACACTGCAGCTCATAAGCAACTCTGAGCTTTAGTTGGTGAGGTCATGATCAGTTTTGGAGACAGAGACATGCAGGTAGATGGCATGGAAGATGGAGAGCAACAAGGGAAAAGTGTACTGATATTGTTTGGTAATGAGTTCTGCAAGAGTAACTAGAAATGAGGATATCTAGTCAAGTGAGTGTAAGCAACTTGAGCAAAATCTGCCTCCACATTATTGATAAGCATCCTGTTGATAAGATGCCAACAAGGTACAAGTAACTGGTGCTTTATAAGGTTTAGCAAAGCTGAGCTGAGTGAAAGCCACCATCTCATTGCTGCAGCTGCAGGAAAAGGCAGCACTGGTCAAAACTGGGAAGTGTGCGTGGAGGGAATTTATGCTAAATAAGATGGAAAACAAAGAAGTTAAGAATTTGTGAACACAGATATTGCATTTCTTTTTACCTCTTTGTAAGTTTACCTTAAAATCATAGACTTCTTTTTAAGCCTTTGTCTTGAGAGGTGAAACTAGGGTCATTTCAATTCTAAAACATTTTGTGGTTTTAAATAAATAATGAAATGACTAGAGCCAAGTAGCTTCAGATGTCTAGGAATGACAAATTGCAAAAGACTGGAATAACTCTTGGATTCATTGTGGGCTCTTTGGAGTTGCAATGTGGACATCACACTGCAGAGATCAGTTTCAGCAGAACTGACATCGTGTACTAAATGTGTCCAGGGAGACTCCATGGGTTGGTACAGTGCAATGCCCTGGGAATTTCAGTGAGCAAGAAGATGAAGAAGACTTTGTGACTGACCATATGGTAATGATCACCAATTTGGAAAAATGGAGATTAAGTTCAAATAATCCCCTAACTGAGAGCAGGGTGATAGGAATGTTTAGTTTTTAAATCTTCTTTAAATCTCATGCATTTTAAGATTTATTTGGGACTCTGGCTATCGTGCTTAGGTGACAGAATGTTTGTTGAGCACCTTGTCATCTAAGGGATTGAGTTCAAGCTTTGTACACATCAGAAAATTCAAAAGTGGCCACCCACATCAGTGATGCTAAGAAAGTGATGTTTGTCAGCTAAGCAAATTTCAGAAAAATACATTAAGAGTGAAATAAAACCCCAGAGTTCTGCCAGAACACATTCTGTAAAAGATTAAATATACTTCAGGAAAAAAGCCTGTCAACAGTGTAACAAGTCATAAAATTCATTAAGCTAATAAATATACTTGTAATAAAAGAAGCAAACAAATGGTTTTGTTAATCTCAAGCAGAAAAGCATATAGAAATAATATTGTAGTGCCATAGCAATATTAGTTATCAAAAGTCAATGGCAGTACACATGTCAAATACCACAGTATATGGAGGATCAGTAATTTGAGATATTACATTAGAAAAGCCAATGGCAGGAGTCTGTCTTCGGAAGGTTTTATGTGCTCTCATTTCATCAGTCTTGGGTGAACCCTCCCGTGGGAGTAGTGAGAACTGTCACTAAACAGAGATTCTGTGCTGAAGGCTTACAGAAACTGCTCTTCCAGAGCAAGGATAATGGGAAAAGCCTTTCTCATAGTAATTTTACAGGAGATAAGAACCCCCAATAATTGCTCTAATTTTAATTAAACTGCTCTACAGAAATTCCCTACTCATTGACACCCAACCCAAAGCAACAGTGGCTGCTTGAGTGCCCGTCTCCATTAGAAAATAGAGTAACAGCCAGAAGCAGCCTTGGACTTTGAATGCATTTGGAGAGATTGAAAAGAGCCTCCTCCATTCTTACCTGAGGGTTCTATCTATCACAGACAGAGAGACACATTTTGGCCTTCAGGACCCTGCAAGAGTGGCAGCTGTTTGATGCTTTTACCTCTACCTCCCTTCCCATCATCTTTGCTTTTTAAGGTCTTTCCCCTTTGTCATCTTTTGTGCACTGACTTACTCAGCTGAAACCTGATTCTTCATGGCAGCTTTTCCCTTCAGAGGTTAACATGGACTTTCCATTTGTACCCATTATCTGAAAGTGCTAAGTGCATCAGTGACTGGACAGGCTATACCAGGTGGTCCCAGCCTTTCTGTCCTGTTCTCACAGGGCAGTCTGGCAGGATATTCCTCTCCAGAGGCACTCTGAGCCTTGAGTGTAGCACCAAGGGTGACACACTGCAGAGGGAGCTGGTGGCCATCTCAGGGAAACGCTGGGAAATGCTTTCAGGGCTGCAGTTTGTTCTCTGCAGGAATAAGACTGACCAGATCTTTTAACCAACCAGCCTCACTTCCTAATATTTCACAGCTACCAGAGGGGGAAAGAGAGCCTGTTTTACATGCAGCAGTTCTACATTACACACTAGTACCAGTACTAAGTGCTACAGAAGTCCTTTCCTGGTTATACACTGACTGTAATTACATGTACTCTGTATATTAGTTGGGCAATATTGAGATTCTAATGTCGGAACCATTAAGCAAAGCACATGCCTCATTACAGCAGAATCCAGAAACCAGAGCCCTCACACTCCCTTGAAAACAGTTCTGGTAACCAAAATAATTTTTTTTTTGTATCATCTAGAGCTGTCTAAGCTGTGCTAAACAGCCTCATAAATGCTTTGGGCAAAGAAAAAAAGGTATTTGAAGGGAAAATTCCCTTCTATGGTCCAAAAACATAAAACGTAGCTTTGTATGGGAATAACTGTAAACTCACCAAAGATAAGTTTAATACTTTATTTCTGACTCATAACTCCTTATAAGAACCTGAACTGAAATATTAAATACTGAAATACTAAAATACTTCTAATGTAAATCTGATAAACCTCTTTGCCATGCAGTTAAATGAACATTTATTAGAAGCTGCAGAAGATGGATGTTCCTGGTAGAATCCTAATCATGAAATATTTTTAAAAAGCCTAAGTGACAACAGCCTTCCCAGCAGCTGATAGTGTAATTTGAGATACAAAGAAACTAGTGAACACCAACAGAGAAAGGAGGAGGAGATAGGGAAATTTAAAGATATTTAAAAGTCATGTCATTTCAGAGGTTGCACTGACTGTGCAAGTTCTGCAACAATTTTCAGACAGCAGAGGTCACATTTCTTCCTGAACACTTTTAACTTAAAAGCCATGCTTTTAACTTATTTGCTTAACTCACATTCCCTACCTTGTCACAGTTATTTTGCAAAATCCATCTTTTAAAAAATATTTTAAAAATCCATACTGTTAAAAGGAAAAAAAAAAAAAAAAAAAAGCATCAAATACCTTCTTATGTGAGGCTGACCTGAAGGTGACCAAGGACTGCGGCCTCTTTGATTTACAGCTTGAACCATCAGCCTGCCCGTGCAACTTACTCTGCCCTGTTAGGATGACAGAGAGAAAGGAACATTAAAAGACTTAAAATATGTAATAATAAATGTTCAATCTGATCTGTTTGGTTTTTTTTGCCTACCTGTTTTATAAGCTTCTAATCTAACACAGAACAGAATGGAATGACTGTGACTATAATACATTCATTAAAAAAAAATACTGTTAATATGCTGGCAATCAAGTTCTTATTGACTGCTATTTATGTGGGCAGGAAGTTTCTCTGTGTGGCAAGTGGGCAGAACGACAAGTTCAAGGTCCCCTGAAGATGGCCCATGGTGGGTGTTGGCAGTTAACAACAGAGCTGCTGCCTCCAAAGTGGATTGCCTACTTGATCTGGTGGGCCCACAACTCAAAAAAGCTCTCATTAATGTGAAAGCCAAAAGAATTTGACAGGACTTAACAGGTCCTCTCTGCAGAGTGAATCTGGTGGGAAGAATTGCACTGAAAGGTACAGCTGTGCTGATGGACATTGGTGATAATTCAGGTTATTTTCAATGAAATAAATAAAATATGGCTCTGGTGTATTTGGTCCCCCTATTTCTTTTACTTTGTATTTTAGAAGACAGGTTCTCCACCACAAGCACTAGTCCTAACAGATTAGGGATGGGACTGCTGTGTAAGGAGTCTGGTGGTCCTAATAAATAAAAGCTCTGCCCCCTGGGCTGGTAGCAGTAAGGCAACATCCACATCAGCATTGCAGTGTATTTCAGCTCTAAGCTGTGAGCTCCACACTCAAGTCAGCATGAAAGACAAATATTTTTATCACAGTACTTGTGGGGTTGCAAATAGCAGTTCTTTAAGAAATGTCCAAAGTACATCAAAAAATAATTTCACTGGGCTCACAAGCAGCCTTAGAATAACAACAACTTTTGTGTTCACTTAGAAATTAAGTCTGTGTCCCACTTCTATTCCCATGACCCATTTAGTCCGCGAGTAAAATCCCTGTGTTAAAATAAGCCATTGTGCAAGACCCGCAGCAATTCCTTATGTAAAAGCTT
The DNA here is from genome assembly GCF_965231275.1 of Zosterops lateralis. Classification (NCBI taxonomy): domain Eukaryota; kingdom Metazoa; phylum Chordata; class Aves; order Passeriformes; family Zosteropidae; genus Zosterops; species Zosterops lateralis. The sequence continues at coordinate 38,777,928 of NC_139766.1, forward strand.
TATTTTTCCCCTTACGTTACAGGACCATTAAAGACATCTGGAACAAATGAATTTCTATTTTGGGTACCACTACATATTAATATTTTTCTGGCAGGTGATGAATACACATAGTTTGGGATCATTTCTGCATATCTCAATACATGATGGTGTCACAAATGGAAACACAAAGGGCAATAAGGAATTTGGATAGGGAAGATTAAGCAGGAAGCCAAAGTTTTAGAAAAAGTCACAGGATGAAGAGGAAGGAAGCAATGAGTGGGAAATAACTCATGAGATGATATCCTAGAAACTAAGGGAACTCCAGTCTGAGGACTGTGGGTGTGTAATGCAAAGAAGCAGAAAGAAAGAGATAAAAAGAAAGAAGGTGAAAGTAAGAACTCGATGCAAGCCTGTACAGTTCATAGAAAGAGCTCAGTTAAGGGATATGACCTCTAAGTAAAGGCCTAAACTAGGCAAGGTTTTGTGTTTGTGTAGGCCCAGGGTCCATTTGCTCTCTGATTAACTTCTATGGCAATTTTTACAACAAACCCCAGTGGTGTGTCAGAACTTTAATTCCAGCTCACTGCACTTTATGCCGTGGGCAATGGGGCCTGCCGTGTTAACTACCATGGACCATCTCCAGGGTCTGTCAAAAGGCATTTTACACACATAAATCCTATTATGTTAGTCCAGGTCATGAGATGGCATGAACTGGCAGAGCTTTACTGAACTGAATCCTTTGCTTTAATAAAACTGATTTCTATCAGCTGAGAACACGTCTTTTGCTTTAGAGCTTGGTGATTCCAATAGCAATGACCAAACACAGCAACAGCCTAGGAAATATCTACCAGTCCATCAGAGTTCTAATGGGAGCTCCCTTATATTTACGTACTTTGCTTTCTGAAGGAAAGGCTGCCAAATTTGCCTAAGTTTGTGATAGCTTTGAGACGTGGACAACTTTCCATTAGAATTGAGAAGACTGCCAAAATTATTTCCACTCAGGATGACTTAAAAGAATTGGAATCCAGATCTTTGAGTGTGAAAGGCTAGTACATTAACTCACGGCCCTTTTTTGCCTCCATTGTACTGTTAAATGCACAGTGAGAGCAAGCAAATAGTGGAAGAGATAAGTATGTTTGCTTGGGAATTACACTGTAAAAAAGAGAACAGATTGGGCTTGGTGAAACACAGATGTTTTGTTTAGGGGAGCCAGAGGAAGATGCTTCTGGTTCTTCTCCAAAGAGGAAAAAAGCACAAGCACAGAATTTTACCATTTAACAAAGCTGCTTTTTCAAGCTCCAAGTGGGGAACCAGACAAATTTTAGTACATCCAAAAACCCACTAACAAAGTAGTGCCATCAATGACCAGAACTGGTAACCTGGGTCACTGTTGTGTCATTGAATGAGCATTACCCAGAACAACAAATGCTCCAAAGTAGGCTGTAAATATTCAGGGACAGAGTACAGTGCCCAAACACAAAGGCAGTTTGTTCACCAAGTTCTCCAAGACTTCGGCTCACACAGTAACACTGCACAGTGAAACTCTGTGCATGCAGAGACAACACTTAGAGGAAGATGAACAGGAACCATTTCTTACCTTGAGCATGCATCTATTTTTAAACCTGTTGTGAAATTTCACAGTTTAAATGGTACCAAGTATTTTAACAATATCATCTATGTGTAAAAGCCCCTAGCTTGAACAATTCTATGGCCTTATACTATTTCATTAGTATTTCTTTTACTTATATGTAGAAATAATAATTAAACCACCTATATTTAAGCATTGCAGTTCATAGAATCTCCCCAAAAGCTGCTCTCTGTGTGCTGCCCATGTGTACAATCCCTTAAATTCACAAGCCCTCTGCAGTATGAGCAGGACAGACAAGCTGAAGAGCAAGACAAAAATGGCAGCATCATGCTGAGTAACCTAGCAACGTGCATAACAGAGCACAACACTCCTGCTTAGATTAAACTCTGTCTCAGTAATGCAGTTTGTTATTCTACAGTGTGATTCTGCTCGCAGGCCTACTCTTGGCAAGCTATTTAGCACTACAGAAGAAAATAATTCATTGCATCTCAAAAGTTATGTTACTGCTTTGGTTTCTCATGTGCAACTCTTTCCCCTCAGTTTGCTGTGGTGTAGGAAAAGTGGATTGAAAAAGCTGCTTCAATAGGGTGAGTGACCCATAGGTTTGGCTATGTCTAATGAACTAGTGGGTTTCTGCTGTGTACCCTTAACTCTTGTATTAAATCTGCAAAGAAAAAATGGCATTGCTAAACCAGTAATACTCTGTGTTTCAGAAAAGCACTGTTTAAGATCAACACAGGACTGCTACATAATAGTGCTAGATTTTTTTTGCCTTACAGACTTGCAATCTGCCTAATGTAAGCATGTTGAGGTGTGATATACTCCCACTCATTTCAAAAAAATTGGCTTCAGTCAGTGAGTAGGATCAACAGAAGAAAGTTAAATTGCTGGACTGGGTTACTTCTGCTGCTAAACTGGATCTTTTTCTCCCTTTATATATATCTGGGTTATCCATGCTCAGTTAGAATACTGAGATGTTATCAGCTGAAACAACTAGTTAAAGAGTAATTAAAAAATTACATCCCTCCCCCTGAAACCTCAAACCATAGGAAAAAAAAACTACTGTTGAGTTGCTAATCTCTTGGAGATAGAAAGGTCCCACCCTACTGATGCAAGAGGAAAACAGAAATCTAACTTGCATACTTGACGATGACTTCATAATTTAATTAAATCATGCATATGTGAGATGAGATAGTTTTCTGAAGATTTATGTCCAGCAGGATGTTTGCTCTGGTGCCAAACCTTCATTTACCTGTGGGTTAGCAGCCATAATGGTGTAATTCCCATCATCATCCAGGGTGGAGGCTGCAGTATGCAGTGAGCAAGTTCCATCAGGTTCTCTTTGAATTCGGTAGTGATCACTTCGTTTAGAAATTTGCTTCCCATCTTTAAACCAATAAATCTGCAGGGAGAAAACAAAGCACAGCTGGTAAGAGGTGGGTGCTCATTGTCATAATTTCTCATTTAATAGCACTAACAAATTTAACTACTGAAAAACTCTCTGGTAAGAAGTAAAAGAAAATGCTTTGCTCAACTCCTCATTCTATAAGCCACTTTCACTAACAGTTACAAGATTATCAGTGGACCAAAGAGAAACAACAGCCTGAACATTTTCCAAGATTACTAATTTCAGAGATTACTAATTTTACGTTTATTTTGCTTGAATCTGAAGAAGTTGCAGAAAAACCTTGAGAATGCTTTTGCTCTCTTTTCAGAAAAGAAAAACATAAATTAAAAAAAGGCAAGATAATAATAGGCTGAATTAATTCAATGGTGAATAAAATAGAAGCAATGATCTCACTGTTGAAACACCCGTTTTGTCTCATATCCATTACGCTGAGTGGACTTGACCAAAATGCCAGAGGGGATAAAGCAGTTCCCACTGGCAGTGAGCAGCTTGGTGTGTGGAGGGGCCAGCTCAGTGGAATGACATGATTGAAAGTAACAATGTCACCCTGGTGTGACAGGCCAGCTAAGTGGACAGCTTTGCAAAGTAATAGGAAATACTTCAAAGCAAAGCAGCACATCAACATCCGTTAATAACGGCATGCCAACACCAGCACAGTTCCAAGCTGCACAGAACAGTTACATTGGCTATCAAACACAGGGCTTTTCCAGTACTTTTGATACATAATTTTATTCTCTGGCTGACCCAAGATATACTTTCAGTGAGCCAAAAAAATGATGTATGCAGGATAATATCTTACAGTAATCCATGAATTACACACACAAAAAAGTGTATTTTTAGTGCCTCAAACTTGAAGGGGAAAAAAAAATGACCTAGCTTTCAGGATTTTTAAAAAATATTATAATAATAAAGTAAAATCCCAAACAGATATCTGCTGGAATCAAAAGTAAATGTTGTGTATGCATGAACACACACAGAGGAATATCTGAAAAATGTTATACTAGGAAGGCTGTACTCAGCTGCTCAAACCCATATTTAAGTAGTATTTGTCATTTCTGAAATGTACACTATACATAACATCAATTGTGTTCAGCATTTGAGACACTTGTGCAGATACAGATACCTACAGCACTGTTACTTGTGCAAGTACCTACGCTATTTTTATGAGGCCAACTCATTCAAAGTACAGCTGTCCTGGTCCTGCTGGGACTATTTAGCATGAGGAAAACAAACACATTTTGCTCAGCCTCAGTCTTGAACTGGGGATTTAGGTCCTAAGAGTGAGGAAAGGGTGCTGGCTCTCTAATAAAAAAATGAAGTGACAGAGCAATGTGCAATTCAATTCCTGATAGAGTTTAATCTGCTGGGTTCTTCATATGTCCAACATTTCAAAGCTTGAAATTCACTCACCTGGGGAGAAGTTAAGGATATGCTTCTGAATTTCACAAAAAAAAGGAGATTTTTTGTGAAAATGAGTGGAAATCTTCCTTAAAAATTTATTACTGTGTATGATTTTTATATTAACAAGCATTGTGCGTAAGTTGAAATGATTTCATTTCCTCAATAGCTGGTTATACTTGTTTCCCATTTTGTCTGTCAGCAGCCTTGCAGAGACTCTGTGGCCTGAACAAAAGATTTAGTCATGTCTTCTTGTCTGCTGACAGAGCACTTACTGGAGATGTAAGAGATACCCGATCACTTATACACACATGCTAATGGGTGCTAAAGCAACACTGCTGCAAAAAATGAGTTTTAATTTGCATGCTTTACATGTGTCACAATGTTGCTTGGAAATCTACTGCATTAAGTAGTAACTATTTAATAACAGTACACTTATCAGAAATGTCAGGACATGCATGGAAATGCACACAAATATTAACTGAACCAGCTATCCAAACATCACGTATATGATGCCCAAAACTTACTTCAACTAAATTTAAAAGCACTGGCATCCCATATGAGCAGTAAATTCTTAATATTACCTTTATCTGACATGGAGTTAATAAGTAAAACACTACCAGTAGAGGAGATAATGGCCCTTGCAGTGAAGTATTTTCTTTCTAGGATAACTTTTAATAAATGTACCATTAAACTATGTAAGCACTGAACATTGCATCTGGATAGCTTTTATTTGCACCAGATTTCCAGAAACCAGTGTAACTAGAAATACAATGGTATACACAGTACAAAGAGGGGTTTGATCTTGGGCAGCACAGGCATTTTTAATCACCAAGAATTATATTCAGCCATGTGAAGAGTGAGCAGTATGAGATCTATGCAACATTTGTGTCTCAATTAACCTCATTGTCTTAATTCTGAGGTGAAATAATCCCTTAGAAAGAAGTATTCCATAGTCCCTCCTGTAGCACCACAGGTTTCTCATTTTGATGAGAAAACAGTTTTACATTATTCCAAAGGTTATAACAAAGAGTACGCTCAGATTTAAAAAGTCATATATATGAAGACAGAATTTGCACATCAGTATTCAATTTACATGGCATGTTCAGGGGAAAAAATAATCAAGCCAGTAACTCCGCTTAGAAAAATCCTTTGTAATGAATGCCAGATTTTAGAAACACTACAGTCCTTCCCCAAGCCATTCCTTGGCAGACCTAACAGAATACTTAGAAGGGAGGAGCATCAAGTTAGTAAATTATTTCCAGCTTTTCATTTGCCAAAGTAAAAAATCTATTCACAAGCAACACTTCCAGCTTCAACAAATGACAGCAGAAGGGCAGCCCTCAGCCACTGAGCTGTTCAAAATTGCAGTCTTGGAATGCTCTGGCAGATAAGGGAGAGACACGGGCCTTGGACAATTGCAAAGCACAGCTAACAAGCCATACAACAGGACTGATATTAGCTCCATCCCAAGCAACTTAACAAATTACACAAAGCATCTGCAAGTGAATGGAACAAAGGGCTGGAGTTCCAGGTGCAAGAGCAAATCACTTCTTAATGTGCACAATTTGACACTGCAGAAAAACAGAACATTGCTGTGAATCACAGAGCAGCCACATCAGATGCTCCTCTGTAAGGACATGCTTTAGAGGAAGTACTAAGAATTCGATTTCTTGGCTGTGCAATCCTTATTGCCCCAGTGAGGGAAAGGAGACATCCCCTTTCATCTGTCTTCAATCAGACAGAGAAACTACACCTTAATTGGAAACTGTGGAAATTAGGGAAGATTGACTAAGGCTGACTCATAATAGGTCATCTAGCAAATTAGTCATAAGCCTCAGGCAGAAAGAGTATCTCTGCACACACTGCACTTCTGTCAGCAACAGACCCATCTGCATTCCACCCTCGTTCAGCACAACAAACTCTTACCTATGGCCATCTCAGAATGCTAGACACCAAAAGTTTCGTTTCAGTCAGACTAGGCTTATCTTCTCAGTGTGTGTGTTTTCAGTTTGAACCAGAGGTACTGTTTGATAAAAGTATACTGATCAACCCCACTTACTTTGCAGTGGTTCACATCATGTTGTGCTCTCGGAGCACAGAACTGGATTCCTTTCAGATGAAACTAAGCCAGAAAATGTGCTCCAAGAACTCATCTAATGTGCATCTGCTTCAGTCTGTGAGACAAGATTAGAGTAAAACCTTCTGACATGTGTGCAGGGATGGGTATCTCATGCTAGAGATTTTCTTCTGGTCTGCACTCCTTGCTGATGTCAATGTAGCCCTAGTTCTGTTGCTCTTCCTCTGCTACCTCACAAAGTCCTTTTTTTTTTTTTTTTTTTTTAATTAACAGCTTGTACAGTATCATACACATATATCATTAGGCATGTAAAGTCACTTGCATTTATCTCTGTTTGAAATCCTAAGTACCCATGAAACTTACACCAGATGAGAGATTGGGATGTGAGCGCTTCCCTGAAGGTCTGATTTAACAGGCAGGGCATCTTTGATCTTGTCTAGGAAGACAAGAGCCCCTGTCCACCAGAGGTCACTGTGAGAGTAGGGGCCCTCACAGGGCAGACATTGGCCTTGGCAGGGAGTTGAAGAAGCTGCTACTGTTTGCCTGCTGCATAATCAGTCAGTTGATTGCCAAGCAATTTTTGAAATGGTTGTGTGCAACCTACCCAAGGAGGGCACTTTTCCAAACTACTGACATCACGCAACTGGGGCTTCTACATTTGCTACAAGGAAATGCTTCCCATGCCCAACCCTCCCTCAGAAGTTCATCATTAAAACCTCACCATCATGTCTCATCTTGCTGCTGGGATATATGGGAGCTTATGGTATTTTATTACGCCTTCTTCTACATTCCAGTAAAATCTAGTCTTGCTAGTGTGTTTAGATGCTGAAGAACGAGAGATACCAGGTTGGCTTCTGAACTAGAACTCACATATTTTTGCATTAGCATGTTGCCATTCCTGAACTCATTACCCATGCTAGCAAGATGAGGTGGCTTTTGGGACTCCTGTGCCAGCTCATATGGGGCTTTCTAGCACTGCACTGCATTCTGTGGTACAAATGTACCCTGGAGGTAACTCTGAAAATGATTGAAGCATTGCTTCCAGGTTAAATAGCTGAGAAGTCTCAGGAGAGCTGAGAACAGAAGCCTCACAGCAGCAATTTTTACTAAATTTTGACTAAATAACTCCAGTTTTTAACTCCAAAGGAGTTTTGGCAGTTTATGGCAGTTAGGAGTCTTTTGTCAAGTGTGAATATCTCCTATTCCTGTAAGATACAGCCCATAGAGTCCAGAGCCTGATGGTAACGCAGCAACACAGAACTCTTAAATTCTAGAAACCATCTACCATCTTTTCTTACCTTTGGCTTTGGATTTCCTGCCACTTTGCATGTGAATGTGACTGGCATTCCCTCAAAGATTTTGTAGTGCTTCAGCTTTATCTCAAAATATGGTGACACACTGTTATCAATAGGTTCATCTCCATGTTGCACTTCATCATCTGATTCTTCCACAGGAGACCTCTCCAGCCTGTATTCAATTTCACTGATCAACCTTTGCTCAAAGCTGGAGACTTTATACTCCTGTCAAATGAGATGCAGATATTAGTGTCCAGCTTCAACACATTGCTCAGGAAGATATGTTCTGAATGCTTGGATTTTTTTATTTTAGTGATCTTTAACAATCCATTAAGTTTTTACATATAAAAGGAAAATGTATCTTGTTGAAGAAAAACACTATAATCCATGTCTCCAATAACTTCCCAATGAAACAATCGAGACATCTGGTATGAGGCAAAAACTGTATTTCATGTTGTCTTAAGGTCTAATTTATAAGGGGAAAGAAAGTCATTGGTTGCTTTCTTTCAATTTTTTAAAAAATCCTAGAAGAATAAAAGTATTCTGAGGCAGTTCATAAAGACAAAAGGAACATAATAATATTTCCTTGAGGGTACAGACAGATTTAGGGGTTTTGTTTCCAGATGGCTAGACCATATGGTTCACATCTGCTATTTGCACAGAACTGTACCAGAGACTGAACCACAAGGATAAAATTATTTTGTTTACAGTTGCCTCTAAAAATGAGGAAAAAAGAAAGAGAAAATGGCAAGAGTGGCAGTCCATGGTAGTTGTTTCCCCTTACTCTTGTTGCTATGGTCCCCTTTGTGTGGGACAAAATTTATCCTATCAGAATTGAAGATACAGCAGGAAGAGCAGAAAGGTTCATCAACTGTAAAACACTGTGACTTGTTTGAATTTGTTATGATTTACTGATATACACTGCTATTTGCTTTCTTGAACTGTCTACTTAGAATTCTTGCTTGGAATCTTACTGATAGCAGTGATAATGTCAGATGGTAAAATAGCTCAGAAGCAGGAAAAAAAAGAAATACTGGTCAATGCTCTTCTCAGTCAGCAGAAATTCAGACACTCTTTCAAATTACCTTTGGCCATTGTCTCTGACCCTTGTTGATTTAGGACAGAACATGCCTCTCATGCAAAGCATCCTTTCACATCCCCATCCTCTGTCACTGCCTGCAGTCTGAGAATGACATGACATCTTTCTACCATTGGTTACAGAACCAATCATAACCCTCAATAATTGCAAAAAATAGAAGAGCAGAGGAATACCTTGTAAACCGCAGATAGTTTTAAAATGTCTTTGTTTCCTGAAGTGTACCACAAAAGTAAACCACGAAGTACATGACACAGTTAGTATCATATCCATGTATGTTATTGTTACAGCACAAAGATAGTGGAGCACACGATGATTGCTGTTAAACTGTCTGCACTCACACAGGCTTCTAGAAGAACTTGAACAACCTCATAAATAGACTGCAGCTCAATTCTCCACTTATTAATGCTAGATGACCTTTTATTATTGACCAAGAACAGCAGAATTTAACAGGACAAGAACAACAGGAAAGGGGAAGGAAAAAGACAAAAAAAAGACAGAAAAAGGTGAAAATGTTAACCTTTTGAATATCCACAGGACTCACTACAGAAGCACCAACAGAGCAAGCTTCCTGCAAGGGTAGAAAAAAAGATCAAGAGGCAGAAAGAAGACCAACAGATATCCATGACAGTTCCTCAGAGCTTTTATCAGGAGAATGTACTTTGATCAGCACCATAAGCAAACGAATGCTACACACTTCTGAATAGCAACTCTGGCATCTGAACAATAGAGAGTGTGTACCTGGCCTTTCAAGTAGACTTTCTGTTGTGGTTTTGGTCTGTACCCAAAAACTGCCTATTACACAAATAAAGAGAAGATGGTTTCAAGATAGTAGATGTCTTTTTGCCTTGAGAGACTTAAAGGTCAGTTCAGAATAGGATAAATGGAAGAGTTTAAAGCAGAAAGCAGACATTTAAGAAGTCTCAACCTTATGGAAAAACCGAGCAATAGATATGTGATCCTCCAGTTTATTTCACTAACAGATAACATATGACTTCTGTAATCAATAGCCATCCTATCTTGTGTATATTTATTGTCTTATGTAGGACTTATTTTAATGACAATCATAGTCTGTAAAAAAGAAAAACTGAAAGGCATTTTTTCCTATGAAATTGTAGATCTATGTGACACCTGTATAGCAGGATCTTCTTCTGGTTCCTGTATATTGAAGACAGTTGCAGCACTGTCTGCTCCCAGCAACCGACGAGCCATTTTTTCCTCATATGTTAATCTCTGAAAAAAAATAGAAAGGAGATGAGGGGGGGGACAAAAGAAAGAAAATATTATTTCTCTAACTAGAAATTACAGTCAGCAATGCTTAAAGTAATGTTGATAAAAGAAAGCAGCAATATGTTTTTAACAGAAATTTTCTACCACAGTTTGTAATGCATTTTTTTAGTATTACAAGTGGCTCTTTTGGCTTAGGCAACCCTTGCACTGGCTCTGCCATTTGTTTCCATCCTCATGCCAGGAACTTGGGTAGGAATGAGCAATAGGAACTGCTTAAATCAGCATGGCCATCAGAAGAGGGCATATCAAATCATCCCAAATCTTACCCAAGTCATTCTGCTCAGTTTTTACATTAGAAACACAAGGCACAAAACACTGCCAAAAATGATAAGGAGAGATTCTACTCGTCCAAAATACAGAAAAATGTATTCATCTAGATTTTTAGATTTCTCTTCCTTCTTACTCTTTCAGAAATTGAGGAGACAGCTTATAAAAGACAATTTACACTAGGGAAAGAAAACAAGTCAAAGGAAAACCTTTATGTATAATCAATTATTTCATTATTAGTTTTCTTCCTGCATTTACAAATGCATTTCAGACACTTTCTTACAAATCAACATTACAAAAAATGCTAGTTTGTGGAAGACAAATTCATTTCATGGTGAAACACCTCATTTAAATAGAAAAATGAACGAAGAATGGAAATTGTAAACATGACATCTACTTCATGCTTGCATTTTTTAAAAAGCTAATTTAATTTATTTTTAATGTAATATTCCAGCTAAACCAGCAGGCTGAAACTCATGACAGCTAGGTAGCAGTGCTGTCTTGGTTACAAACATTCAAGAAAATCATGAACGTTTCTTCACTTTGATTCCTTCTGCAACCACTCCAAGTGCCCACAGCCATGATTACACATACAGAATTTACCCAAGACAGGAATCTGTGAGGCCAAAGCCTCAAGGCAAGCACCAAAACAGAGTTCATTTAGTTCAAGCTCCCACATCATCTGATCACAGTTGGCCTTTTTTCTTTTTACCTTGGGCCATGTGGGCATTTTCAGGACATTCCATTCATTTGCCCAGGCCAAACATCTCCCTCACTTTCCAAAATAGGCATTGACAGTCATTCTCAGCCCACGTCCTTGGAAAAAAAACAGGAACTAATACACTCTGACAGTGATTTTGCTTAACTGCTACAGAAAACTGCCAAACGCTGGGCAGTCAATGGAGAAAGGTAACAGAAGCAGCAGACACTCTGAACATTCTCCCTACTTCACTCCACTGATCTTATTAAGAACCAAAATCGAGCAACTGTTGATAGACAGTGTGACTCCATAGGCTTTCTTGAACTACACTACCACAGTTCACAGCTCAGACCTAGTAGCAAACTTAGTAAAATTCTGGGCACTGTCCTGAGAAGTGTAAAATTCTACTTCCTTTCAAAGTGACACAAGGGTATCCCAAGGTATTCAGATGGTTTTGAAAACATTTTATTGACAAAAGAGGGGTGACAATTTACATTTTTAAAATTAATTTCCTCTTAAAAGAAATTGCTGCTTCAAAGGTAGTGTCTTTAAAACTGTAAAAAATTCTTAGGAAAGTTGCTTCTCCTCAACTCTGAGCAGGAAGAATTTGGTATTTTATATTTTATGTGTATCTCAACTGCTTGAAAATGAACACAGATCTTTGTGGCTGTGCATTTCCATTGCCTGATATGCTCGTTTTACTTAATTTCTTGACTCCTTGAGCAGGTAATTAACTTTTGGGTCTGTAAGTTAGTACTATAGGCTATTTCTATTCTACTGGTCAAAATTCTGTTGGTCAAAAGAAACCCCCCAATTTCAGAATCTAATGATGCCTGACTCCTACTGGGTTGTTTTTCATAATGAACTGCCTTGTCCTCCTCTGATGTCCAGTTACCACCTATTCCTTCCCCCATCTCTCAGTGGCTGGGCATAAGGTAGAATGAGCCTGGACTGAAAAAGAGCTATGCATGTTCATCCACTCAGTAATGAACAGTCAAAAGCAAATGGCCCTTGAGGCTCAAAAAGTCCTGGAGGTGCAGGCTTCTTATGCAAATTCACCATTTTTGTGACCCCTATTGCTTTCAGTCCAAGAACAGTCATCAAACAGGAGAAGGAATGATAGAACAAAATATCCACTACCATTCCTTTTGGAAATGGAGGTTTGAAAATTCAGTTAAAAATTACAAACACATAAAAAGCAATCCACAACAATTATTTTATATGCAGTATATCTCAGAAACTACCAATGATGCCCTCTCCCACCCATTCCCCAGGGTATTTTATGTTTTTATACCGGTTGCCCATTGTTCAAAAGATCTTCTTTGAAGCGAAGTTTTCTCTCCAGATCCTGAATTACAGCATCTTTTGACCCCTGAATCTCTTCATCTGATGCTATCCTAGCAGTTCTGCCTGTTTTCTTGGGAAATCCCCTGCAAAACAGTACAAAAAAATCATGAGCTTTCCTGATGTCATTCATATTTAGGAATGTATCTGGAATCACTGCTATTAATGAAGAAAACAACACTGTGTCTTTGAAAATAGAAGTCTGATATTTTTCTTTCTATAGTGTTCCTACTAACTCACACTGCTGACTAAATGGTTAGTTTAAGGACAGAGATGAAACTATTCTTTATTTGTGCTTTAGTTAAAATAGCCCTCAGGATTGCTTGGGATGGCTGTAAACACCACACACGCACAGATGAAACTGATGAGCAGCGGCAATAAAGCAAAACAAGAGGAAACATGAAAGACAAAGTGTGACTAGATAAGTGGGGATGGAAGATAAACTAGGTTCCCATGAAGTACCAGATGAATAAAGAGCAGAAAGATGTAAGACAAGGCAGTTAATTATTAATTTCTTATGTTATTTATTAACTAATTCCTTGTAGCAACTTTGCAATACACACTGCATAATTTCATGTTTATTCTTCATATCTCTGTGAACACATACCCATAAGGCAACATACAAATGTTGTTGCTGATAGAAGAGCCATTCACAGAGTCTGAGTTACACTGGCAAAAAGAAAAATCATCCTTGTGAAGCAGTTCTCAGCAGTAAGATTTCCTGGTGGAATAGCAACCATTAAACAGTTCACATCCACAGGGCTAATTTATTCCTCTTACCAGCCTACAGGTTAGGATTGCACTTTCAGCAATTTTCACTCCCATTTGCTTAAATGGTACAGGAAATTCTGTTTTTCCAGATTCCACTAATATTTAACACTTTTCACTGATGTTATGATGGCTTTATTGCTGGAAATGCCCAACGTGGGTGGTTTCTACTGAAGATGGGCTGTTCTTAACACAGTTGTGAAGAAATCAGCATTGCTATCATATCTGAAACTTGTAGCACACCCCATTTCTCCAGTGAAGACACACATGATAATTTAAAACACTGAAAACTGGTTTAATATTAGTTTATAGGGTTTTTTATACCTTTGTTGAATAAATAGGGCTCAGGCCATTACATGGGAATGACATGGAAAACACGAGATTAAATCAGATAAATAGACAAACTCAGATGACAGAGATAGGAAAAAAAAAAGTCAGACTAGCATGTAATTGGTAAATTTATTTCCAATACATGACTTAATAATTTAATTGCGGGTGCCAAAATTCTAAACAAAAATCATACAGAGATAACAAATTTTCTTGGATATTATTCAATTCTAATTTCTATGGTTAGAGAAACTTCATTCTTCAGCAAGTGCTTTCAATGGTAATTTCTAGCATTAGAAAAAAAGAAAAAAACTACACATATACTGTTAAAAGCCAAAAAGAAATTAACTGAATAGATGGAGAAGAATAGTTTGAAATCTTCATAACGAAAACATTTCATATTTTAGTTATGTGAATAGCTAAAATTACATTACATTAGTTAGAAAATGTGAAAACAGTGATGTTCTTCCAAAAAGAACTGCATTTTTACATTAAATCACAGCAGAAGAGCAGACATTTGCCTAATTTCACAAAGAGACAGACAACTACATCCCTTGCCCTACAAATATTGATTTGTTAGCTGGTGATCACCAAGTAGGATAATTCCCTCAGCTTTCAACTGGGGGTCTTCTCAGTCACAAATAAGAAAGCAAATCTCCACTCTCTTTTGGAGAAGAGATAGGAAAACTGTCCCATCTACAGGGAGGCAAGAAAATGTTAAGAGGAAGGGATAAGGTCTCTTCAAGAAAGAGATGCCTTGATAACTCCAGAAATTTGGGACACTAAGTGTAAAGGAAGATATGGAATGAATAAAGGAAGAATGGATAGGAGGAGGTGGGAAGAGGGGATCGGGAGAGAATGTCCCTCAGGAAGGCTCAATCATCTGCTGGAAGGCTCGTGGACAGGTGCCATCTGTTTCTCCCCTTACAGTCTTTCCCTTCACCTCCCAGCCCTTGATTTTCTAGGTCAGCATTGCCATGAAACCAAATTTTGTCACTTTTTAGACTACTGCACCCCCCTCCCCCCCACCTTTCCAAATTTAAAACTCCCAAACAAACAAGAACTCCCAAACAAAACAATCTCAAACCAAACCCAACCCAAAAATCAGCCACCTTCAAAGCAGCAAATTTCAAGTTTGGCTTCACCTTTTGCCAGCTTTTAATGGAGACATGCATCTTCCCTTTAAAATTCCAAGTGATACATTAAGAAACAGCTTTCATTTCTCATTCTCACAAATTTAATACTTGGACTGATAAACAGAGTTTTACCAGAAGAAGGCCTGCTTGTGCTTGGGACTCCATAGGCTGTAAAGGTGAAATGTACAGTTCACCCAAGTAAATCACAACAGTGCATGAAAAGGATGAACTATGTGCTTGTGAGTGGATTTCAAGTAATGGATTTTCCGAAGCATTATTGATTATCTCTGAAAACAGAAACCCAAGCAAATATGCACATTTTTTCACAGGGGAATGAGTACCCAGGGAATTACAAGTTGGTAAGTTCAACATCCATACTAAACACAGAAAAACAATATCACAGTCCATTTCTAAACAATGTAGGATAGTAAGAAAATGAAAGTTGAATCACATCAAACTTCACGTTTATCTCTCTGTCAGGCTGAAGGGCATGCAGATAGGCAAGAAGAATCAGCTTTAATATATTTCAGTTTATGGCTTCTGAGTTAGCCTTCAGGAGCTGCAGTAAGTTCCCTAATAAATCAGAGAAACAGAGTCTGGCTGAAATTTCTATAATATGGCTGTGTAAAGCTATTCAGTCTGAAAAAGCTGTTCAGAGAGAACCAGTGATTTCTATCAAACTGAAATAATATAGTCCAATGAGGCATTTCAAAGAGTTCTGTATACTAAGCTGAGCACTTAGGATTTTGGCCTTAGTTGGAAAAGTGAAATAGAGAAACACATTTCTCAAATTGGCTGATGACACTGAACTTGCAGAGGCTGTAACTCTTTTGCAGGTAACAACTGCCACTTACAATAATCTTCATGATTTGTCTAGAGGTGTTCTAATGGTGAAACTCTGGAAAATGCTCAAAGCATGATAGCAATGCTAATGGAAAATTAGTATTCATATGTTAAGCATCTCTTGAGAATCTGTGAGATTAAAACTTAAAAAGTAACACTATTATTTCAAAAAGGAAAGAAATATAATTCCAGGACATGTCAGCATAAGACATGAAACTGAGCTTTTTCCTTTATTCCTCGCTATCAGACAGTGACTCCAGTTTTACCACTGCACTTCAAGAAAAATACAGCAAACTGGAGAGTTTTAGAACAAGAAAACTACCACATGGTTTTAAAAGCATAGCTTTTGTGATTAACTATATGTCACACAGATAGAGGCAAAAATTCATGTTTATTTAGTCAGGAAATTAGGAGAATGAAGATAGGCAGGCAAATCAAATGAAATGTCAGAAATCAGACAACAGATGACATCAGAAAATAACTGGTGTTTAATCATTCTTCATGTCATGTCCATTGACGACAAGTCACAATAACTTGAAGAAGAACAGGCCTAGCTTAGACACAAACAATGTGGAACTGTCCTTTCTCCACCCTACAACAGTGACATTTAAACCCTGGAGCAAGTTATGTAGCAAAGCTACATGGGAATTTTATTTAATAACAAGGTATGTAAATATGACAGCAATGGCCTGGGGATCCCTGGGTAACTCTTAACAGGAGAGGCAGACTCCTTAACAACCTTCCAGATCTCTGGGTTTGTGTAAGATGATCCTGAGCTCTGCAAAGTCGGTGTGGAAGTGCACTCAAGACCTGGTCAAGACAACATGCCTGAAAAGCAGATTATCTTCCCTTTATTAAGTATTTAAGCAAGGAAGTAGCTGGTACAAAAATTTAACTACAAAAGTCAACACCAGTCAAAATTTCTTCAAATAGCTTTAGAGAGCTTATTTCTTCCTCTTTCAGTACTGTTTCAAATTGGGACAAAAAAACCAAAGCAGTGCATAAGGAAAGACAGCTCTTCCTGCAGATGTTCTGCTTCCACCCCCTCCTTCAGAATCTCCTTCTTTAAATATACACACTTAAAAAACTGTCCATATATATATGCATACATATATACCCCCACAGCAAGTTAACTCTTAAGACATGGATTTTTGAGATGAATTTCAAAATGTCT
This sequence comes from Zosterops lateralis, assembly GCF_965231275.1. Taxonomy (NCBI): domain Eukaryota; kingdom Metazoa; phylum Chordata; class Aves; order Passeriformes; family Zosteropidae; genus Zosterops; species Zosterops lateralis. Next base: position 38,794,621 of record NC_139766.1, read on the forward strand.
ACAAAGCAATGATAACAAATACAAGGACTTAAGTAAATCTGTCTTCCAAAGCACAGATCCTTTCAGCCTGAGTAATGGTTTACATGGCAAGACAGCCTGGCAGCAAACTTTCTTCAGCTGCTTTTGCAAATATTTTCCACCATGCTTACATGCCCTTATCTGGATGCATTTAGCTCCAAAGATTTGTGTCCTCAGTGACGCATGAGCTTTTTTTCTGTCTTCTCTCAGGGATAATATAAAAGAAAAAAAAAATCTGTCAATGCATTTATGTGTTCATATGTTCATTCTTTGCCCAATGCAAATTCCAGATTTACTGCATTAAGCTAGCAGAAGAATGCACATTTCAGGCTATTGACAGCATCAGTCTCGAGCACACAACCACCACCCACAAATGTGCAGAAAAACTAACAGCCTTGAGAAATAGGCTGCAACTCCTACGGATTTTACGCACCTCTGAATGCACATCACCTAGGTCTGTGGGGGCCTGAATCCAGGCACAGATAAAAGCACAATTGTCTGAATTCCTTCGGTCGGAAAGGGTGTAATAAAATTGCCAAAACTGTCATCTTAATTCACACAGAGATTTTTGACAGCAAAGGTTTTTGCAGTCTTGGCTTGGCTCTCTTTAGTTTTGAATATTTGCCCTGACATTTGTTGAGAAAGAAGGCCAAACCAGCAGTACTTTTCATGTTTTAATTACATGGAGTGCACGCTGGATGCAATTCCCTCTTTTCCTATGTACCTTTTACAGTGTAAACAAGGGCAACAGGCTGGCTGTTGTTATCCTTCCAAGAACAAATTCCTGTTTGCAGCCAACACTGGCTTGGTTTCACAGAAATCCGAATTAATTCTCTGGTACTGAAGTAATGAACAGTAACTTGATTTTTTTCCTTTAAAACTAAAGTATTCCAAAACTACAGCTAATTCCTGCTTACTTCACACATTTTTCACTTACTGTAAAAGCAAAGTTACTACAAGCACTCTAATAGGTCAAGAACTTGGAAGCTGCAGCTGCATAATGAAATTGCTTTAGTCTGATCTTGTCATACATGCTATGGAGACCAGGAGCTTCAGCCCTGTCCAGTAATGTGATGTTACATACATCTGAATTAAGGGAATGTCTGAGGAACAGACCTGGCTTAGGATGACTTCCAGTAAATGGAACTAATGTAACAAAAAGTTCCATTATTTCTACCACCCAATGTTCTGAAATAGTAGTTGAAAAAATAAATCATGTCTCAGCATTGGATAGGGTTAAGACTGACATGGATAATGTTTCTGAACATGTTTGATCCTTCCTAATGATTAGATAACAAAGAGTACAACTCACCTACAAAGTGCATGATTAACATTAATTTTTTTTCTCTAAAGCTTATGTTTAAAAATGCATTGTTTTAGTCATTAAAAGAATAATTGCTACTTTTTCATTCCCCTGTTCAGTTCCTTGCCCTCCTGAGCAAGCTATCTCCCTGCTTCATGCTGCACTGGTTACCATAGCTACCATAAGCACCATTTACCTTTCCAAAGATATGCATATATTTTGATATAAAATTAAAAATCAAATGCCTATTTTGTAATCTGTAGTCTTATCTGTATTTTTGATTACTACCAGCAGTATGCTAGCACTGATGGTCAAGAAGAAATAACCAAAGCACCAACTGCTCCTAAATGTAGAAAAGGCTGGGACAATTCTCATAGTCCTGAAATGTTTAGAATGGGTAACTGCGAGAAGCGTGTGAAGAAAAAGCTACAGTGGACTGGGAAAACGTATTGTATCCAAAATATTAACCAATTCCAGTTGATGTGGTGTTACTGGTTAAGGTCTCTGTAACTATCAAGCATTGTACCTGGCTTTCACATTCACAGATGTTTTTGTGGCATTCAGATCTGTTTAAAATAAAGAAGCTATAAAATTATCTCCTCTGAAAAGAAAAACCTACAGACCAAAACAAGCATCAAAGCCATGCCGTGAACAGCCTCTCTGCCTTTTCAACAGGGAAATATGTCTACTAATTCTCTTGGTTAAGTTCACTGCCATCTTCAATATTGTGAAGTATCTGCAAATACCATTTTGACAAAGAAGTGGACAAAAATATATTGAAAATTAATACTTCCAGATGCAGTGATTGTCAGGATACTGTTATTTTGGCTAATGTCTGTGTGTCTCCATGTTACATCCTTGATCTCTACTTCTGCACAGCTTTAATTGATTAGATCTGAGGCACAACAATTTCTAAGTTCAAGTGGAACAAACATGCATTCATCATATTTCAGAAAAGCTGATATGAATATGTAGTTTGTGATAATCAAAAGGTACGAAAACTGTGCAAAAACAAAGCCCCCAATATGAGCTGTTTCATAGCACAACCAACAAGAATTGGTCTAATACCACAGCTAAACCCCTTATGTGTTGGTAAAACAGCCAGAATACATAGTATTCAAGGTAGGAAAAGAAAACTTAAACAAAAATGGTTTAATGAGCAGGAGCAGTAGCTTAAGAAAATTGGAGGTTGAGAATGAATGCAAACCCTGATATTTTCTGGAATTTTTTCCAGTTACAGCAATACTTTAGATATGTTTTCCTGATATGCTATCTGAGAATACCTCCAGGTATTTTTATACGTAGAAAGAGATCTCATTTCTCCAGGTTGGGTAATTCCACATCCTTTAGTGGCAGGTTTTGTACTTTTTAAAATCAAATACTCACTAAATAGTCACCAAATCCTTCTCATGGGATTATTTGTGCTTTCACAAATGCTCATGTAAACATATAAAGTATGTGCTAATCTTAGAACTTTTAGGTATACATATTTCTGTTCCTTCTCATGTAACTTGTTGAGTATTTTTCTAGGAACAGTGAAGATCAGATTCTAGCTTCTACAAACTTAACTCTGAACTAAGCCCTGTCAATAGTATGTTTCTGTCACATTAACTCTGTTCCCTGGAAGTCTTTTGTAACCAAAAGCTAACCAGAATACAACAGATCCACCCACCGTAGAGTTTTCTTTAGGTAAAGAAGGAAAGAACTGAGATTTTTAAGAACAGTATTCAACAAACTTACTCCAGCCAAGTTTTACCTCAGAAATTACTGACAAGTGCTCGTAATTCCCTTAAGTACTTAATTAGCTATGAAGTTCCACCAGTATTTTCATTTCTGCTTAACACAATGCTCTAGCAAGACACAAAGTCTACCAAATCTACTCCATTAATAAAAAAAGGTTATTCCCAAAGCTTGTTCAGCTAATACCACCATAGCCACAGCTTGAAAATGCTGGTCACTACAAAGTGTCTAAAGCTTACTGGAAAACAGAGATAAAATTTATTCAAGGGAAACACTCACCATATCGTTGCAAATAAATGCTAAAAATATTTAAAGATATATTAGTAGGTATTAATGACACAAAGCAGCCTTCTGTTGTTTCAGGTGTCCAAATAAAATGTAGTAAATTCACAAGTAGGTATTCACATAATACACACAAGACTGTAAGACTACATGCTGTTAAAAAAAAAAAAATCCAAAACAAACAAACCACAAAAAACTCCATTCCAAACAAATTAACAATTCCCAGTGCAGTGTTTCCAAATCTATCCAAATTTAATTGGAAAGAATATTCATTGGTTCAAAATGGTTTAGCTAATGCAGTCACTTCCACAAAATCTCAGGGTTCAAACCCAAGGAAAATGTTGAAACATTAGATTGGTATTTATTGTTCATGGGCCTGCAGAATAAAGGAATTGAAGAGAAGGTTAGAAACGTTTTTACAGAATCATAGAATATCCTGAGTTGGAAGGGACCTGAAACTCCTGGCCCTACACAGGACTACCCAGGAGTTACACTGCGTACTTGAGAGCATTGTCAAAACACTCCTTGAACTCTGTCAGGCTTGGAACTGTAATCACTTCTCTGGGGAGCCTGTTCCAGTGCCCAGCCACCCTCTAGGTGTACACCCATGTCCTGATATCCAACCTAAACCTGCCCTGACACAGCTTCAGGCCATTCCCTTTGGTCCATTACCACTGGTCACCACAGAGGAGAGATCAGTGCCTGCACCTCCTCTTCCCCTCAAAAGGAAGTTACAGACTGCAATGAGGTCTCCTCAGTCTCCTCCAGGCTGAACAGACCAAGTGACCTCAGCTGTTCCTCATATGGCTTCCCCTCAAGGCCCTTCACCATCTTTTCTGCTCTCCTCTTGCCTCTCTCTAATGGCTTAATGTCTTTTTTTGTATTGTGGTGTCCAAAACTGCACATGGGACTTGAGGTGAGGCCACCTGAGTGCAGAGCAGAGCAGGACAATCCCCTCCTTGCCTGGCTGGCAATATTGTGCCTGATGCTCCCCAGGACACCCTTGGCCCTCCTGGCTGCCAGGGCACAATGACTCAAACTCAACTTTCTGTCAAATCAGGACCCCTAGGTCCCTTTCTAAAAGGCTGCTCTCTAGCCTCTCATCCCCCAGTTCTCCTGTATAGCCCGTGTTGCCCTGTCCCAGGTGCAAAATCTACCACTTGCCTTCAATAAACTTTGTACACTTGGTGATTGCTCAACCCTCTAATTTGTCAAGATTTCTCTGTAGGGCCTCTTTGCCCTTGAGGTATTTGACAGTTCCCCCAGATTTGGTATCACCAGCAAACTGACTTAGTATTTCTTTGAGTTCTGTGTCCAAGTAATTTATGAAGACCTTGAAGAGCACTGGCCCTACAGTGGACAGCCACTGTGTAGAACCCCAGTGGTGACTGTCTGCCAGCCCAATGCAACCCTGTTTACTGGAATTCTTTGCGCCTGACCTGTGAGCCAGTTGTGCACCCATCATATGATGTGTTGATCCAGCTGAATGCTGGACATTTTGTCCAGAAGAACACCAAGAAAGACAGTATCAAAAGCTTAAAAGTCCAAAGAGATTACATGAACAGGCATCCTTTGGCCAGCTAGGTGGGTTACCTTGTCATAAATGGAAATTAAGCTAGTCAAACAGGATCTTCCCCTGATGAAGCCATTCTGGCCAATAACTGCATTGTCCTTCAAGTGTTTTTGAATAACTCCAAGAGTAATCTTCTCCATAATTTTAGCAGGCACTGAAAAGAGACTGAGAGACCTGTAGTCTCCTTCCTGCTGTTCTTGAAAACTGGGACAAAATTAGCAAGTGTCCAGTCAAGTGGGACCTCTCCAGATTCCCACAACAGTTCAAAAAGTCATTGAAAGGAGTCTTGTAATGACATCAGCCAGCTCTTTGAGGATTCTTGGATGAATCCCATCAGGCCCCATAGACTTACAGGGATCCAGCTGGAGCAGTGATTCCCTCACAAGTTCAGAGTTGGCTCTGAGTTTATGATGCTCAGAATCCTTGTCCTTCAGCTCAGGGCACTGGGACTCCCACAGTCCATGACTGGTGCTGAAGACTGAAGAGCACATTAACCACCTCCATCTTGTCTATATCCCTGTTTGTATGGTAAACACCCTCATTATTTAACAGGTCACTGCTATTTCTGGACTGTCTTTTGCTACTAGCATATTTTTCAAAGTTCTTTTTATTGTGTTACACAGTACTGGCTGGCTTCAGCTCTAACTGAAGCCACAATTTTCTCCCCATGGAGGCGAGCAGCATCTCTGTAGTCCTCCCATCTTGTCTAAGCTTGCTTCTGCTGGTCAAACATTTACTTTTTTTGCCTTACCTCTAGAAGAAGATCCCTGCCTAGCCAAGTTGGCCTTCTGCCTCGCCTGCTTTCCCAACATTTTCATTTTGAAATTGCCTGCTCCTGTGCCCTTAGGAGATGGTGCTTAAAAAGTCACTAGCATTGATGGACCCCAGCATCATCAAACACATTTTCCCAGAGCACCTTACTCATTAGCTCCCCAAACAGTCTGAAGTTTTAAATCCAATTGCTTCACGGTTGCTGTGGCCAAGACAACCACCATCTTTAGAGGGCATTTTACTGAGCTGGCTCCCTTAAGTGTCTGTACTGCTCATGTACTGATCATCCAGCTGTTTAGGAACCTTCTGGACCTGCTTGTATTAGCTGTATGGTATTCCCAGTTAACATTGGCCAAGCTGAAGTTCCCCATAAGGACAAGAGTGGTTAACTTACATATGTCCCTTAGTTTCTTAAAGAATAACTCATCAGCACCACTGTTCTGGATAGGAGGTCTAGAGTAGACTCCCATGATGACATCTGCATTACTTGTTTGTCCTTTAATCCTTACCCAGAGGCTTTTGACCATGCCATTGCCAGCTGTAAGCACCATCCATCCCAGACCCTCCATTACATACAACGCCAACCTCCCTGCCTCTCCTGCCCTGCCTATCCCACCTGAAGAGCCTGTAACCATCCTTCCTGGCACACCAGTCACAGGACTCATTGCAACAGTTTTTGCTTATGTCAATGATGTCATATCTCTGGGGCTGGGCCAAAGCTTTGAGCTCCTCTTGTTTTGTCCTACATCTCCTTGGATTGATTTCTCTTTTAAGTAAAACAAATATGATACATGCACAGGAAAGAAAATGCCCAAAGAAAGCTGATGAAGGGAAAGTTTCACTCCGTGAGGAGCAACAGAGACTACTGGTTTGTACACAGCCACAGAGAACTTTACTGGTGCTGCCTTTGACCATTTCCAAAAATAACTGCCTCCACCTGCAATGTTTACCATTTTACCTTCATTCTGCTCCTACCACAACACAAAAGTGAAAAAAATTATGCCTACCAAGGTCTGCTTTTGAGGAGCAGATCTGTAGTTGTGCCAAGATTTAGCAATGACAAAGCCTTTGAAGACAAATGGCTTGACTATGATTTCAGCTGCTGAGCATAACTTTGAATGCTGCAATTTATTCCTTGCACCCAGTCTGTAAAGCACACTGTCAGGAAACAGTATCATCATTTTCAACCAAAAGATCCTGGTGATCATGGAAAAATGGTGAGACTACAGGTTGCAGTTACGGAATACTGCGTGAAGCTCAGGAACTGTGTATTACATGCGCTGAAGAGGACTTGTGAGGATAGAGCAAAAGACAAAAGAAATGAAGCAAAAAGTGGAAGGGGACAAAAAAAAGAACTGAGCCTATAGCACAAAGCAGAAAAGACCTAAAGCTGAGGGGGAAATGGAGGCCAGGGGAAGAACTGCTCAGGAGTGATAGGAGAATTATGAGAAACAGAGTGATTTACTCAGCAAGACACACCAGACATTGACCGACACAATAACATGAAAAGGGAGAAGCCAGGGAAAATTTGGCATCAAAGATACATAACAATAGATTATGGCTTTTCTGCATCATACAGTACATATTTTACCATGTTTTAATGTTATAATTCAGATGACAAATGCTCACTGTGTATATATATACACACACACATATATATATACACATAAATTATACATACATACATTCAGTATAGTTAACACGATCCAGCTCCCATCTGGACTTTATTTCCTGAGGGAATGCAGAAAAACAGCCAACTACCTCATCCTCAGCTTAGACTCGAGGTTGCTGCCTTGTCAGGGTGGGGGAGGGAGGAATATGGATAGACACACCATCATGTGCATACCCAGACTGGCTGCTGCACTTGGGGAACTGAGGGGCATGGGGAAGGGGGAAAAAATCTTTGCAGAACTGTTTCTCTGTCCAAAGATCAAAGAGAGTGAGGAAGAACACAGCTAATGCTTCAAAGTAAGAACACGTATCCATAAACACAGCGTAACAGGGAAAGAGAAACACAGCAGAGGCTCAAGCTGCTGCTATTACCCTCACAGCACACAGATGTGAACTCAAAAAAGAATCCAGTTCTTGTCAGAACTGTACAGCTGGACTAGAGCCTTTTCTTGGAAAATCAAGGGTAATACCAGGCTTTGGTGGCCTGTGCTTACTGGTCAAGCTGTCAGTAAATTAATCATGCAATTTTCAGTGCTTGGTATCATAGTGAAACTCAGCCAGTGCAGAGGACACAGTAAGACAGAAAATCACAATTATTATGACTGCAAGGACAAACTGCACTATTTATTAATTTTTCTTCTAAAAATGTTTCATGGCCAGACTCCATAATGAGCTGTATGACACAAATCAAGATAAAGAAATGCTTTTTAAAGCATATACAAGACTTATTACTTTGGTATCTGTCCTCTTTCTTCCTTCTCTTCCTTTTCATATCTTGGACTGAAATAACAGAAGTTCCCACTGCAACATTATGTAGCTGAGCAAGTCACCTAGATACTGTAGATATGTTTAGACAAACTTCTGGACAAAGTTATAAATAAGCCTTGGATACAGCTATTCTCATTTTTGCTCTTCAGCATGTCTCTTTGTTCTCTAAGGATGGAATGAAAGTCTAGTGCCAGGGGAAAGACAAACTGATCTATGAAGGGAGCTGACATGCTCCAAAATACTATTTTGGCCTTTAGAGAAGACAAAAGGGGAAAAAAAGCATGCAGAGTTGTTAGGGATAGGGATTCTGTTTGTTTTTATGCACTGCTATCCTACATCCCTCCCTAAATACTTTCCCAAACTTCCTTAGAATAAAATCTCTAGCCAAAGCCAATAAATTGTTATGACCACTTTGTTATCAGATGTATACTTTAATACCTTGTACCTTCAGTATCACAAAGCTATAGGGACTTCTGAAAGATAGTCTTTACTTGATATTTTTCTACCTGCAGATGTAATAGGAACACAAACTGCAAGTATCACTGAATATGTTACTTTAAAAGAACTGGGCCACGAGAAGAGTTTTCTTGGATCTCCTTCCATTCCCCTGGGCCTGCAGAGTTTTTTGCTGCTGCTTTCATATTTTCTTAAACTCCAGTTTAAAGCTTCAGCTTTTCATCTTTTGTGTTCCTACTATAGGGCTCTTTTAGAATCTCACTTCCGTGAGGGTTAAAAAATGATCTCACATCTCTAGCACAGAAGCATTTGCAATTTATTCACACATCTTTCTCTCTCAGATAACAGCTAACAGCAAAGGACCCTAGAAAGGTATAAATGAAGCAAGTGCAATAATCTTCATTACAATCTCCAGTACATCAAGGAGCTCATCAGCTGATACTTACGGAGGCGTCACTCCCTTCGGAAGGCCTAATGCGTTGACAGAAATGGGTGGTGGCTGGGATGGCAGCATGGAGCTGAGAAAAGCTGCTGGAGACTGGCTGGAATTAGGAAATCTTGGAGTTGGAGACAGGCTGTGGGAAGGTGAAGAAAGGGAAGGAAGGGGAGGAGGTGGAGGAGGTGGAAGTGGAAAGGAATCACACACTGGGTATGTTGCTGTTGGACTAAAGACAGGTGGAGGTGGGGGTGGAGGGGATGGAGAAGAAGGAGACCAGGCATATTCCCCTTCTGGAGCAAACTGCTGAGTGAAGGGAGGAACTGGCACTCTCCCAAACTGTTTCTGAGAAGCAGTTGGAGACATAGGAGAAGGAAGGCTAGATGTAGATGACCCAGAAGATGGAGTCACATAACCTGAAGCAGGGCTGATGTTCTGGGCAGCAATGAACTGCTTGGGCCGAGCATAGTTGAAGGAGCTGGAAGACTGCATGGTTGGGGAGGTATGGGAGTTAAGAATACTCATTGGCACAGGAGAGGTGGCAGACTGGCTGGACTCAAGCTCCTGGAAGGAGGGGGGAGGAGGGAAGGAAGGAGAAGAGGGAGGGTGCTGATGATCAGGCTGTTGTTGGTGACGATACCACTGTCCACTTTCTTGCTCCAGACGAATTTGGTTCTGCAGCTGCTGTATTTTTTTGGGGTCCCTGTGGGAAGGAAAAATAGACAAAAAGATGATGAGAAATCCAGTACTGGCTAGGGAGGAGGTAAAAGTCCCACTGATCTATGGTCCAGGAAAACTGAAAGAGAAGGAAAATTCAAAGCATTTATATATGTTGAATAGCCACATTTCTTCAGAGTTAACACATTGCTACAAAAGTCCACTTTTTTGTCCTCAAGATGAAGGAAAAAGGGTATGCACAACAGAATGTAACAGAACCATCAATTCTTCAAAAAGATAAATTATATGGCAATTTGAAGCACTTAGGATATCTTAAAGGAACAATCCAGATAATGGAATTAAAGGTAAAAGTACTGAATTTCTTAACAAGGTTTCTTTTTGTTCCTTGTGCTTTTTATTCAGTGGTTTTGTTTCAACAACGAGGTTGAAATATTTACCCAGTAACAATTTCAGCCACAGGTGAATTCCTGCTGTAGCCCCTGTAGGCTACAGATACAATTACAGCCATACTTTAAATGGGGTACTTGGAGACAAGGGACCAACTTCTGTGTTAGAACCATCCATGTGTGTAGATGAGCAAAGACTTCTCAGAAACACCTGCAACCTAAGGAAGCTGTGAACTGAGTTTCCCTAGTCCCACTTTTTCTCCCGTTTTATTTTTAACTGTAGGTCCTGAGACAAATCTTAGTAGATACTTAATATGGTTCTGAGGCATTGCAGTACTAAAGTAAGAATTTTATTTAGAAATGCAGAAATTCACTGGAAGAAGAATAGAGACTAAAAAAGTTAATATACAAGAGCACTCAAGACTCTTAATTAAGGAAAAAAAAGAAGAAAGTAAAATGTTCAGCAGTGAAGCAAATCAGAACTGGGTTGGTTTTGTCTCAATACAGTTGTTTGAAAGACATTAAGCTCAAAATTAACTGTGTGGTCTATCATGTGAAAATACATCAGATTGACTTGCTTAAAAATTGTTGTTTTTCAGCTGGAAAATGTAACTTTATCTCAATACTCCAGATATCCACGAAGTTTCAGCATATGCACATATACCTTTTCTGTATATTTAATACATAAATACTTTACTGTATACAAGTATGTCATTGTTTATATATAATTTAAGTCATCTAAGCAGAAATTTTAGAAGCAGTCTGCCTAATGCATGGCATATGAATGTAAGATTCTGGCACAACAATATACTTTTGTTGATAGCAACAAAATTAGAAATGGTAATAACATCATATTTTCCACTTGAAGATTAATTTTGATATTCCAACCATCTACATTTCCCAGAAAATGTTTTCTGACAATAATTCTGCTTATGATCTCAGGCCAAAGGAGACTGCTTAGATAAGAAAAAGGGAAGCGAGCTGTTTTAGGGCAGAAAACTGAAAAATCAGTCACTTAAACTTAACAGTTGCCTTTCTTTGGTGATGCTGTTGTAAAGACGGTTTAATTCTAGCAATGTCCAACTACCTACAAATTTATGTACTTAAAAGGAGATTAACTTTTTCTTTTTTAGTTAAATTAGCAACAAGAACATCTAAATGCTAGAGTTCACTTTGTAGGTTTTGTAATTCATTTTTTAACATTGACAATAGAGACTCTAAATTCCTATCAGTTCAACTTTTCACTCCACAGCACACAGGCTGAAATTTATTCTTCTATTTTTGCAAAATTGTTTAATAGTCGCGTTTATTTAAATTGGTTAAACCAACACAATTTTAGTTCCCATCAGCATTCAACTTTCTTAATTGATGACAGAAACAGTTCAGGTCACCTCTGACTGGACAAAGAAAACCCTGTGAGATTACTACTTTCACCTCATTCTGCATCTTTGGCCTGAATATTTGCAGACCTACTGTCCAATACCTCTAAAATTATTAATAAATAATAGTTATTTTATTTTTCATCATAATCGCCCTCAATTTTTTTTTTATTTATTACAGACAGACTAAAGTAAAAAAAAAAAAAAAAAAAAAAAAAAAAAAAAAAAAGGGAAAATCTAACACTGTAAATGAGGTGTTGAATATAGAAGAATCACAACTGTCTCTAACACTCCTATGTTTATCCAACATGTGCTGAAAGCAAGTAGGAGTGTCATGTCTTGAGACCTTTTTATTTGCATTTGCCAAATCACATGGTGCTTGCCCGGCCAGCAGCATCCCACAAATGTCCATCTATGGCCCTGTCAATGCAAGTGCAGCACTGCAGCGCTGCTGCTGCACTGCTGCTCACCCCACTGCTGCCAGGAGAAGCACAGACCCAATTCAGGGTATGGCTACAAAAGGATGACAGGCAAAAAGAAGGCTAAGCTTGACTTGAGGCTGCAGGAATATACGCGCCTATCAATCAGGGTTTATTAGCCCAGGACAGTACTGATTCCGGTCAGTTTAAAATCCATATAAACCAGGGGTTTGCTTGAAAAATAACATGCAAACACAACCATTATCACATCAGTCCATGGGGCAAAAATCCACAAAGACCATCTTAGGGCACATTTTCATGCCAGTTGTAAAAGTGCACAATCCTTGCCTGCAAAGGAATGTTCTCTACCTCAGAGCTGTTCTTTTAACATCAGACACTGCCATACTGTTTTCTTGAGAGGTATCCTAGAGATGTGTCATTATGAAGAAGAAAAGGAGAGGAAAGAGTATAAATTCACCAATATTTCTTTGGAATGAAACCATCAGTGGTGGAAGTTCTACACAGGTAGGTCCCTGAAAGATATCACTGCTGTGACAAAGACAGGGAGAGCGCAGTTGCCAAAATAATGAAAGGGCATCAGCCCTCATTAGTAGGAAAACAAAGAAGGAAATTAAAAGTTAGTTTTTGGATGAGATTACAAGAAAAACGAATTTAATTGTAATTACATCCTCTTTCCAATTAGCTGAAATATGTTTTGTAATTTTAAAGGGCACACATGCTTTCAGGGAATGCATCAAGCTTGTCTAAACAATAGAGCATAAACTTATTTTCTCATGTGGAATTTTTTTGCCAAATAATTAATTATAGCAATATAAGAATGAGCATTTAAAAGTAATTTTTTAGCAAATTCAGCCAGTAAATGGCAAAGGTAAGTAATCAAAAAATCATAGCTAGGGTAAAATGAATATTGAGGAATTTCATCAACTCACTGAAAAGCAGGCCTAGTACTACATAAGTATGTTCAAAAGTTCTGCTTTAGAATTTGTGATGTTTTTCCAATACCAGATATTCTTAACTAAGATATTAAATACCTTTTCAGATGATCTAATAGTTATGCTAAAGCAGTTCAAAGCTACAAGCAGTAAGGCAGTAAGATGTCAATGAAAGCAGACATTAGTTGCAATGGAGGTGAGGTTTCTGACACACGTTGCCTGTAAGAGCAGCTTCATGCACAGCTTTAGTACCAGGCATTTGGAATTTACTCAGTAAGGTGATGACTTTCAGAGCTAAGGGATAGCAAGAAACATTTGAAAACAGATCTTAAAACAAAGACTAGCGACATGAGACATTAGGTTTCTTGGTGGACAACTATGGGTGCCAATACACACACCATAGTTTAATAGCTACTTGAGAAATCATATTTTGAGGTATGCACTTGGTTTAAATAACAATAGGATTTATATTTTTATCCTATTTTCATAATGCTTTTTCTTCCTGATAACCCCTTTGTATCACATTGTTTTGAAAACAGAGCAGTTTGTGACTGAGAATTAAACTGGTAACAAGCCCCCATCAGGAACTGTAACTCCACGAGCCTGAACACAGTGGAGTCGAGGAGGAGACACAGGTAGTGGTCATACATCTCCCAAAGTCTCAACCAGAACTGGCTACAGGATTGCAGAGAACATTACAGCAGATGGCATTTCCAGGAATGCAATAAATCCTTCATACTTCTCTCCTAGGCTCATTCACATATTCCTAGAATTAGGATATCTACCAGCTTTACTTTTATCTTACATTACACAGCTTATTTGGAGAAACAATGATCCTCTTCTGGGAAGTATCTCGCTGTATGCGGTTTAATCACCAACTTTGTGTACCTTTAAACACAAAAGTTCATATGGAAGCCCTTCTATCCAAACTACCTCTCTTGGAAGGGGAAGTTCTCCAAAAGGTAGAGAAATGCTGTTCAAGCCTTGAAGCCTTTGTACCCAAAATGAACCCTACCATTATGCCTACCATGAAGTATGCAAGGGCACTGAAATCCAGTCAGTGTTTTACAAAGTAAATGGAAATAAAATGACCACGAGTAAAGAACCAAGATTAAGTGATGTTTTCTATAACTTTTTAAAATTCCCAATTTTGTCCCTCTTGATCTTAATAAAAGGAGCAAATGGAAAAATGGAAAAGCAGACAAAGAAAATCAATTTTTGTTTGAAAGAAAGAATCCTCTTTATCTCAGGTATGGAAGGATAATGAGCTCCAAGTCATTCCTGAGCAAAAGCAGACCAGCTCCTTCACAATCCTACCAGCAACCAGCTCTTTGAGAAACAGATTGTGCAGTTCTACAGAAATACACAAAACATACCACTGAAATGAAGGTACAGGAATATTTTAAATGAAAAATAATCAGAATTAAGCACAACTTTAAAAGGTTGAGCCATTTTTCCAAGTTAAGATTCAAAAACGATGCCAGAAATGTCTGTGTATTTGGGGTAACAACTACTCACCCCCATGAACTCTACTTTCCAATAATGATCTAGAATTCTACTCTTCACAAAACTCCTACTACAATTTAAAGTTTTCCACCAAACTTAGAAATTACTGAGTTGTTAAAAATGAAAAACCCCCAAACCTAACTTAATCTGCCAGTGAATTAATTAACAGCTGTACTGAACAGAAATACTCAGACTACAAAAGTACTTCCAACTTAAATATCCACTGAAGAAATGTTTGCTTGTTTTTAGAAATGTTAAAAACTTACATAATACGTCAAGGCAAGAATGTAAAGTAAAGGGAAAACAGTTGCCTCTTTTAACAAAAAAACTGCTATGCATTCAACACACAGACAGCCTCCAGGCTGTATCAATACAAATACATTTAGACAAGCTTTAGGTTTTCTGAGACTGAACAGTCCCTTATATTGTGGAAAAAAAAAAAAAAAAAAAAAAACGAAAAAAAAGGAAAAAAAAGGAAAAAAAAAAAGGAAAAAAAAAAGGAAAAAAAAAAGGAAAAAAAAGGAAAAAGTGGACTGTTTTAAATGCTGTAAGGGTTCATATTTATGTAAGGCTAGAATTATCAGTTAAAATAAAAATGGGGGGAAGTAGGTGGTGAAGAGGACAGGATGGGGGAATGACAAGAACAACACACAGAAATCAACACCAGTTTGGGTTCTAGCATGAAAATATTCAGAGGTATATTTTGTCTACATTAACAGACTACAGAGAGGATGCAGGTTGTAATTACAATTTAAATCTCATGCTGGGTAACTGGAGAATTATAACTAGGAACCATCTCCAGCAGCTGCAACCTTTAACATTTTTATTACCTTCCCTTCAAAACTTAACAATCTGAAAATGCAGATTCACACAAATATTTCCCATATTTCAGGTTGATATACAGAACATTTATAATTAGTTTCAATGTAACCTAAGACACTCCTAGAAGAAGAAATACAGTGCAATAACTAACAAAGGGAGACTGTGTTATGAGCACACTGTGAAACTGAACTTAACTTTTCATCTAAGAAACTTCATACACACAGGGAACTTTCTTGTAAGGAGATCCTGCTGTAATTTGGCTGTTAAAAACTTTTCCATATCTATTCTAAAAAGTGGCAGCTGCAGCTGTGCCCATTTTCCACTCTGGTTTGATTATCTGTCAAACACATCAGGGTAATTTCTTTGCTAAGGAAACCAACAGTAGAGATAGTGCCAGTATTCAGCAAACACAAGCCATTCTTTTAGAGACAGGAACCATTTTTTACCCGTCAATACCACTGTGGGGATATTTTTCAAAACATGCACCAGTGAGATAACATATTTAGCCTGAATACAGAAAGAGGGGAAATGGTGCTCTTGTGCACATTCATTGTTCCCAAAAGTCATAAAGATACAATACAGCTTTAGCAAAAGTGCTAAACTTTGTATCTCTGGTAGGGTTAGATCATAAGAATTGGCCTAGTAGTCAAAAATCTGTCTGGCTTAGTAATTCAATTGTGTTGCACAGCTACTGCACAGGCTATCCAGTGATGGATATAGCAGTTAAAATATTACACAGGCAACAGGTTTTACTGACAAAGGAAGCTAGAAGTGTAATGTTATTAAGAGGTAAATTGCACCAAGATATTAATTACAGTACAGGTTCCAATCTGCAGCTGAATTAGCCCGAAGTGTAGGAAATCATTACTTGGAATGCAGGAATGAACTGGTCTGCAAATAGAAAAATTGTCTTCTGACTCTGATTATGCTACACTATGTAGAAAGTTATGTTCTGTGCTGATTGGTATAAATTCAAAGAAAATATAGGGTGGAAAAAAAATATTTCAAAGTATGAAAAACTGTGCTAGCCTAAAACCAAAAGAGAACAGAAGAAAAAGATGTAATACAATACATTTTCTCACTGGAATGACACTTGCACAGTTGTCTTTTTAAATTTACATATTTATTTTAAATTTAATATATTTGATTAAGTTGGTGTATAAATCATCATATTTCATCTTCTACCGACAACCAGAGTGAGGAGATTTGTTTATTTTTATACCCACTCAAGAACTGTTACAGTGGGCTTAAAATTGGACCTCCAGGTCTTCAATATTAACATTCCAGTACCTGTCCAGTGTGTTCTTTGGGTTACATATAAAGATGACTGCTTTGTACTACTAAAAGAGATACTTTTGTGAGGAAGAATGGTTAACACATTAGAAAGGGAAAAAACTGAGTAGCAACTGGATGTACTAACATTAAACAGAGCACACAGTTGCTCTCAATGTGTTTTTAAGAAAATTAAAATTTCAACTCTCTCTTAAAAATACTCACAAAATTAAGTTAGCTTTAGAACCCAAGTTGTAGGCCCTTTTATCACTTATTCTGTATTCACAAACAGTTCTGACATTTGAGCAGGTAAAGTTCATGTAAAGCTGGGATATTACCAGCTGACACATCAGTAGTTTATGTTACTGAAACTCAGTGGAGACACCCTGATCTTAAATCACCATATGAAAAGGAGCAACTGAAAAGGAAATAGATGCATAAGAACTGGTATTTACATGAAATAATGATATACTTCTGCAATTCTTCCATTACAACAATATGATGGACTTAATTTAGGGATCAGTTCCATCTTAATGCCATAAAGGTTTAGTGCTATATCATTCTCCCTGATGTCCTTCTGTACACACAAAAATAACCCCCTCAACAACATACACCAACTTTTATGGAAGGAGGAAAAGCACCAGGAATTAAGACCAACTGCTAACGACAGTAATAATCTTTCAGCCTGGAGCATTGGAAACTGAAAAAACATTGCAGCATTGTTCACAACTTTTGTGATATTTACTCAATCAATACAATTCTAACATGATTATATCTTAGACTTGATACAGCAGAAGATGCTATATCCCCAAAAACAAAATACTTTGCAGGGCACTGTCACGTCTTATCTAACCAGACATGTACTTCAGAAGTGTGAGTTTGGAGGTTGAAATTTTTTGTTTGTTTTTAAAAGGTGTCTTCCCTGATGTATAAAGAGACAAGAAAAATTGTGATACCCAAAATGTTGCTAAAGCACCCTCAGATATGAAGAGCTGCTACTTTTTGCATTATAAACATAATTTCCTCATTGTTTGGCTAAAACAAAAACAAAAGTCTTTCAGCAGGATTGCTAAGCACAGGCAAAATCCACCTACAGTACACAGATGTCACTGCAGCCAAAATCTGCTTTTAAGTAGTCAGAATATATTCTGCTCCTGAACATTTGAACAGACCTGACCAGCACTAATAACATTCCCTGCCATCACAAAGAGAAACAATAGATACTGGTGTTACACAAATCTGGACACTGACATACAACCTGAATTAACTTCTTGCAATGGCGACACATAATTTTAAATAGAATTTTCCTCATAAATAGATATAGGGATGTAAAGGTGAGAAATTTTTTTTCACTGCTATCTAAGTGTACAGTATATTGCTCTGGAAAGCTTAAATGGCATACCTTACGCATAAATGGAAGAGCAAATAATTTCTTTTGTACTTTAGAGTGAAAATGCATTCCATAAAGATGATTCACGTCAGGTACTATTTGTTTTTTACTATAGCAAACAACCTTGAGTATGGGAGACGTGTAGTAAGGACTTCTTCTCTGAATTAAGCCGCACCTTAAGTGATGTATAATCACATAAAAAAGATCATACAGGCAAACATGTAATGATAACACTTGTTATAGACAAATACTGTGCCAATGAGTATGAATGTCTGGTTCCATCCCTAAGATTGTTCTGAATCTTGCTTAGCTCTCAGTGAAAGCAGTCAGCTGTCTTACACAGAGAAAACAAAAGGAAAAACTATATTCTATTTTTTCCCAAATAAAATTGTGACCAACATGGCTAGCGAAAAACAAGGAATCTGGCACTCCTCCTAAGGGAACAGTAAGGAGACATCTGCCTTTGAGTTTCTGCTTGGGTCAGAAATGTGCTTTTAAAACAAATTTCCAACAATTTTCCGCTTCCTTTTTCTCTAGTTTGCATCTTTGAGAAGCCTCTCAAGACCATGAATTCCTTTCTTATCAGGTAAAATGAACTGACCAACTTGAGCCACTAATGAGCTTCAGTTCGTGGGACAGACTAGAGCTGGTCCAAAATGAAAAACCAAAACCACAAGCTCAATGACCCTGAAGTGTGCAGATACCACGTCCTCAGCATGTTTCTTCACTCTATGGAGCCACACTTGTTTCTGTGTACTATTTGCTAATGTAGGCTATACACTGAATAAACTACCATGAAGTGGTAGTCAAACCATACAGTCTAAGAGGCTTTTAAAACTAAGTGTGTGTACCATGAGAGGTATTCATTTATTTGATTTGTAGGGTTTTCTTTATATGATTTTTTTTACACGTTCAAAGTGGACGACATACTGATGTGTAATATATGTCAAAAATATGGTATCTTGCATATTATTTAACATATTCATACTCAGAGACAGTGTATTGATTTATCCTAGTTTGCAATTCTACTATTTCTATGTCGTACTACAGATTTTCCTATTTGATTGCCTGCAGCTGACCTCCAGAAATCAATTCCACTCCTCCCATCTGCCCTGCAGTAAAAACCTCCCAGACAAAACAAACAACTTTTTTTGCTTTCAGTCTGATCACAGAGGAGTTTGTAAAAAGCTAGTTACAAAGCATATTTCTCAGGATTTAAAACCATTTTGTCTGACATTTAATGAAGAGTCTCTCTTTATAGACTCATTATTTTGATGATTCATGCACCTTCTTAGCCTGGAGCTGGACACTCTCAGAGAAAGAATATTAGAAACAGCACTTGTCTGATTTAAGGGTTCGTAGTTGTATTTTTCCATATTTATTAAGGTAAGATTTATCTTAAAATGAACATTCCAGAATGAATGACAAGAAGAGTGGTTTACCCACTCCTACAGCAAAGTTCGTTTGGTTTATCTTGACCAACAGCAGTTTGTTTTGTCTTTACTTTCACTATTGTAAAAGGCTTTTACATTGAATTGTATGTGCACTTTATTCCTGCCCATGTTCCTTGCCCATGGCAGGAAGGCTGAAGCTAGATGTTCTCTAAGATCCCCTCCTACCCAAACTGTTACACAATTGTATATATAAATTTTTCCTTAACATAAGTAGATTACTTAAATTACATTTGGAAACTATTGATAAATCACTGTTAGCAAACTGAAATTAGAAAAAAGTAATCCATGCCTTGTTTCTATTACTGCAAATGCTAGCAAGATGTAAAAGCTGCAATAGATATCTTTCACAATGAAGCCAACATTAATGGTGTGTAAACCTTCTCTGCAAGTATCTCAACATCTTTGACTCCAAGTGTCATTTACCTCAAAACCAGCTGAGATATAGAAAAATCAGGCTGTGCTTTGATAAACAATCAATAGTTTCATATCAAATATGTAATTTAGGACTTCCAGGTTACTTAAAAGACTGGAAGATATTGACAATAACAATATTGGTAGCACTGAAGTCAGCATCAGTGTGGATCATATAGTTCCTCCTTTCTTCACTGTGGGTTTCCACATGGTGCTGTTCCTCTCAGCAATACTCAGATCATGGTACAATGTTGGTCTGCCTTCTCATCTGTCTCCCTGCCTCTTCCCCTGGCTTATCAGAAAATCTTCACCACCCCTTGTGAGCTTCAGAAGACCTACCTGGGGTGTAGGTGATATTAAAATTCGTGACTTTACCTTCTACCTCACTACATATGCCAGCTTCTCTGCTTCATTCTTGGGAAACTATGTTTCATTCTCTGGAAAACACCTAAAACAACCTCATCTACTACAGTTTTCTACTGTGAACTCAAGGAAAGTTATTTGAGGTGTTAGAACCTGCATGACACTTGTGTCTCTGGGCCAGTTTACTTAAGTTACTCTGTAGCCACAAATAAACTTTACACAGTACATTGATTCTGTTTCTCACTTGAAGGATCCTCCTATTCCTATTTTGCCTCAGGTAGAAACATCAAGCACAGGACTGAATGAAAGTGTACACAATAACAAAAGCATTTGGATGATTTGAGGTCAGCTAATTGATTAGACAATTCATACAAAATACAATAATAATTTACTGAAGAAAAATGAATACATAAAAAGCCAAAAAGCTAGAGAAACCAGAAAGAATTTTAAAATATAGCCGTTTTTGTCATAAAGGTACAAAATAAGGAAAGGACATGTAAGTTCTCCAACTAGTTGTGCTATATATCAGGGAAAGTGAGCACCCAGAATTACAGAGAAGACTTTGCTGCTTAGTATTTTTGTTTGGAGGAAAACAAGTACATTCCCCTACAGTCATCTTCTTTCTCATGCCAAGACTGTAGTGAGTCCATGCACTCAGACTTACCACACTAATTACATTCTCACGCCCTAAAGGCAGCGTTGTTTGAAACTGTCCGTTTCTTGGTCATTTCATAAACCTTCAGAGACTGCAGTTTTTCCAAATGAATTTCAAGACTTCAATATTAAAGTTACTTAAATAATCAGTAATCCATCAGGCCTTAGTTTAAAAAATGGGGAAATAAATTTTGCTAAGCAAGAATTGATAGCACATAATTCTTGCTGTACACTGTCCAGGCAATGCTTCACAGATTAGTTATGTCTGATCTTCTACACTAGGGAGAACATTTGCCCACAAGAGTCTAATACTAAAAATGGCATCTCACGATTCAAGATTTTTTGTTTGGTTTAAATTTGTCTAATGTTTAAAATCTTACATTCAAAATTAAGTGGAATCAGTAAGGCAAAAGTCCTAGTCTCATATAATTCATAATTGCAGGAAATGTTTTTTGACCCTTGGTTGACTCAAAATTTTTTCACATGATTTTTAGCAGCATGATCTACTTCCCCAATGAATCACTCAGAATGAATGAGAGGAGATCTGGATACTGGGAAATAGCAACAGAATCTCGCAATCATTTTCAAATCTTCTATATATTACATAGCTTTACATTTCCAGAACAAGCTCCAGATGCGTAAAACAGTAATATCTGATTTGTGATATGACTAAAAGATCATTTGCCTTTTTCCACTGGCCTAAGTTTGATGTCTTAATTCTTCTTAAAAGAGTTCAAATGAGATACATAGGCAAATGTTCTCATCCCTCCTCTTTGGCATGTCACTTATAGATCTAGTAATACAGTCTCCTAGCGAGTCAAGGAAACCTCTGAAGTGCAGTTCAGAGTGTGTAAACTTGATGCTCAATGTCAGAATGTATGAAGACTCCCCTAAAGAGCACCTTTAGAAGTCATCCCAATAAACCACAGGCTTCACAAAGAAGACAGATTACTTAGATCTGAGCAGAAAACACATAAAACCTTCAATGCATCCTCAGTAATGCAGATTAAAAAAACACTACCCAAAATTCTTTGCCCCACCCACAACTTAAGTAGCTCATTAGAGAACTGAAGTACTCATAATACATCACATGGTTTCACAGTCACACTAAACTTAGCATTTCATTTATTAAAGTACCTCTTTTCTCATATACATTATGATTTAGTTAACTAGTATGATAGCTCTTATGTATCAGTAAACAAATGTACTCAGCTACTCTTGATGGGGAAAATTCTTTTAGGTGGAATTATTATCAGGGAGGATCCATAGTTCCAACACTACCATGGCCAGCTAGTGTCACCATGTAGGAATAGAATTAACAGAAAAGGTCAAATTGTTTAACAGCATTATGAAGTAACATTGTTAAGAGTCAGGAAGAAATCTTATGATTATTTATCAACACCATCAGCTGTAGAACAAAGAGTTGAACAAAAGCCAGGGGAAAAAATTGTTTAAAAGGAGACTCATTTAAAAAGTAGTCCTAAACAAAAGTCAGAGAAGGTGATAAAAAAAAAAGTCAAACTGATTTTAAACACTGCCAAAAAAGCACAGTATCTCACTGTATTCTGTATGAAGAGGAACGTGAATATTTCAGACCAGAAATCAGAATGGAACAGGAATTGCAAGCTTAGTTTTAATCACACCAATCTTACCAATTGCTTAAAAGTGGGACATCTGCATTGCTTAGTCTGAAAAGGCTCATATCAATGTAATTAACTTCCTTGTACTTCATGTTCCCTAAACAATCAGTAAAATAGTTCAATTGAAATGTTAAACAATGTTTTTTAGCACAGAAATACACATCTTGGAAATATAAATGTTAAAAAAATACCCTAGTCTTTTTATCCACCAGGAGCAAATCTATAATTTACTTTTACTTTATTTCTGAAAGATACCCCCAGATCTTTTTATAATTCTTTCAATTGCATATAAACATAATCTCCTGGTATTAGTATATTAGGTTGGCTAAATATAGAAAGGAGCACTCACTGCTGTTTTATGGAGCATTTTCTCTGGTATGCAGCTAATATAAATAAAATGAGCAGAGAGAAGTTGGCAGTGTTCCACTGACATTACATCACTTTTCCTTAATAGGAAACCTCTCTGCAACTTAACATCTTGCTTTAAACACTCAGAAGTGTCCACAAAGTCTTCAGTGAGGATCATCATATAAGGCCAGCAGTTAGCTGCAAAGGGCTAGAACATGAAGCTGGATCTCCCAGTACAGCACAAAAAAGAAACTCTCTAGTGAAAACCACCTTTTAAATGTCACCAACCGCAGAGCGAGGAAGTTGCATAATGTCTAAGAAAAGACGTGTAAAATGTACATAATTCCCGTAAAAAAGCGAAGGATAAAGTTCTAATTTCTATGATGCGCAGAAATCAGAAGTTCCTCTAGAAACCAAGAAATTAAAAACAGAGGCCTAATCCAGCAGATATAAATAGGACAGACACAAGCATCTATCACAGTTTCATTTGCTGCTTACTCTTTGTGTTCCTCAAAAAGACAAAATCTTCTCTTTTGAATAAATTATTTACTGCAAAATATTATATGATATTTATTTACTAAGAGACAGATGCTGCCACCCACATAGGTTGAGCTTTTCACCAAAACAATAGGACCTTTTGACTGTACCCAATGAAAACAAATTATATGTGCAGCAAAACCCAATGGACCTACAAGGATTCCTCTGAGAAAAAGACAAGTCCTTGCATTCACTTTTCCTCATCCATTACTGAGATTGCTAGTCTTTATTGTGTCATATATTGAGGGATGAAAAGGAATCCACATAGTACATGAAGAAGAAATAGAGCCCAGAAAAATTTATGTTCATGTTGTAATTAATGTAAACATAAATTCCAGTTATTGTATTTCTAACGTGCATATTGTTAAGGAAAAATCCAATTCTCCTTCAAGTCTGCATGCTGCATTTGCTGGCATGGAATTTTATTGAGAATATAATTTATTGAGGCACTGTCACACAGACACACATGAACACAAAAATGTATTTACCACAGTACAAAAAGTCATGGTAGGTCATTTTGTCCTCTGCTTTTTCCAAAAAAGTTTGAGAGAAGTTCACTGAGTGGCTCCTACTCCTTTTAGTTGCAGCTGTGCAGCAAACAATCTTCAAAAATTTACAGTAATTGTTGCCATGTTTATATCAGTGGCTCTCAGTAAAGAAAATACTAATCTAGTAAAGGTATGCAAAAAATAAATGTAAGCTGAGCTAACTGCATATCACTGAGATTGCTCTCACTTAGGAACCACCTGGTCTTACAACACCATGAATTCTCTGTCCCTCTCAGGAAGACAACCCTTAATACTTCTTACGTCCAACCCTGTTCTTCCACTTCTGTTTGTGATGGCACAACAGCTCAGGACCCTGGCAGAAACAGCAAGTGAATTATAAGTTGAAAGTCAACACAGAATTGGGTAAATCCATGCTGGTTTGTTTGCTGGTTGGGTTTTTAGTGGCTTGGTTTTGGGTAATGGGCTGGTTGCTTTGTTTGTTTGGCTTTTCAAAGTCTTGAGTCTGTTACTCCTTCAGACAAAAGAACAGGCACCTGAAGGGTTCTGCCACATGGCAGTGAATTTGTGCTTGTCCAGGAACAAGCACCTAAAGCTGGACCTCTCACAGCTCACACTGCCAAGGCAGGGTTCGCAAAGCCTATCTTTAGTTGGTAATTGTGAAAGATAAGAATGAACTTCCATATCCATTCTTGTACAGAAGACTCTGCTGTTTACTCTCTTAATGGCAATGGCTAAATAAGATCATGAAGTTTTATTTCACATATACATTTTTAATTCAACTGCCCCCAAAATGAATGAAGTCTTAAATGGAGGCAAAGCCAATGTTTAGTTTACAACAAGAGAAAGGTAAAGTAATTTTGAACTGGTTAGTCTGCCCAATGAATAACTAGAGAAAATTTTACCTCCACTGCTAGAAGTATCTAACTATCTAAAGATTTCAAATAGGGGTATTTGTGCAATATTACACTCTTACCAAGAACACAGTACAGGCCTAAAAATGAGGACATGTCGCTTAAGACTTGACTGCAGGAATGACAAAGGTATAAATAACAATATTCATTTGAGCAGTTCCATTTTTGTGTATTTTTGCTGACCCATGAATTAGCTACTTACTCCATAATTAGGTTTTCTTTTTTCTAAAACAATATTAGAATTATTAGCATCAGCCAGTGCTTATTTTTTAAATTATCATTTTTTGAAGTGGTTTCAACTCATGCCTAATTTTGAGAAAACATCAGGAAAAGCAGATGAATGAAGTTAAACTCAAAACAAAATTGAAAATAATATGGCACCTATATTTATTTAACATTAATTGAATCTTATTACAGTAAAGCTTCACCAAAAGCAGCTGATTGGACAGAAAAGTTCCTGCTGAGTAAATCGTTATAACTCTTAGGTTTCAACTGTCATACTGTGTTGCTGTGCCATTTTAGAATCAGAGAAAACATCTGCTAAAATTAGCTGTAACGGAAAAAATTAACTGCAAGTCTCTCACTCATCCATCTCACCATTATTATTATGCAAGTTATCTTACTGCATACAGCAACCACAACCAGAACTGGTAAGTTAGCTGGGCACGTACATGTTGAATCCATCGTCTTTTTGTTTTATCACAGAAAAATCAAGCTACAACTGCTTTCCAAGCTTATGTAAATGAATTCAGGAATTCAAACCAGTGTTCAAGCACACAGACATACCATTGAAAGCAATGGGAGCAATGGTAATTAGTAGTGCTGAAAATCAGGCAACTTTCATATGAATTTAACTTCATTCAAGCAAATTTGAAAATTTATGTTTAAAATTCATCCACATATTGAAATACATTTTTGAAAAAAATACTAGCTTTTGCTCTCAGTGTAATATTTTTTTAAAGGAGAATGAAGTATATCTCAGTAATTTGCTGTTACTTAAATGATATAGAAATTCTTGGGGATGTAAAGGTTTCATACCCATGTCCCAGGTTAAGTCTTATCAGTAGCAACAGAAAGTGAAAGCACCCGATCAGCATTTGGGAGTGTGACTGAAGTCAATCAGTCTTTATGCTCTTTCCAGAAAATTTGTTACAATGTCTGAATATCCTATCTTTTGCATCAACCTTTATTAGCATATTTAAGCAGTGAAAATGCAGAAATCTTTCTTTTGTGCCTGGAAGATGTCCCTATATAAAAAGGAGTATGAGAATTTTGGTGTCACGCTGGAGTTTTTTTTCCAAGATTTAATTAAACAATCAGATCACAGGGAAAGCTTATCATGCCATACAAATCCAGGCAGTCTAAGTAATAGTGATGAATGACAATCTGCTTCAAAAATTGGAATAAGTGGTATGGCAGAATTTCTCAAAAGCTCATGAGAACCTTTTTTGTTAAATGACCAAGGCAGCAATAATACATAAGTCTTACAAGCTGAAAACTGGAATAGGCTGCCCAGAGAAGTGGTGGAGTCACCATTCCTGGAGGTGTTCAAAAAACGTGTGGATATGGCACTTGAGGACATGGTTTAATGGTGAACATGGTGGAGGTGCTAGGCTAATGGCTGGACTTGATGATCTTAAAAGTCTTTTCTATGCAATCTTAAGACAGCTCATACAACGAAGTTTCACAAGAAACATCAGTTGAATAACAGTTTAAAATATCTAGAAACGTATAAATCAGAAGGTATCTCCTTCAATACTGCCTAATTATCACTCAGTTAACTTTGGCTTAGCAACCAGTTGTACTAATTCTATGCAATATTTTTCACCTACAGTTTAGAAATGCTGCTTTTCTCTCTGATTTGGGCTAGGAAACATGAAACTAGAACTGAAGGAAGCAGTTGGGCTGGTGAAAACTATATCAGAAAAATACTCCTAACACAATAGGTGCTCCAAACTACTTAGGTGTACATACTTATTATAGAACAGAAAGAGCAAAGTTTAGAGTTAATGAAACACAACTAAGTAGACCTGACAGTTCCTAAATACTTTTATAACTTTGAGTTATTCCCAGCCATTGCCAGACTTAGCCTGGATATGATGTACGACACTATTATTTCTGATGGCTTACTATTTTTCAGTATTTAGGCCAGTGTGTAAATTCACCAACAGTAAATGTAATCCTTATTTTACTGGGGAACAAAAAATCGAAACATGCCACAGATAAATCCTGAGTTAGCACCTCAATGAGAATTTGAGTAGAAAGACAATTATTCACAAACACAGGACAATGTGTTCTATCATCAGAGCAAAACTAATAATATTTTCTGAAAAAAGGCACTGAAATGGTTGTATTAAACCAAAAGCACGAGTTTAAATTAAACATGTTCCTGTCCACACAACATACCAGTCTGCATATCAACGTGCAATATTCATATGACTGGAGTCTGTGCAATACAAGACCTGATTACAGATGGCAAAACTATTAGGCACATTCAGCAATTTAATTAATTTAGACCTGAATGGATACATCCAAGAGGCATCCAAGGAAAACTCTGAAACATTAAACTGCTTCTCAATAACAAAAATACGTTTTTTTCATGTCCCCCAGTATCCAAAAAACTATTTCACTACCTCTTTTCTGTCCTTAATGCTGCATGTTGTAGTCACCTAGCTTATTCTACAAACTTCACCATTGGTCAGTGATCTTAGCAAATCCTAAAGTTTTCAAAATGAAGGGCAATTAATTGAGAAACTAATCATATTATTATCTTCCTCCCTTTCTATAGTGTCTCAACAAAGACATTTTCAAATTCATGTAAAGCAGTGAACAACCTGTAACACAACTTTTGAGGAATCTGAGGTACTTAAATAAAGGAAGCATTTGAGAATAATTTCAAAAACCAAGCAGCCACAGAGAGTAACACTGGTAATTTGGAAAGCTTGACAGCAAATTTCTGTGATTATACCTCTATCAAAAAGACCATCCATGATGACAGAGAGAATTTCCATAACTCATAAGCACATTAGGTATTATTAAATTATGAATTTGTGAAAATTTTAATCTCTCAGACAAGCAGCTTCTGTCTTGTATCACTCTTTATCTGGGGCCTTGGCCTTTCCATTAATTAGGAAGGTACTATTCACACATTTTACAAATCTCTCCCAAACATCCCAGTTTCACTCTGATTAGTCAATCCTCCATTATGCTACATAATCAACTTTGCTCTGCCAGTATTGAAATTCTGGCAGACATAATAAATCTTTTTGGAGAAAAGAGAGGTTCCTAAGAAAAAATACTGGGGATCACAGAGCTCTGTATGTTCATACAAATTCACTCAATTTCCCCAGGTTTCATTTACTGCCGATCAGCTTCCTGCTTAAAAGCATTCCAATTCTATTCTGTTCTGCTCTTTATCAATGAGCATGTTCCTTCAAATATTAGCATTGCAAACAGTTCCTCTGATTCAGTAGTCTTACAAGAATTCACTCAGTAAACAGGGCCTGTCTCTTGCATTTGTAGACAGTAACGCTTAAAGCACAAACATCCATCTTCTTAATCCAAAAAAGGACATAATGTGAGTGCTGTTTTAGTTACAAACCAACAATTAGCCTCAGTGGTCAAAAGAACTTTCTCGTAATTTATTATAATTAACTGTCCCTAGGTCACTCCTGTTTTCTAGTTACCGTCTACCACAAAAAAAGTCCAAAGTTTGTACCCAACAGGAATGTTAACTTGATGAAGTTATGAAACAGTTTCAAAGACTGTTAAAAGTGAGGATGCAACAGCCCTGTCTGCCAGCTTATAGAAGGAGCAAACTGTAGCCAGAGGAGGATGAAACCAGAGGTATTTTATTACGTTTTTTTTGTAAAACAACATGCTAAATCTAACATTAAAGATTTCAATACTTCTTCTGAACCAAACATTTCATCACACAGAATCATGCCCACAGACAATAATCAGATCTGTTAAAGAAGTGAACAAATGGCTTACTTCATCTCAACTCCTGGATACCAAAAGAACCTGAAACTAATTCACAGCATTTGTGCTCACACGTTAATACTCTCATTTATAACTGCAGCCTGTAACAAATAGAACATCCACAACTTTTATATGTGTTTCTGAGGCCTAAATTTCTTGATACTTCTGTGATCCTGCAGAATACCTGGGATCATTTGTTGAAGAAAAATTTTAGTGACATACCACACATCAGCTGGATATGTTGAAGCTTAAATAATCACACGCCCCTGCTCCTCGAAGATATCAGCTCCTGCCCCAAAAAAGCACTGCTTCCCTACTTAAAAGATTCCTCAGAGCTGAAAGCAAGGCATTGATTTTGGGCTAACTGTGATTGATGTGGTCAGTGCTAAGCTCCACCACCCCAGGAGTGGTTCCAGCGCGGGCCAGCCCGCACACCACATGACGTGCCTCTGACATCAAGACTGGATTGCTGCAATATGTTCCTGCCAGGCCTGCAGACAAGGCTGACGTGCTGCTTGCAGCTGGTTGCTGATGGCAGCCATAGAAGTGGTAGGAGAGCAAGGGAAACCTGGCAGAGATCCTGATTCTGGGCCTCCTGCTCCTTTTTCTGGGTATTTCATGTGGTTCTGATAAATGTCATTATTTAAAATATTTATCTCTTTATATGTATCCATCGACATGACCGTTACCTTTTGAAAAGATGGGAGGCATGGGAACCTAGAGTTCTAGAATCAGTGTATAATTTTTATTTCTGAAATCACAGGAACACTTAAAGTTGCTGTGGCTTGTGGGTCAGAGACAACTGTAGATGTAACCTCAGAGTCAATAGCTGAAAGTTCATCCTTTGTTTTAGAAAATGTTGACAAATCTTTTTGATTTTATCTTAACAGACACTCCTTTTGTCTCTCCATCTATGTGGAAAATGTGCATGCAACAGTCATCTAATTCAGTTGCATACCCATGAAAGCAGCATCTAAGTATAAGTGTTTCTGAAATACAACTGATAGGATTTTTTTCCTGAAAAAAAAAAAGAAGTAAAGAAAGAAAGAGGCTTAGGTATTTTAATACAAAGCAGAAAACAGAAGCAATAATTTCCCAGGAATTCCTGATGAACCACTTAAGAAAATATTAAACAGCTAATAACTGCAAAATCTCTAGCAGAAACCCCCAAAGTCAGTAAAGATAAAGGAATGGAAACCACATGTAACCTCCAAGAGACTCGTAAGACAACACAATGTACTTTCAATATAGTGTGAACTTCCACAGTCTCACCTTACGGATTTCACATGCCTACAGACACTGATAGAAGAGGTGTCTCTCTTTTTTACATCACATACAGATCTCGAGATTTTGAAAAAGATAGGAAAACGATGAAGTTTTATAGGAAATCAAGACTTTCTCCTAGAGCACAGCCAAGCAGTATGGCAATCTATTTACTGCCTGAAAAAATTGTCTACAAATGTTATATGTGAAAAAATAAGCATTATTCAGCAAGGACATTGAACTCATGCATGTGAGAATTGCCATGGATATATGAAAGTTACCAGGTAGTGTTGGAAACAGAAAAAGAGTAGAATTTGGCCATGTCAGATGAAGAAGACGTGTTTTGTGGAAAGAAAATGATCTGCAGTTTCTTGAGAAAAATACAGTCTGGTAGGTTGTCAGCTGAAAAATACAGATGAACACTTCTGAAACCCAAGCAGTCTTTTCATGAAAATGTCTAAAAGACATTTGTTGATATGAACCAACACCTCTGTAGGTGTGGGTATCAATATTCCTTTTAAATATTCTACATGGAATTCGGGTTTTAGGCATCTCAGATTTGCAAAGAAATAAATGGCATCATCTTGCAACAGACTCACCGTGGGTAACCTAACACCAAGTAACTCATGCCTTTATTAAATTCCCTAAAAGTTTTAACAGGAAACACAAATCACACACAAACACAGACTGCATGGAAATACCCCATCCACAAAATATTATGATCACCCCTGGGATTTTCAAAGCTTCACTTGTACTAAAAATTTCACAAGATCTTGGGTCAAAACAAAAATAACCATAAATTAGGTTGCCCTCCTGAAGCCCTCAAACACTGCAAAGCAAGGCTTTGAATTTCAGAGCCAAAGTAGGTAGAGTGAGGAGGGCTAAAAGAAATACAGCACCACTGGGTTTCTGAGCAAAGAAACTCTACTTTCATTTGTGCAAAACTTACTCTGTTGCCTTGGTGAATCTCCTTGCTGGCCAAAGTTGGCTATTAAAATTGTTTTTCATTTTAATGGCTGCTTTAAACAAAGCACCCCCATAAGGCAGATATATGTTGTGTAAGGACACACACACATAAATATATATTCCCACTCCATTAGATTCATATGCACACAGAAACAGACTTGCATTACCTTCTCTCACAAAAAAAATTCTGCATAAACTGTTCTTTGAAGTTAGAAACATTTTACACACATCTGGATGTACATACACACACGGCACTTAGAACTGAAAGAAAAAATTCTGTTTCTAGTGAGTGGATTCATACTCTGATTTAGCCTATTCAGAAAAATGAATTCAACCACAGAGTAAAAATTTTAAAAAGCCTTCGAAGTCCAACTACAGAAAAATAATTTTGCTATTTTAAGGATAAGTCTTCCAAGTTGTGAGTAAAGTGCAGAAATGGGTAGGAGCAAGCTCAGCTGAAAGCTTGGTCTAAACACAGCAGGTTGGCCCTCCTGAAAAAAGTTGCTATAACACGTGGGTCTCAATTTAAACCAGATTTCTGTATTCAGTGTGGCTGGAGAAATGGAGTCATACTTTTTAAATGAATCTGTAGCAGAAGCAGTACCAAAAAAAAAAAAAAAAAAAAAAAAAACCAACAAAAAAACCCACAAAAAACCAAAACCACCCAAAATTCTAAATATTCCTAAATATTCCATTCTCTTTTTCTATTCACTAAAAGACCAGACAGGACATCCTAATGAAGCTACCAGATACTGCCTGCATGCATTTCTTGTTCTCTGATGTACCTTTTACGTTCATTGCAGGAGAGGAATTAACTTTAACTTGCAATTTAAAAATTAAATCCAGCTGAATTAATCTTTATCATAATTCAATATTTTGGAAAAGTCCAACCATCAACCCAGCATTACCACTGTAACTTGTAAACCACTAAACCATTCAACTATTTTTTGGGTACAGTAGCATAAAAAACAAGTATCAGCCTTTACTGTGAATTCAGTGAGGTAATATGGTTGGTGTAAACGTTAATACCACTAAAAGAGTTTTTTTGTGTGCTAATCTATTTTTACATTTAAGCCTGGAAAAAAAATGTAACCATGTTGCCAATGAAAACCAAAAAAATCTTTTCCTGTAACATTTCTGCTGGCTGACACATCATGCCTGCAAATAATAGTCTTTCTAAAAAACCTTTACTTTACACAACCCCAGAAGAACAAATAAGATATGTGCCACCTTAAAAACATTTACCAGAATTTGGACACTTTGGCAATGCAGTATAGAACTTCCCAATGCATAGACTCCACTCTCCAACTAAATAACTCTTCTATATTATATTAAGGCTGAGGTAGGAACTCAACCCCACATCACTACTTTCTGCTTGAAATACACTACAGTGAACTGTGATTATGAGATTTGTTTCTCAAAGAGAATAATTAGAACTGGTTTTTCTTATCCTGTGTTATATTCTAGCACATATAATGAAGACCATCTTCTGAAACTGGTAACAAACAAAATGTGAAGCCCATTTTAAAGAGAAATTTCAACAGGAACATATTTTGTTGATGTTAATGAATACAGTTTCCCAGGCTCAGAAGAATGTCCTAGGAAGGACTGGAATGAATTCTGAGTAACTGCTACAAACAATGGTTTAATATAATCTAAGGTAATCAAATATTTCTTACTCAAATTATCACTGGAAAGATATGCACACTATGAAAGCTAGGGAAAGTAGATTCACTTGCTTCTTGGCTCACTTCACACAGGTGCATGAGGCAGAAAAAGCCCACCAAAAAACTGAGCCCACTAGATTTATTTATTTATATAAAAATAAGTGCTGTTTATCTTAAAATTCCTTCCCTTTGTGGAAGGGGGAAGTGCTGGGGAGTGCCATACACAATACACTAATTACAATCACTTTCTGCTTCAATAAAGGAAATACAAACTTCCTGCCTTGGCAAAGGTTAGAATGTATCAAGCAGGTGGGAAAAGGACCACGTAAGTGTCTAGACAGAAATGTGGAGGAAAAGTATTTCCTAAATTTTCTATTCATGTGCTAATCCAGAAAGTGGACTACATATGTAAAGAGAACTGCCTTAATTATTGGTTCTTCTTCTATGATAATTATATTTTAATTATGATAATTGTATTTTTAATTATTTGAATACCAAAATGTAAATTATCTATAATACTCCAAAAAGTTCTGACACTTGTGGTCACAAGACTCTTCACCTTCTGCAGGTAAGAAGTTAAAATTAGTCTTCTAGGCATACTATTATAATTTGGTTAGTAATTACTCCATACATATTCTTCCTTAGTCTTCCAAATGCATCTATATTGCTATGAAATCATTGCTGAGTATTGCTATTACTGAGTGGGCACTTCACTCGAAAGGGAACCTTATTACTTAATCTAGCACTGAAATGTTATCTGTTAAGAAAGCAGAAATGTTTCCAAGATGGAAGATGATACATGAATACAAAAGTCTATAGACATATTTTGATTAAATAATATTCCCAGGATAAAAGATTTCCAGTCAATTATTATGTTCTCAAGAATATATCTGGGACTATCAGTCAACTTATATGTTCTACATAGTCCTGAAAGTTTTATTGGGGAAATAAAACCTTAGAGCCACCAACTCTTTGCAGATCAGTAAAGGCCCAGTACAACCCCCAAATACTTGAAGATTCCACTCTTGGACAGTAAACATCAAATGAAAAACCACAGATCAATAACATAAAACCTTTTATATTGAAATTATGCAACTAATGTTGCATGTGCTATCTTCACCTTTCAGACAGTTTCTTTGCACTGTGCTCTATGCACTTATCTACACATTTTCAGATTAGAAACTCAGCTTTTTAGACCCAAACATCTTTATCTTTATGTCTTTTGGGTGTAGTGTCTACAAATATTCATAATCTATAGGAAGTGATGCTATACACACAGAGAAAACCTACATACATGACATCACACTCACTGACAGTCTACTTTGCTTCCAGGCACACGGATCCACACGAATGTTGGAATGAGTAAAATTCCAAAGCAGCTAATTTAAGTAGAACTGGATGAGAAATTAGGTTGCTGTTTGAGGAATACAGTGTTTTCCATCAACTGCATGATTGTACAAGTATGACTGGTTTTCTCTGCCCAGCTGAGAACGAGGCTAGTTCAACAAGGTAAGTCTCTCATGGATCATTTTGAAACAGAGGAATAGAAAGAAATTCTGTAGAGGAGAGAAAGAAGAAATTCCCCATATAAGTGGCCTGAGCAGCATCCCACAGGTCAGTTCCAGGCAGACTTCTTCCCTGGTCCTCCAATGCCTAAAGCCCAACAGCTGAACATTACTCATCAGATTTACCACTGTGTCCTTACAAAAAAGGAAGCATGCTGTTCTAACATAGCTATTAGAAATGGCTGCTGCAGTCACACAGACCACAAAGTGGATGACAAAACTGCAATCACGCTCCTGCTTACGGAGCAGTTAGATTATCATGCCTTCCAGAACCATCATATAAACTCAAAAAATTCTGCAGTGCAAAGTTTTGTATGTTGCAACCATCACACAGTCTCTGCAAAGAGAGAACAGTAGACTCTGGCTAGTCAATAGGCCCACAATAATTGGTGCATGAGTGTCCAACAAGATGAGATTTGCCAGTTAAAAAAACAAAACAAACAAACAAAAAATACCAAGAAAGAAACTTAAGAACACTTTGAAGATAATGGAGAATTTTCTAGGATTTCAGTGAGTGTAACAGCATAAACACATTTATCTTACTTCAATGCTTTTTAATTGTTAATTAAAATACACTTCAAAATTTCAGGATTTTTTTTTACTGAAAAAAATATTCTTGACTCAGAAAGCTGCAAGGAAAGTTATGTGACATATATCTGCCAACTGCTAACAAACTTTACCATGTATCCACCATTGCAATTTTAGGAAAACTGCTACATCAAATTGCAGTGTGTGATAACTTAGTAAATTCTGACTTTGTGATTATCAGATTTCCACTATCTCAAAGATGAAAGGAATCTCACCTCAAAGATGACATCCAACTGTCTCAAAGATGAGGATATGTTTTATCCAAATGAGACACTCCTAATTCCAACAATATCCTACCTGCATATTCCTACATGTTTCAAACATTGCAAGAACATCTGTATATCCCCCACCTCGTATTTCCAGTTTCTTTTATTCAAACTCTTATCATTCTGCCCCCACCTTTTCCCACAGGGTGTCTCCTTCTCCAGGAAAATTAGTACAAGAACATCATTTCACAGACAGTTCTTTCAGGTTTTGTTCCCCAACCAAAAGCAGGATGCAACAACCTCTCTCAGAATCTTGTTCTCACAAGTATTTGCCCCGTTTTCATAGTGAAGTGATTTAGATACAATCAATGGACATATGCTGAGAGCCATTTAACTCTTTCCATGGATTTTTTTTCCATCCTCTTGTTATCAATCCTCTATCTTAATCCTTTTATGTCTGGTATGCATTGTGAATCAGCTCTGGATGTCTGGAAACTGCTGGCCTTTCTTAAAGAACATCATAACTTTTCCCACCCCAGAACGCCAGTGTATCTCTGTGCACACAAACCTGGCAGTGCAGATAAAACTTTTTGCACAGCATGTAATACATCTTACAAAGTTAATTTCAGAAATACAAGGTTTGTTCACAGGAATCATGGTTTCAGTTCAATATAGCCACAGAATACCACGGAAAAACAGCTTCTTTACCTCAAAGCCTAATGAAACATTGACTGTGTCCACTCCTATTTTTAGCTGTGTGTTCTGCAGTGCCATATTCCTTAATATAAAGCTGACCCAAATGTTCCAATAGCAGACGTTGGTTTCTCTTTGATAGCCAATGCATATCTCTGCTTTCCAAGTTTCTGTAAACACATCATTATAAAGAAGGCCAGTCTTACTTTTCCCAGCCTTCTTTCTAATTATGTGCCTACTGCCAGGAAACTTTCCTTTTTTCTTTTTTTTTTTTGTCTTCACTACTAAAATTTAAACAAACGTCT
Source organism: Zosterops lateralis (assembly GCF_965231275.1). Lineage (NCBI taxonomy): Eukaryota > Metazoa > Chordata > Aves > Passeriformes > Zosteropidae > Zosterops > Zosterops lateralis. Next base: position 38,830,505 of record NC_139766.1, read on the forward strand.
AATCCGTGCTGCAGACTTGGAAAAGAAAGGAAAAAAAAAAAAAACCTCCAAAGCCTCCTTACAAAGTTACAAGTTGCAAAGTTACAAAGTAACACCAAATTCCTTTCGACAATCAGTGACAAACAGAAAAAAAAAAAAAAATTTAGCTACAGGAGTACACTAATCACCAAATATGTCTTTCTTATAGACATATGAGAATTGTGAAACATATGAGAATTATAAAACATATGAGAACTGCAGTGTTTTGTTTAATTTCGGTAAGAAGCTGTAGCAGATCTAAAAGATCAAGTCTCCTGCCCATTTTACCAACTCCTCACTCAGAACTCTCACTGGGTTCCTACAGAAGGCTGGGACAGAGAAGGCTGGGAAGGCATTCCCAGTTTACTGCCCTGTGGTGTTTGTTAAGGGCTGATTTTGCAACTCTTGGGCTGCAGAGATGCAGGGAGCCCTGCCGCCACAAAAGCATCCTTTCTGCCTCTGGAAACACCGAGGAGACGGCAAATAAAGCGCATCAGCCAAACCCGAACGCGACTACAGTAGATGAGGCAAAGAAAAGAGCAAGAAAGAGTAGAAATACTGGAAAGAAAGGCGGTCAGAACGATCCCATTACAGCATGAGTTCATGCGCCCTGACCTTTCGCCTTCTATCACCGCTTCTGAAGAAGTTGGTCACTGCGAACTCCTGAAAGCTCTGTCACCTTACCTGGGCGGGCAGGGCAGGGCAGGGCAGGGCAGCTCTCTCTCTCACATGCCCCAGCGCGGCGTTCCCGGAGCGGAGCGGGGCCCGCAGGTACCCGGGGCTATATAGGCGGGCCTGGGGCTTTATAGGGCGGGCTCGGGGCTCAGCTCGGGCCGTGACTCACTGAGCTCGTCCCACTCCAGCTTCACGTTAAGAGTCCCGCGGCCGGCCCGGGAGGCGGGACAGGGCTGAGGGACCGGGAAACCCGCCCCGAGTCGCCACAGGGATGTTCCTCCTCCCTGCTGCCCCTCCCTTGGAGCTGCAAGAACTGTGACTCTGTGGTACACAAAAAGTCCCAGAGTCCCAGGCTGGAAGTTCACTTCTTCCCTCCAGGAATATCCACAGCCAGCAGAAAAGCTCGAGAAGGCGTAGACAAACATCCCAAGCTGTTCCATGTCGCCATACAGCTGCACCATAGTGTTGCTAGGAGGATTGACATAAGCAAAAGTTTCCGTGATTGCCACATCATTTTTGTCTGAGTTACACGGCAGGTGGGATGGCTACACGTTTAATGTAAAACTGAAGGAGAGATGGCTCAAGCCCTTTAATATTTCTGTGTTCTTCTAAAATAACACTTATGCCACTGCTCATCACTACACCGAGACCCCAAGTGTTCAGATTAAACTGAATTTAAAACTTTTTTCAGAAAAAAAAGTATCATGTTATGGCAGTATAGTCATCTGTTTTACAATTAGTCTCCTGTCCCTTTTTCACCTGCCAAAGAATAGCATCAGTGATCAGAAAAAAATTACTGTATGATATAAAAATCTAGGGTTTTTTATCTAATTACACAAATTAAAAACATTCCAGAGTGTCAGTTACTCTAAATGCATTAATTACTGCTACATATTCCATTAAGGCATTCATTTGAAGGTAGATAATTATTTTTTCCCCTTTTTTTTTTTTTTTTCTTCTTTTTTTTTTTTCCCACAAGGAGATAAAGAGTGTCAGATTTCTGTTGTTGGTTCATACCCTTCCTACCATAAGCCACTCGGTCTGGATCCAGTGCTTTCTCACAGGTTACATCCCAACATCAGTTTTTATAAGCAATCATAGAACACACCTAATCACTAGTTGTGTTGATCTACTTAAACATTTATTTAAAACAAGATAGATAATCTCAAAAGATACATCAATAAAATCACCATTCTCAATTCCATGCTTGGCCCATGGAGGTGATCAGTGGTATCACTTGCATTCTCTACCTCATGAGCAGGAAGTTAGTGTATGAACATGCTGCTTTCTATCTCTCTGTTCAACATTCTGGACAATAGTTAGAAGATTTTAGGGCAGATGAAAGAAAGAGTGATCCTCTTTCTTCTCTGAGCTCCAGTTTGCAAACAGTGTGTATTATAGTTCAGCTCTGCATGCTTGGAAATCTGTTTGATTTACAAGAACATCACCATAACTATTTTCCCCCTACTGGTATGAACCTCCAAAGTGAGCAAGACCTCTACTGGAGAAATTTCATCCCAGAGTGGACAATGCAGGACAAGGTAGCACTGAAAATTTCTCTGCTTACTCAACCCCTTTCCCACCATTTCACCAATGGGGAGATGCTTTACTCTCCCCACCCTTTTTCCTAACCGGCAGCATTCCTCTATTCTTCCTGTTATATTCTGGAGTGATTGGCTGATGTGGAGTGAGTTCTGAGTCCTTAAGAGGGCTTAATGGTACAAAGACAAAAGGAGTATCACTCATGACTGACCAGGTCTCTCTATGATTTCTGGTAGGTGTGCTTGCAGAGAATAGTATTTTATCTAAAAAGCAGAACACAGTTCTGTTATGGCCTGTAACAGCTGCAGATAATGTAACAGACACAGCAAAGAGCAGACTAATGTACAGTAGGAAAGGTCTATGATAAACATCACTTGGATTTCACATCTCTTGACTGCACTCTCTCCTTTGTATTTGATTATAACAGATTGAGATAATACTGCATCAGAGACATGCATTAAGAAGTTCTCCAACATTTCTTCCGTCACAGCTCTTAAAATTTTTGCACATAAGAACTTTCTGTCTGTGTGTATGCATATGTTCAGTTCAGGGTGATGGGAGATGAAAGCAGAGACAGCTTGTGCACATCAGCTTAGTTCAAGACACTTGCTTTTCTCTAACTCCACAGCGTATTCAGGCATGGAAAGTGAAAATGAAGCTGAGCTTACTGGAAAACAAGCATGAGGCACATTGTGAGATTAAGATCCAAAGAAAAAAGAAGTAAAACCATATGTTTAACTTAATATGATCTGTGATTCTTTCTTGTAAACAACTTTGCCTATAATTCCAGTCCCAGGAACATTTGTTTCTGGTTTAAGGAGTTTCCAACGATATCTACAGCATGACTGGCAAACTGAAATGAGGGAAACTAATTTAGACATAAAGAGACAATTGCCTACTCCAATTAAGTCCTAATATTTAAAAGAAATAATTGAAACATAATTATAATGATAACAAACAGCTTTTGGAAAAATGCAGTAAAGGAGCCCAACAATTAATTTCTGTGGACCAGGGAAGATAATGGTAGATGTCACTAGTAAAGCAGGCAAACATCAAACTGCCCCAAGTTTTCTTGCTAGCATTTGTTCAAACTTTGAGAAGCTTCACAAAATTAAGATTTACTTTTCAAATCACCCTGTAAATAAAATGAAATGAGTACTGTTTAAAGAACAAAAACTAAAAAGGATGCCTTCAGGAAAGAAAAGCTGAAAATGCAGAGAAAACCTTACACTAAATAATCACATCCTCAGCAATGAGTGAAAATGACTCAGTGGACTTCATGAGAGAGTCTGTCGAATTCTTAAACTATTACGGAATAATTTGTAGCATTAAAATACAATCTTTTTGCCTGCAGTGTATCTTCAGTGAAGGAAGTGTATTTTAATTGTGCACATATATTTTTATTCACAACAGCTGTTTTCCAGGTGCTACTATAACACAAAAAACTACACACTTCTGTTTCCTTTCTTATCTTTGCCTCCTTGATTTTTCCTCATTATGATATGCAAATTTTAGCATTGTAGCTGCTGAGTTAACTGAGACATTTAAAGCTATACTGAAGTGTGCAATTCTGAGCACACTAGTTAAGACCACAACACTCAAATTTTTAAAATCAAAACGGGATGTTTTGACAAAAGAAAAAAAAATCCAACAAATGAAACTTAAAAATTTTGAGATCTAGGAAGGAGTTGTGATTGAGATTCAAATGGTGTTTTCTAATGAGGGAGACACATGATATGAGATTCTTTTGGTCTTAAAAACTGGAAATTAATGGAAGAATATAGGTGTGTCTGTAAATCAACCCAAATAGTATTCAGCTAGCCACAATGCAGCTTTGCATCATATTACAGTTCAAACATCATTAAACTCAGATGGAAATGTCAGTAAAACAGACCCTGAAGGACTGACTAGAAGAGGGAATTGGAAGAGTTTACAAGTTTCTAAACTGATTCATTGCATCTTACTGGATTCAATGATCTATGGAGGCCAGTTCAGTGATCTCCCTGGTTTTCCTACTTAAGGGAAATGAATCCCATTTACACTAGCTGTGCAAAATAAGCTTTGGCATGCCAACCATTGCAGATTTTAATTTTTTTTTAATTTAAAACAACAACAAAAAGTATCTCCATAAAACTACATCACCTCTCATACTGTACTTGACAAAAAAGTCAAAGCTTTTCTTCATAGCATTGAATGAGGATTCCTAAGCCAGGAACAAGACATTGATTTTCTTGGAATGTGTGAGAATTTGAGATTTCTCTAGAAGGCCAGAATGCAAAATTAGGATTTTCCAAAACTGAAAGTGACTGACTATATGAAATGACTGACTCTGAAATGGTAGCTACCAAACGTGCCAGTCAAAAGCATTCAGCACTATTTCATGTATCCTGTACTACCTAACCTGGCTGGTGTTGGCAGACACTGAGGTAGGAACTGTAAATTGCTTTGTCTGGTATTATTTCTGTTTGGTGAAATTCACAACGTCTGAACTAGAACTTCCAAGCTGTTTGTGGCTTTTGTTGTACTTAGCACTTCTGGAAAACAAAAGATCACATTTGTTGCAAGAAAGAATATTATTAGGCAAATATTTCCCATCACTTCCAATTCTGCAAATACACACCATAAAGTTATGTGCTTTACAAAAAGGAAAACACAGCTAGGGCCAACACCTGATAGCAAATCATACTGCAGCCTCTGATCTAGGAAAACATGATTCAACAACAACAACAAAATAATGTTGTCTAAACTTTTAACAATACCAACAGGAAAACAAAAATTAGAAGCTGCTATTGCTGAGACAATTTTCATAAGGCAGGAATTACCATTTTTGTGGAAATACACCTACACTTGCATGTGTATGTACATACATGGTGACAAAGTGACTCACATTTAAGTCGTTTGTTATACCACTATTTCACCTTTCAGACTAAAACAGCAAAGGTCCTCAGGGTAAAAAATTAAATTATATTGATCAGGCTTACTGTGCAACCCCTATGACAGCATAGAGAACAACTGTGGGTCCACTATGTAGCACTTTCAAATAAGGAACAGTGATGGTTGAACAACAAGCGTATGGAGAAGTCAAGTATCCCAATGACTTCCTGAAGTTCCTAGACACTTCAGTACCCACATGATTGGTCTGTTTTATCCATGAGTAATACATGAGATTTCCTGGCCTACAGAACTACTGATACAGCAATGTGTGAGAGCTCTGGAAATTATAACCTAGAAAATGTAACCTAGAAAAATCCCCATTCCCTGCTCAGGCTTTATTTCATAATAAAACTGACATAATATCTTTCAGCTGTGATACTGAAACTCACTTTTACAAACATTGCCATGGATTTATGACAGGTCTACCTGTGTTTTCAGATGCTAAAATTGTTAGAAGGTTTATAAAAAGTCACAGATGATTACAGCAATTTGAATGTCACCTGTAAGTCCTTCCCAGTTCTGAACTCAAATCTCAACGCTACATTCCCTTCTTTAATAGCCCTGATAGGGCAATAGTGAGTGTGTTGTATCTTTCAATTAGCTACACTTCAGTAACTTACAGCTGCTCTAATTGTGAGGCCTGTCAGGAAAGATAAAGAAGCTGTTTCTTCTGAGCCAGGCTTCCCTACAGTATTTAAAATGTTTTTCAGTAGCTGTTTATGAGCTAATCTTGTCACAATTTCAAGATCAAGGCATAACTTACTTCCTTTCATCAGGATGTCAAGCTCACAGTGCATGTGATTGTTTGCTGTAAAGGCTGTGACTTTAGGACACATTCTCTTGCTAAACCAGAGCAAACCAGGCCAGTATGTTAAATGTTACTGCTGGAGTTTGTGCCCACAGCTATTCACTTTTCTCTATTTTAGGTTTCACACACTCAGCAGAGATTATAATTCTTCCTTCGGAGTATTTGTTGTGTGGATTTTTCCTGCTTGAAGTGAGTCTGAAGTAGAAAAAGTGAACGGTATTCCATGTGTTTTTCCACCAGGAATAAGACCTTTTAACTCCAGCCCATATAAGTAGGTAAAACAACATCCCAAGGCAATGGATCGCAGGGCATGAATTTTACACCTAGCTTTAAGCCAGTAACTAACTTGCATTTCTGAAATACTAAAATATTTCCCCATCTTTTGTGTTGTTAAGAAATGCTTTTTTATCCGAATTGTCAGGACAGTTTTAGGGTTTTCTAGCACTTATTTTCTTTCTCTTCTCTCTTTCCCTACTGCTGTTCTTAACTGCAAAGATACCTCTCTCAGGGTGCCTGTGTACCCTTTCTAGATGAATTTCTAAGTTTTAGAAATTAGAATTAGAACACTAGAGCAGACAAAAGCTTATGTTTTTGTAATGCTCGAAATTATCTGCAATGGGACTCTTCTTTCCCCCTGGCAAAGGATGACTCATTTATCTCCAGCCTGCAACCAAAGACCCCTCCTTTCTAAACAAAATTCTGTGGAGAGCTTTCAGAAACACGAGAAAATATGACAAACGCAGCTTGAGTTGTTAACTTTGCTGGCCGGAGATCACAGGAGGATCCAGCCAACCTCCATCCCCTGCACTCACCACTCTGTTAAAACAACAGAGAGCTCCCTGCACACAGAGCGCTCCCCTGGCATCCTCCTCCGCTCCTATTCTGAAATCCTGCAGCTCCAACTTCCTTATTTGGCTGCCGGGACTGTTCTTTGTCTGGCTGAGCCCCCCGGCCCCGGCGGGCCACCCCGGCCATGCCCATGTAAGGAGCACTGACCGGGCTGCTCCAGGGGCTGGGCTGCGCCCGGGGCTGCGGGCAGTGCTGGGGCTCCTTCTGCTCGCCCTGGGCTCCCTCTGCTCAGCCTGGGCTCAGCCCGGGCTCCCTGTGCTCAGCCTGGGCTCCCTGTGCTCAGCCTGGGCTCAGCCCGGGCTCCCTGTGCTCAGCCTGTGCTCAGCCCGGGCTCCCTGTGCTCTCCCTGCGCTCTCCCTGAGCTCCCTCTGCTCTCCCTGAGCCCCCTCTGCTCTCCCTGAGCTCCCTCTGCTCTCCCTGAGCTCCCTCTGCTCTCCCTGAGCTCCCTCTGCTCTCCCTGAGCCCCCTCAGCTCAGCCTGGGCTCCCTCTGCTCTCCCTGAGCTCCCTCAGCTCAGCCTGGGCTCCCTGAGCTCTCCCTGAGCTCCCTCTGCTCTCCCTGAGCTCCCTCTGCTCTCCCTGAGCTCTCCCTGGGCTCCCTCTGCTCTCCCTGAGCTCCCTCTGCTCTCCCTGAGCTCTCCCTCTGCTCTCCCTGGGCTCCCTCTGCTCTCCCTGGGCTCCCTCTGCTCTCCCTGAGCTCCCTCAGCTCAGCCTGGGCTCCCTGAGCTCTCCCTGAGCTCCCTCTGCTCTCCCTGAGCTCCCTCTGCTCTCCCTGAGCTCTCCCTCTGCTCTCCCTGGGCTCCCTCTGCTCTCCCTGAGCTCCCTCTGCTCTCCCTGAGCTCCCTCTGCTCTCCCTGAGCCCCCTCAGCTCAGCCTGGGCTCCCTCAGCTCAGCCTGGGCTCCCTCTGCTCTCCCTGAGCTCCCTCAGCTCAGCCTGGGCTCCCTGAGCTCTCCCTGAGCTCCCTCTGCTCTCCCTGAGCTCCCTCTGCTCTCCCTGAGCTCTCCCTGAGCTCCCTCTGCTCTCCCTGAGCTCTCCCTGGGCTCCCTCTGCTCTCCCTGAGCTCCCTCTGCTCTCCCTGAGCTCTCCCTGAGCTCCCTCTGCTCTCCCTGGGCTCCCTCTGCTCTCCCTGAGCTCTCCCTGAGCTCCCTCTGCTCTCCCTGGGCTCCCTCTGCTCTCCCTGAGCTCTCCCTGAGCTCCCTCTGCTCTCCCTGGGCTCCCTCTGCTCTCCCTGAGCTCCCTCTGCTCTCCCTGAGCTCTCCCTGAGCTCCCTCTGCTCTCCCTGAGCTCTCCCTGAGCTCCCTCTGCTCTCCCTGAGCTCCCTCTGCTCTCCCTGAGCTCTCCCTGAGCTCCCTCTGCTCTCCCTGAGCTCTCCCTGGGCTCCCTCTGCTCTCCCTGAGCTCCCTCTGCTCTCCCTGAGCTCTCCCTGAGCTCCCTCTGCTCTCCCTGGGCTCTCTCTGCTCTCCCTGAGCTCCCTCTGCTCTCCCTCTGCTCTCCCTCCCTCTGGGCTCTCTCCTCTCTCCCTGCCCGAGCCGCGTCTGCAAAACGCTGGCAACAAGACAAAGGAACACGAAGCGCTGAAGTTCCAGTGTAAAAACTCGCAGATTCCTGTCATGTTTTCCATTGTTCTTTAGGACAGGTTACAGCGTGTCCCTGTGGGGATTTCTGCAGAGAAAAGGAACCCCTCAACACTGCTATTATTTTTAAAAAAGTTATTATTCTGTTATGCTACGTGAAGAAAGAAAGCCAGACTAGTTTTACCCTTAAAATATCCCAAAACTTTTAAAAGTAGCTATTATAAATTACAGCTAACCTGCAGGAAGACAGTGAAATTTGCTAGGGGAACACTCCCTACTGTTGCTTGATACTTGGTTTTAGTAACACTTCAGGAGAAAGAATTGGCAGTCAAACTGTACATGTCCATAGAAGAGCCACAGCAAGCAAGAAAGAACACTTAAATAAAAACAATTAAAAATTAAAAACAATTAAAAATTAAAAACAATTTAAAAAACACAACCAAAAACCAGTCCTGCTGGTCACTGTATTTTTTTTTGTTCACATCTTTTTGATTTAGTCTTTTTAAAGTCGATTTATGTGATAGCTTTTTTTTTTTTTTCTTTGACAAATATTAAGGAATCCTGTAGGAAGGGATTTCTTTCTTTAAATTTAAATGAGAAGATGATAACAGCTCAGGAGAATATATACTGAATATGTCCACACTGACAACTGAAACAAAAGTTGATCCACAGAGATCTAGTTATCTAAAGAGCTTGTTGAGCTGTTACTCCTTAAAAGGAGTACCCTTAACAAAAGTAGTGATTTACAATTAGTAAAAGTGTTCTGAGACAGTCCTTTCATCCAGTGTGACAAGAAACATTTTGGAAAAAAATCAAAGGTATAGCTAAATTTCAAACTTTCTAATTCTGTCTGGGAAACTGGAAGCATTTTGGTATTTCTCAATATGGTTCCTTAGTATTAAGTTCTGAAAACAAGTCCTGAAATAATGCTAAAACTCCTTCCATTGATGCCAGCTCCCGTGGATGTTGGGTGAAGCAGAAAATAAATTGCAAACTGGAACAGAGAGCACTGCTTTAAGGCACTGATGTACAGGGCAATAGTGACTGGTCCTGGGCACAAGTGCATGAAAATAATAATTACAGAGAATACAAAGGTGCATTTATAACCACCTTCCTTGAAGACTCCAGCTGCAGCCAAGTCAGTTGTACTTTCAGATCAACAGAAAACCAACTCTGCTATTTTTATACCACATTCTTGCCCTCAACAGAGGCCTGAACTAGTTTGTTTACTTATGACAAACTCTCAAACTAGAAAAAAATAAGGAAACAACTTAATAAAATAACAGAAGAATGAACATATTGACGACATCATAATTACATTACATATTTAAATTAGCACACTAAAATTCACCTCAGGAAAAAACCAAACAAACCAAACAATTTCAGCAAAAATAAGAAACATACAGGAACAATTTAGGAGAATTTACGCCCAGAAAGATCAAGTTATAAGTTGTCTGTTTCAAGATTAATGTAAAGAAAACATTTCTAACTGACAACGAAAATGCTAAAACAAAAATTGAAAATGCAGAAATACTTTAAGAATAAATAAAAATAAGGCCATAAAGATATAGCATTGTCAAACAGTAATTTAAAATGTGATTTTTAATGGAGCTCATCCTTTCTACTGCTAAAGGCTGCAGAAGTACCAGTTTATTTCAGAACTACTCCATCATCTTCAGCAGGTGTTCAGGCTACTGACAAATAACTCACTGCTGATTCTGCAAGCAATTTACTGTCCAGGCCCTGTCACTTGACATCAGTTCATCTGAATGGAACAAATGACACCACCAGAGATGTTCAGGGTAGGAGGACATACCCTTTGACGTGCTGTTCTACATTTGATCTTCTGCAAGCAGCAGTATGTCTCTGCTGCAACAGAAACTGGTAATGCTCTCAAGAAAGCTATCTAAAAATCTTAAGATAAATGCATATGAAAACTTAGGTTTCTACCCTTGCAGAAAGGGTGAACTCCCAGAGGTCTGGAAGTTACTACTGAACTCACTTTCAATGAAAGTTCCAGTTCTCTCTCTGACTGGTCAAACAGGTTTCAAAGTACAGGTTTTGTCTCTAAATACTCCAGATAGCTAAACTGCTGCCACTGACCCCAGTGGCAATCCTTCATGTGCAAGTATATTTCCATGCAAGTAGAGCAGATCTGCTCCCCATGCCATCTTCTCATTTTGGTACCTACCAGTTTGTGCTTCCTAGAAGGCTTTGCATGAGCAGTGGAACAGAAATGTGCCACAAAAGACCACTTCATTAACCCAATGGACCTGAGTAGTTTTATTATCTGAATATGAAAATATTCGGCACCAGCACACAACCACTTATCATGGTTAGAATATTGCCAACAACTGTTTCAACCTCCTGCTTGGAAACACTGAATTCAAAAATTCCAAAATCTTTACTAACACTAAAAGAATTATGAAAACAATGTAAAAAACCTCAGCATTTTATCAGTAAATTAAAACCGATTTTCTGTGCTAATGTTCAGCCTTGTAATAAAAACTACTGGCATTGTAGAATAAGCACTAAAACATTTATTGATACTGTAAAACATACTCAATAACACGTAATTGTATTTCTCAGACTGAACATCTTAACATATTCTGAATGGATAGATACACACACTGATATGTGTGTGTAATGGTAATAAATGTTTTAATAGATCTTCAAAAAATTCCCTGCCGAAGTATGAGACTGTGCGTTGACTTAACTGATAAAACAGGCCCTTTGTACAATAGCCAGTTTGTTCACTAGCACAACTGTCCCACAATAATTACTACACATCAGTTTATGGCTTCAACTGAATTATCATTTAATCTTCATGCATGTTTTTCTGATTATAGACCCATGTAACCAACATTAATTATATAAGAAACCCAGGTGTATTCATATCAAAATAATATCATCAGAATTTTCAGTGCAGAAGTACTAACATTTATCCTGGGAGAGACCTGTATAAAAGCTACTCTGAAATGTAAGGTAGTAGTGAGCGGTCCAAAGTCATCTGTTGGCTTATATTTAGAGCAGCAGTCAAGGACAGTGCACATGTCTGAGAGAGTCGGGCACAAATTTGTGGGAAGAGGAAGCACTATTCTCCATGTGCATAGCTGGCAAGCCCCATTGCATTTAGATCTGGAAAAAATTTGACAACATGCTTTCGTCAGAATGGAGGAAACACACAGAAGATCAGCAGAAACCACTGTCAACTTCAAGTGGATGGCCATTTTCCAGTCTGGTTTTACAAAAAAATACATAACGCATGAATAAATGATAACTAGTGATATCTGCAAGTGTTAAAAAGTAAACAAGCACAGACTATTGTGAGGAGCAGCAGAATGAAATGAAGACGTGAAAAATTAAAGCTGAGTATAAATGGAAACTTGTGTTATTCCATAGTTTGATTCATCTCAGTCTGTTGAGCAAAATAGAATATCGACACATCAGACAGTGCTAAACAGAGAATAAAGCAGCGCTGTAACAAAATTAACTCAACAAACCCAAATAATTTTAGCTTCCTTGGTGCAGTGTTCTAGTGAGATCTTCTTCCTTTGTGGAGTCATATTTGTTGAATGCTCACAAGCTGAATAGAACTTTGAGGAACCAAAATCCACCGTAATGTATAACAAAAAGACATGCATCATTGAAGGCTGGAGCTGTCAAAGTGCAACAGGCTAAAGACTTAATTTTGTCCTTTACAAACCGGGTTTCTTCTTCTTAGACATTAAAACATTTAAAAAAACCAAACTGACCCGCAAAAAACTTCAACAGTAATGTGCAATAACTGATTTTATGGGTAATGTACTCCTTGTGGGAGTTCAGAATTACTTAGAAAATTTGTAGACAAGATTTTTATGCTCTGTTTACATTTTCTGGGAACTTAAGAGAAAACAGTCTGAAATAAGCTGCAGCTAACATGCTACAGGAAATGAAGGAAGAGAACCAGACTTCTCAAGAAAGATTTACATTTATATAATGGTGATGGCTATATTTTGGCTTAGAAAAAGGAATGCAATTGTTCTAAAATACACAGAAAAGCTGTTTACTAGTGTTTCTCACTTAGTGAATCATGAACCGCTCCAACACTGTACACTGCAACAAAATGCTTTTTAAGAGCGTTCTTTCACCATTGCACGATACAGACCAAAACATCTTGCATCAGCAATTCCTCTCTGTATGGCAACCAAAGAGACACTAAACCAGCACAACCCTCACCTCCCCTAAATGTATTGGCGCAAAACCCACCAGGACATTTTCTGTGTTTCCCATGGAGAAAGCATTCAGTCTGTTGGTCAGCAGTAATGGATTCTTGGAAGTGTAATATCTTTTATGAAAGATGTCCACAGCACACTGATAGAAGAACCTGCAATCAGCTTCTCACCACTTTGTAAAATTTCCATTTGTGGGAATCAGGTGCCTTTGAATTTGAAGTTTAGGAGTTAAAATTAATTCAAGGGGTGTGATTACTACATCTTAAGGACATTATAGCATCTCTCACTTCTGTAGAGAATTAATTTATTTGACAGATAATCTGAATAGTGCCAGAAATAAGACTTTTTCTCTACACTAAACTACATCTATATTTGGCTTGATCACAAGCTCTTTTATTTACAAAGAAATAAACAAAACTCCTTGCTACCAAAAATTCAGCTTTGCACATGTTCAGTATGACATTATCATTTCAGCTAGATTTTTTTCCCCTGGGTCAGAAGCCCATGAATCACACACATAGAGTGGCCAATGTGAGACCTTTGGACTGTTCCTGGCTTAGCAGGATTGTTTCTAGACATTATGTTCTGACTCCCAGATAAAAGGCATAAGAACTGAAAGCAAGGAGTTTATCTTGCTTTCGTTCCCAATGCTTGCTCAAGGTGACTACAGGGCAATTTGATGAGATGCTGTATGGTGAGGGAACAGAGATTAAAGGAACTCATAGGAGACAAAAAAAGTAACTTCTTGTATCTGATTTATTAAACCCATTTTCATGTAATTTTTGAGATGTTTGGGTAGAAATGGATGAACAAACTTGTCCAAATTAGTTTTAACTTTGGTTTTAACCCAGTCTTACATGTTCAGCTTCCACAGAAATCCTTTGAGAGAGTTTGCACTGTCTCTTGCTGAGCCTACTCCTATATTTGGGAAGAATCAAGTTTTGCATACATCAGCTATTCAGCTGAGATGAAAATAAACTGCAAAGGGATATAGTGTCATAAAACTTCCTTTCAAGAAAATACTGTAAGACAAATGTTTTTTATACTGCAGTAAGCCTGAATATGAAAATGCTACATTTCATTCAAGCAGGATTATTGGAACAGTTTTGCAAAATCTGTGAAGTGTGACATAAACCTGCAGGTTTTGATGCCTTCCTAAGATGTATTTTTCTTAATCTAAATTACTTCACTTTAATCACTTTATTTTTGCCATCTAGTTTCCAGTGAATGCTGGGTATTTTTTCCCATTTCTTTTTTTACCATGACCAGAAATGGTAAAAAGATTGTGCCATACATTTGAAAATTTTTGCTGTTTCTTCTTCAATTTCGATAAAAACTTTACCCCTCTCACTATGCAATTCTGTTTTAAAAAGGTTGTTTTCACTTTAAACTCAATGAAAGCAAGCAATAAAATGTCCACACTTCTGTTGTAGGATAGAAATATTAACCTGCAGATACACAGAAGATTCTGAAGTCTTCTACATATGTTTCTTCTCTAAAAGAATACTTTTGATTGTTAAAGTGAAAATTTAAATAAAAACAGAACTGGAAGTATCTTTAAAAACAAGGTTGAACAGATATTGTGAGGTATCCTGTGGTAAAATATTTTGAAAATTCAATGACGAAGCAGATATATAGAGTTTCTTAAAGGCATTGAAATTCTATGTATCAGTATAGGTTTTCATTAGGTACAATAACTTTGCAATATTCAGTTTCTGGAGCTTAAAAAGACCATCCTCTGTAAAAAAAACAAAAATCAGAATTTTGGCAGATTGTTGGGTTTTTTGCCTTATACGAGTTGTTATGAATGTCACTTTGCTTTCACATGGTTTTACTAGTTTTTAAGATCCTACCTGAATTTGTAACTAGGCTTTAAAATTAAAGGGGACTAATAAGGAGAATGGAGTAGATAAAAAAGGTGCTAAGGTGCTTCAATATTCTCCTTTCTACAGCATTAGGCCATGAGAGAGACTTCTCTTTGACAAAGCTGAGCAACATGCAACTGCTGTTTTCAGAACATGACAAAGGCTGTGATGTGAAGTTTGACTGAGGAGTACTGCTTGCTCAGTCTTGGGGAAGGTTTCCTCACCCGAGATTTAACTCGTTTAAAGTCCTTGGCCCTCTAAAAGCCCCGAGTCGCGTTGGTATAAAAAAGTGGGAGTCCTCAAGGCCTTGTTTTCAGGTTTCTCATGTTGTTTATTATTTGATATCTCAGAATTTTCTCCGCTCCCAGCCAAGGTCTGGACAGTGGCTGAGACAAGAGGGGACTGCCCCTGATGGGACATCACCTTACATTTATACAGATAGTTACGTGTAGGTTATTTACTATTTTGTACCAATGCCTAGTGCTTACACTAAAAGGGTCATTTCTACTTTGACCCAGTCCACTCTCACTACCTTGTGTCATCACCACCCCAAAAGATGGAGGACGAGGAAGAAGAAGAAGGACACGAGGTACCAGCCAAATTCCACCATTTTGTCCCCCATTTACCTTTATTCTATGAACCCTAAAACTACTGAATTTTTCATCTTCTGCGCTAAACTACTGTTTTCACATCCTGGTGTTTTGCAATTCCTCTTTCTGTGTCAGAAGCCTCTCTCATGGACTAAAATCAAACCCAGTGTCTTCCTGGGCTCTGTGCCAAGGTCTCCAAACCCCCTGGACCAGCTCCACTCCCCCCTGTCCAGGGCTCAAATTCCCTTCCCCGGGTCCCAGGTCATCCAAGGGGATGTTCTGGACTCTGACAGCTCAGGGATGTCATATCTCAGCTACAACTTTTGGTCAAAGTTCCTTTGAGAAGATGTACCCTGAAAGGAGTACTGCAGGCCAGAGCCTAGAGATGCCAAAAGTTTCATGAACTTCTACAAGTACCCACTGTGAAGACAAGTGCAACTGCAGCAGTCATTCTTTGGCAGCAAATTCAGTTCATGGTACCACAGTTATCTGGGTGAATAATTACTTACACATTCACATACAGAATTATTTATATCATTACACATATCAATAGGTACAAACAACAAATGAAACTATATTTAAATATCTCCAGAAACAGCAACCACACCAAAATGAGTCTTGTCTTTTCAACGACTAAAGGAGCAAAGCTGAGCACAGACCTCTGAACTGTTTGCTGCACACAAACTCCCCTTATTGCTGGCAGGCCTTTTCACTGGCACACAAGGAAGTCAGTATCTCATTATTACCCTAAATTATTTGCTCTTCCTTGCACCTTCTGCTTTATATTTTAAGGATCTTTTGTGCCCCTCAGCTCACCTTAAAGCCCACCCTTTCTACAATTCTTTTTTAGATTTTGGATACAGTTAGCTGGGTAACCACACCAGCTCACTCTTCAAAACCATGCCTGTCTGACTGATTTATTTGCATCACTATCTCCTGGCTTGTTCTTCTAAGAAATACTGTATAGCTTCCCTTACTCAAGTACACATTCCAGAGAATACAACACACAGGGAAGTGAGGAAACAGTCCCACGTGTATGTAAAAGACAATACAGTATTTTTATTCCTTTTTGAATTACCCAGTAAGCTATGAGAAAAAAACATGCCCTAAATAATACTGCCAGGAAAATGATATTATCATTAGTATGGTGTGATACGTGATCTGGGACGTGATTCTCAAAAAATTAAATAAGTCTGATAAGTCTAATCACTAAATATAGTTTCTTATAATACTTTAATTAGATATTGCCTGGACAGCATCCCATACATTCTGCAAAAAACCCCATATAAGCAAAGGTCTGGGCTTTTAAAACAAGGAGCTGCAATTCTGGTCACTGGTCTGAGAAACTAAAACATGAATCACTTCTGAGAATGGTAAAAGAAAAAAAGAACCAAACCACTGGTCACCAAATAAAAGATGAATCACTTCAGAAAATAGTGAAAGGAAAAAAACCCAAAAAAACCCCAAACCAAAAAACCCAAAGAGAAGGAAAGGAAAAAAAAAAACAAAAAAAAAAAAAAACAAAAACAAACAACCAAACAACAACAACAAAAAAACCCCAAAAAACCAAAACACCCAAACCCCTCACACTTCAGTAAAACCTATAAGAATCAACTGGCTTCAGACCAAAAAAAATGCTAATGGAACATATATTACCTAAGAAGAAGTGAAATAAGTTGCCAAGAGCCATGGAAGTTCTTTAAGACAAATACTCATTGTACAGGGAAAAGAAAGCAATTCCACTGGACCATTTTCCAAATGCCTGATCTTGCACTCCTTGCACAGCCTAATTTCCTTTAAAGTTAGGAGTTTAGGCTACATATTGGGGTTATATAACTATAAGACTATTTGTCTTAAAAGACAAATCAAAGTAGTACAAAGCAAAATATACACAAACCCAGGATTAGGGAAAAAACCCCATAGCTAGACAAAATCTCTAGAAATTTGGAAAGAAAGCTGCAATGAAAATAGTTAGAGGTGAGGTATATTTCTAATCTCTTTCCCTAGAACTGGAAAAATACTGAGGGGGAGGAAATTCAGAGTAAAAGGGGGTGAAACTGTGAAAGTTAAACAGTCTTGACAAAAAGAGAAATATTTGAGTAGCATTTCCTTAACTACTTTAAAAGGGAGTAAACTAACCAAATGCCATCTGAAATTGGCTGTATGCCCACCACTTTGGTTGACTTTAGGGTCAGTAAGGCAGAGGACAAAAGCTGAAAAATCAATACAAATATAACTAAAACAGATGGAATTTATTATAGAGCAGCTGGAAATGCAAAGAAAGTATTGTGTGGATCCATATCGATGGAGTAACTTTGAAAAATATTCTCCAAGTATGAAAGTGTTTTACAAAACAAACAACTTTAAGAAGTGATGTTAAATGTAGTCATAGTACAGAAAATAGACTGTTCTACTCTGAATGTCTGGCATAATATTTCTGATCAGTTCAATAATGTTACCTTTCAAATCAGTCCAAACAGACTTGCTAATGAGGATCAATAAATCCTTCACAGGATAATATAGTATCTGTATAACAAAATCCATGAATTGGACAGAAAACAACTGCACAAAATAAAATGTGAATTCTAAGTAGTTTCTGTCCCCCTTGATTTTCTCCTAATACATATTTTGGTTAAATTTTCAGGTATTTTGCAGTTTCAAAGAATTCCTGTAAACCTTTCAAGACATCCATCAATGTCAAGATTTTTATTCTGCAGCAAGTCATGTCAGAATCAACACAATAAATGTTACCACAAAGTATTGCTAATGAGTCACTCATGAAAGTTTTCCAAGGTACCAGTGCACAGTGGACAGTCAGTGATATCTTTGATATCTTGTAAGTTTTATATTTCAACAACCCCTGTTTTAAAATACTCTGTACCAAGAGTGACATGTAAAAGATTTTTTGTTAGGGACATATAGAAGCCACCTTCCACACTAAAAATGGAATTTCCCTGTTGTTTTGGGCCAATACTGGAAAGGTAGTGATCTGGCCAAAAAATTAACACTTTTTTTTCTCTCTCTCTCTTTTTTTTTTTTTTTTCATTTTTTTTCAACTGTATCAGCTACTTAACAGATCTAGTAGTCATGTGGATGGATGATTGCTGGTGCCTATGCAAGAGGAGAAGTTGCAAGGTGGGGTTTGAGGAATACAAGTTTATCCTTTTTGTGGCAAAGTACGGCCCTTGCTGCAGCATAAGCCAGACAAAAAACTACCCACTGAAAACAACATGAAGGAATTAATTCTGCCATGTATCTCCTTAAGGTGTATGTGGCATCTGAGACTTCAGATGAAGAGAATAAAAAACATTTATACTTAGCAAGTAGACAAACAATGCATAAATAATATATAAAATACTTCTTAGAGAAAAGTATAAAACTCAAAGGATAGCAAGTTGATTGAGAAGCAGGTTACAGGTATTTCATTGAGAGGAACTCCACCTACTTAAGAATGCCATGTCATTTCTGAACCAGAGTATGCTTTTATTACCCTCTTTTGTGTGTATTGAGACAAATTCCTTCTGATCCTTCTTTGCAAAGTTAAAAAAAGCCCATCTGACAGCAATGGCACACATGCTCCATTAGATCTTGCAGTCTCCCTGATACGGTGTAGAACAGATTTTCTAAGTAAACATTAGAGGTTACGAATCATATGTTGAATTCTCAGATCAAAACTGGAGAGGTAGATAATCTTTTTTGGATGCTGACATGAATGCTGATGTTGGTAAGAATTAAGAAGAACTTGTGAAAACAACAGATCATGATTACAACAGCACATGTATAACACCTAGGAGACAGATACAAATGGTATTTGAATACAGACATCAATTTAAACAATACTGTTTTCTATAAATTGCTTCTCATATGAATTAATATGGGTGACTGTCATTCTTTAACAACAGTAAGCAGTAGATTTCAAATTCTTCTTTGTATGTATTGAAAAAAAAAGACCACAATATTAACAAATATTACTTCTCTGTTGTTGTTTGTCAAAAAAATCTGTGGGATATTAAATATGCGGGCAGCAAAAAGCCCCATTCCCTCTTTAATCCTGCATCAGGCAGTTCAAGGAGCAGAAGTAGATCCCTACTTGGCAAAGCAGCTTGATTTTTGCATTTCTGTTGCTGGAGGGAGCGGTAATTTACATTACCTTACTCGAGTAAACTTTCCTCACTGACAATGACATTCTCCTTGGGAATGCACTGGTAACTGTACTGCCAGAGAGAAACCTGCCAAGGTACATGCTGCCCATTCTATCCCCCAGCTTCACCAGCTCTATCCCTCTGCAGTCCCATTGAAAGGTCTGGCAACCACAGGTTCCACCTACGGTCACTATTGAGTGTCTGGTGTCTATAATCTATGCTTACTGAGTACAGTAATTAATTAAAACATACAATTTTTTTTCTGAAAGTGTTCATCTCAAGTCGAAAAAAAAATATTACTCAGTCATGTAGCTAAATTCATTTGTGTGCACTGGCCTTAAATCTAAACCACAGTTACTTCAGCTTCGAGTCACTGGACCAAGAGATCCGTAGGGCATCTGTCTGGCTAAATCTCCATGAGACAGGTTATACCTCACTGCAAGGCAAGGGAGGAAGGGAAGCTATCTTGAAAGGTTTTCAAGAACTTCTCTAAGCCTTTCCAACTACTTAGCAACTAACCCTTCAGGATACATTAAGACTAAACTATAATGCTGGGCCAGTTCATGAGAGTAATTTTGACCACAAATAAATTTCAGGAATATTGCTTCATACTTGGTGCAGAACAGATATTGATGTGATGTTGGTCTTGATATTCTACAGGACAGCATCAAACATTTGTCTTGTTTAGATCTTTCCTTTGGGAGCTCCAGCTCTTGACTTTGGTTTGTAAACTAAAGGTCTCCTCTCCTCCCACCTCATGGTTGAGGTACATCACTCCAAAATGTTTGTTAGTTTTGGGTTTTTTTAAAACAATGAAAAAGAACTGAAGGAGATTTAGTAATTATTATATATGACTGAAAATGGGCCTGGATTAATAATTTTTGGTCTGAACCATTTCTTGATCCCTAGGATAGAGAACAAGTTTGGGTAAAAAGTAAAAAAAAAAGTACATGAAAATAAATCCAGTGTTAGACAGGTTATATTAGTGAGACTATTGTGGCCTAGAAAATAAACAGCCAAAGGATAGAGCAGAAAATCCTCATGGTATGTTATGGTTACAACTGCTATTTGTAAGAAAGATCTACAGTTTCTGTGTAAACTGTTAATAAATCAAAATGTGGAGGTCATAAAAAAAAGTGTTATTCCATAGTTCCCTATTTACCCAATTTCACCAATCAGTATTTTGGCATTGCTCCTTATTGAAAATTTCTACCAACTTTTATAATTTACTAGATAGTGGGTGAAAGTGAATAACTATGATTCCATTACTGCTTTTACCAAAAAGCAAATTTTCCCCAAGATTTTAAAACTCCTGCCAATTTATTTTCATAGCCATAGAAAGCAAATAGCCTTGCTTTAAATCTTTATGCAAAGATATAAGCAGACATCCACAAGTAACCAAGATAGGCACCAGCTTCCCTTTGAAAGTAGAAGTCAGACTAATTAGAAAGTAAATAAGCAAAACCAGTGGAACTGTCATTCTAGTTGCCTAACACATTTTTCACATAATAGAAGGAGAGCTTTAAGTGAAGAGGGTTTATTCCTAAATCCTCAGTATACTCTTGAAAGAGCATAGAGCAGGACACTTTCCTTATTATGGAAAATGTGATTACATACTCATTTTTTTCAGCAATATTTTTGGCTTTTGACATGAAGGAGATGTATAAGCTATGCTGAAGTTTTCTGTATTGGTATTTTGGTTTTCAATTCAGAGTTCTAGTAGTGGGAGCTATAAGCAACCTAGCCTAGAAATTAGCAAATGTCCGATAGCATTGATTTGCAAGGACATAAAAAGTAGAAGAAAAGCAAGAAAATCAGTCTTCTTAGATGGTAAAATAAAATTTGAGAAGAGCAAACAGTGCACCCTGAGTCTTTTCATAAGAGAAAATCATAACCTGGATTAATGGGGCACCTGGATACTGAAGTGCTCCCAGGCTCTGCAGAGCAATAATCAAAACAAGCACTGTAAGAACTTGCCTCCTTACTAATAACATCAGTGATGTGTGAGCAGGCTCCTAATATAGTTTTCTTTGTGTGCACTGAGCAGTGTGAACAACCCCTACGCCTTTGCAAGCAGCCTCTTGCACAGTGACTGGTAAGCATTTGCTTTATGTCAAATGCTGGAACAGTTTTTCCTGTCACAAGGGAAGAGAATTCCAGCAGTTTGTCAGTAGCTGTAATTGCTCTGTGTGCTTGCTAGATAGACCTGTACCCTGTGAAGTACCACGGTTAATATCAGACCTAACCTGATTTTGAGGCCATAAGGTCATAACTTTAACAAACCAATAAGTTATTTCATGAGACATTAGCTATTAAAATATTAATGTAGTAAGTGAGGCTGTAGTTTAAGAACTTTTAATTCTGGAAGCATTTGAATTTGTTGCTAAAGTCTTAGCAATCAGATTAAGTCTGAAAGTGCTTCATGTGTGGTCATGAGTGAAAATAAAGAAGTAAAACAGCCTAACAATCAAAAAAAGTACAAACAAGTAAGGGTTTCCTGAAATAGCTCCCTTAGGGAGCTTAAACTAGGAGACAGGGAGTTATAGTATGCTTAACTGTTAAACTGGAGCATGGAATTATCTAAAGGAAAGATGAACTAGCAACTCACACTGTGTGAAAATCAGTGGGAAGAAGTGCCTTTACAACCTTTTTCTAGTTTACAGTAAGTGGCTACAATCTTCCCTAGGATGTTTTTTCCCCTAATACAATAACAAAAAAAAGTTCCATTCAGATTCTTCTCTAAAAGGCAATGCATGAATGTTTCTCATTCTGTTTCCAAGCAGACTGATAAATATATGCAAACAAATACATGCCCACAGGGAGAAGAGTCTGGTTCAGCAAGTTAGTATAATTCATTCTGAAATGCTCGATTGTTCTCTCTGGAGCACCCAGTGTTTTTAATCTGCCCAGGAAAATCCTTTTTCACATTGCCACTTCAGCAAAATAAAGCCATTGTAGAAGCATATTTAGAGTTATATTTTTTTTTTTGCTTTGTGGAAATAGCTTTAGAGTCATATATTCAAAAGGAGAAAAACCAGCTGGAACATACAGTTTGTATCAATGCACATGGGTCCATGCTACAGACACTCACAAATACCCAAACACAGATACCCTACACCCATTTTTATGGGTGTTTAGACTAAGTGCTACTACAAACACTACATGCAATTGTACATTTACTTTTTTAAAAAATTGTTTCCTTTTTTTCCCCCCAAAAGCAGAGCTATGAAGAGAAAAACATGGATACAGACCTATTTTTAACAGTGGCCTCAAAAGCTCAGAATATTGCATACTGGTGTCTGACATTAAAAGCAAAAAATCCTTGGTGATGGAATTTTGACAACTCACCAAAAACAAAGCTCCAAACATTTTTGCCCGTGGACCAGGCTTTAGATAAGAAGCTGGCATCCTAGTTTATCTGATCTGGTTTATTTTTCTCTAATTCTGAGAAATCACTCAACTGCAAATATAAGTTGTAGAAAAAGAACTGTAACCATAAAAAACAAATTACCTGCAGAGAAATTAAATTTGCCATATTTTCTGATTGCTTTAACTATTTTACCTCAGATTGTACTGTTTTATGCAATTTTTGCTTTAGAGTCTAATATATATATATAAAAATATAATTATTTATGTAATATACATAATTACACATAATTACTTATTATAGATAATTCTATGATGTGTCTCTATGGCTCTAAAATCACCATAATTCTATATGGCATATTATGATGTTCACAGAAGATAAATGTTTTCATTACATTGTAAAGAGGTTTCAATGTCTCAGACATGCATAGCTGCTCTTGCCCCAATCTGATGGAGACCAACATGTAGCTGGGGACAAAGAATGGAAATGTTAAGTGGAACAGAAACATTTTCCATCAGTAATTTCAGGAATTTCACTCTTATTCAGTCACTTCATCATCCCTCTAGGCACCATTGGTACAGTTTCCCATCTCTCTGTTGATACAATTGTTTGCGCAATTTGACTGTCATGTAACATAAATAATATTTCTAATAAATTATTATGAGTTATTTCCATCACCTCAGAGACACAATTTATTTTTGTTTTTCTCTCTCAAATGAATTACTAGTTGACCAATGAAGCAAAATTCACAGTTTCTGCATAAATTTGAAAAAACCCCCCCTATTACTGAAAGTACAAGATGCAAGATTCCCAGTAGCACTATCACTGTACAACAGAAAGAAAGACAGGCTTACCCTGAAGACGACCTGCATTTGGTAATTTTCATGGTTAGGGTGCTTGCCTGGCTTTGAGTAAATTGCAGAAAATCGAAGGAATTTGGGAGGAGGCTACTATGATTGAAGAGACAAGAATTGAGGGGTGGGAGACAGGACAGGGGGTGGGAAGGAAAAGGAAAAAGGACAACAAAATAAGTGAGAAGGAACAGTGCTTTACACTGTTTGGATAGGTCTGTCCCTATGGAAGTTTCTACAGCTCTCCAAATGAGCAAGCATGCTCTCATATTTTTCTGAAGCCTAGGGTGAAACCACTAACAGAGTATAAATCAGTTGCAGGTGTTTCCTCGGAGTCTGATTTTCTAGGATACTTCTTACCGCAGCTTTATCTTTTCAGTTACCAAACCTCAAGGAACTGTAAATCCTCAATGAGAAATGAAAATCAGCAACATAAGGAGCAGATAAACTCATAGATAAAAATCCTAGGCCAGAAATCCTGACTGTTAAACTAAAAACAATTTATACTGCACTGTCATGAAACAGAAAAATAAAACCAGCAAAACAGAAAAACCCAAGAGCAACAATAACTTAATTTCTTAACAATAACAATAATTTCTTCCAGTAGAGATAGTGAGCAGCAGAGCATAATTACTGGAATGGCAGGAGTTCTGAAGTCACATCTTCACACGGAGATGTTTAAAAGTGTCATTGTTATTGAGAACCCACTGCTCACTACTTCCACCCTAGTGCCAGCACAAGCATTCATGTAGGCATCTGCTGCATTCACTGCTTTTCACCTGGCATGGCATCCTGGGCTACTCTTTATCTGATCCAAGCAAAAAAGATCCATGGAACCAGCATGGCAGAGGGAAAGCCAGGACAGAGTGATGGCAGCTTTGACTTATGCTTGTTGAAAGTGCATACATGAGATTACAGCCCAAAGTAATCCTCTCACATCTTTCTGTACTGGTATGTTGAAAGTAGGCCAAAGGAGAAGAGGCCTCTTGGAATGCGTATCACTAACATTATCTATTACTGAGAATCTGTAAAAAAAACTATGAAACAAAGAGCAATATAAGCTACAGAAGACTGGAAATATTTCAGACTCCCATCCAAGAAAACTATGTTTGCTACAGCAAGTTTAAAATACCTCCTTCACTTGCTATGACTGTGAATTGCTCTGAAATGATTCTTGGCATTAAAAGTTCTTTGAAAGATCAGAGCTGTACAGTACACAGTAAAAATGTTCTTCAAACAGAATTTTTTCTCTAAGGTTTCCATGGAGTATTTGTAGGTCATTTGGTTATTACAACCACCCACTAAAAACAGTAACCCAAAGTGTATAATTAATTGGTCTAGAAACAACTGCTGTCTTTCTCCTTCCCAGAGCATGTTTGCAGTGATTTGGATTTAATCTGCCTTGCTTTGGCAAGCTGTCTCAGACTGAGCTGAACAAACCAGTTCTAAAGAGTCAGCTTCACTCTACCTGAAACATCTTGTATTTTGGTAAAACAACAGCATATCAGACTTAGTTTGACTTTAGAGCTACAGTCTTTTTGTTTCATTTAGAATAGTCACATATAAAAATGACCTTGCAACTATGTATTACCAAGAAATTCAAATTGTAAACGCACTATCACAGTTCTACATTTTCTGTGCTGCTTTAGCAGCCTTATTTTTTCATAAATAATGCTTATCTACATATAAAAGTTGACTTACATACAAAGTTGACTCCAGTTCCAGCAAGTTTAGGTTAGATACCTAAAACCTGAATTCTAACAGATTGTGTGAACTCTGTTAAGAATGACCTCTAAATGACCATGTGAAACGAGCCTGATGGGTAAGACTCATACTCTACCCCATTGGAGAGACAGTGGGTTCTTCAGGTTTGCTCCTGAAAAATAATGATGTAGAGAATGTAGTTGTAGACACAGTTCTTGGCAATCAAAGCCAAGAGAGAAAGGCCCATTCTTAGCAAGTTTGAATCTGTGAAGAACTAGAAGCACACAATATCCTAATACTCTTGGAGTAGCAATATGCTGTATCTATTCCATCGATAAACGTGGACCTAGCTTGAAGGATGCATCTTCAGCACAACTGTCAAATAAGGAAAAACCAAGAACAACTGAAAACCCCTTAAAACTAAAATGAATGTAGAAGAATTTTTCAGGTAAACACCAGAAAAATCAAAGGTGAACTCATATTTAGCACATCTTATGCCTAACGCAATGACTATCACACACAATTTTTTAATTGGTGAGATTGAGGTTTCCTCTTGAGTACTGGAAAATATTTTAAAGTAAAGGAATCTTCAAAAAGGATTATCATAGAAATACACACACACACGTACACTACTACCCAATATCACAACCACAGATCTAATCAAATTACATTTTAGATAATTTTTATTCATAGAAGGAGGGATCTGATAACCCTGTTATTTCCACATTCTGCAAGATGTATGTAATACCACTGCTCTGAGGACTGGTAAGGAGTATAGCTGGATTTTACTCCAGGACTAAGGCATCTTTTGGGAGCTTAGAATTTATGGTAACTTACAATGGCTTGCAAACATTCATAAGACATGAAACTATTAGAATCTGAAAAACCATTCTCCTTACTTTCACATTAATATCTACAGCTCATTTCAAAGGGTCTTGCATAAGTCTATCCTTTTCAAAAAAAAAAAAAAAAAAAAAAAAAAAAAAAAAAAAAAAGAGAAAAGAAAAGAAAAGAAAAGAAAAAGTATTATTTACTTGTATCAAACAAGAAAAAAATCCATTGGAATTTCTGACTAAAATAATATTACTGGATTTTTAAATCTCTTTCAAAGAATCCCCACACACATAGGGTATTAAGTAGATACTGCATTAAAGCCAAAGAAAATCAGAGTCAAGTCATTGCAAATTAAAATGGGGGTCTGAAAGTTTATGGTTTTGATATTTGTAAAGTTTGACATTATTTACTAAAACAAAATTTGCAAAAATACCTTTGTCTTTTATTTTCTTGTCTTCATTCATATCAGATATTTTATGTTTATAATATGTCTTTCTCATTTCAGAGAGAATATTTCTCTCATTCATATTTTCTGAAGTTTAAGTGACTAATTTTCCTTCTAACCACAAATTAAAGCTGTAAAATACTTGGGCTGAAAACCAACTGCTTTCTGACAGCTTCTGAGAAATCCTTTTACCATATCTAGAAAGAGATTATAATTTATGTAGTATACTTAAGTGGTATATAGCAATAACTAGAACTGGTTACAGTGTCTAAAAGTATATGGACTCTCAGACAAATAAGAGCAAATGGGTGCAGATGAGCTCAAAGAATTTGTGCTTATTTTCAATAAGGTCAACAACCAACAGCCAACATCCAAAACTGACAGAGTTACTGTCTGAAATCTGGACTCCTAAAAATGTTATTCTGTCCTTAAATAACGCTGTACTGCATTTTCTATTGGCAAAAAGTTCATTTGGTTTCCCAGTGTTTTTTCTGAAACATTCCATGGGTGAGTAAACATGAAATACACAAGTGGTATGCAACAAATTGAGTATAAACAGCTATTTCCTATCCTTAATATTTCCTTTAGTTACATTTATGTAAATGTAACTAAAGTCCTAGCCATTGATTTCAAAATGTTTTCACTAAAATCATACTCATACTTATCTGTTATTACATATTACCCTCTATCTGAAAGCCTTACAGAATATCAGTATCCACAGCACTGTTTCTAAATGTTTCAGTCCAAATATTGCCTGATCAGGCTTGGCAATCCAGTGCTTGCTCTTTCACTGTTTTGAGTATAAAAAGGGACTTAGCTGTGGCTTCAGCAGAGGTTTTTACCGTGTGCATGCCTTTTAAGAATTAGATTTAATCTTTCAAAATTGTTCTTTTTGTCCTCATTCTCGTTCATCATAAAAGACATACTATACCAAGATTTATTAGAGAGGTAAATATTTTCTAAGTTTTTACTTTTATGCCATCACTGATACCAGTATTAATTGTATGATTGTAGTAAAAGAATATAAAGAAACACATTTATGTACCTCACATTTTACCAGAAAATTTGAGTTTTCTTCAGCCATAAAATCTTATGAATTGCTGAATAATATTTTCAATATTTTTACAGAAAAAACTAAAGGATGATTTGTGAAATTACCATTTGTTCTAGTAACTTGAAAGTTTTCTATTTATTCTGAATTGTCCTTATGCCATCATTTATTTAATGGCTTAAACAGATGTCTATTGTTAGAAGCATCATTTCAGTGAGCTACAGTCTTCCTTTCTCTCAACTTTAATAACATTATACTTTTTTAAAATAAGGGTTAACCTTGCCTTGCTGGTTCTCTGGAAGAAATCAGAGAGGCTTGTTTAGAAAAGGATTTGACATGCATGCTCTGTCCTGGTCAGACCTGGCAGAACAAACCTCATATAAAAAACCAGCTACATCAAAGCTTTAGAAGCTCATCCACTTGTACATTTAGCTTACTTTAAAGACAACCCCCTTTTCTTTGTCCTTTGGCTACTTTCGATGAACTATACTTTATGTCCCATAGCATTTCTTGCGCATTGTTCAATTAGTTACCAAGCAAAACACCTGTGTGTCTGCATTTTCTCTAAGTTCCAATGCTCATATTCATAAGGATGTATTAAATCCAAAGCTTCAGGCATTTTGAGTTTCAGTTTGACAAATTTATATAAAGCAACTAGAATATCCTAAACCAAGATGACTGAATTCTGTCTTCCATGATTTTGTGTCAGTAACTTTCTAGTGATAACTCACTTCACATTCTGGCACTAGAACAGCACACAGCAAGGCTATTTACAGACTCCTTAAATGTTTTCTTTTTAATACTTACAGAGAATTGGGAGGTATATTTAAAATATCTCTTTACCAAATCAGAACTCCTGTTTTGGGTAACTTCTATCCCTAACTCCAGTTAAACTGAAATGCTTTCCTGAAAGTCACATATGATTTTTTTTTCTCATGAAATCATCCTGTCATTTGTATGCTGATAACTTGGTAGAAATTCATGTGTATCAGAGATAAAACAATTGTCCTACAATGGTCCTATATTTCTTCACAACAGTCTTCTCTCCACAGAGAGAAGCAGAGTCTTAAATGAGGTGTTAATAGCCCCACTATAAGAGGATTCTGATAAAAAATAGAATCCACTGTCAGACACTGCCTACAATGTGATTTTCCTTATTCTCAGAATATTGTGAGGATAGTATTTAGCACTTTATGATGTAATGAAGTTATAAAATATGTCTGGGGAACATTAAATTCTAAAATTCATATCTGTAGCATTCTACAATAAAATACATTACTGCAACTACAGTCAATGATGAAGCTCTATGAAAATTCTAGTGACAGAAAAACTCAAATGCTCTTGTGCCTCTTGTCTTTCTACTGCAAGGGACAAGTATTCACAAAGGAAAAATAAACAAGACAGAGCAAAAGTACACCATCAGCATCAGAACCATCAGAACTGCAGAGCCCTGTCTCAGGGACCTTCACATATGTACCATGCTATCTTTAATTAAGTTAGCAATTCTTTATCTTTCATTTACACAAGCAAATAGAAGGGAAAACACACAGGACATACAGTCCTCTGCTGTGGGATGTCATCAAATTTTCCCATGACTCTCATGAAGCAAGGAGGAGGCTCATCACATAATCCCAATGGCTGTGGATGCTAAAAGGATGCTTTGCACATTGAGTATTTTTTTACTCGCATTTCTAGGGTGTTTGCTGATAACCAGCATCATGTTATGTGTTTTAGTGGAAGCTGAAGGCACACAGCTCTGCCTTCAGGGGCTGACTTGGCAACTTCACTCAGACAAGAATTAACTAGATAACAGAGTCTGGAAATATCACTAAAGACCATTTTAGACTGTGTTGAGAGTTAAGTAAACATGATTAGCAAAGGAACCAAAAGGGTAATTGTGAATTTCTGTTTCTGTCAGAAAACACTGCTTATCTTACATTACTTTAGGGAGGAAGAATTAATACCCAGTGAGCATTATAAAAGTAAACAAAAGTTGAAGTGTATCCAAAACTCAAAATTCTAAGTAATTTCAGACACTGAATAACATCTAAGCCAATACGATAACTATTTCCCTAAGTATTTAAAATACTACAGATATTAATTTTAAAAAGACAAAAATGAAGCACTTCTGAGGACTTCTCACTTCTGTATAATCTCCAATGACAATTTTATCCTGTAAGCAGTTATAAAAATTTATGAATTTTAAAGATGTAATTAATATGCATGTTGAAGCATTTAGTTTTCAGAAAATAAAATCAGACTTTTACAGGAATGTCTCCCATTTTATATGTTTTGAATATTTAATTACAAAATAAAAAGCATTTTTCTCGAAAGTGACACAAAACAAAATGTTACGAGTGAATTCTAAAAGCTGTAAAACAAAGATGCCTCCATCCTTTAGGTAAAATCAGAAGCAAACTTCTGCAATAAAGCTGTTGTCACTTGCGACTGCTTGAGCTTTCCCTCTGTATTAACAGGTAATTTTATCAAAGGAAGGTGCTTTCTAGCAGACATCAAACTTTCACTAAACAACAACAGCAGCAAACCATTCCATTATGCTTTACCTTTTGGAATGTGCTGTTGATGCTTCAATTTATTCACTTGTCAGGGAGAATATGCTGCTACTAAACAACAAATTTGCATTCTTTGACCAGATCACCACTTGCATACTTACTGCTATTCTTAACACCTGAAGAGATTCTGCAGAGGTACAAGGTATGCTTACACAATTCCTATCATATAAGCATTCATTAGGACTCACAGGCTTTAAGCTTATTTAAGCTTACTTTCCTCATTCTCTTCTGAATTAAAAAAACAGTAACATTGCACTGTACTTGTCAGCACAAATAAGAAACAAACAAATCCTTAGTTTAAGAAATCAGTTACAGGCAGAAATTAAAAAGGAAACAGGTACAGATAGGAAAGGTGAAAAAATGCCAAAGGACTTGCACAATGCATTTACTGGCAAGGTATTTTATGAAAGTCCAGGAGATAAACTTAGATAAATTGCCATAAGATCAGTACCTGTTAATGTTTGGTGCATACACTGCACACACACAACACTGTAGAAGAGTATTTACTTCCAGGTTCTATGTCAGTCTCTAACACCAACAGAATAAGCAGAAAATTATATAATGAGGAAGCATCATTCTACAATCAGCAGGAAATTTTAAATATTATCCCAATACCACTTGCAGATTCAGATATATTTCTAATATTTTTCTATTTTATTTAGATATATTTAAAACTAGAACCAAGGTCTGGCATGTTAAAATCACATCTGCCACATTCACACATTATCATCTGCTTATAATTTGCATGGCAGGTCCTTGGGTAAAACAGCTGGTTTATTGAAAAGAAAATATTTTGCCCAGGAATTGATGAAATAGGAACTGCAGGTATACTTCTGTGTGTGTTTACATTGAGATCTTGTCCATTTCTGCATGCAGTGGAGAGGAAGTTCTGCTTTTACCAAAATCTTAACCCCTTTATGTCAGTTCCAAGAAGGCAGTAGAGTTTATTGGTGCTATATGATGGTTTTCATATTAGGAAGCTGTAACAGGTTATGAACAATTCCACAGCTACACATACAGGTTTTTCTTAGATGGTCAACACACTAATTGTTTTACAGGCATCCATTAAAAATGTAATAGTAATACATAGAGAAATTATAAGCACTTGCACAAACCAAGAACATCAGAACAACAAATCAGAACATGATTATGTAATAATACCCTAGGTGAGATTAATAAAGAAATATAATAGATTTTTCACTCAAATAGGTAAGAAAATTATGTAATTATTCAAACTCTAAGCATACTGTCAAAACAGTAATTTCTAGAAAACTAAATACAGGGCCTTGTAATCTCAGTTCTACTAAAGCAAACCAGTAAAAACATTTAATATCACAAAGAACTTACCAATTCTCTAAAATAATTTTCCATAGTGTCTTTAATGAAACCTCTTTAATCAGAATTTCTACAATAAGAATTTAGGCTTCTACCCTGCCTTTCTCACCCATTGAGAACTTAAGCAATTTGATCTGCATTTTATACATCTGTCAGGATCATGCAAGTATTTAATTCCTCCAAGGAGGAAAATGAATGCAGCAACAACAAAACTCACAGAAAAGCAATTTCTACAGCAACTCTAATATTATTGTATTTGAAACTGACAATATGAGGTTTTCTTCTGACTCTGCTAAGAAACCTTTGAGGCCTCATGAAGACATGATAATGCAATAAATGCAAAACAGTCCTCATCCTGAATTGGTGAAGCTTATGCTAACAGTGGTTCATCTGAATTGTCTGAATTGTGAAGACTTTGAATTGTGAAGACTTTCCATCAGAAGGAAAGAAAGAGAGAGAGAGAGGGTTGATGGCATGTATAGGTGAGATAACAGTGAAAAAATAGAAAATGTTTGTAAATTTTCAGTACTACTGCACTGAAAATGGTGAGAATTTCTATCATTGTAAACGTTGCCATAAAATTTTAACTGAGTGAGCTTCTTCACTCAGTATAAAATGCTCCTGTTTCTTTAAATATACTTCCTATCCTTCAATTATTTTATGTATTTGGAAAATTCTGTGATATAGAAAACATTAAATACATTTTAATGCTATACTACCCATTTTCCTAAATACATTTTTCAGCTACCACCATCATTCTTTGGATGTCAAATCAGCTTTTCATGGATTGGTATTTATCAACTGTATAAACCAAACAAAAATACAGACAACATCCCATACAGAACTGAGGATTAAAAAGTCAACAAATCAAAGGTTATTATAATTGTACTTCCATTTGCAAACATGTTTTTCTCATCTGACTTCTTCTATTTTCCTTATTGCATTTCATATTATTTCCTAGGTTGTAAACTTTGAGAGAATCTTCAGATTTCTGAGGAATCCTGACAGGTAGTGAAAATCCCCAATAAATTTATTGAAAACTAATTTCCGACATACAATTTCAGCTGTCAGTTGTTTTACAGAAAACTGACTTTGCCCAAAACACAACACTTAATTAAATTCACATGCCACACTAGTTATCTAACTGCAATTTAAAAAAAAGGAAAAAAACCCCTTAGGTATTATAAAATACTTGAACTGAACAATCCTAAGCCTGTAATTTACTGGATTTACCACAGGGAGGTAAGAAGGTGAGATGGGGATGGCAAGCAAAATCTTGATTGAAAACTCTTCCACTTGAGTAAAACGTGAAAAAAGACCACAGTCCACATATGTTTCTTTAAAAGTTTACAGAAACAGAAAGAAGATACCAGCAGAAACATTGCAGTGGTCAAAGTTGTTAGGCAGAGGGAGAACAAAAGAGAAGAGGAAAAAGAAAAACGGCAACTGTGTCTTTCAAATACATGTAGGAGAACATGGAAACTGTTTTTAAGGATAAGTCCATAAAATACAGAAGAATTCCAGAATCAGGATAATGGAGATAAAAGAAGAAAATTTCAAAGAACATGCAAAAAACTAATATTTTGCCTGTGTAAAGGTATGTGTAGTATGTCACAAAATGGGTAATACAGATAAACACACAGAATTCCTGAGTTGATGCTTCACGTTCCTGAAAACTAAAGATATTTTATACAGGGCATATTACCAAACACCACAAAGATCTGCTTTAATGAGTCTGTGATGAGCAATAGCTATTAGTCAAAAGAAACAAAAATACAGTGCCTTTGAGAGGTTATAGAAGGGTTGCCAAGATCTCCTCCTGGAAGCAGAATTCTCAGTGTTTACTAGGTGTCCAATTCCATTAGTTTCATATATGCTAATTACTTTTCTTACTAAATACACTGCAGAGTCTGGCAAGGATACCTAAAGGCCTGACACAAGGTAACAGGAAGGAATTCTAGAACATTCCAGATATCAACCAAGCTAGGTTTTCATGAGTATTCTTTCATTTTTAGACAAACACTCCATATATACTATTTATTATCAACTCTCCCGAAGGATAAGAGGTTGATTATATTTCTAGTAAACAACTGTTCTACTTGATACTGAGGCCAACCCTTCATCATCCCCTTGAGACATTTTCTACACCAGTGGTGGAACTATTGTGTGTAAATACAACTAGCCTTTAGCTTTGGGGTCTTTTCTGCCTTCCCTACCACTATTTTCAAACCAAATACTGAACCTCGCCCCTGCAGCCAAATTCTAGACTTGTGCTTCCAATTTGGTATTTCTTCTAGGATATAAACAAGGCCTCTGAAAGTGGTCCAGTCCCTGTCCCTTACATGGTTTTGTCAGTGTTCTATAAAATATCAATTTGTTTCCTCAACAGAGAGCTACTCAAGCAACATAGCTCCCTCCACTGGATAAGCCTTTTCTGTTCTTACCTCTACAAAACCTCTGAGAGAGCAATAAGGCTTCTTATGCAAGAATAAGGCAGAGAGAGCAGGACCTGAAGCACTTGCTCAGTTCTTAGGTCTTCTCTGATATATTTAGTTACCTCTATCAGTTCTGTTTATGACAAAAAAAATAGCACATGGCAAATCTGTAGCTAAGTTTCATAGCATGCGCATTGAGCCAGACAAAAGCCAGAGCATATATTTCATGACTGTTTCAAGGGTATTTGACTTTTCTGCTTAAAATACTGATTAGCTTTTATGAAGGCAGGATGTACACTTAGGTCTCTCCACCTACTTGGGTCATAAAATATCAGTGCCAAAAGGAGAAAAAAAACTAAAATAAATGTATCACCTTTAACCTCTCTTGTTTTCCACATCTACTGTTAGAAAGAAATTCAGACTTCTATTGCTGCAGATTTTAAAAGGCTTAAAGTTCATTTGTGATTACCCTTTGACACTATATTAACAAAGACACAAGTAAAAAGGAAATTTCTCAGCAATAACTGCCACTGGGTTTGGATCATGCTAGTCCTTGATCTGAAACAGGCAATGAAATGTGACTTTCAACCTATATTTCATAACACTTCCTATTTCCTCTCTTCTGACTTCAAGTAGTGTCAGAGATTTTCACAGCAGTCCAAGATCATCAAAAGAAGACAACTAATGCCTTGTTTTAAACTTACTGTTATCTACTGCATTCAGCCCACAGGTGTGCCAGAAGACATTTTAACACTTTTTATTCCTTTTCAGGATTTGCAAGAATAAGAAATGAGTCTGAAAAAATGGGGAAAAATCCTATTTCTTAGTATATACTAAACTCCTCTATTTTCATATATTATTTCTTACTAGAAAATTATAAACATTAGTCCGAGTGCCTGTAGATCACTGAAATGAAAATGCTTCACAAAACTTTTCCTTGTTTTAGCTCCATTTCTGCTAAAAATGTATTTATGTAGAATGAGAAAAAAAAAAGCGTTACAAACGAAACATCCATATATTAATTGTGAAAACAGATGCAGAAAATGCTCTGGAGTTGTACTATTATCAAGGAATTAATTTCATGTGCAGTTAACCTGCTTTACATTTTAGCAAATTTAGTTAGCATTAGTTATTTCTGCTACAGTAGAAAATATGTGTAGATCAAGGTTTTATTGAGGGTAGACTAACAGCAATATAAAGATCCAAAGGTCCTTATCAACCTTGAAAGAGCAGAGCAAATGAAACAAAAGAAATTGATATGGATGGACCTTTGCTCATGAATGTAGTTACATGAATCATTGAACTGCTGCCTATTCTCACATATTGTTTTTCTATCCAGGTCTTCTCAATATATTCTAAACAGTTTCTTACGACTTGCCGATATCAAATACAATTATTATGGAAATAATAAACTCCCTTTAAGCTCAGCCTCTTTGTGGTCACTGTATATGCTGGACTTTGATAACACTCCAGCACAAAGAGGCTGAATGTGAGACAACTGCAGAGAAGCTCTCTGGTCAGGAAGCTCTGGCACCACATTGTAGTTACACTGAGTCTATGAACTTTAAAATGATGGCTTGTTACAAAGCCAACCGACATCACAAAGGTACATCCAGTAACCAAATGAACACCATCTTTTCTTCTCTTACTGTTTTAACAGACACATGGAAAAATAATAATGATATCAAGCCACTTGAATTGAAGTTCTTAATTTGAAACCATGGACATGTTACATACAGTTCTACAGAACAGTGTTCTGTCTTTTTTGCAGACATTCACACTGAGGATTATAAGGGCTTAAGGCAGAACCTTCATACACAGGCTTCACAGTGAAGTTAATATAAACACCATTTGCCTGATTTGAGAGATGCAAAATATCTTAAGATAACACACATTGTTGGGGATCTTCTGAAACCTCACCAGTGCATTACACCATTATGGACCAGAGAAATCCTAGGCACAGTAATAGCTCAACCTCCTCAAATAGGTCACTGCAGCAGAGATCAGAATCACAGAAATCAGGGGGTTTTGTTTCAGTTCAACAATCCTTTCACTCTACAGAAACTCGTGTTGCAAACAAGACATTATGAAATATTGTGCCTTTTAACCATGTTTAGTATTATTGTTTTCTAAATTTCACTTTAGCAAAATACCTGGTGTTGGCTACTTCCCCAATTCATTCTATATATATTTTTCCCAGATTTTTTTTTCTATTGTCATATTAAACTCTTTTAAATAGTCTTAACACAAACTGAAGCAACAACTAAT
This sequence comes from Zosterops lateralis, assembly GCF_965231275.1. Taxonomy (NCBI): domain Eukaryota; kingdom Metazoa; phylum Chordata; class Aves; order Passeriformes; family Zosteropidae; genus Zosterops; species Zosterops lateralis. Next base: position 38,866,578 of record NC_139766.1, read on the forward strand.
GATGCCTGAAGGATTATTAAAGTGTCTGTAACCACAACCTGAATGTTTTCTAGGACTTTAAAAACACTTTTCAAGCCTGAAAACAACTACAGTAACTCTCTGTAGCAGGTCTGCTCTTGCATTAGATTGAATTGTGATAAATCATTATTTATAGGTGTATGTTACAACTACGTTGCCAAGATGCAAATGTATTTCATACTTCAAGAAGTTACTCAGACTCTCCTCCTTGTTATATTAAAAAAAATAATAAAAAACACAAAACCAAAACCAGTCTATCATTCCCAAACTCTTTGCAATTACTTTCAGAGTTGGCTGAAGAAACTGTTTTCAGAGAGTTCACAGATAAACCTGTTAAGTAATTTATAACTTAAGATAAACTTGAAAACAAAAGATTACTTTGGAAATTTAAAACGAATCTTCCTGAAAAATAAACCTATTAATGATTTTCAGAAGCATAAAGCTCTCTCCATAGTTAACAATTTAGAAGTTTAAATAAATTTTTAAAAAGGTTGTAATTAATGTGTTTGTTCTTTTTCACTGCTAGTATATGCTGATGATATTCTATCATCTAATACTCTATGGACAGATACAATTCTATAGATAAATTCTTTTCAAGAGAGATCATTCTCATGGTTGAGAGAGCTACTTTACTACTCAGCTAATTTTAATATCATTATTTTGTTCACTTCTACTAGGGAAGCAGTCTTCCAAATGCCTGAAAGCAGATTTCAAGTCTCTGCAGTCAGACATATATTTTTCTCCTCTTGTTGGCACTCTTTCCCTTCCTCATGCTATCACTGTGCTTGGGAGCAAAATACTTGGCTGAGGAGAAGGCAAGATTTCAATTTCTGACAGACTCACACTGCCTTAGGCCAAGCAAAACATGTATCTTGACTGCTATCAAGATCAGTCACTTGTGCATCAAGTGTTGTTAATCATAAAATATAGGAATCAAGCCTAATTACACTGGGGATTCCAAGGTCATCAATTGGGACATCAGCAACTGAAGGGACTTTTGAAATAGCATCTCTCTCTCATTGCTCTATTTGATGTCGACTCTATGTTTAAAAACAAAACAAATTTTGCACACAGAGCAGTGAACATTATACAATGGGAAGTCTTTTATACCATTCTTTCCCTTATCTCAGACAACCTTGCTTCTGGGAAAGAAAGCTCTGGGGTGAAATTTCTTTTTTACTGCTCTGCTGGAGCCATTATCTATCTCCTTTCTTCACAAGTGGATCTTGCAACAGATAGGGTGGGTACAGGACCACCTGGCTTGCTCCATATCATCAGCAACCTCCTGCCCATACATGCAACCACCACCATATATACTGTTATTTCACTACTCCGTCTTTCTAGTTCTTCCACTCCTCCTCTCCTTCTGCTTAGAATGACAAAGAGCAACTGAAAGAAAAGGTAGTGAGAGCCCAAAGGGAATACTATTAGCTTGCTGCCTCAAATGTGTTTTTGTGTGTTTCATGTTTAAAGTCAACATGAGTGCTAAAATAACAGCATTTTTATGTTTTGCAAGTTTCCTGTGAAAACATGGAATAAAACAAATGACCTTGCTAAGCTTGAAGACCATGTTTCATGCTTCTTCTTAAACACATTGTTATAATTTATAGTTCCTTCCAACTATTGATGCAAATTAAATAAAGTAGCATTTTAGTTCATCACACTCCAAATATTCTTAAGTGAGATGGAAAAGAGGAATCTGCACAATGTTAAAATCAAACTATAAGTAAACAAGGGAGCATAACATCACTTATGCATAAGGTATCACCATTAATGAAAGGTAAAAAATGTTACTGCAACTTTTTTATCACTCATTTCACTCTCCTTTCCTAGAGCTTTGCCTTCTCAGATTGTTAGCTGTAAGAGAGCTACTTTAATGTGGCTGAAAGCAGTACGAGATATGTGTTATATATAAAGTTACGAAATAATAAAAACATTACACACCTGAATATCCACTGACTACACAAACCCAAGCACAAGCAGAAAAAACCAAACCTAACCAGTGCTGAAACATAAATAGCATCCAAAAATCTCAGGCCACTATAATCTTTAGGTACAGTGACTAGGGGAAAAAAAAAGCAAAAAGCAACAGCCACTACAATATTTTTCTGTTTGTGACTTTACCTTAAACATCTCTAAAGGCACTGGGATATCAAATGTTCTCCCCTTTGACGTAGCACTATGTAAAGAAAACAATTGTCTCCTGTATTCAGCTCTTTGGCACATAAATCACAGCAACAGGAAGACTGTTCAAGGGACAGGCACAGTGACTGTCCATTTGTCTAATGCTAAATCACTACAGGAAAAAAAAAACTGCTGTCAACAAATATCAAGTTTATAGGAAACAAAAAATCCCAAACAAAAATACTCACAGCTTTGGTTTGGCAAGCACAGGTGGTGGCTCCTTTGTGGGTGAAAGCAGGACAGCTGGTGATGGGATGGATTTATCACCATTTGCCTTGCTGTTAATCATTCCATTTACTCCATGAAGAGGATGAAGGCCATTTGATTTTTCCTCAGGCGAATTGAGCTCTTGTTGAAGGTCTATCACACCAGGTCTCAATTCAGTGTTGTTTGCTTGGTGGATATCTGTATGTTTCGTAGGAGGAAGCTCAAGAGAGCTAATTTCAACTGGAGGAAGTGGTGGGAAATGATGGAAATCATCACTAGAGCATTCCAAGTTGGCTAAAAGAAATCAAAAAGAATGTCTCTTCAACAAGTCATAGACCATGTACACGGTAAATACAAGGTGTATTTTCAGTTTTTTAAAGGTGAAATATCTTTCGTTTTACAAAGGTACATTTCTAGCCCTCCTATTGATAATTTATGCAGAATTAGATACATGGGTGGCTATTAATTTTCTTAAGGCACAACTAGAAACCTTACAGCTCTCTAAATCTATTTCAGGAATCAAGACACTAACTGAGATTGGCAAGTATGGACAACAATAGCTAAAACAGGACTTCCTCTTCCTGGAGTTTCAGGATCACTGAGGAACAAATAATTTTAAAATGTTGAAGAATTCATGTATTTTGCATGTTTGCAATGGCAGCTCAGTTAGTGCATCCCATGGCAATAAATATGGAAACATCACAAAACTAAACACATCATGTCACAGTGTTTTATTTTACAGAAGGCCACCTTTAGTAGCATAATTTCATCATTTTAATTTTGGCTCTGCTGCCATCTAGTCTTGAACCCTAATGCTTAAGGTATGCCGAGCCTCTGGCAGAACTTTAAAACTGTATTTCACATTAATAAAAATATTAAACTGGGAAATTAACATAAGAAACATCCAGTCTGCTTTATATGAATGCACTGGGATTGACAAACCCCATGTGCTACAGCAGCTATTTTCCACAAAGAAAGCAGACTGACGACTTCACAGGTAAATTAATTATGTAAGATTTATGCCTAAAACTTCTCTTTCTTTGTCACATACCTGAGCAGACAGTTAGTTGTGCACTGCTTGTTACTGAACCGTGTTCATTTGTTGCTGTGCAGGTAAAAATTCCTGAATCTTCAGGAAAAGTTTCTGCTATTACAAGTGTACATATCTCCTCTGGAAACAAACAGAAAAATAAAGTGCATCATAAACTATTTAAAGCATCATGTAGTGTTTTTTGCACTGTGTGCTAAAAGGACACCATAAGTAGACTTTTGCAAAGAAATACTGGGAGACCTGCAGAAGAGCTTCCAATATAAATGGCTTTAAGGAAAATCACTTCACATCTGAAAGAAGTAAATTCATCAAGCTAAGTTTTCAAAACTGGCTTGAACAGTAATTTTGCAGTTACAAGTCTGTGCAGTCATTTTACACACTCAGTGTTTTCAATGCAGGATAGTACTAATTAACAAAAATGAATCTAATGGTTTCCAGAAACAATTATCTTTGCAAGCTCTTTTTGTGTCTCTAAATAACACAATCATTACAAATGTTACACAATTCTTTCTTTTTTTTCTTTGATCTTTTTTTCTGTATTTAATGCAACATTCAAATCAAATCCCATTCCCAGTAAAACTAGAAAACATTTTATCACCACTTCCAGTTAGCTTTTCTGTATATACTAACCAGAATTAAAAACTCCAGATGCATAAATATCCCCCTTATGCAGAGTTTGGGAAAATAATTTCTGTCTTTGTCTGCACAGCAGTGAAAATAGATACATTAAACATTTAATAAAAAACACTCTCCTCCAAAATTCTTCAGAATGCTGTGACAGACGTATTCTGGAGCTGTTTTAAATTTGTTCATTCTACTTTGATAAGCCATGATATATACCTTGATTATACCAGGGCTTCTGTCAGAAAACTTGTGTGATGGATTTTAGGTTGGGTCTGACAGTAATTATTACTAAATGAATTTTATCCATTTATAATGGGCACACTTAACTGTGTTAAACTGTGTTTAGGCATATTTTTTTCCAGTTTCTTCAAAGAAGTCACTTTATCTCTACTTGTCTGGTTTTTTTTGAGATGTCACAGTACAGATAATTTAAATAATCCTACTATTTACACAATATGCAGATATAATTTTATACCTGGACAATTCTACATTGTGTGTCTCCTTAATTAATTCAGAGTTTCTTTTGTTTATGCTGATTTTTTAGTCTCAAAACCAAAACAGAGAAGTTTTGTAACATTCATTTTAATTAAAAACAAAAGAAAAATGCATTTTGCAATTTGGACACGTACACACAATCCCATATATTATCACAAAATCAGCTAATAAAAGCATACTGTAAAATGAGGAAAAGTACTTTAGAATCTAATAACTTCCATATGAAAATTATTCTGTAGAAGAAGTTCAGTAAGGTCAACTTCATTTCTTATAGTTCAAATAAGGAAAACATTCTCAAATAGTGGTTATTTGGTTTCATGCTTTTTTTTTTTTTTCCCTGTGGAATGACAGACCACTGTCTCATTTAGACAGTTAACAAAAAAATTATGAAATTTTTCCAATTTTAAATGACAATGTATCCAAAAAACTTCCTGTACTGGAAATGGGCTAAAAATGAATGACTGACTAAATATTTGGCTCAGAGTTGGTTTTCAGACAGCAGAACATGCCTTTTTTTTTTTTTTTTTTTTTTTTGGCAATGCAAACCAGTCATTCTTTGTAGCTGCAAGAGTCATGTCTGGTAATACTGTAGTACGTTGGATCTTATCTAACACAGATGAAGATTAATGACTCATGAAAGGTCTTATCAGGAAAGTAATGGGTAACACAAGCTAGTTTTTGAACTACTGAGATCAGCTTTTTTTAGAGCCTTGGTGTGTCATAAGCAGTTGAAGCTGTATTGTTAACCACACGTGCGCACTTCTGGACTGAAGTGACCCTGGGGATGGAATCTTATACAAGCAGCATTCAAGTTTCCTGTTCATTTAACAGCAGAATGCTGAGAGCTGGGTATTCCAGGGCTGCAAAAGAAGATCACTTCACCAGGCTGAGAACTGCTCTCTGAAAGAGGGTAAAAGCACTATAAAACATAACAACCAGCAGAAGTCCTATTATTCAAACAGCAGAGCTAATTAATGCATAACATTCTTCCAGCTTTTTAAGTGTGTAAAATGATCACAGGAGAAGAGCTGATCTTCACCCCTCAGTGACAAAAGAATTCTAATGGATTCTACAATGATGTGCTTTGTTTACTGAAGAGGTATGTTTTAAAATTATATATAGATATATATATATAGATTGTGGCAATCTTTGTAAAAAAATTTCCAAGTAAATTAATGGTGAAAATGAGCAGAGATTAAAATTTAGTCTTTTCAACCAGATGAACAAAGTGCAATACATTTGTGATCAATCACAAGAAACTGGCTAAACTAAAAACATAAAAATCCTAAGAACAAATCAAAAGGCAGCATGGGCAAAAAGCATGTGTGAACAACACATTGCCATCTTCTTTATGGATTTTCCTCCTCCAAGCCAAGAATCACTCACCTCCAAGTCTTTTCTAAAAGGCTTACTACTGTGGAACACATAGAAATTAAATACTAATTTGACAAAAGAAAGATTCTTTCAAGATTTCCATAACACACTCTGGATATATTCAATGTTCTGAGTATGTTTCTACCTTTACATCCTGACTCACGTAATTACTTTACTTTCTGGTACTGTGGTAACCAGAATAGGAAGATTTGAGGGAAATAAAGTCTGTTCTACTTCCTGGCGATTATCAGCTGACAAGTAACTTCATCGCAGAAATGTGTTCCAGAAAGCAGCTCTGAAATGCTGCTCTCAGGGCTTTAAAACATATTTAACACTTGACTAAATGAATACAAAAGCATTTTGTTCACTGAAACATGTAAAATGCTTAGGCATGCAAGTACTTGACTGTTTTGTCAGTTATTTAGAAAGATAACATTTTAGAGAGCAATTGTTTCCCTTTATGATTCATGAGTCTATTAGGAAGAATAAACTTTGGTAAGAGAGAAAACTATTGCATTTTAACAAATTTTATTACTGGCAATGTGTTTACTTCAAAATGTTTCTCTGTATTACATTAAAGATAGAGTAGTTCTTATATCTGCAACTCCATCTCCAAATGTGACTGTTAGCTTCCTCCACTGTAATGCACACACAGCTGGGGAAATAAGCAAAGTCCTTTGCTAGGTAGCTGTTCATTTTGATGCAATGAACAGAGCAATTTCCATAGCTGTAGGTTCAAAGCCATAAGTTTTCTGATACACAGAGTCAGTGGGGAGTCACAGCTGTGGTTTTCTGGTAAAAATCCAACAAAACAGAACTCTGCCAACTTGTAGACAACTTGTGTCTGATTCTCCCTCATGTTCCACAAGTGTTTAACTCCAGTTTAACTCAAAGGAATAGGCCCACCAGGTTACTTCTCATCTAACTATCTGTGCATCTTTTATATAAAGAGAATAGAGAAGTGTAAAAATAGAGGAGAATATGCAGAGTAGCATAATAAATGGTAGTAGAGCAGACCTGTAGATGCCTTAGCTTGCAGTAACATAACAAAAAAATGTATTCAATTTGCCTGTTTCTGATGATCACTATTGAATGTACATTTACCCAGCCAGACAGGAGTTCTGGCTTATTTAATAGGCTTTGTGTCACTCAAGGAATGAAAAGTAAATTTTTTAGAAGATGCACAAAACTGACTATGTTTGAAGATATCTCAAACAGCACTTACAAAAGACTGATACGAAAACTGAACAACAGCAAATGTGATTGTGAGCAATAAAATGCAGTTCTAGGGTGGAGAGCCTAGGTCACACAATATGTCATCAATAACCAAGATGTCTGCTATCTACCCTGATTGGGTACAATAAATGGGAACACTGCTATGGCAAGAAAAAATTCAGCCCCTAAAACATTGTTCAAGTTTGAGGAGAAATTAATCCATTTATCACTGTCAGGGAAAAGTGTATGCTAAAACTTACCCTAAGGTAGTTATGGTACTGTAGATGCCTAAACCACCTGGTTTGAAGTTAAGTTAGGTATATACATCAAAACTAGAATTATTGGTTTCAGCAACATAGCTGTGAATATTACTGCACCCCAAAATCTTTAAATGTTTATAATCAGAGAGGAACGAGAGTATTTTTTTTTAATCACATAGTACAAAACAGATCAGATGTTTACTTTGAATTTGGAAGCATCAACAAGCAAGGATACTTGTAGCCATCAGACTTGAAATGAGGTCACTGACAGGAACAGAATTCTATAGGGATCTTGGGAGCACAGTGTACAATTGAAAATTTAATTCACAAGCAATAATATGTAAGTTGATCAGACCACCTTAAATGAAAGGGAATTTTAGCCTATTTTCATTTTTTTCCCTTGATCTGGCTTCTTGAGATATGGCTCACAGAAGATTGCTCTCTCTAAGCCCTTGTTTTCTTCTCAGCAGTGAAAGCTGACAGATCCTTAGTCATAATTTTCTTGTTTTCACTAAAAAGTGCAAGGATCTGGTATGCCTGCTAACCTACTAAAGCCTCTATGTTTTGAATTTCATCAGCTACCAGAAAGGTGATTTTCTTGGTGCAGGGAAGCTGTAAGGATTTCTGTAACATTTGCCATATATTTTCAGTTTCAAACATTATGTAGAAATAGAGGGGGATTTCTAAAGGAGTTACTTACTAGAGTGGAGACTCTGGAACAGAGCAGTTAAACAGGAAACAAGAAAGCACAATCCAAGAAAAGTGATGACTATCTTTTGAGATGTTTGGTGAACATACACAGTATTGTGCTTAGGAAAAAAAAAACCCCATGTATATGTGGCAATTCCCTGGCAATTTAAGCAAAATTACTTCATACAGTTTTCTTCTTACATGCTGTTAGACAATCATTCTAATGTAATTCAATACAGTTTGTGGCTGTCTCCAGACAGCTGAGTAATGGTCAAAATATCAACAGCTGGCAAGTGATTCCATGGGATTTTTCATTCTCAGGCAGGCTGTGTTTGAAGGATTCAATCAGTATAAAGTCAAAATGTCCAAGAAAGAAGTACAGAACAGGTAACTTGACAAACTGTGATGTTGGCTTTAAGTAATCTGACTGCTATTAATTCACAAAGCAGTCTGGAGGGATTTGCAATCCAAACTGATTTCTGTCTAGACAGAAAAAGGAGTGCAAAACACATTAGAGTAGATAGAGTGTAACAAAAAAAAAAAAACCAAAAACCCCCCTTTGCTTCTTAATTTCTTACCTGTGTGAGTTCACAGACTATTTTTCCTTTAAATTATTAGTAGTGACCTATCAAAGGGCACCCAATGTTACTGAGTGCTATGAAGTGTTTATTGGTGGTTGGACTTCAGTTGACAATCAGCAATTAAAGTCACACTACGACTTGTTACAATTTATGTAAAATTCCATGGATGTTTTACACTTGGAAAAATTGTTAGGAAACATGTCTATCTTTCAAAATTCTGAATAATTATCTAACATATGCATGTTTCTCTATCAATCTTGCGTATGTATTAACTATCTGCATTGAATAGGAGCTATGTGTTTGCTCATGAAAAATTTCCTCTGAAGGCATTGTTTAGTCTGGCTTCTAAGAGTATGAATTACATCACAAAGCAGTGCTGCATCTATTACATTTCTGATACCCATATCTAGCTTCCTGTTCTACAAATTTTAAGATTCTTCATCACATCCTAAAACCCAGTGTTACTTATCACCAGTGGTACTACTAATATACAAAACATTGTTCACTATTTATGCCAAAAAGAAATATTTACATTTTGTCCCAAACTTTATTTACATTCCTTTTTCATATGTAGTGTCAATTTCTACACAAATAAGCCAGTAAGTGTACTGTCATTAATTCCTGTAGTGTGTAGGACACTGCACTATTTAAGATACTACATTGTTTAATAGGGCTTAGTAGGAAAAAGTAAGCACACAAATCTTAAGAGATAATGTAGTGCTTAGCTCAATGAAAGCAGGGAGAACAAAATACCAAACTGAAATTCTTTCACGGACTGAAGGTGGAAGATGCTCATAAATATATATTGCAACATAATTACAAGCATGAAAAAAAAAAATCCAACAACAAACCAGCCAGACTGCAGTCAGGCATTCACTACTCTTATGTCTATAAAACTGCAACAATACACATACTAAAACTGATATGTCCTCCTATTCTTGTCTTGCCAACTCTCTTGAGAATGGTATGAGATACCTCAGCATTAAATAACTTTTCTGTACTTAAGAAGACTCAAGAAATGCACCTTTCATGTAATAATCCATTCCCTAGTACCCTTTAGAAGACTTCAGGTGTCTCCCCTCAGAGTCTGCAAGCTACCCAGAAACGGGATGGAGAATATTAAGCACTTTCAACATGATAGTGCAGGTATGTGAGAGAGCTGGCAAAGGAATGATCTCTTTGGCCTCAGATCTCACCTTCTATTTCCTATTTCAAGCAGCAGTTATGAAACCAAGTTGACAGTTTTGTGAACTAATATCAACATTCTTACTTCTTCCACAGCATTAAGTGTCAGAGAGCCTATACAAACCTGCCAACTAACAATATAAAAATTAGTTGCTCATGAAAAAATAGTCTTTAAGAAGCATAATCTATGGTTTCCTTTGTACTCGACTATTTACACAAAGGAAATAATTTCTTTCTAGCAAAAAAGTGCTTCTCCTTTATACTAGATGATGCTGATTGAATCTGATTGATTCTTGTTCTAAAATATTTAGTTCATCTAGCATTACACACACTAGGTTTACTAAAGAGGGTGAAAGAGTAAAAAAAAAATTACCAAAATGAAGCAAATATTCATGACTGTTAGTCTTGACAGAAGAATCTTAAATTGGTTATTAAAAACTCCAAGATTGGCTGGTAAATTTATACTTCTTAGAAACTTCTGTGTAAAATTTCACTCCTTTTAGATCTAACTGAATGCCATTCAAGTGATTTTCTAGAAAAGAAGCTCCAAGTGAGAATGAGGCAGATATACTAGGTATGATTCTGATAGTGTTGGTAGATTAAATCTAGAAAAGATTTTGCTACTTTGACAGGAGAAATGTTCCTCTGAGAAGGGGAAAAAAAAGTCACTTATTCATCAGATTGTTTTTTCTTTTTAAGATATCAAGAAAACAGCTAAACTGGGAGACTTACTCTGTAATACCTAGAATTACAGGAGAATGTTCTAAGAAAGATAAACAATTAAACGTATTTCACCACAAACCTATTGTCCTTTATTTATTTTCATATCCAAAGGCTTGATATGATACTGAAACTCCCCCGAAATTGTTTTATACACTAACTTACAATATTTAAAGCTTAAACTTTGTGTTATAACTATAAAGTACTAATAGCCCATTGCTAGCACTTGGACATGTTTTAATTCCTCATTAGAGGTTAATTTGGTTTTCCAATACTCTTCTTTCCTTCACATGGCATCAGCAAATACCAGAGCTGATGATGTTGCACACCATGATAAACAGCATTAGCTGTTAGGATAGAGCATTGCACACATGTGTGTGTGCAAACTATATGTGTAATGGACACGAGTCCAAACAGGTATGTAACAATTTTGTGAAGTAGCAAGAAAATTAGTGAATAGCTGACAAAGAAAAGATTTTTCCTGTGGGAACTGACAGTGGTCAGAACATGGATTCTGAGGCTCCAGGCAGAAGCTTGAAGCCTGTGGGAAAGCCAAATACAGAACTTTCTCAGTCTGGCCTGGGAAATCAGAAGGAGGAACCCAAAACAATCTTGTAGATATCCTCCTCCTCACACCTGGTGTTTTTCTAACTTGTTTACTTGTAAGAAGAGGTATAGAGGTGTTGCCCCAAAGGACCAATCCTATTCATTGTACCTAAACGCTGTATAAAAAGAATCTTCCTTTCAATAAACTTTGCTATAAGCCCTCCAAAGAACCAGAGTTCTACATATCATTACTCAGCTGTCCTGAATTGTACTGATATTTTCCCTCTTTCCTTCCTCTCATTTCCATGAAAATTAAAGGAAAGCTGCATTTTTCCTAGTCTGTATCCTCATAGTCACTGCGCTGCTTTACAAGTATCTCTGAGCTGCTAGGTCTGTCCTGCCTCAGTTCAACTTCTCAGAGTTTAAAACATCCCTCCACTGCTATCCCTCAGAGACACTCTTTGGAAATACTCAGATCTTAGATAGAAAACTTTTCTATTTTTTTAAGTGTCATAATTAAAACTTTCTCCAAATTCAAGACTATTCAAGCATAACTGGCCACCTTCTTAAACCAAAGTAAGACTGTATTGCTGTCTTCTCTTCTACATGTTTGACTTAGAAACAGTAAAGAACATTGTCAGTCTTTTAGCATCCACTTACTATTCAAGAATCTCCCTCATTACATAATGATGAATAATGGGAAAATGAAGCAGACAGAGAAAACCTGCAGCTGGAATGACACTTTTTACTTGTTGAAATCTAGGACTTTTATCTTGTGAATAGGCTAAAAAAATTCAGCCAATGCCTTTTTTTTTTTTTTTTTTTTTTTTTTTTTTCCAGATCAGGTTTTACTTCTGTTTAAGACACATCACATCTGCCAACCTGGATTGGTAACACTATCACTTAGTTGTTGGGTGTTACGTAATTCTTATGAGCACCATTTGGGTAATGGAATTTTGTGGGACTTGCCCCTTTTCCCTCAGTAGCATGCAAACCATTTACTCTCCTTGCTGGTCTAAATGGAATTTACTGTTTAACTAATAAAGCAATTGATGTAAAGGACAGAGTACAGTATGGGAGGTGTGATAAAGTAGCATTGTCTTTAAGGGGGTTTCAATTTACCAATGTTCAGCAGAAACACTTTTCTATTTATGGCTTCAGTACAAACTCAAAGAGCTAGTGAATCAAGAGATTATTTTTTCATATGATTCTTACCAGGTTCAGTTGCAGATCGTGGCTCTGCATATCACATCATAAGGAGGGAAAACAAACAAGAAAAATTATATTAGAGATTACATTGAAAGTAACAGTGTACTGAATGAACATATTATACTGAAATAATGTAAATAAGTAGAGAATCTGTGCAGACATTACAAAATCAACAATATTTTAATTGTTTGTCAGTAGCAGCAGTTCAGTTATTACTTCTAGCCGTTAGAACTGAAATGGGAAGAGGAAAGGACTCTGTCCAAAACTGAATCCTAACAGACTAATCTCATGATCTTTTTCCATCCTGTATTAAAAGCAGCCACTTCAGATTATTGCCTGAACTGGTTTTGGCTGAATGCAGCTGTGCCAGATGTGCCAGAACTTCAGTGTGAACTGGAGTCAAAAGCAGCCAAGTGGGATGCCACAACTGACATCACTAATGTGTTTTTCTCAATCCCTTTGGCAGCAGAGGGCAGGCGAAGCTGGGTTTCACTTAGAGTGGTGTCCAGTACATCTGGAATTGACTGAGGTGAAGACAGCCAGGACCTCTTGTGGCTAGCCAGGCTAGAAACAAGGCAAGGAGTTAATTGCAATGTTAAATCCAATGCTAGGGTCCAGTGGGACCACAGGTGAAGATTGTAATGGCAATACCTTTAAACTGTTGTAATCTGTGATTTGAATTGCATATTATGGGAATTACTATACCAGGAACAACATGAAACAATTGAGGAGAAGTCCTCACAAGAAGCAGTGCAAGGGCAGTGATGACCTGGCCTGGGCTAGCTTTGGTGCTCAGCAAGCTCATGCAACACACCACCTCTCCTGTCCTGAGTATCATTGTAACAGATGGAGCCCAAAGACAAGGACTAACAGAACTCAAAATAGGTTTTGTGAAATGTTACAGGGATGATGCGTAGTTCATGAGGATCTCTTGGCTAGTGTGGGACCTGAGCATGACATAAATGGTATGGAATAATGGGGTGGAAAATGTCCTGGGTTTAAGTGGGATTAATTTTTTTCACAGTAGCTGGTATTGGGCTGTGTTTAAGATCTGTGCTTAAAACAGTGTTGGTGATACAGAGACTTTTTTTTATAAAGGCCTTTTCTGCTACTTGTATCTTGCTGATAGTGAGGAGGCTGGGGGCTCACAAAGAATTGGAAGGCAACACAGCCAGGACAAACAAAAAGCACTGATCAAAGGGATACTCCATACTGGATGACATCATGCTCAGCACATATATCTGGGTGAGGAAGGAGGAAGGGGTAACATTCAGAGTTAGGGCGTTTGTCTTCCCAAGCAACTTACAGGTAACAGAACCTTTCTTTCCTGAGAATGGCTAAACACCTGCCTGCCCACGGGAAGGGGTGAAAAGATTCCTTGTTTTGCTTTGCTTCTGAGACTTGATTTCACTTTTAAACTGTATCTCAACCCAGGAGTTTTCTCAGTCCTATTTTTCCAATTCACTTCCCCAGCACACTGGGGGAGAGTGAATGAGGATCTGTGTGGTCCTCAACTGCTGGCTGAAGTTAAACCATGACATTGCCTTACTTTTTTGGAGAATTCTGAAGTCTGGAGAATCTTGAATTTCAATGCCCTGTCGAAACCACTTAACATAAATGGGAGGAGGTCCTCTGACCCTGCATTCCAATACCACGACTTGTCCTTCAGATGCTGTGGCATTTTGTAGCTCCTGAAATATGAACATCACAAAATTCACAGGAGCACTTTACATTCTTAAAAATAGTCTTTTCTTTCCTTTGTAATTCAACTTTATTTTATTGTGTCATTACATTTTTGCAATAGACATTTTGTTTCATTCTGATTGAATTTAATACATCTCTATAGTTAAAAAAATTATTGAATAGGTTATTTATAAATACATTCCTAAAAAGACCAAAAATGGGAAAAGTGCAGAAGTATTTAATTTCTCAAATTAACACATGCAGATCACTGCAGTTTGAGCTTTCTGTTATTGTTCTTCTTCCACAAACTGAAATGAAAATTCTGGAACTAACTACACATTGATTGACTTAACCCTGGGAGTAGCTGAGCTGCTTTCGGGTCCAGCTCTGGAAGGTGGAGTTGTTTTTCTTCTGAGCCATATATAACAAACCAAGCAAAATTAGATGACACCATTATGATTAGGATATATTAACTAGTGTATGGGTAGCTTCTGAGACAGTATTCTGGCTTAATAAACCCTTGTACACATGTGAGAAATTTCAGAGAAGTCTAGATGTTTAATGAAGAGCTGCAGTGAGAGGGAAACACAGTATTTTAAGTAATAGAACTGACAGGTGATAGCCGCTATTTTCACCTTGTTATCTATTTTAAGATTATAAATCAAAGATTATATTTTACTGTCCAGTATTGTCTCATTTCTTTTACAATTTATTGACAAAGTTTTAGACCTTAATGCAGCAAAGCACTTGAAGTTAGGGCTAAGATCAGTTATTCTTAGTTTCTATTCACAGATCTCTAGTTAATCAAATGCATAAGAATTTTGTTATGTGGAAACTTAAAAATCTTCAAGCTGTTCCCTGAACTTTGTATGGAGAGAAATTTATGTCAGGAAGCTGGACTAAGTACATATTTTGTTGTTCATATCTGGTTTGTTTCTTCTGTAATTACTGTTTTTTGGTTTGGTATGTCCCATCTGTCCTAAGCAAGTTAATAATGCATTTCAGGGACAAGAAGTATGAGCATTAGGAAGAAACAGCAGAGTTTTGATTGCTTTGGTAGTTTCTGAATGGGGGATGACTTCTCCTGTTTCCAACTCTGACTTGGAAATTGCCTGCCTCCCTACCTTGCAGTAGCCACATTCTGTAATCTCTTGCACCTCCACTATTCACCCTCCTGTGACACCTGGGTGCACTATGGGTGCAAAATTATGAAGGACAGAATCAGACCTTTCTTGACATGAGACAGGAATATGTTGGAGCCAAGCTAGACAGCTGTACACAGGAGGGCTTACTCTTGCTTACTCTTACTCTTATTTCTAGGCAAAACTATTTACTGTTCCATATTAATTTTTAATCAAATATTTTCCTGAAATAATAACCAGAAATATTTCATTTTGGCTTCAACAAGTAGTGATTAAACAATAATTACTACTATGGAAATCATTGTTTGAGGCACAATGAAATAATATTTTCAATTGAAGTTGTATTTTATAGATAAGGGAAGCATGCCTAATTCCCTTTTCTTAAGTTTGATTTGGGATGAACATGAAGATAAATATTGACTTAAGTAATTACCTAAGAAATACTGAATAGAATTTTCTGAATAGAAACTTCTCTTCTAAAAACTATGACCAGCAGGACTAGAGAAAGGATTGGCTCTTGTACTCAGCACTGGTGAGACTGCACCTTGAATCTCATGCTCAGTTTTGGCCCCTCAGGAAAATAATTGAGGTGCTGGAGCATGTCCAAAGAAGTGCAACAAAGCTAGTAAAGGGTTTAGAGCACAAATCCTATGAGGAGCAGCTGAGAGAACTGGGGTTGTTTAGTTGTGAGAAACAGAGGCTTGGGGGGATGTTATTGCTCTCAGCAACTACCTGAAAGGAATTTGTAATGAAACGGGGCTTGGGGTCTTCTCATAAATAACACGCAATTGGACCAGAGGAAGTGGTTTCAGGGTGTGTCAGAGGAGGTTTAGACTGAATATTGGGAAAACTGTTTTCTGAGAAAGGGTTGCCAAGTACTGGCTGCCCAGGAAAGTGGTCAAGTCACCATCCATGGAGGTATCTAAAAGCCTTGCAGATGTGGGACTTATCAACATGGTTTAGCAGTGGGCTTGGTTGTGCTGGGTTAATGGTTGGGCTTGATGATCTTAAAGGTCTTTTCCAACCAAAGCGGTTCTATGATTTTTTACCTTACAATGTTTTTTCTAAATCAGAGTTAAAAAGCCTGTGTTACTTGTTCTTATCAGTAGATAAATTATTGTGAATGAGGCTTTGTCAAGACTCTTTTATGTAATTGGTGCTTATCTTGCTATATTTTACAAAGATTTATCATTGGAGAACAGTCACAGGCATAAGAAAAACTCATACAGAATATTCATTTAAATTCACTAGTAGAATTCTTAAGAACTTCATTGTTGCAGTGGAAAAGTATTTTCTTATGAAGTCATTGATACTGAAAAATTTGAATGTGATCAAATCTTCCTGCATTAGGATACATAACTGTGCTATTTTCTTTTGGACTATAAGAATGTGATATAAAAATCATGGTGGATAAGACATACCTTCGTAAAAATCGGTGCAGAATAGATAGGCTTGGGTCCATCCAGATGGTGCAGGTATGAAGTAGGACTTTGAATCTGCAAAACAATGCAACCATGCTATAAAATGGAAAGAATATTAGTTTCATTGGTACGGCCCCTGCACTCTCACATGTGCAGTCTTATTATGGTGTTCTCTTTCTACCATACTTCTTTGGAGACATCACTGTTTCACATCTGTTATATTTCTAAAATCAAAATGCAAGCTTTGAAGGCGTCTATATTTCCAATGAAAATTTTGTATCCAATTGTCTTTGCTTAAAAGTATCTAGAGAATTTGACTCCTGTGTAATAGATTCAAGTAAATCCTTTGCACCAAAGCATTTTTGCTTCTCCTGCTACTACATCCCTTCACTGATGCAGTGATAAATAAATCCAGGTACCTAAAAGCTTATCAAGGTTAGCCTAAGGAAGGGAAAAGATTTTGCCATGTACAGGCTGACAGAAATTTTAATTTTGTTTGTATTTTATGATTTACATGTAAACTCTAAGTCAGCCACAGTGGCATTAAAGACTTAGTACAAATGAATGAACAATGGTTTTCTATATTTAACATCTAGATAGTAAAAATTATTTTTCTTTAAAAGGCCCAAAGAAATTACAGCAATATTACATTTATTAACAAAAATTAAAACTTCTGCTAAAAAATATTTCAGGCAAACATTTAGAGTACATTCTTTTGGGACTAGAACAAGTCACTATTAAGTGATAAACTCTGTAATTTTCATCATCACCAGATCTGTCTGCTGCTCAAATGCTGTGTTGATTTACACACTGTGTAAGAATCCATACATATATTTTCTTTTATGTCCCATTCAGTGGATAAATACCTAATTTCTAAAGATCATAATTCTTAATATAATAATCTAAGTTTTTAGTTTAACAATATAATTCCTCAAAATGTCAGAGTTT
This sequence comes from Zosterops lateralis, assembly GCF_965231275.1. Taxonomy (NCBI): domain Eukaryota; kingdom Metazoa; phylum Chordata; class Aves; order Passeriformes; family Zosteropidae; genus Zosterops; species Zosterops lateralis. The sequence continues at coordinate 38,884,131 of NC_139766.1, forward strand.
TTCAGGAGTTGCAAGTCTTGGGAAGAAAATTTGACATACTTTTACTAATTTAAAAATTGGTGTCTAAAAATACCTGCTGACTGGGCACAGAGATAGGTTGAATTACAGCTGTAGTCACTCCTGATTTTGGTGTAGAAGATCCTATTGTCAAGGAAACAGAAGTGGTTTTCTTTTGGGCCCTGAAAAATAAAAACCCAGGAAGCGCTTTATAAGATCTGAAATGCCAAAGTGTTAATGTTTTCAATATGTAACCTACCTTGTACTTTCCACATATTTAAATATGTCATTAACAACTGAAAAAATCAACATGAATGATGAAGATCAAGACAGATGGATGAAGCTTGACTAGAACACAACCTTTGGCTAATTTACACTTTCTCACATCAAGAAAAAGTAATAATTTAAGATGAAACTAAAAGGTATGTTGTTTCTTTAATTGTTGTAGTCCTCTACTTTCTTTGGAGGCACTGGACTGGGTGACTACAAATGAAAACTTGGTTAACTTGAACTTACTCGTGAATATGAAAAGTTGGTATCAACAAATATGTTGCCAGCCTTCTCTGACAGAACAAGGAAATTAATACAATTTACACTTATAATATTACACATTTATATCAGATGAGAGAAATAGAAAAGGCAAGGCATATATAAGTGTATCCCAGATTCTTTTTCACATTGTAAGACTACCAAAGATTTTCCAGTATCCCTTATTAAGAACATTTACACAATACTGGTACTGCTTTACATACTTACTGTGGCATAGCTCCAGATTTTAATTTGAAAATTAAACTTTCAGTCTCTGAATCTGTAGAACTTGCACCTGGAAAATAAAGTTTTTTCAATAACCTCACATCTTTTTATTGATTTTATTTAATGTTTAAATTCCAAAGAAAAAACTATGATACTTTTGCATTTCACTTCAAGAATTGAGAACTCTCTGTAACAAACTGTGATATTTTAAAAATCTGATATAAATTGTAACTATTTACTTCAAACAGTTACAGAAATCATAACCATGCCAATCTAATTGCACATTGCTTTCTCTGGGCTCCTAGCTGTCTCTCTTCCTATCGAAACAAATATGTCTGAGACAGAAAAAAAAAAAGAAAAAAGCTGAGTACTATTGTTCTACGGGAAATGTATAATTTTATTTACTTAAATTTTAAATTTGAAGCTTAAGCAAACATATGGCTTATACACAGATAACAAATCTTCAAACTTAAGTAAGAGCAATTCAGTATACCAAGACATTTTCAGACTAAACTTGCTGCCCATGATGTCCACATTTCAGACTATTTACATTAACCTACACATAACATTTATGTATTGCTATTTCTTGCCAGTGGAAGTCTAGATATTATGTATGTGTTTGGCAATACCCAGAGCTTACTTAAAGAAAAAAAATATGGAAGCTTTTATTCCCTTTGTCCTATTTTTTCCTAACAACAGATACTTCACACATTCATTCTAGACATTTATGCAGTCCATATTATTCCTAAAGGAATTTGTGCATATATATGGATAGCTGTATGTTTAATACAAACCGTAAGCACTTCATAATCAATATGCATAGTATAACATAGATGGATTCTAATGAAGCAATGCTGGGACTGAAATACCCAAGAACCCTGTTGATTTACAAAGTTTATGCTATTAAAAAAAAAAAAAAATCAAAGCATTAAGTAGCACAGAACAGACGAGAAGAGAGAAGCAAATGTCCAGTCATCAAGATGGGTCTGCATGAAAGGATTTTTAAAGAACACAGAACAACCAGGTCTTGCATGGCTGGGCCTGCTGCACAAAAGAAAGTATGACACACTGGTGTCATTGAGTCTATCAATGTACAAAGCAATGCTTGTGTGTCAACCTGCTTTCCTTAAAAGTGACAGGGGAGGAGCCTTGTACAAGCCTCTCTCTTTCAAAGTAATGTTACAGAACTTCAAGATTGGACTCCAATACAGCAAGACTGGCAGGTGTCAAAGAATGAATTGTTTTATTCACAGCATCTCTCTGCCTAGCTCTTTCATCTTCTACTGTTTCTTCTGTCCTTAAAACTTCACACAACAAGATGTATTTGTACTACACCTGAGTATTTTGAAATCATGATACTTCTGTAAAGAAAACTCTTACTAGAATTTGTAAGATTCAGAAAATTCTTGGGGATTTTGTTATTATATTCCAATGGGGCATTAAAAAGTTCTGAGAATAAAGAACATAATGAAAGAAATCCCACAAAGACACCTATGTCATGATTTAGCTAAATAACAGCAAAAAGTTTTTTGTTTTGTAAATCAAAAGCTATTTAATTATTTTGGTGTGTCATTATTCTGATTTCTTAAAACTAATTCTTATGTTAATTTATTTTATGCTTTCACATGACCATTTAAATTAGTTTTAATGAGTTACAAAACTGGTAAAAGAATATAAAGTACCCAATTTTTTGGGAGATGTATGAATTAAAATAAAAATCAGTATTCAGTTAATGTAATCTTGCCTGAAATACAGTTCTCTGCTAAAAAAATAACTCTATAATTTTACTCATGGTCATCATTAACTTTTCTCAGAGAAAATAATATTTGAGTTATGACTAATTTTGCAGTCATGAAATATTTTGACAATAATGTCCAGTTGTTTCTAGACAAAACCACTATGACTGACTTTAATCTGACTTAAAATCAGTATACCAAAGATAATGGATTATAGTACATTTACACATGACTAAAGTAGACTCATTTGGGGCAGGCACATAGAGGCAGGGAGAGCACAGGGAGGCAGTTCAAAACTGAGATGGGGATTACTGCTATCATGAAAATCATGATTGCTATCACTGGTCAAATCTTTAACTAGTAATTTACAGAATTACTGCTTAAAAGTGAACGATATGCCCAAATTTTTGTTTGTTCCTTCTATTTCATTCTTTATCTCTTTTCTACCCTGAATAACGAGCAATCTACTCAGTGATTCCTGACACATTCTTTGAAATAGCTGAATTAATATGATGTGATGTTCAAAATGTGTTGTGTTAAAGAAAAGCAGAGGAATACCGTAAAAATACCACCATATTGAATGTAATGTTAAGATAAAGAACCAAAAGTAAACTTCAGCTTAGTTATCTTTTCTTATATGCATCAACTATTTTATTATTTTATCTCTTACCTTCAATGAATATTTCAGCTGATGTGCTATCTGAACCAAAAGAATTTGAAGCCAGACAAGTATAGCGTCCAGTGTCGTCTTCAAAGGCTTCTACTATAATTAGTGAATGAAGTCCTCCACTTTCAGAATGGATCTGAATGTCAGGGGAATTCTGGAGCTCTTTTCCTTCACAGAACCATCTGCAGCCCACACACATTTAGAAAGACAAAGAAAAAAAGAATATAAAGGATTGGTTCAGGCTCATTGCACACAAGAAGACATTACACTCTGCTGCAAAAATCTAAATTGCTACTGAAATCAGCACATGGTGTTTTGAAGTGTTTAACAAAGTATTTCACAAAGAAATAACTTGCTAGAACAGACTTTGTTTAAAAGGTAGGGAGACGTTTCTGAATACTAAGAAAATGATACATAACACACCTACATTTTAAAACTATCTCCTGTCCTGGCTTTGGTAAATGAGTTTTTCCTGCATAACTTGTGTATTGGCTTGTTTTGACCAGTCTAATCCATTTCAATATGCTTTATCACTCTCATCTATCTAAACCCCACTGATTCTGCACACGAAATATCTGAATTTGTAATCAGTGCCACAGGGCTCGAGGCTATCACTAGTGGAGTCCCTCAAGGGTCAATATTTGGCCCAGTATTATTCATCAATGGCTTGGCTGGATGAGAAGGTGCCTCCTCAGCAAGTTCACTGATGACACACAGCAGGGACGGGTGGCCAATACTCCATAGGGCTGTGCAGCCCTTCAGAGGGACCGTGGCAGGTTGGAGAGATGGGCAGAGAAGAACCAGCTGAAATTCAGCAAAGGAAACTGCAGGGTCCTGCACCTGGGGAGGAATAACCACAGGCACCAGTTCAGGCTGGAGGCTGAGCTGCTGGAAAGCAGCTTGTGGAGAAGGACCAGGGGGTCCTGGTGGACACCAAGCTGTCCATGAGCCAGCAGTGTCCCTGTGGCCAGGAGGCCAATGGTGTCCTGGGGTGCACCAGGAGGAGCATTCCAGCAGGGCAAGGGAGGTGATCCTGCACCTCTGCTCAGCCCTGGTGGAGTCACATCTGGAGTGCAGTGTCCAGCTCTGGGCTCCTCAGGACAAGAGAGACATGGAGCTTCTGGAGCTCCTGTTGAGAGGGCAACAGAGATAACTGAGGGACTGGAGCATCTCTCATATAAGAGTAGGAGCTGAGCCTGTTCAGCCCAGAGAAGAGACAACTGAGACAGGACCTCATGAATGTATATAAGTATTTGAAGGGCGGGTATCCAAAGGATGGATCCAGGTTCTGCACAGTGTTGTCAAGCAATAGGACAAGAGACAACAGGCAACTGATTCACAGAAAGTTCCATCAGAATATGATGAAAGTTCCATCAGAACTTCTTTACTGTGTTGGTGAGTGAACACTGGAGCAGTGCCCAGAGAGGGTGTGGAGTCTCCCTCACTGGAGATACTCAAGAACTGTCTGGACACAATCCTGTGCCATGAGCTCTGCTTGAGCAGGGAGGCTGGGCCAGATGACCCACTGTGGTCCCTTCCAACCTGACCCATTCTGTGATTCTGGGATTTCTGTCCATCTTGCCCAGTCAACCTAACACAATCCCATGGCACAGGTTACATATTGGTAAGCTTTAAATAGGTTTTCTCTTGCTTTAGATCAAGAACATAAACTGGTTTCCTAGGCCTGGATTTTTATCTAAGTAATACATCTTCCAAAAGGGTATGTCCCAACAAAAGTGCTGGATTTAGGTACAGACAAAACAGACACCTAGGATGACTTGTAAGTAGGTAGAAGCACAGCATAATTTTGTTTACATCAGGTCAACCAAGCATTTGCTAGTGTAAGCTACTCTATGCTCTCAGCCCATAGTACTGCCATGAAAGTACCTGTTTCTACCTTTTTTCTGTTTGATGTCCTTATATCAGGCAGTCCTATCATCCTAGGCTATGCCCTGATTTCTCTCTAGCAGCCAACAAGTATGAGAAGTGGGTAATTCTTGGTTTATAGTGTCTGCTGTGCATTTTTGCAGGGAGGGGAGGCAGACTGGAGAGTCATTAAAGGAAAATCACTCACGAGCAACCATCCTTCTGTTCTCAAATTGTCCCTATATCCTGAAAACAAATTTTGTCAAGCCTTGCCAGGGCTGTTATTCCCATTCCAGTCCTGCAAACCCACTCTGATCTTTACCACTCTTTCTTCCCTTCTCACCTCGTAACCCTAATCTGTGTTTTTCCATGTCCTCTCATTTCCCTCCTTCCCCTCTTCTTCCTCTTAACTCCAAAATTAAAATCTTGCTCTAACGAGAATAAAGACAAAATGAGTGATCCCTGACAGCAAGCCTCAAAAGGGATCTTCCCCTTGAAAACTTTTAGTTTTCTACTCTAGTATGTTTTTTTTTTTTAATTAACAAATATAACCTCAGAAAATAATGCATAGTCATTGCAAAGTAAAAGATGACTGAATTTTTTTAAAAAATTAAATACTTAAAATTTGTCACAAAAAATTGGTATTTTTCCTTTAATTTGTATGTGTTGATGAGAGAATTTTTGCAGTTACATCCCAGTAATACTTCAGAATTAAATTTTTTCCCCTCTATCAAATGACTTCCAATTACCCCTAAAATCCAAAATAACCCCAAGGAGTTACAGAACTCTCCCTACCTATTTAGGACAAGCATGCAACACTACAGGATGACAGATACTATAAAATAACAATCAGTGAAGAGTCTTTAAAATTAAACTGCCTCACTTTTTTTGTTCTTTTTAATTACAAACTTCATGCAATTAACATAAATAAAAAATGTTTTAAAGCATCCTTCTGAAAAGATTACATTGTAAAACTTGAAATGTCATGCTTATTTTGGAATGCAGAGTTAAGAAACCTACCAGGTTTTCTTTTACACATAACACAATTGCTCTTAATAACATAATTGTGGGCAAGCTCTCTGTGTTAATGAACAATAGATGTTTTATTCCTGAAGGCAAAACCCTCAGTTGGTAGTGGCATTAAAGCTATATGCAATTGTCTTCAGTAATTAAAACACTAACAAGTTCCTTTTCTGTCTCCTGTTCCCTAGTGCACACAGAAAGCATCATTTTTGGAAAGAACTAACAAACTTCCATTTGTTTACTCAGCAGACCCCTTTGGCCTACTTTTACAACTATTTGCCTTGGAGACAAATCTATTCTGTCAGCTCTACAGCCAAAATTAACATTTCTCTTCCCCCTCTTCCCCGCCTTTCCTCTTGTCACAAGATGTCCTTTCTACCAGTGTGAGGACCTCTGCTACTATTTCTGATTACTAGACCTTCAGAGTCCTAACCTCTGTGTAGCCTTTCCTAAGCTACATTTTAAAAAATATGCACAAGAGAGAGGTTAATTCAATTTCTAGACAATCACAGACAAGAGCCTGTAACATGAGGCCCTACATAACCGTTTGTTCTATTTTTCTTTCCTTTCCAGAAACATCCTGAAAAGGAAAACCTTTCCTTCAAGCCTAATTATTTTCTCAGACAGATCCCATTTTAGTTTCATGCAAGCCGTATGGCTTTCCATTGTTTCCTAAATTCCATGTTCACAAAATGTTTAAGAAATCATCGTAAGCATAAGAACCTAAAATAAAAAAAAATAAAAATATTTATTTTTGTCAGATAACATTCCATAAGTGAACTGTTTTCTTAGGAGGACAAATTCTACATCGTTCTTTGATTTGTACATACACATGGCCAGTCTCAAGTAGTGGGAGCTATTCCTCAGCACCAGCTGAGGATTAAGACTTGTATCACATCAGTGTCATACTGAAAACAAGTCCTGACCTGCTACATCAGACACTGTCTGCCCTAGAGGAAAGCACATAAGTAAGCAATTCAATACCAGATTACCTCAGCTACCATTAAGGCAATGTTTGATGCATGGGAAACACACCTGGTGTGGGACTCCAGTGTTTATTGTGGAAAGAAGAATTCACTTTCACAATTGGCAAGAGCAGAGGTATTTGAAATGACGAACACTGGAAGAGCCTTAGTTGTACTTTCTTTCCTTTTCTAATTATATATTTTTTTTCTGTGCATATGTTGGTAAAAGAGGAGGATTGCTTGCCATAAATTTCTTTCGGTGAGTACATCAAAATTAGGTGAAAAAGAAAATACACAATTTAAATTGTTATTCAGCAATAACTTGCCAGTTGCCAGTTCAGTTCAAGAGAGTTTGTGAATTCAAAAAAGGGTCATCAAATTAAAATAAGTGAAGCATTTTTTTCCCAAACACAGACTGAATTCTACTTTTTCATGTTTTATATATATATATATTTGTGCAGTCAGCCTTACTGCACTACAACCAGAATAATCATGGAAGAGAATTTTCTGCTCCTAAGGACTGAAAAAGATTCAAAGATAAATCTTTGAAGCATTCCCTCTTTCTGCAGAGGGATCACTAAAGCAGGCAACAAATCACTATCAAAGGGAAACTGAGCCAAAGAAACCAGGACTCATGGCTAGACACAGAAAAATAGCCACAAAGCAAGTCTTGCAAGAAAATTCCAGTTTTATGCTAACTAGGGCAGCATTAACTCATGTCCAGTCTATTCCAGCCTACTGATCCTCTTGGGGATAAGAGGATTACTTTCTAGCCACGAGAAGGCAACAATACTTCTGCAGAGTTAAAACATCCCAAACCAAACCCAATCTGAAAGACAGTGAAAATAACACAGAGGGACAAATGCATGGCAGATGCTTTGAGAAAAAGAAATTTCTCTATATAGGGACCATGGCTTTAAAAAGACACCTCTTTCAAAACTTCGGGATACCGAGTGTAAAAATATCAACTCATTTCTCTATCCCTGCGCTGCAGGTTCTCAGTATTGTGTTAAGCATTTAAATAGAAACAAAACAGGCAGAGACACCAACAAAAGGGTGCAGATATGTGTACATATCAGTCCACAGAATAAGACTTCCAGCTTGCACCGTGGATGCATTCTGCAGGCCATGCTACCATTCATATAAATTTATAGAGAACTGTCCCCTTGAAAAAGAACAGAAACTACTGTAAGATGTCAGGTAATGACTGAGCAATTAAACAAAAAAAACCCCAAAAAACCCCTAAACAAACAAACAAACAAAAAAAAGGAACATACATTTTATATAGCCGAAATAAATTTTATTAGTTGTCCTGTATCTTACCAGATTTCAAATTACACTGAATTTTTCTGCTCTTTCCTACTTTCTTCCACATTCTCTTTCTACAATTCCTCTTTTTATGTGCATTTCTACTCTTTGCCTTGCTTTTTCTTCAACCATTCTTAGTTTACACCTACATTTTATCTTCTATATATTAAAAATATAGTAATTAAATACTTAATGCAGACAGTGAATCAATCACTAGACTGGAAAGTCAACAGACAAGGAAGAGATATTTTGGTAGCAGGGGAACAATGATTAAGTACTCATTTTTCATGCTCTAAACCCTCTTTGCTTTTCCACTGGCTACACTGCAGCAAAACCAGCAGAGCAAATAAAAAAGGACAGTGAGACCCCAGGTGAGCAGCAGTTCATGCACACTGACATCAAGCAGCAAACCACACAATATCCCTTTCTATTCACTCATCTTTTTTTTTTATGCCCTCACAATCCTCCATGCATGGAAATACGGGGGAGCACGTGTGTCTGGGATTTTAATGACCCTGAACAAAATATAAACAGAGTTGAACAGTACACTGACTAAGTAAGCACAAGGGTCTTAAGAAAAACAGTTCAAGGTTCTCTCTAATGCATAATCCTGCTGGAACTTATGTTTTTTGAGAGTCACTGAGGAATAGAGAGGTTTTCCTCTCTGCACACTCTTAAAGTTAATTTAAAATGGCAGCTGAAGTGAAACTTTAAGATATAGCCTTAGGGAGAAATTATAATAGGGAATTCTGACCACTACAGAAAGTGCAGAGAGATAAGTTGTAAATTAAAAAGTAATTTTATCCTTAGTTGTGTTAAGTATGTCCAGCAAGAAAAGTCAAAATGAAATATTCTGACATTCCTGTACTGGCAGAGTCAGCACTTCCATCACAATACTGTGTAATTCCCATTTTGTTTTTCTCCATTGAAACTAAGCAGTCCAACACTTCCAGACTATAAAACATTACTACCTAAAGAACCTAAAAGAAATCAGCTTTGTCATAAAAGATCTAGAGTACACTGCAGGAATCAAATGATTCAGATGCTCATAATTCTCTACACACTGCTCAATTTTTGTGCAATAGGCATTTCATTATTTGTATAGGCAATTCATAAGAGAATTACCAATAACAACATACATTCTTTAAATATTTATCTACTGTAATCCTAAAAAAAAAATTAATCTGAATATAAATGCTGGTGCTTTGCCTAAAACTTCAGTTAAGCAATTAAAAAATATCTCTATATACTGAAAACAATAGAAGCCAAATTTATACTAAGAAGTGTGTTATAATAAAAAGTGTGTTACATTAAAAGCAATGTACATTATTTTAATTGATTTAACTGATTCTTCAGATGTTGCACAGTGTTCTCCCAGCTCCCAAAAATTTCAGTGAGGACTTCACATCCAGCTGAGTAAACTGCACAACTAGGTACTTGGAGACCAAAACTGTCCTCCTAAGGTGCCAAAGAAATGGCAAGAGAATACCAAAATCCTATTTTCAAGACAGGTATCAACATTTCAGTCTGCCATTTCCTACAGGTTAATTCTGCTTCCTCTGAAGAGAAGCTTTGTATCACATTTTGTGCAAGGATGCAAAGCAGCTCAGCTGAGCCATGGGCTCCAAAGCTTCCAAGAACAATGAGCAATGGCCTCTGTCACCAATTGCAACCTGCAGGAACTCCAAAGACAATTTTTAGCTTATTCCTGCCATTAGGAAAATTTCTTCCCTACATTCTTGGGTAGGTCTTCCACACCTTTTTCAGTTCACCTTACCCATGGAAGAAGGACTCTACTCTGTTTCAGCTGGGGAAATAATCTGAACGTTAGCTTGAGGCATTGTCGGACTACTTTTTTGGATTAAAAAGTAATTGTTCTGTCTTAAAATCATGGAATCAGCTTAGAAATTCTTAATTTTTTTCAAAATTGTGTCTTGTCCTTGACTTTGCAACTGTTGCCTCACTTTATAGCTTTTAAGTATAGAAGCTTTAAAGACAATATTTTCAATGGAAGCTGTTAGTTACCTGAATGATAGAGGTAGTCACACAAGAAAACACAAAATTGATGTTAGAAAGTATGAAAATTGAACACAACACTGAGAAAACCAATGATTTCTAAACGTACAACTTTCCATATACCAAACCTTTTAGACAACATTTGTTTTGCTTTTTGGATTAAGTGAACTTTAAATTATTTGCTCAACAGTTACCACCGTTTATTTTCCATTTCTCTGGCAGTGGTATAATGCATGTTGCTGATTTCAACTGTGCTACTGCTAAACTACTCTCAGGCACAATAAGTTTTTTTTGATACAAAATGCATTTTTCTGAAGTTGCTGAATGTACTGAAATTCACTCCTACAAATTTGCAACTGAGGCAACTACCTCTTGTTTCCTCAAGCCTTCTGTTTTATCTCAGCTTCCTGTTATATTTTTAAAGGAGCTTTATAGTCAAAACTACTGTGAGCATTATAATATGAAACGAAATACAAATTGATATTTTTTATTAATTACTTTTGAAAAGAATGCTTACAGCTATATTTAGATTCATACTTAGTTTTGGGGGTTTTTTTGGGAGTTTAAAAGTAATTGCCTTGGTGTGAGAGAAGCACAAACAATAATTTAAATAAATAAACTGACTTTTTTACATTAATCATAATTTATGTAGTATGAAAAATTAAAGAAAAGAATGAGTTCATAAAGCAAACACATTCTAATGCAGTAAAATTTTACTGCTATAAATTGCCTGTCTCTGTTAATCCTGTAGAACTATTAAAGTTGGAAGATATGCATGCTGTGATGCAGCAATGAAATACATGGATATAAAGGGGAATATGCCTATTTTTGCCTATAATGCAATAGTTTAATGCTGATCTTTTGTGTACATAACCAGAGAAACTCCATCATGTAGAAAAGAGGTACTTCTCGTATGACTTACATGCAATCCAAACTTACTGGTTTCTCATTAATATACATTTCTGTAATAAGCTGTGTAGGAGGTTAAAGTAATGTTCACTACTTCTTTTTTCATTTCTTTCAGGAGAAACTTTTTATACAACTGGATATGCTCACTATTTTTTTACAACTACAAGCTACACAAATATTTAACATAAAAACAAGGAAAGGTATCTAGCAACTTTGTTGTTGATCTGGCTTCAAAGTCTCATAGGTACATTTATGCCATGCAGCAAAGAAAGCAACAAAGTGACTCTTATTGTTGACTGCACTGTGGGCTTGGTGCAAATGATATTCTGCAAATGTATCAATGGTATCCAAATGAGATACCACATTTCAGGTAATGCTGTTTCATCATGTGGATCAAAGACATCTGTGCAGCTGTTTTTATTCAACGAGAACAGCAGAGAGATCATATTTCTTTCACTGGCCAAAATGCAGTCAACATTAAAGGAAAAATCTGTATGCTTACTCCTTTAACCAGAATGAACAAATATCTCTTAAAGAAGTTACTTCTAAAGCAATATTGTTTATGTTATAGTCAACCTTCAGAAATAACAGAATGCTGAAATGCATGCTGAATAACTTATTTTTCTTTTTTGAAGTCCCAAGCTTAAACCCTACCTCACATCCTATTTTGATCTATCTTTACCCTTTGCCACAAAAGATTTATCTTTTTTTCCATATCTTTGTCCATTAGCAAAACACAACGTACTTATTATTCTTGACCTTAACTATATGTTTTCTGAAGACAAAAGCATTGTCCAGGTGTAGGTGTAACCTGCACATTTCACATTTTCAGAAACCCTTCACAGAACTTTCTTTTCCCTCTTTGGCCACAAGCCTGTGCTATAAAAGTGTCACTTTGAGAAGCTGCAATTTAACCGACAAATAGATGTAGATAGATAATTCAGTTTATTCTATACTTTTGCAATCATCAGATCAAGAAAGAGTGAAAATTCTGTGCAATTCGAGGACCACTTATGTCTTATGAACTGCAAACCATCTTTTTTACAACAGGCATGCTGATTATTTGCAACATGTAAGCTACTTATTCAAAAATAATTAATTGTTGGACTCATTAGATAACTGCAGGCTAATTTAGTGAGGTTCTTTACATCAGTCATTTTCTTCAGAATATTCAGAAAACTTATTGCATTACAAGTCATTAACAATATTTAATGTATCAATTTCCCTACAGCATCTCTTCTTGGACAATTTATTCTCACTTCATTTTCTGAAGCACTGTTTTCTACCTGACATTTAAATATTTATAGAAGAATATTTTATATAATCTGCTTGACTAAACCTGAGTTCCTATGACATATGTCCATACTACCACCACTTGCAACTCAGCCATACATTTGGGATAAATCTAAAAAGGAGTTTTGAGATCCAGCGCAGTCTGGGCCAACACTGCTGGAGCATCTTTGTGAGTGCCTCAGAAATAACTCTGCTGTCTTCCAGGTTAGCTACACTGAAGAAGGATAAATCAGAATGACCAAAGAGAAAACTGCTACTCTCCTGAAAATTCAGAATAGGCACTTCTTGGCACAGCTGAGGAGTCAAAAGAACTCTGCTTCACTCCAATTACAATTCTGTATTTCAGTAATGAACATAATCACTCAACAACTTGGATGGCTGCGCTTGACAATATTTAATTTTTTTCAAGCTCTCATTACATGTTGAATCTGAAATAAATTTCCTTTGGACAACAGCCAATATTGTGTCAACATCAGGTTGCTAAATTCTCTTCCCTTCACTGAAATTTGTTCTCCTTAACTATAAGACCCCAACATTTAATTATAAAAGTCTGCAAATATCAGGGGGAAAAAGATACTGAATTGGAAATACCTCCATTTTGCAGTAAGTCAACAGTTAAATATATATATAGAGAGAGATATAAATATAGATTTATATCTATATATATCTATATATATCCATAATGTATAGCACATTTTTTTTCAATATTATTAAATAAAAGAGATGGCAAAATAATTGAATAGCTGCAAATTCACACTTGTTCTTAGTCCCAAAAGGATACCATTTACTTTTGGAAACTGATTGGTTGCTTCATAAATACAGTGGTAAAAGTATCTGTAACCTCCTGGGGTTTCATTGGTTTCAGACAAAAAAAAAAAAATCACAAACTAAGACCTGTGGATTCTAAGGAGTTACAATCTGGTCTACAATTTCCAGAATTAATTAAAATGCATTGAAAAGGAAAATTCTTTGGTCTTCTGACATATCTAAAAATGCAATTCTCTATTATACTCAGTAAAAACAAAAAAAAAGCAAATGAGCAGAAGAAAGATACAGAAGAAAAATGCTCCTATAGTAGTTTTGTTATTACACATTTACCTGTATTTTAGAAGACTTTCCACTGAAGTCAGTAGGTGATATGAGCAGGAAGTGACAGAAAGAATTAAATGGAGTAAAAGACCAATTTACATTCATTTTTAGCCTTAACATTTCATGTAACTTTCTCATTTTATATTTTTAGGTTTCATATTTCATGGCAAGTTTTTTTTTCTTTTGAAATATCTTCTACATTTTAATCTCCACTGCAATAGCTTGCCTCCAATGCCAATAAACCAGGAAGCTGTTTCCATGTGCCAGAGCACAAAGACAGATCGGTTTATAAATGTGACAAATGAGCAAGTACAATCGTAAAAAGTTTGATAATAGCTGGCTCTACACTCATGTGCTTAATATAACTGTAGATGCTTTCATTAATTTTTTAACATAATTCAAGTTTAAATTATTACCAGATAGAGCCATTTATTTACCACTCTTTGAGAGTTTTATACTTTCAGAAGATTGTCACAGAACTATGAAACATGTTATACAGAAGAATTCAGCACCAAACAGAAGAAAAACCCCAGCACCTGAAACGTGCGACTTTGCGTTTAACTAGCTACTACACAGGAGGAGCTCCTATAGTTTTAGGGCATGAAAAGCCAGTCACTGAGCAATAATTTCTTTCATTCTGACAGGTAATTAAATTGACTGGTTTTGTACAACTTCCTTCTGGGGCCTGGAACATCTTACCCTGAAGTCAAAGTGTGCTAGACATTATCTACATTTCAGATTGTTCCACTAATTCATTTGTCAGTAAGTCAAGCAGACCCTTTCTGCTTGTGTCTGTTGTTGTGCCAGCAAAAAACCTGATTTATCTGCTGTTTTGTTTCATGCAAAGGTTATCATCTCTTCCCCCAAAACTCAGAATGTTAGATGTGCCCTGTATTTTTCACCCTGTAGCTAAAGGATTTTGCTATACATGGAAATACACAGATAAAAATTTTCTCTCCAAAATGGGTTTGAAAGTTAATCCAGAAAATTCTCCCTGATTTATGTCCCATGAAGCATCCTCAAATATTTGTTTAAACAAAGTTTCAGAAAGATATCCCAAATATATTAAAAAGTAGTCCTCAAATGCGACCAGCCCTGTACTAAGAGTACAGTAGTGGTGCATAAAGCATATGAGAACAGAGCTAAAGTTTAGTGCTTCAGAGAAAACACACATATGGTATAGAGACAGCATTCCTGGTTCCATTCAGATTATTCTTGGTTTCAGAGCACACTGGAAGACCCCACTAGAGCAGCATACTATGCCTCCCTCATTTAATTCCACCATTTTCTCCCCCAAACATTTTTCTCATCCTGTTAGGTTGGCCTAATACAAATACTTGTATTTTCAGTAAGAACATTCACCATAATTTTCCACAGTGTCTAGCACATGGCACATCTCATTGAATATAAGCATTGGACTACCTGTTAACAACAGTCTAGACAGAATCTAATTGCACAATGAATGTTCTTGTGTCTGCAGGAGCTGAATAAAAATGTTTCTCTAAAGAAAAGCTCAGTGAATAGTTCTTTAAGCACTGAAATTGGACATGAGATAATTAGATATGTTTTACTATTGAGAAACTGAGGTTAAGTGCTTTGTCCACTGTCTCCCAAGAAAGGTAAGAGCCATCTCAAAACTCAATTTCCACTGTCTTAATTTGAAGGCCACCTTCTATGTGCTGACCATGTCTCTCAAATTGGAGTAGATTCTGACCTTGCATTACCAAATGTACTGCTAGCCATAAAATTATTCAATCTTTTCAGAAGGTAGCGGATTGGCACGAAGAGATGGATATAAGTTATTATGCAGCCCTGCGTGCCAATGAAATAGTGGAATTTCATTCCTAGGGGTCTGTTTGCCTGTTGCAAAAGGATTTTATGTGGCCACCTTCCATGAAGTCTGAAGGCAGCCATGCACCTAA
Organism: Zosterops lateralis; assembly: GCF_965231275.1. Classification (NCBI taxonomy): domain Eukaryota; kingdom Metazoa; phylum Chordata; class Aves; order Passeriformes; family Zosteropidae; genus Zosterops; species Zosterops lateralis. Next base: position 38,899,675 of record NC_139766.1, read on the forward strand.
GCTCAGTAAATAGCTGTAACTTTGTTCACTCAGATTGAAGATACCATCACTTGGCTTATGTAGACCTATGCTTAAATGAAGTTACCACTTCTAGTATTTGATAGGAAATTAAGAAGATCACGGAAAGGAAGGAAAAGAAAAAAAATTTAAAAAAAGGATGGTTAGAGTAGGTTAAAAAAAGAAAAAAAAAATTTAATAATCCCATGTGAAATGCTGAACATTTTTCAGACACAAAGAACTGTTGAGGCTTGTAGGATTAACATGATTCCTTGTCTAGCTGAAATGGAATGCATAGTGCCTATAACTGAAATGCTGCTCTTAGCTATCGCTTATACTCCTTTGGCCAGAAACGGATTTTCTAAGAGCATGCTGTCATTACTTTGCCTTCTTGGGGAAGAGTACCTATTACAGAATTGCCAGGCATAATCTTCCAGTGAAATAACATTTTGAACTTCAAGAGAAGGACTGTAAAGTATAAGAAGTAAGAAAAAAGATTTAAAGTTATAAGGGTGAAATTGCATTTATGCAATTTGGAATCTACACATAAGGTAGATTGCATTTAATATGATTGTGGCAAGTTAGCGGCAACTCAAGGCTGAAAACTCACATCAGATGAAGCAGCAATACTTCTTCTCAAAACCATAATACTTAAAAAGGGGAAGAAGATGAAAACTGTTTGAGATCAACCACTCTAGTCCACAGAAAATAAACCAACAATATTAAATTATGAAACCTTAATAACTCGCAAATCAACACTAAGTAAAAGGAAACCTCCATTCAGGATGTACAGTCTTGGTCATATAGAATACATGGAAGTGGTAGCTATGGAACTTGTTGGTTTGCCTTGACACCTGGCAAACATCTTTGGATATTTGGAAAGGTAGAAAGGTATTACATCAATAGTGACATTTATTGCCATCACTCTGCTTTTTATAGGCACAACTATATGATGCCTACAGAAAACAGTTATCTACATGCTAGAAGCTGAATAGATAAACGTTTAATTGACACCTGCAACATTAGCTAAACAAAATCAAATTTAACACAAAATGAAACCCTCCATAGCCAACACAAAAGGATTTCATTTTTATATGAGTACTATTCCAAAGGTGTCATCTCTCTTTTTCTTACTTCTCTATTCTTTCTAAGCTAGAGACAGTCAGTGTAAGTTTGTTGAATAGAAGTTAAAATACTTGCTTCATTTGGGTCAGGTCAGCAACTTAGTAACTGGCAACAAAGCAAGGAAGCTGTCAGCAGTTTTGTCAGTGCCTTGCATTAAGTATGACAGCAGTCAAACTTACTCAGTGAGACTCAGCCTACAGAGATTGGCATCACTCTGCAGAGTGCCAAAGGATGTAGAGAACAAGCACCTCAGTCCTGCTCTGACCACAGTTTTCAATACTGGCAACAGGTCTTGGAAGGCTGGGATATCAATGGAGGAAACTGTCATCATCAAAGAACTCAAGATTAGGATGCCCTATATTCACAGACATTTTCAACAGTTGTGTTTTTTTCATGTATTTACAGATAGAAAAATCACCACTTTAACAAATTAGTTTCTACGCCTACTGGTCTGAAGGAAACTGGAAGCTTTCTGAATTAACTTCCAACATTAACTAGCAAAACAATACTGATAATACCTGGTCTGATTCATAATTTAATATTATCAAAGATAATTTTCACAGTTGGTCATGGAAAAAAAGGCTTGATCTCTATGTAAATAGCCCTCATATTTACAAGTAATGGTACTTTTCTGTAGCATGCTGTTTTCTTATATATCCTACCTCAGAGGCAAATAGAATAGATATAGCAAAAAGTGACCCATTAAAAGAGGTAAAATAAGATTCATGACTTTGGACTCTGGGATAACATCTGTGGTGTCCTAAGACAGATTTAGAGTGTGCTGTATAAAAAAGTCTAGTTGAAACAGCAGGTAACAGGAAGGAACATTAGGGTTAAATGCTGCAGTACTGTGCATTTTACAGCACACCAACAATCCTCCTTATGAGAGGATTACATTTGCTTCCTAAGCTGGGTCTGAGGACTAGCCATCACCTTTTTTAAATAATAGTGACTAACTTCTGCTATCTGCTCAGGTATCAGTTGAGTGCCTTTACACACCTCACTAGCTGCATGACACAGCCCAGCTCTCACTTCAGTCTTTATCAGCTTTCAGCTTTATCAGGCAAGCTTACATCTATCCTAGAGCATGCATGTACCTGTGCTTTATGCTTTGGTGACTATTTGCAGAATTATGCCTAGGGCCTGCTTGCCCCAAACATTCATTTCAAGATTATTTTCAAATTTTCAAGATTCTTCCTACCTACTGACATACACCAGCCTAGCCAGCCATGTCTCAAAGAATACTATGTGTATTTTTCATAACCATTATGAAACCTAAAATATGAAACAATACCAAGGGCAAGTTTTAGTATAAAATCAATAATTCCCTAGGAATCCAACAGGTTGAGGATCAACACTCAAGACTGCTTTAAGCTCTACTCCTCTTTGCAATGACTCAAGTTTATATATATGGTTGCTATGACCCTTGTAAATCCTGGAATTCATTGACTCCTGTTTCCTTTTCCAATGTGCCTCTGTCCATTGTTTGAAAAACTGACCAAAGAGACGGTGTCTGTTTTACATATGCACAGTGCAATGTAGAGTGCACCAGTATTACAGTCAGAAAAAAACCATAAGTAGTCACTGTTTAGGAAGAATGACAACTTTCAATCTAGTAACAAATGAATAACTGTATACAGTTATATGTATATACCCTATAAAAGCTGGCCTAAAGAGTCTCAAAGAACAGGATATTCTGATATATATGTGAAGACACAGGAATATTTCCACCTATACAGAATCTTATCACCTTTGCTTCACTTGATCTCTAAAGCACTGAGGGGCTCTGGAATTTGTCAAGGACTTCAGGCACAAGATACATCTTTTAAGACTGGCCATTTTAAAGACCACGTTTTCTTGTGTATTTGTACAAGAAGTGGACTGTTTAACCCACAATACAATTAGGATTGTGTAGTGTAAAACCAAATCCAGTTGATTCTATGTATTTTATATGCATTAACTCAGTAAAACTGAACACTGACAAGAACACTTTAACATACGATGGGTGGGAATGTCAAGGGACTGTAGTATACATTTTGACCTCCGATTAATTCTCACAGCAGTTATTCAGAAATAATAATAGCATTCCCACATGCATTATGCCCTTCAAAGTTACAAAAATCTGCAAATAACCTTTAAACATTTACATTGTAGTTTATATGAGGCAGAAATTAACTAATAGTGATTCATGAACTCTGGTTAATGTTTGGGTTTTGGGTTTTTTTTTTTTAGTTTTAAGCCTTTTTTAAAGTTAAGAACAAAGTTCATGTGAGGCGTGTAAATTTGAGAGAGATGTAGTGTTAAGCAAGGAACTAGTTGAAAGGGATGTATACAGCTACATGACTGATATTTTCTTCTTTTTTTTCCCATTTTCCTTTAGCTAAATTTACCATCCCAATCCTCAAAGACAGCAAAAAGTTCATAACTATTGTTTATTGGGTTCCCTGTTGTAGAATACTACTTCTGTATTATTTCTAGATAAATTACAGTGAATTAGTGTAAGAACTGCCTTTCATCATTACTTCATCTTCCAAATAGAGGCAAGAATAAACAGTGTTTTTCAACGCTGTAACTTTTTATCTGCATTCTGTGTTTGAAACACCTTGGACTTTTTTAGCTATTTTAAAATATCCATATAAAATAACAGTCATAATCTAATCATTTCCTCTCATTTGAGGGAAATTTGGATGAAAGTTTTACATCAAAGCTATGCACTAATTTATGGGAGAAATGTTGTAATTGAAAAGAAAGAAGTGAGAGCACTGAGGAAAGAACAAGATTTTATTCAGAGTATTTCAGAAGAAAGAATATGCATAAAAAGAATATAGATTATTACAGTTTCATTCTTCATAGTAGGGATATACTGCATGTAGATAGTTAAAAAAAATTTAAGAGTTTAGTTATATTAATTTTCAATCTTCTTAAGAGCAGCACCAAACGCTGAGAGTAAGCAATTAAATTGTATGCAATAAAAAAGGTCTTTCTTTTTACTTTTTCCATAATATATTTGGAGTGGAACATATTTACTGTGATTTATGACAGGGAGATCTTCCCTTATCTCTGTCCTTCTCACTCTCAAATCAGGTCACCAATTATTACCCTGTAATGGCCAAAAGAATTCCTGAGATACATTTGCTCTCTTTTAAGAGAAGTATGTTTTCATCCCATGCAAAATATTCAAAGAAGCTATTTTTCATTTATTCAAAAGAACACTAAAAACTATTTGTTTTAACCCTGACCTTACTATTAAATGCTATGACCCAAACTCTCAGCCTCTAGGCAATTAAAAAAAAAAATAAATCGTTTGAGTACATCCAGCCAATGATTTCCACGTTAAAAAAAAGTCTAAGTTGGAGCCATGTGGTCTCAATCAGGCAGTAAAAACTCTCTGTATTTTCTTAAATGCACAATTGCAGTATGCCCATAACCTCTCTTTTAAATCATCTTAACCAGATCTGAATCACTCTCACCACAAATGATTGGGTGACCCTGGAATGTGCTGTGGTAGACAGAGTTGCTCTGCAATGAACATTGAGATACTTCCCACTTTCCTAGTGTTAAGAGAATAGTCTGCAGGAAAGAAAAAAAAAATCTCTAAAAGGTTAAAGCCAAGACAGAAAGTGACATCATAGTTCAATCATTCAAGAAAAAGAGAAAAAAAATGCATCTACTGCCTCATAAATCAGTGTTGTGTGCCACAAAGCACAGTCAGCCAACACAGCCAAAGAACAGCTTTTCTTGCTGAGGCAGGGATACCACAAGCAGCTGGCAGATGCATATGTAATTGTATTCACAGAGAGCCACTAAATCCATTAGGCTAGCCAGAGCAGGAGAAGCTGATCAATTACAAAAGCAGAATATACACCATTTCAGAAACAATCTGTGCAGCCTCGTACATCACATTACAGTATTTCTTACTGTAGGCCACCACAACTTTTTGCAGTTTAGTATATACATACATGGCACTTTCTTAAAAGCTTATAGGTAGATCACTTAGGATCAAAAACCGTTTTGAGGTATTTGCATTACCTGAATGTATGCTGCTAGCCTTCTTCACCAGTCTCCTTGAGCAAATAGAAAGGATAGACACAAGACCACCTTAGCTTCCTCAGCACATCTCATAAGGAGTTCCAAAATATTACTTACATCTAAAGTTATAGCAGAGGAAAGGGAATGTAGGTCCTTGGGGGCTCCTAAAAGTCACATTTAAACAGCAAATGAGCAAGCTTTGCTTAAATAACTGTAAGATTCTTAAATGCCATTTCCTCTTTAAAACTGTGTCTGGAGCCTGAAAGATTTCTTTCAGTCTTAATCACCTCAAAAAACAATTTAAACATGTGGCCAAAGCGATGTGCATTTAAAACAGGAATAGACCAGAGCCAAGACATTTGGATCCAGTTATTAACCTTCTTATACTTCATGGATGTAGGAATCCAGGGATTTTGGTACGAGCCCATCTCCGAACTCAACACTCACTGCCAAACCTCACAGTCAATAGAAAATATGCTTTAACATATCAAAGCAGGAAAAACAGCATAAAGATGTCAGATTTTTCCACCACATCAATGAGTAAAAATGTCATTATAGCACCCATGTAAATTGTGAAACTGAAAGCAGCTGCTGAGGCAACCTGACATGGTGCCATTGGCAGAGGGGGGTCCAACTGAGGAAAACAATATTCCATTTTTAGCTCTGAAAAAGAATCTTTGCTAGGTCTAGTATGTGATTCCTGTTCATTGAATAACTTGCCATAAATAGAGCTAGTAACTACTGTAGAAAGAAATGCCTTAGTACCTGGCAAGCAAAGTGTACTAAACATCCACAACATTCTAACTCATTGCACACTGTACTGCTGAGCACTGTTTCACAGTCAATCCATAAAAATATAATTTAGCAGATTATTTTCAAAAATTACCACACCAAATGGAGTATTCTCTCAAATGAAGGGTGAAAGTCAGAATGACAAAACTTTGGTTTTGAGTTTCTAAATTAATAAAAACAAACACACAGACCTTAAACAAACAGTTAATTGACTGTGACTGTTATACTTTGCACAATCACACATTTGCTCATTCAGCATATTTTTCATGTGACTAGATTCACCTTCACAAATACTTAATCATCAGCAGTTAATAACTGGGTAAAGGGAAGAGACTGCTCACTTTGTCAACAAAAAAATGTTTGAATACTTACCTGAAGTAACTGATGGAGCCAGAGTTAAGGCAAGGGAAAGGAATTTTTTCTCCCTTTTCAAGTCTTTTGTCCCAGTAAGATTTCCTTGGTCTTTTTGTTTTAAAAGTACATAAGTACATTCGGTCACCTGGTCTGTTCCCCTTTGTCAAATTTATTATACAGTTGACTTCCTGGATTTCAAGGGTCTTTTATTTATCACTTTATTAAGATAACCCACAGAGCAAGACATAATAGCATGCTGATAGCAAGGCTTATCAGTACTTTTAAAACAAATGGGTCCCTGCAGTGAACTTCCTTTGACAGCTAGATGGCATTTCTGAAAGCAATGCATTTGGATTAGTCTGTCTCTGTTCTGACCATTATAAAACTTTTCCTAAAGACCAAACTGAGAGATTAAAAAAAAAAAGTCTTTGTAGCAAAGCAAATCATTTTTCTAGTAAACTTAAAAGGCAGCTGTCTTAACAGTTTAAAAAAGCAAGAACAGCTAAATCATTTTGCATATTGGAAGAAAGCTGTCTCTTTTGCAAGACTCCTGTCCTCTCTCAGAGTCATTTATTCAAGCCTACAATCTTTTTACACTGTACATTAGCTTTCACTTGCATGCCCTGGAACAGCAGACTCTCAAAGATTTTTGTTTTTAAAAAGAGATTCACTTTGCTCCTAATAGTGGGGGGAAAGAAGGGGGAGGGGATGTGCTCTGAATGAACGCCAGTCATTTAAAACAAACTTATTTGGAGTGGGTATAAACCAGTCCTGGGATGCATATCATCCCTCTACACAGCCCATCCTCCTAAACTTTAGTTCCACTCATATCCTCTGTGATGGAACACCTTTACTGCCCAGGTTCAGCTCTTGCACTTAAAACAAATGAGTTGCTCTGCCAGTTAAAGTTACTCTGTACTACACATGGTTCAAAACAAAACAGAGGTTTGCAGAAAATCTAATAATAAAACCATTTGGGAAGGCTTTCCAAAATTGTACAGACATCTAGGAATTTTGTTAAAATAGATACATTTTTACAAAGCTTTTTGGAAGGGGAGAAATGAGAAACATTTTACTGCTAGGCACTGTTCCAAGCCCACTATAACAGCACACAGTGTATGATTCACTCACGTACTTTTCCCCCTCTCCCATTGTAATAAGCTAACGCACCTCATAGTTCCCTTCACCTTTATACACATTTATTGTGTATAAAACTTACCGTTGTGGCACAGAGTGACCTCACCCCAGAAAAGAGGCTGAGAGCTGATGGTCTCTGGGTCCTTGACTTCTTGACTAGCCCCAGCTCTCAGCTTTGCTGCTTTAAATTCAGCCTAGTCCGCAGAGGAGCACAGAAAAATTTAATAGACAGCTGAGCTGCCAAATTCCAACCACCACGAGCGGCAATGAAGACGTTCTCCCTCGTTCTGAGTGAGTCCAAAGAACAAAGCCTGCTGGCAATGAGGAAGCGGAGTTTGAGTCCTCTGGCTCCAGTCCAAGTGTTGCTCTTGCTGTTGCAGCAGAGGACGTGAGAGTGTTTGCATGAGCTTGTAACGCGTGTGAGAGATGGGGGCTGGGGGAAAGGAGGGTGTGTGTAAGGGGAGGAATGCTACTCATATCCAAAAATAATACGAAGGAAGTCAAGTAGTGATCCATCTCCCCTCATTCTCTCTCTTATCACATGTACTGAGAGGGTCTCTACCCTAAGATTCTGATCTAAAGAGCAGGTAGAGAAAAAATTCCATTGTGACTTGCAGCTCATATGATTCCACTTTTAAATTGTAACTGGGGAGCTGTACACTTACAAGAACACGTCACAAAATGCATGATTTAGCAGCAATCGACTCAATGATACTGCAGCCAGCATGCATTTCACACTCTGTGCATCTGTTTGCAAACTGGAGAGAAAAAACAGAAACTAATAACCTAGTTTACTACACACCAGAAAAAACAGTGTCACATTTGTCTATCCAGAAGTTCCTAAATTCCAGTCTTAGGTATTTCCAGATACTGCTTAGTGTTGATTTTCAAAATAACAAATGTTGCAAGTTTACAATATAATGCAGAAACAGGGATATAAAAATCTTTATATCATTTAAATTTGCCTTGTTTTTTTACAATTATATAAAAGAAATTCCACATACAGAAGAGTATTGTGTCAAAAAGAAATTCAACACCTGTGGCACAACATAAACAAGAAAACTCCACCTAAGACCAAAAACAAAACTCACAAAAGGAATTCCTTCCTGAATATTCAGAAAGCCATAGTGTAACTATTGTGACTTTTCTTATTCTGTTAAAACCCTTAGAATATTGATTTCAGTAATTGTGGACTTTCAAAAATCTTAAAAGCAGTCATTAACAAATAAAGAACAAATTTAAGGAAAAATAATGACCCATTAATCACAAAATCTTCTGAGCTGGAAGGGACCCATAAGGATCATCAAGTCCAGCTCTGAAGTGAATTGAGGAAATTAGAGGAAATGAACCCACAATCTTGGCATCATTAGCACCGTGCTCTGATCAACTGAGCTCATCTCATGGTACCCCCAATATTATTTTTAGTAATTGTATTTAACCTGGTTTCTGTCAAATCGACTTAAGGACCTCTAAAACTCTTTATAAACTCAAGAACAGTCTCTGTGATTAGTTAACATTTCTGAAGAATCTTTACTCAATCTAGTAGAACTTCCATCTCAAGGAACTCCTTTCAAAATACTGTAAGAACACAATGCTGATTATAGTTTTATTGTGATACTCTCTGTAAAGTGCTTAATTAAGTTTTGATTTAAACATTACAATATAAATAAAGGTCAAAGCAATTTTGGGTTAAATTTAATCTCATGCAGAGTAGTTTAGACCATGATTCTGAGGTGTTTGATGTGGTGCTGGGTATTTGAGAAAAGCAAAACTGGTAAACTTCAGTGATGAATGGTTTTGAAATACCAATTTTCACAACAGAAATAACACTGGGAAAGAAGGCAGAAGCTAGTTAGAAAATAGACTTCAGTGTGCTGGTTTCAACAATGATGACATAAACCAGCCACCTGTTTACACAAGACTTTGTTCCTCAGTATGGGAGACATATTGATTTCCACTCAGACATAGTGATTTCCATATCCCGGGTCAGTTCTTGTGGACCTGCCTTTGTTTTATCCTTTAGTAAAAATAATGAAGCTTTAGGAGCTTAGGTTTTAAAAGACCAGATATAATACATTTCCTTTCTTTCCCAATACATTAAAGAAATGACAGTGCTTTTTCAAAGCTACTAGCAGAAATTTTTTAATGATAAATTTTAAAACTACAAATACACTCTGTGTTGAAGGTAAATCTCAGAAGCCTATAGAAACCATCTGGAATGTAAGGAAGTTATGATGATTTAAGTTTGCCTTCCTGCATATTCACTAGAGACTGAATTTCAATATATTTGAAGGCCATAAAAGTTACAGTAAATCCAAGTTCTGTATCAGGAAGTTCAGTCCTACTGTGTGATGTACTTGTCTGCTGTTACTTGGTAGCATTACAAAGCTTGACTTCCTTTGTTGTCTTGAAGTTTGCCAACCAAAATTTAAGCTGACAAATTTCAAACGTAAGGAAAGATCAAGAACAGATAAGATTACCTAAGGGCTTTTAGTCTACACCTCATCCTATCTTGAATATCAGCTGCACTGAATTTGCTGAATTGGCTAATTACAGTTGTAGCCTGAAAAACACTCTTCAGGTGGACAACAATAAGCCCACATTTAATTAGCTATGCAATCCAGTTTCCACACAAGAGAGGTTAGTCAAAACCCAGTTTTATTCCAGAAATTTGAATTTGTTTCGCTATTACGGAAAAGCACGCGCCTGAAAGAATATGAATTCAGCAAAATTATACAACATAAAGACAAAAAAAAGCAAGCAAACAAAAGAACAATGGGGAGCTGTCACCTCCTTTTTCTCTGTCTGTTGTCATAACCAGACTCAAAGCTGTTTTCTGGAGAATTTGAATCCAGACAAGCCACAATTCCAATATATATGATAAATTAAGATTGAGTATTTCAGTAGCTGATACTCCACAATGTTTATCCAGCCAAAAAATCATTACTAGCATAGGTACTACATTCTTATTATTCTCTGATGTCTACATAGATGAAAGATATGCGACACATAAAAAAGCCCCAAACACTGGATTTATTTATTATTGGATAATTAGTGGACTAGAAGACAACTTTTTGAAGGTCTAGTTGCATAAACTATTACAACACTAATATTGTTTTTATTTAATTCAAATATTAGGCAACTCTGAGACATTTAGGAAACTTACAATAACTGTATGTTTGCTAATTTGCAGCTGATCTGCTGCAAAGTAAGGTCTTATTTTCTGTCTACAAACAATTTAGCTGCAAGCTTCAAATTATGATGAAGATCTTTCAGAATTCTATCGGAACATTCTCATTTCTAGTTAAAGAGGGAAGGAAAAAGAAAAGATAGACATTAAAAATTTTTGGAATGAAATGTCATTCTTGTTACATGCAGAAATCAGACACTTTGTGTTAGAAATGCTTTGACCAATAGGATATAGCCATCATAAATTGATTGGTGCTCAGACTAGATGGTTATAGTAATTTTTGAAGCCTTAAATAAATGCATCTAAATTATAATCAGAAAAAAATAACAGATTTTAAAGAGTCTCTAAGTGTGATCACCTGTTCTAAGTACGAATTGACTGCTGGCAGTAGCTTTTAAAAATCAAGATTTTCTCATATTAGTCTATGGGAAGGCCCATTCAGAAAGGTTATGGCAGACTCTCCTGGACAATTTGCATCAAGAAGCTATCATATTTTATTTTTTTTGGTCTCCCAAGAATAACACTATAATGAAATAGTAGCCATGTATTTAGAGGAAAGAACACATCTCACTCTCTTCTTTTGAGCACTTACTAAACACATACTCTGGTAAATAGGGCAATTTAACAACTTCAGTGTCATGTATTTTGTAGACACAAATAAGTGTGTTTCCAATACAGCCTATGCAAATTTGGCATTCAGCAGTAAAGGTCACACACTGTTTGGATGTAGGGAGCACTTGCAAGACAAGGGCTATAATCTAATAAAAGAGACAAGAGTGGTGAAAAATGCAAGAAGATAGAAGACTAAGGTCAGACAGTCTGTATTTTCCTAATTGAAACATTTTCCTTTTGGTATCTACATACCTAAATTTGGTATCTACATACCTAAATACTCAGGCTGAATTTATCTTTGATTATAAAGGTTTTTCTTTTTCTATCCATACATCCTTTTCATGATATCTTTGGCTACTAACCCAAAGCCTGTTTTTTCGTAATCTCCTTTTCTCTCCTCACTCCTCCTAAAGACTTGTGGCTCTTTTAAAAAGTGAAAGTGGTTTTGTGACATAGGTTTATGCAGGAACTTTTTCTCCATAAAGATACTTTACTGTGAAGTATTTGCATGTTCTGAAATTATTTAATGCTGAAGTTTCATTCTCCGAAAGTAATAAAGGGCTAAAGAGCATTTAGGCTTTTTTGAAAGTTAGACTTATTGTGTATACCTAAAGTGTTTTTTGCCTCAGAGATATAACTCAAGTTGGTTTTTATTTCAAATAAATAGAACTTCCCTCCTTCCCCAATTTTTTTCAATAAACTTCCACAGAAAATATGATTTGAATCAGAGGAAAACAAAATTTTCATAATGTTTTCCTTCCAGGAATGTTTTCTTATTTTAAAGACAAAAACATATACATAATTCTGTCTTTGGGTTCTCCAGTGTTTCTATTTATAAACACTGGTAATTCACTTATAAGCCATAGAGATGGAGAAGAACAAGGTATTAGAAGCAACTGTATAAGCTATGTATAAAAAGGCATGTATTCAGGTATCTCAGAACAAGTTACTTAATGAAATTTCTTCCACACAATCCAAGGTCAGAATTAACACCACACCTAAATGGAAGTTTTAAAGAAATCACAAGATTTTCAAAGTCAGTAAGTATTAAAACAAATGGTATCTATAAGCAAAATGCTCTCCAACTTTGTATCTATATCACACTAACAGTATATGATCAGACAAACTTGGTTTTTCAAATGCTCTATAGTTGCTCTATATCATAACATAAACTGAGAAAAATACATATTTGCTACAATTACACCAATAAAAATCCTCCTCATCTGTACTTTGGCCTGAATGTCAGTCAAATAACTTGACTTATATTTCACAGCGAGAGAAGAACATAGGAATCTGTCATTTAAATGACAACAGGAATTCCCCAATGATCAAAATGCCCATGAACTGTTTTATTAACCATTAACTATTACTTGCCAAATTAGAAGTGATATCTGATTTCAATAGAAATTCATTTACTTTGAAGGGGGATATATGCAGGCATCCCAAGCTCAAACAAGTCAAATGGCTTAAGTATTTGTTTCCAGAACCATCTACTTCTTTTCCTTGTTTATGGAATCCAATGTAATCTCAGGATAAGTATATAATAATTAGCCCTGAAATAGATTCCATTTTAATCACTTAGTGATTAAATAAAAACACTTTAAAAGGATGCATGGACTAGGATAATGTAGGGTGAAGATGAGGGAACCAATAATTTCCAAAACTCAACTCATCTACTTAATTTGTGCACTGTCCATATGATTCACAGAATTCAGATTTTGTGCTTGAGGTTATTGCTCATAGGAATTATTCTTTTAATTGCTAGCTAGTCTGAGACTCTTATGTCTTCTCTGATGCTTCTATTTATCTTCAGTTTTAGTTCAACTTCATTCTTGTGTTGAGAGAAAATACAAACCTAGACTATGGAGATTGGTAATGATTCTCCATTATATTCTGTCAGAAAATAAAAAACTCTACATCTTTCTGGATAGGGGACATATTCTCAGTTAGAATTGAAGGTTTTCACAAATAAGTGAATACTTTAAAATATGTTAAAGAAAATTACATTCCTCCTTTCATAAGAAATTATAAATCCAGTACAGGGGTAGAAAAACCTTTGAGGTAAAAAATGAGCTACACCTAAAAATTGTTTCTAATCAAACAATATAATTTGCAGAGTGAATGCTCCCTAGTTCTGTGCCTATTCAATTCCTTTTTTTTCTGCCTTAATTTGATTTTCTGCAATTATCTGCTACGATTTACTAATAAAAATCTTTGCAGTATACCAGAAATAAAAAAATTGCTTGAACAGAGCGTAGAAAATCCACAGTCACATTACTAAAGAAACTGGAACCACAGGCATTTCACAGTGTTTCCAGGCTGACAAGGCAAATGGTTGGGACAACTGACCAGACTCCAGGAAACATCAATGCAACTCTTGTGTTCTGTGGAAGCTGAGCAACTGCTGTCAGTTCTTAAAACAAGGTTTCCAACACTACCAGTACATCCTTCTCTATGCAAACTGATGTCAGCAGATAATGCTGACACTTGATTACCAAATCCATTCTAGCTAAGAAACAAGAATTCAAAGTCAGAAGAAGCTCAATAAAAATTTTCTTTAAGTTTAAGTTAAGAGAAAGTAGTTTTCCTTAAAGTAACAAAATCATCACTAAATCCTCTACAATATACTCTTTTCCCCTCGTTCGTTTGCAATTCTAAGAATCTTTGAAGAACACATTCTGTGATGTAGAACTATTTAGTTCTTAACATAGTTCATATTTTTTAATGTGTTTTTTGTTTGTTTGTTTTTAATATAAGCAATACCAAAATCATTATCTTACGATCTAGTAACTGTCAGGAGTTAAATAATAAAATGTACAATAAAATGTACCTCTTGCAATACAGCAAGTGGTTTGTGGAAACCCTTTATCCTATTGTAGTTGGTCCTCCAAAGAATACATTTCTGCAGCCTCTATTAGGGGAAGAAACAGTAAATGAAACAATCCAGCAACTGCTGCATTTCCATTTAAATAAAAGTATATTTAACATTGAAACAAAAAGCATTTTGTAAAAATAGTATTAGATAAAGTGCAGCTGAAACAGGAATTTCCCCCCATACACTATTTTTTTTCTCGTGTCCTAAAGGTTCAGTTCTTAAATAGTGATCGAGGCTTTAACTGACAGCAAGGCATCTGCCATGTCATGGAAGTCACATAACACCTATTAAAAAATAAGTTGCATTATTTACCACAAAACCATGTAAAATTATAACCATCCTGCCCCTCTCACCATAAAATTATAAATCATTCTATTCTCAGCAAACAGCATGTTGAGAACCAGAAACCAAAAAGCTTTTAAATGGGAAGAACAACCTCCTTTTAAAAAACCACAGTGATTAGCTTAAGCCAAGTGAAAAATGCTGCATTTTTTAAAGATGTGTTTACTAAGCAGTAGAAGATTTAACAGATTTGATGGTTAGCCAGCATTTATAAATTGCCATAAAGAAGGCAGATAAATTGAAGAAAAAAATCCCCTTTACTGTGTTCTGATATTAAATTTAATCAGTACTCAAGGAATTCTTATAGCCAGAATACCAAGACTTAGATTTCAAAACAAACAATGATTCTTGGGCTTACTTTTAACAGAAAACATAAACTGTTCATACAAATGCCTTTTGTTAGATGAGAGCAGAATCTAAGTAATCCAAAAATCCACGTCCAACTGCTATGGCAAAAGCAGTATACATTTCTACTTATGTAAGAGAGAACTATCACTACTGGTCTTTTAAGAGTAAGTTACAAAAGTAGCCACAATTTTTCCTTCTCACACTATTGTGACATTATATTTCGAGACATACTGTATTAAAACATTGTATTTCCCACTAAGGTTAGAGTATTTTCTCTGTCAAAGAAAAAAAACCCAGAAATTACATTTGATGTAAAGAATAAGGACTAGAAATAACTTAGGAATTAACATTTGGCATAAAGGAAGCATTGATATCAGCAGAAAATGAAATTAAAAGTAAATTTAAATAATAATTTAAATTTAAAAAATTTAAAAAATTTAAATAATTTAAAAAATTTAAATAATTTTTTTTAAAAAAATCTAATTCTTTGCATATTCACTTTGGAGTTGATGCATATTTTTTTTAAACAAACAATGTAATGTCTCAAAGGATGATTTCCAGAAAAGATATTTTGTCACAAACACTGAGGATTAGGTTGAGGGGGGGGAACCTCCCAACAGATCACCCAGTAGAGATTGCTGACAGGACGAAAAGGGGGTCCCAGTTCATGCATCACCTGGAGCAGACCTCACTTGAACATCAATCAATACTTTTTATACAGATTCAAGCTTGCTTTGGCTGTTTGGATAGCTGTGGAGTGGAGGCTGAGTTTTACCAGGCTGCTTGCTTTACCTACTTCTGGTACAAATCCCCTTTCATGATTTGAAAAAATCTTAAAAATGCTAGTCAGATGGATTAACCATGCAGCAGTAATTCTTCAAAAGTCACTTGAGGTAAACCACATATTTCTATCCCTAAGATCAGAAGAAAATGAGTTCAGGAAATGAACTCATAGGTAAATTGAAAAATAAATTTAAACCCCCCCAGAAAAAACATACTGAACATAAGATGCTCTTTCCCTTCTAATGCATTATTTAAACATTGAGGAAGAGGATTTTTGGTAAAGCAATGCTGATACCTGGATTTGATAGTGTTTCTATCCAATAGTAGCCAAAGCTGTACTCAAGAATTTTTTTTTTTTTTTTTTTTTTTTTTTTTTTTTTTTTTTGCCATCGTTAATGGGATTTTAAAATTAAAGGTTTTTTTTGTAGTCCCTCAGTATGGCATGAGCACCAGTAACCAGTGTCCAGAAATAAAAGCAGAGATTTCATGGGTGTTTAATGATAGAACCTGGTCACATTTCACATCATTCTGCTTTGCAAGTTCTGAGCTAATTGCATGGCAAATGGGATTTATGGTGAAAAAGGTATACTCCATGCATACACTATCACAAATTTCTTAACCAGCAGATATCCTGCTGCTCTTCAGCGCAGTATCTGTGTTCTTTGCATACCTTCAGCAATAGCCTCACAAACGGGAGGGCAAACTGCCCAAGCAGTTCTGGAAACACATTCTTAAGAGTTTCCTTCTTGCAGCCTGGCCAGCTGCTCTATAGCAGCTGATGAACAAATGCCCAAAGCATCCACAAAGCATTTGAACACTCCCCAACACTCGTTGCTCTCTCACAGCCTCACTGTGCACAAAAGGGTTAAGCTAGGCTGAAAGGACTAATGAGTAATGCAGCTGGCAAGACTGTTCTCCTTCCCCTCTCACTGAAAAACTGGCTTTTGTTTCTGCCTTCAGTGAATGAACTCATGCAGCAATACCTGTTGGCAAATCAAGGCTTGTTGTATTGTTAAGATACAGACAATGCCGCCAAGTCCTTGATGTCTTTGCAGATCTCTGCTGCACAGATTGCTGTGCCAGGGACTCATCAGATGATCAAGCCCACGCAGTGCCAGATGTAGCATCCAATTGCCACATATCAGTCAGAGCTCTCGGGACACAGATCATCTCTTCTGTGTATTCACAGGCTCCCCTCTGGATACCACTGAAAATGCCAAATTCTCATTTAAAATGAAAAATATTTTATTTTATGCTCATAGTGAACTAATGAAAACCTTCTAATTCCTTTTCATTCTCTTTTCCCCTTACTATGCTGAACACAGATATTATTAATGTTGATTTCTCACTACTTGTTGCAGTCATCCATGCATGTGGGGAATTGAAATAAATTTACACTTACTTGCTTATATATTTACAAAATTACAAACACTGGGGCCCTTGACTTGGTGGAGGCAAAAAGATATTGCTATGCTCTAGCCTTACAAAGAAATTAAAGTTGTTAGGTAATAGTGCTCCATTTTCTCTAGGCAGTTTACCCACTTTGAAAATAGCCAAAAAGCACATAAACCAAGTGAAGTCTGTCTGTGCCACTGGGGTTCCATCAGCAGCTTTCCTCTTCCAACGGCAGCTGTCTGTAGGAGAACTCACATAGTAAATGCCTTTCAACAAAAGAGTCTTTGGAAGGAAACCTGAGCATTTCTAGATCTGTCAGGTGTGTGCTGAACTGCATTCACCCTTCTAGTCTGGGGAGGAAGAGATGAGCCTGGCTGGTTCTAGATGGTTCAGAGACAACCACTTTGTTTTCCCTCTTATTTTACTGCTTTTTGGAAGAGCAGCAAGCTGCTGAATGACAAGGAGAGTCAAGGGAATTTCGTTCTAAATACAAGTTACTGGGATATGAAGTAATATTCTAATATAAGGAGCAAGCGGGTCAATACACACAAGCATGAACAATATTTTCATTAAAATTGCTAGTACATATATAAAAGCATTTATATTAAAATGCATGCAATTTCAAAATGCCACATTGAATAAAAATATGAGAGTAGTGACTTGTACAACTGAAGTACTAGACAAGACTATAAAGATTTTGAAGTACTTAGAGCTCGTGATATGATTCATGTAAAGCATGTCAAACCGCACAGTCTCAATTTTGCCAGCATTATATTATCTCTGTACTAAAATAATGAAGACATTCCCTGTAAATATGCATTTTAAACCAAGAAACTTTTCTGGCTTCCTTTCCATGCTCATCAAATCTGAAAAGAGAGAAAAATTCAAAACGAGATGCCAGCCAATAGGTAAGATAAATAGTCCATATCCATTATTAAACTCATATCATGAAGTCAGAGGTTCAAGAACTTGCTTCTTTATAGCAAATTCTTGGTAGCAGTTCATAGTTAATGCTGCACTGCTTTTTAAAAGGAGGGCAAGACTTTTCCTATAGATATATGTATACATTTTAAAATTATGCATAAGATTTGAATATTTCTAGGAAATAAAAGTTATTTGCTTTCTGTTCAAATTACTTATCCTAAACAAAGCTTAAAGACTTTTTTCTGCTGAGAATTTCAGCTTTTTTCCTTTTGCAATACCTCCTTTTGCTACCTGAAAAAAAATTAGTTAGAATACAGAAATATAAGTTCTGAAGTGTTCAGTAGAGAAAAAGACAAGTTTAATTAGGATTTAGTTTACTTTTTTAACAGCTGTTTGTATTCTAGACAGAATTTGATTACATACATAGAAGCCTGAGTGATTGACACAGACTGTGGGCACACACAAAACTATCTCCATCAGAAGAGATTATTTTTCTTTAGATTTTGCACCCCTTGTGTTATATGGATTCTCATGCAAATGTTGTGGATATCCCAGCTCAATGTCAGCACAAAGCATATCTAGCACCATTGGCACCAATCCTAGTCAAAGAAATGCAAAGATAAGCTACTGAAAGGTCAGATCCTTTTAAGCACCTAAGTACAGGCAACGTTAACTCAAAGTTAAGCAGGGAAATATTGAAATCTTCTTTTAGGTGACTCATTGTGAAAAGCTGCATTAGACCCCTGAAAGCATCAGCACATAACTGAAAGGAGGCAGTTCCAAGTTCCATTTGTTAACATAAGGTCACTAAAACATCTTTTCAGTAGATGGCAAATCTCAAAGGAGGAAGCAAACCACAGAACATCACGTTTTGCTTTAATGTTTATTATTTTGTATAGAAAACCAAGAGGGGGGAAAAAACAACTTTAGGGCATCCAAAATCATGAGAATTTTGGAAGTGTTTTCACATAGGGTGGGGAAATCTCCGGACAATACACTAGAGTGCAGTAGAGAGGCGCCTGAAGGAGAGTCTGCCCTGCTGCTGACAAAGACCGTGTGGGATGAAGATGTTACGCTTCGAGTACTTTAATCTGGCAAAATCGTATCAACAAGTCTCTGAAAGTCAAGTCAAGTGAAATTTAAAAAGGGGATTAGGTATAAAAACCAGTATTTCTAGAGATGTATTACACGGATTACACAAAACCCAGGCTGTAAGGAGCATAAGCAATCTGCAAAGGGCTGACAATCTTTCTGCCAAAGACATCCTTTTATAAGTATCCAAGATAAGATGTCCTACAATTGACTAAAAGAATATAATCTGACATTTCCTTTTTTATTTTTTTTATTTATTTATTTTTTTTTTTTTTAGTTAAAATTTTGCCCACCACATTTAGTAATGAATACAAATTAAAACTTAAGAGGACAAAACTAAGAATTGAACTACACTCAGTACACCTGCTTGCAGCTTTCCTTTCTAAGAATGTGTATTTTATATAACATTACCTTAATGGTAATGATAATCCTAGAGACTGGACTATCAGTTTTCAGTGATCACCAGAGAGAAGTCAGGCTGATATCACACCATCTAGAAGGACAGTCACATGAAATGTGACATTACATAATATTTTCCCCCAATACAAGGTGATGGATCCTATATGTATTGTACAAGTTTCAGTTTAACATGTGGACTAAATGCCAACAGTTTCCTCAAGCGTCCTTGAAATGCTCTTTAACATGAGTGCTCTAATGTTTAAGTAAGAGCAGCAATCTGCGGCTTGCTAGTATCAGTATATAGTCAATCGAAGATATGACCACTGAGAAAGACTTGGCTAACAAATTATTTAGCTCTAAATCACAATGATACATGTATCTGCTGTTCTTACACCAAAAATGCTAATTCTACAGTGAGTTGATTTGGTCCTGATGTAAAGACTCCATAAAATGAGACTCTAAGATGTCACCCTCAAGCATTTGAAACCCTGACCATTCTAAAAATTGTACAGTATTTGCCCTCCCTGGCTGCAGGGGTGTGTAACATGGAGTTGATGGTACAGTCAGATATTTGAGTTTTTTTCCTTTACTGCAAGACCATTCCTGCAGAAGAGAGTGCATCAAATTAACACTTTTTTTCAGCTCTCTATTTTTCACGAGAAGAAATTTCAGTATGATTTTCTCAGCTATGTATACCTAAAATTAAATGCTTCCCTCATAATTTTTAGGTAGATGTGTTATACCAGAAAACTGGTATAACAAATCTCTATGCAAAACCTTATGGAAGATAAAATAGCATTTGCTGTGTCTCCAGGTAATTTGATTTTACCTACACAGTCATTCCCTTGTAGCTTTCATCCACTCTTGATTGAACATATACTCTCACACCCACGTATTTACAAGAAGCAAAACATATAGTTAGTGGTCTGGCCAGGATCACTCTTATGCAACATGGAAAACAAGGGATGCTGGCTATCAAGCTCTTGTGTTTTCTTCAAGTTTCTTCTTAATCAGCAGCCATTTTTTTTTTTTTTTTTTTTTTTGTAATGGAAAGTCTTTTGCTATAAGATTTCTTTTTTGCACTAACACAAAAAGAAAAAGCACATACTACAACCTTGTTCCCACCCTTCTGTTGTCAGAATGCACAGTCTTCCACAGACAAAATGCTAAAAACCTGGGTTGTGATGGAAGTAACACAGCATTTCACATATGATCAGCTGGGAATTATGTTCTTTACTATCATTTGAGGGCATTCTTTTAACACTTACACTGTTTCTTCTGGTGCTTATATACATATTTTTATTCATGCTTCAATCATAACAATCTTAAAATTTGATATAGGTATATCAAAAAGTTATTTCTGTACTGATAATGCCAAATCCTTATCACCGCTTACCCCTTGAGAAGATCCCAGTCCTATATTGCATAGACCTTTGCCTAGTAGGATTGGTAAAAAACAAAAACAAGATTTGCCTTCACAATCCTATGGGTATGGTTACTGCTGACTGATAAGTTTCCCAACCAGTCTGTGCAGTGTTTTGAAAACACTTCTAGCTTTCATTGCCAGGGCAGGATCAGGAATCTAACAGATACCCTATCCGACAACTTACTGTACATGAAAGTACTTACCAGACCAAAATATACATATATCCATACAAAGGAGCACCAGTTTACTATTAATACATAATGCAAAAGTTAGTAACTCCTGCCCAGTACCTGCATACCAAATCAGCACTATGTCTTACTCCCTGTACTCTACAGAATGTGACATGGCCTTTCCTCCTTGATGGCTTTCTGAAGGTAGAGCTTTAAACAGTCCTTTAGACCAAGACTTCCAATACTCTCTGGATAAGAGAGAGATGTATTTATGGAGTGCACATTGATACTTTGGAAAAGCTAAATACAAAATAGATAATATTCAGTAGAGGTTACTGATGTTGATTGCATCTCTTCTCAATGAATGTAGGCACTTCTATGAATAAGATCCTGGGAGCTTATTAACACCTGCTACTACTCTAATTTAGAGGGGATATCCAGGAATAATAAAAGCAATCTGCCAATTCTCTTTCAAGCTCAAACACTGCTTCCCTTACATTTTCAAATATGGCAGTGTGATATATGCTCAAATCATCAAAATGCCCACGGCTCCAAAAGACAAGTTGAATTCAAGTATGCTGAGCTTATTTACTGCAATTAGTTTGGCTGAACTAGCTTAAAAATATATAAACATTTAGTCTGAGATGATATTGCATACAATACAAATAGTTGTAGTCAGAAAGTTAAAAAAAAAATTTAAAAAACCACAAAGACCTGACAGAATTTTGTACATCTTTCCCAAAACTGAAATTGTTAGTAGTTTCTCCTGACCCTAGGGTAGATCTTAATTTATAATAGATAACTACCTATTTAAAAGCTGAATCAACTCTTAATGATGCAGTCCTGCAAGTCCTATGGAGCTTAGAAAAAAACAAGTAAGAATGTTTTTGACTAAAAAAACCAAAAAGGAAAGAAAGAAGTCTTTAGGTGAAATATTTAGGTATGCAATCACACTTGCCTTTTTTTAGTTTCAGTAGCATTTGAGCTTTCTGCAGCTATGAAGCTAAAATGGTTCACAACAAGTTAAAATTTTAAGTCCCTAATACATACAAATCCAGAGGTAAACAATTAATAGCTTAAAAGAAATACCACGGAAGCTTGTTATTAGGATATTTAATGTAGGAACATTCTATGATCAAATTCCTTTCTTCTTTTGTAACATTCAGGCTTAATAAAAACAGAACTTTGTCTACCTTTTAATCTTATTTTATCACTCTGCTGGTATGCTAATCTGTCATCAAGATGTGGAAATCAGAGACTACAAATGTTAATTAAAATAACACAATTCAGTTTGGATCCAAAGGAAGCCATGTAACTCAGGGCTTGAATTTCTCTAAGTGTTCTATGGGAAGGTCAAGATCAAACATGTATAAATGCAACATATAATGACATCATTTTTGTGTTGCCATAGTGAAAGAGGGGGAGAATTGCTGCTGTAAGATGACACACATTTCATATGAAAGGAAACTCTTGTTATCTTGCTACCACACAGACTAAATCTATTTTGTCTCCTTAGGTGAGATATTTCAAACAAAATTTGTCTTACGGTGACCATATTTATGCAATTCTGGTACAATACATGTTGATCCTTATAGGATTGAGTTACTCCAGGAAAGAACATGTAAACAAAAAGCTTTGTGACCAGTGCTTTTACTCTACCTTCAAGGAAGCTTACCAATTCCTTTTCTACATATTCTTAATTTTCATAGTCTTCAAACACTCATTTCACTAATTTGTCGGCACAAAGTCAATATCATGGGGAAAATGATGATAGAGAATTAAATGTCTAATGATGGAATTGTCATAAATAGCAAGCATAAATGTTAGAAGAACTTAAACACCCTAATTTTTATCACAGTTTTGCCTTCTCTAAAAGCATCCAAAACTGATTCAATCTATGATCTTCTTTTACACAGAACATGTAATATTGCTGGCAAGTCCTGCAACAAAAGGTCTTCTGGATTGGCTAAACATTAATTCACTTTAAATTTAGGAGTAGAACCAACAGAGGCAGAAACCATAGTGTAAAGACAAAACTTCAGGGAAGTATTCAAGGCAAGAGATTCAAATAAAACCAGTGTATTTCTATGCTTAGAAACATTTTCTACTGAAAAATCTGTTTAATATTCTTTGTCAGCAGTACCACATGGACACTGGAGTTTTAGACTTTTAGATCCCAACCAATTTTAAATTTAACTATGCAACTCATGTTTAAAGACTGTGAGCAGACACCATTTTATCACTGAGCTTTCTGGTCTTCAGATGAAGCAGACCAATCCTCTTAAGTGACCTACTGAAATTATTATGAAATCTGCACAATCAGCAGGAATCAGAGCAAGAACATGCTCTATACACAATGCATGAGTTTATGGAATAAGAAATTTGCATGAACAATAATCTTTGTATGGACACTGCACATTCAAACAACTATTCTTTCTCACTTCAAGAAAAAGAATCTGATAGAATATGCCTCCACAGTACTGACTGAAAGTGGTCCACAGCAGATAGCTTTTGAAAATATGATCCTACTGGTTTGGATCCATGTATGAAAACTCTCAGGTTTTATTTAATGAATTTGAACTCAGACAGCTACACTGAGTTTTAATTTTTTTAAATTAAAAATTTTAAACTTCAAGTAACTCTTTCGATTCAAAATATCTCTGCATAAAATTTGAGTTTAGAAGTTGGAAAAAACACTACATTTGTATTTTTGATATTTTTGGACCTTTGTTTCTACTATTGGCATATACAATCTAATTTCACCTCTCTCCTCAAGTCAGAAACAGTATCTTCAAAACATGAAATAAACATATTTCTAAAAGAAAAGTTAAACTAAAAGTAAAGGTAGCATTTTCCCTATTGGCTCCAAAGGATTTAAAACCTAGATTCCCTACCGTATATCCAAAAAGTGTAAGATATTATTCTTTATCCTGTTTACTGGTGTAATATATACCTATTAAAACTTTTGCTCAAAAAACTCATAATACTGGGTTTAAACTAAAATGAAGATGGAAGTCTCTATAATAGAAATTGTTTTTACATAGAAAACACCATTAATCAATAAACACCTATAAAACCCACTCATGTTAAATGTTCCAAATACTTCCTGACTTATACAGTTCATCTCTTTGGATACATTAAGTATTTCCTTTATAAAGATGTATACTACATATTAAGAAAATATAAAAGGAAAAGTAGACAATATAATATTTCACAGTTTATTCTTCTATCCAGAGTGAAGTAAGGGCATTTCAGCAACAAAATGAAGAATTTCAGAACAAAATGAAAGGGGCGTTACTAGGTGGCAGATGTTAAAATCTTATAAACAATAGTAATGAAAAGATTTCTTTTTTTTCCCAGCCACTGCCTATTTATGAACAATAAAAAGCAGCTGAGTGCACTTCCACTAAGAGGCCCTAAGGACAATAAGGACTTGCAAACACTAAATAAATACTGCGCACACTAAATCTTACTGAAATTAGGAATGTTAGCATTATTATATTTTTTGGTAAATATTTTTAAGTCATTAACAACTTAAAATTAAAATTGCTTCCTACCTAAATTCTTCGTGAAGCAAGCCTCACAGCACTTTGTAATACTTTCCTGTCATAAAAGTGCCAAGTATTTGAGATTTTTAGATGAGATCATGCTCAAAAATGTTCACATCCGTAAAGCTGGGAGAGGGTTGTCAGGAGGAGAATTGCAGCACAGCGCTCATGGGCATGAGAAAAGCTGCCCCAGAGTGCCCCGCCTCTCACTGCCTGCTCTGGACCACTGGAACAATATTTGCTGGTTGCTATGTAGACAGGAGTCATTGCCAATTCATCCCATTAACAAGACTGAACCTGGTTCTGCTTGATAAGAATGGGTATTGTTTCAATAAAATGTGTTGATGAAATACTCCCCACAGGTAAAACTGGTAATTTTTATGTGCTTGGAGAATGTTAAACTCATGCCTCGCAACCACGCACTCAGTAAAAACTTTTATTTCCATACCATTGTTGTTGGCCTTTTTTTTTAGCAGAGTTGGAGGAATGATACCTCATGTTTTTTCAAAAGGCACATAGAATTTGTAGTGTATTTTAATCTTTTCAAACCACAGGTTAAACAATCATTCTAAAATAACTTTACAGTTTATTATTATTTTTTTTTTAAGTCAGCTGGAGCAGCTGTATATCTGACAAGCTGACTCTGTGCATCTCATGAGTAATGACAGAGGGTTCTGAGCTTTCAGTATTATATTTGGAAAGAAAAGGCATTGCATACAAGCCTAGTGCATTAAAAAGCATTGCTAAGAGGTTAAGCACTCAGATGCTAGGAAATGCCAAATAGCAAACACATACTCTGGAGAGGAGCAGATAATGGTGTTTGGGAGAGGAAAGGATGGGACTGTTTGTTACCAGGTTTTTTCCAACATATACTAATGGCACAGGAAGGGCAAGAATAAAGATCTGAGAAACTGAAAGGAGTCTGTTCTCTCTCCACTTGTCCTTAACATTATATATCCATGCCTATTCCCGTTCCATTTCCTTCAGAACCTTGGTTGCATCCAACAACATTTGGACTTCTTTGCTACAGAATGCCTACCTACTTTTAAAATTATTAGTATTTGTTGTCTTTTATTTCCCTCTACATGAACAATTCATAAGCAATTTCTTTTCAGAATGAACAAGGAGATAAAAAGTGCTATCACTGCTCAGCAAAGGGGATTGCAAAATTCAGTTTGAAATATTTAGGGGCTGGTTTATTCAGAGAGTAAATAATGCTGTATGAATTTAGAGCAGAAAGTCTATTAGTTTCAGTTGCAGCTGAAAACACCAACCTCGTTACCTGGAATAACACGTAATTATTAGCATTCATTAAATAACTATGCATATTAATTCAATACCTAGTTTTCCAGCTCCAGCAACCAAAAAAAGTTAAGAATCTCACAAAATTCCTTTCTTGATTTTACCCTTCTACTGTATTGGCTGAATAAGATCATGGGGGAGGGGGAAAATGTGACTATATAACTACATAAATGTAGTGTACTGTTTGAGTGAAACTTGGTTTTCTACATTTTCAGTCATTAACTTTATAACTTAAATAATTATTTAGAACTGAAGTAATTTTTCTGCTTCTTGGAACAAGCCAACAGCGTAAGTTCTATCATACAACATTACAAAAGCGTGGAATCACATCAGAATGTTTTAATCTACCATGAGAAATCCTTATTAAACAGCAAGTGAGAGTTGAATACTTTTGTCTCCACCCATCCTGGTCCTATCCTTTATATGTCTGTATCTTTTTGTATAGGCAGCCCTAAACCATGTACTTCACATTTCTTAGCACAGCTTGCTGGCCTCTCATTCAGTTTTCTTCATTTTCCATCTCCTTCCATTTACCCTTACTAGACTGCTATTCCAGCATTCTTAACCAGGCACTCTGTCCTTCCCTCTTGACTTGGTTTCCCTCTTGACCAGATAAAGAGCTTTTATCTGGTCAGCTCCCAGATTGTTCACAGCTCCTGACAGTGACCTCTTATGTCATTCAGTGCTGATCCTGAGTGCACCCTACACTCCTGGCCAAAGCTTCTCTTCAAACTGTCCCAGTCTCTTCAGCCTAATGGAGAGCACCGAAATCCACCAGGCTGCAAAGGCTTTAAGCTGCTTGGATTGGGTTCTGAGATGAACATAGCAAGTACAATACATAATCTTTGCTTTAGGGCAAAATTCCTCAAGCATGGAACTACATATAAATCCGAAAAGAACTGCGGGTTGCAACTTGGCCAGCTCTGAGTGGATTTTCATAGGAGTGGCAAAAGGCACATCTCTAGCACAAAGGTTGCCCTGTATCAAATTTCAAAATATGCCCTAAAGAACTGGCAGGGTAATATATATATGTTACTGGGCACCATTTTCCTTTAATTCAAGCAAACTAAACACCTAATTTTCTGCTCATTCCTCTCTTAAAAAAAAAACCAACCCAAAAATCCCCCACCCTTAGCAGTCACAAAATCCTTCCCAGAACCTTTTAATTGGTTAGGACTTTTGAAGTTATGGGATGATGAAGACATAATCAGCAGGTCTTCAAAGGATAGAAACAATTAAGGGAGGTGTGGATGCCCCCAAAGCAGTAATTTATGATGTGATGTCATTCCAGTGTCTGGCATTATGAACCAGAATGCATGCAGCACTAACAGGACTGATACTGATTCTCCTATGCTATCCATGGTAGAATTCCTGCAGGAGACTGATAAAGAAAAAGGAATCTCACATTTCTCTCCAAGACACTTTCTGTTGCAACATCCATCCTACTCGAGCAAGAGAGGGGATCGGGCTGCCTTGATGGAATAGAGTGTTTGTGTCTAGGTCTTAACTCCCTCTACTCCACCAGCTCCTACTCATGATTTTTTAAGTTCCATGAATGTTGTGATGGTTCAATTATTCACTGAGACAAGAAACAACCACTATCACAATTCATATAGCAAATGTAATACAGGTAGTGACATTTCAAAAGTATTACAAACTGGTGTACTTTCTGAAACAGCACTATTTTAGTGCATAATATATTGTGGTAGCTTTGTCCCCACAAGCAGAATAGTAGTCAACAATTTGCAACTGCCTTGAGCAAAATCCTATTTCACTGTTGAAATTTTAGTGGCATGCAGTTTTCTGTACAATAAATAACAGTTCTTTTAAAGGTTCAATCAGTAACCAAAATCCTTTCAAAGGATTTGGAAATCCCCCCAACCATCTATAGCCTTCCCCTTCGTCCTCACTCCTTTTCCTGCCTTAGGTCTGTATAGAGTCATTCAGGCAATGGTCTTGCCACAAAAAACTTCCAAAAAAGTGAACAAACTTGCTTTATACAACAAACAGGAGAAGCAGACTATAATTGCAGGACCCATCGCTGCACTTTTCAGGATTTATTGCTGACACTGCTTGTGCCGAGAGTCAGTTCTGTTAAGTGAAATGCTGCAAATATGGTATTTTAGTGTTTGACTTTATGGTGACACATTTGTACTATAGTCATGAATAATATATGCTGTTCTCTAGTATATTTCCCAGGCTATTCACTAGTAATAAAGGTTCTTACTAAAACAATGGTATTCTGTAGTTTTGCCCGTCTTCCCTATCCAATTAAAACATATTTTAAATAAATACAGAAAAAGAGTTAGACTGCAGTCAACTTTTCAAACAAGAAGTCTGTTCTTTAAGGTGACAATCTAATTCTAGAAAGCAGTGTGAAATGAAGTTAGTGTCTTTAAAAATATATTACTTTTCAAGTTACTCGATACCTTCACTCTCCCAGAGAAAATTTCCTGCTCTGGCTGATGGCCAAAGAGATTATACAGTAAGAGGCCATATCCTTTTGCCTTTCATTATTTAGGCAATATTTCATACTACTACAATGTAATCAAAACACTTCCTTTCTAGCCAATATTTGGCCCTAACACAGATCAACATTTTTTCCACTGGTATTTTTTAGTAGCTGCTCTGAAGAAAAACATCATTAAACCTCAGCATTTCTTCATTTTGCCTTCATGCTGTGATAAATATCAAAAGTATTCTGCTAGATCTATGATGAATACTCTCAAAGGGTTCTCAGGCTATAAGGTTTCATGAAACATAAAATTAGAAAAGTGAAAGGGATTTAAATAGTAAGTGAAAGGATAGTTTTATTTCTCTAAATCCAAAATCTAGAAGAGGCACTTATAGAAATAATATAACCACATACAAACAAGAAAAATCATTCAGATACATTTAAAAAACTTGCAACAATTGTAATTTGTTTCTCCCACATCAAGTTCCTTTCCTGACTCCTGCAGAAAAGCAACAAAAAAAAGCAGTTTTGTTTTCAAACCAAGACAAGAGAATGTCTAACAGAACTTGCTGGGTTTACTGAAATTACACAGATCATTTCTAATTTGTATTCCTGGAAGAAATGGGGGTTTTGATCATCAAGTAGCCAGTGCAGAGGTTTGCATGAGAGACACAGTGTATTGTGAAAGCATGGTAGACTATCATCCTTCCATAAGAGTGTCTGTAAGTATGGAACAGGCTTCAGCAGGTACAGGCAGATTTGTTAACAAGGAGCAGAATAAAGGGGTCAGGAGTTCTAAACTGTAATGGTAGCTCTGGACTGGGACATGATGCTTGGGTTACAACCACCTCAGCCTTGTCATAGCCATTCTCTACAACAGAGTGATTTCATGAAATTCTATATCCCAGATGAGAGGTGGCTATAGCTAGGGTGCAGTAGAACTACAAAAATGCAGTAAAACTCAAGTCCAGTAAAAACTGCAACACTCTCACAAGATGAGGAGAAGTAGTAGTAGTAGTAATAATAATAATAATAATATTGCAAACCCCAAGCTCCATCTAACCAGCTATGCCTTATGCTTACTGAGTGATCTTGCCTTTCTTGAATCGTGTAATATCTTTGTGGTCCATAAGGAGAATAAGTAACTAAGAGATCATGAGGTCTGTTGTGCTACAGATTTCTTTAGCTCCATAAGCTTGTTATATCAGCTAGAAGCCAGAGCTCTTTTCTGTTCCCTAGCTTTCTGTGCCCCACAATTATCTCTCACTGGTGCCCATGTTTCATAACAAGAGTTTAAAACTTGAGAAATAAGTGGAAAGTACATTAATCTGTAAGACTCTTGAAATCAGCCTCCTAGCTTTCTGTTTACAGCACCATGTTTATGATAAAGGGTATTTTGAAATTGGAACTGATTGTGCAATATGCTTGCTTTGTTGAAGCTTTAAAGTATGAAAGACTGTTAGAATACTGAAATAACAGTCAGGATCCTTTCTGTCTCTTGCTTGCTCTATTTAAACACTGATGGGCTTCAAAATCAATCTACCATGAAACTTCCTCTTGTTTTACTTAACTACCAAATGTGAACTGGACACTTGCAAGCCATTGCAAAATATGACTGCAGACATATCATTGCCCTGAAACAAGTCCCTTTGCAATGGAGTCCTTTTCTACACATTGTGCTTTCCTGTTTATTCAGGACCTTGGGTTTAAGAGAAGTCTTTAGTACAAGAGCTGGCATTAAAGGCAGTATTAAAATAGTGATCTTTCCTCCCCTTCCTGTCAAACTGCAAATACCTAGCAATATCAGGAATAATTTAAAACTTTCCCAGAGCTATTATGCAGAAGGACTTCATCTGTCAAAAATCAATCTCCCTCCAGCCTAAGTGGTCAGTCTCAAAGATTTTGTCATTCCATTCTTCAGCAAACTAAGAAAAGGTTCAGTTTTATTTTGTAAGATTCACTAAATAAAGCTAGCAGAACATCTGATAAAATTGATTTTATAGCTGAAGCTATCCTACTTCAGCTTATGCAAGAAAGATTAATTTTAGAATACCAGCTGCCTGCAGTATTGTAGAAGCCTCAGAAATTCTCCTCCTTCTTTTCCCTTTGGCCCACAATACAAGGTTTTCTTGGAAGTCAAGATGGTATGTGCCAGATTGAATATTTTATACTGTGTGTTAAATAGGGGTTTTTTTAGGAAAAAAAACCAACCCACAGTAGTTCTTTAAACTGCCTCATAGGACTTCAAATAGATGACAATCTCATTTGCACTTATTCATACATTTTGTTTTGCAGGCTTAAAGTTCAAATAATACTGGTGATACACTAAACACAATATGAAACCTACATACACGGCAATAAACATAGAAAATGACCAATTAAAGTCTTCAAAGAAACAGCTAGTCTTAAAAATGAATAAATAGAATCTTAAAATTAATCAGAAATATGCAAATGTATGTCAACCACTACTTCTTTATTTTCATTTCTGGTGTGTTTGTTGCAGTAATCTTCAATGTGTCATGCAACTTGCTCCATTGTTGCTGGGTTTTGCTGTTGGTTTTTTGTTGGGTTTGTTTTTTGGTTTTTTTGGGGGTGGAGAGTAATTGTTGGGGGATTTTTGGGTTTGTGTGTTTGGGGTTTTTTGTTTGTTGGTTGGTTGTTTTTGTTGTTGTTGGTTTTGTAGGTTTTTTAATTTTTTTTTTAATTAAAGTACGGAAAAGCAAAACACGGGTTTTTATGGCAAAATAAGTGAATTTCCCTGAGATTGACAGTCATGTGTTTTCCTCCTGAGAAGATTATGTTAGCCCTTGATACACTGCAGAACAAAGAACCAACAAAGAAACTCCAGATTTTAAATAACCTACCGTCACTCTAAACAAAGGTGCAAATAATTCTTTTATAGCAAAGATTACATGTGTGTTAAGTCACCACTGAAATCCCTTCCACTTCAGGTAGTGGTAATGGGTGTTAAGAATTATCATTACACTTTTCAAGACTTGAATAAAAAGTTCAATGCCATCTTTAGACCTAAGAGATACATGTAATATACATGGAATGGGTAATGGAATATTGTTAAAAACACCCACTTAGCTCCCGTGCTCCAGGATCTTTGAGATTTGATTTCACATTTTCAAAGTTTTTGATGCTCCCATTCTTAATGTCCACATGGACCTTTTAATCTTTATTGATTTTTAAGTCAGCTGTGGATTTAGTCACTGTTTTTTAATGACCAAGGAGGGAAAAAAGCATTTTTGTTCAAAGACTATTATTAGATGCCTCCTATATGACCAACTATTTTGAGGGAGATTATATAACGAACTAGATGGTTTCCATTTTGAGTACAGGGAAAGGTACTAACAAACTGTATTTGTGCTGCTTAAGGAGTAAATGAGCAAACAAGAAAATAGAACTATGGAAGAAAATAGAATATGGATGGCAAAAATAAAATGGTGTGAAGCACTCACCAAAGAGCAATCAAGAAGGAATTCAAAGGTTGAAAACTTACTAAGCAACCAAAAGAAACAGAGTTCTTCTAAAGAACAACAGAACTGCATTTTGATGAAAGTCTTAACACATTTCACATATCAAGAACTTCATATTGAGGGCGGACTTGTTCTATTTGTGGGAAGACAAGAAAAATCAGCACCACTCTATGGAAATGGAGGACAGCCTACATTAGATGTAACTAAATGCACTAGCTCAGCTCAGGCAGTTACAAAAAAAGAAAAAAAAAAAGACAGCAAGAGGCCAAAGTAGAGGTACAAGTACTTAAAAGTCTTAATTGTATTCTAGTGGGAGCAGAATAAGAATTCTAGTAAAATACTTTGTGATGGAGCTTCCTTGTTCTAACCAACACACCTGCAGCCTGCTTTGATCTCCAAATTATATTTGAAAACCAGACCTAATCTGAGGAAGAAGTATCCCTAGATTTAGATTCTGGATCCTATGCATGAGTGGAACTATTTTACACTGTGAAAGAGAAAAATTTCTGAATACCTAAAGGAAAAAGTAGGGAGAGATGAAGACTTTTGGTAGACAGACATAAAGGATTATGAAGGCACTTTCTCAGAGATAAGTGCCCGTCTGAGAAAAGAAATTGCTGTTACTTGAAATACAGATTTTAGGAAAAGCAAAAAAAGGACAGGCACAGATAGTAGTATTAAATGCCCTTCCACAAAAAAAAGTGTTTTTGTTTTTTTGTGGTGTGTTTTTTTTTTTTTTTTTGTGAATTACTAAAATCCATTTTTAAACCAGAATACTCCATTAGTAATATAGACAAAAAGTATACAATAAAACACTAGGAACTTCATCTGTTCTGTTCTATGTTTATGTATCTTTATAATGTTCTACTTGGCAGTTTAATTAGTAGAAATAGTAAAGGATATTTCTATTGAAAGAAAATATGTGACTGGCAGAAAAAGAGTCAGATTGTGGTATTCCTTCTAAACCTGCCCCCAGTAACCTCAGCTTCTCACTTATGAGCAGGAGGTAAGATTTTTCAATGACAGCAGTGGGAGTCCTAAAAGAGGTATCAAAGCCAGATTGTACTAGCAAAGAAAAAGTTCCAGTAAAGGCTGTGCCTTAGTCCTCTCTCTAGCATTCCTAAGTGATGGCTGCTCCTTCAGTTCTTTAATTTCATTTGCATGCAGTGTAGTTTTCTTGCACTGCCAATTCACAGAATGCCTTAGTCATATATGGGAAGAGCCACGCATAGGGTCTGTGGTTCCTCATATCTCCCACTGTCAGACATTTGCATTCCAAGAATCTCTATTAGCTGTGTCAAGAACCTTTCTAAGGAATCAGGAGTTGCTTATTTCATATCTGACATTCCTTATCTAATGAAGCTATTGCATGGGTAAGCACAGATATCTGCCAAAAGTGCAGCTACAGTGCTGCCAGCCACCACTATGCAAATTTCAGTAAATATTAAAAGCAGACATTTCACTTTGAATTGCAGTAAGATGGATAAAGTGTTCCAATCTACATACCTTGGTATTAGCCTTACAATTCTTGAGGCTGCAAAGAGCAACCTATTTACAGAACAATGGTTTTGCCTTCAGCTTGTTTCTCAAAACTCCTGTGGACTGGAAAAGCAAACTTAATAGAACATCATGTAAATAGGGTGTAAACAGAATTTTAACTAAAGGGAGGACTTCTGTTTCTATACTACAATGCTTTTGTTTGTCTCATGCTTCTTGCAGCTGTAGAAACCCTATTACACATGAGTCAGGTTTCAGGTTGTAACAATCCCTGCTGCAAATGTTAAGATTAGTAAGATTAATTAAAAAAAAAAAAAAAAAGAAAAAAAGAAAGAAAAAAAGAAACATACTTAGGTCTACTGAGATTACTGCAACTGCTACTTTCATTGATGGTGGAGGGTAAGGGGATCTGGCAAGGCTCTGTACAAAACAGAGTCAAGAACAGATTTATCAGGCAATATGTTTCAGTTGGAAAAGTGAATTTGCTCAAGTTCCTAGGAGATTCATAACATGTACTATAAAAATGGCCTGAACACGGGCCTTTCCCAAAAAACAACAGAATTTGGTTTTCACAAAGATTAGGATAAATTCTCTTAGTCTCACTTGAAAATGGGGAACCAGTAGTCTAGACTGAATAACTTGCTCTAAGAACAATGTGCTCACATTCTCTGTGATATTAAGAGTTCATAGTTAGCAATAGGTGCCCCCAGTTGTACTGTAAATGAGAGATGGATTCTATTTGCCTAAAATTCTTCCCTTAACCACCTGAAAAGCACAACTTAATCAAGTAAGAGGAAATAAAGAAAAGCTATTCACACATTATACAAACTGTTTATAAAGCATTGAAATGTTCGTGTGAAAGGCACTGCATAACTGCAAAGTAAGCTATTTTTATAATGTTAATGTATGCATGAATTTCAAGTACATAATATTAATAACATGAAACAATGAATCACTTTGATTTGAAGCAGCATGTTAGCATTAGACTAAAAGAAACATAACAGATATGTCTTCATAACAGATTTGTTGCAGAAAAATTTAAGTCTCCTAAAATCTATCCTGAATCTAATCCTAAATCTCCTAGTCTCTGTTTTGACCTGCAGGTAGATGGAAAAAAAAACCCAAACAACCCAGTATTTTAGAAGTTATTCTACCTGTTAATTACCTCCAATCCCCAGGCATTTTAACTTATTTCCCTTTCCCACAGGAAGTCAGACCTATTCAAGTTCACACTACGCCCAGTGTTAAGCTGTGGATTCATGTCTGCTGAGTAGCACCACTCCAACTGGCAGCACAGCACTTGAAGGCAATGAGGTTCTTGGAGACAGGTCAATAACAAACACTTTCGACATCAGTAATTCAGTACATCACACGAGATGCTTCTGTAAAGGCGTTTGGCCCTTCTGCAACTTTACCTTTGTAAATACAGGTGAAATTATCTACTTGGATTACTCCTCTTGATTTATTTAATGAAACAGCACATCTTCTCTACCCAGATTGCTTATTTATTTAAGAAGTATGCTAATTTTCTGATTTATAGAAAGATACCTTATGGATATTGATTCAAGTTTTCAATATTTAAACAAATCCCTCACTGTTTGAGTTGTTTGCAAATTTTTCCTATTCCTACTGATCAGTTCCCCTTTTGTGAGTAAGGCAGATATGGCAACTTACAGAAGCACAGAAATACAAATAAAGTACATTTCTTAAATTAATACATGTGAAAATTTTTCTTGAGGACAAAAGTTAAGAGACACTTAAATCTCTAATGGGGCAATATCTTAGTAAAGATTTATTCTGTACAAAGCTAAGCTTCCAAAATTTGTTCATTCTGCTATATTAAAGGAAATTCTATCTCACTGCATAACTACATAATTTTTAAATATCCCAAAGTGTAACAACCCCAAGTAATCTTTTAATTTTCACTTTTTTTTCTAAAGCCTGTGTAATGTGAAAACTCATGACAACAAAAAACGTCTACTTCATGCCCTTCTCCCGCCACACACCTCAAAATGTGAGCAAAATTGTACAAGGTATAAAAACCTGGATAGCTAAATCCTTAAATTTCTTGCTTTCTTTATATCTTTGTGCTCAGGGAAGGAAATATGGATACTATGAGAAGGACTTGAAGGATGATCCTCGTGGGTCCCTTCCATTTTAGGATATTTTATGATTCTGTGACTTGTTTATTTTCCTATGATACAGGGAATAGGAGGGCAAGGGAATTTCTTTTACTCTTTCTTTTACCATTGTATGGGTTGGAAAGGCAAGTCCATTTACTAATAAATGAACCAGGGTTCCAGCCCACTTAACAGAGCCCTATCAAACTATAACACTTGTTAGAAAAAACACACTTTCCAGATGAGTCCCAGAATCAATAAAATAAGCTCATTATTCACTGCTGTTAAACAACATTTCTTCTATGTTTGTTCTATTATAAGCTTTTAGTCCATAGCCTTTCCTACCTCCCTTAAAGCCCTGCCAGCTCTAATAGCCCAAAATGAAGTTTAACATTTTCAGCCATCAGCTATGAATGTTTGCAGAGAAGTCCTATTTGTTCAATTTCATTACCCATGTCTTTAAAGGTAGCTTTCACATTGCCAAGAATGCGTTTACAGAGCATATTTCAGACACTACAGGTTTTTATTAGAATTTTTAAAGCAAGAGGTTTCAAAATTATACTTGTATTTACTTAATTTATATTTATAAAGCAATGTATTTTGTTTTAAAAAGATATGTCCTGTTCAAGTAACATTAATAAACTGCTATAATTGCCCTTAAGAAGCTTAAAACAACCCAAGATGTGGTACTGCCTTTAGGCAAATGAGCAAACACGTCAAAGTGTATTAAGCATGATATTTTAAACAGGATTTGGAATAGCACTTCATACCTGTTGAACACTGATAAGTAATGATGCCAGAATTACTCACTCCAAACACTTCTCTGTGAAAAGCCTCACTGCTCTTTTCTTCTCTTTCAGTACAAGTAAAATAGGCCTAAATCATGTAGGTTCATTCCTGCCTCTATTTTACTTAGCCTCTACATTTAGTTTTTATTTTCACAGATCACTTTCAATTAGTCCATAACAAGCAGATTGCTGACGCATTTCTGCACTGTCAGACTTCTTGGCTTTGGACAGTACTGGAAAGGCCCAGAGACAGCATGTAAGATTTATACAAATAAATCATGAAATATGAAGTAAAATCAGCCCTTGGAATTCTGCCTCTGGCACTGTTTCAGCACCACTTTGTGGGGAATTTGTATTTTAAAACTATTTCAATTAAAGTTTGTTTTTAAACTAAAAACTTTTAACATAGACAAAGCTTGTGTAGTGAAAGAGCTTTCTGAAGACATGTGGTGCCATATTATTTTAAAGTTCATCCAGGTCTCATCCAATTCCTATGTAAATTCAAGGCAAAAGTTCTTTATGTTTTTTCCACTATGTAGATAGAAGCATAATTTTTATTACTTTATTTTTAAGCTTTTCATGTTAGCCATCAAGTACTTTGATAACATTTTCACCTAATCTTTGAGTCTTTTTATAAATACTAGTCCATACGTTATTTATTTTGGGAGCATTAGCAAGGAACTTTAGATCTGCATTCTTTTACTGTGAGGCAGAAAAAGAAGAATAAAAGACTAAAGAAGTGAACTGAGAAGTTTTTAAAGCTTTAGTAATGCAATCAGAAAAACTAAATCAGAGACACTGGCATTCACAAACAGACAGAGAAAAATAAAGTACCTGAGGTGAATTCTCTTCCTAATTCCAATTTAACAGAGCAATTCTAGTTCCAATAACTCTCCCTTTGTTTTTACAACCCCCTCTTGCAGCACTCATCTTCATGTACCTAACAGGCTTTATTCTTCCAGTTTTCAGGATGAAAAAAAATCACACACAAAAACCAAAACAAAAGTTTGAAACCTTCAAATGCCCAAATTTACAAGAGTTATTTCCACATTCATGAAAAATAACAGCTCCAAAGAAAGAGAGCCTGGTGATGCACAGAGCCTGTATAGCAAAGATGAGGAAATGCTTATATCATGTAGTCAAAACTATTCTAGAGAGACAATAAATAAATGAAAATAAGAATACCCACAGTGTCCAGAATCTACAGATACTCCTTGGGGCTTTACAAAACCCAACAAGAGTTTGTGTCCCCACAGGCCACCTTCCCAACCACATCCACACATTCTTTTAGAACTTTGAATATTCATTTTGTAACAACAGTGGATTGCTCTGCAATTTGTTTATTTTATAAAATCTATATAAATAATCCTGTTATCACAATCTGAACTTCGTAAAGATCATTTCACATTGGAAAGAGCCGTGCTTTCCAGGTACCTATTATACTCTATGGTGTTAGACAGGCAAGCAAGGAAAACAACTCCACCCTTTCGAACAAAACATTTAGCTATCATTATTAACTAACATTATATATTATCATTATTATGCGTTAACTCCAGGAAGAAATCAAACTCCAAATAAGCCACTCCCCTTTCCCCTGCCCCTTCTTGTGAAGGAGGGACAAAAGCAGAGCCTGTGGGTTTAGATAACAACTCAGTGAAAGGTGGTTTTTTAACATCTAAAGAGAATCCAAAATTCTCAAAATCTTTTATAGCTGATATGAAGGAGGAGAAGGAGATGGAAGGCTGGGGAAAATGATCCTCCTCTGTTCCTCCTATAGGCTGGCTGTGATTATTAATGAATATCCAGAGACATCAGACAAGGCCAGGTGAACAACACTGAATATACATCCCTAATGACCCTCACTGCCCTTGACATTACCATGTCATAAACCAATATCATGGGGCACATCAACAAAGCAATCCTAATCCCTCTCCCTGCTTTGAGAAACACCTTCACCAGCAGCACATATGTGTACCTACACTGGGTTAGGTACCATACCCCAGAACAGACTCAGCAGTCATTCCTGCAGAGTAACAGCCTGGCTGCACCCACACAGCACTGAGCTCTGCCCCCTCTCTGCAAACACACAATCATACAAGAGCTCTCCCAGATGCTGCTCTTACAGAGCACCATGGCAAATCTTCTTTCCAAGTGGTTCTAAGGTAAAAGAACTATTACTTACAAGTTAAGAGACCTGACACACTACCAGCGTTGCTCAGACAGGCCACACTGTTTTTTAAAGCATGACCTACACAGGCCTTAGCTCCACTGTATGTTTTCCCCAAATGCAGAAAATCCTAAGGGTGTGGACTCTTATTGCCACAAAATGAATGGCAAATGGAAAAGAAATATCTCAGAGATGCTCACTCTCTACCTAATACCTGCAGGCCACAAATTCCTACAGGCAGCCACTGCAATAGCTTTGCCATTTCTGCTGGACTGTAACCCCTTGATTCCCCTACAAAGACCTCTAGTCCAGAGCACTGTTCTAAGACAAGCAGAATTCAGCACCAGTTTCACAAGTCACTGAGGTAACATTCAATACTGCATTCCAGATCTGCTCTGCAGGAAAATTCAGACTCCAGGGATTCCTGGAGATGGGCAGGCCTTACCTGAAAATCAGCAAAAGCAAACAAACAAAAGACACAAGAATGGTGTGGTATGGTCCAATAAACAAAGTCAATAAAAGGAAATAAATTTCTCATTTAGAAAGGCTAGGGAAGAAGGGCTATAATAATAATAATAATAATAATAATAACAATAATAATGAGGTCAACTGCAAATAGGTACTATTTTTACTTGTAACTGAATAAAAAAGTCCTAGAAAAGTAAAGAAGACATTATTGATAAAGAGAAAATATTATTGTGACAGAAAATATTGTGACAGAGGATGCTGACATATAATTTTTGTATTGATATATATTTTATTTGCATTTGAATGTAAAAAAACCCTAAATGACTACATAGTACTACTGAGCAGATTTCTTAAATGACTGTACTGCCAGATTAAATGGCTAACAACACCTTTGTGTTTAATCTGAACAATAAGCATGCTTTCAGATGGTTGTCAATGCTCTCTCCCTATGCAGAAAAACGTCCAGATCTGCAAACAGAATATTCTTGACCCAAGGAACTCCTTAGGTACAGGAATATTCACTGCTCTTAACAAGCACCCTCTGTTTGTAAAAGGCTAGTAAGAAGACTGATCAGCAGGATTCTACTCTGAAAAGATTATTAGAGGACTATGGGAGATTTCTGTATAAAAGTATGTTTATTGGGAAAACATTTTAATAGAGAAAACTATGGGGAAAGTATTAAAAATGTTTATATTTGTGAGCAATTTGACAATTAACTTCCTGCTTTATCACCCTTAGGAAATAAATGCAAGAGGTTCTGGAGTCTCTTATTATTTACAAAAAGTTGCATAATAAGAAAACCACTATTTCTTGTTGCACTGTTCTAAATATTAATAAACAACTACGACAACACAGAAATAATTAAGCAGAAACAATTGCATAAATTGTGGAAGTATTTTAGATCAATTATTCCTGCAAAATACTGCATTTTGGAAATCAGATAAGAATCACCTCAAAGCGCAAAACAAGGGATTTTTAAAAAAAAATTATGTAAGAATAATTAATATATATCACTGTTACTGATTTTCAAGTCACAAGAGTGCTCTCCTCCCACACAGAATAGATCCTAATCTTTTTTTATCTTTTATGAATTATTTCTGCAATCACTGTAGCTAACACAATACCTGTATTCTACTAAACTCTTGTTTTAAGACACATTAAGCATTTCACTGTTCAGAAGCAACTTTTGGTCTGGGGCAAGCAAACAAGAATGGAATTAGCAAATACTTCAAACAAGTTCATCATAAAATTCCTTCACTAAAGTTTCCATCTTGAAAAACACAGGTATGTATATAAGCTAATGAGAATATTAGAAAACCTGCACCATCTAACTCTAAAATCTAACTTAAATAGTTAAGATTCCACAAATAAAAAAGTAACACAACAGTTTTAAAGATGACTATTAAAGAGTTTCTACAAGAAAGCAAGGAACACATTCATTAAACAGGCTTTGTTTTTAACTAAGGACATCTGGAATGGTCAATTATGTCCCACAACCACACATACATAAATAACTATTCATATTTACTAAAAATTAGTAGTACTAAAGCCTTGCCATTACAGAATTAGTAGGACACCTCTTTCTCCCACCAAGGCACTGGTGTTTCACTACAACTACAATATTTACCTCATAAGAGACTTTAAGAAACAAAACTAAGTTCTACCTCTAAACCACAGATTTTCCTGCCTCAAACCAAGTCCAGCAAAGAAGCAAAAACTACATCTGTGACACCTCTTACACTTCCAAGACTTAAAACTACCAACTGGTATTTAGGTAGTATAACCACTGTTGTCCTGTACACCTGAGTTTTTACACAGCTGTGCAAATTTGTGTTAAGCGTGATTTAATCTGATCAATTTTCTTCGCAAATGTGCCTGATGGGAGAACTATGGTGTTGTCATAATTTATTGCATGTTTTCAGTCTTCAAAGCTTTTAAAGACTGTAAAACTGGGTAAGATTTTGAAGCTGTAGAAGTCAATATAATTTGGTTTTATTATAAATTTAAAAATTTATAAATTTTAAGTATTGTACTTCACGTTTGTTCCTGTATTTTCTAAGAACAGTACTGGGTTACATGCAGGTAATGTTTCTAGGTGGGAATTTTGTAACAGTCAAATCTAAACAGCACTTATGAGAAGAAAAGGATTATAATGAGGGCAAATTGTTTCCTTAAAGCAAAGAAACCCTGTTCTTGTCATGCAGTATGTGGAAAGTGCCTAATTTTTAATTTTGATTTTTTTGTGTGTGTCAATTTGCTGTGGAAAAAGGAAAAGAATATATTTGGCACAAAAAAATTCAATACCTCTTGTGCTACAGAAGCTGGGTGTATAAGTGTAAATATTTTAATCACAGCTTACAGCTCAGGGTAGACCTCAAAAGATACTTTAATCACGGCTTTCAGCTCCAGGCAGACCTCAGAAGCAATTAAATATTCAAGTGGTGAGGCAAATGCTGGAGAAGTCTAAGTCACACCCAGCTGGGATTTGCTTTAGCTAGCTCAAGGCTAATATGAGTATTTTAAACACTGCATTGCTGATGCGTTTTGAAGGACAGCTACTGACTGATAAAATGGTTTTGAGAGTAGCAGAAATTTTTTTTCAACTTATATTTTCCATGTTTTAGACCTTCTTTAGAAGGCAGATATTCTAGAACTTTTCAAATCACTCTGTACTTTCCTAGGTCTTAGGCTGGAATCTAGGTTGCTCAGAAATGTAAGAATTCCTCTGGCCAGTGACAAAATATTCATTGTAAGAAATCTGATTTTTCTCTAGTAGAACTAGTCAGTTAGACATTGAACTTTGAAAAAAAAAAAAAGATTCTTGAAATGTAATTAATTATTTTCTTTTGGATTTTAACACTAAGATTCTAGTTTTAAGTTCTTCTGTCAAAATATACTTTTTTTCCTATTAGTATATTTCCTATTTTCCTATTAGTATATTTCCTATTTCCTATTCCTAATAGTACAAAGCTATTTGGGTCAGGTTTCATCACTCAAACCATAACTGTTTTTCTTTCAGCTGTGTATGGCTACAAACATCTAAAGAACTTAAAATTTAGGAGGCTTTCCTAGTCAAATAACCTTCAAATACACACCTTGTCCTTACACTACATTTGATGGTTTCTTTAATTATACTAAGATTCTGCGCCATTGTTATCTTTATCCTCATAAAAAAAGTAGTAGGATAAAGAAGGATTCTATCTCACCTTTGTGTAGGCTAAGGACTTTGAAAGTTTAGCTACAAAAAAGCTATGAAAAGGGAAGAAAGCCAGTTATAAAGATTACTTGGATCCAGGATAAATTGTGAGGCATAGAGAAGCAGTAACATGCTAAAAGATCAGAAAAGCCTGTATAGATTCATTTCAAGGCCTTTTGCTCTGGTGTCAATCGGATGATTTCATAGCTGTCACTGCTTGATGTTGCTTAAATATCAGCTGTATTCATTATTATGCTGGACAACTTTTTGATTGCCTGGTGAAATAAAAACTGACTGAATTTCTTGTCACCAATGAGCTATTGGTACTTCCTTATGACTTTAGGAAATTTGGCTTCTGGTTTTCTTCCCAGCTGAGGCAAACAAACAACAAACAAAACCAAAAAAACAACCCTCTCCCAAAATCCTAACTGCTTTCTACATTAATCACACCTATTGAATCTGGGTCTTCTGGAAAAAAATCAGAAGAGCTGAAGCTTGGCTTCTACAGATTTTATTGCTGTATGCAGGACTACAGACTATGGCAGCCCTGGCTCAGGCCCTTTTCTGCATCTCCTGTTCAGCAGATTTTGTATGTGCCAAATGGCTCCCTCTTACACCTCTCACACCAAGTAAATGTTCAGCTTGTTCCATAGCCCTTCTTTTGGCAATGCAATACAATACTTTCCTAATATCCATTTCTACTTTTTACCTATTCACAAATCTTCACAAAAAGCTTAATATCTTTTACACTTTTTTTTTTTCTGGCCAGTTTCTTCAGAAAACTGTAAATATTTTCAATTAATATTATTATGGTCTGAAGATTGTTTTCCACTATTTTACAAATCAGAAATCCAGTCTAATGAAACAATTGTCTAAGTAAAGTGCTTTAGAAAGCTGGATTATTTTTCATTGCCAAAATACAATAGAATGGTCAACTATTATTTTATCATTGAAGTTTTCCTTTATTTTTAAACCATAGAAGATTCCCATTTACAGAAAATATTTCTGAAAATAGTGCAGACATTCTTCACTTGCTCTGCAATATGTGGGTGGTTTTAAACAGGCTTCTCTTTTTCCACTGCAGCAAATTAACTATTTACTGGATATATACAGGCTACACCATAAAACTCCTTTTGATATCCAGAAAGGACAGTGATGTGCCTAGATGAGACTATGAAACTTGAAACTATTTAGAAGTTCCCAGTAATGCTATTATAGATAAAAATCCACTACATATTTTTCTGCATGCTTTCTCATCTGGAAAGAAGCCCCTTCTTTCCCCAAGATTCAGACTTTGAAGTCTCACCCAAACATCCCTGAAGTGTTTGCTGTGTCTTAACCCCTGAGTGAGCCTTGGTTTTTGCTCTGTTGGCTCCACAGCAGAGCTCACTTCAGGGCTCTGTGCTGCCCGTGCTGTGTGTGAGTGACCTCTTCAGCTAAGTCGGTGTCACTACAGAAAAGACATGCAAAAGAAGTGCATCGACTTCTGAAATGAGTAGTTTTTGAGGTGCAGTTGCCATATTTTTCCTCTCTTGAAGATCCATAATATAATAGAGAGGAAGTGAGAAATTTGTTTTTCATGGAAACTTTGAAAAACTAATTTTTATTAGTAATTGATATGTCTTCTTTCAGTTGTCAGATGGAGAATTATTAATAATTATTAGATAAAATCAATTTGAGAATGGACCATGAAAGTGTACTAATTTAATTTTCAGGGAGATTTGCAAGAGCCTGAAAAGTTAGCATGAATCATATTTGCCACAATTCAATAATGGCTGTATCTACAGATTCTAACATAGCACAATTATGTGTGTCAAAATGGAAATAAGCCAGGAGTCACAAATTAATTTCTATTGATGTGATTATGTAAAAGTATACTTGATTTTACAATGATATACTGTTATGTCAGCAATGTTTCTCATTACTTATTTTGCTCAGTCATTAAGAGCCTTTTTATTTTATGATAATGCCCAAATCAAGATTCAGAAAAACAGTTTACATGGATCTTGGAGACATTCTAATTAATCAGCAGTAAAATTTGTATCATCTTCTCTAAATATGCTCTTTAGGGACAAGTTGTCTCTTCTTTTACCTGGATTAATGAAGTAGCAATCACACAGAATGTTGCTAGAGCCAAATCTGTTTCTAATTTTGCTATGTGGCTCTTAAATCAAGCAGAATTTAATTTCCCAAGCAAATAGAATAAAACATTCTAGTGAGATAAAGACATTAGAATGTGTTACTCTTCATGCTTTGTAAAACTGCATGATTGCTCTTATGTGACTACCTCTGAGCAGGTCACTGTCATACCTGTCCTTAGGTATCTTCCACAATCAGGTGAGGCTATCAGGTCACTTAGCACGTACCTGACATCAGGGACTGGGTTACCAGCAACTCTGCACTCCAGCAATACTTTG
Source organism: Zosterops lateralis (assembly GCF_965231275.1). Classification (NCBI taxonomy): domain Eukaryota; kingdom Metazoa; phylum Chordata; class Aves; order Passeriformes; family Zosteropidae; genus Zosterops; species Zosterops lateralis. The sequence goes on from NC_139766.1 coordinate 38,944,106, forward strand.
TTTCCTTCAGCAACTTCCTGGCTCCGGAGCTTCTGAGTGAATAGAGGTGGTGACAGTTCATGCTCTTCCATGTTGATGAAGGGACGGCACAGGACCATTTTGCTCTCCATGATGCTCCCCCTTCCAGAATAGTGTTTTCCATTCAGATGAACTGCAGGTAATTTTTCCTCAGGCTCAGTGTCTTGATGTGGTTTGTCAAACTCCTGGTTCACCAAGGTACTTAAAGCTGGTTGTTTCTTATTAGGAGACAGGTATCCACTGTCTGGAGAAGAAGAGTCTCCATCGGGACTACGGCCTCTTGTCTTTGCTGCCTGTCTAAATATAGATGACAACTCCTCTATGAATGTGGCAGCTTTGTCACACAGCTTGTTCCTGGAAGGAGCTTCTCCCTGGGATGTCAATTCAGAGTTTGGGCTTGTCTTAGGCATACATGAACTACCTTTCTCTGCAAATTTCAGGCTTCTGACAAAGCTGGGACTAGCAGGTAGAAAGGGTGAGGTGCTTCCTTGTCTCCTAGAACCTGTGACAAAACTATCCTCCGTCTGAGGTGCAGTGGATTGCTCCTTCTGATTCCTTGAGAGAACAGGACTGGCAGCAGATGAAGTCCAACTGCTTGCTTGAGGTGTCTGTAAAGTGTCTTGCTCATGCAGATTGGTGTCCCTGAAAGAAGGGCTTTCTGAAGGGCTAGAAAGAGAGGTATTGACATCAGGAGTAAAGTCTGGTTCTGGGTTCTCATCTTCCTCCATGGAATTGGCAATGGCTTCTCGAGCTATGTCAAGGCTCTTACTTATCTCCTCCTGGGTAAGGAAGGCAGAAAGTCCATTTGAAAATTCACCATTCTGTGTGTCTGACAGGGAATCACAGAAAAAGTCACGGTAGGATGAAGCTTCTGACATATTTTCAGGATATCCTTTACTGCTGTCTCTCTCTGGAGCGTAAGTCTCCTTCAGCATTAAAGAAAGAGGCAATGCCTTGCCAGAGCTTCTGTCTTGCATCCTGGAAGACACAAGAACAATTCCTTAATGAAAAAAGTTATATCCTAGTTCCCATAATCTAGACACAAAGCTGGAAGATAATCAGAACCTAATGGCGCATGACATACCATTAACCTTGATTTCTATGAGAATGAGCCGGGTCTGTAAATTGCCTAGATGGAAATGATAACATCTGGTTGGTTATTTTGCATCAATTATATTACAGGGTAGTTTTTTGTTTGTTTGTTTGTTTTGGGTTTTTTTTCTGGTTTTAGCCTTATGAAGATTTTGGGAATATATTTACTTTTCTCTTTCCCATAACATTGCCTTCCAGACACTAAACCATCAAATTCTGAAAGCAGTGTTCAAGTTGATTAGAAATTCCATGGTATCCTTTCTGTTTAATGTTGATAATGTGTTTAATATTATTTTACTTATTGTTCTAACATTTTTAACTTGTTACCAATTTAGTAGCACTTTCCTCAACACTGAAAAATGAAATATCAAGCTACCATATGCTAAAAGTAAATATGAGAAAGTAAATAGAAGAAACTGAAAAAATAAATTTCACAACCTATATACCATCCTACAAAATGGAAGTGTATAATGTATATTTTGTACCTGTTTCACAAAGCAGAGAAGCATTTATACCTCTCCAGTTTCCCAAAATGACTTCAGAATTAGGATGAGCATTCTCTTTAAAGTCAGCAAGAAACAAGACATCAGGGAAACCACACCTTCCCCAAGGGAAGGACTGGCCTGAAAATCTCCTTGTTGAAATGTATTTGTCCAACTGGTCACTAGATTATAGCTGATGTGATCTGAAACATAATTATTGTTTCTACGGAGAATTTAATTAAGTTGAACATCAGTGGTTTTAATTATCCTGGAAAATTCTCTTCTAATGATAATTTCTACAAGGAAAACTTTTACATAAGAATCAAAAACCACATTTGCCTTTAATTCTCTTCTGATAGAGGAGAAATGGCTTGACAATCACGCGATGCACTCGGATGTATTTTACATCAGCTTGTGCAGGCTCCAATTACCTTTAGTCACTAAACCAGGGCTTACCCAGCATGTAGTCCTTAAATGACTGATAGATTATTGGAATTCTTGGCTTAGCATATGCATCTCTTGATATGCCTGTTCATCTTGCCAACAGATTACAACTCAATGCATAAAAGAGGAGTATAAGAAACCCAAAGCATTTAGGATTTGATATATGTTTTTATAGAATTTAGTGATAAGTTTATTATTTGCTGGGATTACATCTTCCTTTCCTGTTATCAGGGCAACAAATTTAGCAACCGTGCCAATCTCTTGTCAGCAAAGTCTAAACAAGTATGTACAGTACAACTGACTACCACATAGCAGCTTTAAAGAAAGAATCTGAGAAGCCCAGCAAACAGTTGGTCTAGAGGCTCAGCTGTTCAGGCATAAACTGGATGAATGCCAGGGAAATAAGGGTTAAACCGTCAGAGTTTCTGCCTCTTTAATATTAGTTATTTTTTAAAACTTTGTATTCAAATGAACAAAGGTGCTATTTAGACAACATGTAAATATCCCTGCTTCAAATGATATCTTTATTTAAATCCGACACACACTGGTTCCTAGCTTGTTCACATCTCAAAGTGACACATTACATATTCAGATAAACTTCCCTGACTTCCAACACTGAGCTGCTCTAATGTTTCAATGGGCTATTTCATGCGTAGGAGGACAATTTTACTTATTGTTAACCACCCCACATGATGATTAAAATTAATGTATTATGAGTTAACATATTTCTTCCCAATACTCAGCTTTATCATTACAAAAATATAATGGCTATGTATATTGTAATTTTCAAAGCCTGGTGCCTAAATTTAGGTGAATCAGTCTATACCTGGATATTTAGATAAAGTTGATGGATTTAAACCTGCTGGTTTATTGGCAATTTCTAATGTGGATAAGCCTTCTTGGTGTGAAGGTGCCTGAAAATGGATTCATATGTCTAGCTTTAGGAAGCTGAGTGGAAGCTTCCAGGAAAAAGGCTTTTTTCAGCCATACTGTAATACATAAACTTGCTATTCTTTTAGTGCAACTTGTAACCACAGTGAACTGGAGGTGAAGTATCACTAACCCTATCAAGTAGCTTATAAGATCATAATTAGAAATTTTGATTGCTATTTCTAGCTTCTCCAAGTTAGACTACAATGTATTTATAACACTTTTCATCATCATTCCTCATTAGGTAACCTGCAAAGCCATATACTGTATCATTTAAAGACACAAACAAAATACAATGTTGCATGCAGATCAGTGTTTACTGTACTTTCAATATGATTACAGCCAGACTATTTATGGGGTCCTACTTGTATATATTTAAAAATTGCGCCCAGGTAAATTTTTTATCATGCAGTTTAAATACTTATTCAAAACCCAATACAGATGCTCTTAAGAATCATATGGTAAATATTAAATTTGAAATGTACTGGATTACAATAACTTCAGGAAAAAACAGAGTAACTAAGCAAATTAAGGTTTTGAAGAGATATATAGTAAAACATGGAAAAACACAGAAAATTAAAGGACTCATTTCAAGAAAAATATAAACATCATGAATTTGCAGAACCTGCCAAATAAGAAGTTATTACGTAACATGACCAAAGTCTATTTCTTCAAAAGAATCGTATGCAGGATGAAATGTATCTAGTAAGATTTTTTAAAACAAAAAAAGGCACATAGTTTTTCTCTGAATTTTGAAATCCTGCAAAATTACTCCACAAATACAACAATTACGTTTAGCAGAAAATATAAAAGAGATCTTACAATGAGCAGGCCAATATGAAGAGTTCAAGTAAAATTAATAGTAGCCAAAGTAGTTTTTCTCCTTCTCTATCTGAATAGACATAAAGTAGCTCCAGCTCTTCACTCAAGCTTGCTTGGTCCTTAGTCGAGAAGACTGTGGCCTGTGCGTTACATCCGTCCTCTGTGACTATGAAATTCGTACCCCACTCATCTATATTTGGTAACTGAACTCATGTTTCAGCAGACTGCCACTATCTGGAATTCCAGCAGAAGCAACATTAGGCCTGGAAGTGGCACAAAGTTCTGTGTGCTTACTACTCAGAAATTCAGAGAACTTAGCCATTCCCTTTCTATACTATTTTGTGGTAATAGATTTTTAATTTTTTAACATTATTTTCATGATAACAAATAAAATATTTGACTTTTTCTACTATGACTAGTTTAAAATCAATAACTTCCTTTTGTACCTTAAAATCTTGTAGAAAAGAATAAATTAGCATCATTTAGGTTGGAAAAGACCCTTAACATTTTTGAAGTTATGAGTAGAAATATGGCAACTTTAAAAAATAATTGATAGTTATTAATCTGTAACCATATACTAAACTGTATAAATAAATTAACCTACTGAATTTTCACATCTCAAGTGAAGTAATACTATATACTCATAAAAGAAGTATCTCCCTCAGAAAAGACACAAAAAAAATCCCTGGAAAAACATGTATGCTTTAAAAATACCCCACAACTCTGACACATGTATTAACACTAAAACAAACAGAATACATTTCTGGTTTCTGCAGAGTTGTAGAGCACAATGTTTAACAGAGTAAATTCTCTCTTACTGTCTCTGCTAAGGAAGTACTTTCACCTCATTAAAACTCCTGTGAGCATTTAGACCCAGGGAAAAAAAAAAAATCCGTCCAAAAGCACTTTTTCAAGCACGTAATTTCTGTTAAAATTCAGTGAAAGGAAGAAGTAAACATGAAGACCGTTGGTTTAATCTACAGACTTTATCACATACTTTCCAGAAATAAAAGCAATGTGTGGGCAACGTGGTTTCTGCCAGATTGCAACCTATTGGGAATCACATGCTCCAGCGGGGATAGAAGAAATTATAGCTCCAAAGAGATGTTACAGACCTCTGTCCTTTCTGCCAGCATCCATTATATCTGCTGTCAGATTTGAAATCATTTTGTACACTGGCATTTGCTCTTAGCTCAAGGTCTTCTAGATACTGCCTTACATTTTTTTACTAACATTTGTTCCTTGGCAACAATGGAAGTGCACAAGAGTCTCAGAGCTCCCTACAGGATCCAGACCATCTTTATGTACTAACAAGTTCCAGTACCACACATGGTATTTCAGTGGTTGGTAGAGCTTCTTGGCATCTTCATGCAGGGAATTGCTGTCCCCTGATCACAGCTTGAACAGATTCACTGCTGGACTGGGAATACACTCACAATGTATACAAACCCCATTCTTGCAGCTTGAGCTCCTTACCATGTTGTAGTGAAATTAGTTAAAAGGATTTTATTTCAAGTCATTTTATAATGATTTCAGCATGTCAAATAAGATCAGAACCGTGATTCTGAAAATTTCAAGCTGAAAACTGTGCATAAAGAAGGAGCTGGTTAACCAAGAGTTAACCACTGTATGCCTAATTTTTAAGCAGTCATCCCACAAAGCAAAATCAAGGTCCTTTTTCAGGCACCCAGCATCTCCACTAAATGCATAAGACTTTGCCACCTTGGAATGGGAGTCAAAAATAGCCTGCATATAAACAGCAACAAGCTGCCTTGGGTTATCTTCCGCATTTTCTACAGGGAGTGGGTGGATGAAATCCTGATTCTTGCAATTACGTGTTTAAATTTTCATTTCTGGGAAGAAAATATATCTGCCTGTAGATACCTGCAGAGATATTTTAAAAGAAATTTAGCTTTTTGAATACAAATAAAGCATTGTTTTGTGTAAATCAAGTATGCCAAATAATTTTTGTATAGCATGATAGAAACATTTGCTCAGAAATGTGAAAGATTTGTGTTCAATTAATTCCTCTTCAACTGTTAATGAAATACTCCTCATAGATTGAAAACTTAATAGGGCAAGGTTTTATACAGCTCTATTAAGCCATGAATAAATTTTCCCAACATTGTTCTTTTGTGATTTAGGGAATGCTTATGTCCTTTGATCTGTACTGAATATTTTTGAATCAAGACCTTCCATTTTTATTGCAAAAAATAATGTATATTCTCCTTTATAAAAGCAATAAAGGCAGTAAATCACTATAAAAAATGGCAAACAGATTAAAACTTTGGAACAGTTACACATTTTGCAAGATAAACACACTTTAATATGCAATGATGTAACAATTTAGCATTTGCATACAATATTTTAAAATTAATAAAAACATCAAACAAGATTAGAGATATACTGCTAATATGCTCATTCCATATGGAAAATTCAGCTGATGAACAGAACTCCACGGAGATAACAGTTTTCACTACCAATAGATTTGACGGAACACAACTGCAGTTTACCTGAAACCTTAATTATAGTTTCTAACACTAGTCAACTCGAGTCATTCCAAATCGCACGCCAAAACCCCTAAAACTATTCTGGTTGTACAAGTTTTCCATTCCATCTGATGAAGATGTTACATAATGCAAAAGATTTTCATCATTAATTGCATAAAACCAAAATACAGTAAGAGCTCTTTACCCTAATGATTAATGTACTTACCTGAAAACGCAGAACACGTCTGTTATGGTCCTTATTATTTTGTATCTTACTCTAAATAGCAACAGGATAAAATACAACGTAGATAGGCAATCTCTCTTCCAAGACCTGAAGTCAAACACCAGTATGCAAACTTCAAATAGAAATCTCTAAGAACTGCTTCTACTTTAAGCAGCAGAGAGAGATACAACCTCCTTTACCAGTTGCCACAGAAACCTCCAGTTATTTTGAGTTACTAACAGACATTTTTTTCCACCTCTGAAAGAGCAAAAAAAAATAATGTGCTGAAACAGATTGGGTCAATGTCTTGCTGTAATTCGATGCCATACATAGCTTTGTTCTTTAGTTTTCCCTCGGTATGCAAAAAACCATTTAATTTTTCTTGTAAATATATAGTAAATGGATTTTTTTTTTACATAGCTAGAACTAATCTATGTTTTCATAGAGTGCATTGGAAGTACCTACCCATCATATATGTATGAAAATGTCAAATGTAGCAAGCAGTGTCAACGATATTCAAATACGATCTATCCAAGTTTCTCTGAGGATTTCCTTAGGAGTGCAGTGGGAAAGCTTATATACCTTGAACTTTTGCTAGCAGTTGTATTGGTAATTGGTCTGGAAGAAATACAGCAATTGTTAAAATTAAACTAATAGTAGAACAGTAACTCCCAGCCTTCTTTTACAGAATATTTTATCAACAAAGAGATTGAGGGGTTGCAAGTAACAACGCATCAATTAACTTGAAAATACTAAAACTTTCTAGAATTACCACAGCTGTGATAGGAAAAGAAACCATAAAACAGAACGGAAGGCTAAGTAATTCACAAAGAATTAATACCATTCTGTAAAGTGGGAAAGAGATGGAAACTTCTCAGTCCAAGATCTATAGTCTGAAGTCTTGATGAGGCAAACTACCTCACACTGAGAAACTTGTCATTCTGCTTCCCTTATCGCACGGCTACTAGAACACTTGTAATATCATTCTGTCTCAAGATGCATTTCTCTTACTTTTATTAGCCAGACAGGTAATTATGGAACACATGTACAAACATCTACTTGACCAGTGAGTGCCTCCAGCATCCCTTAAAATTTCAAAGGGATTTTGTTAGGAGTTTGCACCCGTGCGCACTGTGATTAATACACTTCTGCACCTGCGGCTGTGAAGCACCTTGTGCTCTCACGGCTTTATCACGAAGGTGAATACACATAGGGCAAAGCTGTTTGATCTTTGCCAATAAACACTGTGCCCAGGGTAGAGATGTCTCTGTCCACGTTACTGGAGAGCGGGCAGTGTCCTGGGGAAGGTGGTGCTGTCCGAGCTGCCTCTTGCCAGGCCCTGTGCTCATCCGACTCCCTTCAGGGCCGTGTCGCCACAACACGCTGGTTCTGAGCCTTCCCCGACAGCCCTGCGCTCACCCTGGTGTGAATTATTAAAAAACTATGGATAGTGATCTAATACCAATATCCAACTATGACGGACAAAGACTCTCCAACAGTTTAAAGTCAGAAAGTGTATGTTTATTACGACGCCGGGATCGCTCCCAAATACACACCACAATCCACAGATGGTCACAGGGGCTTTTATGTACAGGAGTATTGAATACCCAAAACACAAATGCACATTCATAACTCTGGTACATCCCATTCCCCGTTTCGTATGGTAATTAGCCCAAAAAGCCATTAAGCATGGGGAGTTTGTTCTTTGAAATGGGTCAGTGGTCTTTTTTATGGGGTAGGGTCCTAAAATGATGAAGTAAGATGGGTCTTCCTCTCTTTGACTTTTTAACCTTTGACAGCTGAATCCTGTTTTCCAGGACTGTTTGATTTATGATTGTATTGTATTCATGGGGTCTATTGATTATTCAGGATGCAAAAGCCTAGTTTGACAGCTTCCATGATTTATCAGTTCCTTCCATGATTTATCAGTTCCTTCAGTCTGGCTTCTGTTAACAAAAAGGAAGTTTTAGTTCCCTTACTTCATCGATATTTATCTTAACTAAGGTCTTTAATTCTTCTACATCAGTGCTTCACTATTGATACACCAACTATCAGCATCTACCACCTGAAGAAAGCACGGACCAAGGCCCAAGCTGGAAACGATAAAAAAGACACAGCCACGAAACACACAGGCTCTAAAAAGGCGGACCCAAGGAGGAGCCATGCAAAACAGTTCCTGGAACACGGAAACTAGTTTATGGAATTATATGAATATTCATATATTGATGTAACAGGAAGGGTATTTAACGAGTGTCTCTGAGATAGCAAAGTGTGGACTTGGCTAAATGCCAAGTCACCCGGCCGGCTGTACTTGGCTTTTTTTTATCTCCTAATTGTCTTAATTTTTTTATTAAACATATTTCTTAAAATTTACCAAAAAGTGAACCTCGTTTTTCACACACCACACTGGGGCCCAGGGCCGTGCCATGGAGCTGAGGCCACACCACACCCGTGGTGAGATGGCCTAGAGAAGGCCTTTCCACTGCCCGCTTCTATTAAAATATTTAGGGCATGTTATCTAGTGGTGTCAAAGAAAAGAAATGAGGTGTCAACAAACTCTGAGTTGACAGCCTTCTTTCAAGTAGAAAGGCCGTTCAACATTTTACTATTTGGGAATGAATACAAATAAGAATTTAAGTAAGTCTGTGTTACAGCTGATTTTAGTACAACAACTTAAGAAATCAATTTCACATTGAATTAAGAAGGAAGATGGAAATGAGTGGAAGTTAAAGAAGGCAGGAACAATGCAATCTCATAAGGATTGAGAAAGCAAGGATAGAATTTGTCAGTGTAGCACATAATCAAGATTGTATAGTATAGCATGTAAAGCATGTAGAGATTTCAAATTATTTGATAAGTTTAAAAAATTGAAGCTGTATCAGCTCAGTGTAGTCTTACATAATCTTCTAAAGAAAAGAAGGGAAATAAATTCGAGTTAAAACACTCTAGTGGAAAATCTGTGTCACAAAAGTAATGCTCTAACTTAAGCTGTTTGAAAGAAGAAAAGCAACCCATTAATGTTAAAAAGCTAATTTTTGTCTCCACTCTGCAAAGCAGAGTCAACACTAGTCTCTTAAAATTAAGTTTTCTTTTAAGATGTCCATATACAAAACTTTGCTCTAATTTTGTCTAGTTTTGTTTAACTTGAATGGTTTAACTGTTGCTCTTCTCTCAGTTGATTTTGTCCTGTATGCTGTACATGTAAGCCACATTTATTATGGCTGTGCCAATTCTTTTATTTTTAAATTAATTACACTCATTATAACTACTGTGCTGTATCTGAAAAGTTACTCATCCTTCTATGCCCTGTGGAGTATGGAACTGCTTAATTCTAAGGGATGCAGTTCTGTTCACAGTAGATATTTCCTGTACCTCGGTGAAGATTATATTTCAAACAGAGCTGATTTTTTTCTTTTATATAAGAACTACTTGCACTTACGCATATCATAAAATTCCCATAGTTGGACAGTAAGAAAAATATTTTATAGCATCACATGTCATTCTTTAATGTTACATGTGCTAAGATTTAGACTTTCCTCTTCGTGAGGAAAATGATCTCTATTAGATCAATTTTAGCTGCAGGCCTATAGTGCAAATTTTAGCTGTTTATATTCACAGCTAGTCATGTATTTGGATTCCTTCTTAGCATGTGAAATGCGTTTGATCTGAGCAGGCACAGACAGCGCTGAAGTTCAATACCAGATTAAAGCTTCTTTCTTTACAAGGGGATTAACTTTGAAAAAAAGGAATGCTTCTTCCAACAAACTGTGAGATACTGATCTGTAGGAAAATAAATACTCGTTTTTCTGCTTTTACCATAATACAGCTTTCCATTGCTTTACCCTTGTAACAGCTACTGCACACTGTCTTTTGATTATGCCAAATGTATTCCTGTGGCCCGTAGATAGACTCCACCTGCCCCCTAAAAACATGTCTGATGCCAGATAGGGGTAGACAGCTGTGTATTGCTGCCAGAAGGCATGGCACTAACAAAGACAAATGTGCAAGAATGTGACATCCATACCTCTGGAAAGAGGAATGAATGCTGAAGGAGGAACATGGAACAGCTGATTACTTCCGCTGTTAGCTTCAGTAGAACTAAATTAAAAAAAAAAAAAAAAAAAAAAAGTTAAAGCACAGCTGGCTATTTAGAATGAACTGCTGAGAGATTTGTCAGTCAGTAGCTCCTATTAGGGAGACACTTAGCTTGGGGATATTTTTGGAAAGTTTCCCTGGAGTTGGAGAGACTTCAGGCCTTTTGCTTTTTTCTGATTGGCCAACAGACAGGTGCTGAAAAAGGTGGTGGCAGAAGAATTGCAGACGTGGTGAATATCACACAGACAAGCAACAGCAACTTACTTCTTGTTTTATGATAGGCTACACCATATAAAAACATAACAGAATTTTTCCTTTCTCTCTTTCTGTTGTGAAATGAAAAGAGATCAGACAAAGGAGTGATTCATGTTGGTTGAAAATACAACTGCCTGCGTTTGGAGTTTGGGAGTGGCGTGTTCTACTATAGCAAATGTTTAATGCCTTAAAACTAAAACCATGTGGGTTTTTTTTCCAGGGTGAAATGTTCAATGTACTTCTGATTTATGTACTATGTACTGATTTACAAATAGGTTGTGTTTAAAGAGTCTATGTCCTTCAAACAGAAATGTACTATTGCATTTTATATTAATAATTTCCTTTTAGAGAGAAATAATGTAGCAAACAAAATATTTTTTAAAAATAGGTGCTTTTAGGAATGACACAAAGTAGGCCTCCGAGCTTGTGAGGGAAGAAGGAGCTTTTCAGTGATAATGACAACTTGTGTGGCAGCACTGAGAATGCCTGTATTTATTAATTTTGAAGAAATTTTTAGAGCTTGGACCTCAAAATTGAATCCACTGGTTCCATCAAAAGCAAAAATTAGAATTTTGACAGAATCTTGTACTGGTAAGTCCATCTCTCTAGGCATTGCCGCTTCAGAGCCAATGACTAAACACTGATGGGGTATAATCCTGATACTTTGGCACTGATAGATTGGAAAAATTGTCTGTCACAATTTTTAAAGTTAGACAAGCTGTCAAACACGGTCTCTATTTAGACAGGATTCAGCTTTTTCTTTGTCCTTAAAGAGTGATTATTTCTAGTGAAAAAAAATGCAGAGGCAAATTGAGTACATTTTGAAGGCAGTGATGAAAAATCATTTAAAAATAAATTTCAGACAAAACATAATAGATTTCTACTTACCATCAAACATGAAAAGTGAATGATAAGATGTGAACACCTTCTTTCTGTCCTGTTTGATATCTTGATTCGAATCAAGATAAAGAGGCAAAGTATGCAGTTATTCGAAGATATGTTTTTCCATGCTTTAAATTCTCCAGCATCAGATGTGGACCTTATATTGCTTTTTCTGTATCAAAGAAGGAACAATTCATTGTAAATTCATGTATTTCATAGTTGTTGAATGAGATGTCATTTGAGTTTCAGTGGTTCTTTATACAGCAATATTCTGGTCCTTACGTGAGCTTGGTGGTGTTAGCCTAGAAAAGGGAGTCTGATTGATAGTGAACTAATGAATTCTCTTTAAAAAGTGAAATGTTACTCATAGTCATACAAAATATTCAACGAGTCAGAGAAAGAATGCAGAGGAAGAGAGAGAAAGAGAATGCAGAGAAGTCAGAGAAAGATCTGGGAGGAAGCAGCCTAGAGAGCCAAGATAACCACCCTTTAATGATGATGCAGGTATGCATTTAAGAGTTAAAAGCACAAGTGGGACAACTGAAAGAGCCACTGAAACAATGATTAATTTAAAAGGATTACTGGAAACACCACTTTCAGACTGTTTGGAATACAATTCCTGGCTTTGCCATCAAACCCCGACTAAATCCGAAGAATCTGCCAGATGAAAGAGGAGGTTTTTGTAATACTATTAGAAAATACTCTAAAATTCTAAGATGCTATGTGAGCAATCAAAGACATATATTATTTGCTTTGAAATTTGGGCAATGGTAAAACCTGGCTATAACCCAGAGAATTTAGACAATAAATCTGTTACTGAAAAACTTTTTGCAAAAGCATTAACTGTACTGTTGCACATGTGGTACAGATAGAAATAGAGGCATATCTGGTGTGCAAGATTAGGACCCAACAGAACCAACCAATCTAGGTTTTTCTTTACATAACAGGAGAGAAGGAAGGATGGTCTAACCAAAACAAACTAAACAAGCTGTTTAATTCCCTTTGCTGCCATTCTCAGATCCAAACATCTGGAGAGTTTAAGCTTGTGTTGATATAAGCAAGTTTAGAAGAGGTGTTAGATATATTTTATATGGAATAATAATTACTATATAATACATATATAGAGTTATTATATATGTATTATATATATTATATATATATTATAACAATTATATAATTGTTATATAATGAATTAATGATATAATAATTACATAAATATAATATAATTAAAAATATCAACACATATACAGGTACAATATGTAAATATGCAGTATTCAGGAATTAGCAAACACAAAAATTTTATTATTTTGACATGATTGCACTTACTGTATGAGAATATATTGCATAGTTTCATGATCAGTTGATATATAATATCTATATAAACAAACCACAACATCATTCTTATCTCTGTTTTTCATAGGATTTTCCTGGAGAATGCATTTTAAATTGTAAATTGAAATCAGTCTAGTGAGTGAGTCTCAGGAACCATCAACATCTAAAGTTACGCCTTGGGAAATGCTGTCTATGAGTTTTTAAACACAGAGTTGATTTCCTCAAAAGCCCATAGAAGTTAGCACCTCGCCTTTGAAAACATTTGGCTTTGTTTGACCAGGAACTCTTTCCTTACCTTTGTTCTGCAAATTGAATGGATGTTGTAATATTCCAACAAGCAGTGAAGGGATTCCAGCCCCAAGAGTTTTCTGCACAGCCAGTTTTGATGCTCTTCATTTTTATGTGCACTTGTGCTGGTGTGAGTTGAGAGTGAGTTTGCAGTTTTGGGAATTGCAAATAGAAGAGTTGTCAGAGACTATGCTTAGGGTTGTTGCTGTCCATTGACTTCAAACCCCTATGAAGTAAATCGGTAAATATTATGTAACAAAACTTTTAACGATAGTTAGCTGCCATCTTTCAAAGTTCATTGACTTAATGTATAAAGTTATTTAACTAATAAAGGTCATAGTTTTTTTTTTTTCCTTACAAATATACAGAAAATGCAAAACGTGGACATAAATCACCTCTTCTGAAAACCCTATATGAACTGAGAGGTGACAGTGATGGCATCTATTCAAAATGAAATGATAATGACAATCTCACAGTTAAAAGTTGTAAGAAAAAATATTATCTTTTGAGGATCAAGGTGAAAATAAAAGGCAGAGAACTTTTTAGTACATTTTCTTGGAGAGGAAATAGAGCAGTTATTGACAGTCAATGAGTTTCACAATAAATAAATCCCAATCAGAAATCCAGGAAGGAAGCTAATTTTCTTTTGTGTATGTCAACCTTTCATATGGTTTGAGAAATGTCCTTTAATCTAAAGTCTTTTTTTGGTAATGTTTATTATGGAGCTTTTATTCTAAATATTTCACTATTATTAGAGCAGGCATCATTGTTTTGATACTTTGCCTGCATTCTACATGGATAGGTAACTTTGGAAATGTTTTTTAACCAAATACTTTATATTTTGGTCAGTTGTAAGTTGAGTAGAAGCTAATGGCTTTCTAGTACACACTTCAGTCCTTTCACAAGTCTTTCAAGTTCCTAAATGTAACAGCTTTGAAAGCAGACTGTAGATTTGTTCAGGCTCATTGTTGTACAGAATGGCCCTCTGCCATACTGATTGTTAAGGTCTTGTAGAGGTTGTGTAGGGTTTATATGACAAAGCCTTTCATTTCATCATTATTTGATTTCTGGATGTTTGATTTCACAGCCTTAATATTATTCTTGTACTTTTCATGAATATAGATGGAATAAAAAGATACTTGGACATGATTATATAATCCTTGTGATAGTTTGCTAAGACTTTCTGAAATTTAACTATTAGAATTGCACAGATATATGTTCCATGTACTAGTGTTTCATCATATGATCTCTGTGTGTAAGTTTAATTTGGTTTTTAGGTTCTGCCTCATGTACTGGCATCTGACTGATTGTTATTTAATATATCCAGACACACATTTCCTCAAAAGTACAATTAAAAATGTTAACAAGGCTTCATAATAAATCTCTTCAATCTGATGTTTGTTTAGTAATGCATGGTGATAACAAAGGGTCAGTATTGGCCCTTTACTGAACTTGCAGCCCTCGCATCTTTTCGGAGTGCTTCTTATGGGAATAGAGGCCTAAAAGTAGGGTTATTCACACTATTATTGTGGGTAGAACAATTTGCTTCTTGAGTAATACTCAGAAAATGGGACAGAAAAGAGGAATGGAAAATGCACACAACGGAATCAGGCTTTAGGTATTATTATTATTGTTATTACTATTATTATTTTAAATTTAATTTGCAAATTAATTATTAATATTTTTCTTTTTAAATGGTTGTTTATTCTAAATGTCTTTTTTTTAGTAGCTAAAACGGAATGAAAATATACAAATTTGTTTTTAAAACGGTGAATAATGCAATAGAAAAAGTATTTTGGACTGAATATGTGAGGTAATCAGTTGAATATCACTGCTGCTTTGTGTGGGTTTATATTAACGCATTCATATGGTAAAGTACATTTGTATCCTTTTATTCAGAACAAAAATGAAAGAGTTCTCAAAGCCTTAATATCACTTTATCCTTGGACATGTTTTCTTCACGGTGTATGGATATGTTTCATTTTCACCAGGTTACTACTGGTGCTCTATGCACTGACTATTATTTGTTTTGTAAATATTTTATATGAGAGAAAATGGAAAACATAAATCAGGTTTATAAAGCAATGAACTTGGAATTTATGGAAGACATTTAGAATTTTTTAGCTAAAATTGCATAAATACTTCATATATAATTTGATTAATCAATAGAATTCAAAAGCAAAATCACTGAACAAAATCAGAAAAGGATCAGAAAAGATGAAAAGAGTAAAAAAAGATGAAAAGGGAAAAAGAAGTGGAAACAATTGAAAAACCTTTGCATTGACAACCAAATTAAACAGAATTTTAGGTCTGGAATAAATAAGGTAAAAGTTTTCCTGGAAACATACCAAAGGAATTCCGTGAAATGTACTGCAGAAACGTCTGGTTTCAGCTGTGGAAAGATCAATCCCTAGATAAAGGTAAATGTACTTTTTTTTTTTTTTTTTTTTTTTTGCGGTTTCTTTGGAGGGGATGGCAGGAATTAACTCTGTGAAGATTAGAGAAGAACATACTAATAAACTTTTTCTATTGTAATGGTAGGTTTTCATACTAAGTTTTGTGTGCAGCTCAAATCACTTCAAGGGGGGCATCAGGCACAGCATTCCCAGCCAGGCAAGGGAGGGGATTGTCCTGGACTGGACAGCCTCACCTTGAGCATTGTGTGCAGTTTTGGGTTCCACAATATAAAAAAAAGACATTAAGCCATTAAAGAGAGTCAGGACTAGGGCAATAAAGATGATGCAGGGTCTAGAGGGGAAGCCATATGAGAAGTAGCTGACATCACTTGGTGTGTTCAGGTTGAGAAGAGGAGGTTTAGGAGAGACCTCATTGCAGCATACAGCTTCCTTGTGAAGGGGCAGGCACTGATCTCTTCTCTGTGGTGACCAGTGACAGGACTCAAGGAAACACCATGAAGCTGAGTCAGGGTAGGTTAAGGTTGGATATCAGGAAAAGGTTCCACACCTGGAAGTAGTTGGACACTGGAACAGGCTTCTCAGGGAAGGGGTCACAGCACCAAGCCTTGTCTGAGTTCAAGAAGCATCTGGACAATACTCTCAGGTACATGGTGTGATTCTTGGAGTGTCCTGAGCAGGGCAAGGAGTTGGATGCAAACTGCATAAATGAGGAAAAGTCTTTGGTCCACAGCAGGCTGTTAACATACTGTTCATCTTCTGCTGCCCAATGGCTGTTAGACAAATGGAAATAAAAAATGTATAACATCATAACATCACCCTTTGACCTGTGGATTCTGCCACGGGTCTGTTCTTGCTCCCATGTTGAAGAGGTTTCCAAGTTTGTATAGCTATATTAAATCTAGAAAACTAATACAATGTATTGTGTTCTACTTTTTTTAGATCATTACTACAGTAAAGAGATAGTGGCAACATA
Organism: Zosterops lateralis; assembly: GCF_965231275.1. Lineage (NCBI taxonomy): Eukaryota > Metazoa > Chordata > Aves > Passeriformes > Zosteropidae > Zosterops > Zosterops lateralis. The sequence goes on from NC_139766.1 coordinate 38,960,848, forward strand.
CTGAGAGGAAAGAAGAAATCTCCAGTTTGCTGTCAGTTTCCAAAGAAAGTAAGGAGAAAGCAGAGAATACCAACAAAGTAGACAATACTTACAGTGTTAGACTGAATAGGGGAAATCAAACAGCTTTAATTCAAATATTAGTATCTTTTGAAGTCATTAAACATACAGTTATGTTTGTAAATATTAGCATCTAAGTTTAGGCACCTAATTCTGTATTTGAATTTTCATGTCATGTTTGTCTGCATCCTCAGTCCCTACAGTTACCATTCTCATAAATGGAAAGTAAGCATCTTTGCAAATATTTTTTTTTCTGAAGATTTCTGAAGAGTACCATCAGACACTCTGACCCAAGACATTCCAACAGTTTGCTGGGGCAAGAAATAGTCACTCGAATTTTCTCTTTCCTCTTCTGTACCAGCTGTGTGAGCTGCCCCATCTCATGCTGGCTGTGGTACTTGTCTGGCTCCACAGTGTGAGTGAATTTATGAAGATAATGCAGGAGAGAACTAACCCAAGAAAGATGTGAATAGTTTTCTACTATCTTAGTGAGTTGAATCAGCAAATGAGTGACAGAAACTAAACTCAGAAAGGGTTGATGCTGTGTAGTTGAGAGTGAGAAACATGTGGAAAGGGAGTGAAAGAAAAGAGCAGAAGTAGAGGTATTATAAAAACGAAATATTTCCAGCAGCTGCAATTAACTGTCATCAGCTCACATTCCACTAACTTGTACTTCACTATTAAATGCATTGTGTGCAGTGGGGAAGATAGATTGCAGCTCTTCCTCCCTCTGCTGCTCATCAGCTGCAAGTGTAAATGTAGTTGTACTGATGCTTGTATTGGTACTAAAGTATAGGGATGGAACCCTGGAATGATCCAGGCTGAAAATAATCCTACCCTTTTGGCTGCTTATATTTAATTCTGTATTATTCAGTGACCGACCCAGGTCAGAGCAAAGACCAAAAAGTTGTTGTTGCATTTTTTTCTTTGGGACAGTTGGTCGAAAATATGACTTCCATTCAGACCTAGTTTTATCACTACAAGAAATTCTTATTACACAATGGTAAAAGTCAGGAAAAACTGACCGAGAGAACACATAAGTATACATTGCTATTATTGCTTACAGCTGTTAATTTCTTTGTTCTGGAAAGACATTTCTCAGTGGAGCCTGAGCACGCTGGCTGGACACGCTGCCCACAGGGGCTGTGGAGGAGAGACACAGGCTGTGTGTGCTCCCCTCTGGCCAGCACTCCTGGAAGTAGGCAAGGGCATGGGAAAACCCCAAGAGCCAACCAAGTGCTGGTTCTGGAGGTGGTGGGAGCAGCTGGGGAGGCAGAGCTAAACTGAGGGATTTGGAGATCTCTTCTGACCTGGAAGAATTCATGACTCAGGCATTGCACTGACCCAGGTGCAGCACTTGGCACCTGGCCTTGTGGAAGCTCAGGAGGTTGTCCAGGTGCCTGTGGATGATGTCATCATTCCATGGCACCCCTGGCTTGCTCAGCTTCCTGTCCCCTGCAATTGAGGGGGTGCTCGGTGCCCAAGGGTGTCACTGATAAAGGCATTGACGAGTCCTGGTCCCAAGGCAAAGCCCTGAGAGACACTCCTTGAACCGGCCTAGTGAAAGATGTCCATGCCCACAGCAGGGGACTTGAGACTACAGAATTCTGTAATGGCCTAACTTCAAAGGGACATGAAAGATTATCTTTTTTCAACCTCCCTGCTATAAGCAGGGACACCTCCCACTAGACCAGGTTGCTCAAAGCCCCTTGCAACCTAGCCTTGAAGACTTTGAGGGACTGGGCATCCTCCATATCTCTGGTCATCCCGTTCCAGTGCCTCACCACCTGGTGATTAATTTCTCCTTAATCAAAACCTACTGCAATTTGAAGCCATTCTGTCTTGTTCCATCACTGACTTTCTTCATAGTGTCCCTCTCTAGCTTCCCTGTAGGCCTCCTTCAGGTAGTGGAAGGTTGCTATGGGGTGACTTCCTCTTCTCCAGGCTGAACACCCTTCTCAACCTGTCTTTATACGGGAGGTGATCCACTCCACAGAACAACTTCATGGCCCTTCTTTGGATTTGCTCCAACAGTTCCATGTCCTTCTCCTATTGGGGACACCAGAGCTGCATGCTCTGCTGTAGGTGGGGGTCTCACAGACAGCAGAGGTGAAGGGGACAATCAGCTCCTCGACCTGCTGGCCACATTTCTTTTGATGCAGCCCAGGATTCCATTGGCTTTCTGGGCTGTGAGTGCACATTGCTGGCTTACGTTGAGTTTTTCCATCAACCATCACCCCCAAGTGCTTCTCTACAGGGCTCAATCCATTTTCTCCTCAGCCTGGATTTGTGCCTAAGACTGCACCAACCCAGGTGACTGACTAGATGGCCCTTAAGGTCCTTTCCAGCCCAAACCCTTCTGTAATTCCAGGATTTCAACAAAATATTGACTATATTTAAGAAAACCCAGATGGTATTGCTAATTACTAGGAACTGAGTTTATTAAGTTCCTTTTTAGTAATTAGTGGTCCTTTTTGCAAAACACAAGTCTTCATCATTGATAGAAAGCTCACACAATCTCCTGCTCAGTTTAGCCAGATTTGTCTGCAGTGTTACAGTTTAGCTTGCAACAGGTTGTTCAAACAGTTGATACCATATTCTCAATCTATTAATAAACTATCTTCTCTAATACTACTCTTGAGACTTACATGCTCAATATAATTATAGCAACATGAGACTCTGCAGCATTATTAAACTTATAGCTGTTCTGCAGTGATCCCAGAACACTGGGAGCTGGTGTTAGTATTTCAGGTCATGCCAAATGCTCTCTGCATCCTTACCCAACCTACACAACAGGGTTTATTAACAATGAACTCATTCCAATGCATATCGATTTGATTTTTTTCTTTAGGTTAAATGAAGGAGATGCTTACTATACACTCAAGGATTTTTCACTCTTTATTCAATCTATTTGGTGTCATAAATTTGTGCTTTTTAAAATATAACATATACCTCATTTTCAAAGCAACTTAAAAGGGAACAATGCTCCTTTTTTTTTTTTTATTACACCAGAGCAAGTCTGAGTGAACTGTGATGATCCAAATAATAATGTTCTACTAGCATTTAAACAGCTGGAAGAAAACTATGAAGAGAAACTGAAGTATGTTATCTGAAAAAAAAAAAACCAAAACAAACCAGCTGAAGCTGCAGTACTTAACACTCTTACCACACAGATCAGCAGTCTTTAAGTTAGAAAGTTATTAGATTTGAGTTATCAAATACAATTTCAGAATAAAGCTTTAGTTAATGATCAATAATACAACAATAAATCAAAAATACAAAATAATGCAAAGTTTGTTTTAGGAAGTTAACCTTTACAAATTGACATTTTAGCAGCTCTAATGTTAATTAAACAATTGTTTTTAATAAACTATTTGTTTTTAATGTTTACAAAATGGAATAATTGTACTTGATCTTTCAGTTGCACTTTTTTCCCAGGCAGGGACATGTATGTTAATACAGCTCTCATATATATTGAATGCACATCACAGTTCTGACAGCTGGAGAGATTATCCCCTCAGTAGGACAGCACTAGAAACTTTCAGCTCCTTTGAGATGTTCAACAACTACTTTAGCAATTATAATAAAATAAATTGTTTTAACTGTTTTCCAAGGTTTCTATTAAGTCATGAAGTAGTATCTTCATGAACCACTATAAAAACTTCCAGACTGGCCTGCAGATTTAGTTTACAAAATCTGAAACATATAGAGGGCTTTATACCAGCATAGCAAAGATTGATTAATAAAATATTCCAACCATATGTAGAATTGCTTCATTTTTTACCTCTTGTATCTGAAGGAATCAGAAAGTTACAGAACTGTGTAAAACAAATTACTGAAGTCAGAAAAATATGTTATTTCCTTGGTGCTCTGGGCTTTTTTTTGTTTTTCGTTTCATTTTGTTTGTTTCTTTTTTGTGTGTTTTGGGTTTTTTTGGGTTTTTTTTTTTTTTTTTTTTTTTGGAAAGGGCAAAGTTCTCAGCAGTATTTTCAGACAAATGCTTCACTTTAACACTGCCCTTTTGTTTACCTGTAATCTGAAAAAATATTCTCACATACCTAAGTTTAGATAACCCAGGAAAGTGAGATTTCGACATCAGTCCTCACCATCACACGCACTTTTATGACGATGACCAAGATAGTGGTGTAAGTTGTTCTCTAGATAATAAGCAAAATATGCATTAAGGACAACTCTGAATTCCATTTCTTTGATTTTGCACTGTTGATCCAAGATCATTGACTGTCCTGCTTCCAGCCAGGACAGGATTAATTTTTACAGTAGTCAGGAGGAGGCATGCCTAAGACCTAGAGGTTATTCTGTACCTCACATCATTTCAGGGATCAGGGGAAGGGCTCTCCTCTGGGTCAGCACAGTACGGCCAACCGAGTGGGCAACCATCTTGTTGGTGGGGGTTTCTGTGTCAGTCTTACCTGCCCTATAAAGCCTGAAGGCTGAGCTATAAGGCACTTGGACAACAATGCTGGAAAAGCAGCCCTAGGACTGTAGCAAACCCCCACACCCACACTTTCTACTTTCAAAGTAGTATAGAGGAGTCTTTATTTGCTTTATCAGTCTATAATCATGTCTTTTCACTAAGAGACAAAGTATCTGCATAGAAGTTTAACTTTATCAAACTCTCATGAAATAACAGAATTTACAAGACAGGTTGAAAATATGTAAGCTGCAGAAACTTTTTATAATTTCTGATAAACCTACCTCATTAAGATTTTTGTCACTGCAGAAGAAAACATTTTCTGCAACTTTCTGGCAAAGAATTTTACAGGTGCCTCATCTGTGACTCTAAAATTGTTCATTTATCTCGCTCGACCAACCTCCACCTGTGACATTCTCTGCCACTATCACCTCCCTCACCCTTTGTCTTCCAGTGATTTGAATTAACATTTCTCTCCTACACATAAAAACAAGACAAGAATATTTAGAGATAACAGCAGAAAAAAGTCTTAAGAGAAAACTGAAATACAGTAAGGTTTAAGAGATGAGCATCAAGAACGAAAAGATTAACCATAAGAATTTTCACCACCTTCCTTACTAAAATGCAGACAGAAAAGTAGTATTATTAGTTGTTATAAATACTAGAAACTATTTTTTCAGCACATTTAATAAAGCAATGCACTGCCATAGAAAAATTGAGGCCAAGAACTGAACACAAATGAAATTAGCTCAACATTTCCTGAAACAAGAATAGTTTCTCTAAGTATTATGTCACAGTAGAGATTTAAATTGCAGAGATTTAAATTTAATTAATATTTTTCTTACAGAGTTAGAGGTAATTTGCAGATTATTGATTCTTCTAGTTGCCAGTGAAAACTTCTGAAGGAATATTAAATATTCTGCATTTTGATTTAATACTTGCCAGTTGACGTATCTATCTAATACAGAATTAATTTCTTCAAAGTCTAGCATCAGCTTCTGCTGAAGAATGAACAGTAAGCAAAATAGAGCTTTATTCTGAAACAGCACTACTGTCTGTGTATTCCAGTAACTAAAGCACAGTTATCTCTTGGATCCAATACCTAAACCATGACATCCAACAAAATGGCCAGCAAAGTAGAAAAGATGGTCTTTTTATCCATACTTTGTATTGATATTCTGACTAAAAATTCCATGAGTTCTAAATCATTAATACATAAAGTGGTAAGTACTGGTTACCTTTTTTCTTGTCATTACACACAGATTTTAAAAGAAATTTTTTTGTGTTTTAAAAGCTAGGTTCTCCAAAAGCTTTCAATAAAACAGCAAGTTAATCTGTCCAAGTATTCCTAAACTGTTCCCAAAAAGAGCTGAAATTTAATTGTGATGTTTCTTTTTTCTGAAGGCAGCACTTCAGAGGTGTAGCTGACACCCTTCTGCAGTGTATAACGAGAACACTCATACAACGCTTCCATTTCAAAAGCACAAGAGAAATTATTGGAATTACACTCAAACTTACACCTTCAACATACAGTAAATGCATCACAGAAAGGCAAACAGCCAAGAGGAGATAAGCAAAACAATTTTTAGTAATGCCTTCAATATCCTTTATTTTTGTTGTGGCTCTCCTCCCTCTCTGCCTGTGAGGTGAATGTTTTCTGCTGTTCTCTTATCCATTTAAGTGCAAGTGCTGCTGTACACAGACAGCAATTTAGTGCCTCCTGCCACTTAGGCTTCACCCAGCTCACTTTGAGACATCTCAGTTCCCCATCCCCCAAACACACCCCAGAAGGTTTTGTATTCTTGAAGATGCAGCATCTATAGCTATGCTTTGGTCTTGAGCCAGACATGACATTTTTTGGTTGTTTCTTGAGGTTGTGACTATACCATAAAAATCACTTCATTGCAATGGACTGCTCACAAGCAGTTGTTTCCAACACAGATGCCTTGACTGCAAGAAGCAGGGAGAACAGCAGTAAAACCACAACTATCCCCACCTTTTAATGTGTTAAGTAGCATTTATTTAATTCTAGCTTATTTTCCTCTTCAGTCTCTCTTCACATCTGATTTTCATCTACCAGAGATTTTTGTCTTCAGCAAGAGAAAAATATTCTGATGCATGGCTGGTATCAGTAGACACAGATGTTTGACTTAGCTCTTAAGTGTCAGAAGTGCTGTCTCTTAGCATTCCTCCTGTCTCGCTTGCTGCAAGCACAGAACCGCCTAAAGATGGATCACTGCATGTGCCAGGAACAGAACAAGCTGTGTTCTGAAACTGTACAGGCTCAGGTTTATCCTCCCTTCTAGGACACATACAGCTGTTTTCAGCAACAGTTTCTTCTTCTTTTACCTTTTTTTGTTGTGCTGCCGTAGCGAGTTGAGCGGAAGATGCAGTCTCATATTCAACAGGAAGGACTCCTGAACATAAAGGCTGACAAGGAATGTTACCATCATCAAGCCTTTCTGCATTTTCAGTGTTTTTAGATGAGTTCACAGGCAAACACGAGCCTTCGCATTTTGGATGACTATGAAGAGAAGCAGGCTCTGCACACTCTGAAGATACAGATTTCCCTAGATTTAGAAGTTTATCAGATTTCGTCTTCTCCTTATCCATTTTTTCTGTTCTGTTTCCAGAAAAAAATATGGAAGAAGTCAGCGAATCAGTGGTACCTCTGACAATGCCTCCAAATGAAAATACTGGTGAAGGCAATGGAAAATTACATTTGAAAGAAAATGCACAATTACTGGTAGGAAGAGGAGTCTTGGAGACACCATTAATCCCAGCTCCAGTGCTGGTTTCTGATGTACCACAAGCTACAGCTGTGCTGGATTCTGAAGTGTGAGGGTTTTGTTCCCCTAAGACAGGTGGTTTCTGTGTACCATATCCTGCAGGTTCCTTTGAACAAGGTGTTTTTTCCCTCATGTGAGATAACATTTTTCTGTCAGATGGCTTCTCAGATTGGCTAAAGTATGAGGATGATGGTAACACCTTACACGAATTACTAACTTCCGATCCTGCAAACCAATCTCTTTCTGAATTGCTGAAGGGAAACAAAATGTGTGGTTTCTCACTTTCTGCTGAGTCTAAATTAGGACTTGTTGAAGCATCACAAACTATGTTTTTGGTTTCAGGACTGTATTTATCCTGGTTATTGGTTTTATCCACCTTATCGCATCTCCCTAAATAAAACTGATGGAAATCACATCTCTTGTCTTGCTTTTTAAAGGAAAATGCACCTCTATCTTTACTAAATCTTGGCAATGAGTTGTTAGATGCACTGAAAGTAAAAGGTACACCTGAAGGTTGCTCTGCTGAAATATCTACAGATTCTGAATTTGGAACAGTAACAGCCACTGTTGCTGCTGGCTTTAAGTCTGATGAAGTGCTAGAATTTGAGTTCATTTCGCTGGAAACAGTACTTGCTGATGCCTGTCTTGGCCATTTTTCTTTAATTAACAAATCTGGAGAGGTTTCTGACAAGGCTGGAGTGGCCACTTCCTGGCCACTTCCCTCATGATATAATTTTAAGTCACCATTCGTTTCAGAAGAAGTCATATTTGTGGATGGGATGCTATGAGCACTACTTCCAGAAAAGTTTCTTTTGTCAAAGCCACCTCCTCTTTGCAAGGCTCCCGTTTTTATTTTAACTGTGCTGTTTGCTTTGGTAGGTGAAGATGTAAGAGAAGTTCCTGAGGACTTATCCTTGGAGGCCTCAGCAGTTACAAATTTATAATTTTTGTTTGCAGGGAAATTTTGAGTCTTAAACACATTGGGGAGCTTCTGGAGTTCCATATAGTATTTGTAACGTAACTCCTGTAACGACAGGAAAAAAAAGAATAAAAATACCACATTATCTAACACAGCATTTGTGGATTCAGAGTTTATAAAACTCAGGTATAACTAAGACTGAAGAAAAGTTTTCCTGTATTCTAGAGAATTTATAATGTATTTTTCCATTGGTACTGGAAAGCAACATGACACAAGTCATCACAGAAGTGCTTTAAAGACAATTGAAGAAGATACATATAGAACCCTGATGACCAAGTAGGTTTTGAAAGAGAAGACTACGGAAAACTGTATTTAAAGTCACTATCAAAACAAAAAATAGGCAAAAACACGAACTTAGATATTAAGCAACAAATTCTCAATCCAAGTCTCATGAAAAATAGCCATCTGAAATTAAGTTAGATGGTGGGGTTCTTGTTCTTTTTTGTTATTATATAGAATTACATTCTTAATGCAACAGAAAATATATATTTTCCAAAATAATGCAGAAAAAAACCTTCTATATTTAAAAAACCTAAGCAACATTTTAATTCAATCATCTGCCACTGGTATTCTCAGAATATGCATAATGTGATTCACTGCCACAGCCATGCTTCACTAACTGTAACTGGAATCATTCTGTACAGAACAATACTCAGCCACCCACACGGAGCTGCTACTAAGTTAAAAAAAAAATTAAAAATCTAGTTGTATAACTACGTAATTCAAAATGAAACAAAAAAAGAGATTTAATTCAGTTTCACGTCAAATTATTATATGGTCTTACAAAATAGAACTCTATTCTATAGAAAACAGAATACAGGCACATGACTTCCTCTTCAAATATTTACCAGGGAAGCTTTTTCAGATTAGAAAGCTACAGATGTGACTCAAAAAGCTACACTAAATATAAAAGTAAATATTTGAAGTCAGTAGTAAGATTAAGCTTCAGCTTTCTAAATGCAAAAAAACAGTAAAATTCTGACAGCTTTAATACCTAGTCAGATTTCATTCTAGAATTGGAAGGGTAACTTTCTACTGAGGAAACTGAAAAACATGTTAAAAGCTTATTTAGAACGTTGCATCACAAGAGATAGTAACTTAGCCATACTTACAACTGATGTTCAATCATACCTCATGGCTCATATTTCGAAATTCTGACATTTCTGATATTGACATAAAGCGAGTAGGGGTCCTACCACCGTCTGCTTCATCCTGTCCTGCTACAGGCTGAAAAATATTTTTCAGCAGACATTATATTTCATTTTGGTAAGACAAAACAGACAAAATAGTACCATGCTGAAGACCACATAGCCAATAACTTACAAGAAATGTGTTGGGTATATTCTTCTGATCCTGCCACTGCTTTATGATATCTTTAAATAGAGTTGAGCTCTCATTTCCTTCATAAGGTAGCTCTATTAGAAAGAACATAAAGTGATGGACAATATATTAAACATAGAAAACATTGAAAGGTTCCTGTGCAGCTAAACAGATTCCATTTAAGAACAAAAATACAGTGCCCTAAGTGAGACCCTAGCCCTTGCTGAATTTTTTTTGTGATACGCATTTTCTTAAATGCTGGAAATGCCTGGCCTTAGAGAAAGCATAACACCTCCTCCTGTGAGGTAAAGGCACTTAATGTAAGCACAGCCAACATCAGCACAACATACTACAACAAACACCCATCTGGTTCACAACAACACACTTCTGTCAGTGGCACTATTGGCTGGCTATGAAAAGTATGGGACTAGAGATTCCAAAAATACAGCCTAGGAACTTCCAAGAGAAAGCACATTCATAAAACACATTTAAAAACCCCTCATGAATTTATCATTCATTTAATTTTCTCAGATGCTTTCTTGCATGGGTTTGCCATGTAGATTGTTTATTAGCAATTGGTTCCTCGAGTTTCTAGACTTCCCCAAATGTTGTCTTAAGTCCTTCTTCCCCACCTTGAACAATGCCTGCATCAACAGGTGTTAATTCCAATGCTAAGATTTCATTAACCACAGACTTGATATCTATCTTCTTTGGTATATACACTGGTGGTTTTTCCCAGTTGGATGCTATATTCATCACATCAAGCTGAGTTTTCATTCTGGAAAAAGAAAAAAAAAAACAACAACACAACCAAAAAGGAACCAACTTAAATGTTTTTCTTCATGCTTGTGTGCTAGCTAAATTATACCTGCCTAATATTAAAAAAAAATTATAAAGAAATCACTTGGAAGGAGAAGGAGTCAGAAAAATTATGTCTAAAATAAAATTTCAAGTTCTCTACAATTTTTTGTCTTAGAACTTGTTCATTTGAATTAGGTTTTATAAACAGTGAAAACTGCAAGAAGTAGTGCTGGTAGGTGAGCAAAAAATCAGCCCCTCCACTTTCCTTAGTGTACATCACCTGAATCTAAATTATACTCCTTCTTCAGAGGGCATTGCCAATGTTAGTCTGAAACACAATATATTTTTAAGAACTTCATTTCCAATATTCTTTCTTAAAAATAGGTTAAAAGATTTTAAGAAATGTAATTAAGAAACCCTTAGAAAATATTACATGGTATGTGCACTACCAACACAAAAACAAAGATTCTGCAGTATCTCCACACACTCTCTTACACTGAAAGATTTCTATAAAAGCTTCAAGCATGCTTCAGTGCTCCTGAGTTTAAGTAAGATATCTGAAAATATCCAATCACCAAGTATTAATGGATTTCTATATTTGCTTTTTATTAGGGAGATATTTCAAAAGCTTGGTTATCTCTAATCCTAGATAGTATGTCATGCAAATTCTTTACACATTTCCTAAAATTTGGAATATTGGGCATCCAAAAATCTGAAAGTATTATAATCTCTTAATTACTCAATATTATTTTCATTTTAAATTCCTTATCTTATGATAGCCAATGTAGCTATTTTTTTAATCTTAAAAATCTAAAAGAAAACTAAGGAACTAACAAAACATGAAAAAAATATACCTTGTATTCAAGCCACAGGCAACCTATAAATAAAACAAGAATTTGTAAGATGAGCATTTCTCCAACTATCAGGAAGTTATTGCTTCATCAAAACACTTGAGAGACTGAAGTGCCTATCTTCATTTCCCAGAACTATAGAAAATAAAGCTGTTAACATTAAAAAACCAACCAACTAAACCCCAACCTAAACAAGTATGTCTGTGACAACCATTTTTCTTGTAATATTTTGTGATAAATACAAAAAGAACTCTTTAAGAGCTAAATGAGGGCATTCAAATCAAGGTCCACAGAAATTGAGATACTTGTAAACATTCAAATGAAGGACTATTTTGTATTTCTTGGAGAGGCAAGCCTCTGCTATGTGCTCTCAATATGCTATTATACTAAAAACAGCTGTCTTTTAGTTTTAATTCTGGCAGATAATGGTGGTAAGAAGTGCACTGTGGTCCTGTGAGATTTCCCAAAGAACATTAATGAAAAGTAAAAAACTTGACTGGATTAGAGCTGCTTCCCTATAAAAACCTGGTGATCTCACTGTACTGCATCTTTACACAACAAAACCAATGTAGTGTTACTGTTAGCAGGGAGGTGCTAAGTTAAGAGAAAGAAAACAAATTACAGAAAAAGGAAGTAGATGAACAGGAGGAACGGGAGGAAAAAGATGAGGAAGGTAAGAAGGAACCACAGACAAAAGTGGAGGAAGAACAGAAGGAACAGTCAGAATACAAAGCAAACCAGGAGACATAGGAGGAAGAAGATGAAAACAAGATGGGAAGTGACAAGAAAAAAGGGGGAGGAGGAACAACAGGAAGAAAAGGAGGAAGTTGACAAAGAGAGATGTGGCAGTGATTAGTGACATACTAATCACCAGAATATTTCTTCCAGAAGTGGGAGTTGCTTTTACTTCAAGTAAAAGTTAAATTTTCCTTCGCAGGTTGTCATCAGACACTTAGTCAAAATCTCTGTTTTCTTAGCGCCCCGTTTATTTGGAGGCGCCAAAGGACCCAAAGCAGAAATCACCAATATTCTGTTTCTTAGGAAAGGAAACAGTAAAAAAAATTCACTAAGAAGCTGCATATAAAACTTTTCCAAGCTTTTCTAAAAATGAAAGACATTGTTATAAAAAAGTAAATAGTATTAAGTAATTTTAATCTATGTTTTTCATTTGTTGACTGCTTTTCCTGATTGATTATAATCATGATCTACAATACAGCAGGCTCTATTTGAGTTCTTTATACAACTGATATTAAAAACAAAAGGCCATCACCTCCAGGAAACACTGAGGATCACACTCATGGACAAGCTTTTCACAATCCTTCAAAAAATTCTCAATGGTCTTCTTGTGAGTTTCTTTCATTTTCTTCCAAATTTGAAATTCTTTCTCTTTTTTATCTCTTTGATTTTCAACATCTTCTAGTAATTGCTGTTTTTTCATTTCTAGAGTTTTGAAAATTTCTCCAAATTTCATCTCAATTATCTCCATATCACTTTTCAGCATCATCTAGAAACATGAGAACACAAGAAGAGATGCAAATGAAATAGCAATGTCTACACAGAGTCACTTCTCTTAGAAAGCTCAGAGCACATCTATGCCACAAAGAGCACCTGTATGCTCCAGGCTGTGAATAAACTATCATGAGAAGAGAAACAAAGACACACACACACACACACAAAGAATATCCAGCATTTGTAACTCACATCTGCATCATTTGGTCCTTTTGAGATCTCATTTACCAGCTTCTCATTTATTATCCTCATTTGTTTCAGAGTGCTAAAGAAGGTTAACTGCAAGACAATTGAAACACTTATTACAACTTTATCCATTCCATAAAATACATTTTGAGTACTTATCTAGAATCAGACCAAGACAAACAAGGAGCTACTGGAGAGGGTCCAGTGGATGACCACAAGGATGATCAGGGGTCTGAAGCATCTCTTTTATGAGGAGAGACTGCAGGAACTGGGCCTGTTTAGTCTTGGAGAAGATTGAAAGGAGATCTCATTGACGAATATAAGTATCATAAGCACATTGTTTTCCTCAGGCTTTTTTTTAACACCTCTCCTCACACACATCTATAACAATATAAGTTTTAATGGTGTTATTCCAATTTGGCAAAAAACTGTGTGATACTCACTTTTTCTTTTTTATGCCTCACATTGCTGAAACAGAAAGCTGTTCATAATCAAGACATTTGTTTGAGTTTAAACTAATATTATCACTGAGTCTGCCTCCTTTATTTCTCTACAGCATCACTACTTTACATTAGGTAGTATTATGTCTAGTGCAAAGGCTCTTTTCCCCTGGTTTCCCAAGTGACATACAATTGGTGATGGGAAAGGCAGGAGGAAAATCAGTGTAAAGGCAACTTTCGTCTTAAAGAATAGTCAATCCCGTATTTAAACTTTTATACTTGTACTTTTTTTTTCATCATTGCCCTGCACAACAGAACTGCCACCCTGCGCTCAATTCAAACAGGGCATGAAAAGCTTATCCTACCCAATTAGTCCCTATTTTGTTAAAAATCACAAGTTCTACAACCAGGCAACCAACCATGATGGCAGACAGTTGCCTTCTTATGCAAACTGTAAAGCATCTTGTTTATACATTTGTTATTACTCACCCAAACTACTTATCCCTAAATATATAATTATCTGTGACCCAAATTACCTATCGCAGCTAGAGAGCCTATAAACAAAACCTTCTGTGGGTGGGTTTTTTGGAGTTGTTAGACCTTCCTTTCTGACGAATATAAATATCTCAAAGGCAGGTGCCAAAAGGAGGGTGCCAGACTCTTTTCAGTGGGCACCACTGAAAAGACAGGACAAGGAGCACTGGCCATAAACTAAACCACAAGACATTTCATCTCAGCGTGAGGAAGAACTTCTTTACGCTGTGGGTGGGAGAGCACTGCAACAGGCTGCCTACGGAGGCAGGCGAAACAACAAAACCAAACACCATCACCCCTACCCACCAAATCAAACCAAAAAACTCGACACCACCTCAAAATCAACTCTGCAGGTCTTTCGGTAACTGGGTTCAGATATGCCGCTACTGTAACACGGCCTGGTCGCCCGTGGGCGTTGGAAACGGACAACCAGCAGTCCACAAACAACTTTTTACTGAAAGTAAAAACTCGACACCACCCCACAGCAGCACAAGCCCTCTGCCTCTCTCCTGCCCACCACGCCGCGGCTTTTCCTGTGTTTCTGAGTAAAACAACCTGTACCCGGTGGGATCTCCGGCCCCACCTCCCAGCCAGGCCAGGCCCCTGGAGCGGGCGGGGAGCACCGCACTTACTTTTTCTTCCTGGTACACGGTGTCGATGAGGTTGACAGAGTGGAAGATGCCCTGGTGCTCCTCGGAGACGCACTGCCCGCAGCCCGCCTGCCGGCACATGCGGCAGTAGAGCTGCACCGGCCGGTTCGGGTGTTTGTGGCAGCTCCCCCCGAAGGCCTGCGGGGACAGCAGCTCGGAGCCCGCCTTGGGCCCCAGCGCCGCCTGCCCGCCCGCCGCGCCGGCCCGGTAGAGCTTCACCACCTCGGCCAGGGTGGTGTTGACGGGCAGGGCGGCCACCCCGCCGCGGGGCAGCAGGCACAGCTTCCTGCACAGCGGGCACGGCACCCGGGCGCACGACGGGCCCGGGCCCGGCGCCCCGCGGCCCAGACGGGCCTGGCCCGGACCGCGCTGCAGCTGCCGCAGGCGGGCGGCCTCGGCCGAGGCCAGGCACTCCAGCACGCAGCCCCGGCAGAAGTTGTGCGAGCACAGCGGCAGCGTCACCGGCTCCTCCAGCAGCGACAGGCACACGGCGCACGTCAGGCTCGCCTCCATCGGCGGCGGGGAAGGGACGAGCGGGCGCCGCTCCTGCTGTTGCTGCTCCGGGTCCCGCTCGTCTCGCTGCTCCGCCGCTTCCAGCTCGACGGCACCGCGGGGCCGCGGCCGGGCTGCCCCAGGACCGGCACACCGCGCTCCGAACGCCGCTGCCAGCCGTCAACTTCCTAAGAAGTGGCGCCCAGCCGCGGGGGGCGGGGCGACCAGAGGAGCGTTGGCGATAGGTGGAGGCGCGAGATTGACATCGCACTTCTCCAATAAAAGCAGGCGAAAGAGCAAGGGGGCGGGGCGAGCTGTTTTGGCCCTTCCTCCTGGCTGGCGCGTGAGTGCCCGCGCGGCGTGGCGTCCGCGGGGTCCTAGCGCCGCCGCCGCCATTTTGGGGCGGGCTGTGGGCGGGACTGCCCCTCATGTGCTGGGGCGGGAGCTCAAAGCGTTTGTCGGCGAGAAAAGTGTCGCCGTTCTTTTCTACAAACCCGCAGAGTTAAAATGAAGTGACTGCGCAGTAACTTCGGTTTAGCATTATATTAGTGCTGAGTAATTGGGACAGCAACAGTGCTCAGCTCATTCTCCTCCGCCCCCCCCGCCCTCCCTCCCCCCCCCCTTTTTTTTTTTTTTTTTACTTCCTCCTCCCAAAGTTCTGGGTTAATAATTTTATTATCCACCCAAAGTGTTTGGAAATGGGTCAAACTCAAGAGAGATTCGAAAAAAAATTATTATAAATCAATGTATTGGTAACACGATGCCAGTGTTTGCAAAGAAGCCAGCTGGGCTGTAATCAGTGTTATTTGCAGACGCTGAGGGCAGCGGCGGGTGCGCAAAGGCGAGCACGTATTTGTGCCTTCCTGTAGCAGTGCTGTATCCAGCCACAGGGACTGCACCTGCAGAAAGTACTTCTCTAAAAACACCCAGAAGCTCTATGCCCAGCTGGACACCTTGTGGCGGCGGAAGAAAAGCCACAGGCAGATATTTTAGTGAACATTACCACACGTTCCCTCATCCTGAGGTTGGCAGGGGGAAGTGTCACCAACAGGCTGCCCTGAACAGAGCCGGAGGATTTAAAAGCAGCACCAGGTTTTCCCCTGGGGCTCTGCCGCCTGTCCTCGTTGCTGTGGGAGCTGTGATCTCCCGTTCTGTCGCCAGCTGCTGTCTCAGATTGTTCCCAGGGTGTTACAGGGAGCGCCGCATCCCTCAGCCGCACTCAGAGGTGCGGTGTTACCCACTAGTGATAATTCCTGAATTGTGCCCATCTAGGGCATCCTGGATATGCCCCCGTCCTTTGAACGTCGATATTCAGTTAATGGTTAAAATGAGATAGGTAAAAATGGAATTCAGGGTTTAATCCTCTGAAACGTCTCTGCTTAAAGCTAAGTAGTGCTTCATCTTCCAGCATGACGCTGGATTGGATGGAGTACTTGATTCTAGATTTTACTTTTGTTTCAAGCAGAACTGGGGAAAGGCTATTAAGTAGGTGAACTAAGTAAAAGAATACAAAAGCACTTAAATGAGTGACTGATAATAGATGGGGGCAGATGCTTAGTCTGGTAGCAACTAAAACAATAATGTTCAAGAGCGTAAAATATTAGGTATAAGAAGTAGGAAAGAGAAGAAAAAAATCCTTAAAGGAAGAAATCCTCTTGCTAAAAGTTAAAAAAAAAAAGCATATTTTTTTTCTCTCCAGTGTGGAAGTGGATAAATTCTTTCAGAGGCTGTTGATAAATATTTGGGATGTTGTGACACTAAATGATAAATAAATACTTACATGGAATAATTTTACTACTTCCTCCATTAATTTACGTTAATTACAAAACCAGAAATATTAATCAGAACTAGGGAAAAGCCATGTTCCTGCCAACATTTTTTCCTGTCTCAAGAAAGATTTAGCATTACCAAGTGTACAGTACAGATTTTGCTGTTCTATTATGTAAAATAGGGATCTCTTACAGTTAGTGCATTGCATATAGTTTCAATTTCTATTTAAAATGGGTTTGCACAGCCTTCAGAGTTCATCTTCTTAATAATCTTCTGTATCACCAGCACAGATAGCAAGTAAAGCGCTCTCGTAATGCCCTGAAGCAAAATGCTGCAAGGAAAAAAAATAAAAAAAATCAACATTTCTGTGACTGTATGTTTTCTGAATTTTTCTTTCCTTGTTGTGTGACAAGGACTGGACTACTGTAAGGTTTTGTAAAACATTACACTGTTTTCATAAGGATTCTAGGCTGCAATTTTTAAAATTTCACTTGCCATGGCCTTTGGTTGCTTGGGCACCTAGAAACCTTGGAAAGGCTGGATCAAATCAGTTTATTGATAGTCAAATTCAATACCAAAATTTCACGGGCAATTTCATCAAGTTGCTGCACATCTTGCAGTTGGATTATAGTGACAAAAAGGTAGTGTCTTAGCAAGAGACATTTTTTTGTGCAATTAAACAGATTCAAAGTTTTATTTTAAGAAACAGACCAGAAGTACAAGAGGAAGAGGGGTTGTGAAGGTACTACCTAAGCACAAGGATAAAACCAGATATTTCCTTCAGTTTTGCACAGAAGTGGTACCAGCCTAGCCTTACAGATCAACACGAGATAAGATGTTATCAATTAGTGCTGTCAATTAGAAACCATTCATACAAACTCTTGTTCAGCTCACACTGTCATGCCCTATTTATATATATACACATCTTGCATTGGGGAGGGATAAAATCACAGAGAGTGAGCTGAGAATGAATTGTTTGCTTACTCAAATCAAACTGAGGCACTGAAAATGTGCTATTGTTTTCATGCCTTGCTTTTTTTGTTTGTTTTGTTTGAAATCAAATGGTTAAACAGAGTGGTACAGTGTGTGTGATAGCAGTGCTGAATATATGCAGGAGTTGGTAAAAACTTACTTTAATGTCATGGAAGAGTGATTTCCCGTATCTCTCCTTGTATCGCTGGCGTATGTTCATCAAGTCTATCTCACTCCTGGCAATGAGAATCCTAATAACTGTTTTATTGTGAAACCCAAAGTCCTAAAATGAAAAAAGAAAATGAGAGGAAAGTTGATAGTTGGACAATATGTGCTTGCCCATTTGTGTATGCTCATATAAATGTTTTATAGACAAAGACAAGATATACCCATATAGGATATATAAGTGTGTAGTGTGTAAAAGGTACACCCACAAAGGTATTCTAGATGTTAAAGGAGTCTAAGGGGTTTATCCTACAGAGTTTTCCTGTACTCAAATAATAGAACTCATTTAACTGAATAACAGGGGGTCTCCATATGCCAGTGATTATCTATGCACTGAAGCTTTTAGAAAAGGAAAATATGATGAACTTTTGTCAGTATTCTTAGGAATTCAGTTTGTGAGTAGCAGTTGTAACTGTTGTTGTGAAGTCCATTCAAACTATAATGAGACCAGTAATCTATTTCATGAAAACTGCTGCCTACTGTGAATTCTGTGAGGTTTTTAACCATATCTGTGGAATTTACACAGCTTGTGTTCAGATGTGTTTTATTTTAACTGTTTCCAAATAAATGTTCATAATGTAATTGTGTGAAGAATGGGGACATCTAGTGGCAATAAAAAGTCAAAAGAAGTTAGCACTTTCACAACAAATAAAAGAATCTGCATGAAGTCCTACGAAGAAATATGACCATTTGTTTTTATGTAATGTTGATTTATTATTTACGTTTTAGCCAAACTTATTAAATCTCTAGGAACAAAAAATTACATAGTAAGAATAATGCACATTGAGTTCTGCACAGCAGGGGGAGTTACCATGCATAGAAAAAAGTCTTCAATTAAAAAAAAAAGGCAATTAGCAAACAGGTAATTTTTTAAGGTATCTAAATACTTAAGCTTTTACTTCTACTGCTTCGGCACTTTTTCTGCTTAGTTGCTTAGGCACTACAGCTTTCAGATTTATGAGGGTACCAAGTTTTAAAACTCACAATCACACCTTAAAGATCGAAGAGACTGATTTTTAAGTACTTGTTTAAGAATAATCAAACAAACAAAGAAACAAAAAAATGGGGAAGCTTCTTTTTATGACATGTGAAGTAGAGTGACTACTTACATGAATTGCATTGTAAAGCCTGTAAGCAAAGTAGGAAGGTTTGTCACGAATGCAGAGAACTAGGAGGGAAGAGTTGCAACAGGTAAACAGATTATTATAAAATAATTTCTTTAGGCTTTGGGCTTTGGAAATATAAAGCTGGGTAGTGCTGACCCTGCCTCAGGTTAAAGTTAAGCTACCAATATTCACTAATACAACATTTATAATTTTGAAAGTTTGGTGGTGGGTGCTCGTTGCTTTTGTATCAAAGGGCCTATTAAATATCAGTGAATACACTCACATGTCCTATTTGTAGAAATATTTTTATTCTGACTCTACAAATGACAGACAAATGTACATAGAGCTCGAAACTTATTTATATACCACCAAAGTCCTGAAAACTTAGCTGGTTATTTAATATGTGTAAAATCAGTTAGAAATGCTGTTATCATTGATCACATAAAATTTATTATCAAATAAAGTAGTTACTGGTTCTACTCAATCAGAAGCTAGTGTTGCATAGATACGTTTTTAGATTTACACAATGTGGGAAAGTAGTTAAAATATTATTTTTTAATTATCTCTGAAAAATTAATTGTACAATATAGGACATTAAATGGATAAAATATCAGAAAAATAGTATTCTTTATGCAAAAGAGATAATATACTAGAATTTATTAAGAGATTTCTGCTAGTAAAAGTCAGATCTTTACATTACCTATTGCAACCAGTAATTCTTGAAAGTATCCATCATAACATTCATTAATGGCATCTACTATGTCTTGCCCAGAGATATTTTGGAACTCCTGGAAAACTTGGGGAGATGGGAAAAAAAAAAAAATCTTGTTTTATTCTAGTTCATTAGTAATGATCAACTTTTTTTTTTTTTTTTTACCCTTATTATTCGCAGTGTTTAATTCTGTTTATATTGCCCAGGTCAGGCAACCTAAATGAGTAGCCTGAAACCTAGCTTCTGGGACATTCTCCCCCTGGGTTCTTCAGCCTAGAGTATAAAATGAATATGTATGACATACCTAGCAGCATCTGTTTGTGACACCTGTAAGAACATCCTGCTGGTAAGAGAACTTCCTTGCTTGGCTTGGCTGAAACTGGCAACATTCATGGATTATGGCAAGGAGCCAGAATTTGTATGATGTGCACACTCACTGCAAGATGCAGGTATGCAGATAAGCAAATAGCTGAGGTGTGCTTCCTCCATTAGGGAAGGAGGAAAATTCTTTTTCTGCTGACTACAAAACTTCTGGAGGACTACAGTGCAGGCAGGGCCCTCAGATCTCAGGAAGAGAGCAGAGCATAGAGCAGATGTGTTAATCCTGTCATCATGAGTTGAATGAATTTGTTGATCCATGATAGCAAAGTAGTTCTAAGCTACTGTTGAGGTTGATGTAAGAAATACAGCTGGCTGTATAGTGATAAACTTGTCAGCAGGCAGACTGTTGTTCTACTGCAGGGCAGAAACTCAAACTTGTCACTGGATAAAATAGGTTTATTTTCTACAATGGAAGATTTGTGGACGAGCTCACATAAACTTCCTGCAATCTATAGCTATGTCTGATTTTCTCTTTTAAATAAAAATGGCCCTAGTGTTTCTGTGTTTATGCTCATTACTGGAGATGTGAACATTGAAGTGCTCCCATCAAAAACTTTGATAAAACTTCTGGGGAACAGCTTCAACACAGCAATGTGTTTTCACATGCAAACATTTCTTGAAAGTACTCTATCCAGATCTCCCAAGGTTTTTTCCCTCTTAAGAGTTGCTTAGGAAAAATGAATAAAATAGTTAAGAAAAATCTCCCTCATCATCCTGTTGTGTCATGTGTAGACTCAGTGCAGCTGTAACATTTGCCTTTCTTTGGTTATGCATTCTTCTCTTTGGCATCCTGAGGCCTTGTCTGTTCTGTCTACAGCTGTCAATAGTCATTGGGCAACGTTCAGTTTTGCATTAACTCCAAATTTCCATTAACATCAGTGGAAGTCTGAGAGCTCCAAGAGTTTTTCACACTTAGGTTTCAGGCTAACGTCCTGCTGCACACTGACTGTCTTGGTATGCAAAGCATGACTTTCTTAGTGAGTCACATTTTTCCTTTCCACTCAGTATTGGAACAGCTGAATTGCTGACTTACCCATCCACAGCTGCTGGTGACTCCTGTTGCACAGAATCATTTGCAGCATGTTTTTGTGTTCGCCTGTTTTCTGCTGACATGCTTCCCATAGAATCTAATGTATCAGAAAAAGGAGGAAAAAAAAAGGCAAAATATTTTAAGTAAGTCGGAAATCACTTTTCAACGTTTGTTTTCTGTTTTTTTTACTGTTTGAGAACTTCACATCTGATCATATTTACCATTGCATCCTGAGCAGCTGTAGAAGGGTCTGCATATCCTTCCATCCTTGTTCCCTGAGGGAAAAAAAGAGATAGATATTCTTCAAAAGTTAAATCCTAAACCACTGTAGGAATATAAAGTTCTTTGTACATGAAGCTATGTCAAATTTCTTGAGATAACATATATAGGCTTTTAGGTTGAATTAGTATATTGCATGGTTGAATTTGCAAATGTGGGCAAGATCTTCAAGTTGTCATGTTTTGTCTTAATTTTCTTTAACAAGAGGAATTCTGGAATGACAGACAGTCTTGTGAGAAGAAGAAGTGGGGGAAGTGGATAATAATAATAATAAAATAGGACAATAATAGGATAATAATAAAATAGGACATTTTTAGTCCTATTTTAAATGAGCTTTTACCTGACCACCACAATCCCACCACCTTTTCCTTTTTCAGAAGTATGGATGTTATATTGTTTACTCTAATATGTAACTCTCAGGGGAAAACAAGGATAGGAGTAACATTTGCCATTCACTGATTAGTTCTTATCAATATGCATATTACCAGAAGAATCTTTTCTCAATGTATTTTTCTTCCTGCACAAACCATAGGAGCAAGCTCATCAAATAATGGAAATTTTGGTTGCTTGTAATCATTGTCTAAACTTAAGATCCAAGACTAGGAAATTGTTTGGCAACTTTGATGCACAAACCCAAAAGAATACTTCTAATTTTCCCATACATTTAATATGTACTTTAATATGCTTTTCAGTTACACAAACCAAGTTAAGTTTTTTAGTAAACACACTATGATCTGAATTATATAGTCAGAAAAAGAGAAGAGTACACTACTTTTGGAATTGCTTTTATGACCATAGTCATCTTGTAAGGATACAAATCAGCCTTGTTTGCAGAATTTAAGAATCTGAAACTCATGTAATTACTGTCTTAATAATATATGCTTGAAGCAATTTAGTTTTAAATTTACAGTCGTGTTACCTTATATGTGAAAGGGAGGATTAAATTAGCTGTCAGCTTGTAGAATGACTGATTTGTAGTTCTTTTTTGTTAAAAATGTTAATGTACATGTTAATCAAATGGTGAGAATTTCGCACAGTGAAATTTCTAGTAGTAAGATAAATTATCTGAAGTGAATTATGATGGAATGACTGCATAAAATTACATACACAAGAAAACAAGGGAATAAAGACAGGGCAGTGAACAGTAAAAGAACTTTAATAATATTCTACATGAGTCAAATGCCCAGTTCCTCCGGTACCATTTGTATAATTACATTTTAAATTGTAGAAAATTATCATATTTCAACTAATACCCCCAAAAAGAAGCCTGAATTTGAAACTCTCTTAATTATGATATATTTATAGCTTTTACTTGTGAAACTTCTGTGTTTTTCACTTCAGTGAAGCCCATTGTTACTTCAGATTTGTGTAAGAAGTTTTTGCCCAGACATGCACGTATACAAAAGTACAGATACACCTTATGTATGCTGTTATCCCATGGCAGTCCTTCATTATTTGTTATTCTAGTTTACAAAAGATTTTGAAGATAATGAGCACAGTTACTACAATGAGAACAACGAGGATGGCCACTTTGTTGTATAAACTACAGACTGGTAAAACTGCAAAAGCTGGTATATAAAGGTGCTACTTCCTTTTCCTCTGTGCTAGCTTTTTGTGATTTAGCAGATGCAACAGCACAAAGAGCATTATATTTTAAGTAGTGAACCTTTAGTCCTTTATTTCTTAGTCAAATGTGCATATATCTCTATTTTCACATAATGTTTGACTGGTTTATGATATATTCTGATAATGGAAAAAACACATGCTTTTAAAAATGACAATCACATTTGTACATGCAAGTAGACCCCTTTTGAGATGAGACAGATGGAGCAAAAGGTCAGCAGTTGAATACCAATGGGGCTTTATAAAATAATCTGTTTATCTTTGCTTCCATCTGATATCCAAAAGTCTAAGTCAGGCTAGGTGAAGGAATTGAGTTTCTCTTCCTCATCAGCTTCCATCCCGTCTCTTATTTAAAAGTGCAGCCTTATTGAACTAGCTTTAATCACAGTCACCTTAAAATGTAAAACTGATCAAATACTATCAGAAGTCATTATGAATCTTTTAGAAATGTAAATTGTGGTTCTTGTTTCTACGGTACCTGAGCAAGGTTTATGAGTGTATCTCTGAAGTGACCTGAAGTCTCAGAATCGATATCTTGTTGAAGATCAGTATTATATTCTAGGTTAAACCAAAAACATGTAATATCAATCATAAATGAACATGCTCTGAATAATATAAATGAAGATTATCAAATAAAGGATAAATAGACTTATTCTATTCCAGTGTAACCTGGGCAGGTTCTATGTGGACTTGACTGGGGCTGGCACATCCGTCTGGCCCTGCTGGGGGCCCTCAGCTACTGTCCCCTCTGGCCTCCCCACCCACCGTATTGCTTCAGCCTTTTGTACAGAGTTATGGGAGAGGATGTGGAAAGGGAACCAGTCTGTACTGAGGAGTCATTTCTGTAGTTCTGTTCCTTCGTGTGTGCGGATACCTCCAGAGCACACACAGTACAGCTGCTACTCTGCACTTGGTAAAAAAGCTTACGCATTAGGTAGGCTTCTTTCATCTGGAAGATCTCCATATTTGATCTTGAGGCTAAGATGTCAATTAGACATTTTTCTTCTGTGTCTACTCCCTATATGGAAAGAAGTAAATATGAAAAAATGTTGTGTAGTAGAAACTCCAATTTTTAGAAGAAAGCAATACTGTTCTTACCAGAAGTAACAAAATGACAGCAGTTTCTTCAGAGTGTACTTTTGCATAATCAACTGTTTAAATTACTTTAATAGTAAACCCCTATATTTCAAATATATTTCTAGATCTGAATTTCAGCATGTACATTAGCAAGTGGGACATGAAGCAAAACTACTATTGACAGAAACATAATGGGAATAATTTGTGCTTTAATAAGAATTATTGCTCTCTGAAAGTAATCAGATGCAAAGACTGAGCATACATCCCTAGCACGTGTTCAGGAAATCTGAAGTAGACATGAATATAGGTATTATATTGGTCTTCTAACTTCTTATCTTCTTCCATGTCTTGTTTGTTTCTTTAATTTTGTTAAATTTTATTTTAAAAATTTATTTAGGAGTGCTACAGTCTGTAATATCTAGCATAGAACTTGGTATTAAAGGAAAGCATCATGGAGTATGTGCAGTGCTGCAAATCACTATTTTCCCACAGGGTTTGAATGAATTTTATAAACTTCAATTGACATAATATGTGGTACATACTCTGCTTTTGATATGTACATGGATAGTGTTAATGACTATTCTGCATTTGGGATAAAGGGAGAACATTAGATCCCATAGAGACACGTGGGCTGTTTTGCTGCCTTGGCCATAAGAATCCAGGCCAAGAATAGAATACGGTAAGAAAGTTAAGTTTGATCCATGTTTAGGAAAAACAAACCTTCGGCAATTTTGTCAATAATGTTAATGAAAGACACGATTCCTTTGTTAGCAATGATATTTCACAATCCTTTTAATGCCAACTATAATAGAGACATACCAGTAGTTCTAAAAATTGATTTAAGTATCTGAAGAACAAGAAAAAACTATTAACTATTTTTTTTTTTTTTGGGGGGAGGGGAGGAGTGGGGTGGGGGGTGTGTGCAGAATTCTCAAAATTGGCAAGATAAATCATCTTGCCCAAAGTCATGTAATCTGTGTCTTGTTTGTGACCACAGTCAGTAGCAAATATTCACGGAAAGAAAAGGAAAACAGTGTTGAACTCAGATATGCCTTCCTGTCTTTTAGGAGTTGGTAATTCTGGAATTTCCTGAAAAAAAATATTATTTTCAATAGCCAACAGTCAACCTGGTTTCAAAGCATATATTGAAGTCCTCTATGAATTAAGTTGTGCTTTTGGTCTCCACAATGCCCTGTGGGAATTAATTACACCCTTTAATGAACTGATATTTTAAAAAACTATTTTTGTTTGTTTCAAAATTTCAGTTGTGTTAGGATCACAGTCTCTCAGATCAAGAGAAGAAAAGGAAATATTTTATTCAAAATGGGCAATCAGTTCTGTTTCAGTGGAGTTACCAACACTTACAATTGTAAGTGTTCATGCAAAGACATATTCTGCTAAAGAGGTATTGGTCTTTAGAGAGGTGGAGCCTTAGTGCATGGAACTGGCTGTGGAAATAAATTTGGTTTATTTTGCCAGCATTTATGTATTATAATAAATACATAAATGCTTGCAAAACCAGCACATTTCCCTGTATAAATATTTTTTCATTTTCTGAGTTTACCATGGATGTTAAATGGGTTGTATTTGTTCCATGACAAGGATATTATTTATGCTGGTTTAAGCATACCAATGAATAAACTTGAAATAGCACTGTATTTCTAATGACTAGTGGACTATGTGATAGTACACTGCTCCAGTATACTAACTTTCAGTAGTTTATCAACCAATGAAATGTAAAAAAAAAAAAAAAATAAAACAACTTATGTTCAGGACTGTAATTAATGACTGCAACCCTAAGCAATTCTGACTAGGAAGATTACCTTCAAGGCATGCCAAAGCTCATGGGCATCGTAGGAGGCTGGTGGATACATCAAGCCAACCATAACTTCTTTAAAGTGATGAGAGAGATTCTCTTTTAGGTCTGTTATCAGATCCTTGAAAAGAAAAAGGAAGTGCAGAGACAGGATTATCCCTATAGTCACACTTTATTAAAGCAGCTTAGAAATTATTAGTGGCTTTCTCTGTAATTGATTAAGGATGAACTGTCAAAGATGAGTTCTGGCTAAGATTAAGTAAAAATAATATTCTTTTAAATAGTACATGCTTGTTCTACTAGTATGAGCAAGATAAAAATAGGTGCACTGGCCAGTAGGTCACAATAGACTGTTGGTTTTCAGTTTGTTAGAACAGAGAAGAAAATGCAGATGTTTAAGTGCAACTATTACTTAAAGCCTTGGAAAACTGACTATCACAGCAGAGCATCTGCAGCTTCCCTTAGCATATTCCCTGTGTGAATCTGAGAGAGATGAGCACCTTTGGAAGATGAATCTCATGAAAAACAGGTGGTTTCTTTTGATTTTTTCAGTGCTACCATGTGAATAATTCAATAAAAAATTGTCTATATTGCTCCTAGTGCATAAAAATACCAGCTTTGGATAGCTGGAAGGTTATGTGCTTCAACTCAGTTATATTTTACATTCAAACTGAATTCACTACTTTTGATAGATACTGGATTAATAATGTGGAACCCCTCCCTTTTCTTCCTGATATTTCTCTGTTCTTTCTTGCGAGATAGCTGAGTAATTGATCAGTTTTCCTCCCCATTCCTACTAGCATCCTTCAAAACACAAGTGCCAAAAGCTCGTTATCTTACTATTGATGTTTCCTGTTTCTGATTGAGGACACTTGTGCAGTCTTTTTTTTTTTTTTTTTAATATATATTTTGTGTGCAGCACTAGACACCTGTAAGATATGTTCTAGTCCGTATCTGAATTGAAGGGCATGCCAGAAACAGTTTGCATTATATAAACTGGTATGTTTCCAGAGCTGTTTTTTTCTCAGGCCTGTACTTTGATTTTGATACATTTCTGAATATAATAAATTTAATAGCTATAGTAGCAATGAAGGACAACATATACACATATTAAAAATTAAATTTATGATGAAGAAACATACATAGTCTTCAGTGAATGCACTTTAGATTCATTTGACAACCACTAAATCACACATGGAGTAGAAATTAATACATTAAGACATTTTACTTCTGACATTATGTCTGTGAGAAAACGGATTAATAATACAAATGGATACTACTTAAATATTACTCCTGCAATCAGAACTAAGGGAAGTATTGAAAAAAGAAAAGACAACTCTAAGTTGTCATTATTTTAATTTCTTAATCATCTTTGCTGTAAGAAATCCTTGAAGGCTAATTGTAAGGAGGAACCTTGAGACTTCTCTGTATGTGTGAACCATGCAGCTAATTCAGGTATTTTTTTTTAAAATATATATTTCTCTCCTTCTAATGTGTCCCATTTTCCATTTGTCTAATGAATGGGTAGAGTGGCTACCATGTTGATCAGATTGAAGTGAAATAAAGAGGGAAAAGGATTGGACCAACAGGTTTATCATAAATTGATCTGAGAAGGTTTAAACTGCTGTTGCCTTGCCACAGCTCTTCTCTGTCCTGTGGTGTTTACCACTCATAAACTGGGATTGCCAAATGGTACATTTGCTCAATGCAATAGAACCAGTAGGACAAATTACAGCCAGGGAAGTGCAATGTGTGCTAAATTATCTTCCGAAGCTCAAACTGGAGCAATTCAAGGCAAGATACATCACACACTTGGTGGGGTTTTTTGAGAAACAGCCAAGAGTGTCATAATGAGTCTTGCACTGTAAAGTCTACCCATTGCTTAATGAACTAGTTTGAATTAAAATTGTGGGTGTATTGGAGTATGTTCCATGATTTTTAGAATATTCTGTAGCCCATTGCTGGAATATGAAAACAGTTTTCTTTCTTTTCCCTCCTATTATTATTCATAGCTTTAGAGACTGAGATTCTTAAAAAGGACATTTGAAGTTTTCTTTGGCTTTTTTCTTTCTTTTAGGCCTTTAGGTCTGTGCCCACTGGCTTTATAGCACTTCATGTTGACTCATGGCTAAAAGAGGTATGAATTTAAAGGTGATGTGTTTTCATAGGGACTTATTGTTTTGTTTATATTTTTATTTTTGATTTGAAAAGAAAAGCCAATTAAATTAGTAGTGAGTAAGTCAATAATTGTTCTCTGTGAATATGAAATAACTACATTCTTGAAGGACATTTGCTGGTTCTTTATTATGATGCTGTATTATCTCTAGATCATCTTCCTGTATCAGAGAACAGAAAGATAAAAACATGATACAAAGCTTTTAAATATTTTCCCTTGTTAAAGTGGTCAAGTTGATACACTGTAGATAAAAGGTTAAAACAAACCAGCCAGCTGCTATGGATGGAGTAGAGAAGTTCTGTCCAGTGATGAAGGAGATAAATGAACACTGGGAAAGAATGGGCTTGAGTGCTTCATGTCACAGGCACCCTTGGGTAGCGTGACATACTTTTGTTTTCTATAAGTAACATTAAAACTCAGTGAGGAATATTACAAGAGTAAACACTGAACTTGTGTGGTTTGCATGTGTGATGGTAACCTAATAAACACCTCATAATATAAAAAACAGGTTTAGTAATTTAGGTGCACTGATTTCAGTCTTTGCCACAGTCTGGAAGGTGGACAGCTGTGATTCAGTTATTGTTCTTTTATGGTCTCTTTAAAATGAACTTATTCATTTAAGGCTGCATCTAAAATGTTACAATTATTGTGTGTTTCATTTTTTCTAACAGTCCAAATAAAGTCATTGATCTCCTGGAGAAGAGTAACAACACAAAATCAACCCATTACACTGATTAAATCCAGCTCTTTTTCCTCCAAATCTAGGACATTAAATGGGTGTTTGAGCTTATTCAGGGCTCAGCAGTTTTGAGGTATTTCAGTATAGAGTTGGCACAAAGATTGTTTCTAGATAACATTTTGGGTACCCAAAGAAAAAAGTAAACTGTTTTGCTGGTTAATGAACTGATGGTGTAAAAGCACCACATAATGTGGAGTTTTTGAATGAACCATTTCTAGTTAACCCTAATTAAGAGAGATGGCTCTGTGGTAACATTTGTGCAAACTCATTGTTCTCACTCTTGCTGATCGACTCAATGGCAAGCAGACACTGGCCTTCAAGGAATTTTCCTGTGAGCCCTTATTTTTACAGGCTTCAGGAAATGAAAAAAACTGGATTTTTTTAGAAGTGTTTGTCTGGCTTCTTTCAGGGGAAGGGCATGTCTAGTCAATTTAATCTAATAGTATCTCGTTTCACACTGCGCTTTTCATGACTTTAACAGGAATTTTGCAAAAGGTTTTACTAGTATTATTTTTGTCCTTATATAGCTGTAGCAACTAAGGAAAATGCAGGCATTGCAACTTTCCCATAGTTAGCTGATTAGCAACAGTAGATCTGGAAATAGAATGAGAATATCTATCTCTGTGTATATTTAACAACTTGGATAACAAAAATTTCATTGTTATATAGAGTAACAGATAAAACACATTTTTTTTAAAAAAGTAACTTTTTACGTCTTAAATTTTTTTAATACCTTCCAAATATTGTAACTTGAACATTAAGCAGGTCAGAAGAGTATTGTGCTTAGTGTATAGATGGGATTATGTGGAATGAGGTGTGAGAATGTCAGTGCTTGAGATGTGAACATTAATCATTATATGAGTAAGAAAAAAAGCCTGTAACTCTTTGTATGGTGTTTTTCTTTGGTTATGGCACTATTTTATTATTTATTCCAAAAACTTGAAAAACGTATTTCAGAACCCCCCATAAGCACATAAAGGAAAAAATAAGTCTGTTGAGAAATTTTAGGTTGGTCAATAGAAAAGAATAGACTGTAGAAGAAGGAACCTTTCCTGTCCTTTTCTAACTCTATGTATGGCAGACAATATTTCTGCTGTAGAAGTGACAGCGTGATACCATCAGAAATATCAATAGCCAACAAACAAAGTTGTGTGCCAACCTGTTGTGCCAGCCAGCTGTCTGACAGTCTTGTGGTTCCAGTGACTGACCTGAGAGAAGCGCTGACAGTTACACAGGAGACAGGAGAGAAGGAAGTAATGAAAGTACAAAGTGTTTCTGTCGTACCCTGCCGTACATGTCTCTGTACGCCTCGGCAATCATGAGCCGCTGCGAGTTGCAGCGCTGAGTTAAGATTTCAATCAACACATCTTTTTCACAACCTGGAAAGGAAACACACTGGTGTTAATTACTTACATTTGTGATTGTTCCTGTTTTGTTTAAGAACATTATACTAATTTTTTGAAAAAATTGTTCAAGAGACTAATATCCCACTACATCAGTTTTATTTGCTGTGCTTGTGTATCTTGCACTTGCTGGTGTAATACCATCAAAAAGTGAAGCAGTCTGTTATTAGCAGATGCATCATCACCTCTCACAAGCTCAGTGGATTTGAAAGCATCAATAAACAGATAGAGGCTTTCATGGATTCAGAACTAGGCCCAGTAGCAGGATTTGTAGCTGAGCCTTAGAAGTTATACTTGTGTGTTCTGTTGATATTGATTAAATTGTCATTTAAGAGTTAGGGACCTCTTTTATGGGGATGACAAATTGCTGTTAGACCATTTATTGAAAAACTCAAAGTTACAATTTAAGAGGAACTGTATAAAGTAAGTTATGAAGTTTTAAAATATAGTATTTTACTCCATTTCCAAAGGGCATTTTATTGAAGGTTACCTGTGATGGTTTGCGTGTTAGGTAGAACATACTAGTAAACTTCTATAATGAATCAGTATTAGTGCTTATGAAAAATAATATTAGTAGCATATTCAGAAAATTATTTTTGAGTTTTAAAATAGTTTTTACATCCTCAGGGTTGGGATACTGTACATAATGGTTTCTTGTTACTTTCCAGAAAATAATTATCACTAGGAATCTTTACAGCTTTCATAGTCTCTATAGTAAAAAAGTCTCTGTAGTAAAAAAGGAGAAGGATCCAGATATAGGAAATATTATAAAACATAAATATAAAATTTTATTCACTTGTGTAGTACCACTGGTATCAGTGGGACAGCAGAGGTGACTGAACATCCTCATAAGAATGAATTCCATGTGCAGGATTGAGGATCAGAGTGTCAGTGCCTGTAAAGGATATGGTGCCTTTACCTCCTCTGAAGCTGAGCTGTTTATATTTTCAATTGTCCTTTAAATTACTACTTTGTTCCATGTACTTTGATAGGAAGATTAAAATTAAGGTTAATGTACTTGTACTTAGAGTATTAAAAGAAAAATATCATCTCTATATTTTCATGTTAGCAACATTACTTTAAAAGTACTCTTTGAAGTGTAGGGAGATGCTTAAAACTTTTCATCTGTAGCCAGTTTGATCATAAAGGTACTTCAGATTCCCCTTGATGAATAATGTTTATTGTGGTTCATTTGATATTAAATCTGAGTCCTCACATTTTCATTAAGGAAATTGAAAACAGAATGCAAGATTTGGTTCTGTACAGTCTTGTGAAAAGCCCAAGGGGTATAAAAGCTCCGATACAGAAAACAGTTTTAAAGTGAGGAAAACATTTCAGATAGAAAAAAAATAGATCAATATTTTTACCCTCAGCAATACCATCAAGGTTCAATAGGAAAATACAAACATCTGAACTGAAAAAAAAATGCTTTTGTAAACAAAAGTTTTTTGGAACAAACATTGAAAGCAAAAATTGCAAAGATAATGAATTCTTTAAACTTTCTACTCCATTTGTTTTATTTCTTATGACTAATTAAGAGACTTAGCAGACCTTGGTAGCTCTTAACTGTTGAAGTTACAACTAAAATACTTTCAATTCTTGGCCCTCGCTCTAGTGATTGTAACACAGAATTCTGTTTCTCTTGTTTTCTCAGTGAAGTTTATTATCGTAAGTGTTGGTAAGGATTTTAGATTAATCTTGATCAACTCTTGGTTCCTGTAAATGCGAATGATTTATTTGGACATCATCAGTGTGTCTTATTGTGATTCTTTGAAGAATCTG
This sequence comes from Zosterops lateralis, assembly GCF_965231275.1. Lineage (NCBI taxonomy): Eukaryota > Metazoa > Chordata > Aves > Passeriformes > Zosteropidae > Zosterops > Zosterops lateralis. The sequence goes on from NC_139766.1 coordinate 38,992,979, forward strand.
CAGATAGGTGGTGACAATTTTATGAGTTTATATTTTGGCTAATGCTTTATGAGAGCTTTCTGAAAAAGAGGAAATTGGTGTTAGAATCAGTCAAGATACTCACTAATTCCCTGTAGGGCTCCTCCTAGCAACTGGGCATCCATTATAGGGTTAAAATTTGGAGCGGGAAGAATCGTTCCTTGTGTCTACAAAAGGAAAAAGCAGACTTTAATGGAGATATTTAACTTTTTTGACATGATATACATAATTCTGTTGCAAACCAACAATTATAACTTCAAATTTGCTTTGCTTCATGGGGAGCAGGATGTATAGTTCTTGATTTATGAAACAGAACTTAAACTTGCAGTTAATCATAGGAAGACAGACCATATTGGAGGAAGTTGCCTCTAGCATGAGTTAGGCCTGAATAGGAAAAAAAATAGTGAGGGTTTACATTTAAATGTAAATCCCTCTGACAACCTCTTAAAAAAATACTATTTTATATTTCAAAGTTAATCCACGGTATCCCGGAAAGTGTTAAGTACTTATTCCTCATGGTATTTCAATTTGAAAGGAATAATGAGAAAATGATGGATTAGATCCTGGTTTGTTGCTTACAAACCTGGTGATTTATTAAAGCAGTGATGTTACTGCCAAGTGTGAGATAGTTTTGAGATTGCCATGTAGAAGGCAACAATAATTTTTCTTTAATCAGTTCCTTTGTAACTGATTAAATTATTGTCAGCTCATTCTCAGTGATACTTTATGTAATGTATTTTTTCTTATTCTTTCTAAGAAATTTGTGAATAATAAACAAAACTAATTTTAATAGAATCCCAGGCCAATAAAACAGAAGAAAATAACTGAGGCTGACAGATACTTAGCTCTGTCTCCTGGCTAACTTCTTTAGTTCACCCTTCAAAAAAGACTAATAGACCAGCATGCCTGTACACAAAAAAAGTACTTATTGGTAGACTGGCATCCTTCTGCAGTTTGTTAATCATTTAAATATAAGGTTCAGCTTTCACAGCTGAACATAAAGTATGTAGGGTCTTTTTACTCATGAACCAATTGGGAAAATGCTAAGAAAAGAAGTGTTTTGGAAATAGGGAGATAAATATTGGCCATAAGAGGACACAGCAACATTTAAGCTATTTTTTTTAGAATTATAAATAATGTTGTATCGAAAATGAATTACAGATGATGATCAGGCAGCTGGTCTGTTGTGGGTTACCATATAGCTCATTACCCTGTGCAAACTAGAATTAAAAAATAGAAATACTTTGGTGTGTGGATTGGTGTTTGTACACCAGGTAGTGAGCCTGCATTTGGGACAGCAGCACTTCTGTCCTGTGGCAACAAGATGCTGTACAGCAGGTGAGAAGGAAAACCTTGCTTCTAAAGTAATGCAAAAGTACAAGAGGTTTATTTTTCTGAGAAAATGACCACTGTAATGCTCTTTGATATATTTATCTGGGGAGAAGGAAAGGTGGTATAGTTTTAAGTTGTGAGCAAGACTTAACAATAATCCCCTGTGCTGAGACACAAACTTGAATGTTGGAGCAGGTATTTTGTTTTGCAAAGACTTGTCACAATCTTGTCATACTTTGGAAACATCTGTGCTTACAATATTTTTTGCTGGAAATACCTCAAGAAATTGAGAAAATATACAGAAAAACGTTATAGTAGGAAAGCTGGGGTTTTGCTTTGAGAACCTAGGGCCTAGGGTGTAAAATTATGTTTCCTCCAAAATTATACAGGCTTGCCCTGCCTAAATGTGCCTAGGAAATATCTAGCTAGCAGCAATGTTCATCACTGCACAAACTGAGGGAGCAGAGCAGTAGAGACATTTGGTAGCTGGATGAAATTACAACAGACTGAATTTTGGTCAGGGAACAGACAACTACATGCAAATAGATTGTTCCTTTCTGTTATTTTTGGCTAGAGAACTTCTACCACCCCATTTTGAAGCAGGGCATTTTTAGGATTGATTGAACACCTGAGTGTAGTTACAAGTACTGCTATCTCATTTAATTCATTTCTACTGAAGTCAGCTGTGACTGACCCCTGTAACAGAAGAATGCTCAGTGGAGCTGAGCGGGAGCAGGGAAAAATGCAGGATGTGGCTGACCACAGCTGTTGCAAAGAAAGCTTATTTTAGCTCAACACAAAGCAAGACTGAGTTAGCCATCAACATCTGAGAGGATGAACTGGTGCTATAAATGTTTACACCTGACTTCACTAAAAAAGTGTGGCTTCCTGACTTAGCCAGATCAGCATGAGGTGAGTGGATACCTGTCTAAGCTCAACACAGAGTATAAATACTAAAAACGTAGCAAAATAATTTGGAATAAAGGGAATGGCTTGAGTTGAGTTAAACCCATAAATTCCTTCCCTGTGATGCCCAACACTGCAGCAGAGAGCATATCATGAAAGGCAGTAATGCAGATCTCATCTGTATTCCATCTGTGTTGTGTTTTCAGTATATTTTGTATTATTCTGCTAGAAAAGCCTGCATAAAATTACTTAACTTGCTATTATACATTATAGCCTCTATGGGTGAAATATATGAAAGGACCTAGTGAGAGCATACTGGACTCTGACATCAGGATGACCAGTTTTGAGTCTATGGCCATGTCTGTTTTACTTATGTAACATCTTTTGCTTCCCTAAGCTCTGGAAAGCTTGGATAATTGGAAAATTATCAGTATGATCTCATGACCTATGGTTCACTACAGGGATGAGCAGAAATTGCTCGTCATGGCAAACTTAAATCTACAGAAGTGCAAATTGTATTGTGGTTGTCTTGGTGATGTCAGAAGAAGAGTTTGAGTTTATGTTCAGTGAATATAATTTCTCTAGATAAAAAGCTCTCCAGCCCATCCACACAAGTAAAACAAATTGTGACAAAGTGACAGAAATCCTTTTTTAACTTGAGAAGAGCAGGAACATTTTTGGACTGCTTAACAGTCTTATTATGAGAACTTTGTCCTAATTAACAGATGGCATCAATGGAAGTATTTTTATTGATTTCGGGGAGCTTTTGGTTCCTGCCCTTAATGAGCAAAGGCTTGGGTAGAAGGCCTACCAACTTTCTATTCAATCTAATATTTCTATAATGTTTTTCAAATAAAGAAATTAACAGGAATTTCTCCAATAAAATTTAAAAAATAAGTAAACATTATGAAACGTCATTAGTCTCAGTAATGTGGGATTGAGTGATAAAGAAACTTGCATTATGCTCTGGATGTCAACTTGTTCTGTGAGCACTGCAGATAAAAACAACTTTTTTTTTAAAATTTATTTTATTTTTTTTTTTCCCTGATCCTTTTCTCTCTGTTTTTCTACTTACTTATAGTTAATTTCCTCTCTAATTGTTCCATCTACCTTCCAAGCCAAGGGGTCCTTTCTGAGACAACCACTGGCTAAGTAAAATTTGGTTTGTCCTGTGACTGAGTCCAAAGTTTGGATGCATTATTTGGATAATGCTAGGCCAATGGAACAAATGACCGTTGAATTTCAACTGCTGTGTTTTTTTAACTGGAAATAGAATTTGGTTCCCTCACTCCTACTGAACAGTGTTTTCACAAAACTTCAGAAGAGATTGCATTCCTTGACTGATATGATCGAAATTCGTTATAAAGTTCAAAGTTACTGCTAGGAACAGGTGGCTTGACAGATACACACAAATAGAGCCAAATTTTCTGGACAAAACAGGGGAAATGTCTGGTATAGTCACTGGAATTATGCGAAGAATTGCACAACTTAATTTTGGTATCTGGATTCTGGCATCCCTCACAACATACTCATCATTTTGCTGGAGCTCTAATTGTGAGCTTGAGATTCAACATGACAGACTTTTCTGCCTTACAAAGAAAACGCCTTCAAAAAGCATCAGAGGAAAGTAATTTCGAAGAGCAGTTTTGTGGGCTAGGTTAGACGAACTGCTGTATGTGAACATGGAAAAATGGTTTTTCCTTTGCAGCATCATAATGAAAGGGATATCTTTTTCAGAAGGAAAAAATGAAAAGTATTTTGCTTTTTTTCTTGCAAAGTGTCAAAGCACATAAAGATAAGGCAAGTAAATCTCCAGAGGTGATTCAGTGGTTTTTGACATTAGGATATTTATTTCTCTTTCTGATCACAGGATACCATCATTTCAAAACCACAGATCTGTCTCTACAGAGGTGCTCCAGGTGGGCACTTTATAGGTATCTCTCTGTGTTTGCATGTGTTCTTTTAACTCTCCTGTAAGGAACTGATTCCAAAATAAGCTGAGCAGACAGATCAGGTTTGTGTGGTGTTGGTGGAATGAATCAAAATAATGAAAGAGATTGGAAAGGGACTGAAAAATTTATAATTGTTCTGGAAAATGATACTTGGAATTTACCTTCCTTCTGTGCAAGACCAAGAAAGTAACAGCTTTTTCTGACCAAAGTCATAAGCAGTTCAACAAAAGTATCAGTAAAAGGTGAGGCTGCTCTTATCAAATTATGATGTGTAAACTTCAGGCAATTCAGTCTTGTGATGGAAAAAGCATTCTGAAGTATGAACAACCTTCTAATAATATTTGTTCAGTAAGTCATTCTGCTGATAAGAAACAATTGAAGTCAGACTCCTTAGTCTGAATATTTCCCATGGGGAATGTCTACTAAAGTAAAATGTTTTCTTTACTAGCTAACCACGTGCTATGAGCTAGCTATACTTTTGCAAAGATATCCTTTGTGTGCAACTTTATTAAATAAAAAATTCATGAGTATTTTGGTTTGCTGTGAGTTTATTGTATGTGCTACATTTAATTTCAATAATACATGATACAGTAGTGGAAGGGATACTTCTAAACATAGAAAATAATTTCTCCAAAGCCTTCAGTCTCTCTCTGTATATGTATTTCAGAGAGCTCATAGATGTCATCTTGTCTAATTTCTGGTAGTTTTACCTGTGCTACTTACTATAGGGAACCATTTTCTTGGTATGTAATCTCTGATAATGATGATGCCTTGCATTGCTGCATCTGGCAGGGCTGCTGCTGTAAACAGTTCATACATCTTGATCTTGAGGGACCCCATCCTATCTGATTGTTCACAGATAATGTATAGAATTACTGATATAGGTAGCATAAAATATAAAGAAGATAATTTTAAAGAACAAAGCACATTTTGAAAGTAATGCTTCTGATTTTTTTTTTTTTTTCATTTTTCTTATGCTTCTGAGTTAATGGTATATTCAATGTTCTTGGATTCCTTGAACAATATCTGTAAGTCCAAAGTATACTTCTAAGACTTTTTCTCAATCTAGGATTGTGTTTAAGAAGAGTAGAGAAGAAATTAATGTGACAGTGTTTTATAAGCCCTGTTTTCTTGATTGAAATTTGCTGGAGTGATTTTTCTGCTGTTTGTTGCTGAGTCTCTTCAGAGAAAACTGCCACTGCTCCATGACCAACTTTATCTTGAAATACCAGCATCATCCAGGGGAGAATGTTTACATTCAGCTCTGCCTTACATGTCCCCATTCAGTCTTGATGCCTCAGCAGGGAAGTCTGTTCCTGAGATCCAGTGATCGAGTTCATAGAAATACCCGATTTCTCTCCCTTTCCATTCCATAACACATGGAAATTGGAATAAATAGTAAAATTTATCTAACCTGATAATCCATCCCAATACTTTTCAGAGTCTGTAATCAGGTTTTCCTGTCTTTCCTGGGACTGATATGCTCCCCATTGTCTACAGTTGCTTCTCTGCTCTCTTGTTTTTGTGATGATGAAAAAACAAAGGGTTTGTTGGTGTGCCTTTTTATGTTTAGAAGACAAGGTAATAAAGAGATTCTATTAAAACCATTTATTCTGGGGTATTTTGATGTAATTCAGTGTATCAGAATTAGAAACCTGTGTCTCCTCTGCTCAAATAGTTCATTAGGCTGACTAATATGTAATGGTTACATTGTATTAAGCCTCCATACTATTGTAAACATCTGCCAAAGTTAAAATTGTCTTAGCTATTAGACTTTCTTTATAATGCTATCAAAATACTGCATTATTATGGCAAATAAAATTGCCAATTGTAATGACTTTAAAGAATTTCTTCTGTAAGTTATCTCATTAATATCAGACAACATATTATATGCAGATGCAGTGTCAATTGTTTAAATATAATTGGTTACAATAAATCAGTAGAAGAAAAGAAACTGTATTTCTTGACATCTCCAACTGAAATTGATCTACTACTTTTTTAAGGATAAATACTATTCTTACTGTCTCCCTTAAATTGTCAGGAATAGATTACATAATCATTGTAACTAAAAGAAAAAATAAAAAAGAAACAAAGAAGAAAATTTGCTTTAAGTTCTTAACTGTCTAGTAAGAGATGCAAAATCCAAAATTGCAGAAAACCAAACATAATACTAATCCTGATTCAATAGCAATCACCTTACAAAAGCAAATATATGCGATATAATTTTATCAGAAAAAATACTTTACTGGCAAGATTAGAATAATTAGCCAATTATACTTTCTATTAAAATAAGAAAGGGAAAAATATTTATCCTTTAGAAAATTCCGTATTGGTTTTTAACTTTGTTGGGAATGTGCATTGAAAAAGCCTTTGAAAGGTACGAATCATTATTCATACCAATAATAATTGAATGAAAATCCTTAGAGAACATAATGATCAGTATGCCAGGTACAGAAAGAAATTTCATATTTTGTTGTCGTGAAATAGTAACTCCAATTGTTTCCAGAATGGAAATTTAAGATTTCTCTATAAATGTTTTTTTCTCAAAGAGCACTAGTGAAGCCATTTAATATATTGTACAGCTTTTTGATGGGGAACAATCACTGATAACTCTTCCTTGTGTTGTGGCTCTTGTAGAGGTAGCATTTTTTTTAACTTTAAAATATTTTTCACACTATGAACAAACCCAAATATTTATAAATTATAAAGCTATTCAGTTACTTTATGCAGCTCCAGATGGTCTTGTCAAATTATAACCCCTCCAAAATAGTGCTAGAAATAGGTATCTTCTGGAAAATTCACATTTTTATCTTTAATACAGTTGGGTGATAGTATGTAATTTAGTTTCTTGTTGAGCAGTTAAGTGCAAGCATAGAAAACCCACCTAAAGGACCTCACAAGGAGGTTTGAGTTCTTTTATCTTGGAAGGTGTAAAATTACGAGACAGGAACTGAAAATTCTTTATATTTTAATCTTTGTTTCAGACACTTGATATATATAATAAGTAACACCAGAATGAGACCCAAATCAGAAATAAATTATCTTCGCCTAAAATTAATTTCTACCAGTGAAGAGAATTGGACCCCAACGTATGTAATGACAACTCAAGAGGAATGAAAAGTTTTGGAAGATTTCAGAGAACAAATAATTATACTCACATAGTCTCCACAATACATTTTGATACGAGTCTTCAAGTTCTGTTGCAATGGAATAGTCGCTTCCCTAGACTAAAAGTAAGTACAATTTTTATGGTTAAACCTTGTTCTGTTTAGGAGATTTGTGAGAAGCCATCCAATCAAACTGATACCAAGTACATTCGGCTCCAAAGTAACAATGAAGCAGAACGCCTCTTGGTACCTTGTGTCCTTGGGTTTAATAGATTTACTGTGTGCTTAGTCATTAACCATGCATTGAATAAGTGTGATTGAAATGTAAGTAAATAGAGTCATTAGCACGACACCCTCTGTTCTGCTGTGTTGATTTTAGGAATCAGAATTCAGCTAGCCACAGAATGAAACACTCACCTACCAAAAGTTCTTGTGTTAATGATTTACTTTTCAGATTGGATCTGGTCTAATTCCCTTTTTTTTATTCCTTGTGCTGAAATTGCTCAGCTCATCACTTGCTCTAACAGCTATTTGTAGCTGGCATGCACAGGAAGATGCTTTATAGCCCTTACATGTCACCTAGAGTGATCAGGTAGTCTTAGTGGGACTCTGTAAATGAGGATGTTTTCATGCAAGTTAAAACTTGCAAAATCCTGCAAAGAGCTGATCAAGAGTCCCACACTGTTGTTCTATTCAAGGACTTACACAGAATATTAACTATCCAACTGACAGTAAACTCATATTTTTCATGGGTAATACCATATTTTCTGTGCATGATTATTATTATAATAAACCACTGATAATACAGCAAGTTTTCTCTCACACACATGCAGGAAAGGAATACAAAATAGAGGAACATGAAAATAGAGATGCACAATCAGTTTGTATATCCTCTGCTATAACTTGAATGGAAGGCACAGGCTACTGTTATCCTGATTGAGTCCATTTTAGAGTAATGTTTTACAATAGTTGTACAGTGACAGTAGCTCAAAATCTGAATTAAATTACTCTAAATTTTCTTGGGTTTCTTAATGTATCCATCACAGACTTTGTTGCATTTATTAAAAAATACGTGGTGTTTTTTTCTCCTTACAGTTTAGGAAGATTTTGGAAAGAATAAAAAAATACTTTTTTTGCAGCTGTAATACCTTAGCAGCTCTTCTAATAATTTAAAGCTATCTCTCAACTTGTATAAACACAAAAGTATTGATTTGAGTATAAGGTTTTTCACGTCAGCCCATGTTATGTGTAAAGGCTACAGATGCGTCCTTGAAACGTTTGGAAGAGTTTCACAATGAAACATGTGAAACATAAGCTTCACAGTGGGATGCCTTTACTTTCTCTTTTTTTCATTAGGACTGTAGTAGGTATTTTACTTTATTGTAATTGTACCAAGTACATTCTTTATCTCTGTATCTCGAGTGCTCTTTGAGGGTGGCTGAAGAATACACTTCCACTGTACTGGTAAGAAAAATGATCCATAAAGAATCTGGTCTGGCTGGTTAGAGGTGCTGAAGGTGGTACTTAGAGTAGGATTCAGTCTCCTGTTGGTACATATTTTAAAGTAGTGGTGAGGATAAAAGAATATTTTAAGCCTATCTTTTTTATAGACTGCTTAATTTTATGTCTATTTTCTTGCTGTAATTAAAATGTAATACAGTAAATCTTCAGTACAACAGAAAACTGATTAAGTTTACAGGATTATGTTTTAGTCTGCATGTGTCCAAATCTTCAAGAACAATAGGGTGTAAATAAATAGTCAAAACCTGTTCTATGAAATATTCATACCGGGCATATAATGTGATGAAAGCACTTACTGAGCTAGATTCTGTTTTCAATGAAACTTTCAGAGAAAAGCTGGGAGAGTCTGGAGAAAATGGGAGAAAGGTTTCAACCTCCTTATCCCTTTGAAAGTCCTTTGGCTGTGCTTTCCTGACATCTCTCCCCCAAGGTGAGAGGCAGGGCTTACAAACAAGGAAATGAATAACATATTTGTCCATGTAATGCTCAGCAAAGTGGATCCTGTGTTTGTGTAGCCACACCTTCAGATTTTCTTCAAGACTCAGTAAGTCAGAGGTGTGAGTCATTTCTAGGAGAGGACTAAAGAACAGTGAAAGAGACCTTAAAAGTTGAAGAAAATAAAAGATGTTGCAAAGGGGAAGGGGAAAAAACATGTCTTCCAGTTCACAATGAATCAGATTGAAGCCTATTTTTCTGTTTCACCTCTATTTAATCTTTGCAATTCTCTCACAGTTACCAGGTGAGATTTTCATGACTCTTCTGGGTAATTGCTTGCTTTCATTCCTCTTTTTCCTGCTAAAAATTTTCCTGCTTCTATTATTAGTTAATTTTCTCCTCCCTCACTTTTTAACCTGTTCTTCTTTTTTGGACAGTCTGAATTATTTTCTATCAAGCAAGAAGGGGCTAGTTCCTCTTCTACAGGTCCCTACAACCAGTGGAATTTCTGACCTGTGCTAAAGGTTCTTAGTCAAACTTCCCTGGTCCTGCTCATTGATATGCTTAGGCTCAGACATTGCAACTGGCCCTTTCCATGCTATTTTAATGGGAAGCTTGAGTAAAAATAAGGGAATGTAACCAATTTTTATTAGGGATCCATCCATTATTTATTTAAAGTGAGAAGTAAATATTATTAAATATGAAATTATTCTATTTGTTCTCCCTGAAAATTAGCTTCCAGTGTATCAGTTGCATATAAATTAAAAACAAAATTCACATTATTGGTGTAATAATCTTCAGGTTATTGTGGAGTATTCAAATAATTGAAATGTTTGTCCAGTATTACTGCAGCTGCAAGCAGTAAAATATGGGACTTCGTGCTGCTGAGCATGTGGTTTCTGTGGTGAAAAGAAAATCTGGATATAACTGAGCTGGTGTAGTTTCTAGCTCTCAGCAGAGTACAGAATGCATTAGCACAGTACAGAGGTCAAGAAGAAGGGGTGGAAAGTTAATGTCTAGCTCTGGTGTAGTAGTAACAGCCTTGGGCATTTGAAAAATGTCTCTGGGAGCTTGTGTAGAATGTGTGGAGCATGTTACTCACCATGATTAAATGAAGTATTTGATGTCAAATATCTTAACACTGTGAATCACGGTAGGACCTATGACTCAAATTTTAACTTTTGCAATCCCCAAGTCTTCACTGATATTACTAAAAGAACTTGGACACTTACCTACCTGCCAGTTGCCCTTAGGGTTGCAAGGGCCAGGTTCTGCCTTCTTTCTGAGAAGAGCTCTGAGCATGATAAGTGTACAGGAGGCAATTTGAGACACTGTGACGGCTGTGGTGCTGGTACTCTGTGCCTTGGGAAGGCAACTGCCAGTTCCTCTTTGGGATAGAGCCTTTGACAAAAGGCTGGCCACATGAGGTGGTACAGAATACTAAAAAAGAGAAAAGGGTTTGAACGACACAGTGGGAAATGAGAGGTAGTAGTGGGTGTAGCTTTATAGGAACAGCAGAAGCACAATGACTTAATGAGCGTAAAATTCTGGTTTCATTGTTGTGTCAATATCATTTAGAATTGCAGTTTCTGGTGGTTCACGAGTGGAAAAAACTGAAAAATCTTGGGCCTACAGATTGCTTCTCAGTCCTGAATGTCACTGAATTGGGTACTGGGGAATTATGCTAAGTTTGCACTGATGTTTTTAACTTTCTGGAATTAAATATAAGCATATTCACCAAATATAAATATATTCACCATAAAAAGGAAATATTTGTATGAACTAAGACAGATTTTTGCTGAAATAGAAAAACTGGCTGTAATCCAGCACTACATGAGTTATTTCTTTAGGGACTTCTTTTTAATGAAGATTAGCTGTTCATATGTTGGTTGGGCAGGAGAGTTAGGATTTTTTTTTGTGGAGAGAGTTATTTTCACCCGAGACAAATTTAAAATTATAGAATATACAGAATATATATATGATGTATTCTGGAAGTTACATAGTGAGGTAGTGCAAATATGGATGAGTGGAAATGAGACTTCCTAGGAGTTTTTTTGTATGCTTAAGCAGAATTGCTCTGAATACTATTTAAAACAGTCTCCTGGATGTTTATCATAGTGTTTAAAAATTGTTTTAATAAATTTAGAGTATTCACTTTTGCTAGAGGACTATAGCAGAAGAAAAAGGAATTCCTTTGATAAAAGGAAAAAGGAAAAAAAAACAATAAGAAAATTCAATAAACTGCATAATTATCCCAGCAGCAAGGTTCCTAAAGCTGCTGCCTTTATTACTGCGAATTGCTGCAAAATGAAAAGGGAAACAGATATCAAATTTCTTCAATACTAATTTGTGTAGATGGCAGCAGTGTTTCATAGCATATTTGATAAAAGGGTGTTCCAGTTTCGATTTAACATGGCTTTATGAAAATGCAAGGCTGTGTTACCCCAAGCCTTTAGAGGGGCAACACGTTGTGACGTGGGAGTGGACCTTGACAGAGGACAGCAGGCAGCAGCTTGGTGAATCATGGAAAGCTCTTTATTATCTGACTCCAAAGGCTTATATACATTTTGTACAGAGGGCCGAGATTGGCCCAAAGAGGTTACAACCTCCTGACTCCATTGGTCAATATGGCCATCAGTCAAGTTCTCTCTCATAGAACAAGAATGCAAAACATACTGATAATTTCTAAGAATAAAATATTGTTTACATGAAGCAGCGTGAGAAGCTGCTGCAAAGACTCAAACACTTGAAAGCAAGAAATTCAGGGACGACAAGGATGAACTTCTGGTTCTGATTAACAGAGTATTTTATTACTACCTTCATTAATTTCATGGCATATGAATTGTAGACATGTTACTTATCCAATAACAGTTTCAAAAATAAGTTAGATAATTATACATATATAATTTACTGCAAGCACTTGGAGGATCTGATGTTTTTATGAAGAACGTTTAAGAATTACTTTATATATACAATGAAATGCTCACTGTGCTCCCATAGATAGCATATTACTTTTTAAATGAAATTTATACAAATAAAATATAAATATTGTGAATTTAGGCAATTTGTTAAGCCCAGGTAAGTTTGGAAAATGTTCCTGTAACTTTCTACATTAATCCTGATTTAAATGTTGTTAAGTCTTATCATGTGTTGGGAATTATGCCAAAGTCAGTCTATACAACGAATTTGTGATTATAGACTACTAATTTACAGGGACACTTGTAGAAATCATAATGAAATATGATTTCTTGTATGCTGTCAAATTAAAGCACTGTTTCCATTATGCAAGCACTTGATCTTGCAGATGATGGAACATTGCTGCATGTTTGTACTGACAGTTGTGTACTGATTTTGCTCCTCTCCCATGCAAGCTCTCAGGAAGAAGCAAAGTGGCTGTGGGTGTGTATGTAGGGTGACTATGATTTAGCTGGAGAGAGCAGCTTGTTTGTGAACTTTTGTTTCTTGTGAAGGACTCTTCTGTTGTAATATCATGCTTAAATCCATTAGCACGTCTCTCACCATAAGGACTGAGAAATACAATTAGCAAGTTGTTTACAGCAGAACTGCAACTGCTGTGACTAAAGAGTTATTGATGGAGTGAATGAACTTCTGAGAAATGTTTTCCAAAGATTAGTTTAATAAAGGTTTGATATGATGCTATAACTTAGCCTTGATTAGTTCAATGTAAAGCTTGATTTTTTTTTTTTTTTTCACTATCTAAATGCTTCACATAAAAATGACATGATATTTTGCCTACATTATTCCTGATAGTTAAGCCTGTTCTTACCACTTTTAATCCTAGCAGTTCTATTAGCCTTGGAGACTGGAAGCTGCTTGATGCTAAACACTGTTGAAGTTTCATTTATTTGAATGCCTGAATCTGAAGGAAGGAATGATAATAACTTCCATACTTAAGCTAGAACAATTTTCTGCTGGGAAGTGAAGTCAAAAGTATGTAAGTGAAATGCAGTGCATGCAGGAGAAGGAAGAATAAAATTTATGCTGTCTGTTTAATAGGCTAGTGCCAGTCTTTTGTTTTTAAATCCTTTGCCAAATGCTGATCATCACAACTCATGCATAAACAGGAGCTGATTTTATCTGGCTCTTGCATTTTGTGACTGTGTTCTCCTTGTTGCCCTAGTAACTGGAGTAAGTTGGCATTAGCATGTGCACTTTCATCTGAAAAAAAAAAATTATTTATGTCTACCATGCCTAAGGAAGAAAGCTTAGAGACATAGCCAGTAACATAAGCCCAACTTTTCAAAGTTGGCCATGAAAAGAAAGAATCATCTTAAACTGCTACCCAATATGGAGAACATGGCTCTTTTCTGTTATAATTTGAAGTTATGATTTTTATAGTTTGGCCATAATTTTCAGTCTTGCGAGAAAGACAAAAAGGCCCCCAAGGGGACTTTGGGATACTTGATATGTGTTCTTAGATGTGCAACCAATGTGCTGAGGCTCCATAGGGAAGTTAACTGCCCTGTCTGTCTCTTTCTTCCCTCCATAAGTAGGTGTAACATTACCTTTTATAAAATTCCTTAGGTGCTGTTCATGAAGAGCACTAAGTACAATTACTTAATGTAATTAAATAATGTATTTAAAGTACATGTGTCTTTTTCTTGCATGCAATACATTATTCTGTGAGTATAAATAATGTAAAAAGTGGGAGGCAGGAAACATTAAACGAGGCTGAAAACAGCATTAGCTTGATTTCCAACATCTCTATAGCAAAGAAAGTATGAGTATCTTTTATTTTATTGTTCAGAGGCAAATGGAGGCTTCACTTATGATCGATTTGATCTCTGTATTGAAAGATCATGTTAATTTTTGCACACTTTCAAAGGCAAAGGCCTCCAGACTGCAGAATTGATGTATACCCAAACACAATTTTCATTGTCCTTTGTATGTAGAATCTTATATTTAAGCCTGAGGATGCACACTGCTGTACAGAATTTTTATGTTGTAGAAACTTGCACAGCTTGGATTATACTTCCTTCTAGTTCTTTCAAAGCCATTACATTTTTGTCAAAACAAGTTATATGTTCCTGCAGCATTTCAGCTCTCTGATAACCATCTCTTTACAAAGAGTAGCCATTACTGCATGATGCTGGGAAACCTATTTTCCAGGTATATTTAATCAGTATTTTATAGTTATCCCTTTACACTTGGCATCTTTTAAGGATTTTAAAAAGAATACTCAACTCTTTTTGTTTGTCTATCAATAAAAACCTACTCAGTACCAATGTCTTTGCATTTTCTTGATGTTGTGCAAAATCTCTAATAAAAAGGTAATTAGAGTAACTTTAGAAGCATTCAGTCCAAATTCTGCAAAATCTGTCCTCAGAACTGTAGTCAGTGAATCTCTTTTTCTCTATTCTGCTTTTTCACCTCTTTTCTGTTGTGTACTGCTTCCAAATGTTGTACAGATGACTCATACAAACATTTCAGCCTTGAATATTATAGTTTATATTTTTGATGCTATATCCATGATCTGACATTTTTCTCATCATTGACTGATTGACTGAAGATTTCACAGAAGGGACTATAATTTAAGTACACTCTTGTGTTTACACTCCTGATAGCTGTTTATCTTTGAACCTCAATTCACCAAAATTTTGATTACAAATGTTTCCATGTTTCTCTGGCCTTAGTGTAAGAGTTGTGGGTTAGCTTTTCTTGGCAAAGCACAAACTCCCAGCCAGACACAAAGAAGTGACTTCACATCCTTCAAAAATACTCCTGCTTTTCAGCATTGAGTAGGATTAGTTATTCCAGTCAATGACACGAATTATGAGAAGACTGTGAGCCTCTGCAGCTTTGTGCTGGTGGCTAAGGTGTATGTAGCAAGTATGGGCACAGGAGTGTTACTGGCCAAATGAATCTGTTGACATACTACTGAGCAAAAGCAGAAACATTCAGTTGATACAAGTACTGTTAGATTTTAATGAAAAACCAAACTAATACTCATCTGGGTTTAGGCTGTTCCTGTAACATGAGAACAAAAAAAATGAAATTTTGAGCTCTGTGAGGACTTTTGACTAAGTAATAGTATTATTGGGGTGAATGCCTTAGCTACTTTCCCAGGTGCCATGGCAAAACAGGTATGAGGATCTACAAGCAGAACTGAACAATAATGATGGTTAACAAGGACGATAGTTCATTTAGCTTGGAGGTGTCAAAGTTGCCATATACCCTGCTTCAAAACTGCTTCCATAACAAATTGGTGACGGTCAAAGGAGAGTCCCTTCTGAAGGGAACAGAAGGCCCTATATGCAGACAAGCAAGTCTGCTGGCTCCCAGGGCCCAGGATAAAGATGGGAAGAGAGCTTTCTGCCCTGGTATGGCCATTTAGAACCTTGGGACAACTGGTTAAGAGATCAGGAGAACAAGTAGTGACCTCTCTCCTTCCAGGTGCAGTGAAGGATGGAGGAAACAGGAAGAGCCAGCAGATCAATACCTGGCCTGAGCCTGTTTTCACAGGCAGAATTTTGGGGCTTTTATCATGGGTCCGTTGATGCAACACAAAGCCTGCAGGTGACCTGTGGGGGACCACTGTCTCACTGGCTTAGGAGTTAGCAGAGCTCATTGGAGGAGCTTTAAAAGAGATTGGAGGGAGGAAAAGGATAAAAAAAGGCTCACCAGAGGGATGTGTGTGGGCAGTATGCCAAAGTTTGGGAGAGGGTGTGCTAGCAAGATCCTTGTGTTTGCTGTTTCAGTGAATGGAGATCCATGAGGCAGCAAAGGCACAAGGAACCAGAGAACTGCAGGCCTGTCCTTAGTGTTGGGAGGGTCATGGATCAGATCATCATGAGTGACATCAAGCAGTGCATACATGGCAAACCCCAGTCAGCATGTGTTTATGAAGGGCAGGTCCAGCTTGATTGCCTTCTGTGACAGGGTGACTCACTTCGTGGATGAGGGAAAGGCTGGGGGTGTTGTCTATCTGGACATTAGTAAAATCCATTGACTCATTTCCCACAGCATTTCCTGGAGAAACTGGCAGGTCATGGCTTGGCTATAAATACACGTAGAAGTAGTGCTTAGGCAAATAGTTTAGTGGAGTTGCCAGTTTGACTTGATGACCCTAAAGGCCTTCTCAAAGGTAAATGATTCTACAAATCTGTGATTCTCTGATTCCATGATAACAGAAGAGACATCATGGTATTCAAAAGCATTTGGGAAGAAGATGCTGAACAATAAATGTGGCATGGACTATTAAAATTCGCTTCATACTTACATGGTAACTGACAAAGGCCTATCTTGTAGCTATAGGGCAGCACATTAGACAGACAAAATGCATGAAGTTTTGCCTTGCTGAACAGCACTTCAGACATCATTTTGTATACTGATAACTCTGAATATTTATAGATACTTCCTGGTGAATCCTGTAAAGTATTAATTTTGGCCAAAAAGGGATTTGAGGACATTGTGGACATTGATAATTCCAGGAGTAAGACATTAGAAAAACTTATATTGATCTTAATTAGCAATTTACTATTGGTTTTTACCAACCGATGTAATGGATTTGATCTTCCTGTGGCTTATAATAGGCCCATGGCTTCTTAAGGCTCCTCTTTCCTGAGAAAAAAAGAACTGAAGACATTAGGAATTCTGTGGAGCAAGCCTCTGAAGCTCAGGTTTGTTTACGTCCTTCTATCAGAAGATCCATTAATTTTCCTCTCAGGTGTAAAAATTGCTGACTCTTGTGCTGATTTTTTTTTAGGCTAAGATCTGCTCTCTTGTTTTTTGCTTCTGAGTGGGTATTTGTTCTCAGCACACTCGCTTTTCTAAATGGCTCATCATAGAGTCACTTTTGTTTTCTTGTAATGAAGGGTAAAGGCAGGAGGTAGAGATGGCAATCCTGTTTCATAGTACTTCTGAAGCCAGGTAATGAAAAAAAAAAGTATCTGAGAAATCTTTTCTATTTCAATAGTCATTCACTGTTTTTTCAAGAAATTAAGTTGGATGGGTAAATTTATTGTGTTGGGAAAAATAAGTCTAAAAATCACCACTGAAGGTGATCTATAGCCAGAGGTATAATTTGCCCCAGCTTGCCTGGGGCCACTGAAATGACTTTGTCTGCCTGGCACGATTATTATCTTGCCTTGGTGTGAGGAATAGCTGTGTTTAAAAATGCATCTAATTGCTGTTAAGTGTCCAGAACAGTAATGCAGCACTGGCCGGTGTTGCTGTGAGCTTCTCTAGCTCTCCTCTGTTTTCTTGTTAGAAAGCATTTTTTCCGTTTTGGGTTGGTACATTTGGGCACCTTTACCTGGTGCATGTACAACTCAAAAGTGAAAAGCAGTCTGACTTAAGGAGAGGCAGCTGTGTTTAGTTGAAAGTAGGCCTTGACTTTGTTAGGCAGCTGACCACCAGGATTATGGATGGTGAGGAGCTCACAGCAAGGATTGCAGAGGAAGGATTACAGCACAGAGCCTTGTATCCCCTGGGCCTGATTTGGATGTGGGGTGCTGCAACAGCAATACAACTTCTCTAATGTTGTTTGAGGAGTACTGTATAGTCTATTAATTAGATCACTGAGAGTAAACTGTGTTATTAGACAAGGTTTAACCATGAAAGAATGGTTTTGTTTCATCCTATTTGTGTGAAGATGAAAATATTTCTATGATGAAAATGGTTATGAAGTATGCAATCCAGAATATATTTTGCAAATATATTTTTTTGCTTTATTTATTTTTAATTGTTGTTTGTTTGCTGCAGCATTTTCCTTTTCAGAAGGATGACAATCTATATGCACTTTTGTATCCCAAGACTGGCATTACCTATGAAATTCTCCCCACCCTCCCTGCTTCTGTTGCCAAAGTACTTTCTGCTGATCCTCCACTCACTTTACCTGCAAGTGTGTGCAAAGAAACAACAGCTTAGTGAATCTTGCTGCTTCTTGGTAAATCTGTAAAACATGAGCTTCATTTCCAGTCCTGTAAAGGATTTTCATTTTTGTTCTCCCAGCAATGATTAGGCAATGGGAAATCACTGGACAATAGAAGTCTTCTGTCCCACTGTTAGTTCTGCTCTTCATTATGAAGTCTTTTTAATTAACTCTTTTGTTGTGTCTCAATTAGTACACATTTTTCAGCTTGCCTGGTTGCTTCTGTTACATGTCTCTGAAGATACAACAGTAAAACTTCATAATCACTTTACTTGACTTACTCATTCTTCTATGTTAAGAAAAAATGTACCACCATGGATAGTTTAAAGAGGGAAAGATCATGTTGACATCCATGTCAAATTCATTTCACTGGGATCTTTTCTGAGGACTCTGTCGTGGTAAAATATCCTCATTATTGGAAATTTAGCAATGGACTATGTGCCTTTTGAAGGTCACTTGTAGCCAGGATCTTCCTACTCTCAGGGGACGGATCAAGACTGTGAACACAGGAGCTGTTTTTGAGGAGATGAAGCTAGTTCCAGTTGAAATAAGCCTTTTCCAGCTGAGGATGGGCACCATTCTCAGCACCCCAATTAGCAGCTGACAGTGTAAAAGACTCATGTTTCTGGCAGAGGAGGGATCCCCTGCTGCTCTGTGAGCTTCATGCAGACCTCCCCTATCATTCCAAAATTTTTCAGCTGCTGTGAATTGTCCCAGAAATGCAGTTCAAACCGAGCCTCCACCAGCATTATTTCATGAGTGTAGAAAGAGCATGGCACAATAGTAAAATTAAATTTCTTTCATGAAAATCTGTCCTCTCATCTTCCTTACTTACTGATGATGTAGTTATCATGGTGTGTGCTGCTGACAAGATCACTATGAGAGCTCTGTACATGAGCTAATACACAGCAACTGACTTAGAAATACAGTTCTGAAATCACATCTACATATTTGTGATGAATAATATTACCACTGAGTCTAGGTCCTTCTGTCAGTTATTCGATGTAGGAGCATCTTGAAATAGCTAAATAGGATTTAGAATAGCAGAAGAATTGAGAGACTCTGAATTTTCTTTTAAATTTCATAATTATTGATATTTGGCTTCTTCTACAATGGAATGGTTCTATTGTTTGAGGGGAAAAGCCCAGAGACATTATTACTTGATCTTCATTGAGAGACTCTTTTTTGTGCAGGTACTGACAAGCTGATCATTTAAAAGCAACATTTACATATGCTAGAATTCAAGGGAATTTGGTGTGTTATCAGATCTGAGGAAAATAAAATACATAAATATGCCTAATTATTTTTCATGAAACAGACTTCTTGGTAAAATAATTTCCTTTTAGGTTTAACCAGGTACAGTATTTAGGAAAGTGGCATGATTAACGTAGCCATCCTACAGTTTTATTTTCTTTTTAAAATTTTTTTTGAAAGAATTATTTTCAGCTCATGCTAATCTAGTTCTAATGAATATGAATTAAATTTAGTTAGCTGAAGGAAGGATGCAACTATACTGGCTTTGGAACAGAACTGTGAAAAAAATAAACACCTGAATAGCAGGTACTTGCAGAGCAGCAGCTTCCAAACCAGTGTAGCTTGCAGCTGTGTAGAAACACATGCTGTATTGTGTGCCATTCAGCAATTTCTAAAAATACAGGCTTTGGACCTGCTGTTAATCTCTGTTAAAAATGCTGAAAAAATCTGCCTAAACATTTAAAATGATATGTACTGTATATGAGGTTAAACCGGTTTTATAATAATATGCGCACTGTGATGATCTGGGCAATGCTTTAGAAGAAAATTATCCAAAATGATCCATCAGCCTGTTTTTTAGATAATTGCACACATTTTTCTAGTTAGTGTGGAGTAGTTCATTGGAGTTTTTCTGGCAATGCTTGTATGTTCAGAAGGGGTAAATGGAAGCTGCTAAATCCTTAAAGGTTGAAGTGCAACATGTGACAAATATTATCTCTGTCCTCCCACAACTATTTAATTATGAACACTAAGTATTGGAAAGGAGGATAAAGCTACTTCACTATTCTGTTAACATCCCACTTCTTCTTAGTATAGGAAAAAGAGAAAAGTGTAGGCAACTGAAACCAATGTTTCATTATGTGTCTTAAGGGGAAATGACACTGGGGGCTTGTAATTGTGCTCTCATGGTTGAGTCCTTGGCTACAGCTATAGGCTGTAATTCCACTATTTCCAGTACTAGAAAGAAAAGAAGGTAAAGAAAAGAATAAAATTACTCTTAGGGAGCTGGCAGATAGGTTTGTGGTTTTTTTTTTTTTTTTTTTTTTTCCATTTACAGATTTCTTTAGTTGTGCAAGTATAGTTGGAAGGTAAGGAAGTAAAAAATCCAGTGGAGCAGATTACGTTTTCCTTGGGGGTAAGGTAGTGCTCCCATGAGATTTTGGGGGAAAAATCCAAGAATTAGGTCATCAACCAACATGCAAGCAGACCCAAACCTACTGTGCTGACTGTCTCTGTATTTTTCTTATAATTCTACAGTGTCTGAATAGGATGAGGAGAAATACTCAAGGATCCAAAATACTTTCTTGTAGTCATAAGATTTCAACTGGTGTCTGCAGATGAAGAAATAGCAATAAATTTCAGTATCCACTGCATGTGTATCTTTTCAATGTAGAGATATGTAGTTTGAAACCTTGCCTAGAAGGCTAAGGCAAACTTCTAGGTATTAATATCCTAAAATTTTGAAGTGAGAGCAGCTCACATGGGTCTAATTGAAAATTTAGAATCCAGTGGGTTTGTTTGTTTTTTTTTTTTTCAATGTTCTTATTTATGCTTCTCAAATAAATATTTCTGAAAATCTTAACAATGTTGTCATGAAGCAGAACTCTGATATTAAGTTAATTTGATGATATACCAGTGAATTTTGTTTCCAGGATTTCAGAACTGAAATGCATGACATATAGTTCCCAAATCTCACCAATTAATTACTTGGTTAAAAAAACCAAACCAAAACACAACCTTAATCAAAAAACCTTAAAGCTGCAAATAACTGCAGCTTTGAGTCCGTAGCTAACAGGTTTTGAAGCTTAAAATACAGAAGCATGTAGAAAATAGTAATTTTGGAGGCAAAAGCTTTTGTTTCCTATATAAGTAAAAAGTTTGAGCAGAACTTTTATAAGATAGAAATACCTTAGAATTATGATGAGATGCCATTGAGCTGAGAACTTAATCCTAAGTAGCTAAAATGCTAAGTGGAGCTGCTATAATTATAGTAGGTGGGATTCCATTTGGTCTCTCTCCTACACAGCAATGAAGAGGTGACATAATCTTCTGATGCCTCTAGCTTATCAGGAATTTAAAGAAAGAGAAGTCAGTAAATTAAAAAAAAAAAAAAAAAAGGTGGATGTAGGGGTTTACTTCAGCTATTCATGATCTGCATGCAATCTATATTGAGTAATGAGGTATAAATCCCAATGGGCAAATAGATACAATGGCTGCCCTTGCCCTGTTTAAATTTGGAGATTGTCAGTCTGAGGAATTTTCTGCATCTGGAGTAGAAGAACTGTAAAATGGTGGAGACTTTTGAACAGGTAGAAAGTTTTGCAAGCGAATATAATCAAGGCACTTGAGATCACAAGTTTAATAAATCAACAGCAACTCTTTTTATCTAAACAAAAGAGAAAGCTCAAAGCCATTTGTTTTGAGTAAGTACTTACAAAACTGTACATATTGCTTCTTCAGGGATTAATTGAAATACTCGGGTTCATAGAATTCCTTCAGTTTTGTTTACATATGCGACATGTACACGTATAATACCTGAACAAATAATTTGCAAGATCTCCTTAATTTCCATGACAACTACTTCAGGAGTCAAACTTACAGGATCAGTCGTTCTGGCAACACCAAGCAAAATGACAGAGAAAATAATTACTTAAGAAAGATAAGTAGTTTAAAAAATTTTAGGTATCAACCATTTGTTTTTTGACCATGACTGTAAAAGCATGTCAGATCAATTGTGCATCTGTTTCCTGACTCTGAGAATGGCCAATATAAGTGCTTGGAAAAGAGTGCAAAAGTAGGCCAAAAATATAGGGGTTTTTATTGTCAAATTCCTTATGGATTTTTTACATGTATTTTTTCTGCTGAAGGACAGAGGTCAGTTGTGCTGTACATGGCACTTAACAGCTAATCCCTATTTCCCTGGTACAGGTGAAGAGCTGGTCATCTGTGTTTAGCTTATGTTTACTCAGTGTGCCATCCATTTTCTCTGGGAACATAGGTATTTTTAGCTTGATCTGATCTGAATTAACAAGCAGTAGTAGCAGAGTAAAAGTGATTACCTTGACAAATCTTTATTTGCAACAGGCTAAGAAAAAACAGAGAATTTTAACTGCTGCAAATTTTGGTCATAAGCATATTGTCCAGAATAAGGCAGTAGTCAAAGGAGATCAAAATATTTTGATATGTATATATATATGTAGGTTTTAATATCTTTTTCCGTGTCTGTGCGTTAGTCAGTGTATAATACCAGCTTAATAAGAGACCCAGTGATAGAATAAACAGTGATAGATTTTACACAAAGTGTATGATCTTCCCAAGATCTAAATAGATGCGTAAGAAGTAAAAATGTTAGGATATATTGGCAGAATGGGTTAAGTGCATAAGGGTCTCCATTTGCTGCAATTATTTATCTGAGACAAAAGTGGAAATAGAGGATAAAAGTATCCTATCTGCCAAGTTCCATGGAAGGCACAGTCTGCGACGCTCACAAAAAGATAGCAAGAACTGGTTTTTGCAGTATAGATCATGTGTGACCAATGCCCACACAGTTCTTGTGCTGTTACACTGCAGT
Organism: Zosterops lateralis; assembly: GCF_965231275.1. Lineage (NCBI taxonomy): Eukaryota > Metazoa > Chordata > Aves > Passeriformes > Zosteropidae > Zosterops > Zosterops lateralis. Next base: position 39,015,968 of record NC_139766.1, read on the forward strand.
AGAAAGCTGTGAAAATGAGTAACACTAACAAAAATCATGTATTGATTAAAAGGAAATGACAAACCTTTCAGCCTAATCTTTGCTTGCCTTGTAGTGGTAGCCAGTGGATCTACCTGTGTAGTATAGTGATTTATTGGTACAGGCACAACATGTAGGAGCTCTAGCAGAGACCATGCAAAAGCAAGGAAGTTTACTCACACAGTGTTTCCAAAACACATGGGAAATACTGAATTTGGGTGAAAATCTATTCTTTTTGTCCTGTTAGTTTCCTTGTATGGGCTGAAGTGACCAACCTGAGACCTCATTATGTCCTGCTCACCCAATTATTTGGCATTATCTAAATTGCATGTTTCACTGGTTACTTAATAGTCTATAAAATGATGACATTGACATTTCCTGCAGATGTTACATGTTGTGGTTTTTTAACCTCTGCAGCCCAGTTTATTATCAATGTTTACAGCTTCTGAGTTGCTGCAGTTCTACTCTGTTGCTCTCTGTAATAGCTGCACAGGTATATAACACACTCTGTAACCAGGAAAGTCTTGTTTAGTTTAGGCTTATGAATGTTGTGCTCCACCTTTGCTTTCCTGTTGTTAAATATTTGTACTGTGTTTCATGTTGTTAAATATGTGTACTGTGTTACTGTATTTCAACTGATTCTGGTTCATTAAGCCTTGCTGGCCCATATGCTGCTGCAATGTCCACTCATGTATGAGTTCCCCAGGAGCTGGGAGGGAAGATGCTGTTAGTGCTACAACCTCAACTGGTTTTGTAGAAGTGGGGGATTCACATTTGCAGGTGTTCTCTACAGGCTGACTGCGCCAAATGGAAAAAGGAACTAAACTAAAGACAGCTGGCAAGTAATGCTTTTGTTTCTTGGTTAGGGATGTTGATTATAACTGCTTAGTGGCAATAGAAATTACTAATTAATGGGGCTGGATAATTAAGAGGGGAAAGGAAACAACAAGTTTTACACGGATTCATATAGTTTGTAACATTGAAGAGCAATATGCTTTCATTGTGTATATGTGGTGGGAGAGGAGGGGGCAAACAAAATCTGTCATAAAGGCAGCTCCCAAATACTTTTTGTCTTTGGAAAGGCTAGAAGGAAGTATTCCTGGTATCTATAGAATTCTGTGACAGAGTGTGTTTGAAATGCGTCATCTACCCCAAGATAAAAAAAAAAATATTATCCAACTATATTTTGTTTTCAGTGTTTTGACTTCACAAGCATTTTTTATGGCCCGACCGTATGCCAGACGTGAGCGCTTATAGCATTAAACATCTGACCAAAACACCATTGAACTTAAACTCCCTGTTCTTCTAGTCTCCTCAGTAACCAGAGAAGACCTTGTGATCCAGTCCTTGTAGCCCTTGAACTGATCCAGACCTAAAAATGCTTCCCAAAATTTTCTTTAATTTTTACTGAATTCTGTTTCCTGACATTGACCTTCATTTGCTCTGTTTGTTCCAAACCTAATTTAGTCTGTTTAAGCAATAACAATTGAGGCAATTTCAGGGGATTAATGACTGATTGAGAGGGTTGATGGCCTGAGGCAATGACTCAGGGCTATTAACTTCATCTACAGAAAATGTATCAGGAAATGTTTTAGACTGAAGTTGTTGCTTGTCAGTCTGCAGCTGTGCCTGAATTGAGGGAGGGTCACTCTATGGCAAAAAAAAATTGCCTATAAAGTCTGAATGGGTTTATTAAAAGATACTATTACAATTTTGTTTTATAGTAGCTCTAAAAGGCCTGAACTAAAATGGAAATAAGACAGGAAAGTGGAAAAGCTTGTTCTTCAGTGTGCTGTGTAAAAACAAGGTAATGGACAGTTCCACTCAAGAAGCTTTTATTACCTTTCTGAAAAAATAAGAATGTATTATAGAGCTTCTAAAAGCAGGTGATTTGTTTCTCCTGTAATTTTAAATATTGTTCTATTCAAAAGTAATCCAAAACGGATCTCTAAATCAGAATTGTCTTACAAAAGTATTTGATATTCATGACCTTTTCAAATTATGTTTCTAAGTTCTGAAATATTAGTAGAGAGATATTCAAATGCATGAGAATTAGACACATTGATTATGTGTGTAATCAGTGTATGTGTCATAGGCACTGAATTTTTTTCCTGTAAAAGTGCTTGAAGTAAGGTTGTGTCCTTACTTCAATTTACAGATGTTTGAATGACCTGGCAGAGGTGAAAGAAGTTACCTGCAGAGCAATAGAGAATACTCACCCTTGGAGCTTTCCAAATCTTGGCTGGATAAGACCCTGAGCAACCTGCTCTTACCTCAGAAGTGGCTCTGCTTTGAACAGAGGCTTGGGTGAGATGGTTTCCAAAATTATCTTCCAACCTGCATTGTTTCATGATTCTTTGCTTCTATGTATATGTAACAAAGCCAAGACTGGAAATTTAATCCTGTTGGTCCAACAGGACTTTTAACAAAATACTATATAAATATCATAATAATCTTCCTTAAATCTCTGACTTCCAGTGAGATATGGGCTTCTAGGTTTTAGCACATTTTGAAATCCTTCCCTTAGGTGCTTTGCCTCTTTTATAAGCTAAAGAAATACATGCAAAACTAAAGTTAGTGGTTATGCTGATGTTTTTGCTTTGCTGGTTTTCACAGTTAATATTGGCATCCTAGTTTAGTTTCAAAATTTATCTTCACTGCAGAATCTCTTTTGGGACAAATTCCTGTATTTGATAGTTGATCATGGGGAAAAAAAGTTAAAAGTTATGCTTAAAATCGTTGCTTCCCTCGTGTAATATCTTTATAATACTGGGTTTTCTGTGAAGCCTGTTACTTTTGATCTGAGATAGGTGTTACAGCTAGGAAATATTTTCAAAAAGTGGGCACAAGGATTAGATTAAAACTTGATTTGAGCCTGTACATTTTGCTTTGATTTTCATTTTTTGTTCTTCACTTCTCTTTTTGACTATATTTGAAAAGAGACAACAATATTAGGAATAGGTATCTCATATGAAATTGCCATAAATATCTATAGCAAAGATTTTTATGCCTGGGTTTTTAACTAGTATTGCATCCAACTTGGGTGAATACAGGTCACTCACCTGTTCACTGCTTGCCCAAATCAAAGCCTCAGCTGACAGCTTTTGCCAGGTGTTCAAGAGATATAAAAGTGACAGTTGTTATGCATCTTTCCTCCCTTGCTAATACATACTTAAACAAATGGAGAAATGTATTACATCAATATTTTGAATTTTCTACTTTTAGAATTTGCATTGTTTCAGACTTCGAAATGCATTATCAACATTTTTAGTGTAATTTTCCTTTTCTTATTGAATAAGAAAAGACTATATATTGAACATCAAGCAATGGAAATAGTCCTCTCCTGACAGCACAGACTTATTTGAAAGAATCATGGATTTTTTTTGCCCATGTTTTTTTGAGAGTCTTAAAACTCCTTAACGATATATATGAGCAGCAAAGAACAGAGAGCTGGTCCATATACCATCTAGGGTTTTTTTAGAACTAAACCACTGCATTGAGTTAAAAAAGTAGATACAGAAATCTATGAGAAGTGATACAAAGTTGGTGGATTAATCTTTATTTCTGACCCAAAAATGCTTTGAGGGGCCTATTAAAGTAGGGAAGCTCTTACTAGTTTTTTGGTGTATCTTCAATATTTAGCAGCTCAGCCTAATCCTGAAAGATTATGTAGTGGGGGATGAGGGGCATTCAGTGATTTTTGTCTCTTTTATTCCTTTGTTGGTTTCAGCTGTAGCAATGTGTGTCACACCAAGCTGTAAGATGTATTTCTATATGGGATTTACTGAAGAACTGACAAATTCAATATAGTTATAGATGAGAACATTATTTTGTGTCATCTCTCCAAACACCACCTGCATGTATTTTAGTGTCAGTGTGGAACACAAAGAAAGCTGATAATATTTAACTAAATTTTACTATAATCAACAAATGGGAATTTTACAGTACACTGCCTTTGTGTCTGATACACCTGATCATTCTGCTTTCCATTCTGACATTCTTTATCCTAAATCTCCTGGAGTCGTTCTTTATTCTCATATCAACTCGGTAACTTCAGGTTTAATTCTACAGGTCCTTCTGTGAGCACACAAGGACTGGAAGTTCTGGCCCTGCTGGGGTATGGAATGGTATCTGTGTTTTGCAGAGATCATGCTTGGTTTCGTTGTGCAGACGTTGAATGAAGGTATATCTCTTGAGAGATTTATATATCTTGAGGTATTTCTCTTGAGAGATATTGTTTTCTAGTTTCACCGCTTCTCTGACTACTCTCATGAGAATCTCAGGCTATTGTCATTGTATTGTATTGTTGCCATTGTACCTGCATAACAGCATATAATAATGAGTTTTGACTGTATTGCTTGGAAAGTTTCTTTTTCTGGTTTCATTTATGCCAGGCGATGGCAGTAAAGGACCTTTGCTCTTTCAGCATTTGCTATGAAGTACAGAAAACATTCAGACTCCTAGCCTGCCTCCAAGGGAGAGACTCACTTCTTTCATTCCTGTTGCCTCCTTGCAGCTTGCTATGACATCCATTGCAAGATGGAAAAAACAGCATGGTTTGGATTTTAGGCTGTCTAGTTTTTTTGTCCTTAATAAATTATAAATGCTGTATCTGTTTTTCACTTTTATTTCTCTGTATTGGCCTTCTCACACTGTATATTCTAGTATAATCTTTCAATGTATTCCATATAGTGCAAGCTGTAGTGTTTTGGGGCTGAAGATGTTTAAAACTGCCCCTAGAAGTGTAGCATAGATTGCATGTTAAGGGACAGAGAATGTCCCAATGAAGCTGTTTATCTGGGATTTGTCACTCAGGCAGATGGTAACATAGCCATGTTGTATCAAAAACATTTTCAAGATGAGAAGCCTTACAGTGACTCTGGAGTGTACCTGCTGGAAATGGAGCAAGTCAGCCATTCACAACTAATGTGTTATTGATGGTCTAAATTAAGGGAGGGGAAAAAAAGGGGCAGACCAGAAAAGACAAATTAATTCAGGTTGGCCTTGAAACTTCTTTTCTTAAACTTGTATTTAGTAAGCATAGGACAGGATAGAAAAGTGATTAGCTTACCACTTCTCAAACAAGCGACAACCATGGCTGTTAATAAAGAATGTGCTTTGCCAGTGGCTTTGATTAGCGTTCTCATGCCATCAGTGGGGGAAGTGAGATAAATGTTTTTCTTGCGGCAAAAAACCCCATCTGAAACTGAGTGTAGCATAAGATCATCAGTGCTGTAATGAGAACAGTCTCATGTTTTAATTCAGACATGGAATGAATTGTAGGAATTAATCTAATGCACTCTGGTCACAACAGAGTCAGGCTACTTTTGTTCATGTTTTTCTCCTGAAGAGACATTTCATAAAATTGCTGTGCAGCCACCAGACACTGGACTAGTCCATTAAGGTCTCTCCTTTTTTCATATTAAAGTGATGTTATTATCTATGCTTATAGTAGAAAGTCATATGGGAAGCTGCTACTTTCTTACGCTTGTGTTTGGTTGTGTTAGATCTCAGCTGAGGTTGTGTTAGATCAAAGCTGAGGCTTTGATTTGAGCAAGCAGTACAAGCATTCAGCTTGTGCTACTCCAGTTTTTCAGGTTGTGTTTTATTTTTATTTTTTTTTTTCCCTAGCATATTCCTGCTTTCCTTTGTACCTTTGTCAACTCTAGCCAGTAGTCAAATTCTTTAGTACATATCTACTCCTCCAGCCCAGGCCATGAGTGGAAATATTAAAGAAGAGTGTTCCCTAAAACAACCTACTAGGAACTCCTGCAGCAACATTTTTCTAGACTGAAAATTTGCATTTTGACCTGGCTGATTGATGTGACTAATGTAGCCACCTTGACCTTGTGCAGTGAAAAAGCTCAATATGCATGTCACAGAATTTCAAAACAATTATTGAAAAAAAATCAAAATCTGTTCTTTAACAAGAGATTAATTACTGATGCACAGTGTCGAGGAGCAGCAGGGGCTGCTGAGTGTGATAGTGTGACCAGCTGAGGACTGAGATCAAGCAAGCAGGGCAGACCAGAGCTCACAGACAAGCTTAAGCAACAGCTGGGACTTCCTGTTGGGTTTGTGCTGATAAGGCAGACAGGAGGTCAGGCTGGAAAGTCAGTCCACAGGTCAGGGTTGGGGACCCGTGGGTTGCGTGGTAGAGCTGTGAGCTGGTACTCCTCTATGGCTGCCACCCAGGGCTGAGATGAAGTGGACTTTGAAGCCTGAAATGTGGGAGCTGACTCCAGAAAAAAAATTTGGCCAGGGCCATTAAGATGTTTAGATGTCAGGTCTCTGGTGTACATTTAGTTGCTGAGGTTGGACTTGGTGATCCTGAAAGTGTTTTCCAGCCTTACTGATTCCATGATTTCATGATTCTAATTGAAGATGTGAAAAAAATATATATTTGCATAATGTGAGATTTTCTGTCTGTGGAAAAGTTTCTTAGATAAAATACCTATAGATGAAGAGCGTGTTTGGGGCTATAACTTAATATGGCACAAAGTAATTCTTCATGGTGCAGTCTTTTAATCCCTGTATGTTTCAGAATGAGGAGAGGGAGAAATAAGGAATTACAAACTGATTTCTTGTTCTGAGTACATTAAGGGTTGAAGGCATCTGTTTACATCTGGTTTTTAATTTGCAGTATAAGATTTCCTCAGTAGCTAAATGCCCAGGCTGTGTGTACTTACACTTACACTTACACGAATGAGTTAGGCATACCCAGGAATGTTTCTGAGCACTGATACCAAGTCATTGACGTGGAGTAGCCTGCACTGCTACTTTTAAACTTTCTTAGAAAGATGAGGCTACCAGCCGCTAGAAAACTGCAGATATTGTGATGGTCGCCATCCCGTGCTAGTGTCTGAACTGTGTCCAGGCCAGGAATAATTTTGAAGATTTCTGGTTAATGCTAGGACTGCCTTTAAAAGTTTAGAAGATGAGTAGTGTGGGCTGCTTTGTTTTACAGGCATATACAGACATTTAGTACCTTTTAGCTTTTGAAGGTCATGAACAAGACAGTTACATGTAAACAGAGGAAGCGAATCAGCTAGACAGGAAACTCATGATTGCTTGGAATGTCAGCTAAATTCTTGGGAAAATATTCAGTTTCTTCACCTGAAATTTTGAAAGCATATAGTTCTGATGTGGGAACAGCAATAAAAGGTGATGTGAAAAGGATGCTGTACTGCCAAAATGGCAATATCATCTACAGACAGAGACTCTTCTCCAGTTTGTTGTTGCAAAAATGCCCATTAAATAATTGCTTAGTTAATAAGCTTTTTCTTTTTCAGTGTTGGTTAAAGCCTCCTGATATTGAAGAACTGTGTAGAGAATTGTACAGATTATGGGTTTGGCAGAGTGGTGTAGGTTTTCAATTACAGATATCAACATAAATCTGGTGATTATTTTTTTATTCAGCCTGTAATAATATAGGAAGACAAGTCAAATACTATACTTTGGAATTGTTTGCTTTGAGGTCAGTGAGATGCAAGATCTTCAGCTGCAGGAAGTTCATTGTTTTGGATTAATAGAAGAAGGTGGAAAGCAGACTATCACAAAAGTTTAAGCTCAAATATTTTTATAGTGCTACTTTTCTTTGATCATTGTTCCGTCAAAAGAACCTGCAAAATGTGTATAGATTTCAACAAAGCATTTTGTGGGCCTGAAAGATTTTAGCCTGCTAGCAGCTGCTAACTTTTTCCCAAGGAAAAACTTCTCAAGTAAGTTTCTTCTCAAAAAATCTTGGCAAACAACTATCCTTTCTTAAAATGGCTTTTCCCTGGTGGTGTAGTAGTTAAGATTCAGTGCTCTCACCACCGCAACCTGGGTTCAATTCCTGGACAGAAAACCAGCAAAATGCCACCTAGAGAAAGACTGTACACTTTTAAAATGTACTGCTCAATGTATACTTGCAATATGCTGGCTGATCCTCAAGAAATTGTGGAGAGCAGGAGGAAAAGAACCTGGACTGTGCACAAAAGGAACTAAAGGATGATGTAGTTAAACAGTAAATCTAATGGTACAAAGGACAAGAGAAACACTTAAGGATTAACAGTTAGGATTGGTAGTAGGACTAACAGTTCTTATTAATATCCAGAACAGATGGAGTTTAACTGAAATGAGTAAAAAGAAGCAATAATGGTCTTACAGAAAAACAATATTTGTCTCATCGGTAAAGTTAAAAAAGTGTTTATTTTCTCATGGCTGTACTCCTCTGTGGTCCCCCATGTTTCTTCACTTCTCGAGCCTCTGCTGTTGCACCAGGTCTGTGCTTTTCTGTATTATTATTATCCATAAATGTCTCATTCTACATGAAATTCCTTGTTATTTCTATCTGTATAAAACTATAAGTGTATTGTAGAAGATAATACAGATTAAAAATTTGCCCTAGAACCTGAGCATTTAGGAAAAAATGCTGTTAGTGCTTATAAAGTAAAAAGAAGTTGCAGCAGGTCAAGAAAAGGTTAAATAGATAAAGCTGGACAAGGCTCAGTCCTGATGCCTTGCAAATTCAGTATGCAACATACAGTCCATTTTTACAGGGCAACAGAGTTACCCACCTCACCTTCATCCTGAACATGCGAGTTCATGTTGTAACAAGGTCTTTACACAGCAGTTATTATCTCAGGAACCAGGGTGTGGGGGAGGCAGGTGTTGAACTTTTTTTGCTGTAGGGAAGAAATATGTTAATTTTCCATCACTTTTGTCACTTGCACAATATAATCAATCCGTAGGCCCTGTGGACACCTTTAGGAGATCTGTTTTGTTTCAGTCTGTCCTTGCTATCCTACTGAGATTGTTTAAACCTGTCAAACTTGGTAGCACACTTAGGCAACATTCTTTTATTGCATCTATTCTGAATTTGACTCTTGTTCTGTGGGGAGTGGAGTGCAACTGCCAACAGTCATTTTATTTGTCACCTTGAACAACCATCAGGAAAATGGAACTGTGTCTGTATATGATGAGCTAGAAGGTATTTAGTCACCCTTAAGCTATTCATTGCTAAGTCCACCAAGACCAAAATTGTACTGTTCCTCTAAATGATAGAGACATCTAATGCAATAACTCAGAATGTATTAACTGACTAAATGCATGCCATTAATTTTCTGTGTTAATTTGGCTTTAGACAAAAAGTAATCAAAGGCAGAGAGAAACGTCATATTATAGAAGCAGTGGAACATGTTTGGAAATGCTTCAGAGCTTCATGATTCATTTTTATCTGGTGGTATCTTGGTAATTCTTCTGAGTATTCTTGGCAAAAATGTGTAATAGAGATACAGTACTCTGAACAGTAGATACCTACAATGGTACACTGAAAGTTCGTCTCTTCAGTATGGCAAATTCCCTCAGAAATTTATGATAACCCTCACCAGAATGCTAGTGGTCAGATTACTATAACCTGAACAATTACAGACTATCATACTACTTTATCTTCCTGCTCATCAGGATTTTTTAATTGGCTGTGTCAGCTTTAAATTCAAAGAATGAAATTTCTGCATTCTGTGAACAGTTTACAGAGGCTATTTATTAAATGCTTAGTTAAAAATTTCTTCTGTTCTGTGTCAAACCCCAAAGAAGGAGAATACTAACAATATGGTAGGGATTTTTTTGGACTGTAATATTTTCTTAAAGGCACTTACTTTTTTTGTGTCAGGAGTCACTGTATTTTGAGCCAAGGCATGGCTATGCAAAGCTTGTTTCAGCTGTATATAAATTAAATAAAAATGAAAACAGCTTGAGCTGCCTGTCCTGAATGGCAAGCCTGTCTTGGAGATCTGATTCCAAATAACTCTTATAAATTTTCTATTATAAGTCCCAGGGTCTGATTTAGTTGCTAATTTCTGTACCCACAGTCAGTTGAGTAGGAGCACATAAATCTTACTGCTTTTAGGGTCTTTACTGACCTTATTGTACTGTAATAACAGCAGGCCTGATAAGTACTTACAATCAAACTAGACAAAGCAGAGCCAACAATGAGAAAAAGAAGCATCATACCAAAAAAATCAGCATCTGGGGAGTAGCAGATACCTTTCTAGTGTTAACAAGTTTAGAGGGCATGTCGAATAAGAGAATTTAAATAAGAGGAAGAGGTAACAGAAGCACTGAACCTTTGAAAAAAGAAAACTGAAGTGAGAAATGGCAGGCTACAGATGTGACCGTCTGCATGGAGAAATTTCTCTGACTATATGAATGTCCAGAATTTTAATGTTACTCTTTCTCTTTTTGGTTTCTCTGTACAGCCTTCTTCCAAAATTACCTGTTTGGGTGAGAGAAAAACACTTAAGCATCACAATAGTGATATAAAGTAACAGAAAATTGAGTAACTAAGATCTACAGTTTTGCCAAGACTGGTTGAGTGAAGACTCTTAAAAATGTTTTGCCTCAATGCACCTCAATATAAGGCCTGTTTTTCATAGGATTACAAAACTTGTACAGTTCTTCCTCTTTTTAGAATTTCGACTGTGATCTAAATTCTAGATTTAGCTACACAGATACATCAGCTGCAACTTTCCATTCTTCTTATCTACCCAGGAGCAGCTCTGCTAAATTGCTTCCATGTCCTTTGTGATGGTCTTTTATCATCACATTGTTAGTTCCATGATCAATTTCTTTGGAGTTTTTTTGTTTCCCAACAGCCTTTGGAAAGAAAAAAATCACCTTTTGTTAAACTCTCTCAAAGCAGTAGTAGAGGGAGAGATGCTTATGGATAGAGACATCTGTGTATCCTGACAAAATATAGAATGACGATGCTTCCCTTTCTGTTTTTCAAACAGTTTTTAGAAGTCCAGTTTCATATTTCCACCAGCATGTCAAAGAGTGGGCAGCAGGCGGTGTCTCAGAGGAATTCACATAAATATATGATGCAGAGTAGAACACTTTCTCCAGAAGAAGAGACTGACATCATTGAGAAATCATCATTGACAAGAAAACCTGGTGAGTCAGTACTTCCAGGTCAACTCAACTCTTCAGCGGGACATCTTGTCTAACATTCACTCCTAAGTCCTTGTAACCAAACAAGGTGAGACCTGAGAGTAGAAGGAGGCCAGCCTGGGAAATGAGTTACAAGAGAGAAATTCAGCTTATGCTGTGATGATATGTGTGCAGCATAAGTGACAGTTATAGAGAAAGATTTGTTGAAAGATGATCTTTTCCTAGTACAGTTTCTGAGAGATAGGGTAGCTTGATATTTGAAGTGGTGATAAGGAGAAAGAATACACTTTATGTTTTTAAAAGCAGGTCTAACTATAACTGCAGTGAATTGCCTAGGGGCTGGAATCCTTAGGCCTACTGTAAACATGAAATCAGTGTTGTGTTATTTTTAGACAGCTTGAAAGACACCTGTATCAAAAATGTGCTTGTTCACACTGGTCATTTCATACTATCTTATGATAATGGTTATTTGTGTCTTATGAGAATATCAGTGTTTTGAGTGAAATCTTTTATTCAAATGTCAATATTGGCTGAAATAATGACTTCTGGGACCTATCTGTACATAGCCGTGTTCACACTCTTATTTTGGGATATGAAAATTAAAACCTAGCTGAGTGTGTCAGCCTCTGCCTGTCGCCCAGTATTTACTCACAATCTCTGTTTAGCTGCCTCTTCTTAGCTCTCTTTGCAGCTGATGCCGTACAAGAATGATGATGTTTCAGCTGTTCTAGTGAGGAATGATCCCTTTATGTTTGAGCTCCTAGAAGGCTTTAGTCTTGGCAGGAAAACAAGATTTGATTCAAAATGGGAACTGAAGCTACTTTTTATGTCTTGATTCTTTTTTCCCCCATGATAAGACCTGCTGACACATCATCAAAAGATGGCAGAAAGACTTGAATAAGCAAGTCAAGCAAAAACCATCAGGAAGAAAACCTGAAACTGTAAAATAAAATAATGTAAAAGACTATTCCATATCAAGGAAGGGTAATTGAATTTGTGAATAGAAGGCAAACAATGCCTAGTTTTAAAAAATGCTGAAATCAGGTACTCTTAAAAAACAGGATACAGAATAAATCATCTGTCTTAAACTTTTGGCAGGATAAAAGTTGTAAGGCATCTTTGGGAGAAGGCTTTTGCTATGCAAAAAATGCAACTTCAGATGAAATATTAATGAAATTACTCAACAAAAAGGAAATAGGGTAAAAAAAAGAGTAGTCACTCTTCTCTAGAAGTTTATTCTTTGGAAGGTTCTTGGCATTAAGAAAAAGCAACCAAAAAGAAGTATAAAATATTTTTTTCCTTCCAAACTGACAGGTAAAACCTGAATAGAAAGATTACCTAACCAGAAGTTCTTAAAAGTCAAAAAATTACTTCATATTATGCGCTGTCTACTGTTTTCTTATATATAGATATGTAAAATAAATGAATGTGTAATTTATCCTAGAACACACTGTATGTAGTATGAGAAAATTTAATATTGGCACTATATACAACATTATAGTCAACTTAGAATACAAGAATACAGATTTTTGACCTAAATAAGCAGAAAGACTGCAGTACGTGATTTGATGCACAACATATATGTGCTAGAAAATTATTACTATTATTCTGGATGTCAATGGTACTTTTTATTGGTATTTTCCTCCATGCTATACAATTTTTTGTGGTACTTTCAACAGTTACTTGAAATAAAATATTCTTGCAAGAAAAAAGTTTCATAAACAAATATCCTATGATCAATATTTACTCAAGAATTATTCAGAAATTATTTTTCTGTTATATTTACCTTTGTGCAACTATGTTGCATGTGGTCGTTATTAAAAGACCTCAGTATTTGAAAAGAATTTCCAGGCAGTAGGATCTGTGATTTGATATATTTTCATTACTGCTTGCTATTGCCTAAGCGATAGGGAGGATTAACCAGTTTGTACAAAAATCCAACCCTGTAGAAACACTATTAAGATCTTCCCTGGGAAGGTCAAGTATTAATTTCAGGAGCACTGAAATCCTAAGGACAGGAAGTCTAATAAAATTAAGGGGAATAAGGAGTACAAACTATGGGCACATCATATATGGTCATCCAAGTTGCAATTACATGCAGAGAAAAAGATAGTAGAATCATAAAGTAATGTATTGGCTTTTTTCTTCTCTTCGTATTTTTAGTACTTGGAGTTCTGAGCATAATATTTCTATAAACATTTCCAGATTTTTAACTGTCTGAGAGGAGTTTTTATGGATACTTTAAACTGAACTAGCTTAGATGAACTACATAAATCACATCATGCATTTTAGTTTCTGTGAGAAAGATGAGTGTGATCCTTCCATCTCTGACTCTTTTGCCAGTGTCCATACCTATTCTGCATATGCAGTCATATTTCAGTTTTGAAAACAGTCTGCAATACATCATGTTTTCAGATCACTTCAAATGTGTGAATGTGTATGAGGAAAGGAAAAATAGTGGAGTCAGAACAGTTACCCAAGTAAATTAACTATACTATTTACCCTCATGCTTATTGCTTCTACAATGTTGATTTCTGAGGTCACAGGGCTGAATCACTTCCATGCTAACTCCAGGTTTGGTTTGGGTCTGAACTCCTCAGAGCAGCTGTTCTTTCCTCCAGGTTAAATGAGGGAGCAGTTCAATGCGCTTCTGTTTAATAGTTGGTAAATCAGTGGAGGTTTCAGTCAGTAACATGAACCTGTGGAGCTCAAATGAACAGAGGGAAGGATATGGCATGTGACTAAATTTTTGAGATGGAGTACTGATTTTGGCTGGGATAAAGTTAATTTTTTTTCCCAGTGGCTGGTATGGGGCTGTGTTTTGGATTTGTGCTGAACACAGTGGTGGTAGCATTGAGATGTTCTTGTTACTCCTGAACAGGGCTTGCACAGAGCCAAGGTCTTTTCTGCTTTTTGTACAGCCATGCTGATGAGAAAGGTGGGTGTGCATGGGAGGCTGGGAGGAGACACAGCCAGGATAGGTGACTCCAGCTGACCAAAGGGATATTCCAGACCAAATGACGTCATAGTCAGTATGTAAAGTAAGGGGAAGGAGGAAGGGGGAATATTTGGAGTGATGGTGCTTGTCTTTCCAAATCACTGTCATTACATGCTCTCCTGGAGATGTTACTGTGGTCCCCTCACTCAGAGGGGCCGCAAGTTGTGACATGGGTGTGGACCCTCACAGAGGACAGCAGGCAGCACCAGGTGAAGACATGGAAAGCTTCTTTATTTTTCTGACTCCATTAACTTATATACACTTTTTACAGAAGGGCCAGGATTGGCCAAAGAAGGTTACAACCTCCTGACTCCATTGGTCACTGTGACCATCAGTCAAGTTCTCCTCTCAGAGAACAACTATGAAAAACACAAGATAATTTCTAAAAATACATATAGTTTACGTGAAAGAGTGTGAGAATCAGGCTGCAAAGATTCAAACACTTGAAAGTAAAAAAATGCAAGGCAACATGTTACCATACCTGCCTGCCATGGGAAGTGAATTAATTCCTTGTTTTGCTTTGCTTGTGTGTGCAGCTTTTACTTTCCCTATTAAACTGTCTTCACCTCAGCCTGCGAGCTTTCTACCTGTTACATTTGGTTGCTGGCTGTGGCTAAACCATTACAGATGGTGGAGAAATGGAAAAGAGCTCTGAAGAGCTAGCAGTGGCTAGAGCTGTGCGTATGTAAGAGTGCCCTGGAGAAGCTGGAGCTGGAAGCTGTGTTCTGGCTAGTGGCACCATGTCAGAATGTCCTTCCCAGGACCTCCAAGAGGGCATCAGCTTTGGGTGTGACCAGACAACCAATTTTTGACAAATTAAATGGCTGAAGTGGGGTCAGTGTTGTGATTTTTGAGAAACTCCTAATACTTAAAGGAGTAAAATATTTTTTTCTCTATTCTCCCTGCCTTGCATTTTTAGAGATAGAATGTCCACCAAGGTGAGGCAAAGACAATGAATTAATTTGCATAATGAATTTGGTTTTGTTATCTTTGTGTTACTTGAGTTCCTTGGGAAAACAAACTGATTATCTTATCGCATATGACATTTCTGATAGCTATCATAGGCTTAATAGCTGATGATGGACTAAACTACCAAAAAATTAATGTTTTTTCCTTTGCTGTACTTAATAGACTTCTCATCTTGAGCTGTGAGATATACAAAGCTAAGTAAAATAGACAAGCTAGGCAAATGAATATGATTAAGATAGTAATTAAACATACAGCTAATTGCTTTTTACATGCTGTAAAAAGTTTTCTTAAAGGAATTGTGACTATATTTCTTTTAGCAAGTACAGTTGTTTGTTTGTTAGTTTGTTTGTTTTTAATAATATCTAGACTGGCAGTGATATATTCCTAGTGACTTGCTAAAAATAACTAGATGGATGTGCGAGTTATTATATGATTAAAAGATAAATTTGGTTTCCTGAGCATAATTTTTCTTACGAAGAGGACTTCTGTTGCTCTATAATTTTTTTATGCCTGGAGTACTTGAGGAAAGCAATCTGAAGAGAATGCCTGGAATAGGAATACCAGCTGTGAAAGGGAGTAAGTGGTAGAAGTAACTTCCTTTTACAAACATGTACACTTTTGGAATAAATAGAAGAAAAATTGGAGTGCCTTTAGCAGCCTAATTGGTTATTTTCTGTAACTCTATTATCACATTCCTAGGAAAAATCCAGATCTCTTTGTTCTGGATCTCGTGGTTAATGTCAGTGTTCATTGACTTACAAGTTCCAGTATTTAATTTTTTAAAATAACTTTTGGTGTGAATAATTTTTCCTTTTACAGCCTTATAGTCTTCACTGCTTTCAAGGCCAAATAAAAAATAATGGTAAAAAGGAATTCCACTGATAATTACTGAATTAAAGTAACTGTGGAAACATCAATCTGAGGTCTGGAAACAGCATTTGGAGTGGTTTAAGACAGTGGTATAGATTACCCATCACAAACAATCTGTCTTGCTAAATAGAAATGTCTTGTGCTGTGAAGCAACATATTATGTATGGAAGTGTATAAAAACAAACAAATTAACCCAAAATGAACCTAAAAACCTAGGAAAAAAACTCAAAGGAAAAAAAAAACTCTTGATGGAGGCTCAGCCTCCTAAAAGTAGCAGAGAAGAAAAGAAATAAGTATGCTCATCCTTCAAACCAGATTTCTTGAGACTTTTATTTATTGGAAAATTAAAAAATGCTTGTCTGAATGCAGATTTTTATGTTGTACTGTTTGGTTTATGAAAATGCCATCTGCATTCCTTCTGCATTTTATACAGCTTTGAGAATATATTTAAAATATGCTGCTCTTTAGAATCATATTGAAAGCTAACAAAATATTTAAACATTTTTTTAAATTAAAAAATACAGTTTTTCCAGAACTTAAGTTGTTCACTGATTTCTGAAGATCTGACAGATTGAATTTACTTGTTGGATAAGTTACCATTTTACTTTGCTTGCTTCAAAATGTTATCTACAAGTAGTTTGAAAAATAGATTGTAAAGTCATCTAGTTTAATTACAAAGCAGTTTATTCATATGCATCTATATTTCCAAAACCTTGTAGAGCTATACAAGGCAACAATGACAAATCTACTTGTTTTTTTTTATTCCAGGTCGTTCCAGGGCAGAGTGGATATTAGAAGCAAAAATTCCTTTTAGGCTAGGGGCTTATGGACCTATTTTAAGTATCTAATATCCGAATAGACTTGAAAACACACAGAGGTGTAATAAATAAGTTATGAGGCTGTGATAAGCTCTCAGCCAATGCAGATACTTTTCGAGCTGGACCTGAATTTATTTAATACTCTGGGTATGTCCATTTGACATCTGTTCTTAAGTTATTATATAATTCTGTATTGCAAAATTCTAACCAAATTTGGTTTTTTTTCTTTAGCACAAAGTTATTATATATGCTGGAAATATTGGAAATAATTTTTTTACTAATGTCTAAAAATGTTGTTACTAATGAATACTTCTTAAAATAGATCATCTGTCCTGGATCAAATTCCTCCTTGTTTGTTGCAATGAAATGGTGCAGTACTCAGGGAGGATAAAAGTAGCTGAATCCAAAATTTACAGGTGGATATATATTTTAAAAATGCATCTGTGAATGAAAAAAACCCCAAAACCAACAAAAGCCAAACCACAAAAAGACTCCAAAGAAGGGTTGATGTGTGTATATGAGTGTGAATTCTCTCATCAACGATAGTTTTGAAAACACTTTCGTACTCCAAAATCACAAAACTGAATCAGTCAAGTTACTTGCTGCCCAGGGCAGTAATCTCTAGTTTCAGTCAGTTCAGTTGCAGAGTTTAGCAAGCCTGTGTGGAAGAGCTGAATCTCCTCAGCAGTGTGTAGGCGTAACTGTACAATCCAGCCTTCTTTAAAAGTATGTTGTTTTTTTTTAAAGTGGCTCCTTTTCTTCTGTGAACCACCTGTGCTCAGATATACAGCCTGGTTTGAACAGCTGCTCCTAAATCTCCTGCAATTGAAATCTCTTTTGTTTCCTCCTCATGACTTTAACTGAAGCTGTAGTTCCTTTTTCTGTTTCTGATCAAAGATTTCTACTAGGAGTTGACACTAAGGGACAACAGTTTTTGACCTGCAGATGGGTACAGTATATTGATCTCTCACGAGTGTTGCTCCATGTGCTGGTTCCTACTTCACGGCGACGTGGCGCTTCCCTGGCAATTCAGCCGCCAGTTCAGCTCACACTTCACAACTTCCATACTTGCAGGTCCTAAAGTCTCTGCTTGACACGGTGAGGCTAAACTCTGGAAACATCCTGGCTACACCACTATGGTGCTAGGAAAGCTGCTTGTTATTCATATTATTTGTATTAGCATAAATGCAATTTCCTGTAAGTTTCCTCTGTGAAAGGGTGCACAAATTTTGGTCTACGTACTAGTAAAAACCCAGCACTGCTAAAGTGAGGGTTTGGTTCCAACACATTATATTTTAAGTGAGAAAAGAAATACTCCACTATTCAGTAAGCTGGGGAAAGAAGAGAATCAGAGTTTGATTCACTTGAGTGTTGTGGTATTTATGCAGATGTCTGCTATTCACTGTATTCAGTTATAATAATTTTTAGAAAAAAAATTTCTCTTTTCTAATTTACAAAACAGTCATATTTTAAAAATTATATTTAAAAGATGCTGTTTCTTTACACCTATCAGAACCATTACTAATGTACAGAGACTAATGCAACAACTTAATTTGCCTCTGTAGCCAGACACCATTTTTCTTTGTAGGCAGAAGATGCAAGCACTGGTTTTAGCAGTGATGTGCATGCAGCAGTCAACACAAAAATCCCTCCTAACTGCATGAGACAGACACTGCTATTTATATGATGCAGAAAGGTTTTACTTCTCTTTTTTTAAAAATAAATGTAGTTGCTATAGAGATATCTGAAACTCATCACTGTCTCTAGCTACATTCTGTGACCTGATATTCCTGAGGAATAGTCCCCAAAGCATCATAGCAATTGGTTACAATTTTCCTCTTCCTAAAAATTGCCCATTCCCTCTGCATGAATTTCTCAAATAAAGGGGTTGTCTGCAGATGATCTAATAGTTGTAGGAAGTTATTTTGCCACTAGCAAAACTGTGGCTGTGTGAAGAGAAGCCATAGATCTGAGAAGCTATTTTTCTACCTTTGTTCTGACTCTCTGGCAGCCAGGAGACTCTATTCACTGATACAACTTCTGATCTCTAAATGCTCAGCTTGTCAGTGCCTTGCTCTGCAGTGGTGTGAGGAAAAGCACAGTGCTTATTCCAAAGTGTGGAGAGGGATCCAGTTCCCAGGTATGGTATTCTCATTTATTGTTGTAAAAGCATATTAGCATATGCAGAATTACCCTTAATTAAGACAATGCTGGCAAATGTGTTGCTGGTCATAAAATGAAAAAAACCCAAGATATCAGCTGATCACTGCTAAAAGAGCTTACAGGAGTTGAACTCATGAACTACATAAATACATGTTTATAAAAGTGATTAGTGACATGTTAAAACTACTGTACAACAGAAAATACTGGCTATTGTGGAGAAGAATGAGAGGTATCTGGGAGGAAAATTGTCTGATATAAAACTTCTCAAGTTTTTGTAGCTTGAGAAAATTTAATGATGCTGACTCTCAAACAAGTTGGCATTGCACATCTGTGATTCTTACAGGAGAATTTACAGCAAGACATAGGGCAGCTGGGCATGGATCTATCTCCACACAGAGAAATGAAGCCCCATTAATTTGGTTCCCCTTAAGCTTTGGGTCCTTTTTATACCAGTTCATACTGAGGTCTCTTTTCTGTAAAGGCTTCCAATACAGTACAATGGCACATTTCATGTCACTAACCCACCCGAATGGACATTGTGTGATACCGCTTTAATTTGTGGTTGCACAAAAGAATGCCATTTTTAAAAATAAAGCAACCAGCACAAGTAAAATTTGTGCTGCAGTTATAAAAGAGATGTGAAAGGTAAAGAATGTAGGCAATGTAGACAAAACTAGTGTAGGCAAATATAGAGAAGAAAACAACAAATACCAATGACAAACTTCTGACAGGCTGCTGTAGTTTATGATATATAAATGCAAATATATAGAAATTAATTTCTATTTCACTTGCCTATAAGTTCTATTAACTGCCATTTCATTGTTTGTACTATGGCTCTGCTACAATGTATGGGGTCTTCAAGGAGAGAGTAATATTATATTGTACTGTTTTCAGTGTTTTATAACACTAATATACTGAGTAAAAAAGTGAACTTAGAGAAATCTATTTTAGTTATCCAATTTGAATTTTTCAGTTCTGAATCTTTAGAATTCCGTAGCTAATTGTATATGCTGCCAACCAATCCCACTGATGTTCCTCACACCTTGGTTTTAAAAATAGACATCTGTTTTTAAAGAAGTTATAAGATTACCTTGAGTAATCTGTGTTGGCACATATGTATGGATATTTCTGTGAGTTCAAGGTTAATTGGTGGGGGAGGAATCTTCAGTTTCATATCAAATATTAACCTGAATTAACTTAATGAAGCTGCTCTTTCTAGCTCAGCAAACTGCCAGGTAGGTGGACTCTAGACCAAGAATGTGGCCAGAGCAAATGGGTTATCAGCACCATTCCTTCACTTCAAAATACTGCTTTGTGACAGTATCCTCCATACTGTCTGAATTTCATGTTTGATTGTGAGTGCAATGAAACTACCACCAATAAAAAACCAAACCAAAGGTGTCTGAATTTTGTACCTGTGCTTTATTACATGGTTGTACTTTGTCAAAAATCCTTGCCCAAGAAATGTATGCTGTTTGTACAGTCTGAACTTGGGTTTGTCACTTGCAGATAGCTGTGTTTTCTTTTACAGACTTAAATGCTTATTTGAGAGCATGTACAACACAAATCAAAAACCTGGAAAGTGTTAATTTCCAGGCCCGGTTCAGGCCATCTTAAGTGTTCCAGGGAAGGTTAAAAGGAGCAGGTGAAGCTATTGCAATGCATAACGAGGTGGCAGCAGGAATAATTCTCTTAGCTGAATGCCAGGTGGTTATGTTTGCTGAAATAGGTGAAAGGGGTGGGGAGGAGAGTAGGGTATTGGATGTATTATATTTAAGTTATGTTTACCTGAGTGAAGAAAACAAAGACTATCATAACTTTGTGCCTACTTTAGGAGAAAATATTTGTTGATGGTTGTTTTAGGTGTATGATGGTGCCTGTGATTTAAAGGACCTGTGTAGGTAAGAATTTTAATTTTCTTTCACTGTCTGCATTCTGCTGCAGATGTTTCTCCCCACTGTATATCCCTCTCTTGTTTTAGACTTCACTTTGAGCTTTGTAACACCTTCCCATATCTGTAAACTAATAACTCAGGTCAAGTTGCTGAGAGTTGTTCTTATGTGTCCTAAAAATTTGGTAAGTGGTTCAAATTCATAAGCCAAATACTGATTTAGGAAACCTTCTCCTGTGTCTGCTTTTTGGGTTTAGTTCCCTGTCTGTTTGTAAATGTTTGCCATCAAAAAAAATCACATAAAGCATAGGAAGGCAGATTACAGTTGTTGGGTTTTGTTGTGAAGTTCTAAGAAAATAAGCTCTGAATAAGATGAAACAGAAGGCATTGTTTTTTTTATTATAGAGTAGAGGGGTTCATTCAGGAAAAAGTAACCTCTAAACTGAGGGGGAGCAATGTTATTTGGAACTGGAGCATGGCTCGGCATTCTGCTGAGAGTAAGTCACAGCGTATTGATGCAGCGCGGCAGGAGCAGATTGGAGAATCTGACTGCAATCTCCTTTCATTTACTGTCATGCTGGGTGAATAGGGTAAAACACCAATTGCTTATATGACTAAGGAATATTGAGAAAGTACTGAATGAATTTTACCTGTCTTCCTTAGCAATTAAGCTGCTGGAAATTATTGCAAGCTCGTATCATAAGATCAGTCAGAATGAAGAACTGTTGTTGGAGAACATCTGTGTTTAAATTGTCAAGCAGCGCTATCATGAAGATTTTTTAATTCTTGTGCCACATATATTTATGTGTGAGTAATCATGAGTAATAATAACATAAAATGTTAGCTATATTTTAAAAATTTAAGGAAGTGGCCTAGATGTGGGACTTTTCAGTGAAGAGGTGATATACTCATAAAAAACCAGAGGGTGGTATGCTGCTGGCATATCTGAAAGGCTCGAGAAGTCAGCATACTGCTTTAATGTCTGGAAGAGTTCCAGGTTTAATGAGCATTTAAGCTCCTTTCTGCTGTGGGAACACCATAATGAATACTGACAAGCCTGTGTTGCAGGTTGGCTGACACAGCTGTCCTCAGAATTC
The DNA here is from genome assembly GCF_965231275.1 of Zosterops lateralis. NCBI lineage: Eukaryota > Metazoa > Chordata > Aves > Passeriformes > Zosteropidae > Zosterops > Zosterops lateralis. The sequence goes on from NC_139766.1 coordinate 39,037,724, forward strand.
AAGGGCTTTCATAGTTGCCCATCCCTGAGTTTTTACTGTTTTTGAGTAACCTCCTGGCCCCAGACTCAGTATCCTTCCTGACAATGAAAAGCAAGTCAAAGGCTTGGAAAATTGCTTTCTCACCACTGCTAGAAGTGATAAAGAGTAGTGTCATCTTAAAAGCAAAACCCCCTCCTGGGTTTCAGTGTGCTGTGCATAAATGTCGATCTTTGTTATGTACTGTTCTGTACATACGTATTTGGGGAGGAGAGTGATGGAAGTTCAGAATGCTGCCCTTGCTGAATAATTGTGGAGTAAACTTCTTTTACTGAGTGTAACTTCAAACATGAGTGAGAGGAACCAAGTGTGTTGCACAACACTACTCTTTGTCCTTATCCTGACAGCAAGTAGGGCTGTTTTAAAGGACTACAAAAGAGAATAGCTATCAGATGAACTGTGGTGCTCTTTTGCTATGTCTGTATATTCTGTTAGATAGTGAAGGCTCCATCTTCTTAAATGTGCATGAGCCATCAGAGAAGAATTTGTTATTCCATGAAGATGAATGTAGGGAGAAAAGTATCAATACAGTGAAATGCAGAGGGGAAAATGACAATTTTTATTTTAATTGGGGAGGGTACACCATGTAAGTCTGTGGATATCTAGGTGTGGGATTTTTATATATTTAAGACAAGTTGCTCAAAATCTCCTCTTCAGCAAGAGGTACCTCAGTGTGTACCAAAGCTGACAATCACTGTGAGGAAAGAGCTCTTAGAGACATGTGAGATAATGAATACTAACAGGAGCCAGTCCTAAGGCCTTGCAGTATGATTTTTCTCTCATTCATGTCTTCCATAATGTCCTGTGCACCTATTATTTTTACAGCACAAGCTGAAAGTCTCTTGAAGATGACATAATTTGGTTCAGACCAGGTTTTAGAAAGAATTTGAAGCAAAATCTATGATGTAACATTATGCTGGTGTTTTTTTACTAAGTCTGCCACAGCAAGTAAATAGTAAAATGTGGCTCCTAAAAGGTGGATCTGATTTTTAAATAGCAGCTTTGGCAGGTGAGACTTCTAAGGGGCTTACAAGGATAGCATCAGTAGCATTCAAAGTACACTTCTGGAACACTGGGTCACCTTAAAAAACAGTAGGTGGTAGCAAGGTTTGTTGATTGTGCAACACTCAGAGTGTAAAAAATTTGGAACTGCATTTGCTAAGGACAGAAAAGATTCTTGAGTGTTTTAGTTGTTTGAGTTTTAGGTAGTTGGTGTTCTTTTTCGGTTTTGATTTTTTTTTTCCAAGCAGTTGATGTGAAAGGCTACAGCTGAAATTAGGGCCCTAAATGTTGAATCTACCTTCTGTGTGTAAGTTACTAGATTTTTATTCAACCCTTCATAATAAATCATGCTTGGTGTAGGCTGGAAAGGGCTTTGGAACTGTCTAGTTTGATCCCTGATCAACTTGCTTATTTTTACTTTCCAGTGAGAAAGAGTATGAAGCTTTTTGATCTGGTTCAAAATATTTCAGATAAAATGTACTTTGCTCCAGACAGATTCAGTAAGTAGTGTGACTAATTCCTTAACAATACCTCCATTTCACATTTTCTTTTAACTTTCACTCCCATCAGATGACAAAAGAAATTAGAGGTGTAAGAGATTAATCTCTGGACTTTGTGCTAGGAATTTTCTTTGTCCCCACTGTTCCAGACTATGTGTATTTGTAATTTGATCTGGACTAGCTTTCATGTTCTCTTCACTCCTGTTAGTGATGCCATTTCTTGCACAAGAGCAATTACCTTGACAGGAGAATTCAGTTTGTGAATTGTTCTTGAATCTGAAACCTTCAGAGTTAAACTCATGTTGAGTAGCCCTGTAACTTCTCCTTCAACCACTTTGAGGTTTGCTGATCAAAAACACTTATCAAATTGAGCTAAATTAGTATACTACAAATTTGGGATGCTCAATTTAGCATTACTGTGAAAAATCCATTTGGAATAATAGACTTTACCCCAGGGATTTAGAAGAGCCACAGGGGAAAAAAGTTCAGTCTTGGATTGCTAATTAAAAATCAGTAGCATTGGGAAATGTTTCGTGCTTTGGTCTAATTTTTGACAAGTATGAACCACAGAATATCCTGAGCTGGAAGTGACCCACAAGGATCATCAGAATCCCATTCCTGACCCTGCACAGGGCAGTCCCAAGAGTCATACCATGTACCTGAGAGCCTTGTCCAAAGACTCCTTGAACTCTGTCAGCCTTGGTGCTATAATCACTCCTCTGGGGAGCCCAGCCACCCTCTGGACAAAGAACCTTTTCCTGATATCCAACCTAAACCTGCCCTGACACAGCATCGGGCCATTCCCTTTGGTCCTGTCACTGGTCACCACAGAGAAAAGATCAGTGCCTGTCCCTCTGTCTTCTCTGTGACAAAATTATAACTGTGATTAGGTCTCCCCTCAATCTCCTCCAGGCTGAATGGACCAAGTTATCTCAGATGCTTCTTATACGGCTTCCCCTCAAGGCCTTTCACCATCTTTGTTGTCCTCCTCTTGACTCTCTCTAACAGCTTGGTGTCTTTATAGTGTGGCACCCAAAACTGCACACAGGACTCGAGGTGAGGCCTCCCCACTGCAGAGCAGAGCAGGACAACCTCCTCTCTTGCCTGGCTGGTGATGCTGTGCCTGATGCACCCCAGGACATGGTTGGTTCTCCTGGGTGCCAGGGCACTGCTAAATCCTAATCAACTTGTCATTCACTGGGACCTCCAGGTCTATTTCTGCAGTGCTGCTCTCTAATCTCTTGCATCCTAGGCTGTATGTGTGTGATAGCTTCTGTAGATAAATTAATGCAAAGAGGTACTCACAACGACTAAGGAGGTCTGTTATGGTGTCTGTTCTGCTGCAATAGTCTTGTAGTGACTTTGGGTCTTGCCCTTCTTTATAGATGACTTGAGCTGAAAAATGGGATAAGGTGCAGGGCATTTACTACTTGCACAAGGTTGTTGGTCTCCAGAAGGGCTGTTAGGTTTGCATATCACTGGTGTTTAGAAAAAGGACTGTATTAGCAATATAACAATAGAAAGTGCAGCTAGAAGACACTGAAATACTAATGCCAGGAGAAAAAGGTAAGTCTTTGCAGTAATGTGTACAGTCTTGAAATTGCAGTCAAAGCTGGTTTTCATCCATCATTTCTGAAGGCATCTTAGGACCCAGAATTTTTTGATTTTGTTTATTTTAGTAAAATTGAGCCTATCTAGGCATGACACTGTTCTTTGTTAATATGCAGAAGGGTTAAATGAAAGGAAAAGAGAAGGGAGTAGACAAAGAAGACAACTTTTGTATAAGGAGACAATGGAATCAGGCTACAATTTAGTTGTAAGAAGAAATTATTTTTATGAATACCTTGATCTGAGTGGGAGAGAAAGAAGTTTCAACTTCTTTTTCCACAAGAGCCTTCTTAAATCTAGAGAATTTATTATAATTGACTTCTGCAGCACAGAAGTTATGTTCATCATCTAGGAGGCCTTTCCTAGTCTTCATTAGCAGAAACCATCTTGCAGTGATATGATCTGCTTGACTTTACCTTTACAGGAAAATAACATAATTCTGCTTAAGGGAATATTTGTAAATTCTAGTGTAACAAATGATACATATATACATTTGTGTAAATAAGCCTGCTTCCATCCAGTGTGGGGAACATGAAGATAATTTTATTATCCTCTGTGCCAGAAAGAGTATTCTGAATTATATATATGTATAATAATTATACTGTTGATAGCTGTAGCATAGTTTTTCTGGTATATTATTGATTTTAGTCACAAAATGTAACATTTAGCCAATTGTCATAGATAAGAAAGCCAAGTAAAAGACTAGGGGAAGAAAAGTATGATGAAAAAAATTGGAAAGTCTTCTGCCCTCCCCTTCCCCCTCACAACTGTAAGCATCTTCCTAGAGTCTTCTTCATAGGAAACAATATATTATATAAGCAGATGTTGTAAATCCCGTTAATTTTTCACTGAAGTTACATCCTCCCTCCCCTGCAGGGAATATTATTAATTCTGAGTATGGTGGAGATTGGCACCAGTGTAATTATGCAGAAAATCTTCTTGTCATCACTTTGAATGCTAGTTAAGCTGCTGCTTCTATTTTCCCCACTACTGGAGACTGCAGTCTACTGAGTTCCTACTGAGCACACAGGAACACAGTCTGGAGTTTGTGTACATTTCAGTATAGAATACTGATGGTTGTTGTTGGAGGGGGGGAGTAAAAGAATAATCGTGACTCTAGGCACTGTTTTCTGGACTGGATCTTTGAGATTGGATTCTGTAACTGAAATGCTGTAAAATAATTTATTGAGGATTTCAGATACCTTTGTGAAGAAAGCTTTTGGAGTAAGCTGAAGCAGGAAAGTGCTTCTGTACCCTGACTAATGAGGAAAAAAACTTAAAAGATGTATATGTTAATTTTAGTGTAGAACATGAAGAAAAATCTTAAAAACATCACTTTCTAAAGAAAGAATTCTTTCTAATACATCTAAACCACTGTAATCAAAGAAGTATTACTTTTATTAAATATGCTTAAGTTTATGAAGTCTGTTCTGAACTAATCTGACCTATGCATTTATTCCTGCAATCTTGCCAGTTGTGCACTTTTGCCCAGCTCATATTGCATTCAGCCCAATGTAAAGCTAATGACTGAATATTGATTTTTCTGGGAGAGCTGCATTCCCTACACTTCAATTTGGATTCTGTGAAAATTGAACTCCTGTTTGGATGCAAGTGCTCTCAAAAGAAAACCCATTTTATATAAAGAAGAGTAAGTCTTATAAAAAGCTATTAAACCACAAATAGTATATATCTTTTTGGAGAGAAATTCATATATTGATGTGCTTCAGGGTTTTCGGTATAACTAGGTGCCAAACACTGGTTGCCACTGTCTGTGTTCTGCCCAATTCCTGCCTTTCTGGTGTGCATGGCCCAATGGCAGCAGTAGTTCTTCAAGTCTTGCTGCCCAGAATGTGTCAGCACTGACCAAAAGTAACATCGGTTAGAAATTCTGAGTGTCAAATTGAAGATAAAGGCTTGGCTCTTTCTCTGAGTGAACACCTTCCCTGATGCCAAAGGCCTCTATTGATTTTAAAATCAACTCAAGACTCCACCTATATTTTTCTGTTTTTTTAAATGTGCTAGATAGCCAACATATAAAAGCTAATGAGGAAAGTATTGCAAAAAATTAATATGATCTTTTAGAGGTGCAGTGCTTGTAAAGAATACAATTTTAATTGTTGTGATAGCATCTTTTTTGCCTCCACTATGTTTTCAGGGAGCAATCTCCTTTTCTGGTGAAGAAAAGTCAAAAAGCCTTATTTTTAGTACATGCATGCATATTTTTTATGGCACATTGCTCTTAAACAAACACTTCAATATGTTTTCTGTAAATAACCCTCTGAAAAGCAAGCTCTGTAATACTTTAAATACATGAGAATATCCTTTATTTAAACTAACACACTCCTGTTTCCCTTATGTTTTATAAAGATTATTTTAGCGTATTGCATGCTTTTGGGTGTTGTTTTATATCAATCATTGTATCAGTTGTGTCCTTGATAAAATCCAAAGCACTGGACTAGTGAAAGTTTTACTCATATTACTCAACTCTGTTGTAAATAATTTTGAGGGAAAGAGAGGGCAAGTATGTTGATCGTAAACTTGGGATTGTAGAGCTCTCTAATGGTCTTCTCCCCAGGAAGAATTTCATTTGGAAATTTGATTTAGGTCTTGAACAGGGTTACAGAGCTCACAGCCATGAGGCCCTCAGGGTCTGGGGTGTCTGCACGCCCTTGCTGTGAAGAAGGGCTGGTGCAGCAGGAGGAGTGCGCACAGCAGCCTTTGCCAGGGCTGGAATTCCTGGGCTGGTCAGCCCTGAAGCCTCAGGGGTGTGGATGTGTGGAGGCTGGGGTGACTGGAGAAGCCCAAGGTGGTCAGTAATCTCCTGGGTATGTCCAAGAGGTTTAGAAGACTTGGCAGCCCCCAGGGACTTCTCCAAAGAGCTACTCCCTGGGCAGATAGTGCCTGACTGGTCTTGCACTTCCTTCCCAGGTGCAGGGCCTTGCATTTGCCCCAGTTGAACTTTATCCTCCCTTAGTACCCTTCCCCAAGCTTCCCTGGGGCCTTCCAGGTGGCAGCTGTGCCCAGGACTTTGTTTGTGTCTTTTGGAGGAAAAGTACAGTATGACCACTGGTTAGAGTAAAGCTGAATGGGTATAAATATAATTGTGAATTAAATTTATACCAGTGTGTATCCATTTTTTTAATTTTCACAAGCTTTTACTTCAAATACATTTTTGTGTTTTGTCATAGCCATTCTGAAATGAGTTTGGGATTTTGTTTTTGTGTTGTTGTCCTGGGTTGTAGTGTAGGATGTACACAAAGTATTTATTCTATCACCATCTTCATGAACTGTTGAAACCAGGTGGGGCAGTGCCCTAGTGTTGGGCTGTCTTCTGCTAATGGCCCATCAATGCCTTGCCCATGACTCACAGGTAACTCCCTCCAGGAGTTATCTCTGTTTAATGGGCCATCAAGGACCCACTTCACACTCATCATCCCATTGTGAGATGCTCCACCCAGGGGGAGGAGCCAAGCATTCTCACCTGGATATAATCTGGGATTTGGGACAGGACAAGCAGCCCTTTCCTACTGGATTCCCAGAGGAGCAGAGCTCCCAGACCATTCTACAGGATCACTGCTTCAGGAAGAGCCCCTCACCTGGACTGCTTCCACCATCCTGCTCAGGTTGTATTCTGACTCTGTCAGTGGTCCTTTGTGTTATTGCATTTATTTTATTTTTACCTTTCTTCTTATTAAATTGTATCTCTGACTTGGAGCCTCTCACTCATTTTGCTTTCAAACCACAACAGTTGTTTTTGTGTTGTTTTTGAGAAGGGGAGCACTGTTACCTGAGTGACAGCAGTGAGAAACTGGGTGCTGATGGCTAATAGTACAGGCTGTTACTGCTGCAGGGAACTGTTCTCATGGGTGGTATTCCAGTAGGTGGAAAAGGAATAGCTGTCCTTCAGCATGGGCAGGCTAGAGTGCTATGAAAACATTACTTGGATGTTCAGTGGTGTTTAATATGCCTCTCTTGGGGTGAATGTTTTAAAGATGAAGTAAACAAGAAAAGATCTGCTGGACTCCAGCCTTAGTGGTATATTAGCAGGTAACTAGTGAGCCTTGCAATTCTGTTTTCAATATATGTTTGCTTTTTCTAACAGATCCTATCCTACCTACCTCTGCCCATAGGATGATGTAGCTCTTTGCAATGATAACAATAACATTATATTATGAGAAATAGATCCATGGAGCTGGGATGTTTTATAGAACCACTTTTATTGATAATGTTAGTATTCAAAATCCTCATGTGGATCAATCATTAACGCTCATTTAAAAACTATCAGAGGGCTGCTAATAGCTCAAATACAGTGCAAGGAATTTAAATCTTAATTATGTGCAGAGAGATATATAAAATAGAATTTGTAGTCACAATGCATTTCTTGATTGTGAATCCATAATCTACTATTGTTTCTTCAGGGAGCTGAAGAGATGCCATTAATGTAAAAGGTGAAAGTGTTCATTAAATCAGTGGTGCAGCACCAGCCTCTTAATTTGATAAAATGAGACTTAGAACTGGGTAACCGTTGCACTTCTGGCTTTTTTAACACTCTGCTGGTTGTGGTGGTGGTATTTTGATAGTGAGTTCAGTATTTTGACAAAGTGCAAAACTGAATCCTTGGAGGCATATTCCTTGCTTTAAGTGCTATATGAAAGTGATAAATAGCACTCAGTGAATACGTAGCTAAAGTGTAGATTCTACTATAGTTGATGGTTAAGATTTTTTTTTTTTGTCTTTCTCAGTGTTCAAGGTTAAATATTAAAAAGGCAGTTACTAAACTTTGATAATATTCCTATTGTTTTACAGTGTATGATTGAATTTCTAAAATCACTGATTTGATTCCATAGTTGGTATATATGAATCATACACTTTTTGACATTTTTCTTATTTAGGTTTAGCTGAAATTTTTAACAGTCCTTTTAGAAAGTGGAAGAGTACATTTAAGTAATCTGAAGCACTGTGAAAGTTTGTTTCTGCTTAGCTGGTTTAAGTCTATAATAATTGAAATATTTGAAATACTTAGTTGTTGTTTTTTGGAACTCACAAAGCGCATCCAGTTGAAATTTTTTATTTCAGAGTTATGCAAAATATTTGTTTGAAAGAGCTCAAAGTCTACCAAAGTTCTCAATTTTGGTTGAGTGAGGGACTTTGGCTATAAAACTGGTATTGTATAAAGGGAAAAAAAAACTTTCTGTGCTAGGCTGATCTGCACATATTCTTCTTATTGCTCTGCACTGAAACACTGATAAAGTTTGAGTATGTGGAAGGTTATTTATATCTGTATGATACCAGTGTAGGATTCTTACCATAAGCATGGAAAATGCAAGTATCAGCATGGAGACCAGGAGTTAAAGTTCTGCTTGTGTCATTGATCTCTGGAATGATATCAAACATTGGTGTGCTAGCAAGCAGAGTGAGTGCATGGCTTCAGAGCTTTGGAAAGGATCTTTAAAGGAACAAATTGGCCTGGTCTTTTTACATGGATTCATGCAGTGTGCACTCCAATGTGTCGGTGAAGTGCTGCATTTGAAACCACATCTGAAATGGGCACTGAGATTTCTACTCTATGTGTAAAGGCTGCCAGGTTCTCCAGGGGCCACTCTCTCTGGGCACTTCTGTCTGTGACCTCAGGATGGAAGGTGGTGCTGACCTGTCTTCTGGTTAACAGCAATGTGGTGGAGCCTTGGGCTCCAGCAGAACAAAATTAACCGTGGCCATTGTAGGCCAGTTGTTAATGTAGAAGCACTTGATAAGATGAATGGTGACTGCCTCTCCTGTGCTGATGACACACTGTAAAATAAGTAAATAAAATAACTGATTTCTTTGGCCTCAAATATTTTAATCATAATATTTTATCATAGGGAGCTGTTCTCTAACTCAGAAAGACTAGTTTATTTATCTAGATTTCTAGGAGAGATTTATCTAGATTTCTAGTACTAGGCTGTATGAAAAAAATCTGTTTACTCTGACCCAGAGAATATTGTTCTCTGTGTGGTTTGGGGGCTTATTTTAACAGAGATGAGTGGGAATTGAAATACTTACTAGAGAAAGGTAGCTAACCTAAACCTCTAATTACATGGAAAATTTCAGGCTGAACATTCAGTAGTGTCATTGCCTCAAAATTACTAGCTGAGTCTGGACAAAATATTTTTATTTTGCTTCACGACTCTAGCTCGGAAGAGAAATTAAGCCTTCAAGTGCTGGAGGTGCTCTCAAAGCAAGACAACCAAAGCAAGAAACAAGCTGCTTTTTAATTTCTGTCTATTTTTCTCAAACTTTTCAAACTTGTCTTCTGCAAAATAACTGCAAGATGTTCTATCGTTTACTACTGTTCTTAATTAAACTTCAAGGTACTGAACAAGGAGGTGAAGTCGACAGATGAAGCCGAACATAAGTAAAAAGACCAGAATCTGGGAGCAGATAGCACTGAAGTACAAACATGCTGGGAAGTATTTCAGCCTCTGTTCTAGTCTCAAGGAGATTTTGAAATAGAGAGCTTGCAACTGGCTGAGTGAGAGCTCCTTTCTAAAGAGACCTGTGAGACACAACTGTGATGTGTGTCTATTTTTCAGTCATCACTGGACACATACATAGGAGGTCATGGGTAGCGTAGTCATGGACTATTTATGTTAAGGAAGTATGAACCCCCCGAAAAAAGGGTAAGTTAGTGACACTAAGCAAGCTGTAAATGTAAACTAGCCCCGTGCCAGACAACAGTTAATGGTTGACTGTAAGCAGAGTCATCACTGGGCTTGAGTGTTTCCCGGTCAAATGGATTTCAGAGTAGTTCAGACATTTCTTCTAATTTTGATTTATAATGGGTACTAGTGGACTCCCAATGGCTCTTCAGATGTGAATGAGGAATATGAGTCTGTGCTCATTCTCATGCTGTGAGAGGGTTTTCAAAGTGGAAACGTGTGCCACTTTGGCATGTGCTTATTGACAGGTATAGAACACTATTCTTTGTGAGACTGGTCTGCGTGGCATCCAGGAAGAGCACAGAAGAAAGGAACTGTGAATCTGGTTTCCTCAAGGGCATGCCAATCATCTGACCTTAAAACTTGTTCACCATTAGAAAAAACAGTGTAATGATGGTGTTCCTTGCAGAGAACTTACATTAATCTTTCAATAAACCTGTCTAGGTACAAAAATTGTTGTCTGTTTTTTTTCCAAAGCTGAAGGGGTAGTGCCTGAATGTGATTCTGTGGTTCTGTGCTAGGATTCTGTATAGCTGAGGATAAAAGATAAAAGCAGTGCAGGATTTTCTGGAGTATAACTTATCTAATGGGATTTTATGTCTTGACTCTTTTATGTACTGTTCTTCAGATGTTAGCTTTTAGAGTTTTAGAAAATATCTGTGGAATCACATTAGACTTCTCTCAGTGCTGTTCCATCAATTTCCATTAATATATTTCAGGCTATCAGTTGTTCCTGAAGGATCTGTAGTTGAGAGATGTGGTTCATAGTCAATCCTCCTCTGCTTAGAGACCGTTTTAGATGGACAAGTGAATGCTTTGATTAAAATGCAGGAAATAGAAACTCTTTCTACAGTATAATGCATAGCAACTAATGCTTTGTGACACAACACTTGGTTTTTTGAGACTTAAATAATACTCAGTTGGCAAGTGAGGTACAGGGACATAAATGCTAGTTTTGATGGTTTTATAGTAATTCTACTGTTTCTTAAAACCATTTAGTACAAATTATACTGTGATGAAAGGTCAGTAGTATCAGTGAGTTGAACAGAAAGGCATGTCTGTTGCCTTTGTAAATAACATTTTCTTTCAGTCATAGGGCCAAGATTTGGACTGAAAAAAGTGAGGATTTTTTTAGCAATCACTTTAGAGGCATAGAAAAGACAGAGTAAAAAGTCATCAAGGACTGTTGTGTGTATAGCAACCTAAAGAAATCTGCATGACGATGAAACATTGTCAGGAGTTCCCAGGTAGCTTTTTGGTTTATTTTTTTCATTAATCTCTTCAACAAAAGCAAGATGACTATTTATTGAAAAAAAAAAAAATCTTCATGTCATTTGCTTTAGCAGTTATGTGATCCCTAAGAAAACCCAACAGCGTGAAGGATGTTCATTCTCCCTGAACTTCCTGAAGTATTCAAGAGCAAATGAATAGCTTGTGACTTTCAAGCCTGAGCAGCCTTTGTCTGAGAGACCCAAATATAGTGTTTTCTGGCCAAGGGTAGAACATATGCAATCCAAAGTCTAAATAAAAATATAAATCAGAGTTTCTGCTTGAGTGAATAAGTCATCTGAGTTGTTCTAGGAAAGAGAAATTATGCTTTTGTAAAATATGATTTAAACATACCTTGTGTCTTCCATTAGAGTGAAGACTAGGAAACTCTTATATCATAAATCAGTTGATACAAGCAATGAGAATGGAAATTCTGCTTCCTAAATGCTTCATTCTACTTAGATTTATGAACATGTTGAAATATACAGTAATTGCAGGCTTCAGAACTATTCTGTTACTTACAAATACTTAAAATCTTGATAAAGGTCCATTTCTCATAAGTTGCCTGTCAATGAACTCCGACATCACTTCAAAAGATATTTTTAAGGGGAGATCTGTAGTTGATAACTTCCATGATTTTAACAGTGTTTTAGGGTTGTTTTCATTCTTGAGTGTTGACAGCTTTTCAAAATTTTAACAAGTCCTGCAGGTAGGAAGGGACCTTAAAGGTGATCTACTTCACAATCCCTTGACATGTATAGGGACACCTTTCACTAAACCAAATTGCTCAGAGCTCCATCCAACTTGGTCTTCAACGTTTCCAGGGATTGGGCATGTACTCTGTGCAACATGTTCCAGTGCCTCATCATCCTCACAGTAAAGAATTTCTTCCTAATAGCTAATCTGAACCTGCCCTCTTTCAGTTTGAAGCCATTCCCTTCGTTCTATCACTAAATGCCCTTGTGAAAAGTCCTTCTCCAGCCTTCTTGTAGGTGCCCTTTAGGTACTGGATGGCTGCAGTAACGTCACCATGAAGCCTTCTCTTCTCTAGGCTGAACAATCCCAGTTCTCTCAGCCTTTCCTCATAGGAGAGGTGCTCCATTTCTCTGATCAACTTGGCCTCCTCTGCATTCACAACAGGTCAGTGTTCTTCCTGTGCTGGGGAGCCCAGAAGTGGCTGCAGCACCCCAGGTGGAGTCACATGAGAGCAGAGTAGAGCTCTGCTAAAGCAAAGGATGGGCATTGGCATTTCTATCATTGCCTCAGTTCAGGACAGGGAAGCTTGTGCTTTCTTGTTTCTATTTGGCTTTTCTCTTTGATTAGGTTTGACACTAAAAGCAATAGTGTTTCGTCTTTGTTCAGAAAAATGACATTCAGGCTTTGTGCTTTACTGGTTTAGTCCTTCTCCTTTTCTATGTTTGGCACGTGCATAGATGATGTTTGGGTCAGTTAAGTTCCTTTATGAAGAGGTGTGTGTTTCCAGCAGATTCTTGGTGACTGAGCAGACAATTTTATTCCTCTCCTCCCCACCTTGAAGTTATGTATAAACACATCTAAACTTCAGCGAGTACTTACCGCTTGGTAAAGATGCTATTAAAATGGAAATATCCCTAGCAGGAAGAGGAAAAGAGCAGTTTGGATTGTAATGGCTTACAATGGCTGTTGCCTGTATTTTAAAAAGCAGCTAATGAGAAGCTAAAGAACAAACTGTGGTAAGAGATCAAAAGAACACCAAGCAAAGCTGATAACGAACAACCTGAGAAGTAAATTATGGGAAGCAAAAAAATGCATGGAAATGGAACAGGAGAACTGGTCATTTTTTTCCGTAAGAGATATTGGCATAGCAGACCTTTGAATGTTTATCTTCCTTCTTGGGGTGTGTGCAGTATGAGTCACTGCATTACTTCTTACCTAGTGTGATAAGATTAAAACACTGGGGGAATTTAGAAAGGAAATTATAGACAATATATGGAGAATGACCTTTATTAAGGATGCTTTTATTTTCATTCCATGAGGTGCAGCTCCTTACCAGTAGGGAAAAAATTAGCATCCTACCCAGAGAAATAGGAACTAAGTGGAAAAGATTTTGATGGGTTTTGGAGCTGACTTTTCTTGTCTCATATGGTAAAGAACCCATGAACTTCCTTTCTTATTATGTCAAAGAAAGATCACACAGGTTGGAAACCATTGTCGCCTTGCAAGACATGGGAAGATAAACTCTCAAATCTAGGCTCTGTTCAGCTGCTGTGCAAAACAACTTCCAAAAGGCTTAAAAAAAAAAAAATTAACAGGGTGGTTTTATTTTTGTAGGAGAGGTGCTAACCTCGTCCCCCAATCACTGGTCAAAGTCCAAACCCTATTTAAACCCTGAACCCAAAAATAAACTTCCTTCTTTTTCTCACTTCTCAACTTGATGGGCAAGTGTTGTTTTTCATGTCCGTCTAGTAACAAATTAATGCCTTAAACTCTTTCATTTGCAATCCTGTAATCCTGGATTACAGGGAAGTAGACCTCCAAAATAATGGTATGTCTAGATGTGATTTCTTTTCCTTCTGGTTTGAGAAGCTATTATTATTGTTACTTGCCAGAAGAAGCCTAAAGCAGGAAAGATGTTTGACAGTCATGGTTATTTATATGAACACAGCACTGATGGGCAACTGTATGACTGTGCAACTTTATTTTCTTTTTTGTTCCCAACAGTACAAATCCAACTGTTGTTCTGCTTTGATCAAATGCTTTTGGTTCAGGTAATGATTTAACATAAAAAGGTTGGAAGCCCTTGATGTTTATTTATTTCCTAAAAATAGAGCTTATTTCCAGTCTGCCTTCCTCTGTAATTGGCATTTTATCACCTATCACCTGTGCAAATTACATGGTATAAAAGTTGAAAAATAGTGTGAAAGAAGACTGTGGTAGATGCCTGGACCTTTGCAGGCAACGCTTCTGGGAGAAATGGGATATTCACTCCTTGGGCAAGATATAATGCTATAGTTGACTTCTGACTGGTTGGTTTTAATTGAGTGGGTCATCTGAGCACTTTGTGGTTACTAAATCCACATTCTACAGTCTCCTTAGTAGCATTGCTCGTCTTTTTTGCCCTTTCACAAATGGAGAAGTAGGAGGGAATTCACCCCTGGGAGGAGAAGATGCTGGTGGAGAGGAAAGGCATGCATGTTCAAACTGTCTGAGACACATTCTCTCACCACCAAAAATCTCCTCCTCTTGTTGTTGAGTGACTCCTAGCATTGGAATGGACAAGAAGAGAATGGAATGAAATTGGAAATTTGGGGTTTGTGTGGAGGAGAAGCAAACTGAGACATTTGTAGGTACCTTTTTCAGCAGAGTAAGTAAAACATAAGGATTGCACTAAAAAAAGTGCAATCATTTAGAAATGTGTGGTTAGCATTACCAATATGAAAAGAGCTGAAAAGAAATTTCTAGATATATCAGACTGGAATTTCTAAAGTGCACATAAAAGAAAACTGGTATTCCAGCAGAAACTAAAATAATTGCCTCTGTATTTCATTTTTGTCATCCTTCAAAGCTGCAAAGTGGTAAGAAATTACAGTACTAATGTTCCCACTAAAGCTGAATGAAAGCTGACTCTGTTTCTAAGGAGAGATGTCTACTACAGTAATATTGCTGTAAAGTAATAGTTCCAAGTAAGCACTTGGAACTACATTTGCAGAATTTAGAATCCAAATTTAAACAACCCAAATCCTTTCAGTGTACCATTTCTATGTTCATATTTTAGTATCTCTGATGCTGATATTATTTTTATTTTATGGGCTTAAGGGAATGCCTGCTCTAGTTGGAATGCTTTCAGGGAACAAAGTTTTATTTTTAGATCAAGTGAATCTGACCCAGATAAAATCTGGACTTTACCTTGGCAATTACATAGTTTTAAGCAATGAATAGCACATCTGAGGAGAGAGATGAGTTAAGTTTTTTATTTCGCTAGTTATTTGATATGCAGAGTTGTGTCAGTATGCACAGCATATCTTGCTTCTGTTGGCATACTAGTTTGTGCAAAATTGCAATAGATAGCATTAAAATAGGCAAAATATTAGTGTTTTGTGCTTAACAAGAGCATAACTAATTGCGTGTTGGTTTAAGTAACTCAGCAAGATTTTGTTAGTGGAGGAAAAGGAAGTGAAGGCTTGTGCCTAGAGCAGAAAATCCATGCATTGAAAGAGCAGCAAGTTTCTGTGCACCTCCCTGCACTCTTCCCTTTCCAGGTTTACCAGGAACGAGGACTGGGCATTACTGTGCCAACTGTACCCATCCTTAAGCGTAGACATTTTCCTCAAACTGTCTAAATCAAAGTCAGAGGTACCAACACCTGGTATTTTAGCCATTCTGGACAGCATTTAGCACTAACCCTGACTGCACCCAGGAGGCTCATCTGTTACCTGGTTCCATTGCACTTGTGCCAGTATTTCTGCTTTTCCACAAATCCTCTGTAAGTAGTAAGGCAATAAAAAAAGTCTGTCTAATTCTCAACCTTGTAGTTGAATTATTTTAAAACTTGACTTATTAATGGAACTCTTGGGATATGACTAGTGATGTTTACTTGGAGAAAATGGTGTTGCTCTCCTTCACATAATTTTTTTGCTCATGTTTGAGTGTCAGCATAGGGGTGAGTAGTCATGAGTTACAACAAGCAAAGTGCACAAATGGTTCAGTGAGATGTTGCTAGCTGATGTGTTCTACAGCACTGAGGTCTTCTATCAGAGAAAACTCTAGATTTAAATATTATTGGATTGTTTTAAATTTCTGTTTCTAATCTAAAGGGATGTCAATAGAAATAATGTTTCTTCCTGCTGAAATATTATTTAGAAGAAACAGTGACTTGTTCCACTAGTTTCTTTGGTTTAAAATTTGGATTTTCAGGAATTAATGAACCATTTTTGTTCTTTCAATTGTATATTTTTTAGAGGTTCAACATGTGTTATCAACATTCCTATTTCTAAATAGAGTGATTAAGAAGGGGATGACATATTGCTAATATCAATACTTCAAAAAGATGAGCTTTATTTTTGTGAAGGAAAAAGTACTATTATCAAGATTTACTCTTCTTTATATATATTTATAAAAATAATGTCAAGTCCGCTTGGCTATTAGGCTTTCTATGTCGTGAGATACATTTCTTTTAGTTAATTAATATGTGTGAAGTAATGCTTTATGCTGTGTACTTGTAGAAGAAATATTTTTTTTAGTATTAAGAAATTGAGCAATATGTTTTTTTCCCTTTCTGTACAGAACTTGCTTAAATCTCACATGACAGTAAAATAATTTCTTGCAATGGGCATGAGTTTATTAGAAAAACAAAAAGGAGCCAAAGAAAACCTGGGTAGAGTCTGTAAGACAAGAGATCGTTATCTCATTTTGAAGAGACAATTAAATTTAGAAATTAATCTAGCAAGGTTAAAAAAGCTTTCATGAGATCTGATGAGGCTGCTCAGCATCTCTCTCAGTGTTAGCATTGTAATGGAACGATAGGACCTTGTCTTCCAGACAAGTTACATTCCTCCTATAGTATCATGCTATGCTATACTATACAGAAAAGTCTGTATTATCTCCAATGCAGACACTCAGATTTAGAGCAGCATGAATACCTTTGTTTTTAGCCCCCATAAATCAGAAGAAATTCTCCCAGTTGTTGCAAGGGATCTTGAAGCAATTTTGTAGCTGCAGTCCAATCAGATAATGCTACTCTCTAAGGGGTACAGTGAACATAGAGAAGAAAATATTAATATCACAGCTCACCCCAGAGGTGACTGCATTTCAATTTGATAAATGGTTTATTATCATCATCATCTTATCTGTCAAGCTTTGAGTGTATTTTGGAGACTTTGGGAAAATAAATCATTATAGACACTGCTCATTGCCATTTATAGCAGTATGCCAAATGGTGTATGCTCTATTAGACACAGCCAAAAAAGACTAATTATTGGATTTTGTTGTGGGCACAAATAAAAACTTCTTTCTTAATTGTGTTTTCTTTACGTGCTTGTTGTAATGTAGTGATTCCAGAACAGCAATATGTTATTCCTGCAACAATGCCTCATCTTTTCTAGCCCCACGTGCCTATATCAGCCTCCACTGTCATCAGAGCAGATTAGTGAACTTGCATCACCTTAAAATGACTGTAACAGCTCAATCAGCCTCAGAGTTTTGTTGTTGAGAAAATTTGATAAATGTTCAGATTGAACATTAAATAAACATTTTGTTTTTCTGTCACTTACACAATTTAGAGTTAACTGCAGTTTTAATACATAGAGTAGTTTAAATACAGCCAGGGCTGTGCAAAATTTTTAAGTCCTTAGAGATTATTTGAAAATGATGACCAATAAATTGTAAGCCTTGGGAAGTGGTAAATTGACATCTGAATATAGCATAATGCTTTCCTCTAAACTGATTCAGTGTTTATTTTATCTCCATGCGTATACACACACAAATACGTAAATTGAAACTTTTTTTTCTTCTCTGTTGCTATGATTTGGCAATTGTACTGACCAAAAAGGATTTGTTTCAGGAGGTGTAATGCTTAGCAATATACTTGCATCCTTCCAATAAAGTATGCTGCGGATGCATGAGTATCTATAAGAAAGAAGATGCTGTGGCTGCTTGGCAGGTAGAAAAGCTGTTGTGAATAACACAGGGGTATAAAGCCTCTTTCTGGAAGAGTTGTTTTGGTTTTTTTGTCTGTTGTATCATAGGCTGGTTAGGCTTTGCCTCTTTTGTCTGATGTAAGAGAGAAGGAAATGCACATCCACTAGGAATATATCTCATTTTGACTACATTGGACTACTATCTTTTACACTAAATTACCAAAGCTGCTTGCTTGTGTGATTTCTTATAAGCTGGAAGCTTGACTTAAGGACCTGGTAGCTTTTTCACAGTAGATCAGTTTCTGGTAGATAAATATTTTGTCTGTCTTGGAAGAAAATTTTGAAAGTTTTCTGTCCCTGCTCTTTTTATTCTATTATGTTAAATTTATTGAAAACGGCTTTTCACTTTCTGATGATTTCTTGTCACAGAATCCATAGCAAGAGATTTAGATGAAAATGGCAGAACAAGTAAAGCTTCATTTCAATAGCTTTTTGTAGTACTCTAAAAACTGCCCTGCCACGTCTTCCTGATTTGTAGTAAGATTGGTTCAGTATAACTGATCAGAAGAAGTTTTGAAAGTCTCTGAATTTTAAATGTTTCTGATGAATGTCTACGTGATGTGTTTCAAACTGTAATCCAACTCCCATTGAAGTCTGTGGCAATGCTGCCATCAATTCCTATGGTGCAGAAGTGGACTTATAATGAGCTATTTAATGTTTCACTTATCTAAATTGTCACAGCTTGAAAGCTGTAGTAAAGGACTGGTGGGGTTGTGCAATGACTGGAGGGTCTGTAAATGTAATCAAAGGGACCAGATTGTGTGTGAGAAGCTGTTTCATCTCAATCTCTTTCAACTATGGAAACCTGATAGAATTTGTTTAGTACATTCTGGCATACAGAAATGCACAGTCAAATGCAGTATTTAGAATGGCTCTTCAGAACAAAAGCAGACAGATGAATCTTTTTACAGTTAGCAGCTATAATTCAGCAGTTTTAAATTCTTCCCATTCTGTCACAAAACTCCTGATGAAAAAGTCTTGTTTGTAAACCATATCTAACTAGTTTTCTTATCTGTACAATTATAGAAGCATATATGTGTTAGGAGACTGAAAATATATGCTCTAATATTTATGGAGTGTTACAAATGAATGAAGACTATATCTTATTGTATCTGGTTTAATATAAAAATATTTTTCATATATCTAATCCTAATTTGTTGTTCAGAATTGCCAAGAATTATATAACACCTGATCTCAAATGGTGGCTATTGTGAGGTTTTTTGTTTTGCCTTTTTTGTTTTTTCATGAGTGAGCTCATGTAATATTTTCTATGAATTTTACTGTTTTATAAACCAGTCTGGAACCAGTACAACAGTAATAATCAAAGCTTGGCCAGATCACAGCTTGTTTCTTCAACCCCAGTGAAATGAATTGTGGTGAACTTAAAAGTTGGTGCTGCTACAGACTTTCTAAATTAATCATAAATGAGATATCAGTGAGTGAATAACCAAATTATTATTCAGCATTTTTAGGCTTTGCCATACTTTCTTTTCTGTTACTGAGTCAAATGTGATTGTGTTGACTTACAGCATTTGCCCTGTGCTTCTAATAACAGTTCTATAAAATGATGAATAAATTATCTCTCTCCCCCTTTCTCCTTAGTTCTGAGCTATCAGCCTTTGTGTCCCTCACTCAGATATGATTTTGCGCAGTTATTCTAGCAGCAGTTTTCTTCTCAGACTGCCTTTCCTCTTGCTCCCTTGCCCACTGTTGATTTAAAATGCTGACTGACAAAATTAAGTTCTTAAATTAGGGTTAGCTGCCATGCTAACTAGAACTGGTTATGTAATTAAAATGATCTCAAATTTGAAGTTGAGTTTTCTTGACAATATTTATGAATACCTTGGTCTTAAATATAGAGAAATATTTTCCCCATAGCAAGTGTTCCACATTGATAATCAGTATAGTGGAAGGAAACTAGTTTTCTCTGTGTGTTTTGGTGCCTTTCTGCTGGGGTTTTTTGATATTTGCATTTGTGTGGTTTGGGTTTGGCCAACAGCCAATCTCTGAGCAACAGCTACTTTGGAAGAAACTCCCCCATTTTTACTATTGAACATGATGATACATGGCATGAACTCTCTTTTGGCCAGTTTAAGCCAGCTGTGCCAGCTGTGTTCCCTCCCAAATCCTTGCCCACCCCCAGCCTACATGCTGGCAGAGACTGATTAAGGAACTGAAAAAGTTTTGAGTCATGCAAGAAATGCTTCTCAATAGCCAGAACTTCAGTGTTACCAACTCTGTTTTAATCACAAACCTAAAACATTGTACCACCAGGGCTCCTATGAAGAAAATGAACTTCATCCCAGACAGACCTGGTGCAGCCCTCTTCTTTTCTTACCCACCATGGGTATGTGAAATGATCATTTCTTCTTAGCAGCTCCCAGCCCTCTACTGTGGTGTAAATTCACATCTGAGATGCTGTAGGCCAGATGTGGTCTGTGAAGTATTCTGTGTAGCATTACAGGTAAATTTTCTTTCCAGTCTCCTACGTGTAGAAGATAGTGATGTTGCAAATTTAGTTGCAGATGATTTATCAGGCTTGCTCCTCACAAGCACTCTGGCAACATATGGCCATCACTGCAACTTCTGGAAGAAAAAAATATCACAAATTCCCCCCCATGACACTTCTGAAGATCAAAAACAGAAGGATGATTTCTGAAGCATTAAAAAGAGTGATGCAGGACATTGTCTGAGGTCTTTTTCATATGGCCTATAAACCAAGCTGGAATGTAAGTCTGTTTGACTGATGTGATTGAAGTTCTCTTTTGCCATTAGTCACAGACAGCAGGCTGATAGTGGGGTGTGTTCAGAGCACATTTTTGCACATGCACAGTATTGTTTCCTTCATATACCAAAAAAATGGAACAGCAATTCTGGCTATTGTTTTGCAAATAAGGGTACTGGAAGATGAATAAAAAACAATTCCTAGTATGTTGTTCTTAAGTTGGTTCTTTGAAGGCTTTGCCAGCTCTGTAATTGCTCTCAGACTAATCAATTATACAAATTTTCTTTTTACAAATTAAAGCAAACTGCTTACTCAATTTTCTGATTATTGTGCTTTTTATGTTTTCTTAAAGCTTTTAGATTAATTAATTCTTAGAGGAACAAGTCATTTTTTAGTGAATGTTTTCTGGAAAACAGTCATTAATCATTGCAATGTGTGACCTCAATCATACCTTGTCTCTTAAAAATATGGTTTTCTATTAATCAGTAATTAACTTTTCCTTTTATTATGGCCTACATTTAAGAAGCTATCTCTGTTACTTGGACGTGTTGTTTGTAAAAGGTAAATAAAATACTTAGGAATTTCTCATGGTACCTTTCTCCAAAGCTGTCAAATGTCAGAAATAAATGAAGGAAATTTTAAGATACCATCTCTGATTAATAAATTGTATGGAAGATGGTGTTCTAGGCATAATGTTCCTCCCGTGTCAGCATCAATACATGTGGAGCATGTTATGCATTGCATCAGTCTGCAAATTTTAGTGTCAGGCTGCCTCTGTAGGGTGGTTTGTGAGCTTCTCCTGAGTCCTTAATGAATTCAGCATTCGAACCCAGTTTGTTCATCAGCCTGAAAACTGATTATTTGTCTTTAACATTACAGCTGAAAATATGGAATTATTTTGGAATTAAAGGAAATATGAGATATTTTGAAAACATGCACAGATACACAGATACGTGTGTAAGTCTGTGTATTGTCTATTTTTTCTGGGTTGGGAGAATCCACTGGCAGGATCTTCCTGACTTTGTGTGACCTTGAGAAAGTCTCTTAAGATATCTCCTCTCAGCTTCCTTAATTTTTAATTGAGGCTGATGCACCCCTGCCTTACATTATGTATAAGTTGCATCTTCTTTCACAATGTTTTTTAGGACTTTAGGATTAATAGGTTTAATAGGACAGGAAAAGCAACTAACATCTTCTGTATTCTATTCTGACCGAAATCCTCTAAATGTCAGATGAAACCAAAATATAGTAGAATAATACAGAAGAGAACTAGAAGCACAGACCACCTATTTGTTCTATGTTGCCATATTTGTTTTCATTTAAAAGTCAAAAAAAATCATGCCTGTGTGTTCCTAGCTACAGAGCAATGGAGAATTTTTTGGTAGTGCAATTTTTAAATAAAACAAAACCTATTAAAGAGTATAGTTTTTGAAAAACAGTTCATGAAAAAAAAATCTGTATTTTAACAAAACTAATGCACTTGCAGAAAAAAGAAATGAAGTGAAATATCTCCCAGTGACATGCCTTTATTTTGATTCAGAATGAATGTCTGGAATTTTGGTCACTTTCTTCTATGAAGGCTGAGCTACTTAAACAATTGTAACTTGAATGAAAGTAGTTCACATTTCAGCTCTCCAGGTGTGATTGCCATGCTAGGGATTTCCTACAGTCAGATGTACTTCTAGCATAGGTACAGTAGGAGTGGTTTGTTTCTGAAATATTGTCATGGAAAACAGTTACAGTCTGTAGAAAAAGTCACTTTTTAGAGATTTTATTGTGTATGTTGTTCATTCATAGGTTCCCAGATAAACAAAATCTTGCTGGAAGAAATATATCATTCTGGTATAACATCCAGGTGTCTCATAAAAGTGGTATTATTTGTGAATATTGTTATCTCCTTAGTGGATTTCATCTTGTATGAAACTCAGCAGCCATGACCTCACATGCATATCACTGCATGACCTTTCAAGAAAACATTATGATGTTAGACACAGGGTGTTTCATGAAAGTGACATCAGCAAGCATGAAATATTACTACCATTTTAATAAAGCACTATGGTGTCACTTCTAGAACTGAAATATTAGGTTTTGAATGAGCTGTTTCAGTAACCAGATAAAATTCTTTAATCTACTAAATAAAATTAAACTGTTTACTATGGGTATGAACCAAGCTCTTCTGGCATCTTTATAATAGTATACGTGTATGAATATATAATTAAACCGAGAAGACCAGTTCAGGAGTTCAAAACAACAAAACCAACTATCATGAATTTCTGATCAAATGACAAGCATAAATATCTCAGGCTAGAGATCAAACTTGTTTCTTAAAAAGGTGAAAACATTTCCCATGTTTGTTCATCTGGGTTGGGATATAAAATGTTATCTTGAGAGCTCACAATTTTGGGATAGAAATAAGCACGCAGTACTATTGGATGGAGGCTGGTGTGAGACACAAAACAATCTTCACTTGTTTGAACTTCCTACGACTGTCATGGTATGATTGTATCATACTGCACCCCTGAAATGGGATTTATTTTTTCAATGGCTGAAACATCTTCTGTGCTATTAATTTAGATTCATTATGTTCTTTTAGAAAACAAACTAGTTAGCACAGGAAACAGCTTACTGAAATGAATCCAGAGGGCTTTTTTTACACTAGGTGTTACACATGTGCCACAGTGGTCCATCTTAAAAACCCCTTCCTTATGTTCATTAATACATATCCAGTACTCATCAGTCTTATTTCTAAATTGTATTTTAATCTTTATAACATTGTGAAAATACCCATGAGATTGATGAATGTGTTTCAAGCCACAGGGAATCTGAATCATAAAGTGGAACTACAAAGATGTGTTTTTGTTTCTGGACCCCCATTATTGTTCATAATAAATTAATTCCTGTTGTATTACACAGTTTATATTTTCATTACAGTAAACCAAAGTGCATGTAGTCACAGAATAGCTCCAGAAAGCTGCAAGTATTTTTAGTTTTAGCATTTTATATCCTCTTTGCTGCTGAAGATACCAGATCATTCTGGAGTAGGGAGTGAAGGGGAGTGAAAGATAAATAATTTAGTAAGGAAACTGTAGATTGAAAAACAACCTGCTTCCTCCCTCTTTTATTACATTTTTCCTGCAACACTTACTGTTTAGGAAGTTATGTGAGTGAAAACATGAAGCATGAATCCTCTCTATTGTCCATCAGTTTCATCTCATAATTCCCTTGGCTTAGAGTATTCTGTCATTTTAGATAATTGCATTTCTGTTGTCAATAACTTGGGTGGCCATTTTATCTCAGGCATGGCTGTACTCATATTTCTGTAATGTTCTATTCATTCTGTTCTTTAGGATTTATTATTAGTTATTCCTCAGATAGTTTCATTATTTTTGTCAAAATACATTTACAGTTAGATCTCTGGACTCTGCATCTTTGGTGTTATTTTATGTAATGTAACTTTCATTGTTATTTTATGTGATGTAACATAATTTGATGGAACTTTCATTGTTTATGCTGTTTCATAGGTTACCCAAGGCTGAAACGTTATGGAGGGTTCAAAAAGATGTGTCTTTCAATCAGTTTAGTAAATGTAGAGAAAATATTTGGTACAATGCTTGTAAATAGAAATGAAATCTTTGAGAAAGCTGAAAAGAAAAAATATGAGAGAGGCATATGATGTTAGAGGAGATTGTACATAAGAATATGCTTGAAACAGTCTTCTCCCCTAGAGTTCCATTCTATCATCCCTCTGGGACTTGGTAAAACAGCATCTTCACTTTTCCTGGTGTTTCCAAAAGTGCAAATACAATTGAGATGTAAATGTTGAAGACCTTGAGGGCACTCAGGAGGACATACCTGTATGCTTTGGCTGTGCTTCACTTCTGCTTTCCTCAGCATCTGCAGCTGAACAAAGGGTTGCAGGTTTAGATAGAACTTTAGAAAGGCAGTTCTTTGGAAGTAATTTGAAACTTCTTGATGCTCAGCATTTTTTAAAATTAGTCTAGCTGTTTGGCTGTCTAAAGGGAGATGACAGTGCCCAAATTTGGAATGTTGAAAATCCTCATCAGTTTCTTCTGATTAATGGCTTCTATATATAATTCAAGAAGCCTTAGCATGAAAATGCCACAAAATTCAATAAGAACATAGAAACAAAAGCTTTTTTAATTAATTAGAAATGCTTTCTGAATTTGCAGAAAGCTTTCCCCTGAGGGCTTCCAAACATGCATAAAACTCTAGAATACACAGACTAAAATCTCACAGCAAATGAACAAGTTTTTCTCTTCACTCAGGGCAGCACAAAAGAGAGCTCTGAAGGGGTTAGCTTACTGCCAAAATAATTTGTCAACACTCTTTCTTCATGTTTTCTCATTTCATTGGTTTACCAGCTTAAGAATATAATTTCTTCTTTTATGTTTCTGTGCTATGAAACAGGGCATAAGATTGGAAGCATTATGATAAATTCCCTGAGGGCTCTTGTTTCAAGAATGAAGCCTGATTTTATTATTTTTTCTTTCTTCAGTTGAGGTAAGAAATTTTTCCTTGGTCTGAATACATGTCTGTCTTCCCTGAGTACAGTGATAAAAGCTTTACATGTAACTTTTGTCTGCAACATTTATTTGGACACTCTGCTCTGGGTCTGCATTTCTTGAAATCCCAGCATTGTAGTGTACAGATTTAGCTCATACTCTTGATGAGGAATGCCTCAAAACTGTTCTTCACATTAAGAACTAAGGCTAAGCTGAACTGTACTTTGAAACAAAAAATGCAGACTTATCTCCCACGTGTACAGTAGATAATATATGAAGGATATTGCTTTAAAAAAACCCAGAGTGAATGAACATATAGGCTAAATGAGAAAAGTGTGTCCCTGTTGTCCTCATGGGTCTGCTCCGACAGTGCTGCAGGTGAGGTTTCCTGTATTGCAGGCCAGATGTTGCACCTGTGAAAGGTAACATTTTGATAGGCCTGTGACATTCCATAGACTGAAAGCAGCAGTGTCTCAGTATTTTTGAAGAAGCTGACAGCAAACAAAGAACAATGCAAAGTAAAAGAGAAAATGGCACTCTACAGTATATTGGCTTCCTAGGCATCCCTGCACCAGTCTTTCAGAAATGTGCTGGTGTTAAACAGAACATCCAGTATGTTGTTCTGCTTTATGTTGGGCATACATTTCTGAAATTCTAAAAGGCCTAATGGGTGACAATTAGTAACGAGTAATTTCAACAACAGTAACCAGTGTAGCAGTGTTTCTCCTGGGCTGAGAAACCCAGGCAAAATGCCAAAGTCATATAGCTATGCAGGTCTGAAATTTGAGTCTTTTTGTAGGATTATATTTTGTGCTATGTTGAAATCTCTTTACGGATTAAATTATCTTGTGACTGGCTTTACTGTATCCACATAGAGGAGTGAGATGACTACAAAAAATAAACAGGAGTAATTTTATACTGAAAGAGCATCTAATGAGTATTAAATTTATCTCATGTTTTGTAATGACATTCTGATTTTACTTTTACAAGAATCTCTCTGGTTGTAAACAACCTATTGACACAATAGCTTATGCAACAATCCATATTGTTTGAACTTTTTGAGATTAAGGCATCATTAAACTTCTATAAGCTCTTTATAAATGCTTCCTCAAAACAAGGTGTGAGCAAACACGACAAGTTGCTCTGTTTTGTGGTTCTGCCACTTTCTGTGTGCCATAGATAAGGAAAATTACAAGTAAAGTCAACCAAATATACAGCATGAAAGCCATACAATGGATTAGTTAAGTATATACCTAATTTCAAGTCTGGGTTGCAACAATGTTGAATATCAATGAGGACAGAGAAATAATAACACCTGTGAAAAACTGTAAAGGTCTCTCTGAGATGGCATTATCATTCATACATGCATTATATGATACATAATCAGGCATTTTCCACTGTTTGTCTTCAGTATTTGTATTAGACTAATAGAGTTTTTTAATTTACTTTTTACATTACGCCGAAGGGGGGAACACATATAAGCCTATGTATGCAAGATTAAAATGTGCCTATTTATGATTACATCATAGTTTATTTCTTCCCATACACTTCTAATTAGGTAACAGAGGAAGAAAATACGCTCAAAAGCACTCTTTCAGAAATAGATGGAAGCTAGCAGGTGTAAAAGTAAATAATTTGCCTTTTGCCTGTAAATATTATGTTTTACATGCAGTAAATCTTTATAGGAGTTCTATTAAATATTTTTAGAAAGGGGTTTATACTTAAAAACAAGAAGCTCATACATATCAACAGAGCTCATTTGACCGCCAGACTTGGAGATAATGATTAGTATTATGTAAAAATGGCAATAGCTTCTCAAAGTGGCAGGGAAAATTGTTTCTCCTCCCCAATCAATTTCTGAAGAGGCAAATGAAAAATGTGATAATATTTTTCTCTCTGCTTTTTTTTATGCGAATTAGGATGCTCTGGAATTGAAAAAGATCAAAGTAATATCAACTGCTTTCTGTGAAATTTAACATTTTTGGTTTACCAAATGTATGGATGATTTCAGAAATGTCCATCTTTTCTGTTTTGACAGGCTCTTTTTCTGCATTGATTTGTGCCAGAGATGCTTCTCAAAGCAATGGGCCCTTTCAAAAACTTTTGTTCAAAAATATTTTGAAAAAATATTTAGGGTTCAGGAATTAACCCCTTGTCATACCATAAACAGCCACACTATTTCTGTTGAGAAAATAAAATTTTATTTCATTAGCATTAAAGAACTTTTTAAACTTTCTTTTTAAAGTTCTCCTGTTCTGTAGTATTTTCAATTTTTTTAAAATCAATTTATTGAAAGCAAGAATTTGTAACTATCTGCTAAAGTTCTTTTTCTGCACCAAACTTCCTGACAGAAGTAATTTATGAGATTAATGTAAAATTTTGCATTTTCCCTTCACCTAAGGAATGAATGTTCTTTATTTGGACATTGTTATTTTGCCTTCTTTCATCAAAGGCACACAGCTGCATGTGTCACCATGCCTGTCATACTCTGAATTTGAAACATACTTCCCTCCTGATAATGCACCTGCTCTGAAGCACATCCTTAATGATGAGATATTAATTTTTCTGAAAACTGTCCAAGAAGGTATAAGAAGTTTATAAGAAGAAGCTTTGGGCTGGATTGCCCTCATCATCACTTGACTAAAAATGGTGTCTGATACCTCTGCACTCATGAACTCATATGTGTGCCCCTCTGCAAAATTAATATCCTTTTGACTGAATGAGATTTGGCTGTATATGAATTATGCAATTCAAAAAATATGACACAGAATTCTTTTTGTGTTGTAGATCTTGATTGTACGATTGAAATAAATCTATTACTGTTACCCTTGCCTAAGCCTAAGCCTAAACCAAACCCTAACTCAACCCTAACTGTAACCCCTAACCCCTAACCCTACCCCTAACACTAACCCTAACCCTAACCCTAACCCTAACTCATTTGAGATAAAACCATGCTAACCACTTCTTGGATGCCAAAGGAGTCTGAAAGTCCTAAGAAGTCTTGTCCATGCCTCTTCTTGCATAATGAACCACATCCTCTTGTCTTTTTACCCTTCTGTTTCTCAGAGGGAAAAAAAAAAAAAAAGTGAAATCTGGTGTGTCTCCTACAGTGTAGCACTTCACTTCTGGTGAAGCCTGATAAGAGGAAATTTTCTCTACTCTTTTAAGAACCTAGAGTAGCAATAAAATGTGTCAGCAATAATAGAAACCATTGTCTTAATCTGGCTTTCAGCACAATAGTTTAACTTTGCATATTAAGTATGTAATGAGAAATTCTGTTTATCTCAAGAGATGTGTGTGTGCTCAGATTTCCTATCATTTTTGAGTGCTTGAATATAGAAATTATGATAATTTCTTTTATTTACTTGTTGTTTGTAAAATAACAGAAAAAGGATGTTAAAAATGTATAAATTAGAGAAGGTAAGCATACAAAATAATGAATGGAAATTACTGTGGAAACTTCAACTCAAGGTATTTATTAATGTTAATATTCCACACTTACTCTTGCATTAAAAAGTATGTAATGAAATAACTGCTTGAAATACAAGATAACAAATACATCTTTAAACAGAGAAGTGATTATTAAATGGCAGTATTAAAAATAGGCAAAGATCACTCTCTGTTTATCATTGGCCAAAAAAATTAACTGCAAGTCTGTGATCAATCATTTATTATTTCTCTTAGAAAGATGAACAACATGAGCTTAGCATAGAGGAATATATCAACAACGAGAGATATCAAATATCAACAAAGTGTTAGTAGCATTTTTTTTCTGCAGTGTTAGAAGTAGAAGAATATAAAATGGTTGATGAAAGATGGACATCATTTGCTTCAAAGAAATCAGCATATCACCTAAAATGTTTAGTAGGACAGGTTACACTTAAGTAGCCTTCCTACTATAGTTCCAGATGGTAAAAGCACAATAAGCTTAGCTCAGAGCTGTGATTTTAACAAAGAGACTCACAAAAAAATGAGAGTCAGCAAACGGCCTCATGTGCTACTAAAAGAGTATTTATAACAATGTATTGTTTCACACTGAATGCAATTATAGTTGTTGTGGTCTCACCCCTTCAAGAATAATTTCTATGTCTGTGCCCAGTATTCTATCAGAGCAAAATATCAGCAGATACAGTATCTGCGTTATTTTTTGGATTGCTGCACAGGAATACTTTTGAATATTTTAGCAGAGGAAAAGAGTAGGAGAAATGCTTGCTGATAGCTAGAAAAGTGAACTGGAGTTCAAGAAATTCAAATCATATTCCCAGTTATGCTTCTGTCTTCTTTCTTAATTTTTTAGAATTTACCTTTCCTGTGGCACCTGCAATGTTGTGCAGGGTAAACAATGTGTCTGCAGTGTGAAAATCTGTTATTGTCTGACTCTGTTTACTTGCTTGACTGTTTGGTGAGCACCCCCAGCATCCCAAGAGAGGATGTTTCTTCCTCTCTTTAGTTTGCAGGCTACACGAGGGACACAGTCAGTGCTAACTGAGCTGCTAAACCAGGGAGTTAGACAAAAATCCACATTGGCTTTTCATAACCAGTTTGTAAAACAAGTCATCCAAAGCATAGATGAAGGCAAGGGTTAAAATAATGTCATGCAGTTTTTTTGTGTATTAGAAGATGCTAAATGGGAAGGTGTAACAAGCTGTGGAGAATTCTATGACAGCAAATGGATGGATACTTGCAGTTAAAGGGAAATGGAGATTAGCTGTCAGAAAAGCAATAATACCAGAATTTAAAGGAGGAATCAAAACTGAGAACAAAGGGTACTGTGCAAAGAATCTCTGACAGAAAAACTGATAAGAAGCTGTCAACAGAAACAAAAGAAATTGCAAATATTCTTAGCCACCAGGTTAATGGATGCACTTTTTGCCAAGCTCAGCACTGCAGGGAAAGGTGTGATTTGCATTCAACTACACTTGGGAAAAACTGGATGAGAGCATCCAGTTGACAAGATGGGATCCATTTTTAAGTGCAGAGAAATTTGAGGTCCTGGAAAAAAATTAGTAATTTTCTTAAGGAAACAAGCAAATAAAGGTAAAACAGCAGTGAGTATTTTATATTGTTTATTAAATAATATTTTTAAAATCACACATTTTGTAATTGTTGTTATGTACAGAGTAGAAATATTTTACCCACTGGGAATGTTTCACATCTCTCTTTTCCTTTAATTAGCTAAATTTAAACTGTGTATTTCTTTAAGAAACTTGAAATGCATTTGTAGAGCTTAAAAACTTGCTTTGAGAGAACGACAAAGCCTTCTATAGTAGTAGAACAGTAATACATTCCCCCAATTCCTGGTGAGTTGCAGTCACACAGAGAGTTTGTGATGCTCCATATGAATTGTTACAAAAGGTACTAACAATACCCAAGCTACTAAGAAATTTGTGAACTAGCCTGAACAACGAAATGCCATCTCCTGTGCATCTGTTTGGATGGTAGGGTTGCCTCTCACTTCTGTGCAAAAGAGAGGTAGGCAAACAGCAGAACACGGATCTGAAAAGATTTCTTAAGAAAATTAAAGGAATAGTTGGCTCTGTAGTTGTAGTGCTAAATAAAGAAGTCAGAGTGAACAACCCATGGTTGTTAATATGTGGGGCACACACTGGAAAACAAATGAAGCTGTGATTTGCATAGGGCAGCCCACAACTTTCACAAGCCATTGCTAAAGGATTGGCTGGGGAACAACTTACAGAGATGCAAAATTGCAAAGCTGGTCATGGAAGTGCTTGTGTTTGTTTGCAGTCTACTGTGGTTCTTCTCCCTGACCTATGCTTTTGTTGTTGCAGATGTCTCTCCAAAGTTTTTTTTTTTTTAAATGTTTGATGATTTTTCAAGTGTGATTTATATATTTTATTGTAGTTTGTATGCAAAATTTTCAGGATAAATTTCCTAGATTGGAAAAAGTTACAATAATTGAATATTTTGACTACCCCTTTGGTGGTAACAGTTGGGTTTTACCCTGAAGCAATTCAGATGTTCTTTCTTTTCCTTCCAAGAATTTGCACATTTATAAAGAATGCATGTATTCAGCTGGGATAAATGGAAATACTATTTGGCACCTCTACACATAG
The DNA here is from genome assembly GCF_965231275.1 of Zosterops lateralis. Classification (NCBI taxonomy): domain Eukaryota; kingdom Metazoa; phylum Chordata; class Aves; order Passeriformes; family Zosteropidae; genus Zosterops; species Zosterops lateralis. Next base: position 39,068,833 of record NC_139766.1, read on the forward strand.
ATCACATTTATCCCAGTGGAAAAGTGAATTTCTGCTGACCTACATTGCTATTCCTAAATTTAAAATATTTTTTTAACCACTGATGACTTTACAAGAAAATGATTTAATGAATTTTATTAATATTTTCCAAATATATCTGTGGAAACTAATATATGATAAAATTAGAACAGGTTTTATATATGAATATTTCCACATAGTCTTTTTCCCAAAAGACAGAGTTCCCAATTTGGCTCTTTATTATCTTTTCAAGTTTCTTTCTTTGCTGTATATCTATTTACAACAGTAAGTAATCTTCATTGAGACTTAATGTAGAAGGGAGAAGTGTTCCTGATGGCAGGATTGTTGAACAATATCCAGACGCTGTTGGATGAGAAATGTGTTTGCAGAACAGGAAGCAGGTCTGCTGTACCTGGAGTGAGTCACAACTCCTGAACAGACTTACCTCATAATCCAAGTAGATCTTCGATCTCATTCTTTTTTCCAGGATATTTGCATCACCTCTTCCTGCCATAGGTAAGATTTTCAGACTACTGGTCAGGAGTAATGTATGGTTTACAAGCTCTTTTAGCACAATGTGTATTTTGATTACAGAGAAAGTTTTGTTTCTGGTGTAGTTTTCCTGTTCCAGTATCATTCTTTTGGTTCTGTGAGTTTGTGTAAGCAGTTATGTGAATTTTTTAGAAGGGCTCTTCTCTTTTTCTTTGGCTGCTTTTATGGTATTCTCTGTGGATTAAAGCTTGACTGTGAACTTTGGGCATCTCAATCTCATCTTTTAACCATAACCATAACCAAGAAATTTTCATTCTTCATTCACTATGAACCAATAATACATTTCCAAACTATCTTAGTCAGAAGGGATAAACTGAATAGCAACTGAGCAGACATATTTACACTGGCCACATTGTCAGCATGGGTAATTCTAAAGACCCAGAAAGTATTGATTGTGCAGGTTTTGATTTGTTTGCAGGTTTTGAAGGGCAGTAATTGGCTCATTCTTCTACTGTGCAACTCTGGTGTTTGCATGTATTTCAAAGCAGCAATTATTTATCCAAATAACTGTTTGGGATTTTTTTTTTTTAAGTCACAGTAATATTACTGCCAGATTTAGAGTAAAAGAAAACATTCTTTCAATCAAAAATTACCAGGCATTTACATAATTAAAATGTTCCAGGATGGAGCAACTTGTTTTAGCAATATGGAGGCAAATGGACGGTACTACTTTATTCTTTCTGGATTACATCTTCAGCAGTTTTGCTGAAGGGAGTGGGTTTCTTTAGTAATATGCTTTGATATTTAGTGTTTTTTTAAATTATTATGGCTACATAATAAATGGCTCAGAGAACAAATGATCTTCAATGGAATCAATTCTGCTAAGCAGAAATGGCAGGTGTTACTTTGCATTACAGCAGAAGAGCATTGCCTCCATTATTTCAGGTCTGTAATGCTGCTGCTATTATTATATCCATCTTTACTAGAATTCTTCAAGGTATGTGATCAGTGGTTATGGAGGCTCTTAAACTAACTATTGATTCTAATGATTATTTTAAAAAGATTTTAAGCTGAGTGCAATACATGTTATTGCAGTTTTATCTCATGTTTCCTGTTCTTTTTTTTTTCCTTTTATTGAAGCACATTTATTTTCCTTGTCACTTTCTTCTTCCCTTATGAGGCTGTGCAGAAAGAGTCTTCTTAAAGTGAAACACATTCTTTGGGGTGCTGAAATGTTTTGTCAAAACCAGCATGCTAGCTTGGTTCGTCCTCATCCTCCTCTTTAATGCTTGCCTCCCTTCTCTGCCACTGACAACAAATTGCTTATCTGACTACCACATTCCTTTGTGTTATGACTTCCTTCACTCTACTCTCAGTTCTTCCCTGTTTCTGTTTTCTTAATTCTGTGACTTCCTGCCTCGTATCTTAGTTTCTGAAGCTTTGCTTTTCACAGCAAAGATGTTCCAAATCTCTCTGCTTGTCCATCTCCGTTACCAGCTCTACGATCTTTCAATGTGTACAGGCAGAGAGGCTTGTTCCCTTTTCCATCTTGGTTAGGGCTCAGTTGACTTATGATATAATTTTACACTGTCCTCTCAGTCTACACTGATTGAGGGTCATTACATCACTTGCACCTCTAGGAAGAGCTTCTGAAAGAGGCTTTGTTTTACAGCTCTCCTAATAGTGCCACACAATTCTGAATCTAGAAAAGAATGCCTAATAAGGAGATATGCTATAAACTTTCATTTTGAGCCTTCGTTTCCTGCAAAATGAGCTTAACTCAGTTTTCAAATACAACAAGCACTATTTCTGAAAGTTGCCCTTTCTTAAATTTCATATTTCAGCAATCATTTCTTGTCCTTTTCTTTCATGTCATATTCATGTTATAATCAAACTGTATTATTGATTTAATGATAATTGCTTTTCCTGATAATGTTTGAAAAGCAGGTATTTATAAATCTAGGCATATATTTGCTATAAAGGTGACTTTTGTCTTTAGCTTTCTAAAGAAACATCTCTTCCTCTTGTACACTGTGTAGAGCAATGCTGACTCTGTTTTTATTGTCAGGTCCCTGGTTTACATGCAAAATTATTTATAAAACCTATATCTGGGGCAACTTATTTTCAGATTTATAGCCTGTCCTTATCAACATTCTGTTTTAATGAGTGCAATTCATATCCCTCTGCACTAACAATCAAAGGCCCACCACTTTCACATCAGTCCATCCTCCTTTTAATTAAGGCATGTCTTCTACTTGTACATCTCAATGAAAGATGGGAATTCAGTGTGAAAGAAATACTCGTTTAAGTGTTGATATAAGGATTAATGGTATTGTAAACAGAACAAAAATAACAAAATCTTTCTCTTAGTTATTGATCCAGAACTTCTCTGATTGTGCAATGTGAAATCATCAGCCTTCTCCACCACAAAAATAAATCAGAACCTTTGAAGATTGCTGGACGTTCTGCAAAATTTCAAGTAGTTGTACGAGGTGATATCTCTAAAGCAACACCCTAAGTCTCCAAGAATGTTTTCAAAAAATTCATAGAATTCTGTGGTTTTCATGGACTGTATTTGTCCTGGTTTAGGGCAAATCTGGGAGAAAACCCCCAAATAGTGTCCCTCTGGGAAGCAAACTCAAATGGCCCCTCCCCCCAGCCAGTCCAGGGAAAGAACTTCCTTGGACAAAAGTGAAAAAAACTACTTATTTTTCCTGGGTTGCAGTGTAGGATGTACACAAAGTATTTATTCTATCACCATCTTCATGAACTGTTAAACCAAGTGGGGCAGTGCTCTAGTGTTGGGCTGTCTTCTGTTAATGGCCCATCAACGCCTTGCCCATGACTCACAGGTAACTCCCTCCAGGAGTTATCTCTGTTTAATGGGCCATCAAGGACCCACTTCACACTCATCATCCCATTGGGAGATGCTCCACCCAGGGGGAGGAGCCAAGCATTCCCACCTGGATATAATCTGGGATTTGGGACAGGACAAGCAGTTCTTGCCCACTGGATTCCCAGAGGAGCAGAGCTCCCAGACCTTTCTACAGGATCACTGCTTCAGGAAGAGCCCCTCACCTGGACTGCTTCCACCACCCTGCTCAGGTTGTATTCTGACTCTGTCAGTGGTCCTTTGTGTTATTGCATTTATTTTATTTTATTTTTACCTTTTTACCTTTCTTCTTATTAAATTATATCTCTGACTTGGAGCCTCTCACTCGTTTTGCTTTCAAACCACGACATTTTTTAACAAAATGCCCACAAGCATAAAGAATTAATAATATGAAACAATAAAACCTCTCTTTCTGGAGTGAGAGAAGGTCCCTGCCGTGGGTGTAGCTCAGCTCTATCTCAGTCCCCTATCCATCCCTCTGGAGGTCCAGACCTGGTGGGCTTCAGGTGCCAGCTCTTGGTGCTCCTCTGGGTTTCTTTAGAGCAGCTTTAAACAGTCCCAAGAAAAAGCAAAAAAAACAGTTCAGGAAGCTTATTTGCCTCACCTAGCTAAACTAATTAAAAGCAAAAATTATTTCTGTCCTGCTGCTGTCTGTGCTTCAGCTGAACAACACTGTCCTGAGTAAAAAAAAAAAAAAAAAAAAAAAGCAGCGAGGAGTGAAGGCTGTTTTTCAAAACAAACTGTGTGCTTCTTCTTTCCCTGCTTTGCTCTCAGAACCAGTCTTAAAGGCACAGAACTCAATATTCAGCACAAACAGAACAGATAATTGGTCCCTCCTGCCTTGAGATGAGTCCTGAAAATGATGTTAGTGATGAGTCTTTTAGTTCTTACTGGTCTGAATGAATGGACTTTTATTCTAAGAGAGAATATAAAACTTTCTTGTGCTATGCTTCAACCAGCTAATTTGTTTACTGTGGCAAGCAAGGAAAATTAAATTTCAGACACTTCAGTGAAGCCACAAAACTGGAAGGAGGAATACTTGTCATTAGTTTGATTGTGACCAAAAAAACCCCAAAATCACAACCAAATATAAAACCCCAAAGGAAACTTAAAAGAAAGCAACTAATGTCCTTAATCCATTGACTGCAAAACTTTTGAGGGGAAGACTTCCCTCAGAGAGAGGACAGAGTTGTTAAGTCCATCACAAATGATGAAGGGTCTCTTTAGATAGAAAAGGCATTTTCTTCCTTGAAGTAAGAAGCAGGATGAGGTGATGAATAAAAAGAAATGTAAATGAAAAAAGAGGATCCTTTAGAAAAATTGTAGTTTCAGAAAATCTTTAGTATCAAAATACGACTAAGCCAGGCAGGTGGCTATATTTGCCTATTTAAAGTGAAAACTTTAAAAAAAACAACTTTATGGCCTATATTTGGCCACCTTTGGATAATACAATTTTATTTCAGAAATAGAAACCCTGATAACCTTGTTTAGTCAATGATGAACCAAGGACCACGCACATTAAAAAAATCAAATTTAGCCTGTATGGAAATCCAAAATTACCCCATCATCTGCTGTCAAACACCAGGTTAGCCCTGCTAATATGCTACATAAACCAAATCTGAAGTGATTGAAATGCCACAGCTCGTGCCTAAGTGACAGTTAACACTCAAACATGATTAAGACCAGGTTTGGACTGGATCAAACTTGTACTGAATAAGCATATATAATTTTATTTAGAAATCTGTTACTTAGGTATTCACTTAAGAAGCAAAAGTTGTGTCATTCCACTTGCTTTGTCTTATAAAATTAAAACCTCAAATCCAGATTTCACACATCTAGTACTATTGCCAAGTAACAGGTTATTGATGTCTGCAATATATTCTGTATGTGTAGAGGATAAAATTGCACAAGATTTAGCAGTCTGAACAAAATTATTACACAGAGAGGTTTTCCATGAAGCATCAGACACTTCATTCTATTAGGAGATGACATTTAGTGTAGAAAAAAATCATTTCTTGCAAACACTTTTTAAGGAATTTTCCATCCTCAATAGTGTCTAAATAATAACTAACAATTCTTAAAATTGCTTTCTCTACCAACACTTACTACATTCTAGATCTGTTCACTCATATCACTCAGTGACTATCGCAAGGTTTCCCAAACTTTTTAAAAGCTAGGTCTTCTAGAAGACAACTTCAGTTTCAGCAACCTGGTCTTTATCAAACTTTGTAGCCTCATGCACAGCTCTCTTGTACGTCTTTTTTTTAGTAGTCCTTTATTTGCAGCAGTGAAATATGTGAAGAAAGGTAGTGCTGAACTTCAAATTATGGCAATCTCTCTCTTACTGCATCCATGAGTAGGCAGTGGAGTTTTAGGATGTGTTGGTGTTTGACTTATCATTAAAACAAATGTATTTTGTCTTCAGAACTATTGAGGCTCATTGCTGCCCTCCTCCTGTTAGGTAGAAGAGAGGGAGTGAACTCTGTCCTTTCTTAGAGATCCATTAAGGATTTTTTTTTTTTTTTTTTTTTAAATTAGCCCTTGTATAAGCTGGTCTAAAAGACAGTGATTTGAAGAAAAATGACCCTCTGTGGCAATAATGGCAGCTAGATGGGCCAGAGCTGGCCAACTTCCCTCTTTTATTAGCATTAGGATAAACCCCCTGCTCTTTCATATCTATCGCTGCTCGCCTGAAGTGGGGGGTGAGGAGGTGAGGTCCAGTGTCAGCAGTCTCAGAAGGAAAATAAAAGATGTAGAGCCTTTAATCAGTGTGCCAGGATTTGTCTCTCATGAGGTTTCTGCATGGGTGAGCTTTGTATAAAGGCCAGACCTTTGGTCCTAGGGGAAACAACTCCTATCTCTTGGCACGACCTGAAGCTGAGTGGACAAAAAGATTTTGGTTTCACCCCTTCTCCTTAGCTGTGTTATCCTATAAACATACCTTGGATTCAATTTAGGCCTGGTAGGATTACAGTACTGTGCCTCTGTGCTAAAGACTGTGGCAGTTTGCCATTTTAATCTATGCTGTGTGTCTAAGTAATTCTTGCCTGCTCATCTGAGCAACTTTTCACTATATTTTAGCTGGGGAATAAGAAGGAAACAACAGATGTGGAAAATGCAAGCTGAACAGAAATTTCAGCTTTTGAATAATCGGCTCCTTTCATCCCTTATTTTCCCATTGCAGCTTTGAAACTTTACTTATTCAAGTGTAACAAAACTTATATTTATTCATTCTTTATATGAACTCCAGCAAAACACTGGAGATTCAGCTCTCGGGAGAGAAAAATACAGGACTAAATTTTCATGTTTTCTCTCAACATCCGAACACAAACCTCTTCTGTCTCTTCAAGGACTGCTTTGTTTATGACATTTTTTATTGTTTTAGATAAGTACTTGGCTTCTGAAGTGGCTCTTGTAGTGTTTGTGGCCTCCAAATAGACAAAGGCAGCAGTGCTTTTATTCTTTTGACTACTCGATCTTTGTATTCTGAATGCATTTGTGAGATGGAACCTCCAAGAAGGGACCAAAATAGTTATGTTGCCTTCAAGCATGAATAACCTGCACCTGGGAATGTACTCATAGGGTGCTTATATTCCACTTCCCACGCCTTGCATATTAACAGTTTTCCCTCTCTTCTTTCACGTAATTTAAAAAATATAAAGTTAAGGGTCAAAAGCAATCTCAGCAACAAGCACATTGCTTTTCACTCTGAAGACTAGGCATGACAGAAAGGAGTCTTAAGGATCTTCTGAAACTTTGCCCGGAAAGTTAGATGCAACATTTGAACATGAAGATACAATTACAGTAAATGATTGACCTTTCTGAAAATATGTTTACTTTTCTGATAACTTCTAGGACTATTGCAGTGCCTTAACATCTTCATACTTGTATAAAAGCTCAAACCAAAGCCTAGATGGCTGTACAAATATCTAGAGGATGGTGCTCTGTTGCAGAAAATTGTAACTCTCCTTATTTCCATTTGGGGTAACAAGTGATAATGACTAAGCACATACCTGCATAAACAGTGAAATTTTTGTTCTTGTTGTTGATGGGGCCACCATTCTTCCTAAATTGCACATTTGCAACTTTCCCCCAAAATTCTTTTACATTTAAGATGCAGTTAACCCAAGTTTTTATTACTACTTGCCTTTTTCTCTGGACCCTGATGCCACAGTCAGATCACAAGCTGGTGCTGAATAACCAAATTATGGAAGAATTACATCATTCCACTTTCAGAGCCAAAGAACCCAAAGAAAGAGATCGCAGAACAAGTTAAAGTCATAGTCATTTTGAGATAGTTCAAAGATCATGTTTTAAGTCAGCAAGCAGTTTCTTTGCACACATTCAGTTTGTTCTTCATACATTTTTCATATAAATTCAAGTGCTTCAAAGAACTGATTATTGTACATAACTTCCAGGTATTTTAAATTACAAGCTCTTTGATTCTTTTTTGTGTTAGCCATAAAGCAGGTGATCTGCAGCAATGGAGCTTGGTGTCATTCCTGGGTGTACTGTGCCCAAGGAAAAAGGGTGCAGAAGCCAGGAATTTCCACTTTTTCCTTGACAAGAGGTCCTAGTTTAACCCAGTGTGAATATGGGAAAGGTGCTGGTTCATTCATCTAAATTCTTGAATTAAAATTTTCTCTCTGTGGTAATCTTCCAGAGCAAGGTGCTGAGGCAATTAATGGTCATAGACCATTGAAACCCTGTTCTCCTTCAGGAAGTTGAACAGCAATATTACCAGAAGACTTTTTTTTACTTCAGAGGATTCCATTACGTTGGACCAAGAAACGAAAAAAAAAAAAAAAAAAAGATGTATACATATTTTGCATTTTGTATTCTGGCAAAATACAATGTGATTTTTTTTCTGAGAATCTTTTTGGGTGAAATGATGGGTTATAGATCCTGCTTAAAACCCCATACCTCTTTTTAACTTAAAGAGAGTATGCATCTGCTTTAATGGGATTGTAATGTGATGCATTAAGAAAAACAGTTTCACAGGTGATTGATAAGTAATTGACATATGTTTACTCCATAAGCTCAAGTAAATAGAAGTTTGTTTAGCAGCATATCTGAAAGTGAGCAGGACAACCATCAATGCTGAGTGAACTTCTCTGGCATGTTATAGCACATGAAGAGGCAATAAATACAGTTTGTTATGTCTTACTTGTTTTGATATTGATATAATTTACTTACAGAGTACTATTTTACAATACTTAGTATCAAATCTCATCTCAATATGCAGCAACAAAGTCTGAAAATTACATAATAAAATACAAGAAGCTGTGAGATACATCATAAAGATGACACAAAATGATGTGAAACAAATAATATTTTAGAGTAGAATTACCCAATTTTCTAGAGCTATTGCTAGAAAAACTTTCTCTGCATTGATTATTCACAACCCAGATATTTCATAGTATAAATCATATGATATAACATAACATGTTTTCCAAACCAAAGTCCTTCTTGTACTTCTGGACTTCTTGGAAGATATTCCTTTAAGTAATTGATTTTAAACTAGAAAGGAGATAAAACCCTGTTATTGACCACTTGAAAGAATTGCAGTGGGGAATAGTCAAAGTTATTTCAGAGTTTTTTTTTTTTTCTATTCAGATGGGTGAAATTTTACTAAGAATTTTGCATTATTGCAAAGAAAACCTCCACAAATTCTCCTTGCCCTACCCGTCAATAAAATTCAAACAAAAACTGAAATAAATATTATTTGTAACAGAAATAGGAAAGAATGATTTTAAGCAGAACAGAAATTCAACAGTTTGATAATTTTATATGTGAAAGAGGGTTAAATGACAGTCATAAAGCCTTAACTAGAATATAGTAATCTGTATAAGTAGCGGTATTTTAATAAACCAGCAGTTTTGAAATGATTGTCAGTCCTCACAGTCTGACAGTATTTATGAATAGAGCTCATTCAATTCCTTCTTTCTCTGGTTATGTCTCCATAAAACCTTCATGATCAGTGGCAATTTCATTTCTGGTAGTGCTGTGTTAAGTTGTTGAAATTATCTGTTCTATAAAGCCATTCTCTGGGAATTAGAAGCCTTGTTTATTTGTTTTTGTTTTGTATTTGTTTTCAAAAGAAAACACACTTTTTGGCATAATATATCTGATACTTATTTGACTATGCTATGTGACTGGGACTAAATTAATAGCATGTAAAACTCCAAAGGTTTCATTCAAACTCATGCTGGTTCTTTATGGTTTTAGATCTTGCTGGATTGCTTCTGTGGTGGCTGTTTCTACCTGAAGATACCTGTAGTTTTTTCAGCTTCTTCCACCTGTTTCAGCTTTTGCATATTAAATAGGTCCAGAAGCTAGAACAAAGGAAAAAATTGCACCTCATCAGGATGAAGTGCTGTTGAGTTTTCTTCATAATGTAGATGCTTTTTGTTAAAAATTACGATTCTTCCTACAATCTTCCCTTTCTTCAACCATGGAAACAAGGCAATGCACATAAAAAGTGCAGAAAGAACTTAGGCAGCTGAAAATACATTTACTCTGTTTATGCCTCTGATTTGGCTTTTGATTTGCTTCACAAGCAAATTTATATCTTGCATAAAGAAAATAAAATGGGATATTAGAAAGCAACCTAAATCTGAGAAAATCAAAAAAACATGACAAACTTGTTTTCCTAAAATCCACTTGCATGCATTTCTGATGTGAACATGGTTCTTTTTAGCCTGCAGGAGTTTAGTCTCATGAAAAAAGATTGTGCTATGACATAGAAATATTTTCAAAGTGTTAACATTCTTTTGCAGCAGTACATGAAGTGCTTTTGGTGGCATTATTTTATAAAGATACCTTACTAGTACTTCATATGCAGTTTCTCGGAGTATTAAAACGTTACTGTATTCAACTGATAGCAATTGATTGTTTTTCAATTTTGTTTAGTAAAGCTTATAGAAAAATAACAGAAAAAGTTCTGATACAAGATGAATTGCTGAATATAAGATAACCAAATTCTTCTGCTCCAGCAGCAGCTGCCAAACTGGAGAGCTGTCTCATCCCCTCAATTAGATTGAGGCTCTACTGAGGCCCTATTATTGCTATTTAAGCATTTTAAAGATTCACATGGGTTGGAACTTCTGACTACAAATGAATGAAAATGTGTATGGTTCAGTGTGCCCTAACAATACTGTGGGCAGACATTACTAACTCCTTACATTATCAATTCATATTTGGCAACCTCCTGAGGAGGAAGAGCTGCTGGTAATTTTTTTTATATTTGCCTCATTTATATCATTGCAAATTAAATCATAGCCAATGATACTAAGTGCTGAGTAAGTAAATAAAAGCACATTACTATTTTGCTGTCTTTTTTGGCTACATTCCTACCTGAATGTGTCTTGCTGAGCAGGTAAATGAAAAACGCATAGGATATTCCTTATTCTTTACACTTTTTAAATATGTAAAGAAATTCGTTTCTTTGCACGTGAAGTAGCTCTGCCTCCAAACATTCAATAGCAAATTATTGATTCAGCATCCTCTCTATTAAAAAACCCTAACATAAATAAAAAATCATGTCACATTCTCTGTAACAACTTCTAGGAAAGAAACTCTCTCTATATTGCATTGAAGTTGTTATTTGATTGCACAGCATGTCTGTTCATGGTGTTCTTTTGCAGCCTCATGTATGTGTTTAACAGGAAATATTGAAATAAACTCAGTTTGACACTGTCTCAAAGAAGATGATCAAGCACTGAAAGCAAATCTCTATTGTCTTTGCCAAGACAAAGAGCTAGCTTAGAATGACTCATCTCATCCCTTCTAGAAGTTTGTTGTGGTTTGAAAGCAAAACGAATGAGAGGCTCCAAGTCAGAGATATAATTTAATAAGAAAAAAGGTAAAAAGGTGAAAGTAAAATAAAATAAATGCAATAACACTAAGGACCACTGACAGAGTCAGAATACAACCTGAGCAGGATGGTGGAAGCAGTCCAGGTGAGGTGCTCTTCCTGAAGCAGTGATCCTGTAGAAAGGTCTGGGAGCTCTGCTCCTCTGGGAATCCAGTAGGAAAGGGCTGCTTGTCCTGTCCCAAATCCCAGCTTATATCCAGGTGAGAATGCTTGGCTCCTCCCCCTGGGCGGAGCATCTCCCAATGGGATGATGAGTATGAAGTGGGTCCTTGATGGCCCATTAAACAGAGATAACTCCTGGAGGGAGTTACCTGTGAGTCATGGGCCAGGCGTTGATGGGCCATTAGCAGAAGAGCCCAAAGGCAGGGGCCTGGGCAAACACTGCCTCACCTGGTTTCAACAGTTCATGAAGATGGTGATAGAATAAATACTTTGTGTACATCCTACACTGCAACCCAGGACGAAGTTATACCAGAGATATAAAGGTGTTATAATCAATTGTGGAAGAACAAGAGGGTTGTTCATTGAGTAGCCTGATCTCTATCCACAGTGCTGAGCATGACCATTTCTTCTACAGGCACTGGCAAAGCTGCCTGCACTCTCAGTGTCCAGCACCTGGGACAGGCAGCAGAGCAGCAGGGACTGCCCTCCACAGCTCGTGTCCTTAAGTGTGGGGCCCTTAATGAGGACCATTGCAGTGGGCCCTTGTCCTAGCCTGCATCACTGCTCATCAGCTTGAATGTAAAGCTGCATGGGAAACCATGGGAAGATTTAGATTACAGCTTGCAGTCAGTCATAGTTTGGTGATACCAACTGTTGTGAATTCAACTATCTTAAAAACACTAGGCTGTGTGATGTTACAATTGTTCTGAATAAGAGTGCATGCTGTCAACTGCTTTAATGCATGTTGGGTATATGTCAAATCTTGGTATATAATTAAACAAAGCTTTGTTTAGAGCAGGCAGAAATTAGGTCAGTGTCTTTCATTGTACTCGTATTGCTGCAAATTAACAGCCTCTAGTTTGCAAATGTACTGAAGCAGCCCTTTTAATTGATTAGTATAATGTGCTTGATTTAATAATATTTGCAAACAGTATCATTTTCTATCATCCTCTAATGCGGATGTCAGTGTGCTTAGTATCTTTTGCCTACAAATCTGATCCTCTTATTTATTAATGTTAGATTTCATGGTTTTGCATTTTCATACTCTGCTGCTCAACAACAGAGAGTAATCAGAGTTCTACTCTTAGATTTCTCCTGGCCAAGCAGAAGCAGTGCATGGGGAATGGTAAATGTCTTTAAATACATCCTACCTGAAAGCAAGTGGCAGCTGTTTTGCAATCTGATTGAATTTGACACTGGTGGAACCACTGGGGCTGCTGTTTGCAGTGGCTGGAGATATATTCTGTATATACTCCCTGTGCTTTTCTGCTCCCCTGGATACCTAGCTGAGATACTAAGAAGTAATCTCTGGGCATTTGCCAGATAGGATATAGTTTGTTTCCTAGAGATCAATATCCTAGGGTGGAGGGACTGTGTAAGTGGTTCAGCACTTCTGCATGAACACAATTAATTACATAGGTGAGCCCTTGTGTTTAGACACTTTTGTCTTTGATCTGCCTAACAGCCTCTCTGCTAGGGATTATCCTCCATCCTTACTGACTAATTTGACAACAGACTTTATCTGTGTCCTTTGAGATAAAGATGAGAGACAGAGCTGTCTATCAGTGCTCTGAGTTTTGTAGTGTTTAAAAAAAAAAAAAAAAAAGTCTTCACAACGTAAACTCCATTATGAAGGATACAAAGGAAGTCCCCGCTGCAAGTATTCTAATAAAAGAGAAATCCCCTGGTGCTACTGAGGACAGAAATTGTGATGAGTTCTGTTCTGCTCTAAATTACTAATTGACTTTTTTCTAAAGAACACCTACTAGGAGTCTTGAAGTTTTATGGCAAATGCTAAACAGCAGCTGTTTTCTAATTGTGCTTGCCATTCTACGGTCCTCACAAATACCTCTTTAGAATAATAAGCTGGAGACACTTTCAGTTAAAAGCAGTGCTGATCAGAGGCAACTGTGTTAATGTAAGAGGATAGGTCACAAGCTCAGAAAAGTAATGAAAACTATGGATGAGTTTTAATAAATCTCTCTTTAAGGTTCTTTTGTACTTTGGTATTTTCATAACTTGTTTTATGGCAGGAGGAGCTGATGTGCTGCTGTGAGCATTCCCTGATGAATATCTGCCCATCAGCACACAGTGTAAGAAGTAATTACAGCATTAATACTGAGTTTTATGTCATTAAATCACTATTTGGGCCTAGGCATAATTTACATTTAAAACTGTGATCATCATTAGCAAATCATCACTGATGATCACCTTGATAAGAAAATTACTGGTAATGAGATGCTCTGGACAGAATCTGGACCTTTGTGCCAAACTTTAGGGTTGACAGTGGCTGCTGTGTATACACATACACGTTTCTCTGCTTACATTTTTGTTTTCTTTCATTTTACTTAGCTAATTCACTGACTTGTGTGGACCAATGTAGAAATGAATATATATTTCTTACCCTAGAGCAAACATTTTATATATAATTGATACCAATTTTTTCAAAATTATTATTCTAGGATAAATGTATGGTTTAATTATTTGCTATTAATACTGGCTGTTTGAAAAACATAAAGACAGAAAAGTCAAAATGATGGTGGGAGGAACACTTAAAAACAGAAGATAAGAAAGAAGAAATAGGTTATAATTTTGCAGATGTTCTCTCTGAATAATTTATTTTACACTTTAAATAGGTGGCCTGATTTTCAGCTCTGTCAAGCAGATTTAAGTACATGATGTAGATTTAGAAATGTAATTAAAAGTTTCATTAATATTTTTGTATAGCTCAAAAGAATATTTTTTTGGTAGACAAAAGTGATATTAGGGACAAGTACTCCTAATTATTACATTTGGATCAATGTTGGATTTTGAGTCAAATGAATCAGACATGACATTCTATATCAAGTTTGCTCCACAAATGTGCTATATCAAAAACCTGGGTTTAGGTTTTGAAGTGCAAAAGTAGAACATTTAACCCAAGAACATCTTGATGTCATTAGTTATGCATGGGGAAACCTACACTTGCCTGAGATGGCTGGTTCCAGCAGTGACTGGCAGATGGGAACACTAGGGAGACTGAACTGCACTGTCTTTATGGACAGCCTGAATTCACTGTGCCTGCAGGCCTGTTCTGCACTCGCTTTGGACAGCAGCAGGAGACTGTTCTGTGATGTTCCCTCAGTGGCCTGGCTGTGCTTTGGCAGATGGGATCCAGTGGTTGTGCGGGGCGGATGGACAGCTCTGCCAGGGCACTCCCTGTGGTGCATCAGCTACTGCGTCACCCTGCACTTAAAGAGTGAGGAATGCTTCAGGAAGTAAACTGCATAGGCAGCTGGCCAGTTAGCTTTGGAACTGCTCTGACATTGTCTGACTATATTGTATCTGATTATAATGGTATTTGATTCGAACTGCAAACCATCTCCGTTGAACCATGTCTGATTGGAGGCTCAGTGAACCCAGTGTGATAAATTGCTGCCAGGTTAAAGGTCTGGCATCTTTGACATTTATGCACCTTGGTGTAAATGACTATGAAAATCTCAAGGCAACGAGAGGTCTGGGTTCAAAGGAGACTGCCTGCATGAACAAGGCAGGCAGACCCTTCCTCTGTGTGAACTTTTGAGCAAGGAGGCATTTTACATCGTCTTTTCCATCATCTGATTTTCTTGCCTTGGGAACTCAGTTGTGAACTGACCCTAGTCCATCATGCTATTCATAAATTACTAACAGAACTTTGAAGTTCTTCACACATTTAAAGAGGAGGTTCAAAGGAATATCCTGAAGGGATTCTGGAGAGAGATGTTTTGAAAATTAAAGGAAAAAGCAGGCAAGAGATTCAATATCCAACTGAGTCGTGTATCAAGGAGAACAATATTAACATTGATTCAGAATATCAGTCATGTCAAAATGTGCTAATAGGCAAATCAACCCCTTGCACAGTTATATATAAAGATATATATTTATTTATAGTCACAAATGTGCACTTTTGCATGTATGCAGACAAGTATATTAACAAAACCTGTTATTTTTTGTTATGGGAACATTAATATTTGAACTTTTTCAGCTTGTAAGTATATGAAATTTGTGAAGCAGCTGATTTTCCTCTGCAGGTAATGGCTTTCATTTATGCCATCCTAACAAGGATCCCCCATCCTGTTTTGCATAAATAAGTCATCACACATTTTGTAACAATTTTTAAAATGTAAATTATTTACACAGAGAATGCTTATTGCTTAGGTAAGTGACGCCTGTAGCTTATAAATAAGTTAATAATAGAAATAAATAATTCAGGTACATTTATTTTTGAATCTGTTACTATGAAATCCTTTCATATTCAGAGTAAATATATTTTAAAGCTTGTTGTCATTTCTTGAACATATGCAGGATTAATTATTGCAGCATCTATTTCAATAATATGCAAACTCCTTGCATGCAAAGGACGCCCAAACTAAACAAAACCATTTTACAACAATCGAGCAATCGAGGCCTTGTTCAGTAATGTACTTAAACCACATTTTAGCACATTCTGAACACCAGCCAGCTCATTAAAGGCTCAGCACATGCTTAGGAACTGCTGAATTCAGTAAGAGTTAGTATGAACTCAAGTGCTTTCCTGAACAAAAACCTAAATTCTTGCTAGGCTTCTACAGACTCTAAAAATCCTCCCTGAAGGCAAATGTTATGCTGCAGAAAGAACATACTGCAAGTATTATTGCAGACTTTCTCATCTTTGCTGGAAGCTGCTTGCAAGTGCTGTGAAACGCTCCTGCATTCAGGGAGTTTCAAGGAGGAGGGGGGGTTGTGTGGAGTCACTATCAGGTTTTGCTCTTCCCAGCTTTTTCTGTATGTAAAGGCTTGTGTTCCCACGGAGAGAGAAATCATCAGATGTCAGCAGATCTGACAGAGAACTTGCTGCTCTACATCTGTGCAGACCAGAACAAACAAGCTCTCTCTGCTTGCACAGTTCTGGGTGTGCTCAATCAATTAGAAAGAAGTTCAGGACATGTTGTGCTTCAATGATAGTTACTCTCCTTTTGCTGTGTTCTTCAAGCAGAGGAGTCCAAGCTGGATTTTCACTCCTAAGTGGGAATTTAACTTCATTTGATGATTGAAAACTTAGCTGTTGGCCTTTTGTCAGTGAATGCTAGTTTTTCAGCCTGAATCTCTCCTACCTTTTCCTAATGTCCATATTCTATATGAGGTTTTTTATCTTTCCTTTTTCTTTTGTGCTTATCTCAGCTTTTTAAATCATTTTCTTGTTTTGTACTTACCATCTCTTCTAAATACTCCTTTATGCTCTTCTGTTTCCAATGCTGTAAGAAACTGCAAAATTTAACATAGAATATAAACACATCAAGTGTATTTAGAAGTTAATAAAAAGCAACATCTCCTCCCCAAAATATTACACCACCTTCTCCAAAGAAACCCCAAACCCAGCAATCCAAACCCACTTTCCTGTATTGCACCCCTTTCAACCCTAATTTTTTTTCCTCCAGCGATTTGTGTTCCAACCCCACTATATTTAACACAGTATCTGGCTGAATGTGATTCTTATTCTGAAACAGAATAAGAAGAAAATACAGATTTAGCTTTCTTTAAAATTAGAGTGACTGGACTCATTTTCCTCAAAATCCAATGCTGGAAATAGAAAGTCAAAGAAATGCAGTAATAGCTGGTTTGTATGCATCTCCTCCAACTTACGGACAGTCAAAAAAAGCAAATTATCTATCCATGATGCCTTGGCATACTCTGGCACCCAGATAATTAGGAGGTTATTTTCTAAGAGAAGGTCACTGTGTTATTATATAGCCTGAATATGCCAGATGTTGGGACTGCCAGTGATTTAGCTAAAGACATGAACCAATGATCTGGTGGCTGAGAGGATTCATCATTATTATGAATTCAATAGGAAATCTAATGAGATGTTAGGACAATTAGGGTGATGATCTGCTACTTCACAGATGTGCAGAGGAATCATTATAGAGAAGGGAAATGGATGAAATCATCAAAGTGACTGTAAACTTGAACAGGATTTGTAAATCATAGAGGAATTTCCCATGCAGAGCTATTATATAATGCATCTATAATATAATATAATACATCTATTACATAATACATCACTCATCAATTCTCAGTACTGTTGGGAATCCTGCCTCTGATATATTGCAGCTGTGTTAATTACCAAAGAGTGAGAACAGCCTTGCCCTCACAACTATGAATGTGATAAAAGAGTGAGTTAGTTGGTAGAGAGTCAGTTGGAGTCTGCTGGTTGTGCTGGGAGGAGGAAGGGACAGGAGGTTGGGCAAGGGATAGATAAGGTTAGACACTGTATGAGGGACAGACAGAGTCAGGTGGAAGCAGTGTGAGCTGGGACTGCAGAAGGAGAGAAAGAGTCAGAGCTGTGGGAAGCTGCCCATGGGAGGCCACATAGAAAAGGTATGAAAGACTTCTGCATAACATGGTGCTGATAGTTGAAGCATTCTGAAGGTTTTATTGAAACACTCTAAGTGCATGGCCATCTTGACTATGACATATAGTATTTTTTGATTATGGGTACCTCAACCCAACTATTTTACACATTGTTTAGGTTTATTTATTATTTATCTTACTCGGCTTTTTACCTGAAATTGAAAAGCACCATCAGAAAGAACACCATGAAGGTTTGAAGGCACGGTAAGTTTTCACGGCAGTTTCCTAACTGACTGTCTTTTCTCTTGTGGGCTATATTATAAAAAAGAATGAAAGACACACAAATAAAAATTAGTAGAAATGCAGGTAATATACTTAATAAATAAATAGTCTCAAATTTAAATTGGAATCTTCCATATATAAATTTTATTGCAGAATGCTTAAAACAGTTAATTTGTGTCTTGTTTCAGTATTTTTAGTAGTCTAGATTTGATTTCCATCTAAAGAATAATTCACTTGTAATATGAATGTGAAATATAATAGCATCTCCAAAAAATGAGGAAAGTGTAATAAAGCTAGAAGAATAAATTTGCTTCTTAGTGACAGAGTGAAACAAAAAAAAGACTATTTAGCTATAGGTCATCTGATTTGATATACTCTTGAGAAAGTCCTTTTGTTAGCTGAATTGCTCATGGACATTCATTTTGAGTGTATTAGCTGAATTTAAAGATTCTGTTTGAATATAGTGAAGGACTCTAGGGGCCATACTGGTCTGGATAGTTCAAGGAACAGTGTTGATCTGTGCATGGTTTATGTGTGGTGCTGATTTATTTACCAGCTTGTTCTTAGCTTATGGAAGGTAAATTCTGTAATATGTGAGTAATATTAATTTACAATTAAAAATTTCACCCATGGATTGTCAAATAACTCCTGAGGTATTATTGTGGTCTTCTTTCTGCTATGAGAAAAGATATGTGTCACTGAAATTATCTGTTAAAAAGTGCTTCTCTTTTTTTACAGAAGTTTGGTAAGAAAGTTTCCTGCTCAAGGACAAATGAAATAAGCGTCCTGTATCCATGGTGCAGGAAACAATAGCCCTTCCCTAACTAGTTCAGACATTGCAAGAAGTATCTTCTGTTTGTCATGTTTAAAGCACTGACAGTTTTGGGGTTTTTTTTGATTCGTAGAGTAAAAAAGTACTTTCCTAGCCTATGATACTGGACACTCCATTAAAGTACAGGAGATAACCATTAGGAATTGCTTAAGAAATAAAAATACAGCCTATGCATTTGAAAGCTTGTGTCAAAGACGTCTCCCTTGGTCCAGACACAATTAATCTGTCTTTCAGACCTTACATAGAGTATTGCCATTGAACTCATGAATGAGAACTGTTATTCAAATTTATGAGATTGGTAACTTTTCCTAAACTTTAGACTTTTTGAATGGTGTTTATAATTTTGTTCATCACACCTGCCTTGTTTTCACCTCATAATACATGGTGGTACATCTGTTGGTTAGTGGTTCATCTCAAAAATGAAAATCTCTGGAGACACTGTGGAGAAAGTTCAGAAACTTTACTTCATTTTCTATAGTCTTCCTCAGATAAACTATGAAAGGAAGTCTTTTCTTTGTGAATTGCAGTTTTGCACTGATGATGGCTTTATCTAGTTTAATACCTTGCAAAGAAACATGTATTTCTTTTTGATTATGATGACAGACTCCTGTAGCTCCATTATCTTTTTGTTCATTATAGCAAATGCAAACTTCAGCTTCTGGCTCAGAACAGTTGTGGCCGTGATAATGCTTGTTCTGCTCTTTATAAAGTAATTGAATATATGATAAAGAACTGTTAGATTTTTTTGAAAGTCCTTAATAAAGAGGAGAGATCTCTCTTTATCAAAGTTCTGCTTCATACTTGTGCTTTTACATGCCTTTCAGAAAAGCATTCAGGGAGTCAGTCAAAAGTAGAAATATGCAGCAGATGCATCCATTGTTGGAGTTATAGCAAAACTGTGAATATTTTTTTTTCTTTAACTGTGCTTGCTGGTAAGATTTGGATGAAGACGGGTATCTGGGAGATCACCCAATGTCAACAGTAAGCCACGGGTTTGGTTAGGTGATGGGAGAGACAAAGCTACTGGCACAAGAATATGAATAAAATAAACTTGATGTGGGTCATACAGGGACACTTGCTGCCCACATCACTGGGCAGTAGCCATAGCATGTAGAGGATTATCAGAGCAGGGGAAATCCTCTATGACAGGAGGCAGGAAAGCAGGGCAGCCTGAGCAGAGACCTGTCAGACACTTCTCTCCTGGACTCTTTCTCTTCTTTGGACAGTGAGCTCACTGCATTCAGCACAGTGTTTGATACAGAGGTGTCTGTCATTGCTTGCAGTGACATGGGACCAAGCATGTACGCCTTTGTTCTTCGGATTGTGCTGGAGTTTTGCTAAGCTGTAAGGAGACCTTTGGAATGGAGTCAGGGATAAAATGAGAAGATATAAAGCATGCTAGGTTTATAACAAAGAAACGTGCAATTTATTGACATCACAGGGAATGATTAAGTAGGAAGGGTTAAATACCACTGCTCCTAGCAAGGAGAGTAGCAAGGTGTGTTGTCATTGTCAACACAATGACAAGGCCAGATAGGGAGGGAAGCAGGGGAAGGAAGGATGCCAGGATTATTTGTAAACCTGATCTAAGGACCTGGTCTAAATCCACCAATAATGATTTTTAGGGATTTATAGGATTAGCATTTAACGCCTATCTTCATTTGAAGAACTTTTACATATTTTTCCTTCTTTTTCTGAAAGGTTAGCTTTGTTAATGCGTTTATTAATATCTTAAATTGATCCAACTTTTCTGGTCTCACAGTACTATATTTAGTACATTGAGAGTATTACTTTAGATATTTTACTTATATGCAAGGCAGAATAGACCTCAAGATGCTGTCATCATTTTGTGATGTTTCAAAATACTGTGCTTGGATTTTGGTCTATATATATGTGATCAATTATTTCCCATTGACAGTGCTGTTATTACATCCATATTCCACAAATTCATGTGTGCTAAATTTGTTATTGATCTTTAGAGTAGATTAAACAGTATGCATTTATTTACATGTATATACATGCATGAGGAGGTAGTTAATTTACTTGCTCTTGATTTGTTTCCTTTTGATTCTGGCAGGCTGTTCAGCATTACATTTTGTAATTTATGCAATAATGTTCTGATGGAAGTTGTAAAAGCAGAACATTAGTAAGCTTATTTTTGCTGTCTTAGTAAATCTGTTCAGAAGGTAGATTATATAAATGGTAGCCTCTGCACCTGTCTTTTTACAGAGGATTATAAAATAAAATGCTTTTCTGAAGATAAAAAGTGCATAAAAGTGCTGAGCTTACCTGAGCATGCTTGACATCAACATAAAGCCTGAGTGATAGATCAGGTTTCAAAGTGAGGAAGTATCAATCTGCTAAGTTTAATCAGTGAGGAGCCCCAGTGGTTCTATTTAAATTTTTAAACATGCAAATTTGCTGTTATACTGATGTGTATGGCTTTTCTTCTCTACCTGGAGTATCCAGCCAAACCAAGAAAAATTCTCTCACGTTCAAAGCCAAACTCCTCAAATTAGCCATTTGTATATGCTAACCTCTGAGTGGTTTGAGTCATAGAGGCTACTAAGCTATGAAAAGAACCAAAATTTAGTGTGTGTTTATGCTGCCTCATAGCCCATATGTATGCCTGTGTTTAGTGTTGGACATGCATTTAGATGTTTTTTTCACTTATGAGCAAAGTTCTGCAAAAGTGAAATAGAACCTCTTCCCAATTCTTCCTGATAGCCCATCTGGTGGTGGGAAGGATAAACCTGTGCTGTGCACGAGGGTTGTGTTTACAGCTGGCCATTTTGTACTACAGGACCACATAAAAGCAGACAGATGGGTTAATTTTGAATAATTTTCTTGTATCTGTTCCCCTTTTAAAATTCCTTTTTGTTATTATTTTTACTCATATATTCCAGTGAAGATGAGTTTTGAATGAAACTCAGAAAATAGTAAGATCTCTTGCATAGTTTTGAGAGGGTATTAATAGAAATAGCAGTCAGATTCATAACACAAAAGAAATACCGATTAGTTTTCACAGAGAGTTAGAAATAATGTACAAAATAAACCACCATGTACACCTATCAAAATGCAATAGATTACTCATAAACTAAGAGTCTGTATGTTCAGAAATTCATTTAAGACATGGGTGATTATGCCATCATTTATACTGCAGCATGTGTAACGGCTATGATCCCTCTTGCAGTGATTGTCTGCCTTCCTTTTAAGTTGCAAGGTCTGTTTTGTGCTTATCTGGATGTCTGCTGCCAGTAAAATTTGCATTTTCTTAAATGCAGTGGTACTTTTCCACTCTTCCCAATATAGGTTTCCAAGCATTAGAACTAGGGAATGCTGTTCCTTTTTCTTTTATGTCCATTTTACAACAATATTTCAATTAGGAATGGAAGCTTCTCTCTGAAGTTCTGGATTTTTTTTTTTGAATGCAACTGAGTGACCCATTAATTCAGAATGTATGTATTTGTATGATTTAAGTGATTTACCTTTTATTGATAATATTGTCTCTTTGTTTTTCTTCTATGTCATACTCAATAATGACAGGGTTTTTCTTTTTCCTTTTACCTATAAAATTATTCAACTTAGATTCCAAACCTAAGTTGTTTAAGTCCTTGGCTCTCTTAACAGGTAAAACTATCTAATGAAGATGATGTTATGCTTGAAAGTCTTCTGATCTCTACACATTACGTTGTCACGTTAATCACAGGGTAAGACTTCTGTAAGATCCAGTGTTGATCTATATTCTAATACTTTCTGTAGATGATTACTGTAATGGTACAGGGCAGGCATTAGAATCTCAGCCTGCTGGGTTAGCCAGGGATGCTCCCTGGAGGGCATGTGTAATGGGATCCCGTAGACATCTTAGTAGAAGATACTAAGGATTAGTAAACTAAAGCAAACTGTTTAATAGCATAGCTAGTGTGCAATCAGCATGGGCAACCATAGGAGAAAAAAAACCTGTTTGAATAACATGAAGGATGTGTAAATGCTGTTTGGAATTCCTATATTAGAACCAGGTCTTCCCTTTTAAGGAAAAAAAAAGTAAGGGTAGAGAAAAATGGTGAGGCCTGTGAAGACATCAGCAGTCGGACTGTTCTGACACTGTTGTGTGACTGTGTGGTAGTGAAATAGTGTTGACAGTTCCAAGTATATGTCTCTGGACAACTCATATAAACTTTCTGAAACAAAATAGGAATAATTAGTTCCATTGCTCTGATATATTTTCTTTTACTAGCAATTCATTTGGTGTCACTTTGGTTTTTTTAAGTGTATAACATTTTGAGAGGGAGAGGTGCATATGAAGTGTACATACAAAGAGATGTGGAATATGGCCAAATTTCTGTAAATTTATACATGTCCTGGAGTCTCTGTTTAGTCAAAATTCCTCTGACATACACTGTGAATTCTGACAAAACAGAAATGTGGGGAGAAATTCTGGAAATTTCAAACTTAGCAAGACACATTTTTGCGAGAAGGCCAGCAACATTTAATCACAGAATGCAAACTAAAAATAGGAAAAGGACATGCATCTAACCAGATTGCTCAAATTTTACCTAAATTGAGGTGTATTTTATTTACATATCTTAGCGGATGAGGTCAAGAGATAAACATGACCTAAATTGTTGCCACACTCCTGAACAGTTTCATTTAAGACTGTACATATGTGGCTTGTTAAAGTGTTTAAGTTTGCAGTTGGTCCTTCACCTTTCTATTGACCTCTCAGAAATGATGCTTTGAAAGACCAGGTTAAGTAAAGACTGTAGTGAGCTATGGATTTATAATTTGTGACGTATACTTAGTATCCATCCTTCCACTGAACAGAAGTTTGCTGGTGGTGATGAGTTCTGAGCAGGGGCTGTGAGGACAATGGGCATATATTTCTCTGAATCTATTTCCAATTACTTCTGTGAAGGCTTGGTGACTAGACAGCATGAGAAGATTTCTTCACTGCAGGGATGTAGATACAAGTGTAATCACAATTGACAAAAACTGCTTTTTTTGGAAGTTGAGAGTTGTCTGATTAAAACAAAGCTCTGTTGTAAAGTAGAGATCATAATCTCTTTGGCCATCCTCTGAAAGGGAAGGTGTGACCTAGAGGTTATTTGCTACTCATTTTGCTAAAAAAAATTTAAACACAATAAATGACCTTTTTACATTATGAAGATTTAGCAGATTAATGATGTTTGGTGGTGATTATGGTGAAGTCTTTGGCATTATAGTAATTTCTTAATCTTTTGGGGCTCTGTTTTTAACTGATGAGAATTCAAAAACAGTTTATTCATTTAAACAAGCAAAAAAAATATTCACTAGTGCTAAATGATTGTAGCTTATTGATGGTGATGAATATTTTTTAT
This sequence comes from Zosterops lateralis, assembly GCF_965231275.1. Taxonomy (NCBI): domain Eukaryota; kingdom Metazoa; phylum Chordata; class Aves; order Passeriformes; family Zosteropidae; genus Zosterops; species Zosterops lateralis. The sequence continues at coordinate 39,093,072 of NC_139766.1, forward strand.
CACTTAAAGGACTGCTCTGGGAAGCATAATAATTTTTCAGTAGTTAATAATTAATAAGGTTAAATAATTTGCAGAGCCAGCATTTTCAGAATATTCCTGCTTATCCCATATACTACTTCGTATCTTTCATTTGGTTGAGACATGCACAAAAAAAAATTTCAAAAGGCAAATAGACTCTTTTAGCAGGCAAAACACAGTGCAGTTCCCTCAAGCTGGCTGCTCAAGCTCGCTGTTCCTTACAACACATTCAGTCATGGAATCTGTCAGTACTTAGACACAGTCTCTCACTAAAAGACTCTCATACCTTGCCATCTGTCATGCTCTGCCTGTTCCCATGGTAAAAATGTCTCCCGCAGTTTTGTCAGATTTGAAAATCATTTCCATTGAGGTTGATGATGGAGCAAACTTCAGAAATGTGTTCCTTTTTCCCACTTCTTCCCTTGGATTGATCCCATCTCACTTTAGGACTCACATATGTAGTCCTAAGTGACTTTGTTGGGTCTTCTAAAGGGTGAAGGCTGATGCACAGAAGAGGTTGTGTCTGAACTTTGCCAGCAGGTAACAGTGAAGAAAGGCTGTGCTTTAAATTTTCAACATTCTTTCAAACTTTCAGTAGAGTTTCTCGCCTTCAGTAGAAAACTGTACATATTAATGGACACTGTGTAGATTTTCAGAAATATGTAGCAATGATGAGGGAGATGGAGGCAGTGAGAGCAAGAAATAAAGAACTGACTGCAAATGTAATAAATAGCAGGGGCGTCCTGTATTTGGACAAAATGCGCTTTAATAAGTGTAATATGTTATAATATAATTCATGCTAGAGAATTAAAGTTACAGCATTTGTATAACCAAAGCCAGTGACAGGGAAGAAGTGATTCACATCAGGAAAGAGAGATTCACCAAACTGTCTCTATAAATGTTTATTCCAAAGGATTTTTCTGTCTGACAAGGCCCCAGTGATATGCATTCGATATGCAGCCATGATAAGATAATATTTGTCACCAAACATGTTTATTCCCAAACAGAATTCCAGTAAAGAAAATTAATTATTCACCCATTCCAGGAAACTTTTCATCAGACCAGCAAGAAAAGAAAAATCCATAAATATGTTAAAGATAAGATCAACAAAGGAGCAAGAAAACCCCCCCACTCAGCTGAAGAAAAGTATAAAAACAAGATCCTGTGAAAGCAAAATTGGTGAACCACGGGGAATTCAGAGCAATAGAGTCCAAATTGTTGTTCACCCAGTGTTGACCCCGGGCTCAGCACTGTTTTGTTTGTAGCTTTTTCAAAACTTATACTTTGATTATTTAATAAATTCTCTTTAATTATTGAATCGGCCGAGTTGTTTATAACAATGAGGAACAAAGAAATGACAACACTGTCATAGACATATTTCACCTATTCACCACAATGCATAAATACTAATCTGACAGCTCATACTTCTTTTCCCAATCAAATATGAATTTACAAATATTAATCCTGTATTTGTTCCAGTAGAATAGCAAAAGGAGGTATGTTACCACAAAATAGCAACTTCAGTGACTTCTGAAATATTTGTAACATGTTCCTTTGTTGCTGCGATGCTAATTTTATGTTCAGTCTTCATTTCCCAGATCACCAGTGTCTGTGTTTGAGAGCTAAAATAGCTAAGTCTCTCAGCAAGCATCAGTGACACACAGATGATCTCCAGTTCCCCATGCACCAGCTGCAACATGTTTTCAGTGAACACCATGGACAGGAGAGACTTAGACATGCCAAAGATTATGCCAGAGCATGTGTGCATAATCAGCATGCTCATGACCCTAACACATCCCACTGGTAATATCTACTGATATCTACATCATTCCCATCAGGCAGACCTTTGAGGTGCCTTGGCCTTTTTTCTGTATGAGGATTCTTCACTGTAAAAATGTCTAGAATTAATAGCCAAATTCAAAGGGTGTGCCTTTAAATATAAATTCACTAACCCCATGAATAGCAAAGTAAAGAGCATCCTCACACAACAGAGGACTGTTTAGCTGTCACAGTTCTTGTGGAATATCCAAATAAAAACATTATAGTGTATTCAAAGAAGACCTGATAAAGCAGGGAAGCGTGTTTTGTACCTGTGGTAGTTACAGCATATACATAGTTCAGAGATATGCTGCACATATCCAGAGTGTCACACATGCATAACTTCAAATGTGCTGTAATAATTTATCCTAGCTGAGGAAATGGCTGGATGTGGTATCAAAAATAAATTTCTGGTGATTTGAAAATATGGGCCCAAGCATTGATGACTGGAGGCACTGTTAATGATCTGAGAAATATCTGCAAATCTAAAGTGAATATATGAATCCTGCAAGTTTTCCACAGTAGCTTTTGGGCTGTCTGTTTCCAGATGTCTTGCTAAATACACTTAGAGACTGCATCTGTGTGCCTGTACTTTTTATACAGGTGGGCTGGTCAATATTGTGTGTGACCTTACTGTACTACTGCTTTTAGCAAATGCTAGTCAAAGAAGCCATCATGGAATCAATTTTTCCAGATGAAGCCTTCTGTCAGAAAATTATTTTATATGAAGTTACTTTATTTCTTGTGACTCTGTTGCCCTGATTTTTCAGCTGTCTGATGTTTTACATTTTTGTACTGGAGTTTCTTATGCATTGTAACATAAACAAAAAACGATGTTTTGTAAATCATGCATTCCTTCTGGGGGAAGGACAAATTGATGGACTTCTGCTTTGACCAGTGGAGTCAGAGATGTTAATCTTGTCCCCCAGTCCCTGGTCAAACTCCAAACCCTATTTGAACCCAAATCCCAAATAAACTTTTTTTTTTTTCCTTGTCTCACAACCTGAAGGTGTGAGTGTGATCTTTTCATGTCTGTCTGGTGACATGACTCTGCAGTTCTCCCAACTGAGACAAGTTCATTGGATGTTCAGGGTCAGGAAAGGACTTTATGGTTTCACAGAAAAACAGTCGCCATTAGAAATAATAATCATTTTCCACCTAGGAAAAATGTTCTAGGTTTTCTCATGTGCATCTAGGAATTTAGATGTAACTTCAGAAGAAACTCCTCTCTGTTCTGTTGGCTCCCTGTCTGGCATAGGAGTGCAGCAAGCATTCTGTGAACTACCACTTACAAGTGTGGATGCTTTAGAAAATTGAGAGAAGGCAATGATGTGTGTCTTTCATGTGTTAAGGCAGCAGATGTTCAGATCCTCTCATGAAAGGATTTATACTTGTTTCCCTTAGCTTACACAGTTTATCACAAGCCCCAAAATTTTCTATCAGGATTTGCTATCATAAATGTAACAGAAAGAAAACTGTAGCCAGTAGACCTGGTATTCAGCAGTTGCATTTTGATGTAACCCTGTAAAAACTCTGTGAAATCTGTTTTACACTAATTGATGATTTTGTGGTGGTAGTCACTGCAATATGTAGTTACATGTTTGTAATTTTACAGTCTTGGCAAGAATTTCTACTACCATCACAAATTGCACAGAGAAACCCGTCAGGCTCTTTGTGCATCTAAAAGAATATTTAGAAATATTTGTATTCATCCCTTTGTATAAATTCAATGCTCAACTTATTTGTGTGATTTAATTTTATTAAGACTGTGTGCTACCACAGAGTCAAATGCTTAGTATACTTTTTTTGACTGAAAAAGCTATTTGCTCCTATTAGGAGGCAAGGAGAATAAATAGGAGACACCAGATGAATATATCACCATAAACTGTATATATTAACAGAGAAAATTGGAGCATGAGTGGTTTTTTGCAGCAGAAGTAGTACTGTTTTCTCAATACCATTTGTGATGCTGTGTAGGATGCTGTTCTTCTGTGGAAATCCTGTTGGTAATGCTTATTTTAGTCAGTGTCACATTGCTATTATTGTGAGGTGACCTCTTTACTCTCTGGAACAGCAGTCCAGCCTTGTCCCATGATAGGGACTCCTTAAGTAGAGAGAGACCTTCTCCTTCCAACAGACTGTGGTATCCACAGGCAATTACTCCAGAAAACCTCTGTGATAGGAGTCTATACAGTGTTGAGGAAAAAAAAGAATAGCTAGAACCACTTAATTCCAGACATTATGGACTAATGACAACTTTCTGGAAGTTGTAGGCACCCCTGTCTCGTATCTCATAAGGCTGCTAATGTAAATTCAGAAATGCAAGAGACAAAAATGATGTGTAATATTTCTCTGTGCTTTTCAATGACAGTACCATTTGATGGGCATCTCTCTGACTTGTGTTCTGTTACTTCTGGAAAAAAAATTTCTTAAATTAGTATTTCATCTGCTTACTAGGTTACCTCAACAGCTGACTTCATCACATCTCCTGCTAGAGCTCATTATGAGTCTTTAGTTAGTTTTTAAGCCAGAGTCTACTGAGCGTTCTGCTTGGCTAACTCAATTTCCCTTTGAGAAATTAATAAAATTCACACTAAATTCTGTTCACTGTTGTTAATGTGGAAGCCACTGAAAAATCAAAGCTCTTTTTCTCACTTATTTCAGAGCCTTATATTTGAGTTATCCAAGTTACTGACTATATCATCTTTGTAGTTTTCTGCTGCTGCAGAATACTAAAAATAATTTTATGGTTTAGAAGGGTATTTATTGGGTTCTTCTTTTTCTTCATGGTATAATTCTTTCTAGGTCCTGGAAACACATCTAAAGAAGTGGTATGAGGTATTTTAGTGATGTAAGTGGCAGTTTTGGCTTTATGTCTCGTTATCTGGAAGACAGCATCTCCAGCAGCACAGGCATATCTCATCCTGCCAAGGCCCAGTTTGGAACATAATGTGTGAAAGAGACTCCAGATGAGAGGAATGGATCTCTTTCTTGCTTAAAATGCTTAAAATTTATTCCTTTAGGGTGAATTACTGTATTTTATAACTCCAGTTTTAGAGATAATAATTTTAGGCCACCGAAGTGACAGGACAGTACATCTGTGTGAAAAGTGAATCATCTGGGGAATAAAAATGAGGAAGATCACTTTGAATTAAGTATATGAGCCCACAGCCTGAGTTATTGGTTTGATATTCAGATGTTAAAGTGCAAGAGCTTGCTTTGAGCTAGTCCTATGGCCAGAGCTGCTAGAAAATGTGATCTCCCAGGTTGAAGCTGCTTGGATCTGGCCCTGAAGCAGAGATGATAAAAGCTCTGGTATCCTGTTTTCACTTTCTGAGCTGTCAGCAGTGTCTCCTAGAGCCAGAGACCTGGAAGTTGGAGGATCTAAGTGACATGAGCTTGCTGGTGATGAGGTGGTTGTTTCATTTTGGTGAGGGGAAGGGCTTTAAAATATATAGATGAATTACAATTGATTCAAATTTGTGGTAAAGTTTAAATTGCAACTTTTCAATTTGAACAGCTCTTTGGAGTGTCACTTTTTACAATGACCCAAGTAATAATTTAAGAGAGTGCCCCTATGTCTTACGAAGTCTGGAGAAGTTGCAAAGGGAGAGGAACTTCAGTTTATTGATTTGGGGTCCCAAACATTCAATAACTATTATCTGTTGTTAACAGATCTACAGGACTCATGCTGACTAATTTCCTTACCTGAAAGACGTGCTTTTCATACTGTAAATGATATCTAACACTCCCTGAAGGGCTCTACAGTTTATAGATTTTATAAAAGAATGCGGAAAATGAATGCATTATTTCTTGCTTTTTTGTGCTGCTGTGATTCTGTTATGCATAGAATGCTCTATTTTAATACCTTTTATGCTTTTACTAGCATTTTAACATTTCAATGTAAAAGAAAAAAAAATGAGTCTTCTATCATTCATTTTGAAAAAGTGCTTAAGCTTTAATCCACACAGAGTCGGTAACTGCTATTTGATCTTAAAGGATGGTGCTCATAAACTATAGAGAGGCAAGGGCTAAGACATTCTTTATGGTGTAAATGTTATAGTGCATCTCATATTTATTGAAGGGACCATAATTATGCAGAGCTATTACAGTGGATATTCATGGCACTGTATCAAGCAGTATCTCTGAATTTTTTATCAACTCCATGAGACTGAATGAAGTACCTGTATCTTTTCATTGCATTCCACTTTTTCTCCTATTTAAATCAACTTTCTGTGAAAGACTGTGTTGTTGCATAAATATGCACGGCTGCAGCAAAGGAGTTAAGGAAGACCATAAGCATGGAAACTGTAGAAGGGTTGGTTGAGTTATTGTTAAAGTGAACCTGTTGCTTTTTTAGAATTTATTTTGCAGCATTGTCTGTACCATCTTCTGTTTGCAAGTTTGGCTCATATCTGAACAATGTTCTAGTGCTGTGGGCATTTCTTAGCTCCTTTATAGGAAAGTACAAATTAATGATCACTGCTTATTCAAAATGCTTTTCCAGTGATGCTTTTCCTACTGATTATTAGTATGAAGGGGTTACAAAGCTGAACACACAGAGCAGGTACAGATTAATAGGTTTAGGAATCACCAGGTTTCGTGATGCTATTTATTATTCAGAAAAACTGAATTAATAACCATAAATTACATTGTGATAATGATATTGATATTGGAGAAGAACTTTACAAGGCCATGCAGGGATAGGACAAGGGGTACTTGCTTGAAAACTGAAAGGGGGTAGATATTTAGATCAGATATAAGAAAGAAATTCTTTACTGTGAAGGTAATGAGGCATTGAAACAGGTTGCCCAGAGAAGTTACAGTTCTCTCATCATTGGAAGTGTTTAAGACCAGGTTGGATGGGGCTTTGATCAGCCTGGTCTACTGAAGGGATCCCAGCCCATGGCAGTGGGGCAGGACCTAAGGATCTTTAAGATCCCTCCCAACCAAAACCATTTTACGATTCCATGAAATTTTTCTGGAAACCTTATTCTCATGTAGAGGCCTGAGGAACTGTGTCAAAGGAAGGCAAATGAAGAAGCCAATGCATGCTTTTTAAGGCAGTTCCTTTACTGAAGTAGCTGTTCAATACCCTAAACCTTCCAGAAACTGGGTCCAGCAAGGAAAGGTCACAAGCAAGAGCTCTGCCTCCTCAACCTGACTTTGCACCGGCAACTTTGCTCTAGTGTTTAATCTCAAGAAAAACCAACATTACATTCTAAAAGTCAGTTTATTAAACCATGCATCTTATCTGATAGCCTGATTCTATAGGAACTCCTTCTGATATACATTTTCTGCATATAAGAAAAATAACATTAATTAAACCAAAATATCTAATAAAGATATTAGATATAAATCCATCTTTACACAGCACAGGTGTGTAAAGCACAGATCTGTCTGTAAGCATCAAGATTTTCATATTTCAAATCAAAAAATGAGAGAACTGATAGAAAATTGAGGAAACTTCCCTTGCTGATTAAGTGTTCTATAATTGTCCCGTTTATAGGAAGGAAGACTTTAAACCTTTACTTCCCCCACTACTGGGGGAAAAAAGCATCCAAAGAATTTCAAACAATTTAGTCTTCAAAATGCACTGTAATACTTTGTGATTTGCAATGAAAAATATTCCAAACAAGTATGCTGTAAAATTACATATATCCACTGACTTTATTCCTAATTATTGACATTACATTTGAGAAGAGAGGGCGACTCAGAAATCACTGCCTCACTGCTCCTATCTGCTCTTTGACAAATGTCCAGATGATTAGAATCAACTAAGTTCTCATAGCTCAAAAGATTGAAGCACACAAGACCAGGAAAACTGACTGTTTACTCAGTACAGTGTGGAGTCAGGCTTATTTTATGCAAGGAGTTAGATGAAATATTTGTGAATATTCATCTAGAAATGGCTGCTCTCCAAAGAGGCATCATTTGAGAACTGGGCTTTTCTCTCATTTCAGAGCATTGGTTACATTTTGGAAAAGGTAATCTAACTACTGAATGCTAAACTGGAGAAAAAAAAAAGGAAACCGATATAATACTGTGTATCTAAACTATTAGGTTTTCTATTACCTGTTTGATCATACCGTTCAATCTTTGTTGTTACATAAATTATAAATGTAAAGAGAGCAAACTCCTTTGCTTTAGCTGCAGGTGGTGGTTTGCTCCTGCAGGCCTGCTGTCAAAATCCTGGTGGGAATTGCAGGCTGGGTATGTATGTATGTATTACAACCATCCTCTTGCCTCAGAGGCGTTGTCGATGGCACAGCGCGGAGTCGATGGCACAGTGCGGAGTGAATGCCGGATTTGCCGCTGCGGGAGGAGGAGGCAGCCAGAGCTGTCTCCAAAATATGGCAATGAGCACAGGGCTGCGGTGAGGCCACTTAATGAAGCGTGACAGGTACGGGAGGAACGAAATCACAGCACTCGGCAGGCAGGCCATTTAAAATGGTAATACAGGCAGCCCTCGTCTCATCCCAGTGCTGACACTCCTCAGCATCTGCCTGCGCCGCTCATTCTGCGCACATTGTCAGGTGGATAGCAAAACAAGCACAGCAGGCAAATAAATACGCCAATCTGAGCAAATATTGTCTCCCCTGCAGGAACTGGAGACAAGAATGACTGACAGGAACTCACTGCTACTGATGATCTTAGTTTTTTCTGACTACACTCTGTAGGTTATTTCTCGTCATGCCCTGCATTTCAGATTACTTATACAGGTCTCTGGTAAACTCCCCCAGTCATACTGGTGTGTAAGAATATAATCTAAACTTGCTGGTTTACATCAGATTGCTGTCTAAAGGAAATTCAGGGATAAACTTTTTGTGGTTTAATGATGGAAATGTATTGGCTAAGATTTGGTAGAACAGCTATGAATAGATCAGAGATCTTGAGCTGCTGCTTTCATGATTTTTCTGCTTCAATTGTATTTGGATTAAATGGAAAAACAATATTATTTTTGTTTGTTTCTTTGGGGTTTTTTTTTGTTTGTTTGTTTGGGGTTTTTTTTGCATTTCAAACTTTTACGTTCAAAAATAGGTGAAGTCTCTTAGATCTTCATGGATCTGTTATTAAGAGACGTGATTGCCTGACCACAGTCTGTTGCACAGACACTATTTTATCTGAAATAAGACTCAGTAAATTCTTCCTTTGTAAGTATAAAAATTACATCTATGATATTTAGAGGGGCAACTTATTTTTCTCAATCTGGAAGCCCAGTTAGCATCCCATAAATCACATAGATTGCCTCCATCTTGACGCAGGACTTTACCTACTTCAGTAAGATTTGGATCAGGCTCATTACTATCCTAGTTCTTATGTAGAAATTGAAAATACTAATAGTTGTCTACAAAATAAGGTATATGATTCTGTGACGTATATACTTGGATTTTTTGAGGCGAGATCCTACCTATAGTTACTGACATACAGATATTAATTTTGTTGCCGCTGGAATACAGGCTACATATATTCTGTTTTAGTGTCTGGATGTATGTGCTTTTGGTATCCTCTTGCAGTGAATAGAAGACCAGTGTCAGTAAAATTGAACAGTCTTTGGATAATTATGCAAATGTCTTGCTATATTAATCTAAGCTCAAGAGCCTCAGTGCTAGGCTTATCCAGCTTGCAGTTAGAGGGTTCTTCTCCAGTTCTGTGATATGTTCTACTGGATTGCATGGAGTAATTTGCTTAGTGTGTAGAAATGACACTTTAGAGTTAGGTAGTAGTACTAGTAATTTGGGCAGCACTTTTTGGCATCTTTGAATACATCTCAGATAAGAAAACTTTTTTTTTTATTTAATTGTAGTTAAAAGAAAAAAAATAAGAAACTCTTCTCCCACTCCCAAGTCTTTAATTCCTCCTGTGGTGCTTTTTATTGGAAGAAAAAAATTACCTAACTTTCTTTGTTTACTGAAAGCAGCAGTAAGGGAACCATACTATTTCAGGTTGATATGACTGGACATGAACTAGCCTTTTAAACTATTTTATATTTGTACATTTCATTTATGCAACTGTTTCAGCTTATATTTTGGAGGAAGAAAATGAGTAAATTTATATGAAAGAAATTTCTATTTTTGAAGAAATGTCCATTCAAGAAGCAAGTGTCTCTCTTCATTTTGTAGAAGTTACATTCTTGCGAATGAAAATTACACATCTTTCAAAAATCATACCATAAGACATTCTCTACACAGCATGCATTAACCCTGACTGCAGCAACTTAATTGCAGAGAGGAAAGAACATTATAACTATTTTGTTAATTGTGATATTGATAAGGATTTTAAGCTTTACTTTCTTGTTCTTCACAAGCTGTTCAGCTGTCTAGTCTGAGGACTATTTAATTTGGCTGGTTCTTTGGTATGTTTCAAATCACTCTTGGAGTGATTTTTTTTTTCCCTAAAAAAAGCTTGTGTATGATTTCATCAACTCTGAATCATTTCATTTTCTCTTACAATGTCCTAGACCTTTTCTCTCCTGTGGTTTGATGTACAAAGGAAGGGCAGAATTCTAAAATCTGTCAGACATTTTACGTACCGTGCAAGCTCTTAAGCCTATTCATTGTGATAAATACATTTGCAGATTGACGAAACATTTGGATATGGAATCACTTAGCTAAAAAGTTAAGGGAATTTGGGAGTTTGCAGCTTTTGCACATTTAAAGTACTTGAAATTCAGTTATGATTTCTTGTTCTTCCCAGATCTTTTCAGTTACTTTATCAATTTATCTGATGTTATAGACAGTTTAGCAATAGCCTGCATATTGTACACACAGTGTAATCTTTTTCTGAAATGAAAATCACTGAATACTTGTCACAGATAATTTGCCTTTTAATATTTTTACAGCAAGCCTATTCTAAAGTCACACTGCATTTATCTAAAGAAACCTTTAATGATACTAAAAACTCCTTAGCTGTGGAGTTCTACAATAGCTTTTTGATGCACTATTTATGCAATGTTATTTTTTTTTTTTCATTAGAGGCTGTTATGCTTATTAGTCACTTACCATAAAGGAAACACTTCCGGTTTCAACGGTGCATTGGGGTGATATTTGTAAGTGAACTCAGGGACATCTTTCACTACCTGAAGCAAAGTCTCAGGGCGTCACGTAAGGAGAGGCAGTGTAATTGGGCAATGCTTACCTTGGGCTTATAAGGGCAAATCTAATTTACCATACAAATAATTTTTCATCCCTTTTGCCCATCTCCTTCACCACGTATCCCACTCTTTCTCAGCTCTGTGGATCTTTCCTCTCACCCTTCACACCTACTCATCCTGTGCTTCCCAAACAAGGCACAGCACTTGTGTGTCTATTTTCCCATTGTCCTCTGTTTCTCAATGGCTTATTCTGCTCTTTCCTTACAAACTTCTACCTTTCAAGAAGGTAAGTGTAATTTAGGTGTAATGAATGATGAATCTGATGCTTTTTACTAATTCCTCATTCTCTTCTGTCTTTACCCAGATCATGCGATAGTTTGGACAGCCTCGTTTTTACAGTAAGTGTGTGTTTTGACAGGGGTCTGTTTTTTAATGTATGCATTTCTGAGAGCATATGTTCCCGAGGCAAGATTTTAGCAGAATATCTTTATTATAGAAGTTAGTAAGATTAGAGCCATTTCTTGGCAGTTGTAGAAGTTTGTTCCTTAGCCTCAGGCTCACTCCGAATAAGTCATGGGCAGGTAGGTTTTATTCCTGCAGTCAAGACATTCTATTGTGCTTCAGGAATGAAGCTGTCAGCCATAGTCCTTACACTTTAGACAAACATGTCAGAAGATACCTTTTACCTGCTCACTTCTTTCAAAAGAGAGGAAAATTAAATCGGTGTTAAGTCTAGACCCTTGAAGCACATCATCAACTGTGATGGTGCCAAGGGTCAAAATGTTATTAAGATCCCAAGCTAGTTCCCATTGCCAGTCTAACGTTTGACTTCAACATGGGTTGAAAGAGTTCCTTAAAAAATAAAGCAGCTTTTCAGCTGATGAATAAGCTCTGTCACAAGCAGAAAAGATTGCAGTAATATTTTAAAAGAAGTGTTTGCTATCTGGCCTCCGAAGTTGTAATTAACCTGTGTGAGGCCAGAGGTATGTGTTATGAAAGAGTGAAAAGTATTTGTGCTGTCTGCACAAAAGGCAACTCATGTATTTTACAGACAGTGTAGCATTTTAAAGTATAGACTTTTAAGACTTTAATTTTAAATGACAGTGGCATGATCAGTTACTGCAATATACTGCTGTAAACCATCTTTACCATACTCTGTATTACCTCTGTGGCTGTTTGTTCCTCAGTGGAAACTGAAATAATAATAGAGACAAATTTCATTTCTTGTTTCACACTTCTGCACCACAATAATATGTGTAGCTAACAGGTTAACAAGTATGCCCTATGCACTTTCTTTTTATTGAAAAGATTTCACAGGTCATAGAAACCTTCTAAACCTCATAGTACTCTTCAGATCTTGCAGCAAGGATAATGTTCATTTCCCCTTTTCAGTCTTTTTTTCTCTATTGCTCTCCTACTTTACTGTCACACTCAACCTTTTTTATAACTTCTGACAGGATGCTGCCTTCAATCCAGTCCCTCCAGCAATTATATTATGTGGGTTTGATTTTACATTAAGGATTTAATGATGCATTAAAAAAGGATCTTGGTAGGAATGAATCATTCTAACTTCACTTGGGCTGGATATCCAAACAAAAATATGTATAAAAGTTGAAATTACTTTCTGTCTACAGAAAGAAATGTTTAAATTACAGGATTCCTAGTTTATATGGGAGCAAAAGAAGATATAAAGGGCAGGTAGTTGTAAGTGTAATGCAGAAGATTCAATAGGTTTTTCTCCTCTGTTTTTTTAAAAATACTCCTTTGAAAATGTATTTCGTATACCATTTTAAACATGAGAAAGTTAGAAGGTATCATCCACACTTCTGTAAAATTCTAAAGAATAGTGAAATATTTGAGGTCCTCTGGCAGGGCAAAGTTCTCCTGTCACTTAGATGGTCAGTCTTAACAGAAATCAGGAAACAATTCAAAGTTCAAGAAGCATGGATTGTACTTTTTAAATCTTGGTTATTCATCCTTCTGCTTTTAAAATTAGTTCAATTAGCTTTCTAGAATCCTAAATGATAGTCATAAATTCTACATACATGGTATGCCAAAATACATATTCCTTCATCTCTTGCATGTGTCAGGAGTGTAAGAATGCTATTAGTTCTAGGCAGGTAACTCATTATGAGAGAGAGGGTGGGGTTTTTAAAAGACTAAGCAGTATTCCATAAAGCAGGGTTTACTCTGGCTTTTACTTATTCATGTTAATGCAGATCAGCTGTGTTTTGTTTTTGTATCACAGTGATGGCAAAAAAAAAAATAATCTCAGAATAATCTAAATTTGTGTCACTCATCTAGGGATTTTTTTTTTTAATTTTTAAAAGCTTCTCTTTTGTAAAAAGGTTAGAAGATTCTGTTTACATGTTTAAGTCATCCAGTCAGGGATGAAAATCCATATGGCTTCCTACTTCCACACCATAATCAAAAAGCATTAAATATGAAAAGTTAGCAATAAATGCAGAGATCAGAACTAACTCTTTGAGTAAACTAGAAAGTGAATATTTTCCTATAATGAATGCAGTCAGAGTTATCATAGCAGACTTCCAATAGTTAGGGAAGGCCCACAAGAAAGCTGATAAGGCCTTTTAACATGGACATGTAGTGATAGGACAAGGTGGAATGTCTGTAAACTGACAGGAATGGGCTCAGAGTAGATATGGGAAAGAATTTCTTTACTGTAGGTGTGGTGAGGTACTGGAACTGTGAAGCTGTTGCCCAGTGAAGCTGTGGGTGTCCCATCCCTGGAAATGTTCAAAGTCACATTGGATGGGGCTCTGAGCAACCTGATCTAGTGGAAAATGTCCCTGCCCATAGCAGGGGGGATGAAACGAAATTATCATTATGGTCCCTTCCAGCCCAACCCATCCTACAAGTCTATGATTCTGTGATCATAAATACCAAAGAAAAGATGAGTGTTGTAGTTTTTTGCATAATAATTTCCATAGATTCAGGCATTACTTCGCTCACCACTTCAAATTCTGTATTCACTGAAAACAAACCCTAAACTATAAGCTTGCCCTTTAAATTTTGCATGAATACCAAATGCTTTTAAAAGAATTTTCTGATATTGGAGTGCAGTATTGTCTTTGTCCTTGTTCATGAGTTTTCTACACTTGATATTTTTCTCTTTAAGTAAATCTAAATGTCACTGGTGTGTCACAGGCCACATAATTTTAAGGGCCAAGAGTCTAGTTTAGGCTCCACTGCAAGAGTCTTCGTCATACATCCTCCCACAGTTCTGCTTTACTAAGTATTCAGTCATGTCAGGAGTTGCTTCCTTTCAGTGTCTGTAGGAATCATTACTGGGGAAAAACAGAGAACGTGAGGTTGTAGTGGTGATTGTCATCAGGAAGGTGGTGGAAGGTACATGGGCTGGTCTCCTTTTGCTCAGGAAATCAGGAAGGTGAGAAGAACCATAAAGTCCCTGTCAACCCCAAAATTATGTCTCAGCATATCAAGCATAATGGCTCTGTGTGGATAGTTCTTATGACTGTCTGTGCTTCACCCCAGGGATGCTACTGACCTTTATACTCCAGCCTCCTATGCTAACAAAAGGAGAAACTACTGCAGGAATTCTTTTCAGAAAGAAACCCCCTCAAATATTTTTCATGGCCCAAAATTGATCTAAAATTTTAAAAAGTCAGCCTCCTTTGTCTTATTCTCAGTGTTCTGAGTGCTTCTTTTATTGCATATGCAGGAAGACATTAGGGTGATTAATTAATGTTAAATGGAAAGAGCAGAATTAATCTCAAAGTACATTACTTAGTTTTATTTCTCAAAATCAAAAATCCATTAGGAACAGATATTGGTAGATTCAAAGTTCAAAATGTGTATAACCTAAAAAATACCTTTAATTTTTATGGCAGCAGCTATTAGCAAAGTATGAGACATGGCAGCACACAATGGGAAGGCTGATGACATGTCATATATTGGGCATGATCAGCTGAAAGGAATGACTGATGCCTTTTCAAACCTCTCAGCTGTTGTCTTTAAGGATTTTATCTTCCAAAGCTGGAAGGTGGAAGTATTTCACTACTTGAGGGGGGAAACACAGGAGTGGAAGAGACAGGCAAGGTCAGAAATTCTGGATCAAACCACTCAACTTCAATATCTAAAAGTATTCAGAGTATTTGCAAGCCACCTGCATGGTTGCAAAGAAACCACTACCAAGCAACACGGATTTGTCAAAAACCAGCTAATTTCCTTTTTGACAGATTAACAGGCTTTGTTGTGAGTTATAAAGCCATAGAAGTTGCTCATTTTCAATGTGGTAAGAGATGTCTGTCTCTTTTGACATCTTCATAAATAAGCTAGGGAAATATATTCTAAGTTAGTTTATTAGAAGGTAAATGTAAAACTCATTGATTGACTGTACTCAAAAGAATCAGTGTTTACTGTAAAAAAATATATCCAGTGCATTCTGGGAGTCACTTTTGGGCCCATAAGAAAGACAAAAATAATAGAATAAAGATTATGCTTGTTAAAGGTGTAAACACATTAGTAGACAGGGCTTGAATTTGAAATATTCTTGGAAAATCATAAGAAAAAAAATTATGGCACTGGATTAATGTGATATAGATAAGTGCAATCTCCCATTTAAGTAGTGATAATCAGCTACAGAAGTTCTTTTTGGAGAACAAGTTCTTTTTCAAAATGAAGTTTTTTGGGAAATGATATGAAGTTTCTAGCTAGTCTGACCAAGTCAACAGCATCATTCTACTGTAATAAACAACGAGCACAACTTAAAAGAATGTCTGTGACAAAAAACTGTTTTCTTCTCCAGCCAGCTAGGGGAGATAGAGATATCATTAATAGTGGAGCCAGTTTGAGTTTTGAGCATGAGATGAGTTTTGAACATGCAAAAGACAGTTGCAAAACACAAGAAGCAATAGAACGATCTAGATGGCCTCTTGGGGGACCTGTTTGCTCTATTTATGATGTTTTCTGGACAAAATCTCTGCAGGAGATCTTTGTTCATTGCAGTTTTTAGTACAAATAAAATTACATGAGTTTGATTTTAATAGCATGTGCTTATGCTCATCTGTATGTTTTCAGGGTTACTCTTCAAAGATTTGGATTTTAATTCTTGGATTGAGATCCACTTTGCAAAGTACTGCTGCTTGCATAAAAGAGAAAATGTGATTTCACCTGATCCCATTTCTAGCTTATGTTAAGGCAGTTTGATGGCTGCAGTAATTTAAGTTATTTGCATACAACCTTGTTAGAGCTTGATGGATTTTAAGAGGTTAAGATTATGTATTAATTATCTGGAAAGTAAATTATCTCTCTGATGAGAGAGTTGGTAATGGATAGCTTCTAATTGTTTGGATTAGAGAAGACCATGAAGAATTTCAAGGGGGGTAGAGGCAGAAAAATGCCTCTCAAATGATAGAGAATTTTAAGGTAGATTTTAAAAGAGTGGTAGGAATTAGAAACTCTTCTAAGCTCAAGATTAAATGTAGCAACTCGGGAAAAAAAATATGTAAGAGTCAGTATGGGTAAAGGATTATGAGTTTTATTCCTTTGAGTTACAATGAGAAGAAAAGCTAGATAGCATGATGTTTAAATAATGTAATAATATGGTATTACAGCCCCATGTGAATTGCTGGTACATTCATCTCAAACAGTTCTTACTCTTCCAGTGAAATGATGTACATGTACAAGGGCATCATAGTTCGGTGGTAAAATTCTGAGGGGACTTGTTGAGACACTGTTCTGTTTTGGAGCCAGGCTTTGAAGGGAGGAGAGAGAAAACAGGGGACACCATAGGATGAGTGAAACCATGTATGACTTATAGCTGTAGCAAGAGCTCCATTTTCCCCTAATCTGAGAGCAAGGACAATGACTGCAAGCTTGAAAGTAGTAAAGGAGCTTTTATGATGTGTCAGTTACCTGTGGAGTTGATTGCCAGCTACAGTGGTCACATCTTCATCATGGAGAATGCTGATCACAGAGACTCAGCATCCCTGATGAAACATGTCCTGAGGAATTTCTGTACATTAGTTTGTGGTCTTTATTTGGCACAAATCACCTCATCTTAGTTTGCTGCATTAGTATGTAAAATTTCAGCTCCAAGCTCAAGTCAGTTAGTTCTTCCTGCATTCTTTCTCTCTCATTTCCTTTTATTCTTCTGCCATCTGTTTTTTAACTCATTTTTTACTTATGCTTAAAATTGCAGGCTACCAATTAATCAATGATCTTTTAAATGAATTTATTTATTTATGCCCTTTGGTTATTTAAAAATGAGTT
Organism: Zosterops lateralis; assembly: GCF_965231275.1. Classification (NCBI taxonomy): domain Eukaryota; kingdom Metazoa; phylum Chordata; class Aves; order Passeriformes; family Zosteropidae; genus Zosterops; species Zosterops lateralis. The sequence continues at coordinate 39,110,257 of NC_139766.1, forward strand.
TAATTTTTTCTGCTAGCCTGTGTTGTTAATATAAATCATATTATTGTCCCTTTAGACCACAACAAATTAGCTAGCATTCTAACCCCACCCCTACTCAATGCTGCTCTGATCATGTGTCCTTACACATTGCTTTTGCAACACCATTGTTTTCATAAAAATCTGGAATATGAACATTTAGCCCTCTAGCTTATGCACATCCTCATCTCTGCATCATGTCCAGCTGAATTTGTTATTTTCTTAGGGTTTTTACACTGAAAGTCTCTGTAGTTCAAAAGTGTAATACTGCATAATTTTCTTTAACTTTTGCTGCACTGCTTTTATTCCGTACTCTTGGAAAGACCTGGATCATCCATAGCCAGACTCCAGGGAATCAGGGTAAAGTAGTAAAATCTAGTCTGTCAAGAAGGATCTTTGAGTCAAATGCAGTGTGCCTTTCAACTCCTTTCATATGCAATGCCTCGTTTTCTGTCTAGCTTGGTGATAGTTTCTGTTTAGGCTGTTCAGTGTAATGCCTTGGCTGAAAGTAGAATTCTCATTGCACAGTGGCTTGGACTCAGCAGTTTGTTGGTGTGTTTAAAGGATGAGCCCACTGGTCTGCACTTAATGCAGCAGTGCTGAGCAAGTGGGCCCAGCGTTATGTCACGGTGCAGATACACGGCAAGGGCTGACATCAAAACGGGGCTTGTCTTCTCCTTTTGCGTTAAAAGAACTCTGAACTGCAGTCTACCATTGTTAGAGTAACTTTAACTGCCTGACACTGCCTGGTCCTTGGCTCCTATTTGCCTGACATGAAAATATCTGTTGGAAAGCTTCATTTCAGGCAAACAGTAAGTAGCAGTTGGTCAAGGTGAAGAGAGAATGAGTAAAATTAAAACATAATGCTGTTTTAGCTGTTGAGTATTTTCTTTAACAACTTTATGCTTCTTCTTGTTGCATAATAGGTATACAGAACTCCTATAGACCTAGGGCTGTTTTCATGTTTCTGGCTGAAATAAAAATCTAATTCCAAACTATTTTATTATCAGCTTTAGATAGATATTTCAGACAACAATTGTGGGAATATCTAACTACTAAAATTTCCCAATTTAATATACTTAAATATTTGTGTATCAGAGATTCAGATGAATCAAGTAATAGAAGACCAGTAGGCATTTTTCTTCTTCCTGCTAGAATTCATTTAGTTCCCACTGCCCTTATGTGCAAAAAAAATGTAGTCCAGTGCACTTATAAGAATTCTGCTTTTGGATCTCTTCTGCTTTACTTTCGCAGATGGTAGTAATTAGTTTTCTTTTTTTTTCTTTTTCTTTTTTTTTTTTTTTTTTTTTATTTTTTATTGTGGTCAGCTATTGTCATAGAAGTTACTAAAAAATATTTTGCAGTGCATACTTCATTTTAATCCTATGTTAGCATTTCACTAAAAAATGTGATCATTTTTATGTACCAATAAGTAAAGTTGCTTACTAGCATGGGTTCCTCAAAAACCTCAGATCTGAGGACCTCTGCCATATTAACAAAACCTAAGTATTTGTATTAGCTTGTATTTAAAGACTTGTAGTTTAAGATGAACACTGTGACTGTATGCATAAGAAGTCATGTTTTCCTAAAGCAATTGAGTAAATGTTTGTGTAAGTAATTGGATTTTCAGTTTGTTTAGTTTGTGTATGTCTTTGGGTATCATAGGAGAGTTAACCCTGCTGGAAATCTTGCATGATGTGATGGTCTTAAGCTCTCATAAGACAGTCTAGCATAAACTTCATAACCTGAGTGATAGACTTCTAAACATTTTCTATTTTCCATCTTGGAAATGTTTTACTGAAATGTTCTCTAGCACTTTAAAAACCATTTCTAACAAAAATTTAAAACTAAACTTTATTAAAAAAAGATGTGTGCCAGTTTGGTTTGATGGCTGGACAGAAGTTAGTGCTGAATCTCATTTTATCTGAAGCATTTTGACCATCAATAAAACATAACTAAGTTTTACCCAATTTTTTCTTCTGAGCTAACTTTTAACACTATAATACAGTACATCCCCATACATCCTCTCTATCTGTTGCCAACATGATTATATATAAAACCTCAGCATTAAATTTTGAATTCTTTGATTTTGTTAAAGAGAGTGACAGAGTTACAAAGGAAAAAGTTTGCAGGAATACGATTCCTCTTCCCTTTAGAAAAGCAATTTTAAAATAGGAGTTACATTATTTTCCACTTTTTGCTATTGGTAGATCTCCTGGGTACAGTTACCTTGGAAACATCATACTCTAAAAGAATAAGAATATGTGGAACATTTTTTGCACCCATTGATAATGGAAAAATGATGCTGCTGATAGCAGTAGAAAAACATTCAGTTTAGCTGAACCAGAAGCCTGACCTCTAAGATGAAGTTTGGAAAAGAGAGTGAAATCTTGATTTGAAATGTCTGGAGTTGAAAATATGTGATGCTTTGCAACCTCTGTTTTTTAAGACTGATCAGTGGCTTTGAGGAGAGGATTGTATTAATGATCTTGCTTTCAAGTGTATTATCTAAAGCAGAGCACAGTTTGAATATAGTACATATATTAAAATATAATTACATCCTTAAGTTGAAAAGAAAGATGATGTGTTATTCAGGTCTAAGCTCAGTACCTAATTATTATTTAGATATGTCATTATTACAGCAAAATTTGAGTAAACACTGCAAATTCCTTTTGGAATTATTAAACTCATGGAAGCATGATTGGTATTATCTACTGTTCCTTTAAATTTCTGAGAGGTGTCATTGACACTTGCCTTATTTTGCATGAACCCTGAAGTGGAGAGTGTTGTCATGATCAAGTAAAGCATTTGAAAAAGCTTCCTGGAGTCTGCAGGATGGGATTTTCTTAAGCTCTCAAAGGGCACTTGAATCTACATTGTACTTCAAATCTATTCAGACTCCAAACCTACACATGATCCCCCGAAAGTCATAGTCCATATTCAATATTTTGGCACTTTTAAATCTGTATGTTTATGAGAGTTACATATGGGTTGTGTCTGTTGAAAGGGAGATTCTCCAGATGAGACTGGCCTAAAGGCAAGATGGCATGGTCCACTGGTATCCTAGCAGTGACAGGAAGATGCTTTGTAAAGACCAGGATAATTCTACCGTCTGTGAGGTTCTCGAGTGTTGTTTATTTATTTACCTCCACTTCAGGAGGTAATGCAATCTCTATTTTTCAGTTTCATTTTCCGAGAGATTTGGTTTTATGTTACATCACATACTATTTATTGTTCCTAAAAGGGGTAATAGGTAAACTTACCTTTTCACGGTCATCTGACTATAAATGCTGATGTCTTGCCATGGAGAGTATGTTAAAGCCAGCACCACAATGACCAGTTGTGCAGGAGAAGATACAGTTTTCTGTAGTTGTAAATCTTAACAAATGAAATCTGTAACATCCATCATATGCAGGTGCACACAAAGATATACACTGTCTAGGAATGTGACAACTTTGGGTAAAAATCAGTTGATCAATGGGGATCCTCAGGTGAAATCTGAAGATCCTAAGGCATGATATTGGTGACATTAGTATTATATAAGAAATTAAGAAAGCAATAAATGGCAATGGCATTTTATGTTAAATGAATCTATAACTACTTCTTCTAGTATTTAGTTTCTTCAAATTTGTTTCTTCTAAACTTCCGTTTTCTCTCAGAAAACAGCAGAAGAAACAGAGAAAAAGATGTCAGAGCTGGGTGTGTATCAGGTCCCTTTTTTTGTATTAACTCATTGAATAGCTTTTCTTTGAATTTATAACCAATAAGTTGTGGAGTGTTGAAAACACCTGAGAACAGAACAGCTTCAGCTCTGGTTTGCAGAAGGGAGTAGATGTTCGACAGATACTTGATCAAACTTTTACACAGGATACTGAGGATCTCAGAAAGTGACAAAGTAACTGAAAGGAAAAAAAGCATAGAAGAGAAAGAAACATTCAGAATTGTGTTACAATTTACAGGAAATACTACAGAGAGTGAACTGGGAATACTTTTAAAGCAATAACAGGTTTTAATTTGTTACTGAGAAGGGGAAGAGTAACATTAGACAGCATGGTATTGTTTGTTGGTTTTTCCCCCCTTAGAATTTTTTATACTGATTTCTTTCTCAAAAAAAAGACGCTCACCTGTCAAATACTGAGCATGAGTCACATAGATCTTAGTTATTCCAGAGTGCTGCAGCCATGTTTTATTGTATCTTGCCATTGATATTATCCAAGCCAGTGAGTTCTATTAGTTTTAGGGAGGAGATTTATCACTGGAATTAAGGACTTTGGACACAGAAGGGTCAGGCAGAGCATCAGTCATGTGCTTGTTGGAAGAGCAGACTTTTGGCTGACCCATTGGAGCATGAATTTTATACAATTGTGTCCAGTGATGCTGTGAGACCATGTTAGTAGTTAAGGTAGGTCATTATGGTGCTGTGGCAGTCAATACAGCCAGGCAGTTTGATGAATGTGTGACCCAGCGTACGCAGGGCTAAGTGCCCCAAGACTGCTCCCAACACATTACCTCAAGCTCAGAGAAAAGGCAGCCAGTCTATTGTCAATTTAAACAGACTTGAAAAAAACAAAATGGAGGCTGATGTATCAAGTCAGTAGTGAAGAGAAATATTTGTGTTGTTGACAGTCCAACAGGAGATTTGGAATCATTATCAAGTTTGTTTGATAAGGAACAGAAAGAAAAAAAGAAAACCAAAAGGAGAGAAAACCAAAGATGGACTTCTAATTAAAAAACACAAAATTTTTTATCTTGTACAAGCTTTCCTTTGAAAAATATTCTATGTTTACCTCTGGAATGTGGTGCATTACTCTAAACATATCTTGTCTCTCTCCAAATTCATAATGGTAGCTGGGTATTGTAGGGACTACAGCTGAAGACTGAGTTTTATATGTAAGCATCTTTATTGAGCAGTAATGGCAAATAAAAGGAAAATGCTACATACCAATGTCAAAAGAACATTTGGTAAAGGCCAGCTCTCCAGCAGGCCAAGCTCCAGGAAATGAACCCGCGGGTTCCTTGTGCCTAAACATCTTTAATCAGTTAATTTTGACAGGTCTTTGTATCTTGTACCATTTATTTCCTGAAGGATGTTGCCTGCTATAAAACATTCATACTTTTATTGACTTATTAACTGATTTAGCCAAAAGTCAGAGATATGCAGACTCTACTTGTTAGAGCAGCTCTTTGGCATTCAGTTTGAACGAGATATCTTCAAATGTTATATTAATAGTGTTTTCCAGCATGCACATGCTCATTATGCAATATGACTGGTGTCTTTACCTAGATCCATGGTAATTCACTGCCAGATAATACATGTGTTGCTTACTGGTCTATTGTCTAGCAGTTTATCAATCATCATCTTAAGAACCCATCCCTTCATTTGCAATGCTTTATATTTTTCAGGTCAGCTCACTGTTGCCTTAACGTGCAGTCACAATTCCTTATTGTTCTCCAGCCTTTTTCCTCCATGAAACCTCACTTCTGACAAGTGTTTAGATACCATGACAATACAGGGTTTGTGTACATGTGTCTGGGTGCAAAACATGGACTGCAAAATGGGGGCACTGGAAGAGGTAAAAACTAGTTGACTCTTAGAGTTTGGGGTGCATCTCCAGGGCTGGGAGCTGGAAGGTGAAACCAACTCTCTTCCCATACACGTGGGACATCCTTCTCATTTGTGAATAACTTCTGTTAGCAGGCAGGAAGAGGGAGGAGAGGCTGAGATATTTATACTCTCAACAGTTGGAAGAGCCATCCTGGATGGCGCCAGTCAGAGCTGATCTCCCATGTCAGAGATCAGCACATTGCGTCACCCTCTTAAAAGGTCTGCTGGCTGCACTCCTTCCCAGCACTGACAGCTTTAGAGAGAAGTGATGAGGAAAATTTTATAGCAGCAAAGAATTGTTCTGAACTAGGGAAATATTCAGCTCAGCTGCTCAGTGTGTATGCTGTTACATAACTAATGCCAAATAAGACAAACTACATTTACCAGGTATGTTTAAAAAAAAAAAATATCACAGAGGTACAATAATACAGTTCTACCTTAGTGAATCATCTTTCCTAGGTAGAACCATTATTTAAAGATTGTACATAAGTTAAAGCAAATTAGTTGCTTGAAGATGAGGAGACAGCTACCTTTTAAAATCTGCTTTAGTTTAAAATTCTGGAAACTTCCTTTCCATTTCAAGTAGTTTATTCAAATTTAATCATGGGGGTGTCAGAGTATGAAAACGTCTAGTTATGATGTTGTTGGAGAATTTCAAGTTTCAATTTAATGATGCTACTTGTGCCTGCATTGAGAAGTATCCATGGAAACAGTGCAGTAATTCATAAACTGTAGAGCTGTATAAAGTCTCTCTACCACAAATACGTTTCAGCAAGAAAATCAAGAAGACTTTTCATGTTCAGTGTTGCACAACTAAAGAGGACCTCTCTTAAGTCCATGATTTGAGCCATTCCACAGTATATAAAATTATTCAGATTTTCTGACGTAAAGAACTGAGAAAATCAGATCAGAACCATGAAATTCTCACCTTCCCAAGCAGATGATGTATCACAAAAAAGAAGCCTGAATATAAGTTTTCATGTGAACTGTCAAGTATAAAGTTGAAGTGAAACTGCTTCTATGAGATTTTATTTTTAAATTAGCAGATCATAGTGGAATAAATAAAAGATAAATACTCTGCTGATACCTGCCTAGAGTATAGTTTGTGTTCCTATTTAAGTCCAGCTAACTAAGTATGAATCAACTTGACTAAGGTAACATGATAAAAAATGGTAATCTGCTAATGGTACTCTAGAGCTTACTTTCTAAGGCAAAGATTTTTCATTTGTTTGGTTGGTTTTGTTTGGGGCTTTTTTGTTGCTTTGTTTTCGTTGTTTTTGGTTTTTTTCTGGTGGGGGAGTTTGTTTTTATTTTTTTAGCTTGGTTTGTTTGTTCAATTGTGGTTTGGTTTTTTTTTTTTTTACACAGCCATAAGCATATCATTTTACCCAAGTTAAATGTCAAACAACTCTGTTGTTCAAATAATTTCTTTCTTTGTTGTGCAAAAAAATTCTTTCTGCTATATTCTTGTAAAATACGACTCAAGGTACTGATTTTCTAGACTTGGACTTTTCTAAAATTAGTTGTCTAACTTAGGTCAAGTCAGTGAAGACCACGTGTCCAAAAAGGTTATTCCTCCTTTCTATTTTAATTCAAAATGAATAATTTATGTTGCTGTGATCCTGGCTGGAGGCCTTTGTTCATTGAGGAGTTGATGATGCCTGTACCAATGAGTCTGTGTAGGTGCAGCCCCACGCTCTGCTCCCCCAAATGTACCACATGGACACCAAGCCAGTGCTGGACTTCACATGTCCCCTGGCCACAGGATGAACTTGGTCTGTAGGCAGCTCCCAGCCAGTGCTGGTCATTATGTCACAAGTTATCAAGTGAAATGCTTTTTGTTACTTAGTAGAAATGACAACTAGAGGTTTTTTTCTCTCAGTAAAATCCTATAAGAACACAAAAGACCAAAATGAGATCACCTCTGCATGGATGAGGTCTGCACAGCATGCCATGCCCTTGCTGGATATCTGTTCAGTGCTGCACATCTCAGGGTTTCCAGCATGTGAATGCACTTAGGATTGTCTGCACTATCCTCTATTTCTTTATGGTTTTAGCTCCAATACATGGCATCTTAAGGGGTGCATTCCTGGAGGGTCTGGGTACCTTTCTTAATGATACATAAATGAACTCTCATTTCCATTTACATACAAAACATGTATGTAATCTAGGTAATCAAATAAATCAGATTTTTAAAATGCCAGAGGAATTACACATAGCTCACAGTGAGAGATGAAACGTTGCTCTGACATGTTGCCTTCTCTGCTTGAGCTTGGAAGTTCAAATTCTATGCTATATTGGTGTCTGATAACTGACATTTCTGATTTACTCCTTAGTAACTTCTTATACAAACTTTCTCTCCTCTGAAGAATGCCCCTATATGTTAAACATCAGGCCACATTTCAAATAAGCTTCTTTTCTCATTACTAAGATAACCTGCTTTTGAGGCAGACCAGGTTAAAGGAGTTTTAGAGGAAATTTTTAACAAGATGAGCAGCACCTTTTCTTGAGCTCTCTGTATCAAAAATAGCTTTTCCAAATAACCTTAAATGCTGGCAAAATGAATTTTGCTGTCACGGTTCAAGGAGGCATTATCTGAAGTAGAAATAACCTTTTAAAAGAGTTTTAAGGAGAAGGTACAGTTGAGCTTACAATACAATATATGCTTCAACATTAGAGTAGGGCACTACTCATATGTTGTCTTAATATGGTTTTTACCAAACAGTGTTAGAGAGTAATTACTTATTTCCAGTGAAATAACAGGCTGGACTTTTCAGTCTTCAATACCTTCAGATTATCAGAGCACTGAAAGCTAGAATATCAAAAATAGAAAGAAAAATTGCAACCTGACTGTTGCATCAGTGTTTAACAGCTAGTCCTCAAAAGAGAATGACCAGACAAGTCAAATACAATCAAGACCTTAGACCAAAAGTGAAACTACATTTCCCTTCAACAATAATAAGACAACACTTGCATATATAGTAGTACAGTACAGGTTAGCAGAGAGATCTGCTCAGAATATCTGATTATAATGTTTGGGGACAGCAAAAGCAGTAGGTTTTGTTGCAGATGATCAGTCATGGACAATTTTCATAGTCTGATACACATCTCTAGGTACAACTTGGTTATGTGATCCTTGGATAGTTAGTGACAAAGAATTTAAAAGAAAGTTCCTGTTCATTACTTGGTTACAGTTTTTTGACAGTGGAATATATTATTGTTAGCTTACTTTTAGTATTTTTGGGTGAAATTAATTTGTTTCAGTGACCAGAGAGATGTGTTCATGCAGGCATAACCAATCTATCTGGAGGTCTGTCACATTGTAACTGATTCAGGTTGGTGATCTTAACAGAAAATACTATGGCTAACTTACCTTAACTTATTGCAATGTGATTTTCACTTTTGTTTACACTAGTGCATATTCAGAGCTATTAGATACTGTTTGTATAAAATCATGAAAATCAAAGAATCATTAAAGTTGGAAAAGACTTCCAAGATCATCAAGCCCAACCACTAACCCGACACTGCCAGGCCCACCACTGAACCATGTCACTGAGCAACACATCTATAATGTGTGTTTCTCCTGTGAGTCTTTAAATACATACCTTTCCCACTTGGATTCTCTTGTTTGTATTTATAATATGCCTTTCTTCTCCACCTATAATTCTTTCTTTATTACAAAATTCTCCCTAAGATGTAATTTTCATAACTGTTTCAGGAGCTTTTCTTACCTTGTATTTCCTTGCCCTTTCTCATGCCAGCATAAAAGAGAAAGTTTTTTATAACAATTTTTTTTTTCCTTAGATGTTGCAGATTAAAAATAATCTTCATGGAAAGTAACTTTTACTTCCAAAATAAGTAAAAAATAATTTATATCAATTAGTTTATTTGTTCAAATTGTTACCAGAAAACATGATCTTTTAGGACTTTAACTGTCTAACAGGCTGATATCAATAGTCTTACATTTCTGTGTGAGGATATACTGAGAAAATACAGACAATGTGCTTAATCAAAAATTCCTTTAAGAGGAAGTGGAGGAGATTTTTTTCTCTATTGACATACAGTTCTTTCTTGTCATTTTACTGTGCTCTAAAATTATGTCACTTCAACTTGGCAACCACTTTTCAGTCTGTAAACATGAGCTTTTTTAAAAGCTTTGAGAAAATATGCTTTACATAGCTTCACGTCTCCTATTAGGTTCTTGGAGAACTGAAAATATTTGATCCTAAGTCAACTGTCTGTGTGGAATCCAGCTGATACTTTCCCAAACTACCTATGCAAGAAGTGTCTTGAAAAAGTGTAAGGTTGAAACTTTAGAATATAAAGAGATGGGACATTTCACAATAGTTACATTTCACTTTTCTCAAAAGCAGTAGTAGGACTTCCTCCTACCATGACCTCACAATATTTTTCTGAAGTTCTATATTATGGAGGTCATTTCTTTAAAAGGTTTTGTTTGACTCTGTTTATTTCTCCCTCTTTTAATAATTCCCTGAAAGAAATTGTCAACCCCTGCTTTTGTATCCTGAGTGTTTAGGTGGGGTTTTGGATTTATTCACAATATTTTCTACATCAAAATGGTGTGTAAGGTGTATTTTCCCTTTGCAAGTTGAGTTCTATGTTTTCTTACAAACAAGACCTATCCAGTTCTTCATAGTCTGAGTTACTGAAATTATCTCACCTTTGCCGTGTCTATAATCATCCCTCTGGATATTACCTTTATCCCTAAGCATCAAAGAGCTCTTTTCTACACTTGCAAATCAATTTGTAATTACAATTTTTTCTGATTAGATTTTAATTTCCTCAGAAATTCTCAATTCTAGCTTTCTTTTTCCTGTTTCAGTCTATTGTATAGTACAGCAGGACTTACAGGGACCCATACACATACTGTTGCTCTCACAGGATATTAATCTTAACCATAATTAAGTCTTCTTAGATTCTGACAGTGGGATAATTTTCGACATTACTCATGTGTCTTGAACTAATGAGTATTTGGCTAAGTTGATTGGTGGATTTGGATGTGAGTATCCAATTATGCCTGTTTATATTTTTATGAAAACATGTAGTGCTTTTTGCAGAGTCTATATAGATGACAAAATTAATTAATCTAATTTTACTGTTTTTTATTACACTATGAAAGATTCAATGCCTATTGTTCATTTTGCTACATCTTCCTTTAATCTGTCATCACTTAAGTCCATAAAAGCAACTTCCATGGCGTGTAGTTGGAATTTAAATTTGAAAAAGCCCATTTTCAAATTCTGCAGAAAATGCATCTTTTATATTGTCTTACTTTTCCTCATTGAAACCTTAGGCATAGATATCAACAGCCTTTTCATAGTATCTTTTTCTAATAATTCATCAATTACTTCCAAGCCAAAACTTGACAACTGCATAATTTTCCCAATTTCTGTTGTGCTATTTATTCTCCACCATAGAATTGCACAGACATTTAAAATTGGAGAGACCTTTTTGTATAATTTCTTGCAAAGCTGTTCTGTGAATGTTGTTCTGTTTTGGGTGACCCACAATCCTAATAAGAACCTTGAGCTTCAAACTAGAAAGGCTGCATATGCAGTGATATTAATAGTTTCCCACCCAGAATGGTCTGACAACCTTTGCCAGTTAGGCTTTCTTATGGGTGATGCCATCACTCTGTTAGGTCAATTCTTGTCCTCTCACTCCCCTAGAAATATTCTAAAATCCTTGATAAAGTTAAGATTCTCAGGCTTTTCTCTTGCCAGTTTTGCCAGTTTTTATTACTTTCATGAATGTAAACAAGAAAAGGATCAGTACTGATATTCTAGTAGGGTCATATTGATCCAAATCTCTTGGTCTCCAACTTTATTCAGATTAAAACAGCTGACCTGAAAATATGATATATTTCTCTCTCCCCCTTCCCAAATAGCTCTTTTCTTTCCCCCCTAAGAATTTAGAGAAAAATGGTAAAGCTAGGAATAAGAGGATATTAATTTCAAATGGATCTGCAAACTGTTAGATGCAGTGGATTAACTCTAGCAGCAATGTAAGTGAATGGTAATTCAAATTATGTGAAAAACAAAGCCACACTGAACAAACAAGTATAATGAGTAATGCTCAGGCGATCAGTCAAAAAAAAATTAGAGTCCTTTGTTATGCAGAATCCATTCATTAAAATGGATTAGCCTGAGCTATGGACTTTGCCACTAAAGAAATTAGAAAGAAAAAGCAGTATAATTTATCAGTTTTAAACAGCTAAATTTGTATCACTGGCAATAAAAATTCACAAGCTTAATTTTCCAATTCTCAGATACAAAAACTTATTCAGTGATTCTTCATCCATGGTGCTTCAACAATAACTGACAAACCAACTCATCAATATATAGTTAACAACTTTAATTTGGTTTACTATGTGTTAGATCTCTGTAGTCTTCTCTATCCTTTACACCAATTCACATTTATCTCACATTTCTGGTGCAACAATGATTAGTACTGAGGCTCTTTGCTACTCTAAAGGGTACTCTTCATCTTTCATTTCTAAATGTACTGTTTATTTCGGATTACAGTGAACTGGTAAAATAAAATTATTAGCATCAAATATATGGTTAAAACATTGCAGAAGGGTCAACGGATCACCCTATTTATTCTGTAGAGCCCATGGAAATATAATTTTGTAGAATTCACTCTAGAGTCACAGACAGGCTGTCTTAGAAACTTGAAGTTCAGTGTTTTCTGGCTCTGTTTTTCAACAGAAGTGGAAAAACAAAATATTTACATTCAAGAAAAGATATTCACAGAAACTGTGCACTTAAAGTTTCAAAAGCAAATTTCTTTAATGGATTATGATCATTAGTGTTAGAACTTTCCCTATGCTTTCCTTTGCAGTTTATTCTCACTGAATCTGTGACTTGTCTACTGAACAATATTTGCTGGAGACAGTGCAAGAGGTGCTAGCAGCCCTTTAGTAAAGCCAGCATTTGACCTCTAAAAAATCTATGCTTACCACCTGTTTACATTAGGGCTCTTGAAAAGCCATGACCGTTAGGTACATTTATTACAAAATATAAAGAGATTTCCTTTTGTTATATATGACCTAAGTGCTTGAGATAGCAGAGGAAGTAGGGAGAAAGATTTTTATTAAAAGATCCATGGCTCTAAATCTCTAAGCCCTTTTGCAGTTGATGCAGGGATGTGTTCACTGTCCGCATCACAGTGCTATTCAATAGCAGCACAGGCTGAGAATTACTTCCAGATACCTCAGCCAGGAATTTGCAGAGAAGAGCAGTAGTGGGGCTGCACTACTTTTAACTGCTGTTAACTGCAGATAACTTCTAATGAGAAAAATTGAAGTTGACAGGTGCTCATGATGTATCCTAGAGTGTATAGCCACATCTCTAATCCATAACATTTAAATGTTGACAGGACCATATATTTAATGGAAGTTGCTTTGTTCTGCTGGAAGCAATAGAGCTTACTGATGTGAAAGTATTGATCAAGTCTAGTCAAATTTAATCTGCGAAATGTGTTAAGATTAGTCTCTGCACCTCTTCTTCCTGGTGCTCAGTGGGCTTACAGGAGCTATCAAAGCCAAGAAATAGGCCCTCTGCTTTCTCTTCTGACTCTTTATGTTGGAGAACACTTTCATTAATGTAGCTCCTAAAGTTTCTCAGTAGTCACTCCCAGTTCTAGATTGGTGAACCCAAATCTGGCATTTTGTCACTAAATCTTAAAAACAAATGGAAATACCAGGAATAAGCCATTGGGAGTTAGAAGCCTAATTACAATGTGGGTCCAAGTGAGCTTTGTAAACCGTAGGAAGCCATCTGAGTATGATCACATTTAAAGACAACAACCATCCACATGCAATATTCTGGGTTTGAAATCAGGAGCAATAGCAACTTGTGCTCGGTCTCAAACACTTTGAATTGCCATCATTGAAGGAATAAAGTCAGTTGAATCCCTTGTAGGGCAAGGATGAACCTTCACTCATTGAGGTGAACAGCTCTGATATTCCACATATTATGGTATTCAGGTGTGTTCCTCAGCGGAGCAGGGGATCATAGAGAGCAGGACAAATTTCTAGATGCAGGAAAACTGTAGGAGACCTATGTGGAGTCTTTACTCTTAAGTGAAGATCAGGTTTATGACCACCCGAAGAACCTGAATGTGCATAAATCTATGGAACCCAATGAGATGCATCCTAGAATTCTGAGGGAAATGGTTGATGTAGTTGCCAGCCACTGTTCATGTTATTGAAAAGACATGGCAATCAGGTAAAGTCCCAGGTGACTGGAAATAGGGGAATGTTGTACCCATCTTTAAAAAGGGTAGAATGGAGGACCCTGGGAACTACTGGCCTATCAGCCTCACCTCTGTGCCTTGGAAGATCATGGAGCAGAGCCTTCTAGAAGCTATGCTAAGGCACATGAGGGACAGGGCAGTGATTTGAGACAGCCAGCACATCTTTACCATTTGCAAGTCGTGTCTGGCCATCCCAGTGGCCTTCTATGATGGAGTGACTCCATCAGTGGACAAGGCAAGGGCCAGAGATGTCATTTATCTGGACTCTGCAATGCCTTCAACACTGGCCCCTATAACATCCCTCTCTCTAAATTGGACAGAGATGGATTTGATGCATGGACTGTTAGGTGGAAAAGGAATTGATTGGACAGTTGCATCCAGAGAATAGTGATCAGCACATCAGTGAGATGGACACCAGTGATAAGTGATGTCCCTCTGGGGTCCAAACTGGGACCAGTGTTATTTAATGTAGTCATTAATGGCATAGATAAAGGGATTGAGTGCATCCTCACCAAATTTGCAGATGAAACCGAGGTAAGTGGTGCTGTTGACACTCCTGAAGGACAGGGTGCCATCCAGAGGGACCTGGAGAAGCTCCATAAGTGAGCCCATGGGAATCTCATGAAGTTTAACAAGGCCAAGTGTGAGGTGTTGCATCAGGGTCGAGGCAACCCCAAGTACCAACAAAGGTTAGGGGAGTGAACAGTTTAAGAGGAACCCAGGGGAGATGAACTGGGGGGTGCTGGTGGATGAGAGGCTGGACATGACCCAGCCATGTGTCCTTGTATCCCAGAAAGTCAAATACATCCTGGGTTGCATCCAGAGTAGTATGGGCAGCAGGGCCGGGGCATCCTCCCCTTTGCCCCACTCTGGTGACACCGCACCTGCAGTGCTGCTTCCATCTCTTGGGTCCCCAGCAGTGGGAGGACACCAACCTGTTGGAATAGGTCCAGAGGAGGCCACCAAGATGATCACAGAGCTGGAGCACTAGAGCTGTGAGGAAAGGCTGAGAGTGTTGGGTTTGTTCAGCCTGGAAAAGAGAAGGTTTTGAGGTGATGTAGGTGCAGTCTTTCAGTATCTGAGAGGAGCCTGCAAGAAAGATGGAGACACTATATACAAGAGTATATGTGACACTATGTCACAAGAGTGACAGAACAAGAGACAATGACTTCAAACTGAAAGAGAGTAGGTTCAGATTAAGTTTTAGGAAGAAATTCTTTTCTGTGAGTTTGGTGAGGCACTGGAACAGGTTGCCCAGAGAGGCTGTGGTTCTCTGGGACCGTTGCTGGAAGTGTTGAAGGCCAGGTTGGATGGAGCTTTGAGCAATCTGATGTAGTGGTAGGTGTTCCTGCCCATGGCAGTGTAGTTTGGAACTAGATGATCTTTAAGGTCCCTCCCAACCCAAAAGATTCTATGGATCTGTGAAGATAAGTGATAATAGCACAGAGTGGTAGTAGTAGCTTTTGAGTTTTCACCTAAACATTACAGCTTCTGCTTGGTGCAGCATGCTGCTGAGGGAGTCCTGAGTGTGGGTGTAGAGGGGAGCAGAAAAGGAGGAGCTGGACTCATGGTTCTTTTATAGTTCCACTGATTGTTTGCTCAAAGACAGGATCCACAAACAGCATTAACTGATGCCAAAATACTAGTGAGAGACATGTCAGCAACACTCAATATAGATGAGACTCTAACATGGTTTGTCTATGATTTATTATCTGTCAAAGTTGTTTTATATAGCTACACTTAAAAAATAACAGCCTTAGGCTTAATACTGTAGAAATATGCATTTTCTGTGGAACTGTGTCAGTGTAGGCACATATCCTTTTATACATCCGTTCCTCACACAAGGTGTTCAATGATTCACTTTTATTGGCCATTAGGAAAGTAAACTACACAGGAAAGGGTAGTAATCCAGACTCATCACTCCATTTGAATATTTCTGTTTTTCAGGTCTGCAGAATAATTGCCTCTGGTGTAGAATACTGTCAGCATTGTGTGTACACTGATGCTGATATGTATTTTAAGCAGCTTTTTAACCCAGTTTGGTAAACTGGGTAAGTTGGATGTCAAGAACAAACTTGTGACTCTGACCTCTCCCTCACCCTGAAAACACTTTATAATTCAGTTGTCTGAAAACTTTGCTGTGTGTTTGTTTTGGCTTTCTGTTGTTTGATTTCTAGCAGAACATTGTAAAGTTTGTGTAATTTTGGGCCTAGCAGTTAATGTGTCCCCTGCAGGCAGGCTCCATATGAATTAGAAAGAAATTCAATTACTGAGCTACTGATAACTTATCTCAACAGAATGCAAATGGATTAAGATGGCTAAGTGCTCACTTGCTTATAAATGTACCATTTAACTAGAAAACATGCTCTTTAAGAAAAGCAACAACACAAAAACTATTTTTATGTTTTATACTTGTAGGGGTTTTTGTATTGCATATTATACTACCCACAATTCAAACTATAGTGGTCTTGATTACAAAAAATTGGAATGAAAACACTGAAACAAAATTATTTTATTTCCTAAACAGAGACAGTGGATATATTTCCTCTCTAAAAAAGATTAATGGCCCTTTCAATAAAAAGTGTTAGACATTTTATACATAAGATTTGTTTTTCTGGGACATTAGTACTGAAATCAAGACTTCAGTTTCTGTAAAATATGGTCATCTCTATGTGTGATCATTATTTATTATACATGGAACCATGAGGTAATTTCATTTTCCTGTTTAAAAATACCCTCTTTATACAGTTCTCATGCAAATGTTAATTTTATATATACACAGAAATTGGTTTGTATGTGTTTCTCATCGGCACAACCAGTGGAGGCATCTGTTTATTAACTTACAGAGTTAATGAATTTGCCCATGTTTCTCTATAGACTTAGAGAATATGGAAGTTACTTATTCATAGTGCATGTAATGTATATAGCTGTAGGCTCTTCACTGATGCATTTCCTTCCCAAGGGAAAAAACCAAAACACTGTTCTCTGTTTTATAGTTATCACATAGGAAAATGATTGTCATGTAATTTTAGGAAACTGGTTAGATGGGCATTTAAACATAAAGACTAAGTTCACTGCTACTTTTGATCTCAAAACATCATATGTTTTGGTCTGAAAAACTATACATTTTTAACAAGAAAATAATAATAAAAAAACCTATTAAAAAATCCTTTTTTTGTGCCTTGAACAATCACACTATGAAGGCATCCTACCAAGGGCAAGTCAATTGAATAAATTAGTGCTTTATTACAGTAATAAGTGTAAAAGTACATAAATATGTACTTTTCACAGGCTGAAGGAGATAGTTTATCTTCTTTATAGTGAACAACTATAAATATACTCATTGAAATAATTGGCATGAATCTTGATACTTGATTCATTTCGGTGGACGTTTAAAAGCAAATTTTTAAAGAAATATTCCTGTATAACTTTTATAAAACTGATATTTCTTCAGATCATAAACCAATATTTTCTTTTTCACAACAGCGAAGACATTAAATATGACTTGTAGTTGTGGTTAGAAGAATGACTTTCATAAAAATGTTTTTTGTGAAATAAGTTTGAAAGAGAAATAATGATATATATCTGGTGTCACTACCATAGCATATTATTACTAGATTTTTCAGGATGTGCAAAATGTGTTTGAAAAACAATATCCTGGGACTGGGTCTTAGTCCTACAATGTATAGTGCTTTACAACCCTGTCAAAAAAACCATTCATATATGTATTTAGTCATATATACAGAAATATTTCAGTTAGGGTTATAGTCAGGACCTGCAGTCTGCCTGCATCTCATAAAAGCAGCAACTGCCTGAAACACGACCAAAGAGCTTTTCAGAGGAATGTCAGTGTGGATGAGAGGCTCAGTGGAGAGCGTGGGGTGGGCTCTGCCCAGGACCCCATCTGTGGAGCCCCACGTGTTGTCAGTGCAGCTGCACACCCCACACCTCAATCCAGCTCCTTGCAGCCACATAGAGACAGCTGGGATCCTGGTTATAGTGGTCAGTTCAGCAAAAGCTGGCAGCTGATTGATTCAGTAAGGTCCCAATCAGGAGAGTCATGAATGAGACTTTAAATTAACAATTTACGTGGTGACATGGTTTTTTCCATGTTTTCTTAACCTTAAACCAAAGGTCTCAGTCTACTAAGGCTCTGTAGCATAGTAACTATGTAAAGACATAAAGTCCTGCACTTTAATAGAGATTATCTAATGTTAAAACCAGCTGGAATTTCCAGTACCAACCCATTGGTGGATTCTGACAAAGGTATCCTATACATTATAGGAACAAGTTCTCAGAACATAGAACATTTCTGCACATGAATAAATTCAGATATATACTATGATATTGACAACAGGTTTATTTGTATTCTTGTTTCAGAAACATTTTATGAGTCATTTAAAACATTAGTTCATCTGGAATAATAGCTAACCTACTATACTCATGTATTACTTTGCAAGGTTGATGGATCTGTGAGAGAAGATACAGATTAGTACACGCAGCAAAACTACATAGTCAATTTAAATGCTGAGTTGTGCTGTGCTTCTCCTTGCTTGAGATAGTCCAAAATGGTAGACAGCTTTTTGTACAGAAAAAAATACTAAAAATTAGATAGCAAAGGGAAAGACTTCTTAAATATTTATGACCTTAGTTTAGTAGATTTCTGTTTGCTTCTTTTTCTCTACTTTCTCATTCTTCCCTTGCTTTGAAGACTAGTATGGTCTAGCCCATGAGGATTCATATACCTTGTGTTAAACTTCTTCAGTTCAAGTGAGTGAAAACTAACAGTGTATGTGTCCTGGGTTTCTTTATGAAACTATCCCAAAGAGAAGCCTATTTTCTGAGACTTTCTGTATTTAGTCACATAAACAAACAAAAAAGGTAGCTGTAGGCTGCACGCCATCAAGAGTTTGGGCCATATCTTAAAGTAAGGAGGTATGTTCATGCCTTCAGTCATCTGTGTCTGTGCTGGAAGTAATGTTACCAAAGACATTAAGACTCATTTCAAAGATGTTAACACCCACACCTTCACCCATCAAATTGTTCGTAAAGACATTAGCTTTCCTCTCATTCTCAATAATATTACTAGTAAAGATGCCAATTAACATAACCATTTTAGTACCTAAAGCACCTACAAACTGATTCTGATGATTTAATACTGAAGTTGTTGTCCAGGGTACAAGATCTTGTAATAAAATTACTCATTAAGAAATGGAGACTTTTTCTCCTAGGCAGTCCAAGGACTAGATTAATGTCTTGTCTGAAATTTTCCTCATTTAATAGCTCAAATAAAAGATTGTCTGAAGTTTTAACAAATCAGTTTCAACTCATTTGCTCATCCCAAACTTGGCTTAGCTTTATGTGACAACAATGGAAAGAAAGTTAAAAAAAGGAAAGGTATTTATGCTGAAAAAAGTTCTCTCTATAGTTCTGCTCCAAACACAGTCAGTGCCAAGTTACTTCTGTTTTCTTCTAAGACACCTTTGGTAGTAATAATTAAGAAAATGCAACTTCAACTGCCAAGGATAATTAAATTGTTCTATAACCAACAAAAGACATTCATTGATGCTGTGCCAAAAGAAGATGTGCTTCTAATTAGTGAAGTTTTCCACTGTTACAGTGCAGGATTTGTTTTAAATACATGTATCTGAAAGCTCACAGTTCTCACAAGATGTCTCTTACTATGTTAAGACCATCCCAGATACATTTGTTGATCATAAAGATCTGCTTCTACAAAGTACCATCACTTGATCTATAACACCAAATTAATTTCAAATGTTTCTTAAAAAATATCATCTACTAAAACTTGCCAATAAATAAAACCCAAAAAACTGTGATGCCTGTGGAAGTTGTAGTTTTCACTAAAACAAAACTACATACATGACAAAAAGCTGTTCCAAGTTATTTCTTAGAGTAAAATCTAAGATCAAATTATTATTTTGTTAAAAAATTTCAGAGAATTAAGTAATGAGAAACTTTGAGGCAAAGAAGGAGAAAATCCTAATGCACACAAACCTCATTGTGAGTTGCAGTGTTCACCAACCCTGCAGCATAATCTAAAACTATGGTGATGACATTTTTGATATTTGTAATATTTGAAGGAAACTAGAAGAACATTTAAACCAGAGAAAAAGATAGAAACAGATCTTTATGATTAACAAATATATCTGGGATGGTCTTATAGTAAAAGATACCTTGTGAGAACTGTGTGCTTTCAGGTACATGTATTAAAAAAATTCCTGCCCTGTAGCAGTGGAAAACTTCAATAATATTAAAATTTAAAAATGTAGAAGCTCTTTAAAATATATGTTTTTCACAATTTCTTTAATGGAAATATTTGACTTTTGATATTTTAGATGGGTAATGATCTTTAAAGACAGAAATGGATAGATGGGTAAGAATTCTTGAAGGAACCTCTCTAAAGGTAGAAAATTCCTTTTTATTACAAGTTGGTCTCCAACAGTGTTATTAGAATATTATAGTGCTACACAGGTCTCTACAATAAACACTTGCTGCACTGCTGTGAATTTTTTTTCTCTAAAAATGCAAGTGCTATAAATTTCTAAAGGATGTAATATTGTGCTTTATTTCTGGGCAAGCAGCTCAAGATTTCAGGGTAAGTGCAGTTATCAAAAGAACCAATTTTTTAAGATCAACAATATCAAACACTTTACAAGGATAAACTCTTTAAGTGCAGTTGAAGAAAGTATTTATCTAATAATTCTCAGGCCCTTTTCCTTGAGGAATTTAACACACAGGGTTCTGGGGTAGTTGTAGAAGGCAGTGTAGTCAAAGGACAGTTCATAAGGAATTAATCTCAAAACAATATCTATGCCCTATAATATATGCAACTGGATCAGTAATTTATATATAAACAATACAGCCATTAAATAACTTCAACTTAGTAAAGCCTTGATGAAATTCACTCTGGAATACTTAAGAGTCTTGCCAAAACTTCTAGTGACTTTTGGGGGAGCTAGTGGAAAATTGATGAGATCCTTGAAAACTAAAGTAGCTGTAGTATAGAACTTCTCCCCAGTTTGGGGATTTAGATGAGATGGAATGTTAGAGGTCTCTGGAAATTACAAACCCATCTATTTTGTTTTTTTCATTTAGGAGATCCTTGCATAAATTACTAAGCAACCTACAAATGTATGGAAAATAAGTAAAAGCAAGCATTGATTTGTTCTTGAAAAATCTATCTGATTTTCTTATTTGACATAATAATTTGGCTACTAAAAGAGAGAGAAATAATAGATATTATGGATCTCGACATCTTCATAAGCAAAGTAGATTAATACAGTCTAGGGTGTGAAATTAGCATTTTGTGGAGTGATGGATCAATAAGCACTCTGTAGCAGGGAAGGAATTAACTCCAGCAGCAATTAGGGATGTAAAGCTGTAGAGACCCATCTGCAGAAAAAAAGTACTGGCAGATGACTAGGAAGGGAAGAAGGCTGTCTGGAAAAATCTAATCTGTGAGTAGGGTTGCTAAGGAGGTCAGATGCAGACTTGTCAGGGGAAAAAAAAGACAACCTCTCTCAATGCTGTTGATTGAAGAGTCCTCATAACCTGAGTGTGTGTCAGCAGTAATAGGCAATAGCAGTGCCTGGGGTGAGTTTCTGGTCTGGAATGGGGTGACTCTGAGTAGAAAACGTTAGACCTTCACATTGCTGCTTTTGCCTAAAGTGTAATAGCTTGTTGTATCTGTGCTGATGGTTATGGGAGGTCGTTCAGATCTCTCAGCTACAGCCATGCCATTGTTAGGGGATTACAATAGCAATGCTAATATGTGACTATGACCCAACAAGAACATCTTGAATGCTGATCACGCACCAGCTGATACAGGCACTGACTGAGGGTCAGGACAAGCAGACTAAAGGCCATGGCTTGAAATGGCATTGGACAGTGGCTCTCAATTGTCATAGAATCATAGAATGGTTTGGGTTGGAAGGAGCCTTAAAGATCATCTGCTTCCAACACCCTTGGCATGGGCAGGGACACCTACTAAAAGGAGGAATCTCTGAGGACTTTGTCTTACAGAAGTTCTTAGTTACATACTGGACATTACATGGGGCCAACATTCTTGGTGCTTTTCTTAGTGCCAGTGGTCATATCATTAGAAACTCTCAGCTATTCAGTTTTGGAACTGATAGTCATAACCTATGTCTTGGCTACTACTCTGGACACAATATCCCTTGCTTGGAAAAGGCTAAAGCCAATAGCTAAATCAGTCCTGAGATGACAAGTTTAGCTGTTTTAAAGAGATTCTCCTGGGACATTTTTGTGAGGGAAGGCAGCAGTTTCACTGATACTGTTCTGAAAATCTGAGTAATGGAGCATTGTCTTGCTACGGAATTACACTGTCATCACTTAAAAGAGAGGTATTATTATATGGCACCTTGCCAGTTTGAAGGTGTGCTCTGGGATAGAAGAACCATCTCACAAGTAGTCTCCTGGATGATGATGGAGTTAGCAGCAAACTCCTGATCCTGATATAGTGTTGCTTCGCGTATCTGTCTCTCAGGTCAGCTCAGCGTCAGCTGGGCCACCCTGCTAGCTGTGATACGCCCAACAGTACCTTTGCGTGGGTCTTTGGCTCCACAGCCCCTTTGCCTTAGCTGTCTCGGCCGTGGTTCGAAAGAGGGGACACTCCAGGCTCAGGGAGAAAAGGTTTTATTCGGGTAACTCAGGGGGCAGCCCCTGGTTCCAGGCCTGTGCCTCTGGGGAGTGACCCCCAGCCTCGGTTACAGGGGGTTTTTGTTCCCCCAAAATCTCAGGGGTGGACACCAGTTACCAGACCAATGAAACAAGGCCAGGTGGGTAAGGTCAAAATGCAATACACAACATTAACAAATCAGGTGAATTTGGGATGTGGTCCTGTGAGACCCACCAATCCCTGTCAGACACCTCTCCTGAAGGTTCTGGGGTCTGGGGTATGATTGACATGTGGGGGAGAAATACAATGGGATGGGGGAAAATACAATAGGATGATCGAAACCTAGGGCAGAGGATTAGAGTTGTCTTGGCAACTCTTATCAACCTTTGATAAGCACAATCCAAGACAGGAACTTTACCAGGCTAGGGTTAAAGTCCAAATCACATCAAACCTACAACTAAGAAACTTATGATAACATTTCAGCACCCCCACAATATAGTTCTTCTATTAATAAGTGGGAGGCAAAGAAATTTTCAAGGAGATAGGTAGACTGTACATTCCACATCAAACCACACCTGGAGTTAAGTCAAAGGTTAAAATACCAGGTATGGAAGAACAAATACAGAATATTTAGGAGTAGCTTCAAATTTTAAACATTGTCATGAATAAGAAGTCATATTTAACAAGGAAAATTTGTAAGTATCCTTGAAGAGGCATCATGTCTCAAAGATATTAACTCTGAAGTGTATCTTTTCCTGTGAATCTTGTAATTGCTCTATATATGCCTCTGCACATTCTACCAGTAAGAATACACTGGTGGAAGCAAGACCCTGGCTCTTCCTCAAGTGCTTAGTCTTGCTTATTCCCACTAGCTGAGTGTAAATAAATAGATACTTTTGTTTTGCCACATTGCCTACTAATTACCCTGTACATGTCAGGAAGCTGAATGGTTCTTGTTGTCTGATCTGTTCAATCTGTACTGACTAATTCTGCTCTAACATAAACCATATGCAAGCCAAATGCTGTTCAAGACTCTTCTGCTAAATATGCAGGCCTTATGCAGTGAGAAACACCAGAGAAAAGAAAATACCTAAGAAATTAGGTGAAACAGCTCCAGCATAAGACGCAGCAAGTATGTAAACGAGACCATATTTCAGATGAGAGGAAACAGATAGTTATAGCTAAATTATCATATTCTCAGTCTGGGAAAAAAAAAATATTGGTCAGTAGGTAGTAAGCCTTAGTAAGAATATGTTATAGATATGAATAGGTTGTGTTTTAGAATGTTATGAATCTAGCACTAGAGATATCAACTTGGAGTCACATCCATTCACCTGCTGGGCTCTATTACCACATCTGTTAACCCTTTACAGATAAATGAAAGCTTTACAGTAGAGTGTAGTTCCATGGCCCATAAAATATAATATATCTATGAAACACAGCTTTTGGAAGACAGTGCACTTAAGAAATAGCAGAAAGGTTTTGAAGATGAGTGCCACAGAGATCCAGATCACTGAACTACAACTTTTTATTCAGTTACATTATAAATCTCTGTTTCAGTTTCATCATTCAGTGCTAGTTCATATATTTGAAATCTCCTTATCTTTGCAAAGAACCTTGTGTTTATACATCTCTGAACAAAGAACCAAAAGCCAATGGCAGTTTTATGAACACAAGTAGAGTTTCATCTTTAACCTAGACTCATTGCTTTGCAGTTATTCACTGTGCAATAGAAATATTATAAAATTATGTTCTGGAAATCAATGCAGAATTTGATCCTGTATTGAAGTGCATCAGAAATTACTCAGTACTCTGCAGAGAATGGGAGGACTATATGGATGGAAAGGACAGCAACATAAGAGGAAGAAACCTGACAGATATTTTTAATGAGAAAATTTGTTGATTAATGCCCTGAAATGCCAATAAAATAGCAGAAATCTGAGCAAAAAGGTTAAGATTCAAATATATATGTGCTTATTATTATTATTTGTTGGAACTTTGGGGGTGTTTAGAAATACAACAGCAAAATTAATTAAAAATCATGCTTTTTGTTAGAGCTGAATATTTTTAAGGGTTTTAAACATTGTCGAAGAAAATTAACAGGTTTGATGTTCTTGTTTGTGTTGAGAAGCTTTTTCACTCAGTTATTTTTGTGGGACACAAAACCCCCTTTTGTGCCTTGGGATATTAATTGGCACAGTTGTTAGCCTAGGCTGGATAAATGAGCTTACCAATGGATAAAATGAAAAATTCACCTTTGCAGATAATGTTCAGTGTTCTAGACTAAAGCCTTTCAAACCTGATGAAACATGGTATGTAGCAGAATCCCTTCAGGAGTTAATTAGTACTGAGGTTGTATTTAATCATTGTATTACTTTATACAGTTCTCAGGAAGCCACGTATTCAGTTTGATTTTTGTAATGTTTTCAAGGAACACACTTCTAAACAAGCTAGAAAAAAGAAGAAAAGAATTCAGAAAAATGTGTTTCTATTTTGCACAAAAAATATATTTATTTATTATACTGTCAGATAAAGTTTTTCAAGTTTAGAGATCTGTATGGTAGATTTGAGACTGAGGTTATATTTATTCTCACAAATTTTTATTTTGGTGTGTGTGTGATCTATACAGCAATTTTTAGACAGCTGTGGTTTCAGTTTTATCCAAGTCAAACGTGGCATAATCTCAGAAGATGTTTAGTACTATGCCTCAGATGCTATATCCTGTCCTTCATCAAAGTTTTTTGACTTTACAGACAAAACTGTTGAAGTTAAGTGGGACCTTTGGGTGCCACCTGGTCCATCCCCCAGCTGAAGTAGGGTTACTGTGTGGGGATGCTGTTGGACACACTGTCAAAAAAGCCTTACTGTGCTCTTGGAGGGGAATAGCCACTGTTCTCCCTTCACCTACCAAGCCAGTCATTTCATCACAGAAGTTTATCAGACTGATCAAGCGTGACATACCCTTCATGAATCCATGCTCACTGCTTCCAATCACTTCCTTGTCTTCCATGTGGCTAGAAATGATTTCCAGAATTAGTTGCTCCATCACCTTGCCAGAGATCAAGGTCAGGCTGACCAACCTGTAGTTCTCCAGGTCCTGCTTCTTAACTTTTTGAAGTTTTGAAGACAGTCCAGTCCTCAAACATCTCTTCCAGCTGCATTCATTATTACTAGGTAATCAACAGTGCAATAATATCCATTTCCTCAACATGCATCCCATCAGGATCCATGGATTTCTATGTCCAGTTTACTAAAGTATTCTCTATTCTGCCTCACACTGATAACCAGCATGGATTATTCTTGTCTGCCTGCACAATTTCATAGAGTTGTGTCATTAGTTATCTACTCTCCCACACAGCCACAAAATATAAAGTGTCATAGACCTCTTCACTCGTGGCTTTTCTTCAGTGTTGGCAAATGTGGTTTTGTCACAGCAATATTCACAAAGAATTCTGCTGCATGCCTACTTGAACCTTCTGTTAGACTGTTCTTGTTCTCCTCCAAACCTCTGACCTCTACACTCCATTTCTTTTTCTAGTTCTTTGTTATCTCAAACACAAGTTGATTGAATTCTGCAGCTCTTAGCACCCTAGGCCTTGCTTTCTCTTGTGTGTAGGACAAGTTTTCTTTTTATTGCTCATCCATCATCCACTTGCCAAGTTTTCCAACAAGCACTGTGGCAGTTTTTCTGCACTGCTTTCTTGGTTTGGAGGAGCTCCCTGAAGATTTCTCATAAACATCTATATATGTCCCTCCACTCTCCTCTATCTTCTCACTCCATCCTTAGGCTGAGCCCAGCACAAGCCTCTTGTTTCCATTTCTTTTTTTCTTACTGTCTTGAACACAGATTACGTGTTTATTGAGTGCTCATTATGATCATATTTTAGGACAATTGAAATGAATATACCAGCAGTGCCAGTAAGAGTATGGATTCATACCCATTAACAGATAGTATCACTTAAAATGCAAGCAACACTAGGTAAGATGTCGTGCTGTGTCACAGGTGAAGGTGATTATGACTGAGGACCTATTCTGGTCACAGCTCAGGTTAAACCACTTTCTGGGGTTCATCATAAACACAGAGGGTTTTTTGCATCACGTACCAAAAATGTATGGATTCCATCAAATCTCTAATTTGTATTTTTCCTATCACACAAACGCATAGCAGAGAACTGCTAAAACTGGTGTTGTCTGGCTTACTGTGCCTCAGCTGACATTGAAATGCTGAAGAGCAGTGCAAAAGACTTGTGAATGTAGGTGCATTCACCTGGTGTGATACTCAGATACTGCAGAAATGGAGGGTCTTTAATAGAGCTGTGGCCTTCTCACATCCTTCAGCAAATCCACCCCTGTTCACATAACTCTTTAAGGGAGTGTCAGAAGCTAACTCTGTCTATGGTTTAAAACATCTGTGGGGATCCTAGGAAAATGAACATGAGCTTTGCTAAAATAACATGCACAGCAACTGAGTCAATATTCTTTTTATTATACCTAAAATACACATCAAATACTTCTTGCAAAATACTATATTGCTACTAAACAAAGTGCTGTTGTAAATATTGACAATATACATTGTTGTATTTTCTTTCCATGGTGACACTTTTTTTTTCTTGTAAGATACTAAAGCTTACATTTATAAATAACACAAATTCAAGAGTGTGTCATAACTATCAAAAGATGTAGGGGCTTTATAATTATATAAAAACTTTGATAAGTGATTTGGATTTGCTCTGAACACGAGCATGATAATGCACATGGATTAATCAATACACCTTTCAAAGGAGCCCCATATGGGAAAATGCAAAAGCCATATCTTGCAGTGAGTAATAAATATTTCATTAAATTATCTCTAATTTAGCTTCCATTCCAATTGGCAAACCTCTAGTGGTGCGTACTTTTTTCCTCTTGATTTTAACTGGTTACATGCATCACCTCACAGGCCTTTCCTTTCTATGGTATATTGCCTCACCTTAGATTAATCTCTTAGTCATTATATCATTTAGGTAGGTAATATTTGACCATCTAATCAGCTTAAAGCAACCTCAGTAGAACAATATGGGCTTACATTTGGCCTTCAGAAACATTTCTGAAGCAACAAGAAAGAAATTTGACAAAAATATATGATCTATATTATTCTCTTTGTGCATAAAAAATGCACAGTGTTTTTACTGACATAATTAAATTGTCCACATTTCTGACTTTTTCATAATGACAAAGTAAACCCTTCAGTGTTTGATGATTAGATGATTTAGGTGTTTAGATTACTTACTATGTTGATTTAAAGCAGAGAATCCAGTAGTACCTACTCAGGCATTTACTCTTCTTGTGGAATATAGATAAAATTAAATTAGTGCCATAGCTACTTAGCATGAGAGATTTCATTGAAATTTTTTATTTTCCTCTTTTAAGTACTCCTTTTCAGGGCTTGTATTTGTATATACTTTTATGGTGAATAGGAAAAATTCTGTTTATCATGTCATCCAGCTATGGAAAGAAATATTATGTTCAGATTTCAAACTTGTCAAGTTTTTTGATACATAACCAACAAATCTTTTTCAAGGCTTTAATGTTTCCTAGGAAGATAATAAAGGCTTCTAGATGCTCTTGCAAATTAGTAACAACCAATTCTGATGCCAGATTTTTGACTAGTGCGTAGGAGTTGTTGGTTTTTTGGTGGCTATTACAGCATTTGCACCTTTGGGACAGTGGGGATGTTGCCCAACTCCAAGATTAAATTTTTTTCAGAAACCTAAATGGAAGAGAGTGTATAATAGTAAGGAAACTGAATGTAGTGTCAAAGAGGGTCTCATAAGATGTGTCTACAAATGGAGCACAGGACACTAACAATTTAAGTACAAATTAATCTTTAATACAGTTTAGCAGTATGAAAAGAAACTCCAGATAAATAATTTTCCTTTCTGTATGTTGCAGTGAAGTGATGCTATAGGTTAGTTGAGTCATCAGTGATCTAAAATGAATTGACTCAGATGTTTGCTTGTAAAGGCTTATCTATTTGCTTTTATTTGTCAAAAGACTCTTGCCTTGCTTAAAATGAAGTTTAGATAAAATGCTTTTGCTAAGACATGTTCTCAGTTCTTTATAGGTAATCTTTTTTCTGTCAAGCTTCATTTCTCATTCCCTGCACATTATCCAGCCTCAACTTTTTTGGATGTGTGCCTCATAGGCTTGATACTATCCCTCCTCTCCAAAAATATGTCAGTGGCTTTCTATATGGCAACCTACTGCTATGTCACATTCTTAGTTTATTTTAAATTAACAAAATTTTACAAATTATAAAATTTTTTATACTAGGTATTTATTTTGACATAATCAAAGCTTTGATAGGCATGCAAATTTGGTCCTATTTGCCTAAAACCCAGCTGGAAGAGCAAATCCTACAAAACCACAACTCTTCTCTTCTTCAGCTGTAATTTCCACCACTTTCACATGGCTGTCAGCAAGCGCACATAGTAGCAGTGCAGTAAATCATGAATCTCTCCCACAGTCCTCTTGATCTCCGAGAAGTGAGACTCTATTTACCTATTCTTCTGTATTGAA
Source organism: Zosterops lateralis (assembly GCF_965231275.1). NCBI lineage: Eukaryota > Metazoa > Chordata > Aves > Passeriformes > Zosteropidae > Zosterops > Zosterops lateralis. Next base: position 39,139,374 of record NC_139766.1, read on the forward strand.
ATATGGCAAAATGTCAGGGTTTTAATATTCTGGATACTCTCTTATGAAGTGCATAGAAAAGTACCCAGCAGTTTAGACGTGCTGGACTGAAGATGCTCAAGAGTTTCCATATTACATCAACTTCATATTTGGCCTTTTAAAAAAATTTCCTGGTAGATATTTGGTGCATTGAGCTTACAACAGGAGCTTTCAGCGCAGCTCTTTTCAATATTACTCCCTTCTGAGTTTGGTGAATTGGCTGTAGGTACTACACCGAGACGTACCTGCCACTTTGAGAGATAACTTATGACTACCATCACATTATAATTTCAGCAGAAGTTCTGATACTGCTGTAACACCCATTTGTCATTTAGCTTGTTGATTAACTGTTCATCTTGTGGGAGGGATACTGTGTATTCTCCTTTAGAAAAGGGCAAGCAAAAATTCCAGACACTAAAACCCAAATTATACATTGCAAATTCTAGAATGTTGCTTCAGGAGATACACTACATTTTGTATATCAGTGCCTATGTAATATTATTTCAGAGTCTAGTAGTTGTTAGAAAGATATAATTACTGTTAGAACTCACTTGGAATACTCAAATTAGGTTGCACATGTAAACCAAATATAGAAGAAAAGCTAGAGTATACCTCCTTGAGCAAAGAAAAATTGTGACCTCAGTGGAGATTTGATTTTATAGTTGTTTGTATCTGTGCTAAAGAACAATGTTTAATCATAAAAAAACAGTTTCTTATCTTCAAAAATAGTACAATCAGTGTATTATGAGTAATGGACAGGGGAAAAAAGAACCATAGAGCTGTTCCAGTCTCTTGTCTGCAAAGTACACTGAAATAAGAAACTGCAAAAAGGCTCTGGACCATGAAATAGAGTAAATAAAGCACTATAGATTTAGAAAATAATAATGAAAACCATAGGAAAGAATAAATAAAGACGAACATGAATCCTTTTCTCATAGCTAAATAGAATAAGAGGAGAGAATTTAAAGAAAAAAGCTGCCCACATAATGGCAAACTGCTAAATAGTTTGAGATTCATTCTATTATTTAATATGTCACAGTGTACAGCTGTTAAAATTATGGCCCTGCTTTATCTGTGGGGAATACTCAAGTCCAAAGGGTGGCAAAATGTTGAGTTTCACCATTTACGGACAAGTTTGTTTTCTTCTTTAAAAAAAAAAAAAAAATCTGAAATGCAATAGTGCCCAAAAACATCTGGTGACAGTGATGTAGATACTGTTTGTTCCTTTAGATGAGACGCATATATTCAGTGTCATTTCAGTTCTCATACTGTGGGAAAAAGGGATCATGGGTTTCTCCTTTCCCAAATGGCAGAATTCATTCTCTGGCAATGTGAGGACAGAACAGTGTTTATAACTTCTCTTTGTGCTGGAAACTGAAATAAAATATGTCATAGCATCTGAAGCTGCTAGAAGCATTTTTCATATTCATACATTCCTGAAGGGAAATCGTATTAACCAACAGGTGAGCATCTGAAGCACTGCTGTCCCTTCACACTCAGTCTGTGTTTTCAAGCTGATCTTTCTAGGACTGTTTCTTAACCATTGGGGGTTTTGTTTTTATTTTTAGTCAATCTGGCAGAGTTTAGTACAAACATCCACACTGCCACAAAGGTGTCTTTTTTTTTTTTCTTGGAGCCATCCCTGCTCCTCTTAAATATGCATAGATACATACTTTGGACTGTCTAGTCATGATTCATGTCATTTGTTGTTCTAACAAAAGATTGAGCACCCATTGCCTGAAACAAATCTCAATCCCTTTTATATTGAATAAATTTTTAGAGCAGTGTTAAACTAGTTTAAGTAAAACGGCTATTGTTATTGACTGAAAGTTTGGAACATGACATGTAGACTTTGGAATAGTCTCTCTTCAATATGGGCTGCTTACAGGAGAGATCTGGGTGAAAAAAGTTAAGTGGTTAAATTATTTCCCTGTGACAGAAATGGAGATATTATTGTGATATCACATTTATAATGATAATCTGCCTAAGTTTAGCTGTTGAATATCGCAGACTTCTCTGTTTTCTTCCTGAATAGATTGCTTACTTTTTTTGTTCAAGGAGTTCCTGGTTTGGAGTCTAATCTTGATGGTTTGGTAAGCTTCAGATATTTCTGTAAAGCTGGAAATAAAGTTCTGCTTGGACCTGAAATACTCTGGACATAGACCATAGTCTTTACAGGTGCTGGTAGTCTTGGGATCCCAAATGATATTTGCTTCACTTTATTTGCCCCTCCTTGGAGAAAGGCAACTCAAAACCCTGTAAGTTCCCAAGAATGGACTAATCTGCCTCCTGAAGTTATTTTCAAACAGCAGACTCAGTCTGGGAACCTGAACGTGCATGGCAGGATGATAAAAACTTAAGATGGTCTCTGAGGGACACATGATTTTAACTTAGAAAATGTTTGCAAAAACTTCATGTTCCCATCAAAAGTTCATTGCTGATATATTTTAATTTTATAGGAAAAGAAATCTTACTGGAAAATTCACAAATGTCTTCATTAGAGAAACTTAATCCGCACTAAATAATTTCTGGGGCTTCAATCCAAATTGAGTTAAAAAGACATAAAAACTCAGGCTATTGTAATAAACTTATTGAAGCTGAGGAGCACATACAAATGTTTGGAGTTTATAGTTTCAAACTGGAAAGAAAAAATTTACATTAATGTGCAAAATCATTTTTATTTGATAGCATGGATTGACTTAGTGGAGCATAACGAGGAAGATAAATTGATACCTCCTGATTTCTAACCTCTTATTTCATCCATTATCTTTCTTTGATTTCCATTAAATATAATGATGCTCCTACTTTCACATATTTCTTTATTAAATTCCTTCTAAGAGAGGAAAAACCCACCAATCATCCCAAATCCTGAAAATTCTCAACTGATTTTCATATTTTTCGTATCATACAGACTTACTAACAATGTTAATTATGGATAAAGCCTTGATTATTCTTTAATTACTCTGCCCAGATCTGGTATAAATTATGAGAATTTTATGGCATATTGTAAGTGAATTTGTTTTAATGTATCTTTGTGTACCAACATGTGTATTTCATTACTAAGCTTTATTTGCTAGCCTTTTAACATGACCATTATTAATAAAACTCCTGGGTTATGTACATGAATAAGAAAATTATTACTGCATAGTTTTTTGAGGCACCTGACATGATGGTACACTTTTATGTGTAGCAAAATTCCAAATATCAGCATCAGATCCAGGTGTGCAAATCATAAAGCTCTTCCTCACTGTCACCCTTATTATGTCAATATGTATTTTATTAAATGACATATTGAAAAATAACCAATCTGTGAAAGTGAGTGCACTCCTCAGAAAATGCTTTATTGGGTAGTCAATTAGAACTGTCTTATCCTCTGTGGTCCTGATGATCTGACTTCCTGAAAATTAGTGCTTGGCTTTGGGAAGGTTTCCCCTTAGAGCTGTAAGAGATTTCCCCTGCATCTATAGTTTTAAAGCTGAGATGAGAGTCGGATAAAAGTCTGTGACTTTCTATACCCTCTGATGGAAGGTTATTATGCATAAAATGAAAACAGTAAGCTCCCTAAATTGTTGTTCTAACAAAAGATTGAGCACCCATTGCCTGAAACAAATCTCAATCCCTTTTACATTGAATAATTTTTAGAGCAGTGTTAAACTAGTTTAAGTAAAATGACTATTGTTATTGACTGAAAATAAGACAATGCTAGCTTAATTTATTATATTTACTTGTTTATTGTAGTCATATTATGAAGATGACATTTATATATCAGCTTTGATTTGAGCAAATAACTTTGACATTCAGCAACTAAATGTCAATCTCTCAATTTTGCTTTGAAGTTTAGAATTCTACTGTTCAAAAACAAACTTTCTCCTCTTTACCTGCACCCAGTTTTGTACAGGATAGAAGTAGCCAGGTGAAACAAAAAAGAATTGCATGGTGGTGGGACAGTCATATGTTTCCTATAATTTGCCCATTCTCCTTTAAAACCAAGAAAAGGAGACATTACAGTCAGATTTAGCAAAAGGGAAAAGACGTCAATACCCATTGTGTAATTATGAAAACTGACTTTGAGATTTTTCTTTCCATTTTTATAATGCTCTTTTCACAGACAAGTTCTCATCTGAAATACCTCTCTCGGTAGAACCACATTCAAAAATACTTGAATCCTGAATAATTAAAAAGTCTATTGTAATCTCCTTTTCATAACATCCTATGCACTGCAAAAATGTCATCTATCACTTTGTAAAAACAATTAAAAATATAAGAGAAGCAGATGGTATGGCATTTTGAAGGTAGTAAACTGCAAAAAGATGCTGAGTTCATTCACAGGGTTGCCTTGTTCAATTAAAAAAGATGCCTTGTTAATCCCAGTGATCTCTGTAGGACCGATGATCTCACACTTCACATTTAAATATGCATGCATAATCACTTTAAGAGTCTTCCAAAAGCTGGCATGTTACATTTTTGAAGCAAAGCCAAGGATTTCTGTACTGTAGCATAACACAAGAGAATGTGTTTTGAACAGAGATTAGGGTAATGCCTGAGATTCAACAGTCTTTGGACCAGAATTCCCTTTTGATTTCTGAAGACAAAATCATGATCCACTACTGATAAATCCTGATTTAGAAGAACTGGAATAGTTCTTCTAGACTGAAGAAAAACTGAAAGCCCTGAGACAGAAATGACTGGCTCTATCAGGGCATTTTGAGCATATGTCTAGGTATTCTTAGGTAGTTTAAAGCTGATTTAACTAATTTTTTTCTTTGCTGACTTTGTAGAAGAAAAAAAAATAAATCTATGCTTTAGAGCAATAGATACCATGCAAAGAACTCTTTCTGTGGATATGGATATTTAATTATTTGAGGGCTTTAATTTTGCAATCAGAATGTAGGGACAAAAAAATGTCATTCATCTTCGATTCTGAGTGAGTTTTTTACTCTCACTATGACTCACCTTTTCTTTACAATGGGAAAGAAAGCTCATGGTTCATAGTGTCAAATAAAAACAAATATATTAAAACAGTACTGGTGGCTGCAAGTGTTAATGACTTCCCTTGTTTCTCTCTCATGCTGAGGCCAATTGCCAATTTTGTCTTGCCAGTTTTCAAATATTTCCAGCCTTTGCTGAAACAATGTGGAAACTGTTACCATTAGGAACAGGAAACAAATAGTTCATGCTAACCGTAATTTTTTTCTTTAATTATTTCATCATGTATTATATTTCCAAAACCTGCTGGCTTACAGGTACATAAATATATAGCACTCATTTAAAGATCAGTTTCTAGTCTCATACCTCTGTGAATGGAATATATGATGTATTTCCTGATTTATGAGTCTTGTCCAAAGTATGCTTTGAAGACAGAACCAGAAATTTCTTACTGCTATCACCAGCCTGTCCTTTCCACTAAAAAATAATTTATTTCTATAACTTTTTGTGAACTAAGGACTATGATATTTTCCCTTTTTCAGTCAGAAGGATACATTAATGGCTGAACAGTTTAACAAATGTGGGACTAGGCTCCATTTGTTTTGTATGACATTTTTTAGGGAAGCCCAACCCCCCCCCCTGTACCTTCAGGTGGAGCTGTGCACTTGCCCATTGAAGCAGAAACACAGAAAATTTCAGCCTGAGCCCTGCTTTAGTATAACAGGAAGCTACTGGTAACAAATGGGAACAGAAGCATTGCTACAAAAGGCAGACACACAGAGTAGGGCAGTTGAGTGTTATTTGGTGGTTAATCAGCACAGATGTGTTGGCTACTCACTTGGTAGATTTACAGCTCTCAGCTGCAGAATGTGCTGATTCTTCCTCACTGAAGTGACACAAGAAGGTAGAGGGAGGGAAAAAGGAAGCCGAAGGTAAGAAATAAAGGATCAAAGGGCACAAAGCTGTAGGGAACTAGGCTTTATTACAGTCGCTATACTCAAAACAATATATCCGGCTGTGATACAAGGCTGAAATGGTCGAAGACTCTTGCTCTGGGTTTGGATTGAGGGGCAGTGAGACTGTGGAGATGCAAAGAACAGGATAACAATGTCAGATACTTTACCTTAATACTTGCTGTCTAGTTTGCCCCATGAATCTCCTACTTAAGCAATTTTCTGACTTGGAGTTTTGTTATCAGATTTTTCCATAAGCTCACTCACACTGTGTGCTAGCAAGAGTGTGCTCTGTAAGAACATAGTGAAAAAAACTCGAACTATTTTGTATTAGAAACTCTGTAATTACGATACATTGAGAAGGTACGTACATGCTGTGCTTCCAGTTCTTTAGGTTGGCTTAGACACTTACCTAGTTTCAGATCGTGAAGTTTCTCCTTTCAGTAAGGAGGAGAAAAGCTATTTTTATATTCACTGAAACATAAATAATCCTGTACTTATCCAGGGACAGTAAGGTTTGGATTTTATTGTTTGCTATAGGGATTTCATCTTAGGTCATCATCATGGAAAATTTATGAGATGCTTCAACTGCTGTATCTCAAGGTCATCTGAAAAATGTCTTCATTTGATTTGGATGTATCACTTGTCTGTTTAATAATTTTAATTTGTGTGTTTATTAACATCCTGACATACAGAGGTCCTTGGCAAAATCTGAAATTTGGTGGGTATTAATCTATATGTGTTTTTTTTGAGGGCACCACAATGACATAACAGTTGTGATTACACAAAGTGAATGTAGACAAAACAAATCCAGAGAACATCACTGTCCCAGGAGAGATAAGTGAGATTTGTCCATTTGAGCCTACTGGAAAAAGACTGCATAGTAGTAGATACTGTGCAGTCATAAATTTGTAATGTATAGCCATTGTGACTGGAGGGATAAATATTCAGTACCTGTTATTACCTGATAAAGTCATAAATATGCATGGATCCATTTTATGTGATAATTAGAGAATCTAGCTTTAGCATCTGCTTTTACCTGATAAACAAACTTTATTATTTTAAATAAAGGCAAAGCAATAATTTACAAGCTATAGGCTCCATGAAAAGGTGTAGCAAAGCTAAGAAAAGGGAGGAAAAAACCCCAGTGTTTTAGAAGCACATGCCCTGTTAAACAGGAAGCCGTGCAAACAAGAACTACATGTGCTATACTTCTATAATTTTTTGAAAATACTCTGCTTTTTGAGTACATTTGTAAGCAATTGAACTAAATTTAATTTGAAATAAAAAGGAGTTATGGACAAATATGGCCGTACCAAATATGATTATTTTGTGAATAAATTTTAAGTATGAATGCTTACCAGGATAGCTGATTTGTATTGCCCCACCTCTGGTGGAAAATTGGATCAATATATTCTGATAATCCATTGTCACAATGGTCAGATAATAGCCAATATACAAATAATTAGAAAATCTGAATCAAGAATTGCTATTTTACATTATAGTCTTAGTCTTGGCCATAACTTGGATGCTGTTTCACTAAGTGCAAAATATTTGGAGTTTTTCCTTTTCCTTCCCAGCAGCTGCAGTGGGAGAAATTATTGTGAAATTCAGATTTCTTCCTTGCCAGCTGATAAGGTGAGAAGTAGTTTTAAAAGGTACTACCTTTTTTCAGAGCTTTTAAACTCCCACTTCTGTTTATCAATATAAATTACTTTCCATCTCTTATAAGTGCCATTTTCTTAAAAAATTGCTTTATGATGAGGAATATATCCTGGCAAGATGGCCCCATAAATCACAGAAGTATAGTTGTAAGAAATGGAGAATGATGTGTAAAATAAATTAATATTTTCTGTATGTTAGAAAAGTACAGAGAGCACAGAAGTTTTTGGATTTTAAATCTATGCTGTCTCTTGCTTTTTTTAAAGAAAATTGCCTGACTGTTTCTGATATAGAGAATCACTCTGCTACCATTGACATTCTTGCAACTCCTTCCTTTGAACTCCTATTTTGGCTGCCACAGTTTCATCCCCCTGCTGTCTTCTCACAGAGCTGTTTACTGCACACATTTGCTCCTGCCTGGTGCTCTTGTCAGTTGTCCTCATCTCACGGCTGGTCACAGCCCTTGATTCCTGCTGACAAAATCTGGCAGATGGGCTGTGTGACATAAAAGCCTTTGATTCTGAGTGGAATGGGGTGCTGTTAGAGTCTTATGGGAGGAATGGAGTATTTTATTTACATGGCTCATGAGAAACACACCCTATGCCTGATATTCATAGGTTAAGGTCCAACCTATGAATGTAGAATTAATTTGACATGATACTCCTACCTTTATTTTTCAAAGAGTTTGGAGCCACTCATGGGAATCTGGTTGTTTCATAAGGTATGAATATAAATTATCCATTCTTTCATTCTCTAAAACAATAAATAAGTTTATTTATCCAAATAAATTTTCTATTTTTAAAATGGTCTTCATAACACAAATGTGGAGAAAGAATGATAACTTCTTTGCTTTACTGAGTTTTGGTAGTAGCAAAGACATTTTTTTTATAACATCTTCTCCTCAATAATGTGCTTCCTTCTGTCACTCTTTTCCCCTGCCCTTTAATGTGGGATGCTGAAGGATAAATGGCCAAAGCAGAGGTCTGCCATTTTCCCTGAGTGACAAATCCCTCAGAGTCCATTGCCTGCTGAAATGGTTCTGTCTTGAGGCAACTCAGGATTCCCTTACTCGAGATGATTATAATTAACTTCCTGATGATCCTGCCACCCCCCTCCTCTGTCATACCAGGTTGATCTTATATGAGGTCCCTCAAGGCTGTTCCTGCAGCTGGCTGGATGGAGACAGGCAGACTGCATCAGGATAAGATGTAGCATGTTCTCCTTTCTTGTGAAAATCCATAGCAGGATTCTTACAGAATTAGTACTCAGCTTGATGCTTTGCATGATTTGCATAAATAATAAAAAAAAATAATTATAATGTGATTACTGATTAAACTCAAGAAAGACAAAAAAACCCCCAGAAACAATAATTAGAAGAAGCAGGTGGTTAATGTGAATTTGTGACCATGTGTTTTATTGGAACCAAAGACAAATCATATTTAAGGACAAGGAATTCAGCCCACAAATTCAGAGACACTGTCCATGGAAGCAGTGACTTTGAAACTGCTAACGTTTCCTAAAGTGCCTGTACTGATACCTTAGTTCAGATGAAGAACATGCTTTTGAAATCAGTTTCCCAAGTGTGCCATTGAGAAATATCCAGTCTGAGAGACCAGCCTGGATATGTTCCAAAGTAATACCTACAAGAAAAGGGTGCAGTGTGGGCTTGCAGCTGCATGAGAGTTCTTTGTGTGACCTGATAGCAAATAGAGTTGGTGTATAAGGCAGACTGTAGGATAATACATTATTTTGCAAATAAGTGTGGGTATGTTTATGGTCATATGACCAGGATATTGCATACAATTCCAGTATCCATAGTTTCAAAGGATTATAATTATGCAATCAGAAACTGTGAAGCTGATTCAAAAAGATATCTTGGAGTAGAAGAGATAGCCATCTGGATCTGCAATGTGGTGGGGTTTTTCCTTTGATTTATATTCTAAAAACTTTTATTATTGTGACTAAGAATCTTCAAGATTGTTATGGACTAAGAAGCTTTTCAATAGACTTGGCAAAAGGTATGTTGTAAACTAATGATTGGAAGATAGACAAATTTAAAATGCCTATACACATCACGTTTTTTTTTTAAAAAAAAATATTGCTGGGGACTATAAATCTTTGATACAAACCTTCATGGAAAGTCATGATTTTTTCACCTCTTGATATCCTCAGATCAGGACAGAATGCCCTCTTGGAACTCGTAGTCTAGCTAAGCACAAATTACAGAGTACAGGAGTACTGTGATACTACTACTACTACTATTGGTTGAGTTAAACAATATCAAACAAATAGTCCTTTCCAGCCCTAAAATCCAGGAATCTGTGTTAAATTTATATATGCCAACCTTTTACACAACTGACTGCTCATTTTGAGTTATTTTATAACTACAAGTTACCTGTCACCTGTGCTATCTAGTTTCTAGCATGCTCTTGTTTCTGGAATTAGTAAATCTCTGCCCTGCACAATTCTCAGGACACTCCTTCCAGGCAGTGCTTTCATGCAGATAAGGCATTCTACAAACAAAAGAGCACAATGCTCTTGTGACAGGTGCTGCTGTGATGTAACCTTAATTAATCAAACATACTGCTTGGGATTTTTTCCAGAGAGCCTTACAAGGACACTCAGTAGCTGAGGGTGTGGGTGGCATAAATGTGATTAAAAGGAGATCTAATATTATTTCAATTTCTGTCATTATTTAAAAGAGAATTGATTTTGTTATTTCATTTTATCTCAGGATATTTTCAGCACCTAACAACCACAAAATTTTTAACATTTTCTGCTAAAATCTTCCATAGGACTTCTAAATTTTATTTTCTACCCAATGCCATCATCCCAGCCTGGGGAATGAGATTAAGGCCAGCAGCTGTATGTTTAATAACTATATTTTTTTTTGTTTATGAAGCTATGGGGCTCCATATGTCAGCATAGAGTGGCAGTTGATGTGTGAAATGAAGAGAAGAGATTCTGTTGACTCTGATAGGAGTTTTGCCACACTGTTTAGAGAGAAATGTATTTTATGCTGGCAACTTAAAGAATCTTGGAAACTTGGGCCATTGATGAAGGGAACAAGCCAAGGAATTTTCCATTCTTAGATCCAGTTTTGAGTGACTTAGGGTAGGTGTTACAAATAGAACTTGATCTAGAAATAAAATTTATTAATATAGGGCCATATATTACAGCATGGTGCTAATAATGCCAAGGTCGTGGGTTCAATTCACTTAAGGGCTGGACTTGATGATTCTTCTGGGTCCCTTCCAACTCAGACTATTCTGTGATTCTGTGATCTGTAGCTCTCTGTAGGTTACTAGAGATTTATAGTAGAATACTAAAGAGCTCAAATGGACCAAATTCTCACAACAATGAGTAAGAAAAAGTTTTACCTGAAAAGTTTAATGGTCTATAACATGAGTAATGGAACAGAAGGGATTCAGATATGACACAAAATATCTGTATGATGCATGAATATATAATATATGTGGTTGGTGCCCGTATAAATAATGAAAAAATAAATATATTTGTTTAAATACAATAGTTAAGCCCATTTTGAAGACCAATAATAAATAGTTAACTTTTTAGAGCAGAAAAATCTGTATTTAATCTGTGCTTGAAGGAGTTTTTGGACGCTGCAGACAGTATCCCCTGCATAGATGCACAATCAGTACCTGGGGACAGCATCCCGGTGCTGAATCCTGATTTTACTGTCTTTTATAATGATCTTAATCTATATGAGGTAATCCAATATGCTAGCATTTTAATCCACATTATTGAAGACTTGAGGCTACTTTGTGTGCAAACTTATTTGCCTGATTTTTGCCCGTAAATAAGGTCTGTTTCTCACAGAACCAGCTGTCTCTAGGATCTCTGATTTTTCCATTGTCTAACTTCCTTGCCACCTAAGTAAAACCAACAGGATTTAGACTGCTTTTTGTAGCAGCTTGTGCAGACTTGTACATGCTAATTTACTTTCTCATCCTAACTCCAAGTAGTTATTGAATACTATTTCTAAAGTTACCCTAAACTAAATACTGTGTGGGGTTGTGTGCACTCAAACAACTAAATGAATGATGAGTAAATAGTAGCTTTATAACTCTGCTGCAGACTAGAAATATTCAAATAACGGATATAAACCCAACAGTAAATAAAGTTCTTCAGATATATTGGTCAGAAGTCAAGGATATTCACTGAAGTCTTTGACTTGCTATCCTTCATAGTGATATGTAAATTCATATGCAGTATCTTTTTCCAAAAGCTACTTGGAAGACAGCTGTAGATGGTTTCTTTTTGCTTGCCTGTGTTGATGGAAGCTCAAAAACTTAAATTAGTTGCTGAAGTGCTTTATTAGCATTCTTAATTCTCGGTGACATGGTCTGTTGTTTTATGTCCTGCAAATTAATAGCATCAAGGCCAATTACTTGGAGACAGCATAAGTATTTCTGTGTTTAGAAATGAAAAGAGCTCTGGGAATTATATGAAAAATAGGTTTAATTAAGTAGGGAATGATATGCATTTAATTTAAGACATTGCAGAAAGTGCCTCACTTTATGTGTTTGCAGCTAGGGAAGCGGCTGTCCTGTTAAAGTCAACCTGCTGTCCAATTCACTCTTGTATTCTCAACCAAGCACATTTTCAACTCAAAAATAATATGACAAGTGGGAATAAATTTGGTCAGGAGATTGAGGCTTATATTATTTTTTATTCAAGTTGATTCTACATAGATATACTCCATAAGTAGATATGTTTCTCTCCTGAATCAGAGTTACTGTAACTCTGAGAAAAAAGCTTTGAGTGCTATAAACTGTGTTGCTATTCACCCTACCTCATGCCAGGTATCTCTGTCATAGTCACTTTCCTTGCTTCTCTAATGGATTGTAATGGGGAAAAAATCCAACAAAGCAGTGCTCTGAGTCAAAAAGTAATAGCAGTTTCTTTACAAACATTCTACTGCATTAAGATGTACTTTTGAGCCTATTCTGCAAAGTGATACAGTCTAATTTTGATGAAAGATTCTCTGCGTCTATGAAGCTCCTTATCCTGGTCTGCAGCCAGCTGAGAGCAGCTCCCCAGGAAAACTGAAGCAGGGGATTTGTGTTCTTCTGAGAGTCAGGGACATAAGTCACTGCTGCAGGTATGTGCTTCTCCTTATTGTGCTCTGCCAAAATACCATGGTCAGGGGATGTGGCAGACAGCTGAGGTAGCTTTGGGGAAGTTCATTGCAGTGCTGTAAAAATAAAATTAAGAAAAGATGAAACTTAACGGTTGTGAAGGCACATCTTAACAACTGTTATGCTTGTTATGCTTACAGAAATGTGTAATGAGTACTCTTAACAAACAAGATTCATTTCTTACTTGAAGTATAATGAGCTACCTAAAATTTTTCTGCTGATCAATGTCTGCTTATTTTTATTATGCAGCATTGATCACATTTGGCCTCTATTTCCCAGTTTAGAAATAGACTTTAAACACCAAGAATATGGATTTTCTCCTCTTTGTCTTACAAGGACCAATACAAACAGAGCAGAAAGGTTCAAAGCCCTTGACTCCTTTTTGTTTTTAACCTCCAGCATCAGAAGCAGCAAGTTGAGTAAAGAGTTGCTCTGCCCAGGAAGCACTGGGGAGTATTGGTTTTGCTGCTGGACCATTCCTGAAGGCTGATCTTTTGAAAGGGCAGGATGATGATAACAGGAATGTGAATTTTTTAAATGGCTCAATGTTTGAACTGCAGTATCACATCAGCATTTGAGTGTGTCAGATGCAGACCTTGACCAGTTATGAATAAAAGAGGTCTCCTGTGTTGAGATAAGGACAGGGAGAGATTACTCCCCAATTATGTCATGGGCAAAACAGACTTCACTTGGAGAAATTAATTGAATTTATTAACAATCAAATCAAAGTAGAATACTGAGAAATAAACCCAAATCTTAAAAATACCTTCCCCAACTCTTTTCCTAGACTTTAATTTATTCCTGAATTCTCTACTTTCTCCTCATCAGTATTGCAGAGGAATGAAGAGTGAGGGCTTTGAGTTCATCTCATTTTGCTTCTGTTCCTCCTTCTTCCTTGGGGGCAAGACTTCTCATACTTTTCCTCTGCTCCAGCATGGAGTCCCTCCCACATGAGACACCCTCCATGAACTTCTCCAATATGAGTCCTTCCCATTGGCTACAGTTCTTCATAAACTGCTCTAGCTCTCCCTTTCAAAGGGTGCAGTTCCTCAGGGACAGCTTGCTTCAGCATGGAGCCCCTGTGGAGTCACAAATCCTGTCAGCAAACCTGCCCCAGCATGGACTCCTCCTCTGCTGTGGGTCCTGCCAGGAGCCTGCTCCAGAATGGTCTTCCCACAGGGTAACAGCCTCCTGCAGGCATCCCCCTGCTCTGCTGTGGAGTCCTCCATGAGCCACAGCTGGATTTCTGCATCTGTGGGCTGCAGAGAACAGTTCTTCCACCGTGGCCTTCAATATGGGCTGCAGTGGAATCTCAGCTCTGGTGCCTGGAGCATCTCCTGCCTCTCTTTACTGACCTCAGAGTCTGCAGGGCTGTTGCTCTCACATATTGTCATTCCTCTCTTTTCTGGCTTCAATTGCTTCTGTGCAATAACTTTTTCCCTTCTTAAATCTGTTCCCACAGAGGTGCCAGTGTTGCTGGTGGGCTTGGCCTTGGACAGCAGTGGGTCTGTTTTGGATCCAACTGGCATTAGCCCTGCCACGCATGGAGGAAGCTTCTGGCAGATTCTCACAGAAACTGCCCCTGCATCCCCCCTTCTACTGAAACCCTGCCACACCAATCCAACACAGGAGGTGTACACTTACAGCAATGAGAATATAGTGAACCTAGCCAAATTTCCTGAAGGAAAAATGGGGAAAAAGAACAAATACTTTGTAAATATATATCACCTTTTATCTGTTTACCTTATTTAGTTCTATGATGAAGAACTCATCATTCTCTTTGAGTTTTGATATTTCGTATTTAACTACAACTCACTTTATTCTTTTAGGTATAGGTATAGACCTTTTAGTTTTAGATAACTCCTTTTCCTATAATTTTAACTGAATGATTTATCTTTTAATTTGGGTCTTTGCTTACCTGAGGTTGCATGCAATGTTCAGAAGAATGGGAATCTACAGGCCATTTTGACAGAATTCAGAACTTCAGTAAAGCCTCAAACAGCTTTTTTCTGAGCTTCCAAACTTTGAGCCTCAGAACAGATGAGCCTGGAAGCAATTTATGGACCTCTTCTAGTCCAACTCACTTGCTCAGAGCAGGGTTATCTAGAGCAGGTTGCTCAGGACTATGCCTAGTTGTGTTTTAAATATCTGCAAGGTTGAAGACTCCTCACTTCTCTGGGCAGCCTATTCCAGTGTTTGACCACCTACAATGTAAAATGTTTTGTTCTTTTATTTAAATGGAACTGACCTCAGGACCTTTTCTGCCTACATGATTTTCAACTGGTCAGCTCCTAGCACATACTGGTGCATGGGGTTACCCCTCGGGTGCAGGAATTTGCATTTCTCTTTGCTTAACTGCAAGATTAACAGAAGATTCCTGTTAGCCCTATACTCCAGCCTGTCCAGGTCCCTCTCATTGGTAATAAAACCATCTGGAGTATCCTGCCAAGTTTTTATCATCTGGAAATGGAATAGACAAGCCAGTATTTGAGATTGGGAAAAACCATGTGTTTTACCAGTACAGCATCTCAAACACTGCTGTAGTAAGAGTTGAACTGTGCATTTGACACAGTTATCACTTTTTCTTATGATTTCAGACCTCTCTTAACAGCACTTGCAAGAATCACTGACATGGTCTTTTCAAATTCATAATTTTCTGGAAATTTTTAAATTTTTTTAAACTGTAAAAACTTGTGCACTTTTAAAAGAACCATAAAAAGAAATTTAAATGAGCCCCTTTTTTAAAGTGTACATATAAGGTGAGCAAATTCAGTTAACCTTATGATCTTCCCAATAAATATCCTCCCAAAATAACTGTAATCTCTTAATTAAACAGATATAGTTGAGTTAATCACTTCAAATATTTAATTATATCATTAAAGAGAAGGGAAGGTGTGCTAGTTGAAGTACTAATTAAGGAGACTTAAATTGAGTTCTTAACTTTACTGGGATTTTTTTGTGACTTGACATAGACCTGCTAACAGAGAACTGGCAGAGAAAGCCTGAGTCATTTGCTCACACTTCACACAATGAGAAGAACCATATGGTAGACATCTCATGTAGTAAGTGTCCCTAGAACATTCTTTAATGCTCCCACTCGCTGCAAACCTCAAAATGCATGCCAAAATTAATACAATAAAGGTAATAGGTAATGTTGGTGGTTGTTTCTTCAACTCTGTTCTTGTAAGATGTTAATTTTATATAGCACAAATTTGACAAAGCTAGATACAAAGGTCTCTGCAGAAGTGTTGTTGCAGTCTTGCTAGAATTTTGAAACACCAAAAAAAGCTTCTGCACGTGTGCCTTTCTTCCAGTATGAAATAGAAGCAGCAAACTGCAAAGCTAAGGACAGACTGAGAGAGATACAAAATCACGAGACACCCATTAATTAGCCTGACTGAGAGAACTGGTACAGTGCCTATGAGATAGATTGGACATGACCAGGGACAAAAAGTTTTAAGACTATGACATGCTCATTGCAGGGTAGGTGATTTTATTTCTAGGCTTTGAAATATCATGTGGTTATTGTGGAAATAGAGTCTTATTTGTCACAAACCCCTATATTGGGGTTATGACACAAACATCTATATTCGATTCCTGATATTTGGTATTGGAGTGAATTGCAAAGAGTTACATTTTGAAGATGTTTTGTATGTCTCCCTTAAGGTTTAGGTCTGAGAGATCAAAGGATGACTGTTTTTTTGTGTTTCCTTTCTGAAAGTCTGGTCTGGACTATTGTAACTTTCCAGCTAGGGTATAGAAATACAGCCTCCTACACCTGATTTCCCTGGAAGGCTCTGTACAGTAGCATTCATGCAATGTCTAGGAAGACAGACTTGCCTCAAGGCCATGACATTTTTTACTCCCAGCCTGCCACCAGTTTTATATACAATAGCATTCTTCTGAGTGTCTTACCTTGGAAGTGCAGTTTCAGCTCTTTCCTCCACTTTTTAGATAGGAGGAAACAACAAATAAGGATATGTTTCATTAGAAAATACAACCTTGATATTTTTCATTGGCAAGAGTGTCTTTTTAATGTTAATAAGAAACTCTGAAAGCACAAATTTTCTAGAAGAGGTTTTGGACTTGTGTGTATTATATGTGTGTCCCACTTAAAAAGCCTGTAGTTTTCAATGCACTGTGAAGAATAACTAGGCATTTGTATAGTTTTAACCCATAATCTCTCTCTGATGCAACTTCACATTTATAACATTGTTGCAATGTTTTTTTTTTCTCTCAGGGAGTTGCAAGGCTAGATATACTAAATCACTATGAGATTTTGAGGGACAAAGGTCTGTAAACCACACTGAGAAGAATAAATAGAGAAGAGTTTGAATTTTTCAAATGGCAGAAAAGTAGAAGCACAAGATATTAGTGTTATTACTGTTGTCTGCCCTACAAAAATAGAAACAATGCACTTCTCATATAAACAGCTCTTAGTCTGCATTTTAGGAAGAAACAAAAGGAAAAAAGAAAAAAACCTAAAATTTGCATGTGAGAGCACTGCAAATCCCCCGTAAGATGTTGTGCTGTGTATTCCAGCCAGATGTGAAATTTGGGAGGTACTTTGCAAGTAGAAGTGAAGCACCTCTTTCTTCTTTCCTTTTGAGGAACTTAAGAGGTGAAAAATCTGACACAGGCTCTAAAAGAACAAACCACTGAGGCTGTGAGAGGTTACCTAACAGCAGCTTTAACAGAATTATATTAACGTGTAGTAAAACACGTGAAATACATTCTTTTCTCAATTATGTCCTAATTTATTCATGATCTATTAATTGCTGGCAGGAGTGGATTGCAGAGAAGTCCTTATACAGGTATTTAAATTTGGCATTGCCTAAATCCAGCAGAGTGCACATCACATAGGTGTGCTTGTGGACTGGACACTGGCATCTCCTACAACCTCTGTCTCAGTTTGCTGAGACAGAGGTATGGAAGAAACAACACACCCAGGCTGGCCTGGGCTGCAATAAGGAAAAATTCTTCTTAAGGATTAAATTTAGGATTTTTAAATTAAATTTTAAAACATGACAACGTGTTGGATCCTGCCTTTGAGAACTCATAACAAAACTACAAAAACTGTTACCCTCAGGTTTTTATTCATTATACTGGAACTTCTAAAATGGCAATTGGCTGGACCATGTTGCCAGTATTGTAGAATATAATATACTCTGCACTGTTCATCATCTGCTGCTATATATAATCAATTTTATACATGCACATTAGGCAACTGTTATTCCATTTTCTTATTTATAATAAGGTGATGGTTTCTAGACACTGAAGGCTGAACCTGCAAAGAGAGCTGCTATCTCACAGAAAGCATCCTGATATAAAATGCTTCATCAACTCTCTTCCAGATTAACAGTTAGCCATTTATATAACAAAGCATAAGTCTTTTTCTGTCTTTTATTACATCCTGGGGTTTTTTTATTATTATTTATTTATTTTTTATTTTTTAATTTCAGTTTACATGGTTCATAAAAATAATCTCAAATTAGGAGCAATTAGCCACTCTTGCAGCACACAAAATAAATACTCTGGAACACCTTCCCTGAACAAATGTTTAACTTATTTAACCTGTTTGCAATGCATGTCAAAAATCTTAAACTTGACATCAACAAGAAAGCATATCATGCCACCCCACCCCGGGTAAAAAAAAGAAGAAAAAAAAGTTTAAAAACCCCAAACAAATTAGCAAACAAACAAGAACCCAGAAAAACCCCACATCTCCTTGAAGTTCTAAAGTTCTATGGGCAAACATAAGCACCATATTATTTCTAAATGAATTTTTTTGCCAAATTGGATAGATTAGCAATTCAGATGGAGATGTATATTTTTTATATGTAAATTTTTCATTCATTTAAATTATTACAGTATGAAATTGCAGCTGCTTTCATTCCATATCACCATTATCAAGTAGATGCTGGAAATACAACATCATAAATTTAAGGGAGACAGTAAATTCCAGGATGTGAAGCTTTAATTTATATTTTTTTATGTTCTGCCCTTTTGTAACTTTATAATCATTACTTAAAAGAGACTGAACACAAAATTCTAATTTACTTTTTCCTCTATTCATCTAGGTAGTAAATAACTTTGGGTCAGCACAAGAAATGACCCAGAAGGCTGCAAAAAGCATATGAGACTCATTTTGCAGAGGAGAAAAACGAGGCAAAGGTTTTTCCAGGGTGCTTTCTGCAATGTCAGTTTTTCCAGTAGTGCTGCCTTTTCTGGGCAGCTTAGCCCTGCCTTGTCTCGCTTTGTTGGAGCTGCCTGTGTTGCTTAGGCAGTGCTGACACATGTGCAGCCGTGGTGTCAGAGAGCAGCTCCTCAAACCTCAGCTCTCCTTAACCTCCTGCTGACCCCAGCACCAGATTTGCCACTGAGGCTGGGAGTTTAGGATGAGGTAGCAGCAGATTTTGGGTTTCACACTGTCCTACTGCCATTTGCTGAGCTGGCCTGTGTCTCACTAGAAACCTAGTGATTAGATTAGATTAGATGATTTGGGTTATTTAATTTTGCTTAATTGTATTTGTTTATAGTTATCAACTTCTACAACAATTTTTTTCCCCCCACACATTTATTTTTGGATTAGCTTTCTAATTATTTATCAGCAGCGTGATTAGCAGAGAGCTTTTCACAGTTGTCAAGGAAATTCTAATTGGATTTGGTTTTTGTTTTGCTTGTTCTTAGGGGCATTCTCAAAGAAAAGATTTAGAGCATGCATTCTGGTTATTAAACTACAGTTTATCTGTAATAGTATAGAGGTGTCTTTCTGTAATGACTTCAGTTTGTGCATCTTATTACTGAGTAACTTCAAGACAGGGATTCATTAAATGAACATCTCAGTCATACTGCATGAACCAGGTACCTGAAATCATGCTTGTATTTTCTATTGTCTTCATAGTTTTCCATATCTTACTTTTCTTGTCTCTCCAGTTTTAAAAAGAAGCCTGGTTTCATTATATAACTCTATTCCCCAGATTTATGCATCATTCAGTGTTCCTTTTATTTTCCTTTCTTCATCCCTTCCCATATCAATTTTATATCAAGGTGACCTTAATTGAGCTTGGTAATATAATGTAGCGTTGTTGTAGGACCACCAGGCATCACATTTATTATCCACTAGCAATTTTTCTCTGAAAATTCTGCTTGCCACCAGGAAAAGAGTAATGGAACTAAGATGTATACTCATTCACATATTGATGTTGCTCTGAAGGCATTTTTTTTTCAAATCCATGCCTCTAAATTCTGCAGTTCATAACTCATCATCATGGAAGAGCAAGAAGTTAGATGAAATTTAATTGCATGAAATTTCAAAGATGCAAATTGGTCAGGGAAGGGAATATTTATTAAGTTTTGAAAAGCATCTGATGCTAACATTAAAGAAGCTCTAGAGGCAACAGAATTCAGTGTGTGATGAAGTTCTTCTCTGTAAATCTGTTTTGCACAGTCTCCTCATGAACTGAAAAAAGCTCCTATATATCTGCATTTGCAAGTGAGGCAGAGAAAGGCACTCACTGTGGTAATGACATTAAGCCTCTAATTCCCATACTATTCTCTCAAGCAACTGTGAAACATTATGCTTATGTGCGGCTTTAATATAAAGACGGAAGTAAGTTTAAACCACTCAATAAATGCGCCAGCAATGTGTTCTCCCACTGGTAGCTAGTGAGAAACTGTAAAAGCCTCTCACTCCAGGCAAGCTGGTTTGTCTGCATCTTAAATGGCCACAGAGCAAACCCGTGATTTTTTTCCAGTGCTGCGGCTGATTATTTTGCCAGAAAAGTATGACTTGGAGAAGTACAGCAATCTCAATGGAACCTTAAGCAGGTGGATGAGGGAAGGACTGTCCCCACACACCAGACTGAGAGGCCACTTCTCTAGCAATGAGATGTGAGGGAGTCTCATATTTGATCCCAGCTACTTGACCTAATTTGAGAGGGAAAGAAAGGAAGGAAAGGGCACTGCTGTGCTCTGACATAAAATCTGAATGTGTGCAGGAAGGAAGATTGTTCAAGATGTCTGTAAGTGCTTTCCCTTATCTCCTGATGTGGTAACCTTACCAATAGTGGCTGTGAGCTGTTAGGAGTAGCATTCAGGACAAAGGAAGGAATTGGCTATCCAGATGGTTAATAAAGAATGGATAACCACACAAATTAGTCCGGTTTTTCGAGGAAAGTACCTCTTTGGCCTAAGACTATGTGATAGCTTTAAAGTTTGATGCGTAGTATGTAATAAGTTAATGAGTGGAAGTGGAAAGCTTTGTGTGAACTGAAATTGCTCTCATGAGTGCAGTGCATGCTGATTTAATAATGTATTGTAATGTGTCTTTAAGATTATTTTTTTAAGAGGATAATTAAAAAATTACAGACCTAGAGATACTCTGCTTCCTCCTTAAATGGGATTTGTCATGTAGATTTCAATAGAAGCTTTTTGTAAGTAGGTGCTGCAAGAATATATTGTGTTTGCATAAGCTCAGCCACCTTGTACAAAATAAAATCCATCAAAGTGGTTCAGTAAACAGCTAAATTTAAGCTCGCTTTGTGCTGTAAGCATGTGAATTGTGATTAGTCTTATTGACCTTAAGGCAGCTCACATGCATGAGTTTTAGTCAACAATGTCTGCAGAAACTGAGCAAGGATCACTTCCTAAACACTGAAAAAAATAAAGGTAAGAAAAAGGAAGGTAGTCTTGGTTTGTTCCAAATAGGTTTTTTAGTTTTCAAATGTAATTTCTTTCCTAGCCTCCAAGCCCATTCAGTGAGCAATCGTACTGTAGGAATACTCTCTGAATATTGAATATTTATCTCAAGGCTTAATACTATTTTCCCTTTCTTCTCATAATGCTTAATATTACCTCACAGTCATTTAATCCACTTAAGAACAATGATCACCTACTTTGTCCTGAGATTTCCTCTTACAAGTGTCTCCATCCACTTTCCCTACCACTTCACTGGTATAAGTGCTCTTATGCAGAGTGAGTGAAGAAAAAAATCCTTTACTTGAACTTGCTTTCTTTTATTATCTTGGACTATTTTCCTCTATCATCATTGTAGATTGGCATGATAGATTGCAACTTCTCTAATTTTTTATGTCACACAAAACTAAGTTTTGAAGTTTGGAAACTGAATAATTGAGAACAAAAATAGTTACATTTACAGCAGTCCCAGTATTTGTAGTAGCAAAACAGACACCTGTGTGAACTGGAGGGTCCTAGCTCACTGACTTCAGTGAGAGAGTGGTGATTGTGATGCTCCCTCCTTCCCAGGATTTTTACCTAGATTTTGGGGTAAAAAATGGCTGTCTGGAGAAACAGAGATGACAGCTATGAGATATTTCTATTCTTCTTTTTTTTTCCCTTCAGTCTTACATCTCCTCTCTGATGTGCTGCCAGCTTTGGTTAGAGATCTCGCAAAGTAGAATTTCTAGAGGTGACAAGCCTAGTTACCAGACTTCCTGAGCACATCAATGATCACAAGATTCAATTCATTTTATACTTCAGCCTGTGTCATAATCACTTTATGGTAATTAACCAGCTTTCCCTAATGATCTGGTATAGCAACTCAGAATATGTTTTTCATATTAATCTAAACTTTCTGCCAAGGAATCTTGAGTCTTATTCTGTTGATGATTTCAATTAGACAGCTTTGTCACAGTGATTACTTAAAATTAAGAAAAGTAAGTGAATAATTTATTATTAATTATTTATAAATTATTAATCATTATTACATCACAGGAAAGATGTGTCAGTTGTCAGAGTAGAATGAAATTGGACATAATTTATCCAACACATGTTCATGGTTATTTGTCATTGAAAGAGCCACAGTTTTACTTCAGCAGAGACTCAGACATGAGGAAACATTCCTTTAATGTGAAACTCAGAGGATGAGTGCTGCCCTTCATACTACAGCGTCCAAACCTACAGTGGTCATTCACATTTAATGATGTCCTGCATTGGCAACATCATTAATATAAAAGACTTAACGCAGCTGTACTGGCATTTCTATTCTTTAAAGACTCGGAGTCAAAACAGCTTCTATAATTCCCCACTGATAAATGGGGAGCCCATAAACATTCAGGGTGATGTGGCAGCTTCTGGTCACCTCCTGGAATGCTAGTATATCACCACATCAGTTTTCTGTAGTGTGTGGGGCTGTCCCTGATGCTTCTAAGGTCTGCCAGCCCCTCCCTATGCACGTCTCCAGGCGCTCCTCCCGCACGGACCACAGCAATTTATTGTGTTCTATTGGCACACGGCTCCCTCCCTGCCGCCTTGGTAGGAGGCTTTTCCCAACCCACAGAGACTCGTCTGCAGGTGTTGCAGTGTGCATTTTGAGTTTCCTAAAATTTCTGTAATTTAGGTATTAAGTTTCTGTAAGTGTTCATCCACCCCCACCCCGTTTCCCTTAATGGCTATCATCAAGCCACATAATAGGTCCGAGCCATCCCCATTGAATGTCTCTGATGGCTTGGCCTAGGCCATTGTATAACTTTGTATGTTATCTGTGGACACTCCCAGGTACTTGATGGCTCTCCAAGCCAGGTGGCTCTGCCAGGCCTCGGGTATCATCCACATCCCCTTTTTCCCATACATGTCAAAGTCCAGCCCCCCTGTACCTAAACCCCTCCCATTCATTTCCATCTGTAACGCCCATGTTGATACGGGCAAGCCAGAACCTTTGGAACCACTCACGCTTTGACCACCCGGGCCTTTGCCCTGAATAAACCCTCCTAAGCAACACCAAGTGTGAGTCCGCTCCATTCTTCCAAGCAAGGTCACGTCCCTGTCTGAAATCTGGACCCAAAAGATTAACTCGTTTGTGTGGTGTCTGAAGAGCAAGAGTTGCTGGACAGCCAAGCTCAGAAGGACCATATGCAGGGTCTCCATGTTTGCTTTATGTCATAGCAATAGCCCATCTGCTTCTTGGCTTTTTGGATTTAAGTTGTAATTAGTATAACAGAAGCATTGCATCATCTGGTTTAGGTCTAGGTTTTTAAATGAAAAATTAGATAGTGGCTTCCTCTTTTCTTCCTTCTTCTTGAACATGCTTCCACATGGGCAGGGGGTGTTAGCCTCCCTTCCTCACCCTGACATGCTGGGAGCACAGGATAGTGCAACTCCACGGTCAATCATGAGCATGCTCCTCCTCCCTCTGCCACTATCGCGGCTGGTGCTTCCTGCTTCATCACCTTCCCTGCGCTTTCACCTCCTGGGCTGCGGTTACTGTGCTGTCCTTGCCTCTCTTTTGCCACCTTCGGGTTGGGCCACTGTCCTGGGTTGTAGTGTAGGATGTACACAAAGTATTTATTCTATCACCATCTTCATGAACTGTTGAAACCAAGTGGGGCAGTGCTCTAGTGTTGGGCTCTTCTGCTAATGGCCCATCAACACCTGGCCCATGACTCACAGGTAACTCCCTCCAGGAGTTCTCTCTGTTTAATGGGCCATCAAGGACCCACTTCACACTCCTCATCCCATTGTGAGATGCTCCACCTAGGGGGAGGAGCCAAGCATTCTCACCTGGATAGAATCTGGGATTTGGGACAGCACAAGCAGCCCTTACCCACTGGATTCCCAGAGGAGCAGAGCTCCCAGACCTTTCTACAGGATCACTGCTTCAGGAAGAGCCCCTCACCTGGACTGCTTCCACCACCCTGCTCAGGTTGTATTCTGACTCTGTCAGTGGTCCTTTGTGTTATTGCATTTATTTTATTTTATTTTATTATTTACCTTTTTACCTTTCTTCTTATAAAATTATATCTCTGACTTGGAGCCTCTCACTGGTTTTGCTTTCCAAACCACAACAGTCACCCAGAGACCCAGTGCCACATAGGAGGGAGGGGGGAAGCCTCAGCTGCACTGCTCAAAACCGACATGCAAGGCTGCACCTCTCAGTATTGCTTTTAAAGTCTCTTCAGGAAGGATAATGATGAAAATACCTATTAAAAGTATTTATTAAGGAAAGAAATCATTGTAGCTCATGCTCTTCTTTATTCCATCAAGACTCACTGTCTTGGTATCTGAGCAACTCTATGCATAATATGTGTAGTAAAAATAGCAATATAACTTACTTAAAATTCAAGTCACTTTCCAATTATTTTTTTAAGTCCCCCCCCTGCATGACTTGTGCTGTGCTAATTATGCTCCCCTGTAGGATCAATGCTTTACTCATTTAAATATGTTGTAACAATATTGTCACCAATTATCTTTACTGCTTCAAAAGGCAAATTGCTTTATGCCAACAATTAGAAAAAAAATTGCTTTGTTTTTCCTTTATGTAAATTATTTGGCATTAGCATTTACCTTTTCAAGCAGGCGCTTGATACAGGACAAGTAGCTGTATTACATAAAAGGATAAAAAGCAGAAAAATAATCATATCTCTCAAGAGAAAGAAAATTATAGTAGTGTCTGTGATAAACAGGTAATTCTTAGAAATCAGCTAGTGGGGCTACATCTGCTCTTGGGAAACCTGATCAGCAGATATTGTGCACAACAGGTAGGGCAGATTCCCCCAGCACTGAGTGAAATTGCAACAGCAATCCTTACACCTGTAAAACACATAGCATGCCTGATTTATTTTTAAACTTATGACTTGCTATACTTTAAATGTTAGGCGCTATGTGCTTCTGTAGTAAAATATAGTGTCTACCAGCAAACTATTTTAAGGGCAAGTACTACTTGACTTACATGAACTATCGCATTGACAGTCCCAAATAATTGTTCACTTATGGCAGGAAGATTTGCTGCCTCTCCTTGTCTCTTCTTTTAACTTCATAATTGCTTAACTCTGAGAGGCAAGGAGAAAGAAGAGCAATGTCTCTTCCATAGAAACACTCACGTTTGTTTGCTTGTTTGATGGAAAACCAGTGTGTACAACTGACAATTAAAGAAAGATTATAAACTGAAATTGACAGAGTAATATCTCCCTTTTGGGCTTTGATTTTCAGTCTCTTTTCCTTTCATTTGCGGTTTGGGACTATGAAGCAGTCACTAACTGAAGACAGAGACATCCATTTTAAGGCACTGGAAGCGTTTGTCAATTCAACTTGAGTGCAGTAACCATCTGATGCTGAGCATTAGGGATGGTTTAGTGCATATGCAGTATTTGAGGCTCACTGCTTTATTCAGTCAATATTAGGATTCACAAAACATGATTGGGTTGGGAAATGTCTCAGAACTGGCTTGGTAGGGGTTTTGGTTGTTTTGGTTTTTGGGGTTTTTGGGTATTTTTGTGGGCTTTTTTGTTTGCTTGTTTGGGGTTTTTTGGTTTTGGTGTGGGTTTTTTTTTTTTCCCCCTCTCATAAAAGTATTATCCTTACCTTTCTCACTTAGACGTCAGAAAAATATGTATCCATCCAAAAGTATCATGTAGAAGAGTTGGAATGTTTGAGTTCATAAAACACTTGTGTTTTTAAGTGATAGAACCAATTTTCCTATTTAACCATGGGGTAAATAGCATGTGAAAAAACGATTTTTTACACTGAACCCACTGACATTGAAATTTATGCAAGAAATGTGTCAGGTTAATCTGCATGCCCAGACTGCACCTGCAGACAGGGAGTCACTGGTTTGTCTGCAGGGCAGTGAGGGGTCTGTCTGTCTGAAAAAGCAAGACTCACCTTTTCAGCTGGGAGCACAGGTGAAGCAGGGCACTTGTTGGCCAGCTGGGTGACACCAGCAAGGGGCTCTGGATGTGCCTCTGCCCTCACAGGGCTGTGCATGTAACACAGCAGCCCCAGTATGAGCTCTTTGCCGGGACTTGGCAGTGGGTCTCCTTGACTTGCAAAAAATATCGGTAAACTTGAGCTATAGTGTAGTGCAAAACAACTTCATCAAAATCAGAGTGCCCAACTGGTCATGCTCAATAAGTAGTACCTGAACTTGTGAAGTTTTAGTGAGATGCTTTTAGAAGTAGCCTGTGCTACTTCTAAAAACAACAGGTAAACATTTACTATGTACTGTGTGTGTCTGAAAACGACCATTAATCAGTGGCCAGTTTACCTTCCTCTTATGAACAAGTAGGATTTCACAGCCTGGCTTGGGAGTATGTACCCTTATTCCCTGGAGAGCAAAGCCCCTTCCCCTGCAGCTCTGCTTGTATCTGTTCCTCAAAGGTCAGCTGGGCTGATGTAAGACCACTTTAAACACTGCAGAGCTGGTGCTTAAATAACATTCAAATGAACTCCATTCTGCCTCCAAGCTACTGTTGTACCAGGTCTGCTTCACAAAGCAGTGCAGACTTTCATGTCTTTCTCAGGAGGAATAAATTTGAGGCCTCATTCACATAAAAAAATCTCAGTATGATTTATTTACAGGTTACGGGCCCAAGCATGTCCCTATAAATAATGTTTTAGCCTTCTTTTTTCCTGTGTGAACTTTGCATTTTTGTGTGTCTCCTAAGGCCTTCGGGTTATTATCACAGCGAATATCACTACATTTTATGTACCGTGTTGGAAAAGACAAGTTGTTTTCCTTCAACCTATTGATCTAACACCTAAATCTAGTCTGTGTAGTACTGGTATTTGAAACTGTTTCTTCTATTAATTCCTATTATGATTCTATTTCTTTCCAAAGTACATACCTAACTACCCCTCATCTGTCTGCTTTGATATATATTTCAAAATGCTGCAAGTAGTCCAAATAAAAACCATTAGGTTATACAGGTTTGTTTCCAATATGATTATAGTCGTGTGAAAATAAAGAGAAATTGAAAAAAAACACATTGCAGAATATAGAGGGGGGAAAAAAGTATTTTATAACTTTATTCAAAGACAAAGTATAGTCCTTTTAATTTTTAAATTACAAGTATTAATATGGTTTACTAGAAGTCTAGATTTGACACATTGTACTACCTGCTACAAAATCATCACATAGATTATGCATTAATATTCATTAACTAATAACAGTAACTAAATAATTATTTTAACTGAAGTAAGAGCTACAAGTCTGAAACCAAATTTCGAGTCATGTAAAATGATACAGTTTCTTTGAAAATGGTTTTCCATAAGGAGATAATACTTTGGCAGCTTAGATCTTATTGTTGCAATCAATATAAATATGTCTTTTAAAATGTCTTTCTGATATTTTATTATCTGACACTTTAGCCTAGTGTGTGAGAATAAAATACAATTACACATTTCTCACTGGGCTACCAGATGATCTCTTGGTGGAGTGACCCCAAGGTCAAAGATATAACAGGCTATTTTCTGCTTTTTATGATGTTTTTACTGGGACTGTTTTTATTAGAGTTATAGTGGATGCTGTTATGTGTCTAGTGAGTCAAGGCCTTGGGACGTTTATGCCACCTGTCATCCCCTCTTAACAGCTTTGATCTTGCATGCACTGGTTGAAAAAATTATTGTGCCATTTTTCAGTTTCAGCCTGCAGTGGTTTAACACAGCTACTGACACTTTTTCACAATATGAGTTGATATAGACAAGCATTTTTGAAGAAAGCCCCAAGGCTAACAGTAATATTTATATCTTCTGCCATTCGTGGAAAAGCAGAGCCAATAAAGCAGGCAAAGGAACTGGTATGTGTTCCCTTTTGCTCATTAATGTTTCAGCTGACTGTGGGTGTTCTGTGGAAGAGTGGTTGCTTTCATTTTCTCATGAAAAGAAAATGCTATATTCCTTATTCAAATCTATTGCCTTTAAAATTCTTTTTTAAGATTTTTTTCTTGAAGGGTGTTGTTCATCTCCTTTACAAAGAGAGATGCACAACACAGAAATGTATGTGAATTGAACAATTCTAGATTGGCCTTGAAAAAACAGATGCACTGCAGAAACAGGGTATGACAAATGCAGATGGAGAAACAGAGTGCCTGGCACAATAGGAAGTGCCTACAGCCTTCCAGGCTGCATTTCTGTTTGAAGGAGGAGGGGAAAGGTTTTCAGAAAGGCAAATCTCTCCTTTCTGTGGTTGCATGTAAAAGCTGTATTTCTCATCCTGAAGGTCTGTCTTTGACTCCTCTGAGACAACAAATAGCCAGCTCCCAGTGCTCTTTCCCCTGGCTGATTTCAAACATGCTTCTGTTCTCTCCCAATGCTCCGTCACTCTGAGGTGCTGTGTATCTTTCTCATATTCCCACAAATTTTAAGAAGGCATTTTCTCTGAGTTCCTGCTCAGGTGCTTAAGCCTCACTTCACTTTCCCTTCTTTAATTACTACTCAATCTCAGAAAGCTTATAAAAGCATTTATGATCCTAAAGTAGAATGTAGAACAGAAATAGAATTTGGGTTGCGATATCCCATGTTGTACCTGTTTGGGTGGTTTAACAAAAGGAACCATTTTCTGCCCATTTTATTCTTCACTACAGTCCAAATATCCCCTCTACAACTTCAGACCCACAATTTTGCAGCAGGGTGGGAGAAGAAAATGTCTATGCAGGTGCATGGGAGCAGAGCCACAGCACTTTTCTGTCCAGCCCATTTGGATTTGTATTGGTTATAAGGCCCTCTATTGCCTGATGCACGTTGTTGGGGCTTGTGGTTTTTTTGTTTTTGTTTTTAGTGTAGTTTTTTGTGGGTTTTTGTTGTTGTTGTTGATTTGGGTTTTTTTAAGGTAATTAATTTAAAAAAGGAACCATTCTGTTCACCCACTCACATCTGTTTATAAAACATCACACATGCATTTGAACCCAAAGCAATCAACAAGATTTTTAAAGAAAAATATCCTTGACAGAATAGGCAATAAATAAATTATCCTTTTAAGAGAGAAAATACACTGTTGTAGATAAAATTGGACTGATTAAGACTGATTTCGAAAATATTTCTTAATTGAATCCAAGAGAGAAGGGTCCTAATCTGTGACTGGGATGGCATTTGTTTGCATGTAAAATACCTTGATAAAGGCCAATATAAATAAAAATACATTTTATAATTTTAAAGTACCAAAGTATGCAAAGCAGCAAAATAAATGCCATTATTTGTATCGTGAGTAAAAAATGCACATAGGGGATTTGTATGTGTTTGACATCCATCATACCCTTGCTCACATATGTGGTACTTGTGTTTTAATACTGGTTTTATGGGTGTTCAATTTCAAATTTAGAGGACCAAATCTACTAGAAAGAAGTCATTAGAATAATCCATAGGAAAAATTCCAAAGTGTTGACAAATATATTTAAATTATTTTTTTCATTTTTATCTTTTAAAGTGTCACTGTGTGGAGAAAGGTTTGGATTAGGCTGATTTCTATTACTTAGAAACTAGTCACAGAAGTCCAGGATAATTCCATGTAAGCGTGGGCACCTGGATGCCATACCTAAATCAGGATTGTAAATTAGGAAGTTGAATTCTGATGGTGAGTTAGATATTCAGTGGGCTGAATAATGTTTGAAAGTGATTTTACTTGAAAATCATTGATAGCGTAAGAAATAATAACAGATTTTTTTTAAAATGCTGAAAATGTATTGATGTGAATATGGAGCCAACATGGAGCAGTGGCATTCCAGCTGTTTTTCTTCCTGCCTCATTTCGTGGTGGTCAGTGTAGTCAGTGTTTCTCCCCAGCTCCAGATATTGCATCCACCTGTTCTTTGCCACTGTTTCTCAGTCATCCACATCATCTTAAATGATGTGAAACAGCAAAGTACTACTGAAATGTCAGGGGCCAGATAGAAAAATCTGGCAATCAGTCAAAGTTGAGAGAAGCTGAAAATTCACAGGAAGATGAGAATAATACATAGGAAGATCAGGGTGACCTTAAAACAGCATTAATAGAAATTGAATGAAATGTTCTAGTACAAGGTCAGGTGCTTAAGAACTGCTAATAAAAAGTCTACTGTAAATTAAAAATGAGTGATAAAGACAGAGATGCAGTTAATAATAGAATCTCTATGTAATAGAGCTTTGAGAAAGACAAAAGCCTTCCTAGAATGTGTAAGTTCAGAGACAGAGAAAGTATTTGTGCTTCTGTAAAAGGTTTTGGTGAAATCATGGTCATATTCTAAAACTATTAGCATACCTTCATGCATATAGTTCAAGAATTATGTGGTTAAAGAAAACCACAAAACCCAGCAAAAATAAATCTGCACCTCCTAATTCACAATCACAACATATTATATGTTTGTTCTTATAAGAGAAAATTAAACTAAAGCCTTACAGCTTCAGAGTCTTATTTCTTTATGGTAGGTGCCTCTCTCCTAACATTTTTATAGACACAGCCCTTTACAGCTACAGACTGCTACTCCTGATCCAGTCCCATCTGATTCAAGTCATTTGCTATTTTAGATGTGCATGTACTTGAAAAGAGTTACAGGTTATGGATTTTAAAATTGTGAACTTTTAAACTAAATTTCTTAAAATAGCATGTGGGGTGATGGAGACAAAGGACATACCTTTGGGACAAGACTAAAAGATCCCTACTTAGCTTATATTAAGGAAACTTTCCAGTCTGAGCACTCATGAGACCTTCTGGCAGTCACACAGGAGGGTAGGACTGCTTTCCCTCAAAGTCCTGTTGTTGTCTTTAGTTGGGTAAGTAGATTGACACAGAAAGTTTCTCCTTAAGATAAAAGATAAAAGAAAACTTTAACAATAACAGTAATGGGCCTGAGTATACATATTTTCTATTTAAAAAAGGAATAAATATTGTAGGTGTTCTATTCTGGAACAGCCTTGAAACAGGAGCAGTGGAGAAGGAAGCCCTCAAAATTAATTGGTCTTCTTTGATTAGTTTAAAATGGGATTAGTTATGTACATTTTTGTCATAACAGGAGACTGGGCTTGATGGCCCTTGAGGGAGTTTCCAGTTTTTAGCTTTTTCGTTTTTTCTGATTACAAAATCAATTTTTTTTTCCTTTGTCAGACACCAACTTTTAGATTTTTATTTACTTTTTCCAAGTTTCAATTTGGAAAGCAACATTCAGTTTTCTTAACACTGGTGCAGACTTTCTTCTGAGTTAATAAAGGACCAGTTATTTATATTACAACAAAAACTACTTGATTAAATTGGGAACTATGTGTATTTGTATGTCAGTCCCAGGGCGAGTTTAACCAAGCACTTAGAATGTTATATAGCTTTTTTCTGTTCAGAAACTGCTAAGTATTTTACCAGGAGTAATTAAACTCACAACAGTTCAGTGACCTATTGACTTCATGCAATGATAGCTATGGAGTCAATGACAGAGCTCCAAAAAGAGTATTTCTCTAATTCTACAAGCTAGTAAATTTGTTTTCACTCACTATTGGGTAACAACATAGACCTATTTTTACTGCATTGTACTGTATTTTAAACTATTTTATACAGTAAGGTTCTGTGAAAAAAAATAAATACAGCTTTACTTCATAATATTAGAGAAATACTATCTCATGATGGTAGAATGAGAGGTTTACACAGGCTTAATTTGTTAGAAAGTTCACTGGTGAGATCTTTATCTCAGTTTTAGGGTTATTGATTATCCCTAGAATATGCTACCTGGCTGAAAAAAGTGTAAAAATAAAAATAGAGACTTTTTAAAAGCTAGCAGTAATGAAAGAGCAATGTTGCATTATTTGTCTCTTTGCATCATTGGGTGTTGACACAGCATCATTAGTTTTTCCTAAGCTGACATTTCCAGAACTAAACACTTGCTTAATTATGGTTCATGTCCCAGAAATATTGGTGGTACAAGCATCTCTCATACATCCCAGTATCTAAACAAATAAGTACAAAAAATGGTACAAGTGCAAAAGTGGTGGGTTGCCTAGAGAAGTATATTGTCAATCCATCGAACAGTGAAGTGTTAAATAAGTTGTATGAGAATTATGTTAACCCAAGTGGTACTGAAACTCTGGAGAGCTGTGAATGATAAATAAATTATTTTTGTTTGGTAGAGGCATGTGCCCTTACTGTTAGGTGTCACGCTCAGTTGCTGAAAGTGAGATAGTGGGAATATGGTGTCATAGAAATATAAGTTTGGATTGAAAACAAAACAAACCAAGCCCAAAGAAAACACAGAAATTTGAGATGAACAACATGACTTGTGAAAGTAGGTCTTTTTCTAGTGTGCAAGTAAATGTTGTGCTAGGCCATACCAAATGAAGGCATAATTAAACAAACCATTGAAAAATGTACTTTGGAAAACATAAGCAAGGGGGAAGACTTACATTACAGTCATGCTAAAAATGTGTGAGCCACAGGGAGCATCTGCTACCTGCAATGACCCATCTGGATGGTTGCAAGTAATCAAACTTCCAGTGGGTTAAATAAGAGGTAGGCCCCATTCTTGATGCCATTTGCAGAAGTGCAAGTGTTTCTTTTAAATGTCTATGCAAATACAGTCTTGCTTTTTATTGCCCTTAAAGTTGGGTTATGTACAGCATGAAATAGTGTAAGCAAGGAGAATGTGATAAAAAATATGTGAAAGAGGTGAACTTTTTGTATTTATAGATTAAGCAAGCCTGTTCTCTTGGGTGGTAAAACTACATCATCTCTGCCTTGCCCTCTCCCTCCATCCAGGAAGGATGTTATAGTAAAATTTCATGTAGATTAGTTTTAATATACTCAGATATTATGTCTATCAATCAAGGCAATTGGAAAAAGATGTGTATGTCATTAATATGTTATGTCCCATATATTTCTTACAGTTCAGTGCCTAAAGAGGGTAGCTTAGCACTAAGCACAAAAAGATCAAAAAAATCTCATCTGTTCTATCTGTTACTCATATAACTCCAAAAGGTGTCAGGAATTTCTGTGGAACAAAATAGCTTGATTATTGTCAATCAAACCTTTTAATTCAGGCACAGGAACAAAGTCATTAAGTACAGTACAAGCTGCAAAATTCATGTAGGAAGCAAGGCAATTTCTAAGTTTGGATGTATTTGACATGAAATCTTTAAATTCTCTTTTACTCAAGTTAAAATCATGACTTCTGTGTTGATGTAGTCATTGTTTAGGAAGCATGTCACATCATTTTAGACATGATAAGGAATAAGAACAATAATGATAGGTGTGTACACATATTGAACAAGTATAAATGAAACAGTAAAGAAGACTATTGCTTTGTTATGGGATGAATATATCTTGATGGCGCTCTTTGAGAAAATTGAAGAATGCAGTTGTAATTTGCCATGAAATCTGCATCTGTTAGAAAGCAGATGATTTATTGCTAGAAAGTGATAGTACAGTAAAATGCATATAGCAGCCTTTTCCCCCAGTAAAATACCTGTTCAGGGGCTGAAACTGTGGATTCTGTCAAACTCAACCAGTCTGCCCTGTAGCTATCCATAATATTCCTAGGAAAGATTGAGTTTCAAGTTGTATTTCAAGTGGCATTCAAATTCTCAGGCATCTGTATATTAAATCTTGTCTGATTTTTTGTATGTGTGCTGTCTTGTGAAGAAAACTGTGGCTCTGTTTTTAATTGTCTGCCTTTCCAAAATGCTGTCAGGCTAAGGCATATTATCTTATATATCATCCATGAAGAGTTCAAGATTCATTAGCCTTTCACCCATTTTAAAGGTATCATCTATATCCTGAAGGCAGAGTATGGTGTTTGGCAACCTCTTCAATCACTTCAAATTTTTCTCTGTGTACTGTATAAATAATCTGTGGAAAAATTACCCTGATCTGTGAATAGAATAGCTAGAGGTGGCATATTCTGTACAATTCCACAGTCTGAATCTATACAGATTACCCCATTTGAACATTATATGAAGGATTATAAATATTTTTCACGTGTCCTATAATCCTACAACAAATCTGACATATTAGCATTTATTCTGTTATTTTAGGACTTCATGCATTTTTTATTTGCCTAGAAAATGTTATTAAGTGCACGTAGAAAAAATGGAAGAGCAAATGATAAGCAGTTGCAGTGACGATATTTGGATGCCTTACGTATGAGGATTATTAGCTTCTGTCGTAAGCAGATTTAATAATCTACTTATTTACTTCCTGAAATTCCTGCTTATTAGTTCTATTTCTTGTGATTTTAAATATCTGCCCAATATCCACCACTGTGGAAATACACTGTCTGCCATAATGGTTGTGTCTGCAGTCTGAAAGTACACAGAACGCTTCATCTAATGACTTCAGTTCTGTTTATTGCTTGTTTTTGATGTTTTGATTTTACCTCCTTTAACAGCCAACAGCAAACAGGGAGCAAAATGGAGACATGCTCTTTTCCTGTGTAATGCACTGTGAACTGGCACCTTATTATCTCACTGTACTCTAGAATAAGTCCTGTAATTGGGCTTGGCTGTTTACATTAAATGTTGGTAACCATTGCCGAAGGGTAAAATTCTCAATAAAAGTCTCAGAAATTAGAAAAACCTGGAGCAAAATGTTGAAAGGAAGAAAACTGTGACTATCTACAGAAGTGTTTTAAGACTAGTGATTCTGGGAGAAGCCTTTACCAAAAAGGTGCATTTTACAATCTCGTCTGACACCGTAAAGGTTGGATTTAATCTCGTTTCTGTCTTGCCCATTGTGTGGGCAGGATTTTCTGCCAGGACATGATCTGGCCCCGGTGTCTGTGAGTCAGCTGGTTGCTGCTGCCTGACAATACTCCAGCTGATAGAGTCTAAGCTGTCACTTATAAATAAATAAACAGGCTTCCTGCATTGCAAAACCAGCATTCATAATGTGAGCTGATGTACCACTTTCTCAATAAACTGCCTTTCTGGAAAATCTTTGTGAGCCAAACAGTAGAATAATCAAAGTATGAGCTTTATTACCTTATGTTCCAATATTGCTCTTACTTCAAAACTATTTAAACAAGTTATACTATTGTGCACAAAAAATGTGATTTTTTTTCCAAGTGACTTGTACATTAGCCAAATGTCTTGGCCTGGGAAGGAAATGGAATATATGACCTAGTGCATATTCTCTATTCTTAATGACTGGGAACTACTTTTGTTGGAATCACTAGGAAGAATAGATCTTAGTTCTTTGTTACTTTGCTTCTATATTTTTTGGTTAAACCATACCTAGGCTCTTCTTCTCTCAGGTCAACATAAAACCAGCCAAAATCCAGTATTTTTCTGTCATTCTCTTATAGAAATTGTTTTACTTAATTTCCACTATATTTGGACTTCTTGTTCTGTTCTGCTGTGATTCAATCAATACCATTTTTGCTGAAGTGAAATCAGAAGGCAGTGTCTGAATATTTTTTTACATGTAAATGAGTTTTGAGCCCCTCTGCCTTTTTTAATATCCATTTTAAAGATGAGATCTTGGAGCCTTATATAACAACATTGATATATTCAAGACAATAATTTTCTTTGCATTGATGCAAATATTATAAACTTTACTCTTTTAAAGTTATGGATGAGAGAAATGGTTGAAACCTTTTGAGAATATACCAAGAAACAAAGGAGACATTTATATTAATAAGTCCCAGGTATACAAGCATACAAGACCTTTCATTCTGGATTGGATTTTCCTTAAAACTCCTGGTGAAAACCCACTGAGTGGAAAACATGAAATTTACCCACATCCATTGTGGAGATTGCAGCCTTTGACTTAGAGGGTCCATGCATTTCAACTGTGTCTCTTATACTCCCAGCAAGCTGAGGTAACAGATACATCTGGTAGGATCAGCCTAAAGTTTGTAGCTCTCAGTTTTCCTGACTATTTCTTCTGTAACTGTGAGAATATCCACTTGCGAGTGTACTGGGGCGGGAGCAACAGAAGATCATCTCATTGCACAGTGCACACTGCTCATCTCAGGGGAATGTAAAATTCGGTCGCTTGTGTGGATTTTGGACATTTTCCACAGAACTGCCAGAAGAAGGCCATGGCCTTTAATGATCACCAGCATCTATGCTCAATTGAGTGTGACTATGTGAAACAAGAGTTCAAACTGAGTCTATTCAGTGAATTGTCAGCTGATTAAAATGTAGCTCAGTGAGAGGAAAATGGTCCCATGAGAACAAACTTCTGAAAATTGGAAAACCTGATATGAGACTAGGAAGTGTTTTCTGGACAGGCTGTAATGCAGAATCCTGATAAAGATGGAAGGGAGAGTGATAACAAAATGCTTGCTTGCGGTTATTATTTTTCAGAAATAAAAATGTACATCACTTATTTATACAAAACCCCTGCAACTTTTCTTGCTCTTTCTGTGCAAATATATTCTGTATACCATGACCATACCATATTTTGGGGGGGTATTACCCCCTGAAAATAGCACCTCCATATTCAATATTCCTTTTGTAAAATATTTCACATTAGCAACTGGCACCTTATGTTGAATTAAAGAGCAGCTTTCAAGTCACATACTCAGCGTCGCTAACTTTGTTAGACACTTTATTGGTTGAGAATGGGCAGAATTTCCCTTAATTTCTACCTTTCTGTTTTTCTTATTCTATATTGGATAGTAAAATATTAGAAAACATAGCAGGGAATAAAAGAAAAAAGAGCCACATGAGGAGAGTTTATTATACAGCACAGGAAAATTCCCCTAAGATACAATCTCTTTTTATGCAGAGAGGAAAATACTGTCTGCCTAAAACAGCGTAGTACATTCAAACCTTTGCAAGCCACTCTGCTTCCTCACAGACTGGGAAAGGGCCTCAGAAAAGGGTGAGCTTTTGGGGTGAATGATGATCTGCTCTGCAGTTCCTTCCACACAGGGAAAATTCTTAGACCCAGTCATTTCCCTCATCTTCACCCCAAATCAGAGGTGTTTAGGAGAGAGCCCGTTTGACATGTGTGATGTTTGCAATGGTATTTTTTACTTTTCTATTTTTTACCTTTCTAGGATGATTCTGTGTAAACTCCCATTGGAATTCTATCTGCCTTTCTTTTTTTCTAATGAGCATATTGTAAATGTGTAACTGTCTGCCCTGAAGTATCAATAGATAAATGCAGACAGAGCTTAGGTAATGAGAGTGGTTTGTCATAGCCTTATAGTCTTCAGGGGCCTGGTATAAATCAAGGGCTAACTCATCCCAGGGGGCTCATAATTTTTAGAGTATAGTTTTATTTTCCATTTGTATTCTGATAACAAGTCATATTTATTATGATCTTACTAATGGCACGTCTTCACTCAAGTATTAAAGAATATATAATTCACAGGTGACTAGAATTGAAAATAAATAAGCCGTGAAGAATATCATCCCTATATCATTACTCAAACCATTTTAATGAAAAAATGCTCATTTTGAGGAGACAAATAAAAAGAATGTAAATTAAGACAGGGAAATTGAAAATTTACGGTACACAAACAATATTTGCATATGGGCTACCAACTTGTAGGTGATTTGCTTTTTTTTCCAAAATTAAACTATAGCAGAAAGATTGCTCAGTTTTTTTTCATACAGTTAATTAGCTAACTATACAGCAAGTGTTTTTATTATTATACTATGTCATTTAAAGGTTGTCTGCTACACAAGTGACATATCATATATTTGGATTAACCCCAGTTTTAAATCATAGCTAAACTGCACTGTGGATGTCAGTTGAAACTTTATCAAGAGCTGTAATTTGGAAAATGTGCTTTTGGAAAAGTAAATCCCTGAACTGGAAAGAGATGACCAACCAGTTGTCCAGGCCAGCACTAAGGCTTCAGAGGAAAGGAATAGGACTTTCTACAAAAAGCCAATTATCCTTCCATATTTGCTTTATGGAAAAGCAAAGCAGCAGATGCAGTACTGCTCTGCAAAGTTCAGCAATAATCTTGGCAATGTGTATTGTCCTCTAAAAATTACTGTGAAGCCATTAAGTTACAATACTCAGATGGTGCAAGGCCAGTTTTTCTTTCAGTTGCACTCAGCTCCAATTGCTTAGGTACACTCTAGGGTGGTATCAAGTTTAAACCTCAGACACAAACCTGCAAACTTAGAAAAATTGGTTTATAAAAACAGTATTATTCTCATGCTTCACTCAGATTTTTAAAAATGGCAGTCTCTCTTTTTTTTGTGTCCCAGGGCTGAGATTCTGAGTGTTTCACCCTAAACTAGTGTTAGTAGGAGAAAGAAATTTGTGATACTACTACTACAAAAATGAAGTGTGTTTGTTTACATGATACGACTCAGAGCTTTCCTAGGAACGTTTATCTATCTGTAACATATTCACACTGCCATTGTTTTTTTCCTAGTGGAGGAGATTATTGCTATGGTAAGAAACTTCATAATACAAATTCCTTCTACAATAAAGTGTGCAATACTGGATGAGAAGTATTTCTAATAACTCAGCAACTCCTATCAAGGAGTGCTGAATATGTTACTCTTCCTTCATGCCAGAAGACTGAAGTGTCTTTCTAAGCAAAAATATTGATTTTTAGATTTAAAAAAAATGTTTTTCTAAGACTCACGCATATTTATATTTATATCCATAACATAATTACTGTAATGGGCTGCCATTATTTATGTTGCTAACATTCTTAATATATGTTTGAAAGAAGTAGAATTTTTCAGCAGTGCATATATTTCTTTTAATCATGATGAGAGTTTATATGAGAAGAAAATAATATGTAGTCAGTAAATTTGTTCCATTCTAAAAATTCAGAGAAGACTTTCTAATTCACAACTTAATTTGTACTTAAAAAGGCTGAAATAAATGCATAAGATTAAGCATGTAGATATATTTTTAAAAATACACATTTTCTAGTTTTTCACAGTTTTTCTTGTTCTTGTAGGCAGAGTAATTTGCCTTTCTTGTAGGTAGCGCACACAGAGTATATTTTAAATCTCAAATGTAATGTATAATTCCCAGAAGCATAAAAAGCATTCAGTTGTAATACGCTATCCCAGTTGACATCTGCTTTAGACAATTATCAAAACCTGATAGAACTGCATCTTGGAAATATTTGTTCACCTTTGTCTATATCTACCATGCTCACACACTTTTCTTGCTCACTTTGAAAAATTATTAATTTAACTGGATCTCTTAAATTTAGAGGACAATACATTCATTGAATTGAAGTTGATCTGGCACTGTTCTCAGCAAACATGAAGCCTTACCATGAGCATTGTGTTAGAGCAAAACTGGGCAGGAGTTGAGTGAATAGCCATGAGAGATACATGTAGAACTGTCAGTTTACATGAATTTCCATTCGTCTGTCCTCACTCATAAAATTCTGTTATTTATTCCTGTAGTTTTCTTTTTCTTTAGCCCATTATGCTAATTTTTCTTCAATTTTTTTACAGTGAGATTTTTCTTTCCACCGTAATGTTTTTTAAAACTTTCTATTATTTACTAGTACAGTGAAGTTTCTGAGTTTATACCAAATAGAATGTTATACCAATACAAAAGCAAATAACCAAAGTCATTTTTAGGTATGTTAAACCAAGACAAACTCACCTGTACTGAAACAAATAAAGGTCCTTTGCCATTAATGACTCACTGGAGTTATTTATGATAATTAAGCAGAATCCATGTATTGATTTTTATGCTAATTATTTCCACTGGAGAAGATATTTTCTATCAGGTGATTGTCATGCTCTTAGTGGAGGCCCCATATCTACTGGATGCATTTCACAGAAGGGTCACAGCAGAAAAAATTACAGCTAAATTACCAGGGTTAGAGATAAGCTTCTGCTTTTCAGTTGTAGTCTTTTTGCATATCTAAATTACTAATTGAATGTCTTAACCTTGCCAGCCAAGGTTTACTGTTACTGAGGGTGGGCTCTTCATGCTTTAACCCTGTGAATCACTGCAGTGACAGAACACCATGCCATCCTCGAGGAGTATTTCAAGTGGAAGGCTCCAAAATGTCACAACTGAACTCCAGAAGACTGAGATATGACTTCAGCGTCTCTTCAGCTCCTCTTTATTGTGTTGGCTACATGTGTTAAGCAACAAGGGTAGCTGGGGGGGAAGTAGGACAGAATTGCCTGCACCTTTTGGGTAACCTGCTTTTCCTCCAAGATGAGAAGCCTTTGCCCGCTCTGCCAGGAGGGAGCCCTTGTTACCTTGCCTGAGCATTGCTCCAATGAGCTTGAAGCCAAACCATCTGATGGAGCACATTAACAAGTGACCAGTATGGTGTGTGTTTTGTGTGCTTTACTCCCCTGGCTCTTACCCCCTGAAAAGCAGCACCTCCATATGCACACCCCATTGATCTTAATAACTGAACAACACTTGAGACAGCTTAAAACAGAGGGTGAAAATGAATCATGTTTTTAAATGGCATAAATGGCACTTTTTCCAAAAGTCTTACTGTGGATATTCTTATATGTAACACAGTGCGTAGGGATAAGAAAAGATCTTCTGGGTCAGGAAGTCTCTGTTCTTCTAGTGCAGAGTTGTTTTTCATTAAAAAAATTTTAAAAATACATTCTTGTTTTGTTTGGTCAGGAGTCTCAAGCAGAAGGAATCAAAGAGAAATAGCATTTGAAAGGCTATTTGGCAGCTTGATTTTTATGAGTCAGGAAAGTTTGTATAATATGGCTTTTAGTTCACTCCTCTCTTAATAGTATTTGGTGCATCATACATTTTTTTTTTTTTAATACTGTGTTATACATGCCCTTGATGCACATCCTCCTCTAGATATTCACAGGATCTTTCCTACTAATCATCAGCTATTTCCAGAGATTCACAGCCAAGGGTGCCCTAGTTGGGACTCAGTACTCTGTCTTCCTTAACCTCATTTGGAAAAGATCATTTTAAAAGGTGAGTGAGCAGGTCGAGTTCTTCCATCTTTGCTTTCATTTCTAAAGGTGAAATTTGGTTTGCCATAGACTTTGGTAACTAGTGACAGTTTAGATATATTAGAACATCCTTCCTGCCCTCTGGTCACCACTGCAAAGTAGTGTGGGTCACCCCTGCCCTATTTACTTACTCTGTATGGATCATTGTCCCCCAAGGATGTATCAAAGAATAGATATCTAAATCATAATCAAAATGTCTGCACTAGACATGGACAAGTGAATTTAGATCATGAAGCAACACATTTAAAATTTACTCCTGAAATAGTGTTAAGGACAATGATTCAGAAGTATCTATTTAGAGCAATAGCTGACGACAAGCAGTAAAGTCTCAGTAAGTGTGCTAATTCAGAGATGTCAGATTGGCTTGGGAGAAGGAAAGAGCATTAAATGTGGGAATGCAGATTAACTCTGCCCTGCCCCCCCATGCTCCCCCTCCTCCTCTCCCCTCCCCCCCACCTCCATTCCTTTGGGTCAGTTTTGAGTCTCCTTTCAAGTGCAAAATTTAGACATTTCTTTTATCCATCTATGGATTATAATTCACTTCATAACTACTATTAATAACAAATGTTAGCATTCATTTGGATAAGTTCAGGTAAAGACAGTATTTGAAGATATGAGGCTATTGGTAATAGCATTAAAACCAAAATTTTTAAAAAATGTGAAATTAACCCATGTCTTGTAGGAAATCTTGTAAGACAATTGGAATGAAGAAAATAGTATTCTTTAGCTCAGTATTGAATTTAAAGCATGAGTTCCAGTAAAATTGTTCATGCTAAGTTACATAAATGTGTCAATTTTACCTCCTGTGGTAGTTTTGTTGTTCTGCAAATCATACCAAGTCATTAATTTGATATCAAACAGTGCTGATGGGGAAAAATAAGAAAGGATGTCCCTGTACTACTGAATAGTAGGATAAACATTTTTTCCATTTTTGCTGTAAATTTGACAGCTATGTCTTTGCAAAAGCCAAACAAAGGTCAAAGTAAAATATCTGTAAAAAGAAAACTGCTGGTCCAGCAATATTTCGTGGTGCTGACACAAAATATGAAGTACCTCTTCAGCTTGCTTAGTGCATATATAATTTTCTATTGATGCTGATATTATTTTGTTACCTTTTTTTACTTATACAGCTTTTCTCACATTTCAGCTGCATTTAATTTTGATGGTAACCAACAATATGCTTTGTATATATAGGATATTATAGGAATCCATTATTTTTCTCTTCA
The DNA here is from genome assembly GCF_965231275.1 of Zosterops lateralis. NCBI lineage: Eukaryota > Metazoa > Chordata > Aves > Passeriformes > Zosteropidae > Zosterops > Zosterops lateralis. Next base: position 39,181,901 of record NC_139766.1, read on the forward strand.
AAACCATTGTCCATTTTGAATAAACTTTCCACCAAAGCAAGTACTTCCTACTAGTATTTTTTTCTAAAACAGTTGGCACAGTAAGACCTATCTATCCACTGAGAAATGCCAGCAATAATCTACAATAATACAAATATTATTTATTATTAGCTTCAGGAGCTATTAGTGTCTTCCTCAAAACATAAAAGGTTACAAATTCCCTGCACTGAATGAGTTGATTCAATTGATTTCTGGCAATAAGAACTTTGTAATAAAAAGGAATTGTAATTTAGGAACATGGGAAGTAAAATAACCATTGAAATACTCTTGTACAATATTTTTATTGTATAACAATATCATTGAATGGAAACATACCCTGTTTTCTTCAGGACTTGAACTTTAGTTTCTTGTTTTTTGGTTTTTTCCTTGAAGAAATACAATAGTCTTTTTAATTTCCTTGATGGTATATTGAGAAGGTTCTTGAAAGCCTATTAAAAATGTTGTTCATAATGCTGTTGAACAGCTAAAATAGCCCTGATCTTGTGAAAGGCACACAGAGTATAAAACATAAAGAAAATATTGCTTCCAGTGTTTGAGAAAATGGGAAATATATCAGCCAAACATATAGATAAATTTAATATATAAAGCACTGACAAAGATTGCGCAATAATTCTATACCGTTCCTTGAAAGACAAACTCAATGACAGTTGAAAAATCCGTGTGATTCACTTTTTTCCACGGAAGCTGTAGTCTCAGGGACACCACTTTTCAGACACTTGTGGACAACTTTATTAGAAAAGGAACAAGCAGTGATCAGTGTCTGGTATCCAATGAGTGGTGCCTGTTAACAAGGAGAGCTTAAATGGGTACAGAAGCAGTCACTGACTGCATTTCTCTTCCCATCACGGTGTATTAACTGCTAACACTGGCAGAGCAAAGCATGGAGCTGGGGTTACAGCACAGCTTCTTAATGTCCAGGTTTGACCTGTTGTGCATGTTCATCACACTGCAATGTGTGGGTAACTCTGAGAATGGGTCAATGTCCTGGGTTGCAGTGTAGGATGTACACAAAGTATTTATTCTATCACCATCTTCTGAACTGTTGAAACCAGGTGGGCTAGTGTTTTCCCAAAGGTGTCTTCTGCTAATGGCCTTTGGGGTGTCTTCTGCTAATGGCCCATCAACGCCTTGCCCATGACTCACAGGGAACTCCCTCCAGGAGTTTAATCTCTGTTTAATGGGCCATCAAGGACCCACTTCACACTCATCATCCCATTGGGAGATGCTCCACCCAGGGGGAGGAGCCAAGCATTCTCACCTGGATATAAACTGGGATTTGGGACAGTGCAAGGAGCCCTGACCCACTGGATTCCCAGAGGAGCAGAGCTCCCAGACCTTTCTACAGGATCACTGCTTCAGGAAGAGCACCTCACCTGGACTGCTTCCACCATCCTACTCAGGTTGTATTCTGACTCTGTCAGTGGTCCTTTGTGTTATTGCATTTATTTTATTTTATTTTTACCTTTTTACCTTTCTTCCTATTAAATTATATTTCTGACTTGGAGCCTCTCACTCATTTTGCTTTCAAACCACAACAGTCATAAACCTCTTTTCTGGAGGTGTGTTGAACCATAGGGCTTTGTGAAGCTAGTCAATAGTTTTCCTCTTTCAAGGTCATACAGAAAAGGTTAAGGGATGTACTGAAACTATGATGAAAGTTAGTTGCTAAAAAAAAGGTGCATTTTTTGTAATTTCTCAAACATTTCTCTTTTTTGAGAAATTTGTCTGAAAGACAAATCAATAGAATCACTGGAGAATGGTAATAATACAATTCTTTTTAAAGGAAAAGGATTGTGAAAATTGGCTCAGATGGATAAAAAAGTACTTCTAGACAGGGTGTTATCTAATTAGTCATATGTTCTGGTTTTGTAATTATTTGAATGGCCGTATTTTGTGGATCTTTTGAAGTTTAAACTATGTTGAAAAAAATTACATCCTGAAAATTTTTGGATGACTAGTGCACATAATAAATACCTGGATAATCCAAAAGAGAGATGTGTACCTCTACAACACTCCACAGAAACCTGCTTCCAAGCTATAAAAATGTAAATTGCACACTGGATTTCTAGCTTAATATGTGACATCTTTATTGAGCACACAGAAACATAAGAATTAGACTCCAAGAAGTGAGTACTCTTTTTTAATTAAAATCCTTCAAATAATTACAATATAACTTCCACTCCAATTAATATTTTTCTCTTATATTTTAATTAAGTAAAATCAAACTTAGTTTTTTTCACTTTTCAGTATGGGCACTTCCCCAGGGAAGCATCATCTTTACAACAACTGAAAACAGTTGTTCCTAAATGTGCCTATCATTCTACCTTTCAAAGATAAAGCCTTAGATTATTATCTCCAAGTTCATAATCACCTCAAATTATTTGATTAATGTCATATCTGGGCCCAGTACTAAAACAAGTACCAGAGTACTAGACTGTGCAGGCAAAAAATTCTACTCATCATCAAAATGGGCTAAGAATCTGCTCAGTGCTTTGCCAAATACCAGCACACTTGCTTTCTGAAAAAATGGTCAATCTGATGATGTTTGGACTGAGAAAGGACAAAAAATGAGAAGAGTTGACTTCAAGGGCCTCATAGTCCTAACATTCTTCATAAAATGCACACATGGAATACTGGATAAGTTTTGGAACCAACTCTTATCCTATAGATCTGAATTCCTGAAGTTTGTCAGCTGGAGGTAGAAGATCTGGGGATCAGAATCTGAAAAATGTAGTCTGGTCTTCTTTCCTGTCAAGCACCTGCTTCTGTAAGTCTTTGTTACTTTAAATTTATGCAACTCAAAATATACAGAAATATTTTGGTTTAGACTCTTGTATGTCAACAATGATGTACAATGGTTCTAACAAATAAGCTTGTCTTTAAAGCACTTTGTCTCACTGACTGTTGCAACCTTCAAACTCTGTGTTTTGGAAGGCTTGTTGATCTTGGCTTAAGACTCTCAGCTTACATTCCTGATTTGCCACACAGGCCAGAAAGGCAAGGATCTGGTGGCTGCTATGAACATGTAGACTAATTGGTGGAAGCAAGGGTGTTTACTGAGATAGGGGTTCAGTGAAAGGCAGACACCCTATTGACCTGATTTTAATATGTGTGCACTATTTATTATGCTTGTATTTTAAAAATTATCATTATATTAAAAAATATTATACATTTAAAGTATAATATGTAGGTTCTTTTTTCCACAATATTATTTTCCCATGCAATTTTCTGATCCCTCTCTGATTATTATTTTCTGTTCACCTGACAGAACATTCTCCATGTTCCAGAAACATAACAAATACATCATATTTATAGTCATGCTTTCATTGTTTGTATATGAGGTTTTATACCTTTTGGCCAAATTACCCCCTTGCTTACACTGAAGACAAGCTTTGGTCTTTAAATTTGTATGAACTAGATACGAAAACCAATAAATGCTTCTTAGTGAGTTTTTTCCTAATAGCAGAGTAATAGTTCATTTTTTTTCTATCATGTTTGTGGGAGATATCATTGCCATTATGATGGATTGGAAGAGCACACAGTGATATTCAATAAAGCAATACAGAAGGTGTATCCCCAAACTTGTCTTCCAAGGTTCTGAAATGGCTGTGCTTCATCCACTCCCCTTGCATAATTTAGTGAAACAACATGGCACTGGTATTTTTGACTTTTGAAAAAGCATTATCTATGGTGAATGATATTTATCACTAAGTCAATGTATTTTTCAATTCATTTTCAGCTTTTCAATATCTTTTGCAGTCCTGAGATCATTTGTCACCATCACAACACGAAAAGAATGACATTTACCAGTCAGGTTGTGAAGTGAGTAGGGAAAGAGGAAGTTTATTATGATTTGGGGTTTAAATAGGAATAGGAATTTGATCAAGGATTAGGGGATGAGAGGACCACCTCTCTGACTTCAGTGGTCAACTCAGAAGTTCATCACTTTGTCCTTCCCCCTGGAAAGGAATGCTTTATTTATCAAACATTAGTCTTCGTTTATGTTTAAATCATGAGAAAGCTCCAGTAATATGAGAAACAGTCAGAAGGCTGAAAATCAGAGTGACAATCCTTCTCTTTACACTTGAATGTATGTCATTCATATTGATAGTAAGTTCTTTGCTGTGGGCAACATGCTTAGCTGAAAGATGATATTCTTATAATATAGAGAGAGATGTAAAATCCACATCAACCGTGTAAAAATTTCTTTGAATTTAGTGATGACACAAGGAGAGAAATGCCGGAAAATAAGACATGTAAATACTAAATCTTTGTATTTTTATTGTAACTGGAAAAACTTCTATCAGGAGTGAAACTGTGGCTTGTCTGCAATGCCTGGAGTTTCTACCACCAGCTTCAAGCAGTCAGGAATTCACATCAGAAGTCAGGAGCTAATGGATTAAAAGCATCTTGTGTTCTTACCAGTCATTTCCAAGGATGCTTTTGAAAGTCCTGCTCTTCTTCATGGTGTCAGTTGTATAACAGCAATGCACTCAAGCATATTTTTCATTAAAAAATAACCATTCTGAGCTCCTTAATTTGCCATGTGTTCATTAATAAAGAATAAACTGCTTTTATATTGTACAAGACATTCTTGAATGAAAAAATTAAGGGTTTTAGAGTAAGTTGCAACTGTCTATGACCCCAGACAAAGGACATAATTGTCACCTGCTAATTCACACTTGCCACAGGTGAAGTTTAAGGACCCTGACTGTAGGTAACAGGACACTTGAGCTAAAAGCAAACCTGTGCATGATGCAGGGTTCAAACCCATGGCAGATCTTGGCTGTTAGTGCTGCCTGACAAGATATTGTTTGTCTCATTTGGGCTACAGGAACAGGCAGCATGAATCTTCTTCTCCTGTCTGAGTGAAGCAAGCTATCTGAAATTCAGGTTAAGGAAGTCTCAGCTTTGCAGTCCCTTTGACAGCCAGGGAGAAGCTCAGAGGACACAGACTCAGCTTGGGGACACTCTGTTTCTCATTATAGTGGACCTTTCTGGCAGTCTGCTGTGAACATTGCCAGGAAATACTCTTTTTGTTCTAACTACTTCCTTGGATTCTTCCACAAGAGAACCCCAGTCTTCCTAGTAAAATAACTAAAGCAGTAGATCACAGAAATTTCCTGTTACACGTAAAAAACCTAAACATAGTGAAATGAATTGGTTTCTTCCTAAGCTGTTGTAGGTGTTGTGTGGCATCCTGGTTGTATTTTCATGCAATTATCTCACACAGGCCTGCCTGGGAACAAAAAGGGAGTTCAGAAGAGATGTTTGCTTTTCATTTCCTGATTTTTCACATACTGAATGAAGACTCAGTTTTAAAATTATAAGATTACAACTTTGTTCAAAATATATTGTCATTTCATTTTGACAGCTGATGAAGTAGTGTTCTTTGATGACAGTTATTAAAAATTATTTTATACAGCACCTGCAAAAAATACCACAGTGTTTCTGAATACTTACTCAGTGGCTTATTTACTGTCCCTTCCCTTGAGTACTACAAACCATAATGACAGATTTTTCACTTAGAAATCATTCATCATTGCCTTGAGCTTGTCAAGATGAATAAGGCTGTGCCCTGCTCTTCTGTAATGGCATTCATGTTTTTAAAGCCAAAGGTTTCACAAAGTCTCTTGCAGGTAGAGGAATTTGATCAGGTTCTTTGAAATATTTAAAATCACTCCTTAATTACGTACGTAAACTCTAGAAACATAATCGTTATAATTCCTAAGAGCTCCTAAAGAAAACAGAGTTTAATGTTACTTGTTACTTTCTTTTAGAATGGCATAGTAAGTAAATCTCAATTATCCATACTGTGAAATGACAATAGGTAAAATATGCCCTTTTAGCTGCTTTTTAGTCTTGGACTTTTATACCAAATTTATTCTCATATTTATGTTGGATCTAGAGACTTAACACAACTAATCAGAATTCTGCAGAAGAGATAATCACAGATGATGAAGTATTCTAAAAATAATGTAATTGTTCATTGAGGCTGTTTGGATGTGGAGCCAGTGTAGAGGCAGCCCCTATAACAGTGATGGCCACACAGGGCCCCAACTTATTGCCGAGTGTTCAGCTGGGGGAGACCAGAATCCACTTCACCCTACGCGTCTCCCATGACTAATCTGTCCCTATGCTGAATATGGATGGAGTGGGCAGCTTTGCCCTCTTCATGTCTCAGACACACAGACTGATGTTTTGGCTCTCTGAATCAAACAAAACAGGCAGGGAGTGCGTGACTGGCTCAGATTTCCAGTGGGTATCAGCGTTAATAAACAGCATGAATCTTACTTCTTATATAAGCTGTATTAGGAGGCAATTTATGTTGGAAATCAGGTAACCTTATTTTGTAAGAACCTAGTAGCTAAGAACCTGAAACAGTTCCTCTTGGGCTTCAAGATCATAAATAGCTTTATGGGAACAGCAGCAGCTGGCTGTGCCTGGGGTTGTTCCAAGCAAGAGGAGCCATTCCTGAGGAAGAGACAGCAGGTCACAGCCACTAGATCACTCTCAGTTCTAGACAAGGCCTTCCTTTCTGTCTCTACCAGAAAAAAAAAGGATCCCAAATTACTATGAGCACAATAGATAAGGCTCGCTAATTATTAATTGCAGCCAGGTGCCATGCTGCATTCCATTGCATAAAATTCTGCCTGTTTCTCTGACAGATGTGAATTCACTCAGCTTGAAAACCCTTCAGAGTTTGAGGTATGTGAGTTCATGGCAGGCATTGCTCTTGCTCCAGATGGCTACAGCTTTAGGTGTGTAACATTTTTTAGGAGTTATTTTTTGACTTCTTCAGATGTGCCTCCATGTTTTTGAGGACATATGCTAATACAGAGCAATGATATCAGCCAGCAGGCAGAACCACTCCCCCCAACCCCAAAACACTTCATTTCACATTATTTATTTAAACATAAAATAATGGAACTGAAGAACCTGACAGGATGATTTTGAAAGAGTGCAAATAGAATGAATGGAATTTGAAAATACAGCATATGAAACAGAGAGGGGAGAAATGAGAGCGTTACAGAAAAGGTAATATTTTAGTCTATTTTCTAGTAGTTTATTCTACAAATAACATTTTTTTTCTATGGAAATAAAGTAAAAAAATGATCAATGCCATGGTTTTCTAAAAGTGGAATTCAATGATAATTCTATGATTATCTCCATTAATGTGTTTATAAGTGCAGGTGATAGAACTACCTATCATCTGTACAGTCCTTGTCAATGTAATATCTAAACTCCTCAGTCTTTCATATACTGTAGTACTAACATTCCTATCAAGTTTCAAAGTGTGATTTTGCCATGTAACAAATGAGAAGCTGAGGCAGAGAGAGGGGGAGCCCTACAGAAGGACAAAAGTTTTGTCAGTTACAGGTACAACGCTGAAGGTAGAGAATGGATTAAGTATACTCTTACAAGGAGGAAATATAAAGTAAAGGAATATTTCTTTTTGAGAATGTCTGAAGGCAACAGGACTTATATATCTTCAGTGCAAGATTTTGAGAAAGAAATTACTTGGCTAGGTGTCTTAAAAATGCATTCTGATTAATGGGAATGTGTCCCATTTATCAACTGTAAATTCCTCTTATTTCCATCTTTCCCCTAAGATAAGCCCTAGTAGTGACCCTGCATTTACTGGCTCCATGGAGGCTTGGTGCTCAACATAATGTTTTCTCACCATTTAGTGATATAATTTGGCTTACATTGTTGCCTTATGCTTTTTCTCTTTACCTACAAGAATTGTATTAGCTCTTTGGTACATATCCACAAAAGCAAATTTTAAGTGGTTTCAGGTAAGGCAGGAGACCCTTTGCTAATCTGAATTACTTTTGCCCTGCTGATTCCTTCTCCCTGCTCAACCTCATCTATCTGCCTGGGGAGTTTTTAAGGTCTTTACTTTTGAATTTTGTCTGGAAATATATGCTTTACTTAAAATCTTCAGGTTAAAAAAAAATACATGCAATGTTAATACTTAGTTCATAGAATCACAGAATCACAAAACTGTAAGTTTGGAAGGGACCACTGGATATCTTGCAGTCCAATCTCCCTGCACAGGGAGTCTGGCTCCTTGTTGTAACTTTTTCTCATCAGGTGCTTGTGCTTGCTGAGATCCCCCATGAGCCTTCTCTTTTCCAGGCTGAATGCTCCCAGCTCTCAGCCCATATGAGAGATGCTCTAGTCTCTTAATCATCTTTGCAGTCCTGTATTGGACTCACACAAACAAGTCCATGTCTTGCTTCTACTCAGAAGCCTGGAACTGGACTCAGCACTTGAGATGTGGACTCATCTTCACCAAGAAGAGAGGAAGGCTCACCTGGCAGGAAGCATCGTTATGCAGCTGGAGATACTTTTTGCTTCAAGGGTGTACTGCTGGCTTCTATTTTTGTCCCCTAGGACACTGAGGCCCTACTTAGGAAAACTGCTTTCCAGCTGGTGAGCCCCCAGGATATACAGATGCTTGAGGATATTCCTCCCTGTGTGCAGGGCCCTGCATTTCTTCTTGAACTGCATGGCATTCCTCTCAGCCACTCTCTGGCCCCTCTGGAAGATGGCACAACTGTCTGGGGTACTGGCTACTCCTCCCCATTTTGTATCCTCTGAACTTGCTGAGGCTGCTCTGTCTCATTGTCCAGGTCATCAGCCTTGGGCCCATCAGTGAGCCCTGAGATGCAGCACTCAGGACTTGCTTTCATTTGGACCAAGGCCCCAGTAAAACTGCAGTAAGCCACATCCACAGCTCTCTAATGCACCACTGTAGCCTCCCCATTGTAGAAGGCTATCAGATTGGTCCAGTGGAATTTCTCCTTCCTGAATCCAAGCTGACTATTCCAATTGGTTTCTTGAGCTTCATGTGTGTGGAAATACTTCTCAGGAGTATTTTTTGCTATAAAAGAGGACTCAACAAGGCAGATTTTATCTGTGTTATTCTCTTCTGCATATTTTGCATATAAAGTCACAAGATCAGAAAGTTTTCTATTAAAATAGGTTTCTATGACTTTTCTTGCATCAGAACTTGACAGACAATAATAGTTAATTTTTCCAGTGTTCTGTAGTTTGTTGAAGATATTACCAGACAATAGCTACAACAATATGGGCAAGCAGAAGGAACAGAAAAATACAGATACTTTTCAATCAGGGCTTCAGTATTTATTTTAAAATGTCATTACCAAAATTAAGCAACACAATTATCTCGAATAGCTGTGTTCTGTAGAGCTATCCCTTTGGACATATTTTAGTTTGGGGGCAATCTCTCAGGCATGAGCACTGTTCTCTCAGCAGATGTGTATGGTTATAGTTCATATCAACCTGTAAAGCAAAAATTGAAAAGGAAAATTGATGTGGCTGGTTGTTGCAGAGGTAATGTTAAGCACTTGGCTGGGCTACCTAAATTAAGAGTCACTCTAGCCTTTGTGTCTAGAGAGAAAAGGGAAAGATCATTTTCAGAGGATATTTTTGATCCTAGGCAAATTTTGTTGCTTCCTTTGCAGCCTTTCTCCCAGCAGATGATAAGAGCCACGAATGGTCTCCACATTGAGGTGAAGTTTGCAAAAGCCTAGAAGCAGGAAGGAGAAAAGAAAGCCTCTATTCAAATGGGAGACACATGAATACTAGAAGTATTTAACCTGTGGCTTAACATCAAGCCTTCAAATATCACACTTCTCTTTGGAATACATAGAATACTTTAATTTCTTTATCAATAACTAGGCAATTTATTCTAACCTCAAATTTAGGCAATGAGTTTTTATGAGGTTTAATGTTTTTTAATAAACTCTGAAACAGATGTAGATTGTGGTGGTGCCCTTTCCTGTTCACATGGAGAACAGATATTTGTTTTTAGGATGTCTGGGTTTTATAATATACAGTACATTATGGGCAAGTGCTTTACAAAAATAAGTCAATGAAAGATTTGCGTCATAGACATAGATATTAGATCATTCACTAGTTTTCATGAGATGGCTGAATAAATGTATTTTCTGTCATGGAAATCCCCTTAGACCACATTCCTCAGGAAGGGACCTAATTCAGTCTTCTATACAGGCACATTTCTCTATAATGTGAGACAAATTGTAGTTTGGCTTAACAAACCCATTAAAACCTTTATGTTTCTCTATTGAGAATCTGATTTTTCTGCCTACTGATTCTATAGCTCAGTTTCATCCCTATGAACTTTAAGATTCTAACCAAGATGTTTAAGTTGAGAAAGAAAATGTTCTTTGCCCCTTCTGTACCCTTTGGTGATGCAGCAAGGGGCCCTCAGGGAATGACTCCCATAGAGACAGGTGATGTTGATGCTCCTTTGATGACAGAGCCTGGGTAGCTACACTCAGCTCCAGGCACTTAATTAGATGTGGGCTGGAAATTATTAGCTAAATGCTAATTGATTGATGGGGATGACTAACTTAAATTTACAGGCCTTAAACTCCTTCCTGTGTCATATCACGAATTTTAATAGGAGGAATGTCCTTGGGCTAGGATAACTGGTAGTTTGTGCTCAGGACACTGTAGCAGCAGCTTTCAGCCCTTCTGGCTCAATTCATATTTGGGATTTTTTTTTGTTTGTTTGTGGATTTTATGTTTGTTTTTTTTATTATTTTTCTGTGAATTCTTTAACTACTGAGGACAGAATGGTGAGGTAGGTGAACAGAACTTGTTTTCTATTTTATCTTGTTTCTTGAATTGTTTCTCTAATCCAAAAGATGTGTGATGGCAAGCCTGTTCACAGAGGGGCTCTCTCTACATCCTGCAATCAATGTCTAAACTTGGGAAAGGGTAACATTTCAGGTACATTCCTTTTTCTATCTTCCTTTACTGGCCCTTTCAGGCAGCTTCCTAGTAAAATTTTGTAGAATGTAGGAAGTCAACCATAAATTTCAATTTTGAGTAAAAAGGAAAAAAATTGAAATAACATAGAGTCTTACCCGGGGCTGCAGTGTCTGTTTTGGCAATGTGGCAGTGATGGAAGAGCAGTTCTTCTGAGCTGCCTAGCTGCCTTTCTCTCCCACCTCTCAGTTTCTTTGAGCAGCTGTGGATATTGGCAAAAGAACAGACGTGGCAGGTCCTGTGTATCTCCAGAACACAATCTGAGTTTCAAATCAATGAAGTAATCTGAGGTCCTTATTCCCTTCCTGCAGGAGTTAAAGGGTTTGGTCATGCCAAATGTGTTGTTTGATACTACACCAAAGAGAAACACCAGTGCAAAGAATTTGTTGCTGAACACAGAGTTCTTGCTTTTAAGGTAAAAAAAAAAAAAAAAAAAAAAAAAACAAACAAACAAAAAAAAAACACACCCAAAAGGGCTTGGTCATGTCCAGATCTTCAGTGCTGCTCTTCAAATCAATATCCTATTCAAAAAAATGCCACCTTGCTATTTTTTATAATTACTTAGGTTTATGTTGGGTAAAGTTTCTGGAAACAAAATCACTTTAAATCTGTGGATTTTTAAGTCAAATATTGCAGCTTTTAGAATGCCTTAAGCTACTGTTTCTAAGGGCAACCTATTCTCTCTTCACTTTTTTTTTAAATGCATCTTTCCTCAATTGTTTAGCCATAAATGTGGGTGGTGGGAGAATCTCATTTCAGCTTGCTTTGCCAATGCACTGCTTTGAATTTTTAATGATGACAGCTAAATAATAAACACTCCCCAAAGGTAACAAAATCACAGTAACATTCTGATGACTTCTCTGTAGTCTGCTTTGGAAACAAACATCTGTGAAAGATGATTTCCTTTAATGCTGCCTGATGGAGGTGACCTTTAGAGTTATCACAAAAGCAATGCTTTAAGCACCTGGAGGGGAATAAAAGGTGGATATTTACATGGTAAATATTTTAACTACTTCAGGGAAAAATTTCCAAAAATTATTTAGGTAAGTCATCAAATGATCTAATAGTTAGAAATTAGGCACTAGGAATTTCTCCAAAGTTTAATTGTTACAGTTTGTGTTTATGTTTAGTGGGTTAAAACAACGCAAAGGAATAACTCAAAAAGTACAAAACACATAGGATTTTGAATAGGCACACACAGCCATTTCATCTGCAAATGGGAGAAAACATTAAAAAAATATTAAATATTAAATTTAAAGTTACCAGGACTTTGGTAAGCTGTGCAAAGTAATGGCTGGAGTACAGACTAAAGGAACCTGTGCCAGAGTAGCTCCAGGGTAGCAGCTGGAAGTGCACTAAGTGATGGTGATATGGGCTGATGCAAACTAGCAAATGCCTTCTGAAAAATTTCCTAGGTTAAGTTGAAATGGGAAGCAGAGTTTACAAAAGACTTCCATAAAACAGAGTGCAGAATAGAGTTTGACATTCCTAATACTCAGAACAGTGAATCAATGCGCTGTGGGTATATAAAAATATTGTTTTTTCAAGGGGAAAATATTAAAATATTTAATTTTAAGTTTGTATATATTTTTACCAAAATCTAGTTATATTTGCATGTAGGCAACATTATGCTGACATATCAATATAATATCACATAATATTCATAGAATGCTACGGAGTTGGAAGGGACCTTTAAGGTCACTTAGTCCCAACTTCCTCTCCAATGGGCAGGGACACCTCCCACTAAACCAGATTGCTCAAGGCCTTATCCAACCTGGCCTTGAAAAATATATTTACAAAAAATGCAGGAAAAAAACTCAGAAATTATTTACTTTATTGTGAAATTTAATTCTAATTTGCCACTAAATATACTTATAATTGTTTTTCATCTTTGACTTCTGCCTAAAAGTCCAGTACTGCAGTCCAGCTCCAGTCAGTAAGTTTTTTGTTCAGTGAAAAAGTTTGTATCCTCAGACATGTGTTTCTTCCAGCATTAGTTGGAGATGCTGATTAATTTGGCCTTGAAAACAAGCTGAGCCATAAGTAAAGCCTCAAAAGTTAATACATATCGAGCTACTAGCATTTTTGGGAATTTCTCCCTTCATGTCCTTGCTTATGTGGTCAGAAGTGATTGAGTCACAGAACACAGCTCAATGAATATTTTTGTTTCTTGGTTTTTTGTTTGTTTTGGGTTGTGGATTTTTTTTTTTTTTTTTTTTTTTTTGTGGGTTTTTTGTTGGGGTTTTTTTTTTTTTTTGTGATGTGTGATGGGGTTTTTCCTCCTCTGTTTCCCATTCAGATGGGACTGATTCCTACTGAAAAGATGTAACAATCTCTAAAATATCTGTGAAGTTTTCTTGTTTGGTTAGGTTTTTCCCTATTAGCATATAGACTTGACTTTCACAAAGTAATCTTGAATACTTAAGGGACTATATTCTCAACACAATAATATGTGGGGAAATACCTGTGATTATTAAGAATAAAAATAAATAATAAATCTAAAGGGATGAAAATATATCTTTATTTATCCCAAACATTGATTTAGTGACTGGGGAAGAGGTAAAATTGATTTTTTTTTTTTTCAGAGAAAAGCAATTATCAAAGTTGGTTAACTGTTGGCTGCAGCATTTAATAAACCTTAAATGATCCAGACAGAAGATAAAGCATTAAAGTCAGCCTTTAATTATGGAGGCTAGGCATTTCTGGTAGGAGTTTATATAAAATATCATCTCTGTACAAATAGTGTAAATCCATTTTTTTAATATTTCAGGTATGCTGTAAGATTTTGACAATGGCTTGCTTAGACTCATTGTAGGTAGATTAATGTTAACGGAGTTTTTATAAGGTGTTTTTTGAGATTTTTTTTTTCCTATTTCATCATTTAAGCTGAATTTAAATGATCTTATCTACAGTTTTCCTGGCATGAGTTTTTGCCAGTTTACAGTTCCTTGAGAACTGTTCTTTCAGCTGAATTAATGGATACATTTTTCTGATATGCATGCAGCCCATTTAGATCTTGGTTCTACAAGGAATACATGCTATAAGATCACCCATCTTCTCACAAAATCTGTTTTTAGTTTTTTGAGAGATTTTTTCTGGATTTTTATGGACCTGTTCTCAGAAAAGAAATAACTTCCTCTTTTTCCAAAGTTTTGAGAAGTGGCTACTTGTATGATGTTTGAATTTCAGCTTGAGTTACCTTAGAAGTGGCCTGGGTAGGTAAATAAGAGAAAAATTTCCTTCCAAGAGCCTAAAGTGAAATAATTTAAGATCACTGGTATCTGTAGGTTCTTGCTAATCCTGGACTAGAGACAGTCTTTGCTTATGGGTAGCTTGTACTTTTGAGAAGACTTTAGGGTTACAATTAAATGTGTTACTTTAAGTTGCCAGAAATTGAGTTGCAGCTAATGTCAGAGGAATTTTAGAAAGTAAAAATTTCAAGTGCATCACATTATGTGGCAAGTAATTGAAGCATGCTCTCAGCTTCTACCTTAATCATAAAACTAATAAAATTCAATTATCAGTTATCAGAAGCAAGAATGTGTGAAGTATCTTCTTTAGGGATCAATCTAAATTTTAATGAAGGATTACATTTGGGACTTTGAACACAATATAAAGCTCTGTCTGTTGGTCTATGGTGAGAAAAATCATGAGGGATGAAATATTGATGATTCAAGGATTTGGGTGTTTAAGCAGTTTGTCTATGCTGAGATTGTTTTATAAGACCTTCATTAAAATTCTATTTGAGCAGCAAAAGGAGAGAAATAGCATTGCTAAACCCTTTTTCTTGTAGTAGGACTATTATATTATGATCCACTTAAATTCTAATTGAAACACTTAACCTGTTTAGATCTGGGACATAGGCCCATATCCACAAAGCTATTTGAGAACCTAATTCTTATTTGACCACCTAATTGTCACTGATTTTGAGAGACTGAACTTGCCAGAATGGGAATTAAGTGCCTAAATATCTTGGAATAGCTCATCAGTAACGCTTTTATTCAGAGCTGTAGCTTATGCAGGTACCTATGTTCTAATTTTTGGTCAAACCAAACCTTTCTAACCTTTTTTATTCAAACAACATGTACCTGCAAATTACAGTCTGACACAGTTAAACAGGAAAGCTTTTATCACTTATTTTTGTCTACATTTGCTGCAGAAATGTGAAAGATAGATAGAAATTTCTGTAAGCAAAGAATGCCTTGCCAGTCCATTTCTTCAATATGCTTTGACTTTGTAGTTGTTAATGCTCTCTCTCTGAAATGTTGATGCCAGCAGCTAAATGAAGCTCTTGTGAATAAGCAGGGGATTTTTCTTAACTGGAAGTGGAATACTCAGCAGGCAGAGCCACCTGATTACTTCATATCTTTGTTTATGTAGCTATACTCACTTCCATGTAATTGGGCTGCTGCTATTAGCAGAAACCATTCAGACTTTATTAAACATATTTGTAAACCTAATTTTCATTAAATATATGACATCTGCATTTTTGTCTGCTGGGTTCTGCCTTCCTACCTGAAACAATCAAAACTAGACATGTTATACATCTGTCATCTTTCATAATCTACACTGCCTCCAGCAGAAGCAATACATTTATATTTTCTAATGAAAAGAAAGCCTCTGAATGCCAACTAGTAGACACAAAAGATTATCTGTCTATTTGCCAGGCTTGGATTGTCAGACATTAAATTTTTTAACAGCCACTTCCACTGAATTATTGATGTTCTCACTATTTAGAAAATGGATCACATCACTAGAGTAATTAGCACCCTGCCACTTCTGGCTATCATATTTAATGTGTTGCAAGAGAAGGCTGTGTTGAACTATTTCTTTTAAAGTGAATGACTGGTATTGTTTCTCATCCATTGCCCTGTTGCGTGTTGTCCAACTTGATAAATGGTGTTCTATAGGGTCAGGATCCAGCATGCATATGTGGCTTCCATCTACTATAAGTATACATGTTTTTTGTTGGAATTTAATGACATAGATTTTTTTCCTCAGGATTAATTTTTACATGCAAAACCGAATGGATGCCTTCTGAAAGTGTTGAAGTTGCAGTAAAGGCAATTGAGGTGTGTGCAAATTTGTGTAACAGAGTGTTAGCCCTTGTGTGTAAGATAACTCACTTCAGGACATCTAAATATTTAGAAATAATGATGATTAGCAGATTTTTATTATTTCAAATGAATAAATAAAACAGAATGATGCTTTGAGCTTTATATTCAACAGGTAACACATTGTGAAGCAGTGTCTACAGATTCAGATGAAAAAAAATCCCAAACCCTTCACCATAAATACAGGCAATTGAAATCTCATCAGAGTAAAAGTTCCTTGCCATAATTTTCTATCCTTTTGCAAAATTAAGATGCAACATTGGTGGTTTTGTTTTCTTCTTGATTTATACACATCTATGCACTTTGAAATTTGTTATGTGTTAGTCATCTGCTTCTTCCCAAGAGCCTGCTAGAAATGACTGAAAACAGAACTAAATGTGTATCAGCAAAGTAATTTTTATCAGGCCGTTAATTTATAAACATACTGCGTGTTACTTAGAAATGCAATTTTTAGAGCATATCTGGAACTGCATATTTGTCTGGGTTATTCAGCACTTAACTGAGCACTCAGTTATTCTGAATTTAAAGTATATCAATACCTGATACTTGAGAAACAAGAAAGCAGTAATAATAATAATGGAGTTACTTAAGAAAATAGGAAAGTAGAAAAAAAAAAACTCTCATCGAGATCATGCTTATCAAAGTTTTTTAAAAAAAGAGTGTGTACCTAAATAAGGGACTGCAGAAAGAAAAACTCATCTCATTCAGGTATTTAAATGGATGAGGGCATTGATCAGCATAATTAGAGGCTTAACTGGACATTCTAGTCTATGGCGTTGAAAGTGTTACTATGATATACAGTATTGAAAGGTAAGGATTGAAGGTGTTCTGTTTCAAAGGGCTTTGTTTTCTGGTGTCAGGCTATTTGTATTGCTGGAGAACGTAGATTGTGTAACAAGGACAATGGGGCAAAAAAAGCCAGACACAAGCAAGCATATTCCACAGAATAAATAAAACAAAAGCTGAAAAATTAAAATGAAAACAAAGCAATTACAAACAGAACAAACATAATGACCTCTTGGAACTTGAGATAATTTATTCTCAGTGATAGACATGCCTTTAAATTGTGTCCTGCAATTGGAAAGTGAAATTGCATCCTTATTTCCAAGTTTAAGTGGACTTTTCTTGAAGAAATGGTAGAAGCTGAAGAAATGGAAGCTTTTCCTCTTGACACCAAGCACATTTGGGGTTGAAGGACTCCCAGGCAATTTCTGTGATCACCTGGCAGGTGTCTCTAATTTGAGTGCATTAAGCCTTAGGATGCATTTCATGCATTAATGGAGGGTAGAATCATAGAATCACTTTGGTTGGAAAAGACCTCTAAGAATATCAAGTCCAACCATTAACCCAACACTGCCATGCCCACCCCAAACCATGGCTCTAAGTGCCCTTGTCTACAATATCTTTTAGACACTGACAGAGATGGTGACTCTGCCATGTGGCAGCCTGTTCCAATACAGTGAAAAAAAAATCTCTCCTAATATCTGATCTAACTCTCCTCTGGCACAACTTCAGGCCCTTTCCTCTTCTCCTGTCACTTCTTATCTGAGAGAAGAAACAAGCCCCACCTGGCTGCACTTTTCTTTCAGGAAGTTGTAGAGAGCAATGAGGTCTCTCCAGAGCCTCCTTTTGTTCTAGCCTAAACACCCCCAGCTCCCTCAGCTGCTCCTCACAGGATTTGTACTCCAGACCTTTCACAAGCTCCGTTGTCACTGCAGCAGCTCAGTGTGGTTCCTGTAGTGGGGGCTCAGAATTGGCCACAGCACTCGAGGTGCAGCCTCCCCAATGCTGAGTGAGAAAAATGGAGAGAATCCCTGCCCTGCTCCTGCTGGCCACACTATTGCTGACACAGGCCAGGATGCCACTGGCCTTCTTGGCCACCTGGGCACAGCTGGCTCATGTTCAGACACTGTCAACTAGCACCTCCAGGTTCTTTTCCACTGGGCAGCTTCCCAGTCACTCTGTCCCAGCCTGTAGTGCTGCACAGGATTGTTGGGGCCCAAGGGCATGACCTGGCCTTTCCTACACCCACCAGATGGGTGACTTTGTCATAAAGGAGATGAGGTTACTCAAGGATTTACAGTTCTTCATCTCTCAGCTTGGTGTGTCTATTTTGCTGTAGAGCTGCCTCTGTGCTGGAAGGGAAACCAGTGCTGTGCCACAGGCTAAAGCAAACAGAAGGGTGGCAGAGGTGATTGTCTCTTCACCACCTGCTGCTGCAGTGGAATAGCAACAGCTTCATTTTTGCAGTGCAGGACTGGGATCCACTTAAATATGTGATATGTGAAGGGTCTGCCTGATCTTTCTGTATGCCCAAGCTATCTTGATTTCCTATTAAAAGCTATTCTCTGCAGAGCTCTTTACCAGTGTTACCTGTTGTCTAGCCTGCTTTTTGGTGCTGTTGAAATACATTGTATATTGTTACCTCTACCTGCAAGTATAGTCATTTGTGATTTGTTCTTATTTTCATTGGGAACAGGGCAAAGGGAGATACTGGTACCGGTGATACAAGCTACAACAGTCAGCAAAGAACTTGTGTAAGTGATTAAGGCAGTGCTGATCACATTGCAAATGAGAGCACACTACTCATCTGTTGGCTTTGCTGTTGTCAGACTGAGTTGTTTGCTGTACATTGGAGAGCTGATACACTGCTCTAGAAAGAAGATGTGTGTCCTTGCCAGACTGCTCAGCTTACTTTAATGCTGAGGAAGGAGCCTTTGATGTCAGGCCAGGTTTCAAGACCTGAGAACGAGGTAGCAGATGTGTTGATGTGCTTGATGAGCCTATGCAAGCTTGTGTATTTTCAGTAGAAGGTTGCTCCTAGGGAAAAGCACTTCCGAGGAAGCTGCTTCCACACAGGTGTCCTAAATTAGGGTCATGGCATTGCTCCAGGGGGGAATTGTATTCTTATGCAACTGAGTTTATGGTTGTGAAGCACTTGTAGTAGAAAAGCAGAATATTTGATTTCTATGCAGAATGGAAAATAAGTGGTAAACTGTATATGCACTGGCTGATATCAGAGAGAGAGAGAGATTGAGATATTTGAATTGGGCAAGTCACTTGGCCTCTTTGTCTTTCTCCCTTTCCTATTGTCCTTGCCCATACACTCTTATATTTACTCAGTATTCTTGAGCAGATCAATTCTGTTTCTGCACCATGCTAAAAATCTCACTATGCTGAATCCCATGTGCTTCCTGATTCTGCAGCTGAACCTCTTGCTTGCTGCCTCTCAGATGATTGCAGGGAAAAGTTTGCCTTCTGTTGTAGGCTCAATTTCTGGATTAGGATCTGAAAGTTCTCCTTTTGTTCCAGAAGTTATATTGTTGGCTACAAAACTACAAAGTGTTTGATAATTCCTGCAAGGTGTGTTTTACTTTCCCCCTTTGTTTCTGAGACCACAATTCAAAATTCTTCTCCAGTAGCAAACTTCAGTAAGAAAGAGAGAGGGGAAAAAAAAAAAAAAAGAAATGTAGTGTGTCTATCTGTGATGGTCTGCACTCCTGCAGTACAGTTAGCAGTACCAGGCTTACAGCACTGCAGTGGAATCTCTAATCAGAGGAGATCACAGAACAGGAGTTGCTCTGTCAGGTGTCAGTTGCTAAGTGCATATCTTGGTTTGCATTCCAAACTCTGTGTTACCAATACTTGCACACCTTTTAAGATTAGGTCTGTATGAGAAAAGGACTGCTATTATGGTCTCAGAATACAAATTGGGAAATTCTATAAGCAAAAATGGATTGTGTGTGTGCTAAAAATTGCTTGAATTATGTTGGGTTTATATTGTTGTTTGTGTAATTAGCTTGGGTGTACTTCAAAGAATAATTGTGGCTTACAAATCCTTTTTTTCCCAAGTACAGACAAATAATAATGAAAAAAAGATGTGTAGGAAAAAATAATTAAAAAATCGCTTCTATTGATTTCAAAAAGTAATTATGTACACAGAGAAAAAAGTAAGAGACATTGCAGACTAATAATTGAATTTAATATTTTAATTTATCTTAGATAGCTGCAATACTCCAAAAGACTACTTAACATCTCTATTAGGATTATAAAACTCATCTAACATTATGTTTTTACTCACCTAATGTCAATATGAAAGTCTTGTATCTTTCTGCTGTAGAAATATTGCTGTAATATTTGACTTTAATAATTACATCACACTGTCTAATGGAAATAACAATAAAGAAAAAAGTACTTTGGTGACTCAGGACTTCCTTCTCATTGACTTTCAATAATACACAGGCGTCTACAAGTCTTACTGAGTCATACAGAAAGACATTGAACATTAAAATGGATTTTAAACAGACTTCAAGCCCTTCTTTCTGTTTAAAAAGTCGCATTCAGCAGTCATCTTCCCCTAAAACTCAGTGCCTCCTCCTTATCTGATCTAGCATTTGCTTAAAGTAGCCATGCAGCTGTCCCAGTCTGACCATCTGACTCTTACCTAAGCTTTGCAAAGATCTAGAAATTAGGGTAAATGATGCTTTGGTCCTTTCCTGCAGAGAAAAAAACAAAACCAAAAACCTGAAAAATAATTTAGTTGCATCAATCTCATTGCTGTATGAACTTGATCCTGAACTTAGATTTTTGGGTGGTCTCAAATGCCTCATCTCTTTAACATTACAGTGAGATATAAAGTATTTAGGGATAAATAAAGGCTCTCTAACAGCACACCTAAATCCTATATGTAAAGACTCAAACCAGTATATTTGGGGTCATGAAAAGCTATTTATTTGCTACAACATAATTTTGAGCTTTTAAATGGAGGAGTAGAAAGACTATCAACATCCTGCACCATTAGAAGATGGCTTCCATGCATTCCTGCAGTCATAACTTTCAGCTTTGCCTGTGTTCTCTCAGAGATCACACACAAACCTACAAAGATTTGATATCCTGAAATAATGTTTAGTAGGTAATACAGACACTTCCCCTGCAAAGCAAAATTAAAATAATGCTTGTGCTTTTCTCTTTGGTAAACTTCCTGTGAAATAATGAGGATAAAATGAGTGGGTTTTGTGATAGGCTTCCAGGAGGGTAATGAAAACATCTGAGTATGTAAAGATACTCAATTATTTCTGGATTTTGGGCACTGTACTTCTGCACCCATATGTTTATTGTTTTACACAGCTTATTTTCAAATGAAAACTATGTATGTGTGTGCTAATATATTTTACCTGGGGAATTTCAGTACAGAAACTAATTATTTCTTCAAACCGATCTGACACCATGCACAACTGATACTGATGGGTGACGAGATTAAAATTTTCTTGCAATTAAACTGATTGTAACAGTAGTGGTGTCTCTTAGTGGGTAAGGATAGCTTGACACTGTAATTGGGTGATGGCCACAAACTCTTTGTCGTGTGTAGTTGTGTTATCAGTTCACAGTAAGAGCCTATTGAACTTAAAGTTTGATAGCAACTGTTTTTTCTTTTGAATGTGCTGCCAAGCAGATATGAATTTTGGTTATACTAACATGACTACATTTCCAGGCAATTGTGGCAAAACCATTTCAGGGCTCGTCCATGTAGAACTCGGTCTGACATATCAGCAGAGCCTCTTTTGATGTGTTTTTGATTACGAGTGGGAGCCCAGTAGCAGTGGTGTGAGGAACAGAGATCAGTGGACTTTGGACACGTTTTCACCATGAACAGTCATAGATTTATTTGGTTTTGGATTGAGATTGGACGGGGGCAAGGGTAAAAAAGAGACCCAGACCCTGAAATAAGACCATCTGGATATCTATTTTGACCTGATATAAGCTTCATTTTTATTTCCTGTCAGCCATAGATCTGCTACTGTCCTGGCTCTGTGACACATTTTTACATTTTTTCAGGCCTTTGTATGTCTAGAGGGTAATTGTGTTTCATTTGTTTTATTTACATAATTTGTTACATATCTTGCTCGCCTTGTTTTCTCTCTCCTTGCATCTTAGGCATCCTGTCTCTTGCCAAGCAGTTGCCCCCACTTCCTAACAGGCTACAAAGAATCAATTTTTCTAAATGGATGCAAAATGGTAGACCTTTCCAATGCATTTTAAAATACTAATTTCCCTACTTTGACAATAATTTTAATTAAAAATTCCATAATTAACACAAACAGCAAGCTGTGTTTTGGTTTGGTGGTTGGGTTTATTTGTTATTCTTTGATTTTGTATTCATTCCAATACATTCGTTTGAGCCTATAAACACACCTTTGGCAGTTGTGGTGCAGCTCAGTTTGGGATAACTCATCAAACACTAGGAGGACAGTGCACAGTCCTGGCAAACAACAGATGGTGATGGGATCTTTTGTCATGCCTCTTTCTTGCCTCATTTTTTGTTAGATGATATTCAGGGTATGCATCTGAAGAACTAATGTATGCAATATTTCCACATGCCTGCTGTAATGCTAAGATCTTTAAAAATTCCTGCAAGTCACGACATTTATCTCTTAAATTCATGTTTGGTCTCTGTCAGAGCATGTTTTTCATTCACTGTGAAATACATCCTTTATACTAAATCTGATATTAATACATCTGTAACTCTGTTCATCCTCCTTGAGTACTGCTCAGCTACTTTATAAATACAGTGAACCTTTGTACTGCAAATATAACATTATCCTTCTAAGAACACTTTCTTAAAACTTTACCTTCTGTCATTTATGGGAGGGTGGTATTATGTTTTAAATAAAGAGAATCTTAACATATGAGATGTGAGCTTGCACTATTAAATGCCTCAAACCTCTATTTACTTCTCTGCCAAAGTAATAGTATAGAAAAATCAATACTGAAGGTTCAAGACAAGGAAATCTAGCTACCGAGCTTTTCTCCCTCAGGTTTTTCTTCAAGCCAGACTATTGTTTGTACATATATGATCTGCAGTTATTGGAGTTCCAGAAGTCATTTTTGTTGCCGTAATGTACAGATCAGTGGGTGCACCTTCTGGAGTACTAGGGTAAGTGAGCTTTTGTCTTGACAATATGACTTCTGGTCATTGCTGAGACTTCTGCTTTTTGCACTCTGCAGGCAGGGAGATTACAAGTGCACATCTAGTTTGGTACTTCAGGTAGTGCTAGAAGGCTCATTCTCCAGAAAGTTTTTCTTTTTCTTGCTGTGAGTTGAGAGGGTGTCACAATAGTTTGGTCACTCTACCCAGAAAACAGAGTCTCTTTTATGGCTATTTTCTGAGGACTGGTAATTTTCTAATATTTTTCAGGCTTTTGATTAGTGTAACAATAAAACTTTCTTCATTTCCATCTTCATTTCCTTCCAGTCTCTTAACAATGTATCGCTAGACAGAGTACTTTGTCTATTTTAATATATGACTAATCTTTTCAGACCCATTTCCATTGCTATCTGTGCACTACAATTGCTAACTGTATTATACCATTCAATATGGCATGCAGCAGTCCATCAATCCTCTTTCTTCGTCTAAAGGAAGAAAATATATAGTAATTGCTTAATAAATCTGCCATTCCTTTATCTCAGTCTCCCAATTCCCCATTTGCATTTTTAGTACTTTTATCTTTAGGGCTGGCTGGTCATCTAACCAAGACAGGATGATAGCTAACTTTTATAGTACAGAAAGCAATAGGATTCTATGGTGAATTAATATTTTTTTTATTAATAACAGATACTAAATCTTGATGGAATAGTTAATGTCAGGCATAGCTTCAACCCCTGCAGAACTTGTCTTGGGTACCTGAGATGAATAATATTCTCTTCATTTGCCTCAGGCCTGTAACCCAAAGAATTTTTCTGCATTTTGGCACAAATAATTTGGCAACAAATTCAGGGCTTAATTCTGGCAAGGTCAGCTTTTCATGTGTTCTTAGGAACTATTCTTATCAGGAAGACTACCATATTTTTAATGAAAATAGTAACACATTATTTTTATAAGGAATTCTTTTTTGTTTTTTGCTAAGCAGTGACGAGTTCACCAGGTGTGATCTTATTTTTCTGCTACAGTATCAGTGATATCAGGTTAGTTGGAACTATTAATTATTTCATTTTTAAAAGTGTATAGTTATTATGAATCGACAAGAATTGTTTTCCATGAAGAAATAAAAAAGTTCCATCTAAGAAAAAGTAAAGGCACCAAGGCTTTCAGTTTGTGTATTAACCACACTTGTGTTTTATAGCTCATTCTGTGCTGCACTGAAGCTTAAGAGCATTCCATTCCCTAACTAAAGTTTAACTTTCTATTAATTGTTTGCCTTCTGAACTTTGAGGTATGTGATAGGGAGAATGTGCAAGGAGGCATTTGTCACTGTTCTTACTTATATATGTATTTCTTGCCATTTCTGAACAGGAGCTTTTGTTGCCCAAACCTCCTAATTTAATAGTGAAATTCTTCAGCATTTAGGAAGCATGAACCTCTGGACACTCACAAAGCATATCTCATCAGCAAAGCAGCTTTTTGTAAACATCCTTGATCCATCCTATCCCTCCTATTCTTCAGGCTTAGCTCAGAAAGTGAAAACAAATCCAATGGCTGTCTTCATCCTGAGAGAATTCCAGATAAGTCTTCAGATATCTAAAAGAACTTAAGAAATTACACCATAAAACCTGTTTTGGAAAACTGGCATGATGCACTGTCTTATTTAGGATTCAATCTCATTTCTGATGACAG
This sequence comes from Zosterops lateralis, assembly GCF_965231275.1. Lineage (NCBI taxonomy): Eukaryota > Metazoa > Chordata > Aves > Passeriformes > Zosteropidae > Zosterops > Zosterops lateralis. Next base: position 39,206,492 of record NC_139766.1, read on the forward strand.
TGAAACTCTTAAATGCTCTGCTTGAGACTATGGAATAAAGGGGGAATTTCAACAAATGCAAGTTTCACATCCTCTCTCTTTAAACTATGCTCTTGCTAGGATAAATACATAGCAATAGACAGAAATGAAGAAAAAACAATCCCAAACCAAACACTTTTAAAAGCAAATTGGAGAAGTCACTAAGTCAAGACATTTGTTGCCTGTGCTTCTGAGGGACTGTTAATAAATGGAAACACAGGGCTGATATTTAGTTATTTTGCCTAAATAAATACCCAGGAAGTATTAAATGCAACATTTGGAGGATTTCCATAGAACTGCCAAAATGTATTGCTGCTTGCTACTATTACAACCTACATCAACATTCAGGAGCAATATAAAATCCCTCATTTCTTTTGAATTTAGTGCTAAAGCAAGAGGAATAAGAATTCTGAAATAAGTAAGTACAATAATATGACACATAGCTCCAGCCTTAGGCCTCAGGCAACCAAGGAGATTTTATTTTTGGGGGGAGTAGAGGTATACAAGGGAGTATACAGTGGAAGAATTACTGCTTTAATGTTTACATTTTCAATATAATGGGAAAAATAAAAAGAGGAACTTTTGTAGTTAAGCTGAACAAATATTTCTTCATGGAATGTTCTGGTGTAATTTTTTTCAGACGTTGAATGGACCAAATAATAAGGATGAGACATGAATCAGGCTTTGTGTGGCATGTGCTCCAACACAAGCTGCACAAACAGGGAAACTATCTCAGGTTTTCAAAGAAAATATGACAAATGAGCACAGCAAGAGACAGAACTGTTTTATATAGAGCAGATTCTAAGTCTGTAGATCTTAAAAAGTAGTTAAAAGAATACTTAATCCAGACTCATGATAGAATTTCTGCTTAAAGGTAGAACAGCCACATCCAGTTAATTTTCTGACTTTTAGAGAACTACATATGCATGCTATAATCAAAGATCTTACTGCAGTGAGATTGTTCTCTGTGTGTGAATCTCTTTTCTTCTCTCCTATAATGGAGAGAAAACCTCGTGTTTTTCAGTCTGCTTCTGATTCACCTAGGACTTTTAAATTCCTTTCCATTTTTCAGAGTTTTCGATACTTAAAACTATTGTCATTGCTTCTATTGTTCCTGATTATTCAATTATACTTGATAAAATTGGTCTTTGTTGCCCTATTTGCTTTTACTATCCCCTTGAGTGAATTTCAGTTATCTTCTATTCTTGTTCTTTCAAATTTTGATCCTATTTTCTTAGACTATTTTACATTTTATAAAGATACTTTTATTAAAAAAATAGCTTTATTTTTGTTGTAGTGCTTTCATTCTTGGATGTTTATATTGAATGTCAGTGCTTTATTGAAGTATTATCTAATATTAAATTCACCTGCTTTCCTTTTTCCCATTTGGTATATGAGTTCATGAACAGCCTTTTTCCACATTGCCTTGTCAGGAAACAAAAAGGATCAGTCTCACTCCCTTTTAAAGTGGCAGAAATCCTTCTGATTTATCTAAGGCTGAGATTGAGGCTTCTTGTAAATATCCCTGGAAATGTCTCCCAAGTTCCAAGCGAGCAGCTCTTCTCCCAAACAATACCCCTGCATTTTTCCCAGGTCTCATGAAACCTTTCTACAGACATTGAGCAGGATGCATCATTCATTTAACAGGCAAAATGAACAGAGTAACTTCCCTGTATTTCTTACGATCTGTCATTCTTTACCTTTACAACTGACCTTCTTCCTGCCCTGCTTTTCTCTATATGTTTGATTAAATGTGCATTCTTGTATTTTTGTTCCCTGCAATGTTTGTTCTTCAGTCAACCTTTGATATATTAGAGTGAGTAGGATATATGGGAAAAAAGGCACATGTGGCTGTTTTGCTTTTTTTTTTTTTTTTTTTTTTTTTAAGTGACCACTATTTTCTAAATGTCTTCATGTAGGTAAAAAGGAAGCCTTGCTATCTGTGTAACACTTGAATATCAAGGCTTACACCTTTAGTTACAGCACAGATGACTACACAAAATAAAATCTTTGAAGTCTGTTTTAAAAGGCTATGCTTCTGCAATTATAATGTGAGTAAAAGCCTGGAACTGCTATGAATAAAACAAATATAAAATTGAATCATTTCTTTTTCTGCCTTATAACAAAAGCTATTTCTGAGAAAAAGAAACTTAAAATTGTTTTGTGTCAGCGATGTATGTGAAGCTGGTTTCTGTGTGCAGAAGGAGAGAAAAAGACTGGAAGGCAGAAGAGTAAAGTAGTAATTTGAATTATTTTTCTACATGACATGTCTGTGAGCCACTTAATTTTGTATCTGTGTGGGATTAAAAAAAAAAAAAAAAAGACCCACAAAACAAAAACGAAACAATGAGCCAACTTGAGACTTGAATCATAAATGAATTCAGGGATTTCCACAGAAATTGCCAGTGTATATACTTGGAAAAGCCATCGTGCAGGATGTATCTTCCTCTAGCTTGCTTTGGCTGATCAGCTACACGAGTGCAAAATGTTTTAGGTAGAGGCTCAGTGGGGACAGAGTTCTGATCCTGTTGAAGTGCTAAACTTTACACATCTCGTCAAACTTCAGGTTTCACCTGAGGAGTTGGGAGACATCCCTCGTTGTCCTGGTTGCAGGTTTGGCGCTGAGTGGGGAAAATTGATATAAACTATACTAAGCCACTGCAGATAATGACACACAATGATTCCAATAAACTTTCAAGGAATTAATTTACTGTGTGGGAAAGGAATGCAGCCGTGAATGCAACTTACACTCTCTACCCTTCACCACACCCCTTCTCTTCTTTTGTAGTCACCACAGGGGTACTAATAAATAAACTTAAATTCTGATTTTAGAAAGAACTGTTTCCCTAGTGGCCTCAGCAATGTTATTCCATGTTCCCAATCTTATTGCTGGAATAGTAAGTTCATTTCTCAGGTGTCAGGGGACATGATATTTTGTATGGAGGTTCTCTGAAGGTTGGGGAACACCATTTCTCCAAGAGGGAAGGATCCACTTCATAACTGCTCAGTGTCATTCCTGCAAAGTTTTTACTTCTTGACAATGAGAACAGCAAAAGGGAACATGAACAGCCTGATCAGAAATCAGGCTGCATCCTTAGGTCATGGGTGATTTGAAAGCCTAATGTCTATGGTCAAATATACCAGGCAAGGAACAGAGTAGGACAATTATGAACCATAAGCTGGTTTTGAACTATTTTGCAAAACCAACATTGATATAAAATATTCTACCCTATAATGATACAGAATACATGTATGTATGAGAGTTGTTAATTATGAAACAAAACATCCATCTAGAACATCTTTGTTTTGTTTAGGCTGTTTTCAGTTTGGACAAATGGGAATCTGGAAATCACTTTACCGTTGCCAGTGTACTATCTGTTTCTGGGTTTTATTGTATATCCTTTACAGCTGTGATTTGTGACCATTTGCATTTTTGCTGACAGGTACTAAGAGTAAGTCAATAGTTATAAAGTACTTTTTCCTATGCCTTCTTTTTACTAGAGACTTTCCTGGTTGTAATGAGCTCTTTGTTCAGAAAGTGAAATACAATTTGGGTGCACACACCAACAATAATTGTACTTGTCAAAAGAAACAGATAACATTATAACTGCCTGAAATTAAATCACAAGAAATGTGATAATTCATATGGGAAATCATGTTTTACAATTTTTCTTTCCATGTGGTTTAGAGTAGTTAAGGAGAAAAAAAAAAAATTCTGTTTAGGCCAAGCATGCAGAGTGGCATAGAAAAGCAATTTAATGCAAAGCTTTTCAAATGTATTGGTGGTTCCTACCAACAGAAACAAACCTGAGATTACAACAATAAAAACACCATATGAGAAGTCGGAAAAAATATTTATATTTAATAGTCGTATAGTATACTTACTTTGATTTAATTTTGAAATTTGAGGTTTTTCTTTTAAAATGTTGGCAGTGCTTCTAGGAGGGAGTATAATGTAGCATATATTATAACATTTCAGCTGTGAAGTCTGTGATCTAGTTCTGTCATTAGTGTAACTCGGCTAATTTGCTACATCACATTTGTTCCATATTGAAGTTTGAACCTGGGCCAGATCTTGTGTACTAAAACCCACTGTAATTTTAAATTCTGCTTTACAGTAACAACAATCAAATTACTTTTTAACAGTATCAGCCATTTGCTCTAAAAGCAAAGAACAAAAAACCCCAGACTACAAACTCAACGAAACCAATCAACCAGTAAAATTCAACTAATCAAAAAAGTTATTAACAAAAGATTTTTTCATTTTCATGTTTTTAATTATGTTTTCATACCAACCAAGGTGTGTTCTTACTATGTTGATTGGAGAACCTCATAACCAGAATGAAGGTAAATCGTTAGAGACAGACTTTAGATGTGGCTGGAGGGAAGAGCAGAGAGCTCCTGTGCTTGGTTACCCTACAGAAACCTAGCAGAGTTCCAGCTCGGGTCAGGCACAATGGCTTAGCTCTGAGCCTTGATTTGCATGCCAGCTCCTCCCAGTGAATGTCTTTGTCATCTGTCATCTTTTGGTGGTATTTTGATAACTTGTGGTATGCCTGTTTACTGGAGGCATCTTGGTTAGCAAGAGTGATTCACTTGAGGTGTGTCTAAAAACTTTGGAAAGAATGGGTAAAAGTACATTCATTACTCAGGTATGTATTCAGCCTTTGCAAAAATACAATCAGGATGAGGGGTTTGTACTCATTTGGACTCGTGTGTGTCTGGGTTTGGTTTGGTTTCTTTTTTGTCAATGTTCTGCAAGGCAATACTCGTGTTGCACAATCTAAATTAAACATAGGAGAAGAATCACTAAGTTGTTTATTGTAGTGCTCCTCTTAGAAGTACCAAAAAAAAAAAAAAAAAAAAAAAGGGTGTTTTGCCCTGGAATGATTTCCTTGAATTTGTTAAATGAGAAATAAGAGTAGTCCATGTGGCTTGGAACAGAGACTCTGCCTACTTTGCTTTATACATGTTGATTTGTCCTGCAAAAGGGGAAACTTAGCAATTCAACAGTCGCTTGAAGTTTTTATGGTTGTGATGTTCCCTGCCTAGAAATGGAGTTCTGGAGCAGAGTGTGGAAATAACAGCAATAGGAGGTTTTAATGAAAACAAGCCATGGCAAAGAAAAGCAGGAAGTTTAAAATGAAGATGATTATAAATGCAGTTCAGAATAATGATTATATAATTTTCATCAAGACTGATTGAGATTTCTTTGCCCAGCTAAGAAAATTATCAACAGTGCAATGCAACAATCATGGCAGGATATTCTTTCTACTCAATACTTGCTAATCTGTAAAGAAAAAAACATGTAAGCTACGTCTTGCCAGACTCTGCTGAAAGTTTTTGTTTTGTTCAACACTAAAAAACCAGAGAAGACTCAGAATGATATTTTTTTTTTAGACTTTCATTTTTATTGTTAGATCTGAATTATGAAAAAAGTTCTATGAATTGTTGAATTTGAGTGTTGGTATGGCCATAGTAACCCACCATAGTTTATATTTCAGGGGGAACTTTTCTAAGTTTCCTGATTCAGAAAGAAGGTCACAAGTAGTATACGGTGACTTGGAGTTGATATGCTAATATATCCCTAAAGAATCCAGCAAATAATGCTGAAGAAACCAGCTATTTTTACTGCAATCTCAGGAAGCAAGACCTCTGGAGATATAATCTAAGAGTTTTGAGCTCTGTACAAGTACTAATCATCAGAGGAGTGTGACGGCTGTGTCAATTTTCTCATTGTGGGTTCCCATGGTATATTAGTGAAGTGATTCATAAAACAAGTCAGCTGGAGATTTAGGACTATAAATATGTGAGATAAGAGGAAATTATTAAATAATTTTCCTCTGTATTTACTATTGAATTTGAGGAGCATTTAACTAGAGAACAGTATCTCCTGTAAAAGATAGGCAACCTGATTTATCACCAATAAATGACACATTGTTGCAGAAGTTAAATTACAATGTAGTTTTAAGTGAAGGCAAAATGAAACCTTCTTCAGTCATGCAAAAGTGCATAGACAGTGGGTGTAAAGATTAAGCTTTTTCCATATTATCATGCTTTAAGTTCTTAAGCTTTATTGCTATGACCTCATTTTTCAGAGGTGTCCATGGTGCTCTGTGATGTATTTTTCATCATTATATCCAGCATTTAAGATACCACTAACTTTTATGTTGTCACTTGGTTATTACTTTCATAATTTTTGCTTCTGTTGGTGATTCCTGGATTAGCTGCCAATGACGCCTCTGATGTTATCACACCATTGGCAGTGTTCATTTTCTGTCAGGTTGGGTGTAGACACCAAGGGTGTAATAATGTTTTGTAAGTGAAAGGAAGTTGAGAAATGTGTGTGATTTATAAATGCATCATTTTCACCCTGAACCGTGCCCTGTGAGTTTTAAATAGTGACATTTATTTCTAGCCAGCTGCTACAGAATACAAAGAAATTCACAAATGAAAGACTTTTTACTAGAAGTTTCTCCTTCCGTACTGAGATGAGAGAAAGCTTGCTGTTCCACCTGTTTCCCAGCTGGTTTGGGAGAGCAAATAGGAACTGCTAGAGCTTAGAGAGATATCAAAATTGATTTTTAAGCTATCTCGACAGTTTGGAAATACATTTAACTGGATCACTAGGAAACTAAATTAATTTGGGACATCAGTAACTCCATTAAAATTTCTCTATCTATTACATAAAGCAACAGGGAGCAAGAGCATCTAATTTAGACCCCCATATTCCAAATTCAGCAATAAAAAGTGAAGGACCATCTTTTTTCCATTTCTAATGCCTGCTGGGAGTAGATAAGGGAGGCTTCATGTGTTTTCCATCTATTTGTATTCCTTCCTCCTATTACCTCTTAGTTGCTTTAGTACTTCAGGATACTGTGTTCCATTAAATAGTAGGTCTTTCCACTGTACAAACTCCATAGGGGTTTACACAGTGTTTTCCAGCCTCATTCGTTGGCTGACTGGAATAAATGAAAAGGGATCTTTCTCTGGAGAATAACATACTACATGGGAGTATGAACTTCTCCCCAGAGAACTGAAGTAGATAAAACTGCAGTGCAGGAACAATTAGCATATGGAACCTGGAGAAGTGAGGAAGGAGACTTGAAGCTGTTTGGGTTTTGGTATCAAGGTCAATGGAATTTATTTAACTTACTTGACAAATAAAAATACACTATGTTTTCCCTTCCATGAAATAAAGAAAGTGGGGGAAAAAAGCAAGGTGGGCATTTTAATCAAGCAAGAGATGTACATAAGGTCAGCTGGGTGTGTATGCAAGCAGGTAAGGGAGACAGGGCTCTGCTCTCAGTTTTCCCTTCAGCATTGGGAGATGGTGGAGGTTACTTAAAGAAACTTTGTAGCCTTTGATGTCTTTAAATTACACATGTTTAGAATAAAACTAGAGGTCAAAATATCCTTGTTCAATTTAGAAATTCAGAGCTGAATCTAATCCAATTTAGTATTAAGACTTTCTCCTGTCCTTGATTGCCTGATCAGTTTTGATAAAAGAGAAGAATCTTTTAATTTATGTTGTTAATTTGTGTAGTAAAGACCAATCACTTTCCAACTATGTAAAACTTAATCAAAGAAGTAAAAATCATTTTGTTAGAATAAACATTTATTGAGTAAATTATTAAAGAACTTTAAAATAAAATTTAAAATAATTGGAGAATTAAATAGCAAATGAAATCTCTAAAGAAATGAGAGAATTCATCTTTCAGGATTGTAGTTCAGAATATGTCTTTTCAGTGATGGAAATCTGCAAGGAAGATAAAGCAAATTTTATGGCAACTACTGGGATAAATTCTTTGCAAATCAGATAAACCCAGATAAAAAAGAGACATACGCAATTTTAATTAAACAAATGCATCAGTGCCTTCTAAGTGTTTAATACTGAGATGAGCCACCTACCTCAGCAGAGTGACAGAAGCAGTGCAATTACAATGCCAACATGCTGTGATGATAAGTGGCTGGTGATATCAGATACTGACTCTGCACAGGATCTTCTGTGTAGAGCTGTGGAAGATTTTGATATCAGAACTATGTGAAATGTTGATCATATTTTAAAAGCAAAGCAGAGCTCTTAGATCTGCACTGGCCCAGGAAAAGCAAGGCTGATGTCCAGGTGACAAATATGGTGGGTTGTTCCATCCTCATGGACCATTTGCTAATGGGATATAATCTAATGGCATACTCCTTTCTTCATGACATGGAGAAGCAAGATCGTCTCCCAGCTCAGCTAATTTGAGAAAACAAAGATGTTTTGGTTTAAAAACTTCATGTCATATTTTGATCTTAACTTACATGTATGTTTAAAGGAAAAAAAAAAAATGGAGTTTGTTTGGTGCTTGGATAAGTATAGAAATATTTCAGGGTTCAACTTCAAGTGTGAAGCTACCAGAAATTCAGTTTTGTAACTTTGTCTCATCTCTCTTACACATTATTCACAGTAACTCTCTACTTCAACAATTTTTCCTTTTGATGTGGAAGGAAGTGGTGAAAGACTATCTGATTATTTCAGAGCTATTTTTCTTAGTTTCCCTTACCTTTATTAACTCTCAGCTTACATCTTCAAAGAACTTGAAGACGAATATGTTACCTGTTTATTCTGAACTCATCTTTGAACATGTTAGTTTTTCAAGCTTCACTACCAAAGCCATAGTTTCCTTTCTAAGAAATTCTCTAAAATAGATAGAAAACTTGTAGTTTTATGTATTAATTTGTCTTTACACAGTCAAAAAAACAGTATAATTGCATGGCATTCTCTCTCTCATCTACAGACCCTTTGCTGCACTATGTTCTTGGAAAAGGAAATAAAAAGGATTAAATTCCTCAAATACAAGGAAGAATTGTGAACGATTTCCACTTAGAATACAATTTTCAGATAATCTGTTGGTCTGATTTAATATCTCTGAAACTTCTCAAACTATTCAGTAAAGTATGCTCTGCTCTGCAAATTGTATTTCTATGCTCAGGCTGTGCTGCTTTAAAACTTTTGTTGCCATCAAGTAGAAATCCTTTTCAGCTATGCTCCCCCTAGCATGACAGTCTAAGAATGGCATATGTTAAAATTTAGAATTATATTTTCTTATTTTCTGGGTGAACTTTCTGTTCATGTTGTTGTTGTTGTTGTTGTGTTTTTTTTTTTTTTTTTTTTTTTTTTTTTTTTTTTTTTTTTTTTTTTTTTTTCAGCTCTAACAACTTGCCTTTTCAGCAGTTGTTTAGTGTTTATGGGGAATTAAATGTGTCTCTGCAATGGCACCACTGTGCTGGTTGGTGCCTGTAGCACTGTGTACATACATATGCAGCATCCCCAGCATCACACTCCAGCCTGGGAATTTATATGGGAATGGATAAGCTCTTCCACTTTAAAAGCCACCAATTATTGGCTTCACACAAACTCCTTATATTTTTATTTCAGATATCGGATTTCATAAGTCAGGACTATAATTTTGACATTGCTGTGATAGTGGTCAGTGCTAAGGACCAGTGCCCCAGGTGAAGACACCGTTGTAACATCTGTGAGCTAGCAGGTATTTTGTGTAGCTTCATGTGCATCCTTCTTGTTCTTTTCAGTTTATTCTAGATTCATAGAATAAAGGGAGAAGTTTCCTTTCATATTATCACTGATGCTAGTTAAGTCACAGGCTTCAGGTTTCAAATTGCATACTTTCCCTAATCATGAAATGGTCTAATGGGTAAACCATTTTTCTTTCCTTTGGGATATCTTTTAATTGAATTTATGGCATTTACTCAGGAATCATTCAGGTATAAATAACTTTAAATCTCTTCCTCTTTTCTTGGATTCCCTTGCCACCTCGAGATCTAACAACAGTGAAACCTTTTGTATCTTGTCTCCATATCATCTAAGGGTCCCTTATCTCCTCCTAACATGCACAACAGCAAGAAACTACTCACTTGGAGTAGAAAACTAAATAGGAATTATTGGTATCTTTGAGCTCTTTGCACACTCTTCTCCGTGCAAAGGCTCAGTTAGCACTAGTGAGTCACAGGAGCAGAAGAAGTCAATTTTGCCATGGAAAGAGGGAGTAGAAACCAGGCCACCAAGGAATCAGATCAGACACCAGACCAAGGAAATATCCACACTTCACAGGAACAGCTCTTGGTGTATAGAAGTTTATTTCTATACAGCTGTCTACTCAAGTTAGGGAAGGAATTTGGAGACTTGGAATAAAAGCTATATGAAATAAATTTTAGAAATAACAGTGTCTTAAGAACTTTTAAACATTAAAAATGCATTAAATTTTCAAGTTTATTTAATTTGCTATGCTAGAGTTTATGAATAGTTCTTTAGAAGCCACATTTCACAGTCTTGAATATAGATTTTTCTTTTTAGCTTTCTTAAAGTAACCTTCTTCTTCCCTTCACTCCCGTCTCAGTGTAGCCTTCCTTTGAAGGTTTTTAAGACAACGATGGCTTAAAATGGATATTAATTGTGTATGAGTAAATTATGATTAACTGTCATCATCAGTGATGTGTGTTAGATGCTGTTAGATCATGGGTTAAAAGAGGGATTTGCTAATTTCAGACACTTAAAATGGAGAGTTAGGACCAGAATGAGGTGGAATAAGAGATGTCATTTTTCTTTCAAATAGATCAGTTTAAAGTGCATGTAGATTCACTGACTCAGTTCCACTTAGATGTACAGTAATGTATGGAACTAGAATCAGAAGTCAAACTTCTTTTGCACTCTTGGGAGAGTTTCTTTTTTTATTTTTCAGAAAAGGAAGTAAAAGAAGTCACAAGTAGAGCAAGACAAAAAGAGAAGGAACAAATTAAAGTCTTGTGTCCTAGGGGGGCTATGATGCCTGTATCCCCAATCATCTGTTCTGTGTGTGCTGTGTGTTCTGTACCTTTGAGACTGGTTCTGAGAGTGAGCAGGGAAAGAAGAAATGTGCAGTTTGTTTTGAAAACTGTTCACTCCTCTGCATCTTTTTTTTCTTCATCCTTGGGACTGTGTGTTCATTGGATGCACGGACAGCGCCCAGAGAGTTTTTTTCCTCTTTTAGTTAGTCTAGCTAGCTGAGGCAAAGAAGCTTCCAGGACTGATTTTTCCTTTTTCTTGGGACTGTTTAAATCTGCTCTGGACTGAAAAAACCCAGAGGAGCCCCAGGAGCTGCACCTGTGGCCCACCAGGGCTGGATCTCGGCATTTTCCAGCCCCAAAGGGACTGGGACTGGTAGAGCTGAGAGAGCTGAGTTAACTCATGGCAAGGACTTCTCTCAGTTCTGCCATCTCCCTTCTGAGCAGCGAGAGTTTTATTGTTTCATATTATTCATTCCTTATGCTTGTGGGCAGTTTGTTTGTTAAATAAATAGTTTTTTCCACTTTTCTCCGAGGAAATTCTTTCCCCAGACTGGCTGGTGGGGGAGGGGCCATTTGGGTTTGCCCTCCTGAGGAACCCCATTCAGAGGTTTCCTCCCAAATTTGCCCTAAACCAGGACATCTTATTAAATGGTGTACACTATTATCTTTGTATTGTTTCTGTTGTAAGAAAGGAACTAAAGCAAAGAAAACTAAGCTGTTGAAAAGGAGAAAGAAAAATAAAGTCAGAATATTGTGGGTTATAAAGAGTTGGTGCAGATAGGTAATTGTCCACATTGGAAAGTCCTACACAGTATCTCTTTTCAGTTATTGTATTTCCAGACTGCGTGATTACATCCCTGTACAGAACATCATTCCACAGCTATTTATTAAACAAAACCTTTAGAATCAACTTGTTAGCCTAAATTCTGTTATGAATGAAGAAAGATGGGAGTATTTACTCTGCCAATCATGGTCATTTCCCTAGCTGTCTTCTAGTTCCTGGAAGGAAAGTAAATTGCTTTGCACCTAGCCTGCCTCAGTGTCCTGAGTGGGCCAGTTCAGACTGATTTACTCATCTATCTGCTGGTTTGTTCTCTTTGGCTAAACATAATGTTTGCTTGCCTTGGTGAAAAATTCCACATGCTTTCTCCTTCAGACTGTCAGGGACTGTAACCTACTCACCAGGTATTCCAGGAACTATCTCAAAATGAATTTTCCTGTTGTGTGTCAGATAACAGTATTATTTTTTTTTTTTTTTTTGCCATGCACAGCCTCTTCTCTGAAAAATCCATTTTGAATTGAGCTAATGGCCATTCAGCTGTGAAAAGAAATACAGCATGGAGTAATGCTAGAATTGATTGGGCCATGGGATATCATCACAACCTGCATAACAATAAACCAAAATGTTCAACAAGCAGCATGACTTAAAATCTGACCTACATTCACCACAACTTGGGAGAAAAAAAATCTGGGACTGTACAAGCTCACTGTGAGACTATACACTGAAACTTTTAAAAATAATTTTCTCAGAATATTTTGAGTCTTTTCAAAGTGGTGCTATTTCTCTACTCAGCTGTCCCATTTTTCATTTTAAGAATTCATTTACCCAGAAATATTTTCACTTCTCTCTCTGATTTGTTTTAGCTGAAGGGAAGGCTTCTTCCTATGACATTGTGCACATTCTGAATGTTTCATTAGGTACTTCAAATAATCAACATGCAATAGACATTTTCAAGGAGTGTATTGAAGAAAAAAAATATTGATTAAACTTCTGTTTATTTCCTTTTGAATTCTGAATAATGCATTTTCTGCTTACTTCATGATTCTCTTGCAGTGTTGTTTTGCAGATTCACTTTTGCTAGAAAATCATATTTTAAGACTGACAAAGTGCTCATTCTCTTAGTAGATCTTGTGAATCCTTGGAGCCTTTTCAGTGGGTCTTGTGCTGTTGGCTGGGGTTTTGTCATTCTAATTCTTTCATTTTAATAACTGAAATAAGTTTTAATTCTGAATGATGTCCTCCTTTTTTTTCCTTCATTTCCTGTCTCTTCTGAATTGATACAGGTTCCTGGAATAATTTGTATCTTGGATTTCATTAGTTTTCATAAGGCCATTTTTAAATGTGTACATGTGAAGTATATGAATACATGGAGTATAATAAGACATGTATCTTATGAAAAAGTACAGGTAAAGTAATGCTAAATATATACTTCATTTTGAAACTGAGTCTAGGTAGTCTTAAAAGTATCTTTTGTAGGAATGCCAGGTCATAGCCAGCGATGACTGAAGTCAGTAGAAAATACTGACATTCAGGGACTAGTAATTTTATTCTACAATGTTTTAAAGGAAAAAAAAAATTGAACATTAAACAGCTTTTACCAGACTATAGTGTAAAAAACATATTGAAAATTAAATTTTGCTTTTCACAAGTATACGTCTAAAAAGTAGGGGATTTACAGAGTATATGATGTGCAGGAGGCTGTCGACACCTCTAACCTGCTTTATTATTACTGAAGAACTGCAAGACTTGAATAGCAGAATACAAAATAAAAGTATTGAATGTGATTTAAAGAAACCGCTGAACAAATCATACACCTTGGCAGTGAATCAGCTTACAAATGATGCCCACTAAAGGAAGTCACAATGAAAAATCTTCTCTTAAATAGGTCTGTCTCTCCAGGGAGGGACAGTGTTGCCCCATATCAGCTCCTCCCTGTGTAAAACTTCAAATAAAAGGAGAGAGAAGGAACTGAAGTACTGTGGTTCATTTGAAAATATGGTATTAAAGAAAAAAATTAGAATGTTCTATTAGAAATAGGACCCTTTCACCAGGGTTAATACACATTTGGAGATTAATAGTCTTTAAAATATTTTATAAGGTATTTTGAATTTTGAAACCTAGATTCTAAAGAAACTAAATAAAAGAGCAAATAAAATACACTGTTATGATAGTTTCTCCATTGATTTTCCATCAATATGTCCACAAATTGTAGAAATATTTGATTCATTTTTCCAGTACTAAATAGTGTAATGAACTAGGCTTTTTAGAATAAATAATCACAGACTGTTGCCATGAAAACCTCCTTTAGTAATAATGATCTTATTTAATCAGAAATTAAATAGCCTTAGTACCAGGACTTAGATTTAAATTACTTCTATTCTTGCCTACCAGTTTTCTTTCAAAATACCATTGTATATTAATTCCACAGCACTTTAATACCACCCTACATTCTAACAAAACAATGCTTTATGCTTTCCACCTCCATCTTAATTACACAAACGTGGAAAGTCTTCAAAGGAACTGATATTTCCAGTGAAAAATGTGGTTGTTACCACGGAGATGAACTCAAGTTTTCCATCTACTATGCCTCTGAAAGTAGCTACTCACATAAACAACCCACTAGACATGGAACAACAAGAAAGCCCCAGAGAGTGTAACTGACCTCACGGTGTATGTCAAGTCTTCTTTAATGTACAACAGGCTGGATGGAGGGCAAAAACCATATCATTACATTTTCCAGCTTGTACCATATATTGTGCTTACCAAACTGAATAAGGAAATGTTTACCTAGTTCTCAACTGTATATTGCGTTTTTTGAGTTCTACCTGATGCGATAAAACTTCTCTGTGAAACAGATATACAAATACTAGATTAAAAAATATTAAGAAGTGTTATGGTGTTATGAAAAAGAATAATTTTTATATTGTGAGATCCCACTGATTTTATGCTCAAAATTCTTGTATTTTTTAAGGTCTATTTTGACAGGGAAAAGCATACAGCATGGATTTTAATAATGTTGTGTGGAAAACCTGAGCATCTTTTCAATAATATGCATGATTTGTGTGTACATTATTGACTTCAGATTGAGTTACAAATTTGAAACATCTAAATCTGTTTTGGACTCCGACTGTGGGGTAAGTTTACATTGCTAATATAGATGCCATAATAAGTTTTGAAATATGAAATACTGAAACTGAAGGAGGAAAATTGACTGAATTAGGAAATAGAACTGGTTAACCAGTTTCTGTTAGGTTTAAGCCATTTCCAAATGGTTTAAGGAAAAAATGAACTTTGTCATTAAATTTAAATGATAGTTATTGTAGTGTAATGCTGTTTAACTCTCTCTTACCAGCTGAGTTAATTTTTCCAGTTACAGTAACTAAAAGCATCAAATGTGTTATTTCTGCTGACAGCTTTCAGACTTCCTCTCTTCCATCTCTGTCACACAGTCTCTCAAGAAGACTCGCAAAGTCTTTGCCTTACCGATGACTTTGTTGTCTCAAGAAATGATGTGCATGAGGCTATCTATGAAAGGAGAAACCACTCCTCTTTAATTGGAGTGGTGGAATTGGAATTCATCTTAAAATGAGAGTTTTTCAGAGGAAAGAAAAAGTAATCAAACCAATGGCAAAGAAGACACAGAGAGAATGACAAGAGATGAAATTATGAGTAATCCTTAAAAATTAAACAGTGTAACTTTCTCTAAGATTGCATGGTATCTTTTTTCCTTTTTTTACAATCTTGATATGGCCCACCATAGTTGACAGTCAAAAGCAAGAAACTCCTGGAGGCCAAGTATGTGGGTTCTGAAAATAACCTTATGGAAATGACCTAATGGAAAGATATCTGAAAAATCCTGTGGTGGATGAATACTTTTGATGATGTACTGATACAGACTGCATGAAGCCAGCATGTTTTTAGCCCTATGAAGGTGTATCAGGCTCTGAGGGTTGACCAACAACCTCCCAGAAATGGCTTAAGAATAATTAGTGAGACGGCTGATTGGAGGTGTTTTGAAACAACAAAAAGGTCATAATTAAAACGAAAATAATGAACTATACAGAACAAAATAATAAAAGCCATGCACAGTGCAGGGATGTCCCTTGCACCTGTGAGGCCACACCAAAAAGCCCAAGAAATCTCTGTGCTCTCTTTTAAGTATTTAACAATTTAGGAGGGATTTTTGGTTTGCTGCCCAATAGAAAATAGCTACATTTCTTGAGGAACAGCTGAAGGGTCCAAGAGGTGTCTTTGTCCTGGCACTGGGGTAATTATGGTGAGAGAAGCATGGAAATTTCTGGTTCTTCTTCCTTAAAAGTTCAAGGGTGAAAATGAAACTCTTTTCCTAATACAGAAACACCTGCTCAGGTGTGGAGGTGCACTGCAAGAATGTCCTGCTATTCGGTTCTGCTGGGTCAAATTTGGAACCGTAAGTTAAATCATAAGAATTGATTAATGGAAAGTTTTGATGATCTTGTACTTTGACACAAACATTGTTTAATATTTCTTCAAAAGTCCTTAATTCACCTATTTTACATCAAGAAAACTGTCTGAGAGAAGGTTTTATTGTTCACAAGTGATGATGTGCTTCAGAGTTTTGTTAATGTTCATTTGAAGGAGTGTTTGTAAAGCTCAATCAATGAAGACTGCATTAGGTGAGACATTGAAGGGATTAGAGGAACAGAGGGAAGTATGTATAGCACAGCTTATCTGGGAGGCAAAAAGCAGCTTAGTAGTGCTGATGTACTTTTTCCACTCTCCAGAAGTTGTTTGAGACCAATAGCTGTGGACAGGAGTTCAACAAGAGGCCAACATTTTGCTGTGCCTCAGTGGAAAAACCAAGGTCCATTCGACCTGATTGCATTACAAGTGGCTTTCTACAAGGTAAGCTGAGTCTGCTGTGCCTTGTTTCCTGTATTGTGTTCTGGGAGGATGGAGCTTGTTGTTTAAGTGCCTAATATGGCATCCAGAATATGCAGAGCTAAATTTAGCAATGCCAGTTTGAACTCTTGGGTTTGGCTTGTTTGGTGTTTTTTACTGGCAAGAAAGAAAAACATACAGGGGTAAAAATGTATACCTTAAAAATAGTATTGCATTTGTAGAATCAGTCTATTTTATAAACAATTTAATGGAATTTCTGAAAATGTTATATTCATTTCTCAAGGCAATATTTAGAATATTTTATGCTGCAGAGATAAATTGCACACTTGTAGTCTGTTTTGCATTTTGTGATTGCTTTGAAGAAACATCTGTTCTATGAGGACTATTCCTCATTTTTGAGATGCCCTATTAAAATCTTAGAGACTCTGAAGCATGCTATTCTTGTACCAAAGAATGGGGTGAGGGAGGAAGGACACGTTGCCTCTTTTAGCACCATGTTAGTGTCCAGTGGCACTTGGGAAAAGCATGTCCTGATAATAAAGTCACTGAATAGTTGGAAGAGGTATTACTTTAATGTAAGGAAACTGATGGACAGGTAAATCCTTTCTGCCACTAAGATACATTCTCAAAAGTTGCATACTCTTCTGGCAGACTGGAGGACAAAACAAATGTTAATACAAGGAAAAAGGAAAGTGCTTTAGACTTCTGCTTTACATTTAAGCAAAATTTCTATACTAACTGCTTTTATGATAAAAGTCCGTAATTAAAAAAAACCCAACCAAACAACACAAAAACAACAACAACAACAAACCCCAACAAAACAAGTACATGCACAGTACAACAGAACATAGTATCAATAAAATTGCTATTACCTGTGTCAAAACCTATGCTCTTCAGCCAGGGAAAGACAAACAGGAATCTGGAAAGATCCCCGAGGTTAAAAAGTCTCCCGCAGTCACAGTCACTTCTGTACTGTGAAATTCTGCCTGTAAACAAGTAAGAACAGCAGGTGCTGATCTAGATGTTATATTTGATTTATCTCTTTGTTAAGAATGTCCTCCTCAAGAAAACTTCTGTCAGGAGATTTCTGTGCCTCCCATACTTTCACCTAGTTCACTGTCAGGTAGAAACACTTTACCTGAAGAATTCAGGGTGTTCTAATCCAAGGAGTCATAGTTCCTTTTCCTGTTACAATCTAATCCCATATCATCCAGGCCTTTCCTCCCAGGGTCCCCTATGACTGCCCTTTGCCATCACTGTCCTCTCAAAGGTAGATCCTGTGAAACTCAAAGTGTTCCCATCTCCATTTTAGAAACAAGATGTGTGGTTTCTAGAATTTCCATTACTAAACCACTATGTATTAGCTTGGGAATGAGAAACTTGAAGGTGATGAAAACATGCAACTGTTTCAGCTTCTATCAGACACTTGGCAACTAGCTCTGCACCCTGTGAACTGGTGCTTCTAAATTTTTGAAAAACAGCTTGGCAATATTAGGAAGTATTAACAATGTAATTAATTGTGTATGTGCAAATCTTTCAAGTACGGAGCTTTCCATCTGAGGCTCTTCAGGATGGAAACACTTACAGGTATAAGATAAACTCTGTGCTGCCATGTGTCAGTGCCCGAGTGGTTTCAATGGATGATAGTTGTGCAGGTGGAGGTACTGAGTCCTACAGAAAGGCATTTCTAAACAATGCAGAAAACAAGAGCTACCACATCCCAAGATATCAGAACTGTGTTTATGAATACACCCAACTAGTCAACCCCTAATGCTATTTGTGTGTACAACATATTTTTGAGAGTACAAGTGAAGCACTGGGAGATGTGGCTGATAGTAATGCTGTCTTTATGGACCTTCTCTGCTGTTCCACAAATGTGGAATATGACATTATTATAAAGAAAAAAGATTAAAATGTTAAGTGGAAAGAATAAATATAAAGCAGACAGCAAGCTGCTCCTTCAACAGCTAGACAGAAGTTACAGAAGCCTTTCATTTAGTGTGCTTTATTGAGGGTGACGTAAAAGAATATCTTTGAGTGCCAGGCATCCCTCATGTATTGTGATGCAGCTCTAGCAGAGTCAAAAATGGGTAATCATTGCAATTGTTTGCTGTATTTGGCTCAAGCATACAGAGTAAATGATTTGAAAAAGCCCATTTTAAATTAAAGTTCTGATGCAGTGTATGATTAGACAGAAGCAAGAACATTGCCCAGACACATTAACAATAACAGTCAAAGCTTGTGAAAAGAAATCTTATATAAATTTCATATATTTAAAAATTTGACTCTGAGCTTTTTACTTAACATTATACTATATTTGATCTCAGCCCTGTTTTGTAAGTGGCAGAGCTAGTGATCTGACTGTTGTCTCAGTTTGAGTGGATGGCTTTGCTGCTTTGAAATATATTTCCTAGGCAGCTCAAGTGTAAACATTTCCACAGATGTGGAAGTTTTGTGGGTGTCTTTGCAGAATTTGTCTTTGCTTCCTGAAAATGACAAACTATCCTTTTTATATGCAGTTCTCATTACATGTCCAGACTAGACTACTTTCTCCAGGAAGCATTTCTTTTGATCTTGCCTCCTTTGCTATGTCAGAATTATGGCCTGTGCATAAATTTTCCGTTTGTATTCCTGAAAATGGATTTACTATCAACAATGAATTTGCTTTTCTTTATTCTTTCCCACAAAATATTATCTGTAGGAAATAGTATTTAAAAAGGTTCAGTCATTTTCCATGAAATTGACAACATTAATATAGCATCTAATTATATGACCTGTATATTTTCTTTATTAACAAGAAGCAGCCTTCCTCTTGCCACATAATCTGGTTTACTACACACACCTACATAGATCTATCAATTTGTGGTGGGCTTACACTTTGAAAATTTGCTGTATTTCCTTCGTATCCATGGAACAATTGTAGATGGTTTTCAAGCACCTTAAGAAGACAAGCTGCTGTCACAGTATGTTACCCCTGCCCTTAGAGGGGCAACATGTTGCAACGTGGGAGCGGACCTTCACAGAGGACAGCAGCAGCAGGGTCAAACATGGAATGCTCTTTTATTATCTGATTCAAATAGCTTATATACATTTTGTACAGAGGGCCAAGATTGGCCCAAAGAGGTTACAACCTCCTGACTCCATTGGTCAATATGGCCATCAGTCAAGTTCTCTCTCAGAGAACAAGAATGCAAAGCATACAGATAAATTCTAAGAATACAATATTGTTTACATGAAGCAGCGTGAGAAGCTGCTGCAAAGACTCAAACACTTGAAAGCAAGAAATGCAGGGACGACAACAGTACTTTAATTCCAGCTTCCATTGTCTTCAAAGGAAGCAGAGATTTGCAGGGAAGACCATGGGACTTGGGTCTGTCATCATGTCACTGCAGGGTGATAGCACTGCTTGCTGCACTGCTTAGCAGGAAATTGTCATTCTGAGAGGAAACACAGCTGATCCTAAAGACAGATCTACACAGTGAATTTCTGTGGGCATTAAAATGCTGGTCACTACCAGAATCTGCTGCATGGCTCGCACTGACACTCTTGCATTAGCTTTTCAAAGAACAGCAGTCCTGAGACATGTCTGCAATCACACTGGGCTGCCAGAAAACCTGAGGCCAATTGTAAAGGTGTGAGTTCTGGAATCTGCAAGCAAGGCTTCTAGGATCAAGAATTTTTATAGGTGTAACTAGTTATGGTGTAAGGGATAAACAGAAAACACATCCAGAAAAAAAATATCAATTTTCCATAAATAAAAAATTAGGAAGGAAATGAAATATTATATTTTTAAAACAAGCAATGGAAAGAATTATTGCTAGCAATAATTGAGCAAGCAGCAGAGTTGTAATTACTCAGCTTTCATAGCCTGAGGTCCAGAGGAATAAATGCGGTTCCCCGCCGCCACCGGGGGGCGATCCTCTCCCAAGGACTTCAGGAAAAAGGCACAAATTTCACATTATCCCGGTGAGATGTTTGCATGAACATGGGTCTATTTAAAGAGGTGCCTAGAAGTAAATTTTAAAAGGTAAGAATATTTTGACAGCGAAGTTTTACGTTCCTAGAATTCTTGAATCTTCGAGTAAGTTAAATTTAAAAATTAATTTAGAAATTACTGTGTCTTAAGGAACTGGAATGTTTAATGTATTCTGCTTGATTTCAGTTAATGAAGATTATTATTAAATATCTTATTCCTGCTTAGAGATCAAAGATACTCTTATAAATCTCTCATATTCCTGATCTTCATTGTCTGTTTGTAACCATAACCTAACGTTAGTTAATATTCCCTATTTATTATCCATATAATTCTGAAGAAATTTTAATTTTACTACTCTTTGACTTAAAGGAACAAAAGATAAAATCTTTCCGAATGTTCAGAGTATATATATATTGTTAACCACTGCTATTTTTCAGACCTTTAATCCAAACATGTATTTCATTCCCTGCAAGTGCATTGGCGTTGTATACAGAACAAAACAATCTCATTTCCAGCTGCATAAAGTAGTTGGCTAGTAAGTATATGAATAGGATCAGAGAAATGAAGAAATGAAAAGAAAAGGGAAATACCTGCCATTCAAAAAGTAAAAAAAAAAAAAAAAAAAAAAGGGGGGGGGGAAAAAGGGAGTAGTGGCACTATAAACCACAGATTTGTTATAAATCAAAAGCCCAAAGATTTTGTCATTTACCTTTCAGTTTTCTTTGCTGTAACCTCTTTAAAGCCTCACTCCAAAAATCTAATAAGAGATTAGAACAATGGGCATTTTAATCAATATGTACACACAGGCTTTTTCAGATTGGTAAAAGCACTTTGAACAAGTTACAGAAAGGACAATTATTTTTTAAATACTCAGTTTATTATTAAGAGAAAAGCATTCATTACATGCTTTATAACACTCTTTTTATATTATCTGTGTACATGGCCTAGGATCAGGAATAATCGGGTTCAAACACAATTTCAAGTTTTAGTGATTAGTACAGACTTCTAACATCCATAACGTGACTCGGTGTGTATTGATCAATGAGCCTATTCATTTAATGTGAAAAAAATAATTTGCTTCTGTTGTTCTAATTCTATACACCATTTTCAGAACAATCTTTGAGAGGAGATACCAAGATGATTTCCTAGGCACAAGTTTTATGACACTGTCTAAAAATGTCTGTGCCATGTGTCAAACCATTACCTTTCCCCATAGCTTTTGTTTTGGTCTGAGTACTGTGGTCTACCTTGGAGCTAATTTTTATACTACTGAGATAGTTACAGGCTGATGTCAAACATCAGAAAGCTCTGTCATTCACCCATTGCTGATTTTTAAACCGCTCTTGGTGCCTGATTTTCTCCCTCTTCCAGGGGTATTTTAGGGGAAAATCTAATGTGTCAAGGTAAGTGGAGGAGGTTGAGCAATGTCTTCTTCCCACTTTCCTCTATATGCACAGCCATTTGGCATACTGTGTCTGTGTAAGGGAGAAAATGTTTGCCACAGATCCCACAATCTCAGAGGGATTTAGATTTGAGATTGGAATTATGGTAATTCTCCCCATGGTATCTTGTGCCCTTTGAAACAGATCATCCTAATGGAAACTCATCTTTAAGTAAGGGATATGCAAGTTTCCAATAGATATATAAATTGCTTTCCAGAGTCCTCGCAATGGGTACAGTATTTCATTCCTTTCGTATTTTCTTCCATGTCAAATTGAGATGAAGCATCAATGTCCTAAAACTATTTGTAGAACTCTAACTTTAAAAAGGATTTTTTCTTCAATTTCAGTGTTTTAAATTGCCTCGAATAAAAAAAATAATTTTAATTGAATGTCAAATTGCATCTACAGGTATCTCTAAATTACTTCCTTATTGTCTAATCACTATGTTCCTATTCTCTCCTACGGTCTGCCAAAGAAGCCAGATAGTTAGAAATTTCCAGATCTTTGACTGGGGTCTGTGACAAAACTATATCTTCTACAACTTGTTATGGTCTCCTTTGAGGTTTAGTCCTACCTGGCCCATAGAGTCGAGGACTCAGAAACTTAGTCTTTGAAATACAGAAACCACAAATTGCAGCCAATTAATTATAATGGAAACTACTTTTTAGTAGCTCACCTAAAGTTTGATAAAACTAAATCTTTCAATTTGCTCGGATAAAGTGTTAAATTTTGCTGTGTCAAGATGCCCACAAAATAAGCAGAATTAGCTTCCTGCAAGAATAATTTAATTTTGCACTAACACATTTTAACTGTTTGCCTAGGTTATTTGTTAATTGGAGTGCCATGGAACTGGAGTTCCTTTCCTGTGTTTCTTGGGTTATTTTCTGTTGATTTGTAGTTTATTTTGTTTGGTTGTGGGTTTTTGTTTGTTTTACAACTTTTCCCCTTGATTTTTAATGTATTAAAGGTGATGAAAAAATCAAAATAATTACAAGAATGATCATATGGGAAAAAATTAGTTCCTAGATGTCCTGATTAAGACAAGCTACCAATTCAAAATGTCCAGGTCAAAACAGAGAGATTAGGCTGGAAACTGCAATAATCTATAAATTAGTACCAATCTACTCCCAATAGCTCCATCAGTCCTGGTAATCTGGAAGGCTAACTCTACTCTAGAGCAGTGGTCTTTGTTGTTGTGGTCTTCTTGTTCCACATCAATTTTTCACTTCTGAAATAGATCATATACATGATTATCAAGATAAAATATAGCCAAAGCAGTTAACGGAAGAAAGTGAGAGAACAAGGGAGAGATAAAAAAAAAGATGAAAAGGAATAGGCAAAAGAGAAACTACCTATATTCTGAAACCACAGAAAAGGAAATGAATTGGAAAGAAGCGATTTTGAAAGACAGGAAGTGGCAGAAAGACGAGAAAGGTATTAGGGGTTTTAATAAATGAAATTTCTCTGAAGAATTGTGTCATTGTGAGATTTTTTCCCCTGCAGTAAATTTGATATTTTCATACTTAAAAGTTGTGTAGAAATGTGCAAAGGCTCTTCTGAGTTATATCCTAAAAATTATCTTCTTTTTAATGAGATTTATGATCAATTTGACTTACTTTTAAATTATACAGAAGGTTTAATGATTACAGCACATTTATAAGAAAAAAAGAAATGTAATTTCAGAGACCTAGACTTTATATGGAGGTTATTTGTAAAGAAGTCGTACTTAATTATGTAGCCTCCTCTCACTTCTGACTGAATTGGTAACAAGGTAAGACATACAGCATGTGTGATAGTGCCTACAGGCCCAAAACAAATTAACGTAATGGGCACAAATGTGTACTCCTGTCAAATTATGTATTTGATTAGGAATGGACTTGGCTTCAACTGTACATGTAGTTTTACAGAAGAAAAATAAGCCAGTTAACCCATGTAATTCTGAAATGTCTTACACAGGTCTAGAAATAGAGCCAAGGAATAGATATGGTTTGTGATTGAACTGTAAAACTGTAAAACGGAGATTCCTCTTCTGCTGTAAAACAGATTCCTTTAATGCTTAATTGCTCCAAAATCTATCATGTTGACTAAGCAAAGCTTGACTTTCATAGCAAGATTGTTTTGTGTTGCTTCGCGTATCTGTCTCTCAGGTCAGCTCAGCGTCAGCTGGGCCACCCTGCTAGCTGTGATACGCCAACAGTACCTTTGCGTGGGTCTTGGCTCCGCAGCACCTTTGCCTTAGCTGTCTCGGCCGTGGTTTGAAAGAGGGGACACTCCAGGCTCAGGGAGAAAAGGTTTTATTCGGGTAACTCAGGGGGCAGCCCCTGGTTCCAGGCCTGTGCCTCTGGGGAGTGACCCCGGGCCTCGGTTACAGGGGGTTTTTGTTCCCCCAAAATCTCAGGGGTGGATACAAGTTACAAGACCAATCACACAAAGCCAGGTGGGTAAGGTCAAAATGCAATACACAACATTAACAAATCAGGTGAATTTGGGATGTGGCCCTGGGAGACCCACCAATCCCTGTCAGACACCTCTCCTGAAGGTTCTGGGGCCTGGGGGATGGTGGACATGTGGGGGAGAAGTACAATGGGATGGGGGAAAATACAATAGGATGATCGAAACCCAGGGCAGAGGATTAGAGTTGTCTTGGCAACTCTTATCAACCTTTGATAAGCACAATCCAAGACAGGAACTTTACCAGGCTAGGGTTAAAGTCCAAATCACATCAAACCTACAACTAAGAAACTTATGATACCATTCCAGCACCCCCACAGTTTTGAATATATGCAGTCCTCCAGATTTGAATCAAGTTGGTTGGGAGTGCTGGAGGGTTGCCAGCTGTACAGAGGGATCTGGAGTGGCTGAATCAATGAGCTGGGGCCAATTGTCTGAAGCTCAACAAGGCCAAATATTGGGTCCTGCACTTCAGCCACTACCCCATGTGGCACTGCAGGCTTGGGAAAGAGCAGCTGGAAAAACTGCCTGTTGGAAAAGGACCTGGACTGCTGGTCAACACAACAGTGTGCCCAGGTGGCCAAGAAGGCCAGTGACATGCTGGCTTGTGTCAGAAATAATGGCATCAGATCCTATCAGCAGGATCAGGGCAGTGATTGTCCCTCTGTACATGACACTGATGATGCCACACCTCGAATCCTCTGTTCAGTTCTGGGCCACTCACACAGAAAGGACATTGGGATGCTGCAGCAGGTCCAGAGAAGGGCTATGGAGCTGGTGCAGGGTCTGGAGCACAAAACAAATGAGGAGCAGCTGCGGTTGTTGAGTCTGCAGAAGAGGAGGCTCAGGGGAGACTTTATTGCTGTGCACAGCTGCCTATGAGGAGGGTGTAGCCAGGTGTGGGTTGCTCACTTCTCCCAGGTGACAAGAAGAAACAGCTTCAAGCTGCACCAGAGGAGGTGCAGACTGGATATTAGGAGAAATTTCTTTGTGGGAAGGGTTGTCAAGCACTGGAACAGGCTGCCCAGGGAAGCAGTTGAGTCTCCATTCCTGGAGGTATTTAAGACATGTAGATGTGGCACTTAGAGCCATGGTTTGGGAATGGGCTTGGCAGTGCTGGTTGATGGTTGGACTTGATCTTAAATGTCTTTCCTATCCTAAATGATTCTCTGATGCTACAGTAATGAGATGTTTTAGGTGGAGGTGGCATGGTGAGTTCAACCAAACTCTAAGTAATATGACTGTCTCTAGCTAGTTCCATAGTTAATTATGTTCCATAGTTAACTCATCAGCCTACAGTTAATCAATAAAGTATTGCATTTAAACCTGTCATCACTATAAAATACAGCATACTTGTGGGGAAAGGCCTTTGCTCAGTTACTGACAGAAGAAAGAGACAAGATGGTTCTATTCTGATCAGCTTAGCTTTTGCTTTTGTGGAGACTTTTGAAAGACTTTGGTTCCCTTTTAAGTTGTCAAGACTTACATCTTTCAGAGACATGACATTAGGCTGAATTTGTAGCTACCTGTCTTTGATGTCTAAAAACATGAGCCTTGTTTCTTTTGTTTCTCACATAAAACATTTTGATAAAGGATACTTTCTTCATAAATGACAGCTTATTGTCAACATTTTTAGACGTTATTAGAATTATTTAATTTTATTAAATTCTCTGTAACAGTCTCAATGGCAATGAATGCATTAGAAGTGTCTCATATTTTGTGCTCTATTAAGAAGATAAAGCTTGACAGGATATTCCATATGTAATAACCAATATATATCCAATATATGTCTAGTATATGTCCAGTATATAATAACAAGATATGTTATACTGTATCCAATTGCATTGAACAGCATGGATAAAGCATTTTACAGGAAAACATCTGTTTCTTAATAAATAAGATTCAAAAAAGTCTGAAATATAAACTAATATAAAGCAGAATGTTTCTGTATTGGATAAATTGGATTAAATTGGTTCAAGTATTTGAGTAAACCTTGCCATTTTGATTAGTGTTCTGGCAAAACAGAAAAAAACTAACCCTGGTTTTGCACAAGAAACCTCAAAGAAAAGCAGTCTTGTAATGTGTAAAAAAAACCCCATGAAAACAGTCTCAAGGTTAGAAATTTATCAAATAATTTTATTGCTTGCTACATTATGTATAGGCTAGGGCTATTGTTAAGAGAAGCATTCAAGAATTTCAAAAACCCTGTCTCTTCAAAATAAGATGTTAGAGCAGACAATGGCTTGTGGTCAGGGAGAGTAAATATTGGGAAGGAGATTAATTAGCATGCCAAAAGAACTTTACTAAGATGAGAAGGCTACAATGGGGCTGAAAATCTCCAGCTGTGCAGAACTCTCAGGAAGGAGGAAAAAGTGGTAAATGAAGAATCAAAAAGGGTCCCCTACCTGTTTAATCAACCGCAATTATTAGAATAATTAATGTTTTTTCAAACTGTGTTGCAGAGACATTTCTTAAAAGATGCTGGTTATCCACATAGTAAAGGAAAACAGGAGAATGTGCTTCAGAGAGAAAAGAAAAAAAATAACCCAAAACTTTTCTGCTGTATAATATGCATTTTTTTTTCATTGTGTTTTCATTCTTATTCAAAAGAATGAAGAGCTAAAAGTTTCATTACATACTTCATCTTCTAGTTTTGTCTACACTAGAACTACTTGCCCAGGTAAGTTATACAAGTGAATTTGCAAAATTATAACATTTCAGGCTTGAAAATCCATAGTGAAATAGAGGATGTGTCCTTAATGCTGACCATCATGCTCTCTGGATCTTTGTAGTTTCTGACTTTTTGACAATACTTGTGTTAGCAGAGATCCACAGGTGTTTATCAATCTAATAAAAATCATGAAGAATGAGAAATATGAGTACCTTGGAGGATTTACCCTACAGTAAAAATATTAAGGATTAAACTGCAGTAATAGCAGAAGAATAGGGAAAGCCGTAGAGGACAAATACATTAAATCTTGAAGTCTGCAGTGGCCTGAAGTAGAAGATGAAAATCCAAGAAGAATGAAAGATGAATACTTCAAAGCAGTTCAAGTCACAAATAGCAAAAGTCAAGGAGAAGTTGAGATGCAGCTAGCAAAAGACATCAAGGTTAATAAGAAATAATTACAAACATAGTATTATTGTAAAGAAGATGAAAGGAAAGTATGAGTCCCATTGTGGAGGAAGAATGCAGTAAGGAGAGAAATGTAAGAAAAGGTAATATAAAACATATGCATCAATCATTAATGGCATGTAATTGGTTAACTCACTCATCACAGCAATGACAAGAAAAAAAGAGCTTAGATAAGACTTTGTCTGTAATGAATCAATTTTGTAATTTTTGTAAAAATGAGATTGTTGTAATCATCTTATGAACTCTGCCCTGAATATTCACAGAACTGTTTGAAAGGGTCTCAGAATTGTTAGTCATTGCTTTTGAGAAATTGTAGAGAACAAGCAGGTACGAGATGACTGTAAAAAACCAAAGAAAATTAAAGGTTTTTTTAAAAAAAGGGATCTTCAAAAAAGTAGGTGAAGAAGGGTCAGAAAATTAAATTCTTGCTGTTCTACCCTCAATTTCTGGAAGATACAGGGACACATAATTCAGCACACTATGTCTACATGCCTGGAAGACAGCAAAGAAGATGCAAATCCTATCAAGCCAAAATAATTTATGTTTTTGAGGTAAATTCTCTGCTCTGTTCAACGGTGTTCTAGTGTTCTAGACATTGACAATGGAAAACCCCCATAGCCCAATTCAGTGGGATAATAAAGTGATCAGAGATCTCAAAATGATGGTATAAGATTAAAAGAACAAGGTAAAAATACGCTAATAAACATATGGCTGGGATGAAATACAGACTGGGGTTACAATAGTTTTCTATATGGGAAAGGCTGCTGAGCAAAGAGTCATTTGTTCTTTGTGCTTTTGGTGAATAGGATTCACTATATCTTATAAGCTTAAATTACAGCAAGATCAACTTGTTTCAGGTATTGGAAGTCTCTTCTAAAATTAGTCTAGTAATACCCATGACACAGATCAGCGTGGAGTTTCTATCACCAACAGACTCTACTGATGTTGGACCGGCATCTGCCAGCAGTAACAAAGTCTATCTGGCTTTGCCTGTGGGCAATGGGATAACTAGAGGTTCCCTTGGGATTTCCTTCAACGTAAGTTTATTCAAACATACTAACACAGCCCTTGCAGTTAAAATAGTTCTAAAAAATGAACCCCAGACTTAATTGCCTTAAGTGAACATATTCTTCATTTGCAGGAAGTGAGTAAAGCACTTTTGTGACACAGTGTTCAGGCCATAAATCTCCTTGCATTTCCTAATAATTTTTCAGCATGTTCCTTCTGTTCCATCAGTAACCTATGCATACAAACTTTTCTTCCAATATATATCTTCATACATATGTTGCATAATTCCAATGCTCTTTCATATCACACATAGATGTGTACACAAAATATATTTAAATGTGTACTCCCTCTTTTTTTTTTTTTCTCTTTCCATCCTTTTCCTTGTGCAACAGCCACATTACTCATGTCAGTATTGTAACTTGCAAGTATATTACCACCTACACCATCTTCATTGCTACCTCCCTGTAGGATGCATCAGCTACTCAGAGGGGAAGACACCTGAACAGTTATTATTCTAAATTAGTAAGTCTTAATATTGAAATACTTGTTACTGAAAATTTGCAAAAATGATAATAGTTTGGAATCAAGAAGAAATTTTTTTTTTGTTGTTAATAACAGCAATGTTCTTGACTGGATAATGGTAAAGAGCTATGAGGCAGTTTCTAAACTCTCGGTTCAAAATTATGTTCCTGTTACCATTAGTATTATTCTCTTATGACTGCTGCAGTAACAGATTCCCTGTCACATCTTAAAGATGCTATTGTTAAACACATCAGTATGTAACAATACAGTTACATTTTCTGTAAGAAATGTATGTACATTTAAAATAAAGAATATTTCTCAAGGTACATAAGTTTAATCTTTGAAGAGAAGTGAATTTATTGAGAAAAAAACCACAACTTCTTAGTTTTGTATCTTCAAAATGCCATTTCAATCAAGTATCATTGTGTGCTTGAATAAATGGAATTACCAACTTGTGTAAAGTCCTTGATCAGAATGAGGCTCTTAAACCAATTATGTGGAGATCAGAGTGCTTAAAATTATAAGGAATACATTTAGAATTATTAAAGGCTTCAAATAGCTTGGTTCAGGCAAAATTACATATAATTGATCATTAGTATGTGTTTTCAGTAGAAACTGTAGTCATAGGTGTTGAAGATCACTTTTTAGACAAATTGCAGTGAAACTTTTAAAACTCAAATCATAAGAGATTTCCCCTTTCTAAGGATTTTTACTGAATGCAAATCTTAGCCACTTTTATTCCTCTTTTCTAAGTGTGGAAAGATGAACAAAACTTGAAAGTACTAACTAATATTATCTGGATGAAGTTGTCAAACACAAATGAAGCAAACCAAAACGAAAATAAATCACCTTCATTGCAGGGTAAGTGAAAACACAAATTAAGGAACTGAGATGCTGTTAAAAGACTTTAAATAAGTAATTTTTTAAAAAAAACCACAAAACCCCAACACATTAGATTTATAGAGAAATTTCTTCTTTGCCAAAGGGCAAACCAATTTGAAGGACATTAACATTAAGACTGACAAATACAAACTGGATTGTCAGAGAATGATTCTATAAAGCACTGACTCTATAACCCACCCTGAGAATAACATGACTGTTTTATTGATTCTTATTTAGCCTCTGTGCAGTCCCTCTATCCCTTTGGTTTGAATTTTATGATTCATTTATTACAGAATATAATATCATTCTGGATAGGTAGCATTTTTAGAGTCAGGGACATAAATCCTAATCTGGCAATCATCCTGTCTGTCACATGGGTGACAGGATTTTCATTGATTTTAGTGATATAAGTTTAGGAACAAAATGGCATATATTATGTACTGTATAATGTAGGTTATTTGATTTAATTAATACTTTACTATCTGTCTGTAGTTACAGTTTATGACCAAAATCAAAACTTGCTAAAGTCAGTGTCAATCTCATAATCACTCCTCTTTTTGCATGAAGTGGCATTTTTCTTCCATCAGAAAATCTCTTGATGGATTTGACCCTAGTTCCAAGTCTGAAAGTAACTCATATTTTACCACAAAAAATACTTTCAGCAACTACACTGAGAATGCTGTGTACTTGACATGGCTAGCTGGTGGTGGTCAATCCAGGCTAAGAGCCAAAGGTTTACCCAGCTGCTCACAGCCCCCTCCACAGCAGGAAAGGATAGCAAGAACTGGAGTCAGAGAGCTCATGGGTTAATATAAAGGAATCAGGAACACTGCTTACTGATTACTGTTGGAGACAAAACGGTCTTGACTGGGAGAAGATTAATTGCCAATTAAAATAAAAATGTAGTAGATAGTTTGAGCAGCGGTAAAGAAGACGACACACTTTAAAACTTTTCTCCCTTCTTTTCCCAGGCTCAGCTTCATTCCAGACTCCTCTCTCCCTGCCCAGCACAGGGAGAATTGAGGGCACGTACAGTCAGCATGTAACAATTTCTCTTTGCTGCTCATTTCTTTTCACACTTTTCCTCTGCCCTGCCATGGCTTTCCCATCGGCTGCAGTTCTTCAGGAAAGTGAGCTCTGCTCTGGGCTTGCCACATTTCCCTGGGCCTATCCCTTTACTCTGGCATGACTCTTGCAGGGCCTGCAGTACCCTGCCATGGAGAGCGCTTTCTCACCTCTCTCTGGCCTGGCGTTCCTGTTGTTTCTCACCCTTTCTGTTCCCACCTCCTCTCTCCGCACAAAATTCTCTGCCCTCCCTGGCTGTGCTGTCACAGCCAGCTTTGCCGAAGGGCTTGGCTGTAGCTGCCATGTCTCTGTGTGGGGCTGGTGGAGCCAGCCCTTCCCGAGAGTCCCACTGAATTATCAAAAAACTATGGATATTGATCTAATACCAATATCCAACTATGATGGACAAAGACTCTCTGACAGTTTAAAGTTATAAAGTGTATGTTTATTACAACACCAGGATCGCTCCCAAATACACAGCACAATCCACAGATGGTCACAGGGGCTTTTATGTACAGGAGTATTGAATACCCAAAACACAAATGCACATTCATAACTCTGGTACATCCCATTCCCCGCTGTGTATGGTAATTAGCCCAAAAAGCCATTAGGCATGGGGAGTTTGTTCTTTGAAATGGGTCAGTGGTCTTTTTTATGGGGTGGGGTCCCAAAATGATGAAGTAAGATGGGTCTTCCTCTCTTTGACTTTTTATTGTATTCATGGGGTCTATTGATTATTCAGGATGCAAAAGCCTAGTTTGACAGCTTCCATGATTTATCAGTTCCTTCAGTCTGGCTTCTGTTAACAAAAGGGAAGTCCTAGCTACATTATCTCAGCACTATCTATTTTGACTAAAGCCTTTAATTCTTCTAAATCAATGCTTCACCACACCGTCCTCTTCCCACAGAGGCCACACCGCAGCCTCTGCCCCGCTTCCTCTACCCAAACTTGCAGCACACAGCTCATACAAACATAAAAACCCGTGTTACTCAAGTCTAAGGAAGAAAGCTAACGTTAAAAATTAGATTAATTAGGTCAACAGGATGGCAGAACTTAAATATGGAGGCAGCTATGCTGGAGAGGTAATGGAACTACTACTGCACCTCGCTCAATTCTAAATAAAATTGAACTAACTCGGGAAAGCAACCAGATGTCGTTGAAGACTTTGGGTTAAGACAATGTTGCTGTTGAAAAGACAAAAGCAGAAAGAGAGGGAAGAGTGCACGACCCTTACAAAGGGGTAACACGGGCAGGTGGTATCACCATGAGCACTCGGGGGGATCCGCCAGCTCGCGTCTCTCCTCGCCCCAAAGGCGCGGAAAGTTCTATCTTGACACAACTGTGAGTTTTGAAGGATCGCGTCCGCCTGAGGGTTTTCGCCGATCTAACTCGGGGTGTGAGGTGCCAACGCAGCTGTAGCCAAGTTCCAGCGGCATCCACCCTAACCTGGAGGAGGCAGTGGGGCCCAGCGGGGATGTGCTGGTGCTGGGATGTGCTGGTGCTGGGTATGTGCCGGTGCCCAGGGATGTGCCGGTACCTGGGATGTGCCAGTACCCGGGGATGTGCCGGTACCCGGGGATGTGCCGGTACCCGGGGATGTGCCGGTGCCCGGGGGGGGATGTGCCGGTGCCCGGGGATGTGCCGGTGTCCCGGGATGTGCCGGTGCCCGGGGGGGATGTGCCGGTGCCCGGGGGGGATGTGCCGGTGCCGGGGATGTGCCGGTGCCCGGGGATGTGCCGGTGTCCCGGGATGTGCCGGTACCCGGGGATGTGCCGGTGCCCGAGGGGGATGTGCCGGTACCCGGGGATGTGCCGGTGCCCGAGGGGGATGTGCCGGTGCCCGGGGATGTGCCGGTACCCGGGGGATGTGCCGGTACCCGGGGATGTGCCGGTGCCCGAGGGGGATGTGCCGGTACCCGGGGATGTGCCGGTGCCCGAGGGGGATGTGCCGGTGCCCGGGGATGTGCCGGTACCCGGGGGATGTGCCGGTACCCGGGGATGTGCCGGTGCCCGAGGGGGATGTGCCGGTACCCGGGGATGTGCCGGTGCCCGGGGGGGATGTGCCGGTACCCGGGGATGTGCCGGTGCCCGGGGGGGATGTGCCGGTGCCCGGGGATGTGCCGGTGTCCCGGGATGTGCCGGTGTCCCGGGATGTGCCGGTACGCGGGGGATGTGCCGGTGCCCGGGGATGTGCCGGTGTCCCGGGATGTGCCGGTACCCGGGATGTGCCGGTACGCGGGGGATGTGCCGGTGCCGGGGGATGTTCCCGGGTGCGGGGCTCCGGTCTCCGGGCGGGCACGCGCTCTCCCGGTGCGGCGCGCGGCGCGGCGCGGCGCGGGGCGGGGGCGGGGCGGGGCGAGGGGCGGGCGGCGCGCGCGGCGCGGGAGCGGGGCGGACGGACGGACGGACAGAAGGACGGGCGGGCGCAGACGGCGGCGCGCGCGGGAGGGAGCGGGCGCGGGGCCGCCTTTTCGGCCGCGGCGAGCAGCGCGGGCGCGGGGCCGGCACAAGGTGACGGGGCCGGGCGGCCTCCCCTTCCCCTTCCCCCGTCCCGCGCCCCGGCGGCAGCCCCCGGCCCGGCCCGGCCCGGCCCGCGGAGGGTAACCCGTGCCGTTCTCCTCTCGCCCAGATGCCGGCGGCGGCGGCGGCAGCCCTGCTGAGCCTGTGCGCGGCAGCCTGGTGCAGCCCGGCGGCGGCGGCGGCCGGGGGCAGACCGGACAGCGGCAATTTTCTGGACGATAAACAATGGCTCACCACCATCTCTCAGTACGACAAGGAGGTCGGGCAGTGGAACAAATTCCGAGACGTAAGTTCAGCCCTGCCGGCCGCGCCCAGCCCGTTCCGTTCCTGCGGGGTGCAGGGCATCCCCTGGGAGCGGGGCTGGGGTACAGCCTCAACTTTCCCCTTCTCCCCGAATTGTAATTCTGAATGAACTGCCTGCGGCCCCTGGGCAGGAGGAGGGTCCGGCGGGCAGGTCCCGGTGCGGAGCCGGGGCGGGGCGGGGCGGGCAGAGCCCCGGGCCCTGAGGGGCGCCCGGCGGAACGGGCCCGCCAGCGCCTCCCGCCCTGGGGGCCTGAGGGAGCCGCGGGTGGCCTCCCTCCCTCCCTGCCTGCCCCCTTTCCCGCCCCGCTGAGGGAAGGGGTGCGGAGCGGCCGGGGCTGGGCCGGGACAGAGCCGGGACAGAGCCCCGTCCCTCACCGGGCAGCGGGCGGCATCGCCGAGCCCTGTCAGAGGAGCCGGGAGGAGGGCGGGGAGAGCGGGCTGCGGTGTCTGTCAGGGCTGTGGTGTCAGGGCCAGGGCTGCGGTGTCAGGGGTGCTCGGAGCCCGTGCCCGGCAGCCCCAGGCTGACCCGGATCTCCCCGGTTACGAAACCTGCCGCTGTGAGGTGTCTCTGTCCCCTGCGCGCCTCGCTCGGGCTCCGTTTGCTGCAACTTGAGTGAAACGCAACCTGCTTTTAAAAGCCGTTCGCATTTCTTTCATTGGGAAAGATTTTCTTCCATCATCCAGTGTCCTGCGTCCCTTTAAAAAACCCGAATTCCAACCGTGCAAAATAATTTTCTGCTTTCTCTACTGTTTAACCCATTGGGTTTCTTTGATTTGGTGTAAAATATCGATTTGGTTTGCAACTTAAGAGGCAACAGGTTTCTTCTTGTTCTGTAACCCGCTGGTGACTGCGGTTTGCTGTAGCAAACTGAAGTAAATGTCTCCAAGAAGTCTCTTATTTTTCTGAGACCTGGAGTGTCGTGTGATGCATGTATTTTCTAGCTTCATGTCCGTGTTGCATGTGGGATGCAGACTTGGCTATTTATCTTAAACAACTAGGAAAGAACTGCTAGAGTTGTGGGAGAAGTTATTTTCCCCAGTAGTTTCTATTAAACAGCATAATTTTGATGTTGGAGAGTGCTTCCAGTCAATAGTGATACTTTTGTTTGCATTGAATATTTAAAAAAAAAAGCTTAGGTTCATGTGAAAAATACCTGTTCAGTATGCTGTGCATTGGGACCTGTGATTTTGGAAAAAAAAAAAAAACCCAAGCTAAAATTTGGTGCTGTAGAAATGTTCGAGGATTAAAGGCTGCTGCTAGAAAACTCCAAAATCCGCACATCAGTTATGTTTTGTAATTGGGCAAAGTCATTTATGTAAGGACTAACCTGCAAGGCTGAGGAAGCTAAGTGCTCTCTAATGCTTGTCTCCTGGGTGCCCACTGACATGTACTGTAATATTGGATATTAGCCAGATAATTTATTCTGTGACAAGTAGGTGTCCCCAAGGGTTTTAAGAGTGACTGCTTTGAGGAAGTACTGCATACTGATTCTTCTGATGCAATTTGCAAATATGCTGCCTTATTTTTACACTGTGTAAGTTTTATAAGGCTGGTGCTTCAGTGAGGAGTATGCTTTCATTTCTTGTCCAGAATGATTATGTCCTATTGATTGGTACCCAATCTGAAATATTTATTTAATTTTACAAGGCTCTCCCTTTAAAGCATGGGTAGTTTTCAGTAATTCATAACATATAACTGTAAACAACCCCCCCAATTTATGTTAATCTACCCGTACGAGAATTCATTAGAAAAATATCTTGTAAGAACACTTATCAATTATTATACTTAAATATAACATGGTGAAGAAGACTTACCATTCTGCGTTTTTGTATAATTAGTAAATTTACTTGTGTGACTGTAATTTGTTGGTTTTGAAATTGTAATTAGCAATGTGATTAGTGATTCATATGTGGCCTCCTCTTAAGGAACAGGACGGCAGCATTCCAAACGTATGTAGGGTTAACTGTCTTGCAGAGTTAAAATCAAGGTATGCAAGGCCTGTGTTTATAATTTTATTCTCTGGTAAGAGTAGGATATTTTTTGCAGGCTTTAAATACCCTACAGATGTAACGGTTAGATGGAATTCTGGTGTGAAAAAAAGTATTTAAAGGCTTAACTTAAGACTTAACTGACAGGACTGATTAATGTGTAAGATAATGACCCTGACTTCTGGCTCATTGGCTCAGTTTCTTAAGAGTTTTAGATCACAGTGAGAAAGAGGGCAGTCTTTCAGAAAGGGAGACCTTACCGAGCCTGATAAACCAGGATACGATATTTTCATTATACAAAATCAAAACCCAAACCCAGCTCTCTTAGCATCCTCTAAAATGTCAGTTTTGTCAGTAAGTTTGTTATTAATGTGAGATTATTAGCTAAAATCTTTTCAGTACTTTGTATAGGCAGAACTATAACTGGCTCTTCAATTCTTTTGAAAGGTCTTGATCATTCTGACAAATCTGTTGAAAATACTAATGTACAATAGGTCTGGGCAAGAACAACATGTAACAGTCTGTAACATGTAATAGGTCTGGGCAAGAACATGTAACAGTGGGAAACTAGATGTGTGTTAGGGGCCACCTGCCTTCCCACTTCTTACTGTGCAAAAATTGCGAATGGTCTTATTTTTAAATGGGGGATTTTCCATCTTAAGGATGGGAGAGATACCAGATATCAACTCCCTTAAGTTCTATGGGCAAGTCAAACATTTTGGGTTCTATATGAGGGTATGTTTATTTTTTGCCTGAAGTGTGAGGGAGGAAGAGTTTTTGACCCTGTCTTAGTGCTGCTGGAGTCCAGTTGCTGAGTAGCTGCAAGTTTCCACTAAAATAAGTCTCAGGGTTGATGTAAAAAAACAAAAACAACAAAAAAAAAAAACCACCTTTATTAAGGTTTTCCAAGCTTTCCTGGTTAGGCTGCTTCAGTAGCCAGTGGTGTCATGATGCTAGGACGTTCCAGCCCATGGGAATGTATCCTCTCTTTATTTCAGGCTTGGGAACTGAGATTTTTCAGTAGCTTCTGTTAGGGGTATCTTCTTCATTCATATTTTGTGATGTTGATAATGCTTTGTGGTTATGGTTTTATCTATGATGATAGCACTAGATATTTTATAAATATACATACATACACTGCAGTTTGTCTGAAATAAAGATTATTCTTTTTGAAAAATGTGATCAAGAAATGGTGTTACATTTATACTCTCCTGCTTTGAACATCCTAAATCTTACCTAGCAAACCTTCATTACTCATAATGCTGTAAGTCTGTGGAGAAAAAGAGAGTATTGGAATATAGGAATTACTTTTCTCTTTCTGATTACTTTCCAAATAGTGGTGGTTTTTTAATCCTAGAGCAAAACACAGTGACTTCATAATTTAAAATAATCTTGTCTTTTTATATTATCTTTGCAGTCAATGGGACAAAATTGCATACAACCATAGTTGTCCTATTGCTATCTGAAAAACTTTCAGACTTTCAGAAATTTTAATTTCTTTAAAATACAATGAAGGAAGATTCTATAGAGTAACTCATTTTAGTAATTGATATTTGTAAAGTGTCTTGTGCATTTGTGTTCTTTAAAAAGACTGTATTTTAAATGGTAAATTTTAATTGCTGCTGGAAGAAAGATTTTTGGGTTCTAACTTGCTTGTTAGTGATATATACTTTTTTTTTTCAGAGATCATAATTTAAGTGATTGCTATATATTGAAATTTAAGTTGATAAATGGACTCCACAACTAAACTGTGTTATAGTATTGCTGTGAAATAGTAGGGTTGGTTATCATTGTAACCAGCTGCATCATACTGCAGTGTTAACTGTCATCCCACCATGTTAATACAGTTACCAAGGATAAGGAAGGTAGAAGAAAATTGAACAGATCATAAAACCAAGTTTGCACTGAAGTACTCCTTTTTACTCTGCTTTGCTATGGGGTGTTCTCCCACTGACCATCAAATGTAATGCCTTCTACAAGATGTGGCAGGCTTGGGTGGCTTGCATTGGCTTTCCAGGGGAGTATTTAAAGAGTGTGTTTTTTCAACATTAGTGAAAATTAAACCTCTGTGTTTGGAAAGGAGATAAATTGGATATTAGGTCTCCATATCAATTCAGTAATAGCCAGCATTAATTATTCCCTTGTCTGTTTTGGAGGTTTAAGTTTTCTCAAAAACAAACAGTGCCCCTCAGTTAAGCTCCATGCCAGCTGTGCGTTACTGAGCAGGACATCTCTGTCCACCTGAGGATCACAAATACTTCTTTGTACAACTGAGCAAGCCAAGGCCTTTTGAAGGGGGAATTCATCACAAGTTCTTTGCACTTCATTGTGGGATTACCTTGTAAGGATTCAGAAGGTTTTCATGCTTCCAGAGTGGAGGGCCAGTACCTTTACATGAGGAGGAGGACTTCTGTTCTACATGACTTTTGCAGTGGGCAAGAAACCCTCCTAATTTATGGAGGATCCTAAATGTGGTTTAGGGGAACTCAGCATTTAGGATAGGATAGTGCAGCACTCGTCATTGTCTTTTCTCTAACTCATATTAACTCCTTAGCTGTGAAAAAAGGTTTAGTGGCCTTATTTCTCCAGTACTTCTTATGGTTCAGGGTAAAAAAAACCTTATTATTTGGTACAGCAGCTCATTTATGACATAAATATGTCCTGATCATGACATCAGGAGAAAATGGAATTGCAAAACATGAAAAATGAGCTGCTTCTTCATTATGTTGCCTTAAGCCTAAATTAAACCAGGATCTTGTAATAACATAAAGTTACTTTGGTAAATAGGGCTTTGAATTTTTTCCATGTGTCAGTCTGTTAGCTGAAACTTACAGGAACTTCTTAAGCAGTATCAGTCACTTTTTTCCATTACTTGCTTTGTATGATCTGAGTTTTGTTAATATGGTGAAGGAGGAAAAGTTTTGAAGTCTGGGAGGTCTGACAGAAAGCATAAGTATTTAGTACCTTCACCTCTAATTGCTGCCTTTGCAACTGAACTAATAAGGACCTGAATACTCTTTTTAAAACTATAAAATATGGGGAAGTGTTAGGAATTTGTATTAATTTTAATTAATTAAGGAAATTTAAGCAACTGTTGAATTGTTCATAAATTCTAAATTGAATTAACAAATTATAATGGGAAAGAGTAATGGAAATCTTAATTTTTCCTTTCTTCTGTACTGTAGACAAAGGCTTCTAATTTTTATATGTGCTTTTAATTCATTGTTAACTATGGATTCCTTTTGTCTTTCTCATGATTACATTTCCTATGGTCTGTTTTTGCTGCCTGTTTCTAGTGCCAAATGCTTTTTTGTCTGAAAAGGCAGAGTCTACTAATCTCAAACTATTGTTAACACTGAACTCTTAAATGTCTCTTGGAAGGCATTAACTTGAAAGCTCTTTATATAGCTAGCCTTTAAAAGTTAAGTAAATGGTAATGTGCTTTTCCTTAGATTGCCCTCATAATCTAAAGTAAAGCTGATAACATTGTTTCATCTTATCTTTATCTCCTTTCTCTGAAGAATAATCTTTATTTTATATGCTGTAGGTTATTTAGTGGCTATGGATACCCAGTCTTCTCTTGTCTTTCCATTAAATCTTATTGGAATTGACTCTAGCCATCTGTGCTTATTATAGTGTAGTATAAATAGCTTTGTAATACACAAATAGATGGCAACAGTAACAGAAACTGCATAGGCTATCTTGGCTTTACCATCAGTAGGGAAAGATGCCTAAGAGGTTTTGTAAGGGGTGGCAGAATGTAGAAAACAGTGGATTGAGCAGAATTAGAATATTTTTAGACTGACGCCATTTCCTCTTTTTTCCTATCTCCTCTTTCTGTTAATTCATAATAATTGAAGTATTTGATGTAACTATCTGCAGAAAAGAGAAATACTATCTTGGATCAGTATGTTTGCAAGTTCTGGGCAGTTTCTGAGTGTGACTCCTTGGGCTGAGTTGAAGCAGTCGTGTATTGTTTCCATGTCATGTCTGTGTCGTTGTGACTCCTGGTGTGTCTGTGTTGTCTCTGCATCCCCCCCTTCCACACAAGATATGACCAAAGAAATAAAAAAGTCTTTCACCAGCTGGTTATTTTTTTGGGAACCTAGCTTTAGAGCAACTCCGATGTATTCAAGCATAAGGCAGCTTTTATTCCAACCAAGGTATTTCTATCACTTTTCTATCAGTATGGAAAAACTACTTTAGTAAAATAGCTGTAGTTTTGTTTCGTGTCAATGTTTCTAATGTAGACCTTTTTAGAATTTTTGATATTGATTTTGGAATGGTGTTTCTCCTATTGTTGTTTGTTGCTTGTTGTTTTTCTGTTATCCTGTTTGTCTAAACTTGACATATTTAATGTCTTAGTAACCACAGAGTGTTTCTTTTTTCTGCATCTCTAAGTCCCACTTTGCTTAATGCTAAAAATCTTGCCTGTTTGCTTTGGAATCAAATACTATGTAGGCAGAGTTAGTAAATGCCATCATAGGAGATTGTATTTAAAGCTTCTGTGATTTTCATATTTCTTGAAATTTGATCTCTGAAAGAGAAAAGTTAGTGGCTAGTTATATCAGTGATCAGAGCTTCACTGGGAATTCTAACCTAATTTGAACAATCTTTAGGTATTTGTGAGATTTTTTTTAATGGTTTTTCACTTCTACTTTCCCATTTCACACTGATAAATGGCAGTAGGGAAAATGATGTAGGAATTGTTGATGTATTTTAAAAAGATGTTGCAGGTTAGGGTAGCAACCTTGCACAGGACACCAGGAGAGATAGAATGAAATTATAACCCATATTATAGACAAAGCTTTCACATTACAATGAAGATGTGATTTCACTGATCTGTTACTATCTTTGCAAGTGGCTACTTTAACAGAACACAATAAGAGAATAGGTTTAAAAGATTGAAATCATTCAAACTTTTTGGTATTTTACCCCTTCCAGAAAGTATTATCTTAATAAATTGCTATTATGGACTATACAGTGCTTGACATTTTGCTGCAGAAAATTCTTATGAACTAATTTTTTATTTTCTCATGTGATACATGATCATTGACTCAGAAGAGACTGTCACTTTGCAGCTTGTTCATTATCTCTCTAAAAGTCTGCAAGTCATCAAACAATTTTATGTAGTCCACTTACACTGGGGTCTACGTGCAG
The DNA here is from genome assembly GCF_965231275.1 of Zosterops lateralis. Taxonomy (NCBI): domain Eukaryota; kingdom Metazoa; phylum Chordata; class Aves; order Passeriformes; family Zosteropidae; genus Zosterops; species Zosterops lateralis. The sequence continues at coordinate 39,247,453 of NC_139766.1, forward strand.
CTGAAAACAAACTCCTTTGACATTTTTGAGCTTGCTCTTGATGATGAAATTCATTTCAGTTGTTAAATCTTGGTAGCATAGCAGTGAGATGTACAGAACTTAACTCCTTCTTACATGACAATGCAAGTGAAAAATGATCTGTGCTGTACCAGGTATTCATTAAAAGAGGGAAGTTATTAATATGAAGAGTGTGGGAATCTATATTTAATGATGCATATGTGTTTGAGGATTTGGCAGGGCTTGTGTTGGTGACTGGGACATCACTTTAGGAGAAAACCCAAGCATTGATCCTTAGAAGTGAAAACGATTGGTAGGTAAAGGAGCAATGACAGGAATCCCTTGTAGAGAGTGGTTAACCACTTTTGTCAATATAGAAAGTCCACTTCAAGCTCTGAGAACTCTGTATTCATAAAGTTTAGGACCAGAGTAGACCATTGGATTTGACAATGTGCTTGCCTGTATATAGTGGCTGGTTTACTTTTATCCTGACAGATTATATTACACTCAAAAATTCTACTTTGGCAAAAGCATTTCAGGTTTCAGGAACCTTTGTGTGCTACTGGCAGAGATTAAGGTTTGCTCTCTAAGGCCTGCACTTTGAGGGAATTAATTATCAGAAATAATCCCAGATGATCTATGCAACAGATTTATGCTGTTTTGCAGAAGAATAAGGAAGAATACCATTTAAATTCATAATGGTCTGATCTGGAAGTGTTTCCTTCTTTGGCCCAAATATGAAATGACTGGAATAGTGCTTGATTTTTCTTATGCTAATTTTCTATTTAAAAGGATTTCTGTTCTACTATCTTCATAGAATTTTCTTGTGTTTGTTGTCAATAAAAGCCAGTTGCTTTTATGTGAAAAATCACAATTGATGTTAGAATGCAAGCTAATTCAAATCTTAAGGAAGATAGAGAAAAGGTTTCCCAAGTTTCATTAAGATAACCACCAAGATATATACTTGTTGTTTTAATCTGGTGTTCAAGTCTTTAAGCATACTAAGAAATAGGTAGGCAGTCTTGTTTCCAAGGAACATCCAGGAACAAACCCCATGATTGTGAACAGCTCCTTCTTTACAAAGGCAGCAAAGGGCTGTCAGATTGCTGACTGTGTTGCAAATAGTGCACAATATTTCATATGTGAGCTGGATTAAAGCACACTAAGTGCATAACTATTTTTCTTACTCAATGTAGGATTTCTCTCCTAAACTGTTAAACTGTTGAATTTTTCATACCTGTACATATTTTTGCAGGTGTATATATTTAATTTTAGTCCGGACTTCTTGGTAGGCACTTACAAGATCCTGTTTTGATGAACTCTGGTACTTGGGGCATGAGTGGACAGAATTTCTTCACACTATTAAGAAAAAGACTCAATTATGTTAGAAAAAGAGGTAGTTGGTTTCACCTGTGATGTCCACTGATATTCATGGGCTCCTCAAAAGAAAATATTCTCTCAAAGCATGCAGGGATATGTGCCCAAAACTGCCTTGCTGTTACTGTAAGTAACATCTTAGCCAAGTTAAGTGTAACATGATTATGAATCATGAGATTTCTCCCTGAGATCTGCGGCTGTGGTCTCATAAAGATGAAGAGTTAGGGATATGCAGAAGTAGAATTAACTATGTAGATTTCTACTGCAGAGTGAATGATACAGACATATAAAACCTCAAAACATTTCAATCTTCTTCACTAGAACTGAATGTGGATTTATAAACTGGGTTCTACACAGTGGTAGAACTGTGATTTAGACAAAAGCTACCATACCCTTCTGTCTTTGCATGCTTTTTACGTATGCTGAATGTTTCCAATTCCTCCCCCCCACCTTTTTTTTTTCCATTCTTAGGTAAAAATAATAGTTTCTTAGGGCATATGAAATTATTAGTTTTTTCCTCCAAGTTTTCTAGATTTGGATTGTAGCACAGTTTCTGTAATTTGAAGACATTTTTGAGTAACATGACTCATTGGGACACAAAAGCATTTTTCTCCCACAAGGTTCTAAAGTACTAGTATTAGAGAGTATTTGATATCCAGCACATGGAACAATTGAGCTGTGTTGGCTTATTTTTTTTTCTAAATAATTAGTGGATGGGGCCACGTGTATGTGAGGCCACGCACATGCTTATGCTGGCTGGTAGTACCTCAGGTGAATAAAAATGTAAAGTGATTTTACACTGTCTACCCCTCATTTTACACCCTCTACCCCTCATTCTGAGTAGCAAAATGCTTCACAGAATTTTACAAGTATTTTATAAGTCCAGCCTCACCGTGTCTGCAGTTCTGTCTTACCATTTGATATCCCATTGATTGCAGATCATTTTTGGATATATACCGAAGGTGACACGGGTTTAACAATGTTTGTGGTGTGCAGACTGAAATAATAATTCTGAATTCATATCTCAGATTTGTGAGGCAGTTATCTGCAATAGTTTCAGCTCACTGACTGGAAAAGCTACATCTTTTTTTACATTCCTATAAATATCATGTAAGATCAAAGCAAGTATTGCTACAAACATGTAGAGACTGTAAAGAAAATGTTTGTTTGGACTCCAGCTTCTCCAAGAAAGGTGGAAGAAGCTATAAAAATAATACTTAAAGAAAATGTGAGAAATTATTCTGTGAAGCAAAGCTGATGTTTGATTCTAACAGTGCTTTTCTGGTTGTAAAATGTGATAGCATCTTACATAGTTTCGTAATATAAAAGATATTTCTTGTCAAACAGATACTCCTTTAGCTGGAAAGTGAGGGGGTCTTTGGGGTTTTTTTTTACGATTGGACCATGGCTTTCCAGCCCAGTTTGAGTGTAGTTGGACCATTCAACAGCATGAATGTTAGGAAATCTTTTCCCTGAAATACTGTAAACTGCTGTCAAACGTTATTAATAATAAGTTAATCTGGTTAGTAATATACATTTAGTGCTGCTGTTTCTACAGGTATCTATGCTTTTTATTCTAATGCAAATGAAGGTAGTAATTTGTACATGCTTAATTCCCACATACACAGATCCTACTCTTACTAAGTTATAGCAGAAAGATGCTTTTTAATTACCAAAAAAGTACTAGCTGAAGCTAAAATTTCTATAGCTGTAAAGTTTTTCGCAGTATTTATACAACTAAGTTAAAATATGTCAATGTACGTCATTCATTTATAATAAAACAAATTTAAGTTTGAAAATGAAGTAGGTGTATTTTCAGATTTGACAAATGAATTTTTCAGTTGTTTTAACTTGGGTAGCTGTAGCCAAACAGCTTGCTCATTAGACCAAAAAACCTGCCAAGAGTAATCAAGCGTAGGGATGAAACAAAAGACATTGTGATGTATTATTTTATGTCTTGTGTTGATCAAGAGAAGTGGTTAATTGAAGGAAAAATAAGGGTAAAAAAGAAAATAGTCTTCATAATGCTGAGAATTAATTATTATTTCAAAGTGATGTGTAGTCAGCCAACCCTGTAATGTCTGAATTGTTAAAGGAAGTTGTTCAAATAGTGCATTTCTAATGAGTTTTTCAGGAAGTGAAACATACCTGCTTGAAGATTTTGGATTGTTTTCTTTTCTCCATTTTATCAAATCTTCACTGTGGGTTTCTCAGAATCCCAGAATGTGTAGGTTGGAAGAGACCTTCAGGATTGTCGCGTCCCACACCCTACCTCAACTAAACCATGGCCCCAAGTGCCACATCTAATCTTGTTTTAAACACATCCAGGGATGGTGACTCTACCACCCACCTCCCTGGGCAGACCATTCCAGTACTTCATCCCCCTTTCCATGAAAAACTTTTTCCTGATATCTAACCTATATTTCCCTTGGCACAGCTTGAGGCTGTGTCCTCTCGTTCTGTCAGTGCTGTCTGGAGAGACCAGCCCCCAGCTGACCTTTCAGGAGGCTGTAGAGAGTGATAAGGTCACCTCTGAGCCTCCTTTTCTCCAGGCTTCTCTGGGATGATGTTGCGTTAGTCTGGATCTGAACCTGGTCTGCAGGGAGTCTTGTCTAATCGAGGTCACCGGGGATATGTTCACTGATGTTTGTGAGAGGTGGAATTATGCCAGTCTGCTTCTCTTAAATCATTATTTGACCATTAAGTCTACAAAACAGACTTCTAGATATTTTGCATCTTTGAAAAATTGAAAGAGTGCAAACTTGAACTGGAGAACAAACTAAATCATCCATCCAATAGCTCCTTTTTGTTATTAAAACCTCTCTAGTGATCTAAAGTAGTGTAAATACCAAAATTATTGTGTGTTTTTTTTTATTTTATTTTATTTTTCTTTTCACCTTATTAGGTATAAGAGAATTACAAGTTTGTTGCCGCTTATGTAGTACAATGACAGCATTGGTTTTTTATTTTGTTAACTTATTATATTTGAGTGGGGGTTTTATTTTCCTTTCAAATAAATTATTTTCCTGAATAAGTTGTTATTCTGCAGCTCTTCCCCCCTGCTTCCCCTCTTCAACCATTTTCGAGGTGTGGGTAAAAAACAATCTTTCAGTTTCACTGACGTGAATCAAAGTATTTCATTTTGGCTAATTCATCTTCAAGGATTTCCTGTTGTGTATTTAAAGTCAGTGTCTGATTCATTTGCTGCATTGCTTGGTGGAGTTGTAGGTAGGTGCATCTGTGCTGCCTTTATGTGCCCTGCTCCTACAGTGAATTGCAAATTGTATGATCATTCTGCTTTCCCCTTTTGCTGACTCACATGTTGAACTGTGCAAAACAGTGCAGAAAGTCAAGGAAATTGGAGGGTGACAATTACGAAGTAGAAATAAATAAAGTCAGAGAAGCATTAAAAAACATGCACAGTGCATAGCATGACAATATTTCTGAGGCAAGATTTTCATCCTGTATCAGAAAAGCCATTTATATTGATAATAATAGTGTTAAAAACTAAAGCTGAGTAACCTATTTTGTCAGAGGTATTAAAGAATCTGTTGCACAGCTTAATTCTGTGGGAAATCACAGAGCTGATGGCAAAACAAAGTACTGGGATGGATTTACACAGTAGTTGTTTCTTTCATCTGTTGCTAGAGTAGATTGATCATCTGGCATTGGTAGTTCTTAGGTGTCCCAAGTACGATACAAATCTGTAGGCAGAGCAAGTCAAAAACAGGTTTAGATAAGATATACCATTGTATAATTATAACTACGTTTTTTGAAGTCTGTATTTAATCTCTGAAGTCTGTGTTTAATCTCTATGGTATATCCTGTTATTTTGGTAATTTTAAGTGGAGTTCTGTTATACCTGTCTCAGATTTATTTTCTTAAGAAGTTACTTAATAATTTGGTGTTTCTGACATTTGTATTTTTCCTCATCTTTATTCAGAAATCTGCTAAGGTATTTGTTATTTCTCTCCTTGAATAGACAACATGATGGGTTGTTCATGTTTAAATATTTTCACTAAAATCAAAATATTTTATGTCACTTTCCTTTTATGATGTTCACCAGAAAATTAGAAATGAGGCTAGGATGAAATGAAAGTCAAAATTTTATTCCTGTTATATCAGCTGTAGAGATTTGCAAGTACCTTCTGCATGTGGATATTTCTTTGACACTGGTCACGGTGATAAATATCCCTTTGTACTCAACCTTTACACCAGGTTCACGTCCCTGGTCAATCCCATAAACATCTCAAGTGTTGCTTGGAGTCACCAGGCAAGAACCAGGGATTTTATGCCTTTTTTACACTGGTTTATTTTTATGTATTTGATATGACAGAACTGGACAAATGAGTGAAGAAAGAACTTCTTCCTTTTTCAACTGGATCTAAATCAAGATCACCTGTTTTAAACATTTAAATGAGACTATAAACTCTGAAACTGAAGGCCAACAGCACCAGACATCCTTGGGGGCTAGAGTTAGTGAGCACATAAACTTTCCACCCTCCCTGAACCTAGATTAGTAGACAGCTGGCCAGTGCAGTTGCCTTGTGTCAGAAATAGAACATCTTATCTAAAAAATTTGAGTATCAATTCAGATCAGAATTCCAGATCTTATCACTTAAGTAATGAATTTAGAAGAATTTTTCTCATTCTGCTTTTGTCCTCTCTGACAAGTAGACTGTGTGAGGCTGGAAGTCTTCCTGCTTTCCCCCTGCAACTTTAAGTTTCTTAAAGAAGGATTTGAGTGAATAGTGTGTTTGCTGAAGTTAAATGTCTATAACAAGAATCTGTTTTATTTGTGTGTATTCTGTGAAATTTGACTGTGACTCTTAGATAATGCCTTACAGCTTTTCAAAATACAGGTACTTTCATATTTTTGTCATTTGGTGGGACTTTTTTTGGTTTTATTTTTCATTTAGAAGGAATTATGTACCTAATTTTTGTTATAAACCAGGGCAGTTTGGCACAGAAAAATAGGGGATTAAAAGGAGGTTAAGGGCTTCACTCCAACAGTGTAGAATTAGTTAAGGACTTGGTACTGTTATTTAGCTGCATATTGCTGTTCTGAGCGACTTTTGGCTTGAGGTGTGAGGAGCAGGTATTTGTAATGACTGGCTGCCAAGTAGATTTGTATGACAGGGAAGAATCCTGAAATCTTTAAACGCTATGTATTAGCTTTCTGAGAAAAGTTTGAGGAGAATATGTGAAGTCTTATGAAACAGCAGAATACTTAAACGTTTTTTAAATATGAAATAGTATTGCACTACCCCAATAACTTCTGCTTTGAAGTTAAAAAATAACACAAATATGCAATAATTATTTCATATTGTCCTTTGATTTACTGTTCCTCACCTAGTTCATTGTCATTGCTCAATTTATGTTGTTTTCTCTCTATTTAGTTTCTTGCACACAGCAATTAAATTAGCATTACTGGGAGTAAGCTTAAGAGCAGTTTAGAGGGTTTCAAAAGAAAAATTGCTGGTTTATGATCACATGAGTATTGTCTCAGGATTTCTTCTGAGAATGGAACAGCACAATTTGTGAGCAAATACTCATCCAAAGGCGTTTAAGTACCCAGAGTTTTTACCTCATGGATGTCTAGTTGTCCCCTATGGGCAGCCTATTGTAGGTGCTTGTTTGGAGAAGTGGAATTTATCTGATTCTTTTACTACATCAGATTCCTAATTAATTTCTAGGAGTCTGTATTTTACTACACTAAAAATAGCTTGCTTATTTCCTTAAATCACTTCATAACATGATGAAAATGACTGAGTGCCAAGTCTTAATTTTCACAACAGCCATTAATGTTTGAACATGTTAAGTGCATCCTTTATCACTGATGAAATGGTCAGTTATAGTGATTTGTTAATACAGCATTTAACTATAAAGATTCAGCTTTAGTCCCGTACTATTGACCAATACTTGGATAGGTTGATGTCAGTCTTAGAGGGGATCTGATGCTGGATTTCTCAGCTGAATCAAACTGACAGTGTAGTCATCCTAGTTAATCACTATGGGGACTGATTTCTGCAGACTGAATTTGAATTTCTCACATTTTGGGTGCTCTGTGTTCTGTCCAGCGAAGAGTTTAGGCCTGTGGCTGATGTAAACCTGTGAATAAGCTTCCTGTGAAATCACTTGTGATTCTATTAAATAAGATTATTCATTAAGATCATTACTATCTGCTCAGTTTCCTTTTTTGCTGTTGATTCCAATAGTGTGGGGTTGTTTTTTAATAGATGGAGTGGTTGAATTTTGGCATGGGTAATGCCTTACTGGTGGGTTTGATACAACAGTATTGCTTGGACGTTTTAGAAAGTTAAGCTCTGCTACTTTGGAAAGATTAATTGTAGCACCAGTTACTTTGAGAGACTAATTCACATTTCATATGCACACAAAAAAAGGAAATACGATAAACTGTCAAACTACTGTAATGTCTGAAATTATTTCATTCTTTTTTAAGAAAATGCTAAAACCTCTGAAGCTTGCAACCTTCTTTTAAATTAAATTTCTCATGGCTAATGTAGTATAAGTATCCAAAGCATAGAATTTGTGGGGGCATCTGCTGTGCAGGAGGAAATAATGTTAGTGCCAATAAATATCAGATCAGGTGTGTAAAAACATGTAGCTCAATTTCTAGATTGTTATTTGCAGGTATAACTATGCTGAGAAAACACTATCCTTTTCAATATTGAAAAATTTCTTCAAGAGGAATATACATCAAGAAACCCGAAATCTTTTCAGTAGTTAATATAATTTATCTTCTTTGGACATGTTTAAAAATTTTATGTTAAACATTAAAGCTAAAAGTAAGATTGTGTATGAATTTAAGATCATATTTATTTTCTGCAGCTTCATCTACGTATCCCATCTTTTTAGTGTATTCTTCTATGCCTAAAAATTCTGTATTTCCTATATTTCTGGACACCAGTCACTCACCCCTTCCTGTGACGTAGCTCTTTTAAAGTTAAACATTTCCGTAATACACAAACCAATAGTTTATTTTGAACACTGGCTTACAGTGTAGAAACTTGCCTTGTTTGTAAACTTGTTCCTCTGCAGATGTGTTTTTGTTGGAGATCTTTCATGATAACTTGCTGAAAAAGAAGCAATAACTAATCAAGAACAGCAGAAATGAAGAGCATGACCTCAATTTTTTACATCCTAGGGGAGAACTTACTATATGAAATCTAACTTGAATGTCATGAACTCTGGGCTAGGTGTCTTTTAGCAGCCAACTCCTGTAGTTTATGTGCTTGCATTCAGCTAGAGTTGCTACTGTGAAAATACTATTCCAAAACAGATTTGTATGTTTTTTGAATACCTTGGGAAAATTTTGTGTTGATAAGAAATTGTTTCAGGTTCTGTAGGGTTATTGCTGAATTCAGCAGAAGATGAAAGTAGCTTTTATATTGAACATGTGTAGAAAGTACTCGGTTTCTAGATGGAAAATAGCCTTATACAGTGGGATTTCTGTATATTTTTCTTATAAAATATGGTCTTTTTGATGTAAAATTAAATATTTTCAGGAGATCTGATGATTTTTGCTAAAATGTTTGAAACTGTAAACAGTCAATTTGTCTTAATGAAGACTTTTTTTGTAGGAAGTGAAGTTAGAGAAACGTGGTGTGGAAAGTTGCATGCTTATGGACTTGTGGTATTAACTGTTACATGGCGCTGTCTGGGAGGAAAAAAAATCAGAAATACTGTTTAAATGTGAAATGTTCTCATGGGTTGTAGTGAAGTCAAGGTAGGACTCTGACCTAAGAACAAAAATTGTGTACTCCATCAGGCAACTGAAAAAACTCCCTCTAAAATACCTGATGAAAATTAAATCTGTGGCGTATTGCTATGTATGAGTGCTGTTAAACACCTCCAGTTCTTACAGTTATTTCACAATATTACAATTTATTTGTGATTACTGTGTTTCTTGGTAGTTTCTGTCAGTACCTTGCTGCCCCATATCACTGATTTGGAATGAAAACGTGATACTGCAATGTGGTTTCACAACAGGCATCCTATTTCTTGATGGATTCTGGTGGTTGATTATATGTAGAGATATACGTGATTCTTAGCTTGTATTTTAAAAATACCCAAATGAACCCAAATGACTGAGCAGCCAAAGAAGAAGCTACTTGCTGCATATAATTAAGTTTTCTTGTTATTAAGTTAGCATTTGGATTTGGTGGCTTGGTGAATAATTCTTTAACATACATAGTCTATTTAAAGGGACAAATTAGATATGCTTAATATTTTCTTTCTGGTTTTAAGGAGTAATTCCATATACTTTCCATCCTCATATATTTTCCTGTTTGTTTTTATTGGTCTACTACAGTGTGTTTCATATCTTTGTGTTCTTGTGTTTACTTTCTTGTTGCTTTATTAGATAACTAATGGAACAAAAGAAGCTGAGTGCTTCTCTAGGGGAAACAGGAAAATAAAATGTTGATATATATACAACAAGCACTAGAAGGATATTCTCACTGATGTGTATAGCAACGGTATGGCAATTTCTTCATAGCTGGATTTTAAAAGCCAAAGTTAGATGTTTCAGATTTATTGAGATGTTTCAGATTTATATTTAAACCAAACCAGCAGGGCAAATATATGGCTGTTTGCAGGAGGAGCAGGCTGGGTTTTTTGTGTGTGTGCATACATATGCACATGGTGGATTTTTTTGGTATAAAATTCCTTTTAATGTTAACTGTAGGTCTGAGACATTCATATTCTTTTTTTTTTTAGAGTCCAAGAAAAAAAGATGAGGCCGGATGCTCATTTTACATCTTCTGTAATTCTAATTACAGAGCTAAGTTTATGGAAAGGGTGATGTAGGTTCTTTTTATTGTATACCTTGCCATATATGATGTGGCAAAAGTTAAGTTTGTAGAAAAATTAAAAGCTTTTTTATTTGTTTTGTTGGGATTCTTTTTTCTCTTGCAGTCAAAAAATAAAAGTTTGCATTATTTTGCTTTGAAAGAACTCTTGCAAAAATATTGATTGTTAAGTTTGTAATGTATAATTAAACCTTTTGTCTCATATAGAAATACTTCATTTAAGTTGGGAATGTTAGGAAGACTTAAATCAGTTTGTGATAAATCAACAGCATATTATCCTTACTATGTCAATTATAGTGAGTAAAGAGAGAACTTTGGAATAACTTTTCTCACCAAATGAAAAAGGAAGATCTTACTATAAATCTTTATTATTTGTTTAAAAAAGTATTTGTTATCAGGGCATGTGTCACTCACGGGTATTAATTTTTACTGAGCACTTTTTCTATCAGTGATGGAAATACATCTTTGAGTTTCATGTTGAAGAGTTACAGGAACTGCTAATATTTTTCTGAAGTAAGAGTAATCTTGTGAATTGAGTCCTGATTACAGAATTGCTATCAACAACTGATACATGTATATGATGATTAATGTAAAATAAATAGTTATAGAGAGCAAATGCTTTAGCTCTTCCTTCTGGTCTCTCCCTGTGGAGAGACTAAACGTGAACTGCATGGCAAAATGCTCTCAAGGGATGGGTGTAATGAATGAAGCCATGGAAGTAACAGTAATATAGAAATAGCAGAGCTCTGGTGATGCAGGGCAATAAGCAAGTTTATCCTGTTTCTGAGCAATGCCTTAAGCAGAAGGATATGCTCACACTTTCAGTGATTTTGATATTTGAATTTGATGTGCAGAGGTGATTTGAATGGTACTTTGAACAAGATATGTAATTTTACACATTTTGTGTAAAAGTGCTTAAGTGCCTTTGTATGAAGTAGCTTAACATAAACCACATTTTTGCCACCTCCAAGTGAAAACTTAATGCAGAACAGTTTGCCAACTTGTAGGCAGAAGTTGTCCATTGAGCTTGTTCTTGAACAATAGCCACTAAACAATTGTATGTATTGTGGCTAGCAGCATGTGTTACTGCTGCTTACTGAAACCAAAAAACGTTCAGTGGCAATGTTGTAAAGTAGGCTGTTGGTGTGAAATTATTTGGAGGCAACTGAAAATCACTGCTCTTGTCAAAAAGGTTCCAAATATATTTAGCTTATTCATTGTTAAACCTGAAACTTGAAAAAAATATTTCAGCTGTTGGTGTCCTAATTTTTTTTTACTTGATAACTAAATTTAAATTCAAATGAAAAAGGAAAGAAAGTTTTCTAAAGAATGTATTTGACACATTTCAGATTTTTTTTTTCTTTCAATGCCTCAGAGCTCTCCAAATGCTTATGAGTATCAGACAAAGAGCCCATGCAGATCAGGGGCTCTGTTTATTAATGCTATTCATAAATCAGCCACAGAAATTTTGATATTTCAGCTGGGACCTAATTCAGGACCCCCTAAATGTTAGAAGTGACTATTTTTTGATTTTCAGAGTACACTTTTTCTTTGACTCTTTTTATTCTAGCAACTGAAGTAGGTATGAGAGGAGGAAAGAGCCCTTTATCTGTGGGGGAAATTTAGTTAGGCACTTTTTTGGCTATGGTTAACCTTACTTCTGAGGTAAAGAAAGAACAGCAAAGAGAAGGATTAAATTGAGAGAGGAAAATAAGTGTATGTACACTAAAAACATTAAAATAGAAGGGAGAGATGGTTTTTTCCTTGTCTGTTTCTGACAGTGATTAGAGAGGGGAAAACTTCAAACTGAGTGAAAGCATTGTTTGAGATGTTTATATCCTCTGCTATGTATGCACATAATATTTAAGTAATTTGCCTGTTGAGCATCAAAATGGGAACAGTCTCTTCCTATTGATGTGTTTCTTCAATGTTCTCAAAGATAAAGCAGGCTAAGGGGAATGGACAAGTGTTCAAATACTTTCAGAGGTGTGTTTTAATTTGCTTTAGGCTATTGCATCTCCCCTTTTCTTGTAAGGATAGATGGACCCCAAAGTACCAGAATGGAAGATCACAGTCAGGGCAAAGCACATGATTGAGATTGGATATTGTTACCACTGTTCTATGACATTTTATGTACTTAAGTATTTAAGACAAGCTTGAGACTCCTAAAGTGCGTATATAATAGTCTTGATATAATTTCTGTTAAAATAGGAGGTATTAGTTAATAGTACAGTAGCCTTTTTACTTTAACTGTGTTCCTGTACATTAGACTATTTTCTGTTTTTCATTGTGAACTATCTGGAAATGGAAGAATTAGTGAGACATTTTTAAGGCTTTTAAGCCTTTCAGCATTGATTAATGTGACAGTTGGAGAGGGAGAAATTTTGCTGAAGTTTTTATCTCCTGAAAGGTCATCCCTCTTCTACATAATTTGAGCTGTAATTAAAAAGAAGAGTTGTGTAAAAGGGGAATGAGCTTAATGGATACTTGTTTGAAAGGGCAAATCTGCTGTGAGTAAAAATTCTGCTTCCCAAGTGCCTGTGTTTTTCTCAGATGGTGTTTCTTCACTTTTCCTCCTTGAATGAGCCTTTTAAAACTATACCGAAGTTTTTTTTTCTCCTTCTATCTGAATCACTAGGAATACAGTCCAGGCAGGAGTAAATTGCTAGCATTATCATCAGAGGAATGAAAAGACTTGGAGCTCTCAATGACCATGTTATTTTTGCTGCCTGGCTGTTACCATCTCTGCCTTAAATCAGATCGTGGGGTGTGTGCAAGGTCTGTGCTCTGTACATGCGGGTCTCTAACCCGGTACCTTGGTCTGAAAGTGTGCGCATCAGTACAGCTGCAAATACTAAATACTTGACTTACTTTTGCTATACCAAGATATGAAGATTTGACCAATGTTTTTGTCTTGCCTGCTCTTGTATTTTTTTAATTTTTTTTTTTGTTTTGGTCGTTTACATGATCACATATGGCAATGGTCAATTGGCAGAAATATTTTGTGTCAAATTTTCCAGTGCTGAATAATTCTTGGTAGGATTGCTCTGGATAATTTCCACTGTAGATAATTATTACTCCACAATAATTTGTTGTCTTTCTTCATGTTTATGAATGTAGTCTTCATGGAGGAGTTTTGCTTTAATCTGAATGTCAATTATATGAAAGCTTCATGCATTTCTTTGTGCTAGTGTGGAAGAAAGAGTGCTGTGATAAGGCAAGAAAAGATTTTAATTTTTAATTCAGAAAAGTTTGGTAGAAGAAATAGAAGTGAAGAAAAAACCCTATTCTTTTCTATAACCTATTATGACTTTGTGTCTCTGCCATTGGGATACAAATCCTTAGAAGCTGAGGATAACTTTGTTATCAAAAGTTTTGATAACAAGAGTGCTACTTCTTAAGGATATCGGGACATTGTGCAGTTTCTCATGGACAGATACATATATCACCCTAATAGTGGAAGAATTTTGAGAAGTCTTGTTTGTATAATTTACATATGTTTTTCTGTTAAAATTATTACTAGACAAGAAATGACATTAGTATATAACTTCCATGGCTTCCATAGTTGTTGAGCTAAGAAGACTATTCAGTGCCACTTTTCCTGGTTTCTTAAACAACCAGGAATTTCATTCTCCTTATTTTCCTTACCTGATTTTTATCCTTGCATTTCAGCTATTTCTCTTTTTCAAGTCTTATAAATTATGAATATTATTTTCACCAGCACCTGAGGCTAGACGTTTATTTGTCTTTCCTTAGGAATAGAATGTAAATTAGATATTACTAGGTTACAAGTTGAGATAATTAATTGTTTTGCCTAGAAAAATAACAACATTGAAGATTTTTCAGTTTTTTTTCAGAGAAGTTTAGAAGTTTAGTATAAGCATGTTCTCTACAGACTTACATTGGTAAATGGAGGCAGGTGACAGATTTTTTTTGTTGTGATTTTGTGTGTGACGTATCTTTCCAAAGTGGTCACCTTTTTCTTTCAGGAAGTCTAGTTGTCCTGGATGCTTTGTACAGATGGAACAGCTGATTTTTAAATGTTAAAATAAGATACAAATAGTACTGGACTATACTAGTCTCCAATTTTAGGTGTTTTGTACAAGTTGATGGAAAGTTCTTTGTTTTTCTGTAAATTCAGCATGTAAAGAATAAAGTATTGAACCCTCATTTCTAAAAAGCAAGATAAGGAGGACTTTGGAAACCGCAGGTCAGTCAGTCCTACCAAAGTGTCCAGCAAGATCATGGAGAAGTTCCTCCTGGAAACTCTTAAGTGATAGATGACAGCCCAAATGGCCTTCTGTGATGGGATTACAATGTGGGTATCCACATTGTCAGAGCAACTGATACTAACTTCTGGTAACTGAAGAGCATATGACAATGCACAGCATTGTAATCTCTAAACTGGAGAGAAGTGAGTTTGGTGAGTGGATCACTTAGGAAATCAGGAATTAGCTGGATGGCTGCACTAAAAGGGCTGTGGTCAACATCTTTATGTCCAAATGGAGATTGGCATTCCTTGGGGCTTGGTGTTGGCGCTGGTGCTGTTTAACGTCATTGTTGACATGGATGGTGGGATTGAGGGCACCCTCAGTAAGTTTGGCAACAACTCTGAGCTGTGTGGTATCATCATAGTGCTGGTGGGAAGGGATGGCATCCAGAGGGACCTGGACAGGCTTGAGAGACAGGCTTGTGTGAACCTCATGGAGTTCAGCAAGGCCGAGTGCAAGGTCCTGCACCTGGGCTGGGGAGCCCCAAACACAAATTCAGGCTGGGTGGAGAATGGGCTGAGAGCACCCTGGGGAGGACTCAGTGTGTTGGATGAGAAGCTCAACATAATCCATCAGTGTGCACTTTCTGCCTGGAAAGCCAACCACATCCTAGGCAACCCCATCACAAGAAGCATGGCCATTGAGGAAGGTGATTGTCCTACTGTGCTCTATTCTACTCTCATGATACCCCACCTGGAATGCTGCATCCAGGTCTGGGGCCCCCAGCATAAGAAGGACATGGATGAGAGGGGAAAAGTCTGGAGAAGGGTTGTGAAAATGGTCAGGGGCCTAAGTGCCTCTCCTGTGAAGACAGACTGAGAGAGTTGGAGTTGTTTAGTTTGGGGAACAGAAGGCTCTGGAGAGATCTTAGAGAAACCTTCCATTCCCTAAAGGGGGCTGCAGAAGAGCTGGAGAGGGAGTTATTACAAGGGCCATGTAGTGATAGGAGAAGGGAGAATGGCTTCAATGTGAAAGGGAGGAGGTTTAGATGAGATGTTAAGAATAAATCCTTTACTCTGAGGGTGGTGAGACACTGGAAAATGCTGCCCAGAGCAGCTGTGGGTTCCTCATCCCTGGAAGTGTTGAATGCTGTACTTTGTGTACCCTGGTCTACATAAAGGTTCCCCATCCATGGCAGGAGAGTTAGACCCAGATAATGTTTAAGATCCCTTGCATCCCAAAACTTTCTGTGCTTCTATGATATCTTCCATTTTTTGAGTGTTTCAGCAACTTTTTCAAAAATCTGACTGGGATAGGAAGTGTTAACTATAGATCCTGATGCCTCAGTCTATATGTGGTTCATTTAACTTTGATAGTCTTCCAATTTACTTTCTGATGCTCTTGAAATTTCACTTTTCTTGAATATGTGTGGAGGAGGTTACAAGTAGGTTTATTCTCATCTTCCTATTTTCTCCAGTGAAACTAGAAAAAAAGTGGTATTTGTATGGAGTCAGAAATTGTGTTTTGTTTAAAATCGCCAGTGCCATTTCATTGCAGTAATTTAAAATTAATAGATTTACAGTTGTCCTTACAGAGAACAGTTTATCCACTAATGCCACATGGCAAAGTATTTTTACAGCAGAGTAGTCTTTTATTCTGAAGTCTGACTCCTTTTTTTAATTCAAATTGAATGTACCCTCAGGCTTTAGATTTGTGACTTCTCCAATATTAGGGTAGCCTGAAGATGAGCTCTCTAGTTCTTGGCAAGTCCTAAGCTCTTTTTTCAGAGTTTTTGTCATACAGAGCTGGTGACCATCTGGTGGTAGATGTCTTATTTTTTCCTTCTGGAAGTGTACTTTTCCCTAGTGAACCTAAATATTCTCTAGTCCCATTGAGAGTAAATAACTCTGCTCTGAAGAGCCTGGCAATATTTTTTATCTGGATAAAATACTCCTATTGTCTAACAGTATCCTGGAAAGAAAGCTTACTTAATCAGTATTGTTACAATGAGGTCCAAATCTCCACTTTTACTTTTGTGTCTTCTGTCAGTGGCCAGTTTCTTATCCTAGGTTATTACAGATCTAGATTAATCTGAGTTCTAAACAAAGGATTGTTTTTGACTGTGTGTGTGGATATGTTTTGAATGTGTATACATTCAGAAAGAAAACGGTATTTTTTTTCTACTTTATATTTTGAAAAACATCACAAAGTCTTACAGAATGGATGGGAAACAATGCCACATTTCTCCTGAAAGGAAAGAAATGGAAAATTTCAAAAGGTTGCTTATTAAAAAAAGAAAGATATTTTGATGCTACAGTTGATCTGACTGGTGGAGAAACCTTGGGTCAGGACTATTAAAATGACTCTTCCCCTGGATACTGGCTAGATTGTCATATTACGGAATTGTGGGAGGAAAAGCCAGGCAGATGTTCTGGGGCATTCTTCACTCTTCCCCTCCCATGATTTTTTTACAGTAGCTTATTTTGCTGGCAAGTGTGTAGCTTGTAATCCTTTTTGCATGTATGAAAGATACACCTGGGAAGGGAAGGCTTTGTGTAACTTGTATATCCTCAAATCTGTTCTTTTATAACAAAAAGACTGTTCATTTACTCCACCATGCACTTAAGTATCAAAACTACTTAAGATAAAAAAGTAAAAGCCACAAAGGCATAATGCTGTCATTTCAAAATGATACAAAGACACTTCAGAGCAGCCAATATTACAGGCTTTATCAGAGTTGCATCAGTTCTTTCCTTTATAAAACTTTCACTATACAAGTCAAATAGTCAGATACTTGACAAAAGTGATACAAGGGAAAAGATGTGACAAATCTCCAGTACAGTTAAAATGACTGCAAGTAAAGAAGGTAATTATTTCATCATTCCATCTGCAGTTCTTCAATTCTTCCAGAAAATCAATTATTGAGAAAGGCTTTGCAAGTTTAAGAATATGCTCATTGTAGGCTGTTTTAGACTTAGGTAGTTGGCTCAGGTGCAATAATATATCTTTTACTACTCAAGTCACTGGAATTTTTTGGGGGTTGATTAGTTTTTTTTCCCCTACTTAGTTGCACATAGAAGTTGCCCCTTTACTTGGCTGTATTACACAATACACAAGCAGATATTTGCAATTTTTCTTTAGCTTGTAGGCAGTCACTAGAGGGTAATATATTCTCATCTCACTTTTGATCTTTGCAAATCCTCAGGCAGCTGCCTCTGTGCATTTATTTAGCCTGTGAGGCAGAATTGGCAGCTTTTTAAATGTTTGCAATCAGAATACTTTTGTTGGATGCTGCAATAGTGGGGCTGCAGGATTGCCTGAAATCTTCATTGGAGTAAACTCTTAATGTCAACAGTCTTGGCAAATAAAGCCTGTATTTTCAGCAAACTCCTGAATTCTTGAGTTCTTTTAAATTTTCATGTACTTGAAACTCTTGGTGCAAAAGAAAACCCCCTTGAGAATCTACCAGGCAAATTGCTTATAAAGAAGGATGATATTATTCTTGAATTTGATGAAAAGTGTGTAGTTGAGGCATATGGTTGTTTCAGACCGTTGCAATTTGGGGAGAAGAAAATGTAAAGGAATTTTTTTTTAAGTAACTTGGTGTCCTGCTGCATACTGGTCAACTTGATCTGTTGCTGCTCAAAATCACAGAGAATTACATAGTCTCAAACAATGCTTATCAGACTAAGTGTCTGTCTAGAAGAAAAAATTGTGAAATTTTTAATGTCGTATTTGTATTCAGCAGTCAGACCTGATCTTCCACAGAATCTGAAACAGCTTCCTATCTCATTTGACAATGTAGTAGCTACAGATTATTTCAGGTTTGGTCTGTTCCGCTGTGAGTTTTTTCATCAATCTCTTGCAAGAAATGTTCTCAAGGATTCTACAGAATCAAATTCTCTACACTTAGAAGTGCATAGTGATAACAATTTTCTTTTGAGAGGTACCTGTCACTTATCTATACAGATAAATTCACAAGTGCTTTTGAGAAACTCCAGTAATTTTCTCTGGAGTTCTGTTTTATCTTCTGATTTACCGAATTCTAGTGGCATAAATCAATTTGTTATTCTGTCCTTCAAAACTCTCTTCCCTCTATTTGCACCATTTTATCTTTCCAGGAGATTAAAAAGTTACATTCTGTTAGTTTTTAAAATATCTTAAACCTGGCCAATGACTGGATCTGTATAAGTGGTTTGGTAGACACTCAAAGGTATGTAGCTGGAAACTGTAGAAGGAATACCAAGTTAACAGCTGCACTTGTGTACTAAAAATATATAAGGGATTAGATGAAGAACTGTAAAAGTAATTGTAACATACCCAGTGCTTTTCAATGACACTGATCCCAAAGTGCATCCCTGTCTAACTGTAGACTGGAATTGGCCACCAGAGGGCAAACTAAATGTGCACGCTCCCCACTTCTAGATGTTCTTGAAAATCAGCTGCAATTCTTCATGTCAATGTAATTAGATTTTTTTTTCTTTAATACTTTTTAAAGAAAATACTCTTTTTCACTGAAGAGATTGTCTTGTTTTTGCTCATTGTGTAGCAACAATTACCTGAAAGACCAACTTTGAAACAGCACGTTTCATGGGAATGATGTAAAACATCGCCATGCCAGTTTTACATCTTGCTGCTGGGTGGGTTTTGATGGCATGTGCAAGCAGGAGATTGTTTGTGAGTCTTTTGCTTCTTTTCATGATCTGAAAGAACATTAATCAATATGAGGCTGTCAAACAGGCTCTTTTGTTTACAATAGGAAACCTTTAGTCATGTAAGTTTGGGAGTAACTATTCTAAATTCTAAATTCTGATGCTGCAGACTCTGACAGATTCTTCCTGTATGTTTGAAACAAGATATAATTATGTTTTTTATTTCAAAGTAGTTCCAGGACTTTCCTTTTACACTTGCATAGAACTTTGTTATTTACGTTCCCTTTAAAGCAAACCACTTGACTAGACACAATTGCACAACAGTTTTGCTGAGGCAGGTACTGAATTTGTTCTCAGTTTAGGTATGAAAGATAACACATCTCAATGTTCATACATTGTGAGGTCACTAGAAATAGAGACGGTACGTTTCTTTGGAGAACTATGTAGAAAATTAAAATATAGTAAGAAAAAATAAAACCATTTATTCTAAACCTTTCAACTGCTTAACAAGCAGGTAATTGATTTTAGTCACCAAATTTAGTAGCTTAAATGGATATTATCTTCTGACATTGCGTACTGATAGGTACATTTGAATTTTGTTTTTCGTGAAAGAAAATCTTTCCTATTTGACATAAAATTATGGCTGTCAGATGAACTGGTATATGTAATGAAATGTATATCTCATTGGAATGGAGTGGTACAACGACTTAATTTGGTGTTAGTTTTCCTGCTGATTTTAGAATGCAGGGGAGTGCAAATCTCAGTTTTCTTCCTGGGATTTGTCAATACCAAGCTGTGATGTGGTATGCTCCTGTTTAAATTTGGACTTCTTGGCCATGGTTAGTTTTATTTTTCAAAAGTTTCAATATGGCCTAGGTCAAACCACTGTGAACTAGATGAAATATTACAGGATAGAAAGATATGCTTTGACAGGTTCTATATTGAGTAACTTTGATTTATAGAAATTGTGGATTTATTGACCCTCATGTGCAAGACGGTAATTAACATGGACTGTATGTTTATAAATAATTTTTTCTGTTATTCTTTGTAAACATTTATAAATATATTTCTTTGAGATTTGTATGACTTGGTAGAAATTTTGTATTCGATTCATGTAGAATTGGTAATTTTATAATTAGAGAACTTAAAAGATGGAAAATGATCCTGACAGAGTAAATTAAATATTTGACACATTTTCAGTGGGTCTACTTTGTAGATGATATGTTGTAATATCATTTAAAATATATTATATTTACAATATAGTATTTCTGTAATGCCTGGCAGAGGAAGATTTTGTACCTTTACATCTGTATACAGCTACCTACTAACATGAGTTGTAATAAAAGACCATTTTCATTATTGGCAGTTTGATGTATTTTCCACAACGTCTTGGCCATATCCATTGTATTTCACAAATACAGTGTTTTCTCTTGAAAGATGGGGTGGGTAAGATGAATGTGTCATTGCATAGAGGTGTGTTCCTGAGTCATTAAAAAATCCAAGAAAACACAAAAAAGGCTAGAAACTCTCTTAAAGCAGGAAATACTTCAAATACTTTCTTGTGCTTCATCTCTATGGTGGATCAAACAGCTTAAACACTCATTTGATACATTTAATGCTGTATTTCCAATTCAAACAAAGCATATAAAGCACATAAAGAGTCAAGATCCTCTCTCTTATTTTTGTAAATCTGTATGTTTAATAATGTATATTTTGTTCCTTTTTTTTCAAAATACTCTGTATTGATACATACTTTTTATTAAAATAAGATGTTTGAGGTTTAAAAAAATAATTTTTGAGAGTACTCTTTCAGAATATTTAAGAACAGGCTTTGAAGTTCCCCTGTAGCAGGCAGCCTTTCATTATAGAAAAGAATTGATGATATTACAATTGGAACAATAGTCTGCATTGATTTTCATAACATCATCATAATAGTATGGGGGATAATTTTATAATACCTTAATACACATTTGTTTATTTCAAGCAAAAAAGAAAAAAATCAAGTCCAATTGTAGTACAATTTCATATTTAAAACTCAAATGGTGTTTCTGGCATATACAACTGAAGGAGGCATACCTTAGGTCTTATAGGAGATTCTTCCCTGACTGAATATTGAGACATGTTTTCAAATTAATTTAGAAATTGTTTTTATGTTATTTCGACCAACTCTTATCTGTTTTATTATTAAACATTTCTTTTCCCTATCTTCCCTCTCAGATTTGACCTACCTGCTCATACCCTTGAATAAATGCAGAGATATCTACTCCAGATGACTCCTGGAGAGGAAAAGATTTTTTAAAAGTGACTGTAAAAATAGAAACTTGATGTATTTATTAGTGTATTGCTTACTTTTCTTGAACGGGATGTAGTGAACAGCTCTAAAAGACGTGATACATGACTCATCAACTGAATTATTGAAACAAACGAATTCCCCAGAAATGTTGTGTTCACACAGTGAACAGAGGTTTTCCCAGATACATCAGAAAAACTGCCATAGATGGCTTTCCTTTCTCTGCCTTTTCTGCTCCACATAGAAGTTCTTGCTGTCTCTGCATGAGATGGGTGGCAGTTCAAGGATGGGACGTGGGAAAGAAAAAATGTCTTTTCAATAATTGTGGTCCTTCTGACTGCTTCAAAACTGGCTCAGATAAGTTGTTGACAACTTGAACCTTAATGATGTAGAATGCGTGGTTGCTTTGTTTTCTTTAACAAACGTGGTATTTTCAACTAATCTTGTACTTCTATCATGATGAACAGGTGTTGTATATTTAACTATGTGATCCTGCATTTTTGAAGGCAGTTTTGCATGTTTGTTTGACAAACTGTCTTATATTCAAGGTTCTTCTTATTATTATTGTTTTAGTAATGTGTGCTTAGTGAATTATAGACTGCACCTTAATGAAGTAATTATTGAGGAAAGAACAGTCTGCATCCACTGTATAATTGTCTTTTGCTGGGTAGCGCAATCAAATTTGTATTTACACTCATTCAGCTTTTTGTGTCTCTTCTCTAGGGTCTTTTAAGTGGATTGTTCTAAAAATAAACCACTTGGTCTACTTGACGTTGTAACTAGTGTGGAGATTTAAAGCTTAAGGTCTTTTAGAGGAAAAAAACTCAATGCCCTCTTTGTTAGACAGATTGACAGATACCTGTTGCTTTTTGTGATGCTGGCTATTAGCAGTCTGCTTTATAGTTCTTCCCCATAAAGCATAAAACAGCAATTTACCAGGGAATTTGTTGACTGAATACTTAGCTCTTCATATCCTACTTTCATATAATTCTTGTGTAGTCTGTCCTCTAGTCTTTGAACTTGATAGTCACACTGAATTTAGCTCTCATTAGGCACTATCGTGGTACTTTACTTGCCACCTTGTTTTGTGTGGAAATTTTTCTTAAGCAGAAAACTGAATTGTGGTAGTCGTGACTGAATTTAGAGTTGGTGGACTATATTTAGGCATTTTTTATAAGGTAGGCTCTTCTGTACTTTCTCTTGGCATCAGATTTAACTGGAATGAACTGATGTATTGCTGCTACAAAAAACTGGAGAGACATAGAGCAATTCAGGTTAGAAAGACAAGTATCTGCAGAAACATGTTCTGACATGGGTTGGTCCATTTTATTCAAAGGCAAATTGTACACTTTCATCAGAAGGATTTGAGATAGAAGTGTTTTATACAGCGATCTACATTTTTAAGCAGCTAAGTATTGCTTGTTTTCTTCACAAAGCACTGATCGTCAAAAAATGAATATCAATGAGGATGCAATTTTCTGAAAATTTAGGCAACAGTCAATACAGAGGGGAAGGAGAAAAAGTAAGCTACAAAAATTATTGTTAAATGACTTATTACATTAATTTTAGAGGAATCTAAAATACTGAGGCCATTGAAAAAAAACTTAGATATTATAGGGCCCCAGTAATCATATAGTACAATAGTGAGTTTGTGAAATGTGGAAAACTTATGGATAGAAATCTTAATGGTGCCTTATATTTTGGAATACACAGGCTTCAAACAGGAGACAAGAAAATTTTAACGTTGTGCAGATCATGTGCAGAGTTGCAAAATTGATATTCTACACTTCCACTCTTTAGTATTTCTGTCTCTTTAAGAGGATTTATATAAATGAAACAAAAGTATGACACACAGCTTTCAGTAACTCCCATGTAATTTAGAGGATGAGCATGTGAAGTGTATTTATGGAATGTGATCAATAATTCTGGATTTATATCTTGTTTAGGTTTTGTGTGGACATAACTGCAGCTGATGTTATGGAACTGCCTTATAGATAATGATCTAAAATGTAGATACAGTTTGGCAGATGATGATGCAAAATGGAATGTGCACGTGCTTTGCCACTCTTCACTGAGCATATGGATGTTTTCAGGTTAATCATATTCTGATACATTTTTATCATCTAGTGAAAAAAATGTTTGCATTTTGGGTGTATATTTAAATCCAGAATGCTACACCCACAGAAAGGAGTGAGGCAATCCTAAAGTTTAGTCATTGAAGTAAACTGATACTTGTTTATTTCGATAGCAGAGTCGGGCAATTGCGTCACCTTTAACATTATGAAGTTTCTTTGACAACTTCAGAGCTTATGTGGGTCTCTTGCCAGTGTTAAATCTTTAAAGGAAGCATCAAATATTCTTTACTTGGACCTTACACTGCTAAAAGTTCAGGAAGAACCAATTTCTCTGAATGTTGCAAATAGCTACTTGCAATTTCAGTCTATTGATTTGGAAGTTACCATGTGGTTATAGACTGGACATCATTGGGTTTTCTCTCAATTCTAAGTGTCATTATTCTTTACCTTCAAAAAACCTGTTTGACTGTGCTGTCTTTTAAAAAAAATTTCCCCTCCCTACTTTTATCTACCTTTGTACAGGAGATAAATGACTGTAGGACAAAGACTTTTTCATACATGAGTCATCTTTTTCTTCATCCCAGCTAACTGAGCTTGTGTACCATACAGACTATGCAAATAGTGACCTATGTGTGATATCACTGTAACGTCAAAAAAGACTTAAAACAGGAAGAAGCTGGTTTGTGATCTGATTCGTTTTTTATTTAAGATGTATGATAGATTTGGGATTACAGATGTTTTAATTTAGATGCAGTGTATACTTTAAAGAAACATATTTAGGTTTAGGTTTGAACAAAATAAATCATCTTCATACGTATTGTTTGGAAGAAGGTGCATATTGTGCTTGCCCATGCAATAATTCCCTGTGTTTTAAACAGGCAGGCTGATGATGTGTTCTGATAGCAGTACATGGATACCTTAGACTTGCAGCTTTCAAACACAGGCTTGGGCAATGGGGCAGTACATGTTGCTGTATGAGAATGAACTCCATGCCAGGCAGACTGCTGAATACAGCCTGCTGCCAGTTCCTATTTGCATGGCTTCTATCTTTGAGTGCTTTTATTCTGTCTTGCTGGAGTTCTGCCTCCTCCTTGCTTCTCCCATGTTTGCTTTCACTCCTCTTCTGCTCTGAAGCCTGTCTCTTGTGAGAGACAAGACATTCACAAAATTTGTCTTTATTCTGTCTATAAGAGCACTTTTCAAACTTTGATTTGCTACTGTAATAGTACATTGTTCATAAATTGTGGAAGTCAGAGGTAGCTGCTTTTCCTAGACTCCCATTTTGCTTCTAATTTAGAAGCATTACATGATGAATTAGTGCTGAAGTACTCCCCCACATGTATGCCTCTCTTCAGGACAGTTACACACTTAGTCAGTGCAGACTGAGTTGAGTACTTAGTCTTCTGTCCCACTCAGTTTGCATTACTTTTTTTTTTCCTTTTTTCTTTTAGTCTGTTTTCTGTCTTTTTAATCATATCAGATGTAGTCAGGACAGATAACCTGTTAATTCTATATGTATTTAAATAAATGTGTAAAACTTGTTTTTTGATGGACTTAATTCCAGTTTAATCTTTTAAAATTATTTTTGTCTTTTCCCTCAATCAACATGATTACTTGATTTGGCAAACAGATAAAACAAAGGATGACTCAGAATTTTAGAAACCTGATGAGACCAACTGTCAAAGGAACACTATGAGATATGGTATTTCTTAATGGAAATGTGCTGAATACTTAAAATTGTTGACTTGAGAATGGTTGGCTTAACTCTTCATGGGTTTTAAAAATTGTGGTGTTAGGTATGGTGTACATGAAGACTTTAAGTTGTCATGAATTTGGTTTATTTAAAGTAAGATATATATCAGCATGCAGCATGGGTACTGTCAGATGTTCACACTTATTATGGCACATCAGGAGTATTGGAGGGAAGTTTTGGTTTTTGGTGCACTTGGCAGATTATTTCTTTACATAAACATTGATGTTACAGAAATTGTACTATAAAAATTTTGCTGTAATAAATACCATGTTGCAGAGTTGTGTGCCTGAACAGCTTCAAGAATTGATATTTTCCAGGTATTATGTATTAAGGGTGCTATGTACCCTGGTTCTTTGCCAAGGATCCTGTTAAAATTGCAATATTGAAGGCTTTATGCTTTTGAATTGTTAGCTGTGTTTCTTGTGTCACTATTGATTAATTTGGTTTTTAATTGCTGCTTGTCAGTGAGCTGAAAGCACTGGAGACTTAAGATTTTTTTTTAGAACGTTTGTTACAATACAATGCTGTTTAAATTATATTTAAGCATTCTTTTGCATTTCCTCTCTCTTTCCACTTGGTTGTAACCTTGTGAGATAATTCCACAGAATAAAAGAGAGAGCACAAAACAATGGAAACTTCTAATTAATTTTGAGTAAAGTTTCTTCTGTAAGTGGTCCAGTTAGTATACATTCAAAATTCAGGTGATGAGTTTCAGGACATTGCCATTACTAATAGGAACCAGCTGACCAAAAAGAAAGTCAAATTGTATGTTATCAACTATTAGAAAGAAATAGAAAACACATTAGAAGATGTCTTCAAGTTCCTGTATAATTCTGTAGGGCACATTGTCATTATCCCTCATCTTACCCCTCAAGATATAGTATAGAATTAGAATAAATATTAAAAAGAGGAAAATAAATGATAAAGGGTATGAAAAAGTACATTTTGATTAAAAAATTACTTAATATTTGAGAACTGTGATAGGAAGAAGGAATGGTATTGAGAGGATGTTGTTTGCTTTTGTTCTCTAGAGACCTCTATCTCTGTTTATCCATCAGTCTGTATCTCTTCAGTAACAGACTGCAGCTCTCTGCTCTTGGCTCCAGCTGGGGATGGAAATTGGGGTAGATGGTTCCATGCAGCAGGATTAGTTGCCTACATACAGTGGCTTGCATTCTAAAAACAGGAACGTTTATGGCAGTGGAAGTATTTAAATGCACAGGAGCTCTAGTGGAATGAATACAAGATGAATTCACTTGAAATTTAAAACCAAAGAACAGTGGTGCAGTGGTTCGGCTTTCCAATGGGTGCAGCTCCGGCCAGCCCTGCCGCCACTACATCCAGGGGCCACTTTGCCAGAGGCGTGGGCAAACTCGACCACGGCGCGGATAGTGCGCAGAACAGAAAGGCGGGACTCTCAGGGTGTGCAACCAAGGGGTGCGTGGTCCCCAAGGCAGCGCTCCGAGGAGAGACGCTGGCCTCGAGATGGCACGGCTTTTTATTGAGTGGGTTCAGGGGTGGGATTGCGTGGGACCAATTACAACCTTTTGCCATCGTAAAATGAGGCAATGCACAACTTTTGAACCAATAACAAGTAACTTGGGGAGGAGGAATACATGATGAGGGGGTGGGGAAGTTATATAACTTAAAGATTGACAGGTAACCGAAAAGTGGTAAACAACTATTATGGGATGGGGTTACCAGGACAACCAAGATTTTGGCGGGAAGGTTTGAGGGGGGGGGGAAGGAAAGTCTGAGGGAAGGAGAGAAGGAGAGGGAAGGAGAGGCCATCTTAAACAATAGAAATAAATACAAAATTATAAAACACAAATTATAAAACCAAACCGGAGCAGTGAAAACCCAATTGGAATTGAATTTAAGCACCACCACACAGTGGAATAGTTTTAATAAAGAAAATGGAAAAGCATGTGTACTGTAAGTAATGGAAAGGTTGGTGGGTTCTCCGTCTTGTGGGTGAGCATGCATTTTGAAAGCAGAAAAGAGGTATTTCTCATTGAATTTGTTTCAATTCCATTGCATTTCAGTTTCACAGGAGGAACAGTTAGGGGCAGAGATCTTTTAAAGGTCTTCAGTCCAAACCTCCTGCCCTAAGCAGGGATGTCCTCCACTAGACCAGGTTGCTCAGAGTCCCATCCAACCTGGCTTTGAATGTTTTCAGACAAGGCATCTGTCACCTCTCTGGGCCACCTGCTCCAGTGTCTCACTACTTTCATTGAAAAAATTTTCTTCCTTACATCTGGTCTAATTTGTGTTTTTATCAGTTTAAAACCATTAACCGTTAGCTTATGACTAGAGATATATTTGTTGTGCTTCTGTTCTTAAAAGTCATTATTACCTAAGCATGTCAGGTATCATACAAAACATCACACATGAAGTACTTTATTAGAAAAAAATTGTTGGGCTGTAATCTTCTTGAAAATGTTGTGTGTGGCTGAAAATAAGGCTTGTTGATGCTAATACATGGTAACAACTTGGAAATTGGCAGGATATTCACAGGCTCAGCTCCAGTATTCAATCTATTCTGTAGAATAAGAGCTGACTTGACTATGTTCTAGGGCCTGACAAGCAGAAAATAGATCGTTGGGGTGGATTTTTGTGTGTGTGTGTGTGGTGGTGTGGTTTTTTGTTTGGTTGAGGTTTTTTTGTTTTTGTTAGTTTGTTTTTAGCTATATGTAGAAGGTAAAAGGTGGGTTTTTTAGGCTATGATCCTCGTTTATGTGCTACAGATAGTTTTTTTTTTTTTTTTTTTTAATCCCAGATTTGGAGATCTGTTGTAATACTGAATATCTAGTGTGTTAGCATAAGAAAGCATGGACTTACTTGGTTTTGCCTGTTGTCTCTCAAGAAATGTTTAGAACGTCCTTGAGAAGTGTTTACATGAGAGGAGGATGAGAAAACAATCTTAAATAGTGAAAACTAAGACAGATTTTGTTGCTGTTTTCAACTGCCTTTTGTGGTAGTTAAGAGAAGGTAGAGCCAGGCTGTTCTTACTGATGGGCAGAGGTGAGATCAGAGGTAAAGAACACGTTACAACATGAACACCTTAATAAAGTGAAATTCTTATTTCACTTTCATTTTCTTGTGAGAGTAGACAAACAGTGGAATGGGTTGCCCAGACCAGGAGTTAGAATCTTTGTTCCTAGAGATATTCAAAGTTTGACTGGGCATTACTGTGCAACTTTTTGTAATTGGACATGCTTTAAGCAGTGGTAAAGACTAGATAACTTCCAGAGGTTGTTTACAACCTAGATTTATTTATGATTATATGGAAAATTAATATTAAATAAGAGACTTTGCCATACTTAAGAAATACAAGAGAGTAACTAAAATCTTTTTCACTAAACAGTTTGTGATAGTATTTTGTGTAATTTGTGAATGTAAATTGCAAGCTTTAAGTGTTAGATTTGATACTGAAGATGTTCACTTCTTTCCTAAGTCAGAATGTGCAACTACCCATTATTTTTTTAGCTTATTTATTTAGCAGGGTACAGGAAATACATCTTTCTAGATGTAACACAAATGATACATAATTACAGCAGTTAAATTGAAGAATATGTTTGAGAAAAATTATGTGTATTTATGTGTACCTTACCACAAACACATAGATCTGTGCACTTGTTTACAAATTTAGAAATCGTTGCTAAGTGCCACTATGAGGCTAGAAAACTTGCTTTCTAGTCTAGTTAAAAAGAATATATAATGGAGGATGGAGAAATTTTTTATATCCTACAAAGGTAGATATCCTCTTCTGTTGCGGTTGTCTTACTGTCTCCCTTTATCTGTGTGCACAGTGGTTTTGGTCTAGTAATTTCCCTGTCTCGTAAGAGTAAATCTCTTTCTGTGTTGATCATAATAACAAAGAGTAGACTAATTCTACCTCCTTTCTTCTATCACTAGGTTTTTGTTAGAATTGCTCAGTAGGACAGCTCAGAAACATATTTCATGTCTGAGCCTTCTAAGTATTTTAGCACTGATGCTGCTGAGGCAACATTTTTTATTTTTTAATTGTTTTGAATTTCACTCCATAGTGACAAGAGGAGGGGCTGAAGGTAAACACAATCTCCGGCCAGTGAGGCTGGTGCAGTGTTCCCCGCTTTTGGATCTAACAGCGTGGTTGGACCATCTCTCCTAAAATCTGAGAAAGATACTCTAGTAGAGGATTAAGGACAAAATGTAACTTGTTCAAAGGCACCACAATTTTCCTACAGTATTTCAAGGTCCGTAGAGAAAACTGGACTCTGGATGCAGAGGCTTGGCATAAGGATTCAGATCCCAACTGACCTCACAATCCAAAGCAGAGAGGTTCTTTCAAGTATTTAAGAGGGAAGATTGTTGTTTCAATGCAGTAGGTCATAGCTCTTGACCTGGAAAACATTTTGCTTTTTTTAAGTCTATCACCAAAGTGAGCTATGCCTGATCCTGACAAAATATGACTAGTTGAGGATGGGAACTCAATCTATCTTGAAAGTATCACTGAGAAGAAATGAACTGAAATGTTAATGTACTCAAGTGCCCTTCCAGGCCGTTGTTCTTCTTCTCAGCAGAAGGAAGGTGGCACATACAGGCCATTAGGAAGAATGAGAGACAGTCTTCAGCTATGATTGCAATTTATGTATGAAGTGTGGTATTACTGAACATTTCCATAGGCTGAAGAAGGAAGCTGGCATCAAAGTCTTAAATGTTAGCTGTAGTTCTTGTTGTTGTTGAATTCACTACAAAGATTTGGTATGTTGCTTTATTTTTTTGTAACTAGCACATTGACAGCCATGACATTCTGCTGCTGCTTGTTTGTCACCGTAACTGAGACAACTTGACATACAGAGTTTGTAGGTAAACACACAGTGAGGGCACTGAGGATTTGATCCCTGGTCTTGGTGTGTGACTTTTTTATTGCAAAACCTACATGACAGAGAAAGGTAATGATGCATGCAGTGTTTTAGAGATTAGTTTTATGGTAGATCAGGATTTTTTAAATTGTCATTAGCACTGTATCTGCTGCATTGAGCTGTCATTCTCTGTAAGTATAGCTGTTTTTACTTCCAGTGTGCTTCTGGTTTTGGTTGCTGTACTCTTTCAGTCTACTTGATAGCTGCAAAACCTTTCCTCTTTACACAACAAATTGGAATCAAATATTGACGTCAACATTCCAAGGGAATGTCAGGCAAAGAGGACATGCAGACAGAAAGTCTGATTCTCCTTCCACTTACATAGTGTACTTCTGTCAGAATCAACATGGAATTAAATTAACAGAATAGTTTTATCCATGATGTTTTCTTTGTAATTGTGTTTCCCTGTTTGGAAATGGGAGGTCTCAGCTGTTTTTTACTAGATCAGTCTCCTCTGTGCCAAGCTTTACTTGGGCCAGGGTTCTACTGGCAGACACATATGCTGAATTTAACATGCCATATTTAATAAGCTGTGTTTGAAAAAATACTTCATTTCTATAGCGACATTGCTGTAATATGGAAAGAAGAGAATGTGTTTAGTTTGTGATAAAAGTGTTATTTAATGTTGGTCTTTTAATGAGGCAGGTTATGCTACTTGGTATTTCCTCATGAAGTAAGCTCTGAATACAAATCCTCTGTGTTAAACAAAAAGTAGTGGCAAGTAATTCCATGCTCTTCCAGCTACTAAAAGATCAGTTATTATTTTTTGTGTTAGAGTTCAGGATAGCATGAAAAATTCAACAACAGGCAGGCTGGATATACTCAACAAATTGTTATAATTAGTTGTATATCAAAGTCTCTTTTTCTGTGTACTTTGTGTGACTTTTTTTTTCTTCTTATAGTGACTAAAGTAATGGTGAAGCCTGGTCCCAAGGTGAGAAAAATATTTGGAAAAGCCTTAATGGGCGTATGTGGATTTTGGGTCAAGTCTGTGGGGAAATGTTTCTGAAATCCAGGCTTAGAAACTTGATATAGTAAAATGGAAAATGAGGTGAGGTGATTTTAAGCAGATTTTTTTTTTTTTTTTTTTTTTTTTTTTTTTTTTTTTTTTTTTTTGTTTCGACGGCATAAGGATATGGAGGTTCTTACAGGAATTTAGACTGGTGTTTAGAGGTACTATAAAAAGAACATTTAATTTGATCTTCTATCATTTTAGCTCAGTTCAGCCTTTTAACAAAGATAAGTCTAATTAAAGTACTACAGAAAATTTCTGAAGAGAAAAGACAATAGCTTTTTGTGAGGAGTAGTAGAGAATTCTGTGTTTTGTCATCCTTAGTATAGAGGCTTAACTCAGAAACCAAGAATGAAAGAAAGATTAGGAAGAGGCTGAAGTTCACAAATTGCTTTCTATTTGGAAAGATCCCAAAACAAATTGCACTGTGTTTTACAAATGATTAACATTTTGGCAACATTGAAATTAATCTCATTCTGCAGCAGGATACAGCAGATTTTTAGTGCTCAGCGATACAATTCTATTTTAAGGCAAATTGAAGACATCCACTGTTTTTGAAGCACAGGGAAAACTCAAGAACGCAGAATGCAATTTCCTAATTGGATACCAAAAAGGCTTATCTTCCTTTCCAGGGGGTGTGCGTACATGTGAGGAGTTGTGTCAGTTGGAATTGCAGCTGCGAAGAATTTAGCCCAAGTAAATAATCAACTCTTCAGTATTAAGTCCCTCAGAAATAAAAAAGCTTCTAACAGCACAGTTCTTTCTAGCACGCTGCTCCTCTGTGACTTCAGCCTGGACTTGGCGTGTCACGTCCTGAAGCATCAGCGCGGTTTCCTGCAGCCAGTGGGATTATCCTTTGTCACTCATCCTGGCAAGGTCCCAATCTGCTAGGTGTGAGATTTAAGTCCATAATAACCTGACACAAGACCTGAGGGGCTGAGATAACAGAATGCTCTTGTAGATGGGAAAGGTGCAGTAAGGTTGTGAAAGTAGCATGATGTGATTTCTTTGACTTTTAAATAATAATTTGTCTTGGTCGTGGTGTTTTATTGTAATAGTTCACAGATATTTAGTATTAGTGGTTGGAAATTATGATTCAAACATTGTGATAAACATAATTTTTAAAATTTTGGTGTGTGCAAACTAGTCTAGTCCTTTAGCCAAATCGATGAAAGGGAGTTGGCATTCAAACATTTACCTTGTCTGAAAATATTTCTGCTGATGTCCTTGAGATCTGGAGAAGCCCTAAAGACTGAAATAAGCAAAAATGTAACTTTTAAAGAAAAAACAGTGAAAAATTTTAAGAAAAAAAAATGAGAGAGACTATGACAGAGTCCCTTAGTACGCAATGTAAGATGCTGCTGCAGCAGGGATATGGCCAACAGACTTTTTTTTCCCCAAAAGTTTCTAGTCTTAAATTTAGGGTAGTTTTTCCTTCATCAGTTCCCAACACAGGTAATGAGACTTTTTTTACTCATGTTTGGTTTTTCCTGACATTTCTTAGCTTAGACCTTTGTCCTGTCCTGTTTCACATTCAGGATATCTGCTATCAGAGGATCTATACCAATGTTCTGGAAACCATTTAGAAATGGGGTGCTTCTTGATCCTTGTTTTTCTCTTCTCTAAGGGATGCATTGCAGGGCATCTTACAGCAGCACATGCTGAAGTTGATTGGAAGTTTTTGTATAAAACAGGAGCTTCATAGTATACTGCATATAAAAATGTGTTTCAGAATAATCATCTGAAGATCACTAAGATCTACAAGAACTGGGTCAATTACTTTGAGTTAAATTTAGGTTGTATCTAAGAATAATTCCTTCAAGAAATTCAGCACTTGGTGATACACTTGTTCATTATCCTGTGTGGATTTATTAAAAGAATAATGCTGGTATTTATGAACTTCCATTTGAGCTTAAAATCGTGTAGATTCCTTTACTGATCTTTTGAATGCTTTTATTTATTCTTGATGCTTCATTAGTAAAAGTTACTGCTTTAGGGTCTGAGAAATAATATTGTCTTATGGAGCCCTGCTTATTGAATTGTTCTTTTTTCTGCTGTTATTTACAATGAGAACGAAGCCAGTCTTTGATCTTAACAAAAATGACTAATGGCTTTATTTTCTTTAGAACCAATGGAAGGATAGCCATTTTGGAGGAGAATCATTCTTCAATAATTTCCCTGAGGAAGACTATTCTGATGCAGCAGATTTGACAGATAACATTAAGCAATTAAAAACAGTCATTTAAAAAAAATACATAGTACCAAAGTGTGATTTTGTACATATTGTCACCTCTGCTCAATAAAGATGGTAAGGGTAGTATCTCTATATATATTTAGGAGAAAAAGAAAGCCTCATTTTCTTTTCCTTGCTTGCTGAGCTAAGATGTGTGTAAATAAGCAGATGATGCCTGGTACATTTACATGCCTAAGAGAAAAGCTCTGTTGGAGCTGATTTAGAGAAACTTCTTTAGAACTATTCCCAAACATTTGGACTAAAAAACTAGGGTTAGATCAGCTTCTCTGAAAAATGAAGGAACAGTAGGGCAAAGCAAATGTGCCACATACACAGATTTCTTGCTAAATCTGGGAGTATTAATAGGGGAAGCTGAACCAGTCTGAACCCCTTTTGCTGCTGCTGCCCCTGCAGTTAGTAAGCCTACAGCTGCAGTTTGAAAAACAGAGGAAGGCCATTGTGTCTCAGCTGGTTTATGGTTTCTGTAGATGTACAATAAGTAGGGTGTTTTGACTCACGTTTCTCTGTAACATATCCTGACTTTCTTCGTATTTTAGAAAAGTTAATGTATAATAAAATAGTTTTAATGCATGTTAATGAATTAGGATTCAGAGTATCCCTAGGTAGTATTTGCTTCATGTGAGAGTTTCTTAACATGTTTTTTTCACCACACATGGTTAAGATATTGAAACAATCTTAACTCTCCATAGCACAGGCATAGTGTCTGGAAACAAAAGGAAACAAAACATCTATGATTTCTTTAAAGGTAATTTACTTTTATTTGGGACTCTTAAACTTCACTGTCAGTAGGATTCAGCCTAAACTTCTTGTCTTGTTTATGCACCTGGTATCAGCATCATACATTTTACTTGAAACTGTTGCAACTCTCGTGCCTTAACTTGGCATCGCTTTTGTCAAGGGAGGAAATAATTGAAATGTGCAGTGTTGTCAGCATTTTTGTGATTTAGTATTTGCAGATACAATAATAAAAATATCACAAGACAGGTGTTTCTTAAGGGATGAGGCAAAAATGCTTAAATTGCGGACATGCTAGAACTAGTGTTTGAGAAATTGGAACGTTAGAAAGCTTCTTGAGACAGCAGCTTCTCTTTAGCTGAGAAATATTGTAGTGTTATATTAATCTCCACTAATATAAACAGAGCTTTTCTTGGAAAGGAGGTATCTGATTACGCAAAGTTCAGAACAGGTAAGTAATACAGCAATATTGTATTTTTAGACTTAAATTTCACTTTAAATATAGGTTGAATGGGCAAAAATCCTATTTCTTCCTGCAAAGACTGGCATGTTTTTCAAAAGATGTTGTAGTTGTGAAGTACATATCTTAAGGAGATAAACTAAAGCCTAAATTTCTTCTTAAGCACATGGTACATTTGACTTGCAAATATTTTTCTAAGAAATAAACCCTGACTTGGTTCTATTTAAACAGACTAAGATATGCCAGTGAAATCCCTTTCATCTGTAGAGTAACTATTTCTTTTCAGTAAGACAGCTGATCTTTTCCAAATATATCTAATAATTAGGCCCAATTCAGAAATACATTGCTTGCTGAAATACGTATTTTCCCAAATCACGTGATATAGTACCATTACTGTACTAAATCACATATCACTCTGAAATCTGTATGTGCTTCTTCTGTCTTTTTCTTCAATGTGCTAAATATGTAATTTTCTAATGTTGGCAGGAAGTGTGGGAATTTCTTTTTGTCCTACCAATCAAAAGGGATAACGGAGTTACTCAGAATATAGTTCTTTTTTTCTTACCAACCTTATTTTTCCCTTGTCTATATACTTACTCTCTTATTAATGTTAAACTGCATGACATCTTATTTAAATTCCTTAATTGAAAATACCAGTTAATTTCTTAATATCTGTGAAACACTCTTGAACTGAGACCAGTAATTTTAACTGCATCTCTCTATTAAGCTGCAAACATTTTCTATATATGTGGTTTTTCTTCCATCCCATTTTCTGTTGACACATCTGTTCTTATTTGCTTTGTAATGACAAAAACAGCATAATTCCTCTCTCATAATATTTTGTATTCCTTAATTTCTTCCATTTTGGACTGTTTTCACACTAGGGTGTTCTTTGTCTCCATGGCAATGAGAGGTAGACTAGAACATTGTTCTGAGCATTAGCGTGAGAGACTTTTTCTCCTCTGCTGGGAGAAACATACCAAAATTCTGTCCATACAACTGGTATGATATGGTTGATTTCATGATTATCTTTGTAATTAATTTTCTCCAGGCTGAAAAACAAACAAGCAAACAAAAGCAGTGTGAACAAAATCATGGTATCTGTTTTGTAAGTGATTCCAGGTTTTTATCCCTGACATGCTAAAAAGACAAGTTTTCACCTTCCTGAATGAAAATTGATGAGTAGCACTTTTTTCCTCCTCTTGCTGTGGTCAGATATGATTAAAAAAAATGTTTTCCAAAAGGTGCATAAGACCCAAGGCCTTCTCAAATCCTTTCTTAGAAATTCAGTTGACCTTTAAATCCAAGACTGTTACTGCCCTTGTGCCCTCTGTGTGTCCTTCACATCTTACAGGACTTCTGTCCTGAATATGATGCAAGTTTTTATTGCTGCATTATTAAAAAAAAAGGCGGGTGGAGGGAGAGACAAGGGTTTGAAAAGACAAATAACATGAGCTCCTGTCATTTGTGGAATAGTGCAGCGTTTGATACAGAAGGTGCAACACACCCCCATTATGTTCTTGTGCTGTTCCTTCATTGTACAAGGCTCTCTGACTGCTCAAACATCCTTGGTGGGTCTCTGCACTGAGTATTTCTTTTCTTTCTTAGCTTTTACTTTTTAACATGTTAGCTGTTTATTCCAGTTTCCAGAGATCTCCTTCATACAGTTCACTTTATTTTTTTTTTTTTTTAAATAGACACAAACCATAGCCTCACAATCATATTGTCGTTCTCTTTCAACATACCGAGGTAAATTCCCTCGTGCCCCACATACATGATCTGAGCTCCCTGTATAGTCTGGTGCTGTTTTGCCACTCTTGGCTCTCTGTGGAACTGTATGCAGAGGATCAGGGAGTAATTTTTGCCCTTGTTGCCTTGGGCTGGTGCATTAGTGAAGTAGTACCTGAGGAAACTGAACAGCAGCGGGCATATGGAAGTCCCATGGATAGGTTTTTTACCTATTTTCATTTTTTTTTCCTCATGTTGTTTAGCAAATGTATTTGAAGGCCTTCTTCACAAGTTGAATCTTGAAGGCATAGTAGGAGGAGCATGACCAGAACTTTTTGTATTTGTAGTGAAAAGATGGTTCATTATTTCTTTTATTCATGATGAGAAATATGAGATGCACTTTAAAAGAAACAATGTTTTAAATTTTACTGGGATTTAGAAGTTTATAGTGTTTGTGCTTTGATATTAATTCCTTCCTTTTCAAAATGTTTTTCATTATTTTCTCTGTATTTCTGAATGTATGCTTTAGTGAGCATTTGGTATTTCTTGACAAGTGATTTCAAATACTGTGCTATTCAAACTTGCTGTTAGTAATGCTGCTAGTACCAAATAAACAGCATCCACAGAAATCCTACTGAGTGAGAGCTGTGCAACAGAGAGGGCTGAAACGTGGTGGCTCCTAGCCCAGCTTCATCAATGGTACACGGGGCAAAGGAAGGGAGCAGGAAAACATTAAATGTGGGGAGCTGAGTGCCAGAGTCACTGGGAGGCAGCTATTGATTCTGGTTGTGCTTTGCCAGCCCCATGAATACAGGCCTCAGGAGCTGGAGTCCTGGAGGAAGCTGCCATCAGCCTCCCTGGGGGCTGGCACTGAACAGCAGAGCCGTGTCCTTTCACCTGTCAGCGCTGCCCCCTGCTCGTGGAGCCTGCCTGCCAGACAGGCAGCAAAGGAGCTTTGCAGCAAGGCTCTGTCTTGTTTGCAGGTGATTGTTTCTCTGCCAGAGAAAGGATGATTATATTACCTCTGGGGTGGTTCATTATTCTGGAGTTTTTCTCATGTTGGTTCTATGAGTTACTAAACTGATATCTTGACTCCTTGATTCTCAGACGTATTGATGCGATGGGCCATTGCCTTTATCTGTATCTGAGTACTTTTGAGCACTGAACTCCTGGTGGTTTTGGCTAAATTAGTTATGTTTCTAATAGGAGACTTAATCTGCAGTCAAAGCTGGCAGACCATTTTGCTAGCCTGTAAAAATCTTCTGGACTTGCTTTCTTGTATTTTTCTAGTTTCCTAAGTGTAATAAATGTAATTCTTTTAAATTTTTTTTTTTAACTGATTCACTGAAGAAGGGTTCCTGCTCTGTGCAGTTCTTAAATGTGAGTTTATGGGGAGCATAACAGGTATTTCAGCAGGTGAGAAAAGAGAGATCCTGTTGGGAAGAAAGTATTGAGCCAAAAAATGTGCTAGATACAGCAGTCCCTCCCCTCCTGGAACTAGTTCTGTTCCTAGTTCTACTGCAAGCCTGTAGCTGTATGACATCACGTAAGGTTTGACAGATCAAGCACAGCCTCTTGAATGCATCTGGGACAACTGGTAAAAAGTGTGCTAAGGAGCACATAGTCTAGCCTGGCTTCTTGCCTTCACAGGTGTTCTGAGATATGTGACATGCTGTAATAGTTAATAGGCTTCTGGGGAGTGTAGTATCTGCTTTATTCTCATATGTGCACTATCCTGCATTTAATGGGCTAAAAAAACACTCCACATTTGTACAGCAGAGTGCTCTCATGTGGCTTGTGATAGATCATATGTCTGTGCACATCAGCAGGGATGAAAACCAGCATCTGATAGGCAAGTGAGTATCCACACTCTGCTGAACAGCATGCCTGCATCCTGGATGAGAATTCCAGATTGGCTCAGGTTTCAGGTTGAGGAATTTTCCAGTACATAAGCATAATGTATTTTCCTGGTGCAACTTATGATTCCTCAGTTATGGTATATGTTTCAGGGTAGTAGATGCACACATCTCATTGGATGTGTGTATCACAGTTCCTCTGTGTATGCTGTCTGTGGCCCCCATTTATTTAAGGAAATTACAGTATTTAGGACAAGTGGATTTCCCATATGATGGCAGCTTTGTTGTTGTCTCATCCTTTTATTCCTGTAACAATTCTCCATGTGACCAGCAATTTAAGGCTTTGTAGGATGACAGTCTCACTGATACTAGACCAAAAGTCCTGGAGCAAAATACAAGCAGAAAAACATTTCTGCATACATTTCATGCTTGCTTTTTCCAGCACTGAAAAGAGGTTGGTGCAGAGGTATCAGATGACAACCCTGCCCCAGCTCTTCCAGTGAGACTTGGGATACAAAAACATGTTACAGAGTCTCTGGGGAGGTTTAGGAGCCAAATCCTCTGCTGTTGGACTGGTGCAAAGATGTGAGGGGAGATACTTGGTGAGCTCAGGTTTGCTGCAGAGGTGAGCTTGAGGCAGGGGGAGAGCTGCGATGTGGGACAGTTGGCTGTACTGAGTTGGCTTGTTGAAGTGGGGTCTGAAAATAGCGTAGCTACCCAAGACCTAGCCTAAAAGAGGTAAAGAGCTTTCCTGTCAGATGAGAAGCAGATGTGTGTACTTGAGATGCAGATTGAAGAACTGGAATGGAAAGCCCATTAAGAACTCCTTGAAATTAAAATGAGTGAAATACTCAATAGAAAAACAGCTAATGACAGTGAGAAAAAAAAAAAAAAAATCAAAATCTAATACTGTAGGTTTTAAGTTTTTAGGGAGCATGTGCAGCCAGAAAAACTTTTGCTTCTAAAATTGTCAGATGCAATTCCATGTCCCTCTACATATTGAAGTATGTAAGTCTTCTTTTTTTAAAAACAAACCAATCCCTCTGTAGGTATAGGGAGGTCAGCAGTAAAATGTAATTTTTGCATTATGGTAAGCCATATAAAATCTGAGTGGAATTTTGAATAGGCAGAATTAAGTTTGCTGTTGAGCACTGTTGAGGAAATCTTGTCTTTCCTGCTTTGGTAACCTTTAGAAGTATTGTTTCTTGAAAAGTTATTATAAATGAAGCCTGACATTGTGCAGTTGCCTATTAGATTTCTTCTAAAAGTGGTAGTTTGTAAGTCACAACAGTATCCCTGTGCTGCAGCAGTGAAATTGTACTTCAATAAAAGATAAAGATAATTATAAGTTCAGAAAACTGCTTCAATTTTAGTGGATTCTCTGTTACAAATCAGCTTTTATTTTAATATATTACTTTTTATTGTATAGGCCGTACTAGAGCTAAAATGTTGAATACAAAACAAGGGCTGAGTTTTCTTGATCCAATTTTTCAGGCCAACCTTGGTCTGAGAATATTTGTGAGGAAACTTAACTTCTTGCCTGTGGACACCTGCTGTTCTCTGAGTCATTCATCTTACCAACCATGTGTTACTATGTTTTTCTTTAGAATATAGATTTCTGTTCAAGTGATGGCACCATCTACACAAAATGTTGCAGAGGGAGGATTGGCTAAATAATGTAACAAATGTGCTACAGAGGAAAGAAAAGTAATAGGATCCGAGGTTCTGGGTCTATTGAAAGATGAAAACTTCTGCTAGATAACTATGTTGCCATGTATGGGTTAGGCATTTTGTTGTTTGATTTTTTTCCCCATGGAGCTTTTTTCTCTCTTACCTTACTTAAATGTGTATTTTTTAAAAAACTTTTGTAATAGCTCCTTTTTAACAAGGAGAGAATACTTATAGAAGAATGTTGAAGTCCAAAAAGAAGCAATAAAAATGTTCAAGGCAGAATATATATTGTTTTTCTATTTTTTAATATCTTTTCTGATTAGCTGCTATTTTGGTTCTTTTTTTACAGTTGTCATATTTTCAGATGACACAGTTTTTTTTATAGTAAGACCTTTTCAGGAAAAAAAATAAAATTATTAGTCTCAAAGTGCATATATAATTATAGCATGAGCTTAAGTTCTTAGAAACACTTCATCACTATGACCCTGAATGAGCGTAAGTGTTAAACATGCATAATTTTAAGGCATGGATATTAAACTCATTGAAAACTGTTATCCATGGCTATTAGAAGTGCTTTGTGTTTTTCAAAGAGACACTTGAAAGAAATCGTGACATTTCGCATAGTTTCAAGTAGAGCAGTAAGGATGAATTTTCTGTTTAAAATGTATGAATACTTTTAGCTGGGAAATGTTGAAAAGGTGGTATGGTTACTGGTACAAATCTGTGACTTTACTCTGCTTACTTTTACTACTTGTCCTTTAACGTGCTCAGGACAAAGGCAAAGAAACGCCTAAAGGAATTCAGAAGACTCAGTCTCTGTCTTGAGGTACTGAGACATTGACTTTTGCATTTATGGATTGTTAAAGGATACTTTACCTAGAGTGCTGTGATGCCTTCACTGTAAACTGTGTATTCCTTCATTCTGGTTTTATATTAAAATTATGAAAATGAGGCTTTGTATGTTATATAATGATCTCGATTACATTTTGAAGAGGATATTGAACATTATTATAATCAAACTTAGTGACTGAAGATCAGGAAAGGTCTGAATGTTAAACGAAGCCAGGTTCTTATGCAGGAGGTTTAACAGCTTCAGGAATATTTCTAATATTGTGAAGCTTTAAACTATTGAAGCAATTTCTTTGTTTAATCTGACAATTGATTAACAATTTTAATTGTTTGTAGAGGCACATAGGGATTTTGTTTAACATATCCAGTAGTGGATTTTATTTAAGTAGCAGCTGATTGGAAAAATTAATTCAGTATAGGTATATGTGGTTTATGAGTATTTATATTTTGGATTTAAGACAGAAAATTTCATGCAAACCATTCAAATCATACAATTCAAAAGAAAAAAAGCCACAGACAACTTACAGAGGCACAATAGAGAGACAGGTATCTTGGGGAGAATACAGAACAAAATAGTGTTGTGTTGTGTATAGATCCATAATGCTGCTTCATCTTGAATGCTCTGCACAGTTCTAGTTGGCAAGAAAACAGACTTGGAAAAGATTCACAGAAGGGTAACAAGAAAGGTATGGAGTTGCTTTGTAGACAGAAGTAAGTCAGCAAGACTTCTAGCAGTGCCTGAGGGATATTATATTTGATATCTGTGAAGTTGTCTGCAGTATAGAGATGAGCAAGAATTGATTTATCTTCTGGATGGTTTGATGCCAACTTGAGAACGTGTAATTTATACAAGCCCCACTTGTACAGTCTTCCTTAAGCAAAATGCAGGATGCTTTGCCTTGGAGGGATTATTTGTCACACTCAAGATGACTTCTCTTTTTTTCTATCAACTTTATGTTCTAGATATTCTAATTTTTCACCATTTTAATAATAACAACCCAATTTTCTGCAGGGCCTCAATCAAACATTTTTGATTTTGGTAGACATAAAAAGAGAATTACCACTTTGATGTTTTTTTCAAGAATTTTAAATTTTGCCACTGCAGTGTGTCTCCTGGAACAGCGCTGCCTTCCAGATGGTTCAAACCTGTTCAGAACACCACGGAAGGAATGACATGATAGTGACTGTTAGGAGGAATATTTGAAAAATACTATCATAATTGTAGTTTCTGCTTTCTTCTTGTGTGATTAAAAAAAGTGATGTGCCTGCATGTCTTTTATAACTTTAAAAATACAGTAATTAAAAAGCCAAATTACATACACTGATTTGTAGAGTGTTAATCTGTGCAGCACCAGAGTAAAGGAATGGTTAAGTATTGGAACAGAAATACAGTTCCATTTTGCGCTTCCAGATTCTGCTCATTTCTGTTTCAAAGCACAGATTTTTGTAACAGCATTTTTACTAATAAAACATAATCAGTCAAATATGGTTTAGGCTGCAACCACTTTTTCTTTTGGTGTAAAAACCCAACAAGTGTTCTGTACTTGCAAAGACACATGATGTTTGGTCATTTTTAACTTCTGGCTGTGTGGCTTTACAGTAAATAGATTTACATTTTTCAGTAGTTAAAATTTGTATAAATTGATGGCTTTTAACAGTGATCTTTTAGCAAGTGAGATGGAACTGCTGGATTTAACAGTACATCCACTGCGTTTTGTTAAGTTTAATTTATGCAGACTTTAAAATGTTTGGTACAATCTTTTAAATATTTTGTTCTAGAGAATAGTTAGTTGCATTAAGACATAATAATAAATAATTTCAGCCATTTTTCTGGGACACCCGTTATCTGAGACGTGCAGATCAATCTGTTTTCTTGGCTATAAATTTGTAAATTGTTATATAATTTCTCATAATCTTGAAAGCAATTTATTTAATTCAAGTTTTTCCTTCTTGGAATTGAAGCCTAATACTGCTGATGACATAATTAAGGAGATATTTTATGCTTAAAAAGATGATTTGTGACAAATAGAGCTAACTAAATGAAAGATCTTACTGATGCAGTTAAAACTGCATAGCAAATTATTTTTCTAAAAATCATATATTGTTTAAAATAGTTGTATTCTATTGATGATGACTTTGAAGCTTTACTTTTGAAAAATCATGCATTGAAAATATAATTAAGTTTTTCAATACCTTTGAAGTTAAGGTACAGGAAAAAAAACTACAGTAACATTTTAAAAACAATGTTAGAAACATTACCTATGTGAGCACTGTGACCAAGACATTTTCTCTTTTAAATGCTAGTAAGTAACACTTTTGAGTAGCATTTTTTCATTATGAGTGATGCAAATGGCCTCTGAATTACACTGTTTTATTCTGTATGAGTAATTTGTCCCATTATGATAACTGTAATCTTTTTCTCTCCTTTTTTATTTTATTTTCCTGCTTGCCTTTTCTAGGAAGTAGAGGTTGGTATGCTTCTTTTG
Source organism: Zosterops lateralis (assembly GCF_965231275.1). Taxonomy (NCBI): domain Eukaryota; kingdom Metazoa; phylum Chordata; class Aves; order Passeriformes; family Zosteropidae; genus Zosterops; species Zosterops lateralis. The sequence continues at coordinate 39,290,600 of NC_139766.1, forward strand.
TCTTTTATGATACTGTGAGCTTTTCAAGAATTCCTTATATTTTACTAAACTCAGGTTGTTTCTCCTCCTCCAGGATGATTATTTTCGTACGTGGAGTCCGGGTAAACCCTTTGATCAAGGTAAGATTCTGTTCCTAGGTAATTGTGTGGGATTATATTTGTGTAATTTTAGTAATAATTTAAGTAATTATATTGGTGCTCCTGTTCTAGAATACTAACAGAATTTTGTTCATTTGTGTAATTTTCTCTGTCTTCAAATATTTGACTTAAAGAGGTCCAGAAATTCAGCCTAATCATCGGTTTATGTCTGTGATTTTTTCAAACATTTACTGATGAGAGAAAAAGATGGGAGCATTAGAAACTTCCAAAGTAGCTTAAAATTTCCCTTGAAAAAACATGAGGTTTGGAAGATTTTATTATATTTGTATATTTAAGTTAAGAACTCATACCTTTTCATAGGACATCTGACAAAAAACAGGCATGCAGTCTAATACATGTCTTTCGCAGTCAGGAAAAGAAATTACTAAGATTTTGAATGTCTCTTTATATCCATCGGATAAAATATGATCTAGAAACCCAAATTTGGAAGTCTGTCATGTTCAAGTGGTCTATCTTGAGGCAAAATGCAGCTGGAGCTTTGGGAATGCTGCAGCACAACAGTTTTAGGCTGAGAATACTATGAGCAAATGGAGCAAATACTCCCATTACACATTCCCTCCCCAGGCATTGTAACTTAATATTTACTGTCAATATAATCTCCCTCCTCTATGTTGTTTCAAAGTGTATTGCTGTGATTTTAAAACTGCTGAAAGTCTTGATACTTCTTTTAATTGCTCTGAGAAATGCTTCAGGGATTCTGTCTTTTCTGATAGCACCATTGGCATAAATGCAGTGAAGAAACGATATGGGGGCTTGTAAACAAGAGACCAAGATAAAAATGTTGTGAAGATAGTGTTTATGCAACTTCAAGAGCTTTCTCCACAATAGCTATTGACTTGTGGGAGATATTTTTTTGTTGTAATATTATAAAAAATTGTGGTTCAAGGAATTGGTAGTTGTGCATATTATAAAAACAGTGAGTGTTACTAAATTGAAGCCTTCCAGTCCATAAAGGGGCCTGCATGAAAGCTGGTGAGAAGGGATTTTTTCTTCTCCTATATGATAGGAGAAGAAGCAATAGCGTGCAGCAGGAGGAGGCTAGGTTTAAATTACATATTAGGAAGAAATTCTTTACTGTAAGATGGGATGAGGCACTGGAACAAATTGCCCAGAGACTGTGAACTTCCCATCCCTGAAGGTGTTCAAGACCAGGCTGGATGGGGCTCTGAGTAACATGGTCTAGTGGAGAGTTCACTGCCAGCAGTGAACAGGGGCATTGGAACTAGATGATATTTAGGATTTCTTGCAGCCTTAATTATTTCATGATTCTATGAGTAGTGTTTTAATTCATTCTTCCATACTTCAGCACATTTTGAAAGGCCTTCTTATGTTAATGGTTTAAAATATATCAGAATTGCTTATGTAGACAGATCTGTGTAATTCTATTTGTATTAATAAGAGTTTCTATATGGAAATACATGTCCAAGCATACTGGGAGGGCAGCTGGTACTATGAAAATGTATAATGGTATTTATTCCTGGGCTGCAAGATCTATTTTAAAAGATGGAAAAATACTACGATTTGCATTGCAATCTACCAACACCATTTCTTTAAGCAACATCTGACATTTGTTTGAAAAAGACAACTTGTTCTCATTGAACTCTTGTTTGCTTATATCCTTACAAAATCAAAAAAACATAATTAAATGTTTTGAATGTCTATTTTGTATGCGTGTATATATATGTATACACTCCTGAATGTTTTTGTTTTTCTATAAATAGCACAATGTAACTTATTAATGAACAATTATGTGGGGCAGGTATTACTCTTGGAATAAATCCGAGTGTTCTGTTAGCAGATTCAGTTACTGCTAAAAGGCAGGTTTTGCTCTTTCAGTGGTTTTAGAAATAAGCAAGTAGAATGTTTTGTGTTTAGGACTATTCAAAGGTGACTACTTTAGTAGCTTTATCAATGCTTTATCATACACACACAATATTTTCTCACACATTTTCTTCATGCGCCACTTTTACGTCAGATGGAAATACACAGAATACTTCTGTTGCATTTTATTTTTAGACTACACATGGTAGCAGAGCTTGGAGGGTGTAACTATTGAATGAAATTGCATACACAAAGACACTGGTGTAATTTTGTGAAATGGAAAGGATGTTTTCCTCTCAATAGAAATAACTTGCTGGAAAAGTAGAGTATATTCATGTAACTGAAAAAATTGCAGTGTGGCATTTCTGTAGAGGTTGAACACCCTGAAGGTATAGTTGGTTTGTAGATGTATTTATAAAATTTCTTGTAGACCATTCCATTGAAATAGTTTTGGCTTTTGTAGTATCAGTTTATATTAGATGTCTGTTTACAGCAGGAATTTTGTAGAAATTGTTGTACAACAAACCCAGATTTTGAAATATTTCACTTAGTTTAATGTTTGCCTTTTAGCTCTGTGTATTTCATCTACCTAGTTCTGTAATAATTTGGGTAGCTAAGGATATCCAAATATGTGCAAACACATCTCTATAATTTCTGTACATTTCTGCAAATACATTTCTGTACTGAACTGAAATAATTCAGAGTCATATTCAATAAAATAATTTGATTCACTCATTTGCAAGCCCTGGGAAGTCATAAGGGAGTTTAATGAAGATCCATTAGTTGAAGACTGAAAACAGTCATGTAAAATTAACTTTGCTGCATTTGATGTGTCCTGATCTAGTTTTTATAATAGAACTATTCATGGTTTTAAACTAAAAATATATATCCATCACTTTCAAGATAAATTGCACTGCTTTACAATTAAAATGTATCATGTAGCACTTTAAAATGTTGTCTCAGATAAAGGAGGACACTATGAATTTCAAAAAGTGCAGAACTGAAAAGCTTTTTAAAATATTTCAGGCTTATTTACTATTAAGACTAAACTTTATTTAATCTGGTGACCAATTTCCATTTTCAGCTATTTAAGTATATTTGGAATCCTCCTCACTAATGAAGTATACTAAATCCTATGTTAAACAGATTCCTACTGCTTTATGATACTTTCAGCTGGCCCTTGCCTGGAAAGATCTCTTGTAGATGTCTGAGGAACTCTTTCATGGTGCTTTTTCTTAATTATCTGATTCTGTATTTAAATTATTCTTTTATTATTTCTCTTTTATAAATTTATCTATTTTGGCAGCATCAGATAAGTGCCTTGTCCTGTACAATTCACAGGCTTGGCTCCTGACTCAGGTTCACTGGATAATATACATCGGCTTGCAAATTGTTTCAGTGTTTATTTTTGTAGGATCACTGGATGAATTCTAAATTTTATAGCTCATTTTAGAAGAGGCTGTAGAAAGGATTCTTATTGAGGCTACACTGAACCCATAGTAAGAGATTTTACTTGCCTTCAGTAGCAGTCTAAGCCTTTATTCCTAGTGTCCTGACATGTTTGCTTTATGCCCTGATGTTAGGTCTAGAGTTGTCATATCAAGGATTATTATAAGATAAAGTAAGAAGTGGTTGGTTTGTTTGTTGGTTTTTAACATGGCCAAATCCTGGATTCAGGTGACTGTTCAGACCCACAGATAGTTATGTCAGAAAAGTGGAAATGTGTTGCAGGGTGACGGTGACTGTCCAGCGACAGCACCAAAGCTTCTCCAGCTGGCACCATCCTGAGAAAAGGGTGTGGGGAACTGTTTCTTTGCAGTTACAAACTTGCTAAAATTTAGTCCTGAAAATCTCTCACTTTAGAAGTCCAGCTTCTCTTTACTGTGCTGGCATGTCCCAGACAATGGTCAAGTCCATCAGTACTGTGTACTTGAAAATATTTTGGTGTGTACTAGGACTGCTTCCTCTTTACAGGCTCACTTAAAGGCCAGATTTGCTTATATTTGCCACAGAAATTCAATTTGAAGGCATGTAAAGCAGCTAATAGAGGAATATATTAAGAATATGAAATTGGAAATAACATTACAGTTTAATAGTGAGGGAAAAAGAAATAGTTAATTAAATCCCTTTAAAAGAACCAAATAATAAGCAAAGACGGTAAGGAAGAAAAAAGAGCTGTACGTAGTTTTACTTGAATAGAAGAATGAAACCTGAAATATTAGAAGTTGCCTTTTTGACCTATTTAACTTCGTGTATTTAAAGACCTGTTTATCTTTAAAATTACAAATACAAAAATCATTAAGACATTCTTTGCAGAATTTATTTTATGTGGAAGTTATCATTCAGTTTTGCCACAAGTACATCTCCTGGTCATTTTTGTTATTCCAGGCTTCTTTAAAATGCAGATATATTTATATTTCTGATGTATTAGATACTTACTGTGAATAGCCTACTGGATTCTGGTTTAGCTAGTTAAAAAAAATTCAGAAGCTGGAGTTGATTACAGTAAAATGAAATTATGATTAAAATTCTCTATGTAACTTATGAACACATAATGAAATACAGAAATTAGAGTTCTCCAAGAGAGAAAAATAGAATCATTAGGGTTGGAAAAGACCTCTAAGATCAAGTCCAACCTTTAACCCAGCACTTCCAAGCCCACCACTAAACTATGTTGCTGAGTGCCGCATCTTTTAACTACCTCCAGGGACAATGGCTCACCTGCTTCCCCTGGGCAGCCTCTTCCAGTGCTTGGCAACCCTTTCAGGGGAAAAAAAATAAATCCTACTATCCAATGTAAAACTTCCCTGGTGCAACTTGAGGCCATTTCTTTTCTGTCCTGTCACTTGTTAGCTGGGAGAAAAGACCAACTCCCACCTCAGTGCGGTTTCCTTTCAGGGTGTTGTAAAGGGTGATAAAATCTCCCTTGAGTTTCTTTTTCTCCAGGCTAAACAACCCTAGCTCCCTCAGATGTTCCTCATCAGATACAGATCAGATCCAGACCCTTCCCCAGCTCTCTTGCCCTTCTCAGGACATGCTCCAGCACCTCAATGTAGAGAGGGCCCCAAAACTAAACACAGGATTCGAGGTACGGCTTCACCAGCACTGTATCTTACAGCATGTTGTTTTGCAAGAATAATCATCCTGACAAGTGAGACAATAGGTGAGAGAATTTTCAGGAAGATGCATTTCTGTTCTTACAGGTATGCAGATGTTTCTTTGCCCTTGTTGCCCAATTTGGAGAACCCAGAAGAACACAGCCAGCATGTCTCTAAATTATGATTTAAAGTATTTAGGAAAGAATAATATAATGCTTAACTGTTTGCTGGTGATATATCACTATTGTGAATGTTCAAGTAGTCTTAAGGTGTTATTTCTTTTCTGCCAAATCAAGAAATTGAACATTTTGATATTAAAAAAAAAACAAACAAAAAACAAAAAACAAACAAAAGAGCTTTACTAAAGCTGTTGAAAACTTAAAAAGTATGCCAGGGAAGTGTGCATTTCTCCTTGTCAGAATATTCTCCTTTGCAGGAATATTTGTGAGTTCCTTATTATATATAGAAGAAACTCAGTATAATTGTCTTAATTTTGTTGTCACTTTCACCAGTCTGAGCCCAAAATAACTATGTTTTTCAGCAATTTAAATAAACAGGATCATTTCTGAATTGTCAGAGATAATGATAAGGGGGGCATTTGACTGTGACTACATGGAATTTCTCATTTACATCTCTTTTTGAGTTACCTGTAACCTATTCTCTTGTAAACTTTCAAGTAATACCCAAAAGACAAAACACAGAGACAGAGGGATGTTTTTGAAGCAGAGATCATAGATATTTGTGAGGGGGAGAATTTCTTATCATTTAGTCACTGCACAAGTGGCTTAAAAAAGTGTGACTCAGTGAAGATGACTGTTTCATAAGGAGTGGAGAAAGAATGAGTGAAGTATTTGAAAATTTGAAAATAAGATTAAGTTTTAGTGGATTTGTTCCAGAGGAAGACGAGACTGGGAGATAAAATAAGTGCTAAAAATATAAAATTTAAACTTATGTTATCAGTACCTAGAATATCAGGTACCATGTTATGGATCAGTGTAATAGCATTTTTGTGTCTTTTTTAGAGAAAACTATTTGCAGCAGTGAGCAAAATGGAAATATGCAGTACATTGTGTCAGGTGGTTATAACCAGTGTCAGATGATTATAAATTGGTATTAGATTTGTATTTATTATATATATATTATTCATTATATTTACATTTATTATATATATTATTTATATATATATATATATATATAATTTATTCTATTTATATAGATTGGTATTAGATTCTTTGTTTATCAGAACTTTTGTGTGGCATAACAATAACCATTGCAGGGCAGCTAGAAACTCAGTGGTGATGTCTCAGAGCTTAGTAATATAGAATATTAGGAACAATGATGCTTTTTTACAAAAGACTGATGAAGACTATACGATTGTCCTTGAGTCATCAGTATGAAGAGTTCTGAGCACTTGTGAGAGGAGATTCTTGGATAGAAGCTACCTCCATACTCATGGTCACCTTAATTATTGAAGCACTTGCTCACAAGTTAGAAACCAGACTAGACAACCAATGATGTTTAGGGATTTGAATCTAAACTTAATTACTTCTTTTGCCACCTGCAGAAAAACCTCCACTCTAGCCTTCTTATTGAAGTTGTAGATTCATGTGTCCAGATGGAATTAGTGTTCAGGAAGATTCCTCTTGTGAACATCCAGCTGTAGTTACCCATTCTGCTTTGTATGCAATATAGTAAATCTTACATGGCAAATACAGTCCCTGGAAAGAGAAACAAAAATTCGAGATTCTTCTTTTTCAGAATGCCCCCATCAAGTTACTGAGATGTAGGCTATTTCTTGTTTGTTCTCTCAGTTTTATTTTTGAATTTCAGATTTCTAGCTGCACAGTGATTCATTTTCATGTTGAAGTTAAAAGGTGTTTTTTCTCGGTAGACGTGTTGCATAGTAAGATGGGCTTTTCTTGTTATGAATCTACAGCAGTGTGGGTTCAAACCATCTGTGACTGAGGGGGGTCTGAAGATGCACATGCAAATTTTGAATGCTCATCGCCGTACAATTTAGGCCAAAGATAACCATTACCACTATTAATTTTAATTAAACATTTATCTGGGCTTGGTGTTAGCCGACAATATCAACTGAGTGTTTACGTGCTCTGCCTTGCTCTCCTCCCTACTGTTACTGGAAATTGTGGGGCTGGGATTCTGCAATTATCTAGACCCACAACATTTGTCAGTGAGAAATCCTGCTATAGGAGGTGAGAAATTGTCAGTTTTCAAAATGGAAAAGTAAAGATACTCATGGTCTTTAGGTGCCTTCAGGAATTGTGTGATTTATCAAGGAGGCAATATGAGTCATTGTCTTCTACGGCTCTGTGTGCCTTGGGTTATAACCTAGGCATTTCACCTGATTATTAATATTTTAGTTAAAACTTTCAGATAATTTAATTTTTTTTTTCTCCCTGCACTGTCATACAAGAAAACTTTGTAGGCAAAAAAGTCAAGGCTTGCTTTTTAAAGTAGGGGAATTAAATGACTCATGGGATGCACAAAGCATAGCTGAAGTTTTGGTAAATGGAAACAGAATATGTAGTTGCTTCTTACTTCACCCATCAGAAACCAATCGGAACACTGAAAGAAGAAGATAGACTTTAAGTCTGAAAACTTTGTCCTTAACCTTTTTTCACCTTTGATTTTACTTGGAGTGGAAAATAAGAAACATGTTAAAATGCACTCAGAAGATTGTGGAATAATGATAATTTAGTCTGGTTTCTGCCCCAGTGCTACCATTAAGAATATTCCTATGTTATGGCTTGCTAGTTTTTATATCCTATTGTACTCCCTATAAAAGTGATGTTCTGACTAATGTCAGTTTTTGGGAGTGGTAGCTGTAAATTAGCTTACAGAAGGGATGACGGGAAGCTTTTCTTAATTGCTTTCCCAATTCTGAATTATAAATAAATAGATCCATTAGTAATAATTGAATCAATTTTTTAAATATTGCTTCTTTACCATGCGAGAAGAACAAATCCATACTAATCTATGAAAGTCAGCAGAAGTTCCTCATGGCAGAGCAACTTACTTGTCATTTACAATGTAAGTACTTAGAGAAATAGTAGATGTTAAAAACATATTATATTTGATATGCTTTTTGTGACAGTGGTATTTTTCCGTTTGTTGAAATTTAGTTAACATGACATTTCATGGTATTGTAGCCAGGTAACATGGACAAGTGTAAAGTAGGCATGCAGAGAAATAACCTATACCAAGTACACTTTTCTGCATATAAGAAGCTGTGTAAAGCTGAACATTGTCAAGTTGTTAAAGCTAAGATCAGACCTGCGTCTTCAGAAGCTGGTTGTATGTGACATTGTAGGAAGTCAGCTGATACAGAAGTAAAGAGATGATTTCTGACAAGACTTACATAAATATATTTCTTACATCTAGACTGTCCTCTCTGTAGTGCAAACCTTTACTGGTTTTCAGTAGCAGTGTAGTTTTGCTGTACAATTGATGTTTTCACTTCAGTTATGGGGGGGAAGTCTCTAATTTTCATAAATAAGATGATATTTTAGGAAATGTTAATTGGATAAAAACTTGGATTGATAGCTGTTTCATGTTGATGACAATATCTGTGATGAATACATCAGTCCCATTGGGGAATTTTGATGCTTGTGCTTGTGATGATTTTGGTGTGAATACTTTTTCAAAGCTGCTTATTTTGGCAGAAATGGAAAGAAACATGCAGTGTTGTCTGTGCAAGTCTGCATACTCTGAGGTGGGGGAATACCAGGAATGTTTTTTTTAGGGATAGCTAGGAGATGGACAGAAGAAATAATGACTTAGTCTCATGTATTTCATTATATAGATGAGTTACATGCTTAGCGGAAGTCTATTATACTTTTCCTGGTATAAATTTATGCATTTTCATAGTCGTTTAAGAGAACTAGGATGACTCCTTGTAGAGACCAGACACATAGTCAGACGTGTCACTGTGTTGTAAGGGAATTAGAAGATCTTCAGACCCTGGATTTGAAAACTCTTTTTCTTGTGGTTTAGCCTTTATTTCTCATGAAAATTATTAATTTGTCAGTTCCAAATATCAAATAAACCAGACTCAAAAGAAAGGCAACCCATTTCCATGCTTTTGTAAATACCTAATTTCAAAGCTGGCAAAATCGCTAATGCAATCTGATGTGGATGCCGTGTACTTTATAATGTAGGCTTGACTAGAGCATCTGATGTTCAGAGAGAGAAAAAAGAGGAAGACTCAGAGTGGTTTTCATGGTTTCTAGCAATGTTTCTTTCAGTCTTCTTTCTTGTTTTATCCTCTGGCATGTTGTTAATCCAAGCAAACATCGACCCTTCGATTAGTTCATTTTTTCATGTTCCAAAAATCTGCAGTTTTTTATCAATTATTTATCTGATCTCTCCCTTGCTGTTTAAAAAAATGTTTCCAATGATATACGTTTTTCTTTGACTTCTTCATCAAGAAGTAAGAAAGTTTCATGCAAAAGTGCTGGGAAAAAGGGGGCCATGTGTCACACGTAAGATGAGGAAAAAACACTTCTACAGGGAGCTTACAGCTGACAGAGAACAAGTTCAGTAGGTCGTGGAGTGATAATGTGAGTTAGTGTCAGTGGAAAGACCCCGGGTGCTGAGCATGCTTTTGAATATAAAAATGGTCTTGTGATTTTGGCACCCATGGGTCTGCTTGCTTACTCACCTTACCCACTGAGTATATAGCTCACCTGAGGTGATAAAGGGTTACATACAGGGCGTGATAACCACTGAGTCAGCAAATAGTAAAAGATTATATTACTTTTATCAGTAAATACTGAAAGTCCTGGTTTCCATTTGATACCCATCTTTATGTTGTCATAAAGACACAGTGGGAAATTACCATTTCTTCCTTGTAAATTTGGGTTCTGCCTGTAATATTTTGCCAAAACATAACATATTGCCAAAACCATATTTTATGGCTAGCTATATTTGATGGAATTGTCAAAACATACCTTCAGCATCCCAAGAACTTTAGAAATGACCTAACCATTTTGTGGGAATGGTTACCTGATCTCCCATGTTCATCCTTTTTCCTGAGACCTGTTTCCTACTTGGTATTAAACTCAGCATCCTTATATGATTCCATATTTCTGTTAGTCATGTTTTTTTAAAAAATTTCATTACCTATTCTATTTTACAGAAGAGTTATCTGAAGATAGACCATATTCCAGTATGGCTACCTTAGTGTCTCCATTAGGGAGCATTTTGGGAATAGATACTTGGACCAGTACCTTAAATGATTACTAGTACTGCCTGACTTAAAGCAGAGAAAATATTTTGAATGGAATCTAAGATCTGAAGTAATTTGGAGAAGGTTATGCTTGCCTTAATTTTGACTCCAACTCTGTAACTCTAGTTTAGTAAAGTTTTTTGCTGCATTCGCTTCCCATTCATATAGAATTGTTGTAATCAGATGCATTCTGGGTTACTTGTGGTGGTTTTATGGCTTGTTTGCTGTAGAAATAAGAATATGTGGAAGAAGACTACGTCTTTTAATATGTCTTTTGCTGCAGTTAACAAAATACTTCTTTTCTTTTGGCATTGAATTATTATTATACTAATGATTCCATCTCTTTTTTCTTTGATGATACGATATATTTCTTTTGCACAGCTGAATGTATTATTATAAAAGAAAACTGAAAAAGTCACTCCTCAGACTATATTTAATCACACTTAGCACTACAACATCTTGCGTCAGAACTGCAACTAATGATCAGCTCCATTCTTGTTTTCTGGTTACCATGCGTGGTTAGCAGGCCTGGGTTAATGTCCTCTGTCGGGTCACATAGAGATGTGGTTAAAAGATTATTTTGATTGTAAAGAACAGAAGAAATTTCTTTCAGAAAATATATATGCAAATGATGTTGTTTTTTGGAATGTTCTATGCTGGGCAGAGAGCTGGACTTGATGGTCGTGGTGGGTCTCTTCCAAATCAGAATATTCTGTGATTCTGTGATATTTTATAAGCAGATGCAAGAAATGGGGAAAGAGCATTTCTGAAATATGATTGAATGCTGGACAGTAATATGCTAATGTGAATAAGAACATAGGAAAACTGAATTCCAGTTGTTCATAGCTTTATTAATTTTAAAAAAGAATATCAATAGGGGTAAAAAAAATCAGTTTTGGAGTACTTAGATTACTTGAAAGGACACCATGGAGATCGGAGAAGGTAGAAGTTGATTGTCTCTTGTGAGAGCTTAAACTGGCAGATGTTTTTCTATGTTATAGCCATGTAGGCATGGCTACTTCAGAAAAGTGCAAATTTAGTAGTAGGCAACAAACCCCGTTATTTGGCCCTTCCAGTATTATTATAGCCAGAAATCTCTGTTCATAGTTGGAGTTGTACTTCAAAAATGATTATGGATAATGACTGAAGGACCAGCTAAAAAACAAAACAAAAAACAAACCACAAAGCATAAGTAGACAACTAGAAGGAGGTAGAATTTATGTTTAAAGATGGAGTCACACAAGTCACTCACCTGAATATTTTAGTTTACATTTTCTTTTACTGAAATCTGACCTGAGTAATAATTTCTCAGTAAATTCAGTGTCGTTTTTCACCACTTAACATTGAGTAGAAAGAACCCATTTGTGTCTTAGTAAGGGAACACTTAAGGGAAACTGCTTTCAAGGTGGCAATACCATTATTTGGGGATTGGGCAGTCAGAAAGTGGTGATTGTGAAAGCAATATAGCAGGGAGTACTTACTTACTTACTTACACAACAGCTGTATTTTTTCCTGGTTCCTTGCAGTCCAGCACTGTACAAGCAGCAGGCCAACGCCCTCCACATAGTGGGTGGGTTTTATGTGAGGGGTTTCTTGCCTTAATTTCATGTTCTAGATAACTGTTAACAACTTTCTAAAACTATTTTCAGCTTTAGATCCAGCTAAAGATCCATGTTTGAAGATGAAATGTAGTCGCCATAAAGTCTGTGTTGCACAGGATCAACAAACTGCAGTTTGCATCAGTCACCGAAGGCTTACGCACAGGTAAATACTTTAAAAGTTAATCCTGTACAATTTTTGTAGTGTTCATGACTGACTATAAATCCATTGTAATTAGTTTAATTACTTAACATCATATGAGCAGCGTAGAAGTGGGTTTTAGAAATCATTATGTATACATAGCTTGACTATAATGTTTACTATTTGATTTTATTTTTTTTTAACTAGAAGGTATACATATTTAAATATTGCATGCTGCTAGTACAAATACACTTAGGAAAATACCCACTGTGCCAGTACCAAATGAATAAAATATTGTGATAGTATCCTACTGCTGTACATTACTTTGACATCATCACTTCTTATATGAAGTCAGAGAACTCAAAACTGCCTGCTGAAGTGTAGCTAACAGCCTGATAGACTGTAAATATTTTGAGATTAGTGTGGTTTTTTTCCCCTCTTCTTTTTCTCCTGTGCATTCTGATTTTCTTTGCATGCTGGAATGGTTAAATGTAAGGAGAAAATATAAAATAAATTTGTGTATTTCTGTGGCTTTATCTGAGGCAGAAATATGAGTATGTACAACTTGAACCATACACTTAGTTGAGTTGACTGTTGCGTGCTAAGGAGATGGAGTCAAATTGCATTTTCAACTTGCGATTGTTCTTTTTTTTCCCACTTCATTGTGGGAAGCAGGACACAGTAGAATGGCTAAATTTCAATAAATTGATTTAAATAAGTGTCTGTTAAAGTGCTTTGCTCAGTAGGGGCTAAAAAGAGCTGAGGAAAATGAGACTTCCTTGTGTGTTGGAAGTGGATCATTTCAAGTACAGTTTTATGAATGATACAAGGAATGTTCTTTGACTGTCTAGTTATGTTAAATACATCTATCTGGAGCTTTTCAGACAAGCAAGACAGTACATAATGAAAGGAAAAGTTTGAACTGTTCTCGATCTGCAGCTGTACTTAATTAACAAAAAACTCAACAGTATTTGTGGAGTTACACTGTTTACATTAAACAATTTCAGTGTAGTGCTAGACATTTTAGTTTGATAAGGTACTATATATGGTGCAAGAATTATTATCAGACAAAGGTAGGTAGCCCGATTTCAACTGCATGTGAAGTGTCAGGAATATATGAGTGTTAACTTTGAAGAGACAACATAATAATTCAAATTTTCTAAGAGGTATTATATGTCATGGAAAACAATGACAATAATGACATTTCCTTGTTAAGTATACATGCAGTAGGTGACGACTGAAAACTCTTAGATTAGATGGTGATGCATGCTCTTGTTGAATTAAGAAACTTTTTGACATCAGTCTTCATCCCTGTATTATTCCTCCCACAGTTCTTAGTACTCTTTCTTAAAGATAGTATTTTAAAAGACAAACTTGCCTGAATATAATGCAGTCAATAATGGGAAAATTTAGAATAGCAGCAACTTGATGATTGTAAAAAGAGCTGTAAATCTAGTCTTTTAAAGTAGATGAAGCAATTTTCTACCTACTTGTGCTGAGCAGGGCTGGATTTTCCCACACTTAGATCTCCCTATTCCCCCAGATTGCCACATACAAGGAGAAGTAATTGCTTTGTGCTTTCTTTCTAAAAAGGTTTTTCTTCATGCAGTTTCTGACCTTTTTGTAACATGGTGGGATTAAAGTATGGATATCATAAACACAAACAGTCATGTCTGCTGGGTCTCTTTACCACTACTGATTTTCTTTGCCCAACATGTTATTCCTTCACTTGTATCTACAGTTTGCATGCTGATTATCAGTAGGGCCATCTGTTTCCTAGAGTTCCCAAAGGCCTAGTCCACTCTATGAGTGTTGGTAAAAATTAGATGAGAAAGCATAACTTAACAGTTGATAATATAAACTATTTACGAGTATCCATTTCTAATATATCATTTGCATGTAATCTGTTGTGAGTAAACATTTACAAAATTTCATCCCAGTAATCTTTCCTTTTCCTTAGTTTGTCTGTGTGCACATGTGATACTCTTCTAGGACCGGATAACATAAATAAGTAAGAAAAGGCAGTTGGGGATGTTTTCTGAAAAAATAGTTGAGACCTTGTTCATGAACTACTGGGAACTCTTCATAAAGAACTTGCCCATAGATTTTAATTTGGATATTTGCTGTAAAGATCCATAGATGTTCCAGAGATTTTTCCCAAGACCGTTGCACAGGAAAAGTAGTTTAAAGTATATGAATTGATACAGTGGCAAAGACGATCCCCTAGAGAATGTCAAGGAAGAGGAGACTTTGCACACTTCCAAGATAAATAAAATGTTATGGGCACCTTTGGGCTACCCCTGGGGAAAGAGGCATTAAATACAGTTACAGCTGAATAGATTTTTCTGTAGTGCCATCAAGTTGAAATACACTGATTTATAGTTGAATTCTCTATTACTGGAAACAGCATTCCCAGGCAACCCTATTACCTAGTTCATAAATTTCTGTTTACAAATTCTGTTGCTTTCTTTAGGTAATAGCATAAACAGAGACGTTGCTAATCAGTGAAGACTGATAATTGTATCAAATGGAGGACTCAATTTAGTAATTTCTTTTGTTGTTTGTAAGAAATTAACTTGCAGAAAAAACAGATAGGCATAGACATTGTTATTCAGTCCGTGCTGTCCTAGGTGTTCTTCTCTGTACAGTACAATCTCCAAACTATCATAGCCCCATTTGAATTTCTGAGGGCCCCTCAGCTGCACACAGTGAAGCATGGGCAGATATCCCAGCCACCTGCAAGGCTGGTAGTGGCACGATGTGGCAGTGACATGACAAGGTCCCAACAGGATTAATTAATGTGACAGCACACTTTAGTGATGATTCTACCTGTTCTTTCAGAAGTAGTAAAATTTCTATTAGCTTGGGGATCTCAGCATTGTGATCTTGCTGCAGTGTGCTTGCATTTGTACGGTTTTAAAACCAGCTACTGTGTCTCACTGTCCTTTTCATGGAGTTGTGGGTCAGGCAAGCCTATAGTTTTGCTCTTTCCTCAGTTTCCATGGCAGCTGAGATCATGCTCTCCCCTCAGTCTCCTCTCAAGGCTCATTTCCTTTTCTGGTAGACTGCCAAGATGGCAAGTCCTCTTCTAGCGCACTCCTGCAGGGCCACAGCACAAGGGCTTCCTTTATGTGATGTCCTGGAAAGTCTGAATAGCATTTGACAAAAAGATGAAATAGGTGTTGTAGGTCATTGGTCACGAGAATAGTTGGAAGTACCAGGACTTTAAAAACACAGGGACATGTTTAAAGGAGCAAGATTTTTGTTGGTAGCAGGTAACAGCATTTGCATCTCTGCTGGCTCTCTGTAGTGTTGGAAGCTGTGCTCTGTGTGCTACATGCTTAGCTCTGTGCTGTGAAAAAAAGATAACGTACTTGAGGGGAAAACATGCAGGGTATGTGTATAAACGTTGCTCCTATTATTCCCTTGTGGATTGCTGTGGGAAGGGAGTATCTGCTGGCGCTTGAATGCATCATAAATGGGTAATTCAAACTATGGTGTAAAATAGAATTTTCATTGATTCTTTGAAATGTGGGAATTTGTCATTAACTTTCCCTTTTGGCTGAATGGTGTTTTGCCATCCCATTGTGCTTTCCAGTTTATCCTTATTGGTTAAGTGAAAGGGCTTTGTGGGAAAAAAAACCTGTAAAGGGTCTTTACATGAAGTAATGAAATGCTTTGGAGTATAACTTATTAAGTTGCAAATACAACTTGCAGAATATGGAATACAATATTGCTTATACTGTGATGTGTTGATTGTGAGTGTTACCATGACAGGCAGGATATTCATCACACTAAGAGGAATCATCTACTCCATTTAGTTTCCAATCTCTTCAGTGTCAGGAGATATAGTTACTTGCATCTACAATACTAAAATCTCTGGCAACTATGAGTTCACCCCTGTGAGCTTGGGGAAGAGGAAAGAAGTTACGTGAGTGTTCTGCCAGGAGACAGTTGGAGAGGAAGAAAAAGGGATGAGTCAGAGGAGAAGGCTGTAGGTGGTAATGGACATTTCATAATGCCCACAATGGAATGTGTGCTTTTTGTATATTTAGTGCAACAGGTGCTAGAGATAAAGCCTTGAATCTCCATGTACTTCTTGTGCCCCTTTGAGCAAGGAGAGAAAGGATGTGTGCAGACACCATGACACACAGGAGCTTTTTAAGTCCATGCAAGCCAATAACTAACTAGGCGCAGAAAACTGCAAAAGTTAGTCCAGTGGTGACCTATCCTAGGTTTACAGGTCCTGATGAATAGTGTGTTAACTGTCCTCTAGATTTGAAACAGACAATTATGATATTGACACATACTGCAATTTTCACTAAGACTGACATTCTGTGAATAAGAGGCTGCACTACTAAACTAAGCAGTGTATAGGTGAATTTCTAAGCCAGTAGGTTAGCCGCAGATGAAGATCAAGAAAACTTGAAAAAATAGGGAAGGGCTGCTACCCAGTAGAGAATTTTAATGTAAGTGTAACAGTAAACTTGGGGCAGTGCCTGTGGTTTCAGGTGAATTACTTTTATTAGAATCCTTTTTGTACTCCATGTTTGTCAAAAATATTTAAGTCTAACACTTAAAAGTGAAACAGTGAAGAGGAGGTGTGGGCTCTGTCTTCTTCAAATGCTTTTCTTTGCTTTTGTCTCAAATCCACTGCAAGAGACAATTTGTAAAGGAGATCAATTCAGTTGAGACCTACTTATTGTACAGCCCATTCCGAGATTTGACTGCTTACAGCTGGAAAGTGATGAAGACTCTCTCAACATGATTTCTCTACAAGTTCTGAAAATTAGGAAATTGCAGAAGAGTTTTGGGCCAAAAATGACGTTTCAAAATAAATCCCAGTGTCTTTGATATATTAAAACCTAGTGACTAATCTTGTACTTACTCATTGATCCTAGTGGAATCAGATAAAAACTGGTCTCTTTTTCTTCTTCCATAAGTAGAAGAAAAGTACTGTGTAAAATTGATTGGATACATTTAATCAATCAATGCTTGGAGGCATTAAATTATTCAGTGCTTTGAAGGTGTGTGCAGTTTTTCTAGGCAGATGTAGATGTGTCTCTTTTATGAATTCCCCACAAGACATAATACCTCCTGCCCCCACTGTGAAAGTCCTGCTATGCTCCTATGAGTTTGTTTATGTCAGTTGTGCAGATCGACACAACGGTTCCCTGCTATGGCAGAAATAGATTGCATTTGTCTCTGCCATAGCATGTTAAGATGGAATAACAATGTTTAAAGACCTGACACACTTACTTGTGTACTGATACCAAACTCCCTATTTATTTGGATTTTTTTTGCCTTCTCCCAATAATTTATTCTTAGGTTTCAGAGTAGGGAGCAGTAGTAACTGGTTCTCAGTAAATATTAACTAAGCCACAGGTTCTGATGATACTAGCAATTCTAAAATAAACCTCACCCCATTTTATTAAAGTAAAGGTTAAGGTAGGAGTGGCGACTTTTTCACAGTAAGAACATTTCAGTTACAGATGTTGATCACCTGGAAAATAATGAGAGTTCACCAGTCATGAACATAGAGTCACAGTAAGAAAACGTTTCTCAAAGTTAAAAGTAAGAAATAAAAAATTACAGCTGCTCTTTTTCTATTAGAGCTCCACAAGGCAGGTTCCAGAGAATTGTGCAGGCTGGACATCTGTAAGGTGCACAGCTGGGCAGAGGTGAGCAGTATAGACGGTGAGAAGTACGGAATTCACTCTCCAAGAATTAGTGACTCCTCAGAATTCTGTGAAATGAAATTAGATTTAGTGACAATGGTTCCCTGCCCCAAGTCTGTGTGGAATAGGACCCGAATTTAGGGATTATTAAAAATTCTATAATATTTCTGCCTATGGGTGCAGTTTTCAAGTTATGACAGTTTCACTATCTCAGCTTATTAAATAGTGTCACTTTATTACAGATTCACAGAAGCTGATAGTGGTAAAGATGTTGCATCACCTTATCCAGTTTATTAAGGTAGAGGAGTTGAATAGCTTCATATCTTTTGTGGTAGCCTTTAATCTTGTTACAACTTCCTTCAGGGTTTTAGTTTAAATGATATTTTGAAGTGGTCATTTGTTAAATCATTGGTCATCTATACCATTATCTTGCCCTGGACTCTGTTCTCTTCCAGTTTTCTGAAGAATGTATAAAATCAGTCAAAATACATTTTAAATTAGGTAGATTATCAGAAGTTCTTCCCTGTGTTTAGTCACCTTAGTATTTTAAAATGAGGAAAATGTTCCATCTTAGCTTGGAAGTGATGGGTGTTTTGTCCTTGGAGCATGATGTGGATTAGCCTGGATGATGTGACAGAAGCTGAGAGTAACATTGTGAAAGAAAGCCAAAACTTTTTCTGTTTCTATTCATGTGGGTATTGCACGGATGAGATTATGCTCCCAAGCAGAAAGAGTGAAGAAGTTCAAATATGTGAGAGGCTTATTTGTGTCTGTATGTGAGAAAAATGCACATACATATATAATGTGTACTTGTACGTACATATGTTCACATACATATGTATGAATGAATATGTACACATGCATATATATACTTTTTGTTCATATTGTATGGATACATGCATCCCAGATTTCCAAAACATACTTTTGAACCTGAAGTATTTTGCTATCTCCCCTCCTTTGCAACAAAGGAAAGAGAGGTTTTAATTTAGACTTTTAATGTAGACTAAATTGCTGATTAAAAACAGAAAAAGGATGTAATTGCAAATCTGTAGTTGCATTAAATAGTCTGAGCAGTTTTGAAAGCTAATCTATTAGAGCTGATATGGAGGATTTTCTCATTTGGTTAGAAAAAAAGGAAAAAAAGCAGAGAAGAAGGAAGAGTATAGCTTTGTAGCTCTCATGTAATTTTAGGTGCTGCAGTGTGTTATTGTTTTAAAAAAAACTAACATAAAAAGCTTTCGAAAAACTGAAGGAAAACAAAAGACTTCCTTTGGGCAGATTTTGTGAAAGTTGCAAACAGCACTATTTAGGATGTCATCATTTCACATTATAATGCTGCTGAAGAAGGCCAGCTGGTGCAGTTAAGTCCCTTATTGGAAATTGTAGTCTGATTCATTACTGTGATTTGTAGTTGTACACAGAAACACTTAATCATTCTTATCCTCCAAGCTCTATTGAATCTACTGGAGGCTTTCTGGTTCTTTGCATAATTTGTGCTGCCAGTCTGCCAGCTTGGCAGTGTTTCAAGTTTGTTGCATTATCTGTGTTTGTTTGCACAGGAAGTGATGCTGCACGTAGGCTGAATTTACAGTAATTCTTTTGTAATAGGCTAATGAGCAACACTACTTCATTCACAATACTAACATTATATAGCTTTGATTAGACCAATTATTGTGTAACTATGCCATTGTGATCATGCTTGCACTCTACAAAGTACTGAAAAGGAAATTTGCTTAGCTGTAGCTTAATGGAACTTGCTGAGAAAATAATTTGGACTTTTATGTGCTTAAGAGAGGTGAAAATTTGAATATGTTGGAGATTTTTATATGCTATGCAATTTAATTTATCAAAGTGAGAAAATGAAGCTTCTTTTTTTACTCTCCATTTCATTGCATGAGAGAGGAAAAAAGGTGACTAACTGCACATCATACGTTCTGCATGTCTTGTGAAGGCCTGTTAATTCCTTGGTGAGCTTGTGTTTGCTCCATTCATGTTAGCAGGAATTATGGGTACGTAGCTAGAGAATCCTCTCGCGGAATTTCTTCTCTCTCTATATGGAGCTTTTGCTGACACTAGTAGAAGACACTCGTGTTGATTGCATTGTATATTGCGGTATCGGTGCTGTCTATATCAGCCTTATGATTTATTAAGGTTTTTACTATGCATACAGTATTTATGCTTCTTGAAGTTCAGCTTCAAAACTCTGAAATTGCTGTCCTTATGGAAAAAGAACTTATCCAAGCCCTGGACTTGTCAAACTATGTCTGTAAAAATAAAAAATATTAATATCTTAATGTTTGGGGGATTTTTTTTGTGGTTTTGTTTTTGTTTTTTGTAGTATGTAAAGCAGATGTTAAATAAAAGAGACCTAATCAGGGCCTTTGTATCTATTTGTTAGCAGAACAGGAGTTGTGCACTATACTTTCCCCATTTAAAAATCTGTGATATGCCTTTTTTAAAGGAAAATGTGGAGCTCTATGCCAGACTAAGTCATATGGACTTCAGTTAACTTAGTAAGTCCTGGGCCTGCTTATTCTCTGACTGCTCCAGCAGGAAGTTTGTTCCGATTCTCAGTTGGCTGTAGGAGCGAGAGGGGGCACTGGATAATCAGTGCACACAATGAATATTTTTGTGATTATCAGAGTTCTGCTTAGAAATTCTGCAATGAGATTATAAATTAGGATTGGAATTCTTTTCAGGAAAATGGATTTCAGCTTGCTGTAATTGTTTCTGTCTTGCTGTTAGTGGCTGAAAGGACATTCAGTTGTACCATCTCCTAAGAAGCAGTGAGTTAGGACACTTATGTTCATAAACTAGATTACAATAAAGAATGTGACTAGGAACTGTGACTATCTAGGAAAGTCTAGCTGCTGGAGTGTACAATTTTGACTAATCCTGGGAGATGTCAATGTACTGTCCTGTTTGTAAAAAATGTGTCAGCTTTTGTTGTGTTGTTTTAAAATGGTCTTTTTTCTTACAATGTTCCTTAGAATTTATTTTAAAAGATGGCTTTTTTTGTTAAAAAAGATCAGGAAGGATGATGAAGACAGTGTTTTTAAATTACTTCTCTGCCTTTAATTATGAAGTTGTGATTGCAGTCCACAGCAGTAGAACTCACTGTGTACCACTACTGAAACAATGAAATAATTCAAAATTGTAAGAATAAAATCTTTGAATATTCCCACATTAGAAAAGATAGGCAAAGTGAATTCAGGAACAGTTCAATGCCCCTTCCTGAAAATACATATTAAGCTTGTGATATGTTTTATGGTGCTTTAAAAATTAGCTGTCAGAATCAGTTTTCATGGTACTTTATTAGAAAATATTATCAATTCTAAAATACATGATGCAAAAATTTTTAATCAGTTAATGTTTAATTTGGAGTTTGTTTAGGGGTTTGGATTTTTTTTGTTTGTTTGTTTGTTTTCTTTCAGTATTACTGAAATGCTGTAATACTGGGTAATAGAGCACAATAGAACTTCAGGATGCTTGTCTATGAAGGGTTCTTTCACAGGTTTTAAAATTAGATTTTGGTTGTAATAAGGTACTTTTATTGCTACCTAGCATCAGTTCTTATGTGAAAGTTGTGGTTCCTAAGTTGAGTTTATAGTGTCTGAATACATCTGTTGTTTTGCTTATGTACCAGTGGTGGGAAAAGGATAGTGTGTGAAATTGAGGAGGAGTTCTGTTAAGGGAATAGAAAGCATTGTACTAATTTCCATTTATGTTAAACAGTACATGTAAGGTTTCCAATGTTGAGAAATACATTAAGTGGAGGTGTTTTTCATCATTGAGTAAAGTATGTCCATATATTGCTACTTTACAATAAAATGTATTACTGCTTTTGGAAATCAAATCGTGTACTCAGGATGCTAAAGGCATTCAGGAGTCTCTAAGTGTTCATATTTGTTACATGGTCAATAGAAGAGAGTTTTATGTCTGGCAGTATTTTTATCTTTAGTTTAGAATCAAATGCCCAAACCCTTTTCATGTATCCAGGTTGTCTAAAGTAGGTTTGCTTTACAAAATTCTGTACTCTGCTACTGAACAGAAGTGTTTTATTTAGGTATGTGGCTTTTGCAACGGGGTACTATAGCCTTTATATTTGATCCTTATTACCTAAAAAAAAGTTGTTTGTTTTTTTTTTTTAAATCGCAAAATCTACATACTGGAATGTTTACACCGCACAAATACTTTCCTTAAAACTCCTATGCATCTTCTGTATTAGTAGTAATAATAATAATGATGAAAATTTCTTATTATCACAGTACAGTTAAGGCTGAATTTAAAGCTTCCAGAATCTGTGAGATCCACTGCCTTAAATCAGTCACTATTTGTCCAGAGGTTTCAAGAATTGTTTTGGGCTTATTGTACATGCATAGGCTATCTACATGATGTGTGGCACTGTAGATTCTGTGTCCAGAAATGTCAAGGAAATACTCAAATTCTGTCTAAACAGAACTCCTGAGGGAGACAAAGAAGAGATTACGCCTGAGGAAACCTGAACTCAGAGTAGCTGTGACTCCAGCGTGTTCTGATTCCATTTCTTTGAGGGATGCTTCTTTCAAATACAGACCTTCAGTGATACATTTGAACATTCAAGCATGGGTGCACTTTGAGGGGTAAAATTTATATAAGCATTTTATAATAGTAGAGTGTGGTTTTTTACAAGATTTCAAAAGCGCAAACATTCAGCATGTAGCCTAATTTTAAGATAGACTAATAGACTGTTACCTGAAGTTGCAGATGTAATAGCAACAATAACAACAATAGCAACAATAACAACAGCTTAACACTGTATCACTTTCCTAATGGACATAGACTTGCAATTCCTGGACTGTTCCATAAAGCAATAAAAAGCAAACAAATAAAACCACCCCAAACCAAACTAACAAAATTACACACAAAAAGAAGCATCAATTCTCTCCTGTGTTGAGAACAACTTTTCTCCACTTACTAATGGGGTAGAAGGATTAAGAGACCACTAAACTGGTTCATAGCACCTATGGATCAAGCCATCCAAAATTATAATTTTGGAGGATATGTATTCATCAATGCTTAATTTTTTCCCTGTGATTTAAAATTATTTAGTTCTTTGTGGTTTTGAGCATGACTGTGTATAGGACATAATTTTTCTGTTCTGCTTTCTAATTATTATTCTTTCTCCCTTAACTGTAGATTTTAGTTCAGAGTCTAAAACAACTGTTGTAAAATACAACCTTTTAAATCTTAGAAATAATGCCTCTGGGAAAGATGTTTCACAGAGAAATATACCTATGTGGGCTTTTTCTTGTCAGAGAGTTTCATATGTGTCAATATTTAAGATAATTATTGTAATTTAGGGATTACTTAATTTCTTGATCATCTGATGATCTGGGCACCTAAATGTTTCTGAAAACATTTGCACATCTTGAAGAATGCATTCCCCTTGACTTTGCCTTCATCATTTGCACATTAATTGCCAATGAATGTTTGTAGTACAAAGATTTGCATACTTAGGAAAGCTGATTTGAAATTTTGATCCATAAATTCAGCACAGATTATGTTCTAAACTTTGTCTGTTGGGCCTTCTTCTTAAAGATAACCCTAGACATCATCTCCTCTTCAACCCCAAACTCACTGGGGCAAAGTAGAAGCAAATAGTAGAAAAGATTGTCTGAGATGAGATTTAATGGGGGAGTAGGGTGATAAGCAAGACAACAGGAAAGAGATATCCTGAGGTTACCAGTGATTGATTTTGCATATTTGGAGTATGCTCCTAGAGTCTCTAAAAGGTATGAAGATACCACTAAGATCCTCTGGATGATCTTAGATATCATGAAACAAACCTACATGGTAAGAAGTAGGAGGTGAGGGCTTGCCGTTCCCTTATTCATTATTGCAGTGAACACTGGAGACCTCTATGCTATTGACCTTTCTACCCATACAGTTCTCTCACAGAAAACTCACAATAGTAACATTTCTAGGGTAACTTCAGCTTTTTTTTGCACACGTTTGAGATGACAGAAAACTGAATTTCTTTCATATTTTAGATGTGTACAGATACCTAGAAGTTATATGATATCATAACTGTTTACTTCAAAGTACAAATGCTGGAGGTTTTTTTATCTACACTGCAATATTTTTGTCATGATCTAATTCACCTCTCCTATCTTCAAATTGTTATAAAACAAGATAATTTCTCATAGGAACAGTAATTGCTTGTATATTTGGCTGAGAAACAAACACAAAGGGTTGTTATGAAGAACTTGGAAAACTTAGGCAGATGCAGTAATTTTGAAAGCAAACAAAACAATGGAAATTTGTAAAGAATGGTAAAGAGAATAGTCTGTAAATGTTAAAAAAATTGTTTTGAGTGAGGTCTCACAATTTATTTAATAGCCCTGCTATCTATGGCCACCTTGATAAATGACACATACCAGAAACAAACACTTCTGAGCTGTTGAAAATAGGATCAAAGACCTAAAGAGGTGTCTGGATGAGGACACTGCAAAGTGGGCACTTAAGTTAGCACTAACTTAGTAAGAATGACTATTGACTGGATTTTATTTCTGTAATCATTGCTCAGTTACTTTAATTTTCTCTCATAATAAAGGAAAAGGGAAAATACATGGGGCAGCAGATTCCAAACAAATTTTAAGAACCTGTTTCATTTTGAAAGACAGTACTCCCACAGAGCTTTTGGTCTGCATTGCAGTTAAAAGGAAGGCTGAGGAAATGTAGGAGGAGGGAATACGGGTGACCTTGCCCTGATAAGGAGCAGCTGTGTTAATTGCCCAATACAGCCTTGCCCCTGATGAGTCACAGCTGTATCCAATAACAATAAATGTGATAAAAGGGAGTGTTTTAGGTGGTGAGGGAGAGCATGAAGAGGAGCCTTGAGGAAGAGGGAATGAGAGGGTCGTGAAGCAGGATCCTGGGGAGAGAGGATCACTGCTGTGATGTCAGTCTGGGTCTGTAGTTAGAACCTGTTGTTGGAACCTGCAGTCACAGTCTAGGCAGGTAAAAGCCTGCAGTCAGTCTGCAAACCAATACCTGCAGTCATAGTTTGGCAGGAAATACCCAGTAAATCTCTCAGTAGATTATTTTTTCATTTTTCTATGTAACCGCAACATTTTTATCACTCTTACTGCGTTGCGATTTTGAGACTTCAAAGCTGAATATGTGGTTGGTCTTCTAAAGCAAAGTGTTTGGAAACATGTTCAGGCGTGAGGCTGAGTGGTGAATTTTTTGTTTTTCAGAGTCATGACTTTGAAGATGAAATTAGGCCGCTAAATCAGGATCAATATTGTGTTACAGTATGCAGAGTACCAGGGGTGTCCAGCTGTGAGGCACCAGCAAAGGCCCTGCTTGTATGAAAATGTAGACCCTCTAGGAGTCATTAAGCAGAGGAAAAGGTGAAGCCTTAGGTATCTGATTTTTCAGTTTTTCTGAACACTTGGAAATAGTTCTTGAAATATGATAGAATTTTCAAATTTTGTGCGCTGCGTAATGAAGACATCAAAGTACAGAGCCCTGAAAGCTGAACTGCAGTTCCCTTTGTGTTACTATCCCAGCAATATTGATTATTGCTGTTTCACCTTTTGTAACATGCTTTTATTTATTTAAGAATTCTCTTTTAGCATTTTTGTTGTATTTTGGTTTACTGTTTTTCTCTCTCTTCAACTAACTCTTCTCTATTTTTCTATATTACTTGACACTAAGTGTTTTCACTCAGCATGGCTTATTATTTATGCAGTCATATCTACTAAGAGATGCTTTAGGGGGGCTTGAATGGAGAAGAAATAGATTATGTATTATCCTGTAGGTACTATTTTATGGGACCCACATTAGAGTAATTGAGGAAGGAAGAAAGGCAAAAGTAAGGAAGAGTCTATACTGTTGGTGTTTATGAGTATTAATAGAAAAGGAAAAGGTATGAAAATTGGAACATTACTGACTTCTTAATGGCAGAATGTCCATTTATTTGCCTGTCAGATTATTTTATGGAATCAAGTTGAGCTTGTTTTATTTTCTTACAGACATAAGGGCAAATATAATGCCAACATAAATAATAAAAGAGAATTTCTGTCATGCTAGGCTAAATAATGTGAAATAACATTACAGTAGTTAGTAAAACTACTTTTGTCAGTATTGCTGACAATTTGTTTTTCATTGATATTCTGGCACACATATTTCATCATTGATATGTCTGTTTTGTATTAAATTTTCATCTTTTAAATGATCTATTTATATGTGTGAATTATCAGACTAGAAAACCTCAGTCTTTAAATCCCTTTGATTTTCTTGCCTTGAGCAATAGCACAGATAATCTTTTATGTTTTAAAAATACCTTCATTTATAGATGGCAATGAAAGTAGCAAAGTTTTGTTTTAAACTGTTTGGTTTATTTTCAATACAGTGATAACTATCTCTGTGGGTTTAATACGTCTACGACAAAAGCAGATTAATAAGTAAAACAAACTATATATTATTTAAAATTTGAATGTTTTCAAGCTGTTAAAATCTTATCACTGGCAATATATATATATAAAAGCTAAATTTCTTCGTGATTGTTAAGGGAACATTTTCCCCAGTGAGAGTCACTGTTGACAATCTTTGGATTTGGTTAGAGGTAAAAAGAGTACTACAAATTAAAACTAGCATTTAGGGAACATCAGTATTGTTGTGAAATACAGTCAAGTTTTGAAGAGCAAAGGCAAACACAAGCAGTACACAGCCTAAATGGAGGCTGTGCAGGTGCTGCTCTTTCTTTTAGTGCGTTTAGCTGGTGCAATGCTTTAGTGAACTGGGCTTTATATTTTATCAGATTTTTGCCCTCGTCTCCCATGAAGCTTTTCTAAGCTTTTTCAGTGAATTCCTGCATATTTGCCAATGTGGGTGACTGCAGTGTACAGACCTGTTGCTGCACAGTGAGTGTTTAATAGAAATGATACTCGCTGATGGTTTGGGCTTACCATGGTGTGTATGGATGTCATTGCCTGGGCAGGCTCTGCCCTGAGCTGCCTGTGGGAGATTTGAGGAGAAACACTTCTGACCTATAACAAATTTCACTTTCAATAGTAAGCAAGGAGAAAAAACAAAAAGGGAAAAGTTTTATGTTCTTTCAATAGAAAAGAATATCAATAGAATAAGTTAGTGTATTGCAGCAAATGATCCTTCATGGCTAATTGTTTGACAACCCATTTTTGCTCATTTATCGTCTTCCTATGTACTTGTTGCTATATGTTTTCTCTGAGCAGACTTCTACATGATAAAAGCTTGTCAGCTCTATCTTCCCATTTTCTGATGTTATCAGACATAATTCGTAAACTCAGAAGACATCATACTGGCAGAAAAGATAGTATCAAGCTGAAAAGCCTTTCTGTCTCTTGTTTGTTTGTTTTTTCTCCTTTTCCTCTCCCTCTGCAGGAGTGAGAACATCAGTGCTGATAGGTGCTCTTCCATCTATCTAAGGAGCACTTGGAAGATTACAGTAAGCTGACAATTGTCTACATGATCTAAAGGAATTCTCTCTTTCACAGACATGCCATAGCTATTAACCAGTGCCAGAATACAGAATTTTTATGAGGTACTGATTCTCAGACATTGATAATTCTCTTAAAAACTCATGAACTGTAAAGCAGTGCTCTTTTAGCACCTGATTAACATCTAAGAACATCACAGCCTTTGTCAAAAGTGACCTAGAGTAACCACAATAGCAAAACTAGTTTGAGATAATAGTTCTTTAGTTTTAATTTAAATACCATATAGATTGTACTTGTAATCCTGAGCACAATAATAACCCAATTTTATGTCTGTGTGTGCTGTGTCTTAATCTGTAACCACAGACATGTTATTGTCTTCATATTTTAAAATTATTTTGGCTGTAGAATTAAGGGCAGATAATACTAGCACTAGAATTATCAGGACAGCTGGCCAATTTCAAGCCTTATTCATAGAAAGGTTTGGGTTGGAAGGAACTTTAAAATCATATAGTACAACTCCCTTTTAATGGACAAGAACACCTTCCACTAGACAGGCTTTCTTAATGCGCCATCCAGCCTGGCCTTGAACACTTCCAGGCACAGGCCATCCACAACTTCTCTGGACAGCCTGTTCCAGTGCCTCACCACCCTCATAGTGAGGAATTTCTTCCTATATCTGATCTAAACCTAACTTCTTTCAGTGTAAACACATTACCCTTTGTCCTGTTCATACATGCCCCCTGTATTGCTGCTCAGCACACCAGGCAGTAGATGATACATAAAGAGGTCTGTTATGCCTATTAGGTGTTCTTGTTTAGCAGAATTATTCTTGATTTAGATAGAGTGTGAGTCCAGTTCGAAGTTGTTTAATCTAAATGGGTGTCCAGGGTAGGTAGAATTATATTACGCAGTGCCTGTACTATAGCAGTTTAAAGTAAAAAATCCCACTTCTACTGTTCAAGCAAATGAGTTGTGGTACTTCTGGAGGAGAGGAGAACAATAAATTCATGGCAGGTTTAAGAAGCTGAGCAGTAGGTGGTGGGTGCAGCATCAACCACACAGATGGACAAAGTGATGAATGGAGTTAAGTACTGTACAATAAAAGCTGAAGCAGGGGCTGGGGAGCAGGGAAGTATCACTCACTCTAAAGCTGTACTAAAGAGCAAAGGACATCTGTTAAAATGGATGGCTACAAGGTTTTGTGCCATAAAGGGACTCTGAGGCAACTCTGAGTAACTTACGAAATTAAGGGGTATTCAGATCCCTGAACATGAATGCTTTGAATGCATTCTTTGTACAAGTGGCTTATTATTCCTCACAGGTGTAATGAGGAACTCAGAACTGTTAAATACAATCTGAAGAGACATATAGTTCCTTATGTTGCTCCTTAAGTTTTTCAATTTTGGTTCAAAGTACATTTCTTTAGTTACCTTCTATACTTACTATTCAGAAAAAAAACCCCAACAAACCCTAAACATGTTCATTTGAAATTGATCAATAACTGATATTTTCTACCTGCAATCCTACCGAAAGAGTTGAGTACAGAGAAGATTAATTTAAGTCGTTGTCAGAGCAGAGATATGTTGATAATATTAAAGGAAGAAAATGGAAATCCTTCTTTCAGCCGTTGATTACTGCCATGCTTGTAAATGAATTTTCCTTTCTACTTTTCTGTCTTTATTTTTAATCAGACACTGTGACCAATCCTGCATGAGGGAAGAAAGAGCTGCAAGCATGGGCAGCAGGGGTGCAACTTGCAATTGCCAGGCAATGAGAAAGATAGATAGATTGCATGAGAATCACTCTGCAGGGTTCTGAATCTGATGAGTGGGATATCAATTCATTCTTATAGTGATGAAAGAACATTTTTGTGGCAGACAATATTGTGAGCCAATAGGAGAAGTAGCTATTTTCTAGTGAAAAATATTCTGTAATTATGTTCAACATAAAGTAGTGAGTGTTGCAGGAGTAGACATCCTCATAGTAATATTAGTCAAAATATTGTTATGATTTGTTAACTTTGGGTTGTAGAAGTGATTATTAGTTATTTGACTGTTTAATTTCTTTTCATTTGTTTTTTTAGGTTTAAATTATTTTTATTCACTAGTTTCTTATAAATCAGAAGCATTAAGATGCTCTCTAATGAAAACTGTGACTTTAATTGGATTATCAAATGCAGGTAACAGAAAGCATTGTATTATGCAAAACAGATTCTGAATTAATAACTTTGAATTCTCTCTCAATAATAGCTATATAATCATTGAAAAATTTGAACCAATGCCTTGCAGTTTTGCAATTGCTAAACATGCTGAGATACAGGACCTCCATTTACGTGATGATAATCAAATGAAATTATTGTGCTTTTCTTACTGTTAGGGAATTTTGGATTCCTGGTCACAAACTACTAAGAATTTAAGTTGTGACACAACACTCTGGTTATTAGATGTAGTCCTTTAAAATTATGTCTGTTGACTGAATGGAACTATTTGCTGCCTTAAGAAAAGTTTTCTGCTTTATTGAATAATGTGTAAAAGAAAAAGGAGATTACTTTTGCTTCTGTGTTATCTGTTTTAGAAAATGTTGAAAAGTGTCTACTTTTCTTTGCAACACAAATTGATGTCTTTTTCCAGTAGAACTAATACATAGTGAATATATTTATATTCAAACAGGTAAACTCTGCAAGGCTGAGTACACACACAAAATCTATATTATGTTCTGTCTTTGCAAAGTAGAAAATGATAGATTTGAAATATTTTTTTTAGTAATTCTTTTGGCTTTATGAAATGAAAACATTTCTGAGAAAAGATAATAAAAATCTCTAAGGAATTATTAAAACACTGCCTTATGGCAAGGTCAAGCACTTAGATTAGCATAAAAAGCCCTTATGAAACACATTTGCGTGTCTTGGTGATCAAAAGGTGAAGTCTAAGTTCATAAGTTAATATACACTATTAAAAATCTTTATAAAATAATACACACTTGCTTTCCCAAAGTGTGGGGGGTGTATGTATGAATGTCAATTTGCTTTGTAATATTGTGTATGTTGTATCAGTTAAAATGTGTATTAAAATTTTGAGACTTCAATTCTGGAATGACTTAAAATTGTGAGCATCCCATGTAATCACTGAAGCTATTCAAATCTTTGCAACTTTATTTCTATCAGTTTGTATTGTGAAAAATTTAACTATTGATTATTAGTGAGAGATGTCATGGAATGTTTAAGATGCTATAGATTAAGCTAGATTTAAAGCTTCTCTTTTTTATTTTAGTAACAGTTAAGTAACGTTGTAAGTTAGGAGATCCTTAGTTTCTTACCATCTGTTGAAAGAATAAAAGTGCGTATATCCACTGAAAGAAAGGAGTCATGTTTAGGTCAGTTCTTACATGAAGTATAGGTAGTCCTCTAAAAACTTAGGAAAAAACAGTGGGTGAGTTGGTAAGCTTAAATATTATGAAGTCAATGGTAAATTTGTATAATCTCTAATATTTGAAAACAATATCTAGTAAAGGAAGCATCTTTATATTTAAATGATGTTACATTTTCATACGGTTTCAAAATAATTGAAAGACCTTTCTCTGTAACTTTACTATTCTCCAACTCCTATGTTGGAGGCCAAAATGGCTATGCTGAAGAGCCAAATTAGACATCCTGTAATAGGTGGGTCATTCTGCCATGTGTGAACACCTGCTTCACCCAAGGTTTCCTTCCAGCCTATGCTTAACTTGTGAAACCGTTGTTGTAATCTTTGCTCTCTGGTCCACTTCATTCAAGTAGTTTTACAGAACACAAAGGCTCTCTAGGCAGAATATATGCTACCTAAAGGTATAAAATTATTGCCCAATGGACACAATATTTAGCTGGGACTAATTTGCTGTTAGAGCGTACTGATGATATGCTCCACTTCTTTCCAGATACTCAGTGGGTCTTTGCTGGCTGAACAGTTCCAAGTGTAGTGTGTTGACTTCCATGGCTCATTGAGATGGACTGATCCTCAGTGTTTAAACTTGTCTCTGTTTTTGCGTTTATAGTTTTATAACTTTTTATATTTGTGACTCGTTTTCCTTCCATTGATGACTGACCTTGTTCAACAATCCTTGTTCTGTCTGCAGTTTTGCCTTTCTTACATCACATGGTTCCACACTACCTAATTTCTGATAGTTCTTCCTCACAATTTAGTAGTTTCCTCAGTAGTGTGTGCCAAGGTTATTCATCTATGCCATATTAAAACCTCAGTCCTTAGGAGGAAGGCTAGGCACTTAGCTGTGAGTTAACTGGGAAATAAATGCTGTTCTTTCCTATTCTTATGGTCTGAACTGCAGATACTTGTGGGGTGATGGAGTGTGCTTTGCTGCTTCATTGACCAGCATGCCTAGATTTCTTAAAGACAGTGAGAATATGGTTTATGCTCAAATCTTACCTTAGTGAGTGAGTGTCAAGTTTTGACAGCATCTGTAGCTCAGGACTTCAAAGTGGGATTTGTAGAGTAGGTTGGAATAAAAGGAGAATCATTCACAGAAGTCATATATTTTATTTTGATTCCCATGTTAATCTTAATAATTTTTGTACTGATTTTTGTTCTATTTATCTCAGTTTAATTCAGTTGTTATTAGTGTATTCAGATGGATTTTTCTTCTCTTTGTTAGAAATAATGTAAAGTAAACAATCAAATGAAAACAATATACTCAAAAAGACTGGCAGTCATGAATTGAGAAGTTTTGACATTTGAAAGAAACATCTCAGTAGTATATTGACAACTGTAGCTTTCTTCTAGGAGGCTTCTACATGAAAAGGCAACTCTAAGGAAAGCAATTTAGATTTTATGATACAAGTGGTTTTTCTGATTATGTTAATCTGACGCAGCCTGATTGTGTCCCCCAAAGGCCATGGCAAAACATAATCAGGCAGACTCTCTAAAATCTCCTAAAGATGTGAATGTATTTATCAGAGAAGAATTACAAGAGTTCTTTCAAAGATCAGTTTTTAGTAACTCAGACTTTTTTCAACCAGTGTATATTTGAAAAAATGTGTTTGAAGATTATCAAATCTAGCTATAAAATACCATTTTTCAACTGAATTGGGCACTCATGTATTTTATAGATATCATTAAATAAGTCATGTTGCCAAAGAGTTGTTCGAAGCTAAATTTTCAACGGGTTACATTAAGTATTCTCAAAGTATTTGCAGGCACAATCACTGTGTATACAGGAAGGTAAGTTTATGTATGCAAACAGGTACATAGGCTAGAGTAATTGGGCAGATTGGCTAATTATGTTTCTAGGCAGGCATGCACAGTTTGGTGTATGCAAATTAATGTAATCAGAAGCACTGCTGGTAAATTAAGCCCATATATTTAATTTTATCCTTTAGCTGTCAATAGTATCAGATAAGGCGGAGCTTACATTCAGTAATAGTTATTTTATTACAAGACAGGTACCAAAGCCTTTGCAGGAAATGTTTGGTGGAAGAGGTTGACTTTCTCATGACATATATTTAATGTGACAACATACTAACAAGTGCAAGAATATTTATAGTGATTGCAGTAGAATCATAAAATTAAATAACAAAATTTTATTAGCTACAAGTTGCAGTGATATGGCTCTTCTTGCGTATTGAATTATAATAAATGCAAGGAAAAAGCAAGTGATTTATTGAAGTGAAATAACTACCTTGTTTGCTGTTTTTTTTCATGTCATAACATTTTAAAATGTAAATATGTATAGCTTTATCTACACAACTCGCATAAGTGATAACTAATTACAGGTGTTATAGTTTTGTGCCTATTTCAGGATATTGTTGACATACAAAAGTGATCATATCTCAAGATAATTTTTATTATCACAGTAGTTTCTCAGTTATTTCCATGTCAATAGTTTGTATATGTGATCATTGCCTAGCTGTATAAAATGTAACTCCAACACCTGGTTACAAAGAAATAGTCAACAGAAACAAATCTGTTGCAGTTAATGGTTAAAGGAACAGTTTGAGTACATAAATAAAATGCATTATTCAGGTATTTTATGAAATGCTTGTATCTACCATAACTAGCATTAAAAGTGTTTTTAACTGACTTTTCATATGCCTGTCAGTGACTGACAGTCAAAAAGAACTGTTTAGCAGCTTTGATACAGCCCACTTTCAGCATCATTGTACTAAAGCTTCTGAATAGATATCCATAGAAACCATTCCCATGACCAGGTCTCTGGATTGATACCTTCCAAGTATCATTTTTTTATATATAATTTCTTTATTATTGTGCCTTTTGTTACAATTTTTGAAAAAATACAGATCTATCTGGTTTTTTACAAAAATATTGTTTGTTATATAGGAGCCAGTCTTGGTAACAGTGATCTGTTGAAGGCCTCAGAGGAGTTGTGTATAAAAGAGGAAATTTGACACTCTTCGGCTTAAATGAGTGGCCTGGGACAGTTTGCATTTAAAAGCCTAACAAAACAGCGGTTAGTTGAGGAATGTAATTTATCTGACTATATCAAATATTTTCTGTTTTCTTCATACCTCTCCACTAATCACAGAACTGCAATTTCTACATTCTGAGCTTGTAGCTTCAATTGTCCTTGCAGTCCTTTCTCTGAGACACCTCTTTTTCTTCATTCGATTTTACTTCTCTTCATCTAAAAGGAGGTGTTTTTTTTCCTTTCTGCCTTCCCTTCATCAAGGGCATGCACAAGAGTGTATATATACTAAAACACTAAGCACTACTAGTCCTTTTTTTGATGCATTTTAGCATCTATATCAAGTCCCCCTGTGTGTCTCACAAATTCTACTTCCAGTCTTGTTTTTGCTGATGCCAATGAGCTTCTCTCTGTTGATGTCTTTCACAATTCATTTGTACAGCATTTTAAAGTTACTGTATCTCTGATAAACAGAAATTGCATCAGGTTGATAGTTGGGATGCTGGTCCTGTCAGTAGCCTCAGGCTACTGGGGCACTTCTGGATAATTGTGAGCTATAAAAGTAACAAGAAGTTAGAGGAAGATGCATCTATCTATATAATGATGCTGGAACTCATGTGAATGATTGGAAAACTCTCAGTCAAGTGAAAGGAGCAGTAATAATCTGATTATTACTACATAATGTACATAAGCAAAGATACAGTTCTGCTTTTTTACTATAATAGAAATGACATGGGTTTTACTTTGTCTTTAAATTATGCAACTCATCAGAAGGGATTGTTACTTGTTAATTAAGGTGGTATGTTTGAAATGTTTCTTTTTTAGTACTTCCTGGTGGGTATAAAATCCTCCTGTATTGATGATTCATTACTTATTATGCTACATATAACTATAAAGCTATTTCTGGCCTTTTTAAGCCAGTAACTGACAGCTTCTGTGTACAGCATCTCAGATTCCTGTTTACAATAAAAAAATCTATGTAGTTCAAAATTTCATTACACAGTGTAACCTGAATGTAAACTTCTATGATTCCTCTGATTTTTTTTTTAATTTTTTCGTCTAAAAGACCACATTTACCCAAAATTATTCACAGCATATAAACATTAGCATCACTTGGAAATAATTGGGCTTTCATTTTTTGTCATCACCAGTTTTTGTCATCACTGTGAAGTGTGTTCTTTTAGCCTTTTACTCTGCTCAATATAAAACCAGAGTATGAGAAGTTTATTTTCTCATGTTTATTTTTATTAAGCCATACGAATTCTTCTCCAGCAGTGATTCATTACTAACAAAATAGTTTTTGATTATCTGTAGGTAAAAGAGTTCTGAGAGTTCTGCTCCATTAAAGAATATTTGATTTGCGATTTTATAAGTTTAAATATTTGTGTGTGTCCTGGTAAGTCATTGCTGTATTCTAAGTGTAATCAGTTTTAGGTTCCTTGGAATTAAGATTCCAAGAAGAAAAAATGCAGTATAAAAATCATACATTATTTTTTTTTTTGTTTTTATTTCTATGCAAGAAGTAACTTTTTCATATATTTTTAGGTCATAAAGAAGCTGTTTCAGGATACAGTGGCTGCTAAATGCTTTCATAGTTGGAAAAAAAATTGGAAAAATTAATGAATAAGAATTACTTGAAAGCTACAGAGAAAAAGCATTTCTGTCTGAAGATGGCTGTGTACCACTAACTGAAAGCTATAAAAGTATTGTGAAGAAGCATTAGTAGCTTATTTTAGATTTTTAGTTTGACCAAGCACAGCGTTTTCCTAAGTTTAAATAATCCATCTAGCTCTATATATGTTTATATGAGGATACACATATATGCTTGTGTAGGTTGATTCTGTGCTCCTGTGGACTAACTTGTTTTTTTCTCTTTGAACTTCTATATTGAGTGTTGACTGAATTTTGCAAATTGTAAACAGTGAAAGACATTATTCCAAGTGTGGCAAAAAGTAGGAACATCTCCCTGTTTCTGTAGAAGTATTTATGATACAGTTCTCTACAACCTAAATGTTGCTCATAAAACACCAGTATTGATACAATAGTTCTATTCATACTGTTTAATAACGAAAAGAGTAAGTGCTACTTAATTCCAGCATCTTTCACTGATCAAAAAGTGTCACGGTCCACAAAGCATCATCTTAATCATCTTTTTCTACTCATACGCCTTAGAAAGTGAAATAATATGTAGGCATCAAGTATCATTATAGAGAGTGAAGTACAAAGGTGAAGAACTTTATGCCAAAGACGTTAGCAGCCTTTTATGTAGAAGAAAACTTGATGTTTCAAATTATGTATGGCTTACTATTTGTAAAGGCTCATTAAAATACCCTGAATATGTTCTATTTTTACTACTGCTTATCAGAATTACATACTTTTTGTTTACTTACAGTATGAAAGAGGCTGGTTTAGGCCATAAACAGTGGAGGGGTGGTCCCATTTCATCAAACTGCAAGCAGTGTCCAGTAGTTTATACCAATCCTGTTTGTGGATCAGATGGTCACACATATTCTTCTCAGGTAAGAACTGCATAAAGCACTAAGTTAATCTTTTGTTGTTCCATTCAATTCCAGCTCTTGGAAATAAAATAATGTATTGTAACACAAACCAGTATTTATTTATTTTTGGCTAAAATCTGTATTACAGAATGCAACCTACAGCAATTCTAGTCTTTCGTATGATGTAAAAGCAAAATGGTAGCAAGCCCTAAGCAACATAAACCAATAATACCTGGAGCAGCAGTGTAAGAGTGCTCCACAGTGTAACAGAGCACACTGAGTGCTCCACAGTGTGATGAGACATCATGGTAGGGTTTTGAGGAAGCAAAAAAGTGTCAGTTGTCTCCAGCTGGGGGTAGAATAGATATGTTAAGTCACATTTTCCAGTTGAGTATTGAAGGTATGCTTCAAATTCCAGACTCTTAGACACAGATGTAACATACTCGGAAAAAAAATGTAATAGTGTAAGTGATTGTCGTATATCTTTCCTTGCAACAGCGTATTGTGCGTTTTAAGATCATAATCAAATCTTCCTTTTCTAGTCCTTAACCCTCCTGTCTTTTCTCTCATACATATCTGGAGATAAAATAATAATTTTAAAATGTCATTTTCAGTTTACTCAGTCTTGTTTGGATGAAATATTTTGTGCTGCTCCTGCTGAAGCAAAAAAATCCTCGACTGCATTAGTACAGTGCAGAGGTGAAATTGTGAGACAGAGGAACTTCATAATGCTGAAAACAGATTAATTTGTTTAGCATCCTTCATTAAAACTTTGAGCAGAAGAATGCTCAGCTATCATTAACAACTGAGTCTTTAATAGAAAAAAGTGTGGGCTCTTGGTGAACCCATTTTTCTCAGAAACAGCATGTAATTCAGCAGTGTGAAAGGAGCTGCTGTGGTCTGTCTTACTGGCACTGTCCTTACACTAACAAATTGTTTCATTAGTAGATAATATCCAGTGCTTCAAGAGAAGTATAATAATAGATTAAATTGATGGAGATGAAAAAGCTCTGTGGTTGTTACTTATGAAGAAAAAATTCTGTATCACATTTTAAACAAAATACTCTAAGGATATTTCCTAGTATCTAAAGATTTTTAGTTTCCATAGTTTTTTGGGACTTTTTTACATCATCACAAATTAACCACATCAGAAGTTTACACATCCGTAGTCACATGCGATGTTTACAAAAAAGAATTAGTTTCCAGGAGGGACTGGGTGCTGGTTTGAATGCCAAGTATCTTCCCCAAGGATATTTTATTCTTGATAAAATAAATCATCAGATTTAACTAGTGTTACTAAACCCTGGCAATTCTCAGGCTTTTATCCTAAATCTTACATTAGAAAATGTTTTTCCTACTAACTTGCATATTTAATTATAGGGATTTGCTCTAGAATCCTAGTTTTTCCTTTAATGAAAGCAATTAAAAAATTTCTAATGTTTACACCAGGTTATCTGAGGCCCTCCAAATGAATTCTAGGCTCTTTGGCATGGCTAAAAAATACTTCCTTTCATTGACATTATGGCTTTAATTTAGGAATTTGAAAAGTATTCTGATTTTCCTGAACTGTTATTTCTTGCCTATGTTTTTTTATGAGCTAAAAGTGTGCTGACATCTTACTAGACATTAGATAGTGCTGTCATTTAGTATTTACTTTGCCTTGCCCCATTCAAAGGTTCAGGGAGTCTTCAATTCTCAAGTCCAGGCTACACACAGATATAATGCAGATGGTAGTCTCTACAATTTTGCAGTTTAAATAGATGAGGTAGATAAGTTAATATAGTTAATACTGGATGAGCAACTTTTTATATATATATATACTGTATAGTTCATTTATTGCAATCTCTCCCTATGTTTTTCCTAATGTAACACAAAGATCACCCCACTTTAACCTCATTGCTTATTTCCTATTTTACCATATAGGAATGCTGTGTTCTAAATAGCTCCATAGGTAAAAGTCACCTTTCTAACCTCTCATGATCTGGTCTGGAGTAGGTGTACAAAAGTCTATAAATATTGATAAGATGCAGATATTTTTAAATTAGTTAATGCATTAAAGGTGCAGCTGTTCAAAGGCAATGATGAGAAATGAGTGGCTTAAAGACACACTGTGCCCCCATTCTGGTGCATTGTCAGTGCTGCAGTACGTGTCAGCCAACCTCAATATCCCTTGCCTGCAAACAGTGCAGAAGTAACATTCCATCAGAGATATTCTGCAGGGCTGGACTTTTGTCTTCCACTACCTTGTAATGGTAGATTTCAAATCTCAGCTTACTGTAGAAAAATGCTAAAAGCATTTATTGCCACAGAATATCTGTATTAGCCTATAAATATTTATTTTTATTTCTTTTCAGTATTGTGAGGATTTCATATTCTGTTCTGCCAATTGCATCAAAGCAGAGGTCCTTGCCAGGTTATTTCAAGAGCACTGTTTTTAAAAATTGACTAAAGACAAATATTTATGTTCCCGTACTCCAGACAAAGTTTGTTTCATTGTGTCATCAAGCTACAGTAGGAGTTTATACAGCACTTTTCTTGTATTTAGAAAGCATTCATCACTGACTCTTGAAATTTGTATTATACATTTTCTGAAAATAAGTCATTAAATAGTAATAATATTGTAGAACACAGCCAGGCAGTTGACATTTGTCAGATGGATGCTCTTTTGGGAGTATATCCTTGCTTTTCAGGGCAAGCCCATGAAATGCTTGAATTAAGTTATGTAACTGTAGCTATTTAATGCATCTGTTTTGCTTTGGAAAGCAAACAAGCGAAAAAAGATGATATAATAGGGGGAATATCTAGAAAGAAAAGTTATCTCCTAAACTGAGCTTTTCCAGAGTCAGGTAAAGATATTTTGTTTTGCTCTCATTTTTGCAGTCCAGGTTAGGTTTAATGTTTTCTCAGCTCAAAATTAGTCTCATGAAGTCAGTGTAAAAGAAAAGTAGCAGGTGTAAGATATTTGTTCCTAGCATTACAAGAATGCTAAAACAAAAATATTACATACTGAAATGTTGAATAATCAAATTGAACATTAATCATTGTGCGAGAAGAAATTCAGTATAAAGAGATCCTGCCATTTTGTTGGCATGGTGGTGGTACAATTTTTACTTAATGGCCTTTAAATAATACTGCATGTCTTCTAGAGCTGGTCGGTTCTTCTGCATTTCTCTAAACTTTGGCACTTGCAAGGGCAGCGTGTACCTTTTTACACTAGGAATTCTCAGTAAGTGCTGTCTCATAAGGCTTTAGTACCCCTATATACTTGACGGTGTCCATGGAAAACACAGCCTGTTTGGAGCTTCATCTTTCCTGGGATTAATAGGAAAATAAAAGGACATGAAGTGCAGCTCAGATGAGTTGTTTTGAGGCAGCAACCCAGTGGCTGCCATTCTTTCATGCAGGGAGGCAACTCACGTGGTAAAGCTGGTGTAATTGGGATGAGACGGTGATGCTCAGGCTTGGATGCTTCTGTTGGAACAATTCTCCCATATTGCACTATGTTGTAAGTGGACTTTCAGAAAAATGGCCAAGAGGAAAACAAAAATATGGTCATGCAGACGAATCTTGTTTTGAGTGGATTTTGCGTATTTGGATTTCAGCTCTGGTATTGGGTATAATAGGCTGAAGTTTTCTCTCAAGCTGAATGCAGTTGACAGTTAGTCCCACCTCAGCAAAATCTAACCTTAAATAAGATCAATGAACAGTGCTTGTAGTATTTTGAAAACACAGCAGAAATAACTTAATCTTTAAATTATGTGCATTGCCCCATGGTTTTACTCCAGAATGTGTTTGGCAGTTCTACTGTTAGCAGCAATTTGCTCAAGATGGCTTCATATTGATAGTGAATTTTTTATGGAATATATTTTCTCCTACCCATGAGCTTTGTGTTATTGATGACAACCCTGTGTCTATAAACAATCAAACTAGTGTTTTTCAAAAGTAATGGGTCTAAACTAGCTTCTCAGACTTAGATGTAACCTGTATAGAAAATTAGTCAGTAACAAGGACAAAAATCTTGAAAGACTCCACAGATAGACAGGTATGTGGATTTAGATTTTTTTTAAATATTCAAATACTTTCCTCAATTTCCATAATTACAGTTCCTTTCTGTGAGGAGGCTTGAAAGAGTGGGGGATAAAATTGCACTGTGTGAAGGAGTGTGTTTAAGACTTAATTCAAGGGTTTTTTTATCATTTTGCAAGAATATGAAATAGATATTTATTTTTAAGCCATCCCATATTTAACATTTTTCTTTTTAAAATCATTACTAAGATAGCAATTATTCATTTCAGATATTTTTAAAATTTTAATTTAATAATCTTTATCTATTAGGAGTGTATTTGTTGTAAGCTTGTTGGGAAGAAAAAAAATATGTATTGGCAATTTTAATCTTTGCTTGTTATTTTAAGGCTTGTGATTTGATGTAACTTAAATTGATTTAAATCTATCAATTAGTGTATTGTGAGCTTTCAGGTCACATGCCTGAAAGTTCTTTTTCACTTCAGGAGAAATTGCTTGAAACAGAATTACTATTAACAGAGTAAATGAAAGTATTTTTCACAAGCCTGATTCAATGTATGTCAGTCTTACTTCTTAAATTGGGCTAATCCACTATGCCTTTCCATTTTTATCTGCCTTGTTACTAAGCAATATGCTGTAGACTTAACTGTCAGTTGAAATGTAGCCAAAAATAATAAGGTTAAATCATTGCCTGTCACCTTTAGCAATAAAATAATGTAATCTCTCTGAAATAAATTGTTTGACAGCATACAGGTATTTTACTTCTGCAGTTGGAAGAAACAACTTCTTCCAGTGCTCTACCAGCTCTGATTTGTTTCTCTAATAAAAGTAGATTTTGTCAAAAGGGGCATCTCGAAATTAAGATTTGTGTCTCTAGCCCAAGCAACACCCAGCCAAAATCACCATGTTTTAAGTAGAAAAATTTAAAACTTTCTACAGACCAAATCTGTGTTCTACTGTTACAATGAACTTGTGGCTGAGGTACACTGACAAATAAAAAAAAGTTGTTTGTAAATAGGATGGGGAAAAAACCCCAGAAAAAGCTGACAAACCATGGCCAGCCCTTCTTCTGCCCCGTTCTCTCCCCTTAAGAAATTTCACAAACAATGAAAACCTTGTAAAAACCTTTTTCTGGATGAGACTGAGAGATCAATAGACAGTGAGAAAAATAAAATGTATCATGCTTGATTGATCCTGGAGTATACTTTGAGTCTTCACAGAAATAGTAGAAACTAGTTGTTTAGTGTTTAAATGCTTAAAAAGGCAAACAGTGAAAAAAGAAGGAAAGGAGATTGGCTGAAGCTGGAAAATCAGACATGGATGGGTTTTGCCGGGAAGGCCTGAAATTTATCTGGAACCTTTATATTGATAGGATGTGGTATTCAAAAAAAAAAAAAAAAAAAAAAAAAAAAAAAAAAAAGGCAGAGAAATATCATATGGATGACTCACTTTATTTAATCCAGATTTTTGAATGGGATGATGTACTAAAAATTCCAAATCATACATAACTGATCTCCTCTTTATCTACTGCATTTAAAACAGTTGCTAAAGCTGTAGAGAAAGAATGCAATAGCTTAGATAACAAAATGCTTTACCGAAACTTCAATACTTTGAAATTCTGAGCAACTCAGGATTTCTTAGACTAGGATGATGTATTTATACAAGCAAGAGTTGAATTTGATTTTCTTTTTCATTTCTAGACTATCATATTCATTTAATATAAAATTATATATTGAATTTGCATTAAGAGATACCTAAATGTCAATAAAAATAAGAAAATGCAATTTTATGGACTGGAAAGTATTTTCCAAAGGCTTCATCTATGTAATTCCTTTAAATGGAGGTGCACCTCAGAATGGATGAGATGCTGACCAGGAGCTTAAGGGTCAGGATTAAAGGGAGACAGGGACAGGTGACATTTAAGTAGGGGACTGCTACAGGCTGCTCCACCAGGAAAAACAAGTGAATGAGGCTTCTATAGACAGATAGGAGCAGCCTCACTTTCACAAGCCCTGGTCTTCAGGAGGACTTCAGCTGCCCTGTTGGAGGGACAGCACAGCAGGGAATAAGCATTCCAGGGGTTTCCTGTAGTGTATTCATGAGAAATTCATTCTCTAGGTGATAGAGGAGCCAAGAAAGGGGACCTACAGGACAGCTGGAGACAAACCTTCTGCAAGTGCATGTAGTGATAGGATAAGCCAGAACAGTTTTAAACAAACCATGCGTGGATTTAGGTTATAGAGTAGGAGGAAATTCTTTATAGGTGATGAGTCACTAGCGCAGGTTGCCCAGAGATGATGTGGATGCCCCATCCCTGCAAATGTTTAAGGCTAACTTGGATGGGCTTTGAGAAAAGTAGATTTATTTGCCCATGGCAGGAGAGTCTGAACTAGATGATCTTGTAAGGTCTCTTCGAACCCTCAAATATGGAGTCATACTATGATTCTGTGTGTGTTATTTTAAAATGGTTTTATTTTTTTTTTTTTCTAGAACAGAAAGCATCTAGGCTATAATGAAGAATCAATAAAAGAATAGGACAAACAAGTAACTGAAAGAAGTATCAGTGTTTATTAAAGAACTCTTCTGTCACAGCAGTAGGATACGGATACAAAATTCTGAACGTAAACTTGTGTATTAACTGTCAAATGGAACAGCCAGGAAAACAAGACAAGTCACTTCTGAGAGGGAAGTGGAGATTATAGTTAAAGATTCAGATTTCTTAAACTTCAGGATTGCATTAGAGACATGCATACATGTGTGGCAAACAGTCTTTCTCCAAGAGGCTTAACCATCAGACGTTAATCTTTTGAAAATAGTATTAAAAATGTTGTAACTAGAATTACAGCTAAAATAATCCAAATCATTTTGGCACAGCAGTTCTTTTCCAGAAAAAAGTGTCCAGATCGTGTGCAGGCAGAAATGCATAGGAGCTGAACACAGGAACTTGCATGGTTAGCCTTGTGGAGCAGAAAGCAGTTCTGTAAAGAAAAACCTAACAGAGAGAAGGGTCTGGGATGTTAAGACAATTAATAACATTCTTATAGTTGCTGAAAACATTAAGGCACTGAGAAGATAGTGTAGAAGTTAGAGATGAGCTGTGTCAGTTGCAAGAAGGAGATCAAGAGACACAATTGCCTCCAATTTACCAAGTGGAAGCTCATTAAAGCATATGGTTTCAGTGGAGTAGAAGATAAGGATGCTAATAATTCAAGAGATAGGTGGGTTTAGAGAATTTTTATGATCTTGGAAGGCTACTGTTTAGGCATTTATTTCTAAAAGAAATGGAATAGAAGCTTTTAATAGAGCGACAGAATGGTTAAAAATGACATGAAGGAAAATGACGCCAACCTAGGGAACAGATTTTGAGAGTTTATGGTAACAATCCATGATAAAAATGAGATTAAAAGTCGAGATGGAACCAAGCAAATGGCAAACGAGAACTGGCTCAGATCTTGGCCCACTGAAAGCATTCCATAGCAATTAGCTACAGAACTGCAAATAAAGTGAAAATTGCTAGAAAGAATGTAATTGTTCAAATTAAAAATTCTAATACATGTAATTAAATTTAGTAATCAAACAGGAAAAAAAAGTTTTTAGCTTTTAAAAGATACTCTTACATAGTGTTCATACAGACCACATTTGCATTTAGAAAGAAACTGAAATACTGTGAAATTTAGGTTTCAGGCACCATAACAGATTTAGACCAGCAATGCTATAAACTAGTCATATTGGCCTGGAGAAAAAGAGAAACTTCAGTCTTTTTTTTTTTTTTTTTGTCAGATTCCAATGAGGAAAAATGTCTGTAACATTAAAGAATCATCTTCCAAGTCTCACATTTTGGGTTGTTTTGTTGGGTTTTTTTTCAAATTTGTAATTCTGGCGAGCTCACAATGAAATACTATAAACCTGAGCCAATTGCTACATGGAT
Source organism: Zosterops lateralis (assembly GCF_965231275.1). Lineage (NCBI taxonomy): Eukaryota > Metazoa > Chordata > Aves > Passeriformes > Zosteropidae > Zosterops > Zosterops lateralis. The sequence continues at coordinate 39,334,670 of NC_139766.1, forward strand.
ATTTCATTGAAAACAAATTCAGATATATGACTATCAAAGGCAGGTCCTCATTGCATCCTAGTAATGTGTCAACAAAAACAGCAAAAAAAAAAAAAAAAAAATCTTAGGCCATCATGGACTTACTGGAAAAGAAAAATAAGTATTAAAGTAGCAAAATTTGCCACTTTGGCTGTTCATTCAAAACATAAAATATGAAAACTTGGCTTTTTTTTGTTCTGGTTGTAATCCATATGTGTTTGTCACAGAACAAGGAAAATTTTTGCATGTTTTAGAAATCAAATACTAACAGCACATGGGGAAAAGACTTAGGCATGGTTCTGTGTGCCTCTACAAGATAAATCTCTTTAAGTTTAAGACAAGATATGTGGTCTAGTGAAAAGCAGTCGTGCTTTGGAATGTTAATTCCCACTTGTACAACACCATGTTTCTTTCCTGACAGAGTGAAAACTAGTATGAATGTGGAACTTTATGAATATTTTTATCACTGATAGCACATGGAGCCTTGTATTTTGGACTGTTTTATAAATTAAATCTAGCACTTGGAGTCCAAATGAATATTAGCATGTATTTTTAGGTGGGCAAAAAAGCAGAGAGCTATACAGGCAATATGCTGATAAGAAAACTGAGAGTGCCTAGGTGTTTCTCCTACTTGTAATGGACTATATAGAATTTATTTTTCCTTTTTTTTTTGCTTTTTCCTTTTCCTTTTTCATCACAGTTGACAAAGAATAGTTTAAATGTCTTTGAAATTTTTGATGGGATACTTCAGTATGGACTGTCTACGTCTGTGTATGTTGCTGTTAGTACTTTTATTATTTTTCATGTAATTGAAACTAATGAGCATGCCCTTTAGATGCTATTTTAGCTCAGATACAACTTTATAAATATTTCAACTTAGATATAATTGGATAAATTGAACTTGTTTAATTAGCAATTCAGTCAGCCAGCATGGCTTAGGAAGTCATATCTCATTAAAAATACAGCGATAATGCATGCTAATAAGGAATAAGTAAATTGTTTTAACAAAAAAATCCACACTTTTAGAAGCCATTTGTGTCCTGTTACAGGGTTTTACAGCTTTGCCCTTGCTTCTATGTTATTATTGCCATTATTCAGAAATTTGCATGCCAGATGTAAATTAGTGAAGAGCTTTACTTACTGATGTTTGAACCAATATAGTCACCTATTTTTAAGATGGTTGTGTAGGACATCTAAATGTTTTTGTTCACCTTTAGAATTTTTCTTTGAATGTTAATTTTCAACTTTGTAATGGGAACTTGAAAATGTAAAGTTGGTTTTATTGGAGCAGTATCTGTTTTTCCATCTCTCAAGAAAATTTCTCCAAATTGCAAAATACTGAACTACAGCAATGGAGTGCACGAAGGATCTCACATACACTCGGTGTTGAGTCACATTCTGTGCATCTCTGGCTCGGGTGGGATCAGTATGATGGAGAAGTTTGAAACAAGGAGCCTGATGAAGCGGTGAAGTTTGGACTATACAGGGAAGAGCTCTGAATAAGAGCCAGAATTTATGGATTTAAGTATATGCTTGTGTATGTCACAAAGAGTTTTTATTTGTTTGTTTGTTTCAGTTTGGTTTTTTGGGTTTTTTTGGTGTTATGCATGCTTACTAGAAGCTTTTAGTAAATTTTCAGACTGAACCAATGTTTATATTTTTGGAGTGAGTCAGAGCACAATGTAATATATAACACAGTTATATGTTTTTAGCCCTTTTGTGAATAAGTTTTTTTAAAACACAATAATTTTATTTTTTTGTTTGAAATATCTTTTTGCAAAATTTATTGTATTCAAGGAATATTGAAATATTAATTTGGATATGAGGAAATATATTACATTTTTTACCCAAATACTAAAAGCATTATTATTAATTATTCTTAATTTACTAGAAATAGTGTATTTAAAGTAGGGATTTGCCATTAATTATGCTTTGTGTTCTTAGTTGATGGTATAAAATATTAGTTAGCCTGTTTGCAATATGTATAGAATAAGATAGTGAGGTGTATATTTTCCAAACTGAGTAGGTGTCTAAAAATTCAGACAGCTGATTTTAAAAGCAGATAAGTTCTTCTGAGGATTTGCAGAAGCTCTTCAGCATCATGTGTCTTTAAGAGCCTCTAAGTAGGAAAGCAAAGATAAGTAGGTGCCTAATTTAAATAATCCCAGTAGACATCTATCGGCATGTTTCTGTGACTTAATGTGGGTTCTAGGGAGTCTGAAAAAGACTGAATATCCAATTGACCTGATTTCAGTGATTTCAAGCTTTTAATTTTATGCTGTTGCACTGCAGAGCACTGAAGAATAGAGACAAGGTAAATGGGAAGAAAACGGTTTACACAAGTTTCATTTTTTCATGAAAATAGCATTTTCTAATTCATAGCTTCATAAACAATTATCATCAGTTGTCTTTTAACCATAAAAGATTTTCTTTGTTCAGGGTCTTGGTTCAGTGGACATATTTCCTGTTTTTCTCTGATCAAAGTGTTAGTTGCATGTCTCTATGGTTAATATATTCAACAGTTGTTTTCATTTTAAGTAGTACTTTTTTGCTGTAAAGTTTTTTTATCCAAACTCTTATTTTTGAGGTGAGTAATACACATGCTAAAAAAGGCATCTGTAGATCCCGGTGATGCTTCATGGATAGATTTGCACAATAATTTTTCCTTTCTTATGCTTGAATTAGTGGTCTCCTGGCATTATGCCTAGCTGCATTTGGCTTGAAATTCTATACCTTCTTGGCTGCTTTTTGTAAAGAAATTCAAAATTGCATAAAAATTTTAAAAATTAGGTTTACCACATCACTAACTTTGGCCCTATTTTCATCTTCATTTTAAGCCAGCCTAAAGTGATTGCATGAAACAGTCCTTTACTTCTCTTCCATGTTCTGTATCAGGTAATGGTCTGTGTTGAACTGGACCTGGAACATGCCTGATCAACCCTCACCCCACCCACCATCTTTTTACCACTGAGTTAAAAAAGATACTTTCTTTACGTATTTGACTCAACTCTGAGGCCGTAACTTCACATAACAATTTGCACCAAATACAGCGGAGGCAAATTTTGTGCTGGGGAATGTGTGTAGGCTTTCTGAAATAGGAATAAAGTTTGAAAATGGGGAATGTGGATAAGAAAACAGCATGAAGATAAGTTGAAAGCACACAGTACTGAGTAATCAGAAATTATCTGTTCAGCTGTCAGAGATACCAGCTTCTAACAAGAGAGAGAAGACATCTGTATTGATGCATGAATGTGGGGCTCTATGGGAAAGATTTCTACCTGTGAAACATATAATGATACGGAAAAAAAATGTATCTTTGTGGTATTCTAGCAAAGAGCTCTCAGAGATCCTGTTGACTGCATCATACAGAAATCTGACAATAAATTGTTGATCATCTAGAAAATACACAGGAAGGAAAGAGCTGTGAGCAAATGTTGGTGGGAACATATAAATTTGAAAGGATATTCCAAATAAACCCAGAAATTCTATTTGTAGCATATGAACTGATAATTATCAGGGGAAATCTGAATTTAATTATTTATGTGTGTATTTTTTTCTAGAATTGGATAGCATGCCATGTTTGCTTTTTAAATGTACAAAAACACCAGGGACTTCTACAGAGCTGTCCTTGAGATAAGGTACACTTAAAGGTGGTGGTTACTTTTCAAATATGAGACACTCTACAGTTGCATAAATATTCATTATTGTTTGTCGAAAAAGTAATTTACTGAGTGCTCAGTATTAAATATGATGTTGTTCTAGAAAGCATTTCTGTAAGTATCAGCATTTTAGCAGATGAAAATATCTGAAAGATTCTTAACAGTGAATTCACATTTTGTCCAATATTGCAGACATCCTTCTGTTTAGAAAATGGTGTGTTATATATCTGGCCAAACTTCAGTCTTTCTTTGTGAAAAGCACATAATGGACACAGTATTCACTGTACATCTAGATGAATATCTTGGCAGCTAATTTCTGCTGACTTGTATGCTATAGGGTGTACCAGATCTGCTTCCAGCTGCCCAGGGTTTATACAGATGGAAAAGAGGAATTGGAGGGGGTTGTCTGCCGATTGTACCTCAAGGCTTCTGTTCATGAGCTTCTGTTCTTTACTTGCCAGAGAAGTCACAGGTATCCTCATTACTTAGTTTTAGTTAGTTTTGTTTAAAAGTCACTAGATATTCCTGTCAAGACAGTACGGTTGTGGAAAGACTTGAACTGAGGTTGTAGAATTCTCAAAAATGAACAGAATTAAGTCTGTGAGAAGAAGCAGATTGATTACATTAAAGGAAATGCCAGAGTCAGTGCTACACAAGGACTTTATCTTTCTTTTTGGGTAGACTTATAGTGCGCTCCTAATTCTGTTGCTTTCTTCCAGAGGGCTCTTCACTCACATAACACATGGAATGGACATTACTCCCTTTTATCTCATCAGGAAATTCTTGTCAGTGCACTCTTACGTCTTCTATTATATGGTAGCCAGACTGTTAAACTAAATTTCTCATATACTTTAATGTGTCTTTATTCCCTGTATATTTTGAGGAGTCTGCAAATAGCAACTAATTTACAGCTGTCTCACACACTCTGTGTGATATATCTTTTTACAGATAGATTATATTCTGCAGATGAAAGCAAATAAATTACATGTGAGATGTGAATATCCAATTTAAGGATTTTTTTGTTCATATTTCACATTGCAAAGCATTTATATATTCAACTAATTTTTGTTTTAGTTTGTCTAAAAATATTTACTCTGTTCTCAAATCATATGTCAGGTTTTCAAGAGCTCAGGAGAGCACAAATACACTCAGTACCAAACAGAATTTTGCTGAAATGATCTAGGATCAATAGACCAGTGCAAACATTACTTTTCTTTTCTTTTGTGCCATCTCCCTAGTTCATTCATTGCACACCTTTCATCCTCTTCAGTAAATGAACAAGATTTATGCAAGCAGTAATCTCTTGACACTGGTTCTTTCTTGTAGCGGGTCTGCACTGTCCTTCCCAGCTGAATAAGCCTGATGCCATCTGATCCACCCATGTTCTCAAAGCAAGATAAGCTGCACAGGTGTAATTCCTGATGGATTTATCTAAGCCTGGTTGTAAAGACAATTACTAAGGTTCAAAAAGCTTCTCCAATGATTTGTTTTAAGATGTCACTACCCTTCTTAAAAAGTCTGCCTAGTGTCTAATTTATTACTTCTCTGCAGCAATTCAAGACAATTATTTCTGGTAGCAGTCATCGTGGTACTTTTTCAGGTACCTCTCAGATGTCTTTTGCCTATTTGACAGCTGTTTTGTGAATCATCTTTTCTTAAGACACAGTCCTTCAGCCTCTTTTTGGTGACTATTTTCTAAGTTTCTCATTATTCCTGTTACTCCTTTTTCAATTAATTCCTGTCTTGTTTGAAACCTTGTCAGAAGCTGTACATTGCTTCCAGAGCTACGTGAAATTATCTTGCATGTTTTGTGGGTTGCACTAGCATTTTTATATCCTGGTATAATGTTTTTAAACACCACTCCATTGGTCTTAATGATCACTAGACTTCTATTTTTCCTTTAGAATGGATGTCCAGCCAGTTGCTCCAGCTCGGTGTTAATATCTTGATTATTTTTCCTAAGTAACAGTAGACCGCAGCAGTTTTCTGTATCAAATTACATTCTATTTTAGACTATTTTTAAATTACAGCTATTTTTATTATATTTCTGTCTTCTAAAACTCTTCTGTCTTTATTAGGATATCTTTTAGCTCATCTCCCAACCCTCTAGAATCATAGAACAGCGTGAGTTGAAAGGGACCACAAGAATCCTCATGTCCAGCTCCTGGCCTGTACAAGACATCCCCAAGAGTCACACCGTGTGCCTGAGAGCCTTGAACTCTGCCAGGCTTGGTGCTATGACCACTTCCCTGGGGAGCCTCTTCCACTGCCCAAACACCCTCTGGGTGAAGAACCTTGTCCTCATATCTGACCTAAACCTCCCCTGACTCAGCATCAAGATATTCCCTTGAGTCCTGTCCTTTTTCCCTCATTTGGAAGCTGTATGCTGCAGTTAAGTCTCCCCTCAGTCTCCTCCAGGCTGAACAGACCAAGTGACCTCAGCCACTCCTCGTATGGCTTCCCTTCATGGCCCTTCACCATCCTTGTGGCTCTCTTTCAGTGGCTCTCTAATAGCTTAATACCTTTTTTATTTTGTGGCACCCAGAACTGCCCCCAGCACTCAAGATGAGGCTGCCCCAGTGCAGACCAGAGCGGGACAGTCCCCTCTTTTGCCTGGCTGGCAATGTTGTGCCTGATGCCCCCCAGGACACCCTTGGCCCTCCTGGCTGCCAGGGCAGAACGACTCAAATTCAACTTGCCATCAACCAGGACCCTCAGTTTCCTTTCCATGGTACTGCTTGCCAAATATTGGTTTGAGCATTAAAATATGAATTAGGTCATGTACTTTCTGGAGAGGGGGCTGGTGGGCATCATAGCAATGCAAGCACTCTTCTGTACAGGCAGGATAACTGAGATAGAAAAAAGTATTCAGTAAATTGGCATTGGCAGGTGTTTGCTTTGCTTCCATTTTCTAGTCCTTTATAAGATATTATTGCTATATAGCTTTCAGTTGGAATGGTTATGTTGGGGTTTTTTGGGAGAATTAAAAGATTCTATTAGTGTCATTTTCCTTTAACCATGCTTTTTTGGCAAAAGGTGACAAATGCAAAACTGAAAGTACAATAATGACTTTATTTAAGTACACAAAATTTGAGATATTAATTTCTGTCTTTTTAGCACTGCCAATGGTACAAAAATGTACTGTTTTGATAGTGATGTACTTCAGGCTATGCAGGATATAGAACTGTGTGAGCGTGTGACAAGACTAGAAGCCTGCCTAAAAATTTGATAAATTTCTGTAAATTTACAGTGCTTACATCTGCATACTAGTGGGAACCTCAAGTGCAGTTTTTCAGGAGGCTTCTTGAGTCTTACATAGCTGCAGTGCTCCCACCCCTTGCATATTTTTGGGAGAGAGAGAGAGAAACTTTGACTTTAGCATTCTATAATGGAACTTCATTACAGTGAAATACGAGTCAGGGAATAAAAGACAAATTCTGGTGAGATTGTTCTGAAGTGTTGTGATGCATAGAAAACACTTCATATTTTTATTTGTTGCTTGATCTTCTGACTCATATGCTTCTGTGTCCTTTACTTATTTAAAGAGACATTTGGCATCTTTTGTTCAAGGATGAAGTGTTCTCCATAACATTCTTTCTTCTTTCACTTTTTGAAAGAACTCTTTGTAGATGCTTCCCTCCCTTGGTTTTTTCTTTATGCTTTTCCTGATAATACATTGACAAAACATCCCAGAGAAAGAGCTCTATGCAAAGAACTGTTTTACTGGAAGAAAAGTTCAGCTTTTCAGCAAGAATGCAATGGTTTACAATGATATTTTTTCTCTGTATGTGGCTTTTAACTACGTTATTTTTATACACTTGAAACAACAATTTTGTTTCTCAGATATAGTAAGCTTTTATGTGGTTTCTGGATTGGAGCTGTAAGTACACAGATCAGAACCTCACAAATGAATCTGTTTCTGAATCAGAAAAGATAGTCACTATGCAGAATTACATTAGGCACAGCTTTTCATTTTATTTGTTAATCCTTTTTACCAGGATACTGTCATCTTAAAGATAGAAATTCGGTATAAATTCTATAAAAATTGACTGTTTATTGCTCCTTTCAGTAATGAATGTTGTTGCTGTGTTTATTTGCTCGTAGAATACAGATAAAACCAGTGCAGTGTACTTCCATTTAGCATGGATATTCAAATAAGTCTCACACCACAAGTGCCTTCATGCTTGAATTGAGTCTGAAACTGTAGCCAGGCTAGAAACCAAAAACTTTGTACCTTTTTTTAATCTAATTTTTATTATGAAAGTAGCATATACTGCAGAAGACTTTTCTTCACACCTGTCTGCAAAGATTTAAGCATTTCATGAAAGATTGCTTCAAGTATCTTAGAACTAGAATTATTTTTAATAAGATATGTTTATATTAATGACAGCTATTCTGTCTCCTTACAGTGCAAATTAGACTATCAAGCCTGTGTCTCAGGAAAACAGATTTCAGTGAAATGTGAAGGACGTTGCCCTTGCCCTTCTGACAAATCCACAAGCGCAGGCAGAAATGACAGGAGAGGTGAGTGATGGTAATTTGTGTGATATTTTTAATATTAATTTCCAGAAGGAAGGGAGATTTTGCACATGGAATATTACTGTTAGCAGAAACACTCATTGTTCTTGAATAAAACCAGCTTTATTTTGTTCAAGGTTGTTTCTTTGCCAAGGGTTTTGAGATTGTACCTATAATAAAATACCATGGTATTTTTCAGTTGAGCTATTGTATTATGAGTTACTGCTGTTCTTTTTTTCATTTACTGTTTAATACTCCTTGAGATGCTTAGAGGTTTATTTTAGAGAAGAAGTTAATTATTTGCTCCTCAGTGTTTTTTAGTTGAATATTCAGGAAAATCAAGTGTGTTAAAAAGGGTGTCCTTGGTGCTGGTCATAGGAGCAGATAGTTGAGCTGTAGAACTGTCAGTAATGACTATATTATGTAAGCAAGTTCATTTGGAAAGTGCTTGATAGGAGTAAATCAGCTTCTTTTTGGATCACAAATGAGATTACACTGTTAGAAAACGAAGTTGCATTACAGTGCTTCTTAGCCATTGGTGCAACTGGACCAAACTGGAGAGAAAAAAGGGTGGCTAAGCATATTTGTATTTCAGTGGCTCCCAGGTGATTATGGCAGGTGGTTGTTAAAACATGATACTGTCTCTGGTGTTTCTGAATAGAGAGCTGTCTTGAGGTTCTAGGCTACCATTGCCCTGAATCTGTCAAGAAAAGCATGATTGGAGGTCTGCATTTTTACAATTTATTTAGACTGATCTCTGTTAGGTGCCTCTTCTGGTTCTTTCTGTGTAGTAACACTTTTGATGAGTAAAATGCATTGAAAATACAGCAAAATTAGTTTTAACAATGATTTTTTTGTGTGTGTGTGTGTAGCAACCTTATAGCAATAAAAGAAACAAATATTGCACTCCTGCATTAACATTGATATTTCATTATAGTTTGAAGCACTATTCCAGATTTATTGTGCAGGATAGTCTTACTTTCCATTATAAGCTATAGCTACTGCCAAAATGATATTTTTTTTCCTAGTTTAAAAAATAAATTAATGTTCTTTTAACAGTCAATGAAGATGACCACTATAAAGATTAAACTGTGTGTGGGCATACAAGTAAATTAAAAACTGCTCTGAAACACTTCTTTAGGTACCTTTTCTCGTCTTTGGCAATATAATTGATTGTCTAATTAAATATTAATTGAATATATGTAATTCAATACTCCCTGTGCTGTAACCTCTCTGCAAAATGATAGTCTTAACATTTTTTAAAGCATTGATTTACAATTCCATGTAGTATCTTGAAAATAAATAGATAAATATGTCATCATCTTGCATTGTTGAATGAAATGAAAAGTACTGGAAGACCCAGCATCGTGTGGCTAATGTGGCCCCCCGTTAAAATATATAGTGAGTGTAACCATAATGTGGTTGCAGCATCCTGTAGCAATAGTTTCTGTGTCTCCAGGATGGATATGGGAATATTTGCTTAACAGTGGGCATGAAGCGAAATTGAGATAATGAGGTGAAAAGCATCTCTTATGTGAGTAGCAGGCTTACCATTCTCCAGTATGTTAGCCTTTTAATATGCTATCATTGTCCTTAGATTTACCAAAAAATACCAGCATTTTCTCTGCTGGAAACTGTTTCACCTGATGCAATTATCTTTGTACTTGTGTGTATTCTTTCAAGCATATTTACTTTTTCATACTCCTATGCTAAAACACTGAAAAAAATCTAGAGAGATTTTTTGCTTCAGAAATTGGAATTTTCAAAATTAAGAATGAACTCTTCTTGATGATTTAAATTGCCAAGGATTCAAGATTACTTGTGCCTAGTTATGTAAAGGAGAAGGAAAAAAGATATAATGGATATAGGAATTAACACTAATCCTGTCCTGACAGATTGTCAGAGCAAGCAAAATAAACGGCTTTTCCAAATGCTACATTTTGTTGCAATATAGTAACAAAAAATCATAATTATTTTTTTATTTACAAGGCCAAAAGCCAGGAAACTTGAGAAACATGCAAGTGAGCTGAGTATCATTAGTGAAATTTCAGCTTTTATTGTGACAGAATACAAAACTTCTTACAACAGAAATTCTTCTAACAGAAGTTATAAAAATACAATTTTTGTCTTTAAATGGAGCTCTCTGAAGTGTTGTAGTAGTTGGACTTGATGATCTTGGAGACCTTTTCCAAATTAAATGTTTCTATGGTTCTGTAATTCTAAGCTGCATATATATATATATATATATATATATGTCAGTTGCTTACAAATTTGATGAAGCCAATCAGGCAAAGCAAGGTTACTGCTCCTTTTTCAGGGATAGATTAAGTGTTTCCTAAAATACATCCCCTACCTAGGCTGTTGAGGACAGTTGTTCATCTTTTCAGATTGAAATTAATGATTTTTTTGGGGATGTACCTGGAGAGCAAACTGTGTCTATGAACTTTCCCAAAATAGTCTTGGTGTGGTTCCCTATACTCCTTTGGAGAGCAAAATTAAACCACTATTCAGAAAAACAGATTTTCTTCTTAAAATGTATGTGAAGTTAATAATGAAATCATAGGGTCCTTTTAGTTGCAAATGAACTATGAAGTCTGTCTAATCGTTAGCTCTGATGAATGCTTGAGGCTGGTGAGGGGATCCAGGTTTTCGTGAAGGCTGTCTCATTTTAATGATACATTTAGAAACATTGAACCCAGTTGATGTGCAGGGTCTCTTAGGTTAAATCCATAAATGAAAGGGCTAAGAACTTGATCTGGATCTAGATGTCTAAGTTGTTAAGAAAAACAAAAGTTATGAGCAAACCGCCCCCCCTCCCAAAACTCACAACAAAAAAGCCCACAATAAAATAAAAATCTTTACCATCTTTGTTTTGAATGTAATTTAGATAAAGCAATGGCTATCATAAACTAAAATAGGTATTCCAGTAACTTTAAAAAAGAGACGGAAAAAACAAACTCAGAGTGACAAATGGGAGGGGGACATCTGTGGAGCATTAGAGGCAGTATTAGAGGAACACAAAGTTAGAAATAAATGAATATGTGGAGTACAGAGGAGAGGGAGGGCTTAGGAAATTGTGTATAAGCACAATGGAAAAAGAAGGTAAAGCAGAATGAAGGGGAAACACCACCATTTGTGACACATGTATTAGATAAGAGACACATGTGGGTGCATCTTGTGAGCCATTGCCTCACGTCCTGCTTTTGTCCCAGTCTCCTTTTCAAGTATGTGCCAGGATTTGGGGTGTCCAGGTCATACTGAGTTGCACAGCTATGAACGGAAGGATTTCATCGAGCTGGACTCTGCAGATCTTTATTTTCCTAAGCACTTCCGAGTGTTTATGTGGAACCAGAAGTTAGGAAGGATTCTGTGCACTGCCCATTTTTACAAAACAGAGGAGTCTTTTGTCCTCTTGGCAGTGTCTGGGCACAGTTTTTTCTTTCAGATTGTGCTCATAGTCCTTTTGCTTTGAGATGTAGTGAGCCCGTCCCTTGCTTGTCCTGCTCTTCAGTCTGATGGGTAAGAACAAACACACATGGTGCAAAGTGTGGTAAATGAAGACCACAGGCATTTCTGCAGGAATTTTGTCAGCAGATGAGTGTATGGCTGATAGCTCTTAGCTATGGTTAAAGACCTTCAAAGGTATCTAAGAAAAACACCTATTTTCAGTTATCTTAAATTTGCTCTACTCCAGAGTACATACATTGGGAAAGTTTAATTACTCCTAAAACTAAAAATCTTGACACAGTGTTTTGTTTTATTTCCCTGTCAAGTGGCACTAACATTCTGACAAGTGTGAGCTGTGATATGCCCAGGCTCCTGATCTCCAAAAGATTTGGCTGATGTGTACTACAGCATCCTTCTCGATTATGTCCCGGGTATCTATCATAGAAATAAGGCTGTGTTTCTGCCCTGACACGGGGTCAAGATTCAGCTGGGATATGTAACCACACCCAAAAGCTCAGGGCCAATTGAAGGTCCTGCAGTTTAAATGGCAAAAGCTGTATCATTGTTGGTAAAATACTGAATACACATTTTTATTGGCTATTGAAATAGAAGACTTCGGTCTCAGTAATTTTTGAGTTAATCTCTAGTAAATCCTCTGCTGAGAGCTCACTTGATATTTTCACTAAAATTAGAGATTTAGGCTTACATTCATGGAAACAAACAAACAAACAAAAAAAAAACAATTTCCCTTTCTTTCAGCATCTGAGGAGGACTATGTAGGTAACAAGTAAGCTCTTACAAATGTCATACTCTTTGACTCTAAGCTTTTGCCAGAAGGAGGTGAAAAGGCAATGTTGCATGCTCAAAGTATTTCCAGTTAGCATATCTGAAAGACTTTAATGACAGAGCATGGCTGCTCTTTCAACTGCATCCGGGTTTATATTGAATAGTGCTGAATTGTTGATTGTTTTGTAGAGATGGAGATAAATAACACAGGGATTAAAGACTGTGGATACTGGTTCATTCTGTGTGCATCAGCGTTTGAAAAACAAATAGAGGGACAAACAACCAAGCAGCACTCTCACAAATCCTCTGATTTAATTTGCATAGCATCATCTTTTCAATACATGACCTCTACTACTCTTCATATAGTACAGGTGTAGTTGCCAAAAAAGAGCTTTTGTTTTGTTTACATTCAGAGAGAACACTGACTGGTTTCCAGACTTCACAAATAAAGAGATTGAGGGTCAAAAATACCACTTTGTTAACTCCTTAATCTCTATGTTGTATTTCTGCCTTTCAATGATAGATGCTACTGTTTTGTAATTACCTTTTTCTCTCTTGAAAAAGTAATTACAGGACATCAATAGAATAAAAATCCATGTTTCAACCAACATGTACTAGGCCAGTTAGGCCTGATATTATCAGTGACCACTTATGGGGTTGCCAGAAGAGGCCATTTGTATGAGACAGTGAGCAAAATTCTCATCTGTAAGCTGAAGAGGTTCATGCTGTGTGGTTGAGGATAGAATTTAATATTCAAACTTGAAATATGACAAAAATAACCCACCAAATAAAATTACTGTTATGTTATAGTGCTGTTTAGGCTTTGTTTACAAATATGGTAGTATGGTCTAAATTTTTTTTAAAAATATCTAATTGTAACGTTGTAACATCACACTGTCATGCTTGTTACAGAAAATAAAGTGACCAGCCTATAAAAAGAAGCACAAAGGGAAACGTTCTGGTTCTCATCATGGGCAAACTGCTCTCAGTTAACTTTCTCTCTCAGAGGAATATGCACAGTAAATGGAAGGAGGTGGTCTCGGTAGTCTGGGGGTATAGGTGGTAGCAGCATATATATATGAGTTAAGTGTGCACTAGGTAATTGTGAAATTGCTTTCTAGTTTACTCTTCTTCTTAGCCATATATTTATATTCAGTAAGATTTTTTTTGTGTAATTCCTACTACAGTACTAGATAATGCCACAATAAAAAAAATTCTCTATGCTTTTTTAGTTGCTTAATTTTCATTAGAAAATTTTGCTGATTTTTCTCAGTATATTCTTTAGATGATGCCTGAAATACAAGAGCATAATGATGAGTGGTATCAGTGGAAACACTGAAATCCAGGAGTTTGTCTTACCTGTACTGCTTGAGCCTGGTGTCATTGTGAGCTCACAACAAAAATTTAATCTGGGCTAATATTTCTGCTCTTGCCTTTACTGCTGGCATCAGTGTGAATCATGCTGTTGATTTAAATGTAAATAGGCTATAACGTTGTGACTCAGTTTCCTTGTTGGAGGAAAAGACATTATCCATAGGTAAGCCTTCTTACTCTACTGATGTTTCTAAACACTATTTTATTACTGTTTCTGAAACCTTTTGATTTTAAAGCTACTGTGAAACTAAAATGTATTGTTGTATATACGTTGTAGTTCTTCAGAGGGTATTGACTTACAAGTAAATGTTCATTTTGCTTTTATTGCTTTTTTTACTAGAATATGCAGTTTTTACTTTTTAATTGTAATGCTATTAATCTTAGAATTGTACTTGTCTGAGCATCCAAGTTGCTGTTTTTCACCTCTTTTGCTTTGTTTAACACATTTACAATAATGGTGAAATGTAAGTATGCATTATTTATGATTTGAAGATAAAGTGAAAATTGAAGCATTATGCATTTTTGTACTTTGATATTTGGTCAGCCTAGTTCATTAGGAATGTCCTTTTCTTCTTTGTTATATATAAGGTGAATGATAGACCATTGTTTACTTCATCTTTAATAAGAAGTACTATTGTTTTACCAGATTTTAGAGCTTTACTAGATATTTTATAAAGGGTATGTTATTTCTGAGATAGTAGACTAATCTTTGCAACAGTTCATTTGAATATGTAAATTATTTCCATTTCTATGATGGAAATGGGATTTGCTAGCACAAAAATATTATGTTATTGTATTTGTGAAATACTGTATTTATTTAGGATTCATTGCTGTGTTTGTGTAATAACAAACTCAGTGGAGCTAATTTTATTGGTTGTTTTTTCAATGATAAGATTTTTTTTAATTATAAATGTTTAAACTATCTTTTTTTTCTCAAGTGACGCTAAGCCAAGTAAAACTGAATTGAAAATCTTCTTTTCATTAATCAAACTCCATGCTAAGACTTTCTAAAAAGAGACTTCTCCATCATAATTAGTAGTAATGTAATGTAGTGTGATTAGTAGCAGTCTAATGTGATGTAGAGTAACAGAGAATGTGTTTGGGATGAGAGAGAGCTGACCTGCGTGCCCACGATCCCTGGTTCCCTTGTCAACTAGCCTGGGCTTCACCAGAGCACACCCATATACCTGGCCTTCCTTCTTCTGGAAGGTGGGAAAGATTGGAAAGGAGCCTCTTACAGGCTGCTTGCCAGGTATTGTCCATGTGTGATGTGGAAGTGATGAAGGGCCTGTGGCTGCCTTTGAAGGACTGGAGAAATGGAGATGCAGCTGTGTAAGCTCTTAGGCTCTAGAAGTGACTCACTTGTGCTTCTGTTTCTCCTATAATACCAAACTTCTCCTGCGTGGAATAGTGTGTGTTCACTTTGTTAAAACACCTTCATAGTTCAAAAAGGATAAATAAAATTGCGTAGTATACAGGTAGATGACTAACTTTTTTGGCTAAAAAAGTTTTGCTTTTTCTTTCTGTTCTTATATGGATTATAATACTTGGGAACAAACAGTAGAAATATGTGTTGTGCAGAAAATAGGTGATACCACAAATGTAGGTAGAGCAATGAGGCAGAGACACTTTAGTAAAAAGAATACTGTTAATTCAGATGAGAGTGCAGCTGATAGTGTAAAAAAAAGTGAAAAGGTAGGATATGCTACAGCAGTGATCTGTATTTTTGATATTCTCTGCAATTAAGTCATAATTGCAGAATGAATTAAAATTCGATTGAGCTTGACTGTTACAAGGAAGTGAAGGATTAAGAGAAGATTGTCTGTTCTATAATAATACTATTTATGTAAAGAAGCCTAGAGTGTATATGCTGTGTTTATGAAAAATAATCCCCGTAACACTGCAGAACATACTTTAGAATGCTTTGAAGAACAACATTTTACTGTTTCCAGGATGAATTGTAATAATGAGAAAGGATTGTTAGCTGAGTGCTTGTCATCAATATTGCAAAGAGCTATGACACTAAAGGGAAGATGAGAATATTACATACCTGTTACAGGAAACAGCTCTTTGTTCACAGTTCCAAGCACCTTTGCAACAACAATCTTCTCTAGAACCACCTTGTCTTTGCTCTTCATTTGGCCTGTTTATTTCCAAGTCATTCCACTTTTTATGGCTGCTTTTGGGTATTCAAATCTATACAGTTCTGTCAAATCCTGGTGTATGTGTGTCACATCCACAAATTTACTTTTAAATGGAAAATTCTTAAGGTCTCAGTGCTGTGGAAGGCAGTTCTATCCTACTGTGGTCGACTGCACTTGGAGAATTTGCTTCTCATATTTCTTGTTACCAGCAAGTGAGTGTTGAACTGGCGGATGTGGCCTTGTGTTAAAAATAGTTGTGTAATAGTTTTTGATTTCTAAAATAATGCCAGTGTTGCATCTCTGCTCATTGTGTAAGTACTTTTTATCACAGGACACTGTGATAAAGATGCATGTATGCATGTATGTCCTGTGCAAGTTGTGGCTTAGAAAACAGATGTGCATATTTGAGGAGCTGGGCACAGCGTGGGACCCCTTGTCCATCCTGTGTGTAGGGAGCAATTCAGGGTGAACTTCGCAAATTCCTTCTCAAACAAAGCTAGCTGGTTCAGTATAAGTGTGTGGGAGTGTGCTTATATACACATGGGGTGAATGCTTAGAATGCATTGCTTTTTTTGTAATCCTTGATTTCTGTGGGGTTGTTCCAATCCTCGGGGTTTATAACACTGGTTCTTTTTAGGTAAAGATTTGATCTATACAAGATGAGTAATCAGTCATTTGGAATTGTATTCTTACTACTACAAAGTATTCATATACTTTCCATAGGAGAAAAGATTGTTCTATAGGAGGTTGGTTTAAAATGATTTATTATGAAAATTTTGATTAGCTTGATTGATTTCTTTACGTCCTTTCCCCTTGTGTTTTAGTAGGAGAGGAAACCCCAGTGAACCCAGTCATGAATATGTCTTTAGAGGTAAAAAAAGTTATCTGCAGTGTATCAGCCTGTGGTTTTGTGTGTATTCCTGCAATTTTAAAAGAGTTAGGCGCAAGCTGTTACGATGAAAGAAGATAATTAATGCTGTTTTCATTTTAGGTTTTGTAATCATTAATTTTAACTTAGATCTTGAAACAATTAATGAACAAATTCAGTTCTAGAGTCCCCAAAACATGTAAATTATTTGGAAGGTTTAGTCTGTGTAGCACAATAAACTCTATTAAACTATTTTAGGTAGTCATGAGAGTATGCTTTTTTAGGATATATTCATTATTTTCTTTTGCACTTTGCCAACCAGCTTCCATGGATTATAAAGCGGAAGCTTAAATATAGTCCAAACCATTATAATGGTGCTGCATTTGATTATAATGGCTATAATTGCCTTAATTATGTAAATGAAGGGGCCTTGCCAATCTTATGGTACATTAAAGACTTTACAAGTGTGTCACAGTAGTTGTATTGAGAATAAATAACCAAAGAGATGCAGATCATATGCTAAGTATCTGGATCAGCATTATCTTTCTGTTCATGCAATGTACAAATAAGCTAAGGATGCCTTTATGTTTGTGTCTCAATTACTGATGTGATGGTAATATTTTTTTTTACTGATACTATTTTTATACCATCAATATGCAGTAATATTTAAAAGTCTTTCATTACTCAACACTGGAAGATAACTGCTAGAAAAAATCAGAGGTTTTTTGTAAATCAGGTAATTACTTTAAATTACTTAATTTGCTCCTCCTTATTTATTGAAGATAAAACATGTGGTGCTAATTGCATAACCTAATTCGGAATTATTTTTTCTGTAAGTATGTCAGTTTATTAATGAACAGTTTAGCTATTTGAGATCCTTAGGAAGCTCAGGAATGGACTGATGATGGTTCACTAGTGTTCTGAAGGTGGATCAATGAGATTCATGGAGTCCTCTTCGAGTAAGATGTAAGCTGAGTGGTATTTAAAGAACCTGTGATAACCTTTTGGCAACCACTTCTCAATATTAAGTCTTTAGTACTTCAATATCCTATTTACTTTAGTACTTCAGCTGTGCTGTCTATGCTCCCTCTTATATAGTTGCAGTATCACTTTTCCGAAGTGACTGTTCTAATAGCTGCAGAATTTTAGTATTTTTTTAAAAGTATCAATGTTCTTTAGAGGACAGGGATTGAAATGTCTGTCCATCACAGCTATTGCTGATGTTTCTACAGCTGCTACACTGAAATTGTCAGAAACTTGTTAATATCCTGCTGATATGATGTGGTATGATATGATATATATGGTGGCCCTTTCAATTTATTTTTTTTTAAATATATATGTTGTATCTCATTTACTTGAAGATGACCTCTGTCATGGTAACTAGTTTCTACTTGAGCTAATTTTAAGCAAATATTCCAATAACTTATTATGGCAGGAAAAAAGTTTACGTGGTATCAGTATATCCTTACTTGATTACACAATATCCTCTTTCTTTCAATAGTAAATATATAATCAGTTCTTGCACATAGAAGTAGAAGTTTTTTCTAAAACAATGTTTCTCATTTCTCCTGGGCATACAGACAGAAGAGCGGTATTGATTTGTTGTTTCACTTTTGCTATTCTCGCATAAATGAGCACACTTTCACAGTGGAGAACCATTGTTCTCTTGGTCGGTATAAAGTTTAGAGGCACTAATGAACATTTTAACGTGGTTGTGTGTATTCATTGATACTCTGAAAATGTCCGTCTGTGCGTTGAAGGCGTGATGACACTTAGGCCATGTTAATATCACTCATTTCTAGCTGTGATAATTTCTAAAAGTTTGAAATGATGACGCAGTGTTGGAAATAAGTTTTACACTGTTAGAAGAAAGTTATTTAACAATAACTCTCCAGGACAATTTTTACATGCTTCTGAGTGTGTTTAAGCAAGAGAAAGATGTATTTTCAAAAACTCCCCATCCTTATTTTGTATGCAAAATCGTCCTGCTAGCTTTGAGTCTTTATGTAGGTTACTACAGGTTTACTCAGAGTCTTGGTAAGAATATTCTACTAGTGTCAGTATGATCTCAATCTATTTCAGGTGATACATTTTCATATCTTGAAGATTTTTGCTGCCAAGAGAGCAGGTTTTGTATGTGCAAATACAGATTTCTTTTGTATTATTGATGAATCAGCATTATGAAAACATGTATTAATAAAATCATTAGATCAATCCTTTGTGCCTCAAAATAGTAATTACCCAACTGGGTTGCTTTTTATCTGCATCACAAAATACAATATTACTTTTATTTTTTCTTGATATCTTTATTTTATATCACAGATGTAGATTACTTTATATGTCAGAAATTCTCTAAGTAAAACATTAAAGTCTTCGTGGAAAATGAAAAACCCAGCTTCTTTCCTGAAGGCACCATGACCCATGAAATTAGCTGTGGCATCTGTTTAAACTGTTCTGCTGATATTGCAACATCAAGTGCTACAGCCACCTCACATGCAGGCATCAGCACTTGCTCAGTTTTGTCAAATTGTTAAGCTTTGGCTCATTAGCATGGTGGCACCTTTAAAACATAACTACCCCCTAAAATTAAATGGCTTTATATTGTGATTTACTAGTACTGAAGTATGTTTTTGTAGGGAAAAAAACCTCAGCAAACAAATCTTGTATTTAGCATTTCAAAGAGTACAAGTCATAAGAAATCTTGGATTGATTCATCTTCAGTCATAATTCCTGTCAATAATTTTTGCATTATTTATCCTCTTTTTAGTAGAGGTTTGTTAGAATGCTGAGAACAGTAGTAGAGCACAAAACATTTAAAGAGAGAGTTGTGAAGCCAGTTTAAATGAAAACTAAGTAATTAATACAGTTTTGGTCTCTTCAGCAGTGTTGTCTTGAATTCAGGCGTGGTTGAAGGTTTTAAGAAAGTTTACTCTGTCTCATAGGAATCTGATTTTTTTGGTTTAGTTTTCTCTTAGGATCAGTACTTGAAGCTGATCAACCTCTGTGGTATTTCTATGTGTACAGTTTAAGAGGATTAAAAGATACATCGAAGATAGAGAGCACTAAATCACTGGTATAGTTACCTTCTTTCTAAGGGTTTAGCTTTGGAAAAGGAATACGGGAAGAGGGATATAGTTTTAGCAAAATGAACAAAATGCTGCTGTGGTTCAGAAAAACAAAGAAAATAGTAATACTCCTTGGTTTTGTGTTTCACGCTATTTAAATCTATTAAAGAGGAAAAAATGAGAGTTTGTACAAGTATATCCAAGTCAGTCGGGATGTTTCTGGCCGTTTAATTGAGCATTGGATCATAACTAGACTTCATAGAAAACAGATACATAACATTAGGAAAGCAAGTTTAAAAGAAAATTACTACAGATAGGAATAACTTAGAAGAGTTGTCCACCAGCTTTAAAGATAACTGATTGATGGCTTAAAAGTGTTTCTTCTGAGTCAAAAGCTGGCAATAGCCAACAGTGTATAATGTGTCAAGGCTAAAGGATGCAGACAGTTGTCAGAGACAAGCATCTGTGACAATTTGCTGCTTAGGAAAAGAAAGCTAGAGATCAATGCAGTTATTCATAAGGTTATTGTGTACACATGTTTATTTCTTGATGTTTCTTGAATTTCATTCACTGGGGTTAAATATAGATTTTGTAATGTGAGCATTGATTTACCATGTTCGTAGTTCATTCAGATGGTCTTTTAATTATTAGTGAGAGCTCTCACTGACTGTAAGGATTAGCAGCCTGCACCTGTTACAGCCAGCACCTCTATAGTGTTCGTTTTTGGACTTTAGGCAGTGACTAGACATTCAGTATTCATTTAATTTATTTTGCTCAGCTATTTGTCATGGTAGCAGGAGTGGTTTTGAGTTCAGTGGACCAGGTGTTGTGGACCAGCTCAAAATATATGTATCACAAAAAATCCTTTGTCATTTTAGTGGTGCTGTAAATCCCTAAATTTCCTAGCTAACTTTGTATAGTTTAGAGTGATTCTAGATTTATATGCTAACTTACGTTAAGAGAAATCTCTTAGAAAAAAATACTGTTTTTCTACATGCACACACGGTGCACATGTTGTAATACTTTATATATATATATGATAAACAGTTTTTATCTATATGAGGTATTTAGAACATTGAACTATTCTGTGGAGCCAAGTGGACTTTTTTGTAGGGTAACATACTTTTGTACAAGGCACACTGAAAACTATGACCAGGAGTGGTAGCAGTAGTCTAGAAACCCAACATATTTTTCGTAACACCAACTCATAAAAGGTGTTTGCAAATCATAAAGCCTGCAAAACAGCCTTTGTTTTCCATCTGCTTCAGGCACAGTGATGTAATGTTCAATTCAATCTGAAATAAGCATCTTAGTGGGTAATGATTTATTCTTGACATTTGGACAAAGGACACAAGGAGCCTGGGAAGTAATTTTTAAATTCCTAGCTGTATATATTTATATGTAGAAGCAAGTTAACTATATACAGCATAAAAATAAAATTGTACTGAATTTCATTACCACAGAGGTCATGGGGTAATTGCACAATCTACTGTTCCTTTTTTTCTGTTGCTCTACCTTGAAGCAAGATTTCTTCAGACTGGAAGAAAGCCCCTTTGTGGTTTAAGTACTTACATAATGGAAATAGAAGTGCATATATCCATTAAGAAGGCATTTTCAGAGAGATTGATGGTGTTGGCGTGTGTTTAAGCGCCAGGCAAACCACCAGTCCACATGTGCAGACTGCCCACACTGCAATGCTGTGAATCTGGTGTGTCCTGGAGGCTTGCAGCTTAATGGCCCAAAATTCCTATGGTGCACTCTTCTGGGAGAGCTGAACGTGAAATGGTCTGGTCAGACCTTCTGCTCTTGTTCTCTTACAATCTGGATTTCCTTTTGATTTCCAGAGTGTTGGGGTAGATAAAGAACAACATTCTAAAAAGCTGAAATGTGAGAACTCTCTTCCTGTGTGATTGGGCAACTTTTTCCAGTGTATCACATGGACATTGGGTCATTCTGTTACCTAAATCAAAATGGAATAAAAAATCCTTATCAAGCATTATAAATGCTTATTAGTGTTATTTTGAGTGATGAGAAATTTCTTTTGCAATGGAAGCCAAACAGGAGCTGTGAAAACAAAGTACATCTGCCTGTTGCAGTCTTTACTGAGGTCCTATTTTTGCTATAATTGTCTCAGTGTTAGCCTGCATTATTTTATTTTTTTAAAGGTTTGAATTTACTTTATCTGTGCAATATCAGGCCATAAAAAAAATTGAACATTTTCCTGAACACAATTTCCTTACTTCTTTCAATGCTATAAGAGAAAAGGGTTGTATGTAGACTCAAAAATTACACATATCTGCATTTCTTTGTAGTGATTGGATAAATATCAATCAATTAATTTAGATTAAAATGTTCAGCATCTTACCTTTCTGAAAAGAAATAAGTTTTGCATTGTAATGTTTTTCAAGAAAATAATACCTATTATTTTCTCCAGGAAAAAAAAAAAATGAGACACCTTGATTATGTGTTGTTCAATGAAATACGAATAATATGTGATTCATTAGCTCTTGATGCTTCAAAATATGAGGGACTAATAAAAGAAACGGCCTAGAAAGGGGAAAAAAGCGAAAAAAGAAAATATGAATAGCAAGGAGATCATAATTTTAATTACATCTTTGGCTTGGGAGCATAGTTTTGTGCCTACCAGACAGGTGCTTGGCTGACTTGTCTAGAGAAGAAGAGGGGAGAGAAACTCACTATATTTTATGTCTATATTCAGCCATATATTTATGTATGTTCCTGTCTTCTACTGAATAGCTGACTTATTTGTGTGTGTGTGTAGTAAATGAGAAACAAATAAACTTTAGATACCTAATATACCTAGTTGACTCCCTGTCAGGGAGATTTTATAGACTTTGTGTGAATTGCTTCCCTCTGGGCCATTATTTCTTCTAATTATCATCACTGTTGAGTGACTGAATAATCAGAGGAGCTGTTGTCTGCATCTTTCTTCACAGGTGATCGATATCAGTGTGTTGGAAATGTCATGGTTTCTGTTTCCTTGTTTATTAATTTCTTCTAAGAGACTTACCCAGAACTTGGGCATTTTTGGACTTTAGGCAGTGACTAGACATTCAAGTATTCATTTAATTTATTTTGCTCAGCTATTTGTCATGGTAGCAGGAATGGTTTTGAGTTCAGTGGACCAGGTGTTGTATGTTGATACTATTTGCTCACAGCTCCCTCATGCTGACTCCTGTTGAAATAAACAGTATTACTGAGAAATTTTGGGCACAAGTCTAAATTGGGAGAGGAGTGGCTGGAGAGCAGCCCTGCCAAGAAGGATCTGGGGGTGCTGGTCAGTAGCAGCTCAGTGTGGGTCAGCAGGGTGTGCCCCAGAACCCAGAAAGCAAAACCCCATCCTGGGGAGTATCACAGCACAAGCAGACAACCAACAGAGGGACAGCCTTGGGGGGCCTCATCCTGAGTGTTCTGTGCAGTTCTGGGCCCCCCATGTCAAGAATGTCAAAGTCCTTGGTTGCATCCAGAAGAGGTAAACGATACTAGTGATGGTGATAGAAACAATGTACTGTGAGGAGAGGATGAGAATTTTGGGCTGGTCAGGTTTGGAGAGAAGGAGGCTGAAGGGTGGCTTCATTGGTCTCTACAGCTGAGAAGATGGAGAGGGAGGTGCTGAGCTCTTCTCCCTGGTATCCAGTGATAGGACACATGGGAATGCTTCAGAGCTGTGCTGCAGAAGGGTTAGATTTGGTAGCATTTTGTTACTGAGAAGGTGGTCAAACACTGAAACAACCTTCCTAGAGAGGTGATTGATGATCCTGTCAGTGTTTGAGGCATTTGGACAATGCCTTTAATGACATGTATTGGGTTATGGTCAACCCTGAACTGGTCAGGCAACTGGACTATTGCACATCTCTTCTGAGTGAAATACTATTCTAGGTGAGTAGGCATTATTTTAATTGGATTACTATGTTATGATTATATTTAGGAGTCTGCACACTTGCTTGTTTAATAAGTTTACCCCAAATGCAGTATAACATATCTTGAGGCACAAACAGCAAAATTCACAAATTTAATTTTTAGTATCTGGAAGAGAATAAAACCAAAATCTTTTCTATGTTTTTAATATATTTATTCTTCTCAGCATGTACAAGAAAGTCAGTTTTTTGTAAAGTTTGAAGCTTTAATGAGGTTTTGGTTTATTTCTATGTTCTGAGGCTTAAGCAACAGTTTTGATACCATTTTAAATTGCAAATTCAATGCCTTCGGGTTTGGTGGGAAGTCTGTTCTTACTGTAATTTCCCTTATCAACTTGGAAAGGAAACATTAGGGTTCAATGTAAATTTTTTTTTGAGAATTTTTTTCACAGCTCAAGTTACTGGCTGATTTCAAAATACTAGTTGAAGTTTTACTGAAGTTTTTTTCATACAGAACGTTAAACTACATTACCATAGTGACAACTGCTGACCATACTGCATTATGTCCTGCAAAAAATTTACTTAGTAATGGCCATCAGCTCTGGAACCCCCAGCATAAGAAGGACATGGATCTGCCTTAGTGAGTCCAGAGGAGGGCCGTAAAGATGCTGAGAGCATCTTTAATAATCTCAGCCAGGGGAAGAGAAGGCTCTGAGGAGAGCTCATAGCAGTCTTCCAGTATCTATAGGAGACCAGAAGAGAGCAGGATGCCCAAGGCCTTATCCAGCTTGGCCTTGAACCTTTCAGGGTTGGAGCATTCACAACCTCCCTGGGCAACCAGTTCCAGAATCTCATCACCCTCACGGAAAATAATTTCTTCATAATGTCTAACCTAAATTTCCCCTCTTTCAGTTTGTGCCCATTAGTGCTTCTCCCATTACTACAGTTCCTGATGCAAAGTCCCTCTTCAGCTTCCCTGTAGCCTCTCTTGAGATACTGGAAGGCTCCTATGAGGTCTGCATACAACCGTCTCTTCTGCAGGGGCTGAACAGCCCAAACTCTGTCAGCTGTCGTCATAGGAGAGTTTCTCCAGTTCTCTTTTCAACCTCATGACCTTCCTCTAGACTTGCTCCAACAGCTCTGTGTCCTTCTCACATTGGAGACAGTGGAGCTGGATGCAGTACTCAGGTGGAATCTCACAAGATCAGAGTAGAGAAGGAGAATAATCTTCAATTTGCTGGCTATGCCCCTATTAGTGCAGCCCAAGATTCCCTTGGCTTTCTGGGCTGGGACTGCATGCTCATGGCTCATGCTGAGTTTTTCATCAACCACCACTCTGAATTCCTTCTCTGCACCTTCCTCTATGTCCCTTCTCCACTCAGCTTGTAGGTGTGTCTGGGGCTGACGCGACACAAAACCTTGCAGTTGGCCTTGAGAACTTCATGAGATTTGTGTGGGCCCATCTATCAGGTGTGTCAGGTCCCTCTGGATGCCATCCCTTCCCTCCAGCATGTTGAGTGCAGCACACAGGCTGGTGTTGTCAGCAAACTTGATGAAGATGCACTTGATTCCACTGTTCATGTCACTGACAAAGATGTTGAACAGTATCAGCCCCACAGTATAATTATTCTACATTTAATGACCTTTTAAAATTACGCAGTACATCCAGCCCTACTAGACTTCCAGGTGTTGCTATAAATTACAAGAAAGATACTCTCTGCCATATACAGTATATTGTAGGATTATATTATATTTATTTTTTGTCATAGTTACCAACTCTTACTAATCTGTGAGCAGCTCTAGAAACTTAGAAACTTTCTTTTCTAAAACAGGAATTCAGTATGAGACTAAACTAGTGGTTTTTTCTCTATAAATTCATTGTGTATTAAGAAATAATAGCAGTGTTGGCTCTTAAAGTAGAAATGTGTTGATGGTTTCAATCAATGAATATATGCAGACAGCAGCAAATAAAATCCTAAGTCTGTTCAGGTATTCAAGCAACAGCCTTCAAATTACAACTGTGAAACCAGGAAGAAGTTTTGAGGTTCTATGCAATAGCAGTAAGGGATTTTCATCTTTGTTGAATGCAAAACTGGTATTGAAGTCACTGATAAAACTCCACTAAATGGAACCAAGGTTCCTATTTGTTTAATGAAATAAGAGCCATGGAGAAACTCTTAAACTTGGACCTGTTATACTGTAAGTTAATTTTTTTTGGTGGTGGTACCTGAGTCCAGTAATCTCTGCACACATTTGCTGTGCCTCAGCTTCACCTTGCTAAATGTGAATTTGCTGTTTGAAAGTCATCAAGGAGCAATATCAACATCTTGAAAGCAAGGCAAT
Organism: Zosterops lateralis; assembly: GCF_965231275.1. Classification (NCBI taxonomy): domain Eukaryota; kingdom Metazoa; phylum Chordata; class Aves; order Passeriformes; family Zosteropidae; genus Zosterops; species Zosterops lateralis. The sequence goes on from NC_139766.1 coordinate 39,360,770, forward strand.
GAGCCATGCAGACAGGAAGGCAACAACTTTCTGAGCTCAGTGCAGTGGTAAAAAAACATGGAGTTTGACCACAGTGAATTCACATGTGGCTGTCAGGGCCTGTATCTTTTAAAACTACCTAAATAGCCTAGTGATGCAGCTGGCTCTATAGAAGAATCTATCTGAAAAATAGACATAATAATTTATAAATATTTCTTACTGTTCTTACTAGGATGTCTTCAAAACCATTATCAGTAGGTATTTCATTGTTTCATAAAACAATTAAAGTACTGATTTTGCTTTTTACTTTTAAGTCTCAGGTACTGATGCTTTATTTTCAGACTCTCCGATGTCACTGACAGTTTAAAGACTTCTACAGATTTTGTAAACAGTGCAAACAGTGGTGCCATTATTAGGGACAGTAGTTTGGAAGTCTCAGATGCAGTGGTGAAGAGGCTCACAGTTGATGATACTTGGCATTTGTTTTCAGCTGTAGGCAATGGTGCTGATAATCAGCACATCCAGTTAGTATAAATGCCTTTCATAGCTTATGATTAACAAGTAAAATTATAACTGAATAGATTACTACCTGGCATCTCTAATTGCCCATACTCTTTTTGCCTTGAAAGGTTCTTAATCACCATGTGGAAAAAAATGTACATTCTAATTATATGGATTTTGTCTAAAATTTTCTTGTATAGGTTTTTTTTTCAAAATATATCATTTCTTTAAACAAAAAGCTTCTATTTTTCTTTTCTCTTAATAGATTGCAGAATTTATTAAATGTGATTTTTCATTGTGAAAAATGTCAACAGAATTGTTTAAAGAATCATCACTGTGTTGATCAGTGTCAGCATTCCTTTCCTCTTCAGAGAACCAAGTAGTTGGTCTAGACAGCAGCAAAATGAGGGTGAAATTCTGGCTGTACTGAAGTCAGCAAGGATTTTACTACTGATTTCAATGGGGTAAGGATTTTAGGAGAGCTTTGTTGTGTTCTACATACACATGGTGCTTGAAAACTTCTGTACTTGCTAAGTTGATATGCAGACAGCACTGCATGTGGGTAGCCAGCAGAAAGACTATGGCTGGAAAAGAACCTTCTGAAACCTGTCATGATACCAAGACTGACCCCTCATGGTGTCTGGTTTGGATGTGGTGTTGATTTGTGTCACACACAGTATGCTCAGTATGTTAAAGGTTCTCTATAACACCTATGAGGATTGCTGTTGGTAATGCAAGATTTTTGGATTTAAAATACATATAGGAATAACCTCATTAGAAATTACCAAGGCTAAATAAATTCCTATCTCTATGAATATGCATTTACAGCTCATAAAAATGCCCTGATCTGTATCAGACATTCATGAACAATCCATTTAGTGCTCAGTGCATAGACTAGCAAAACATAATTACACTTTGGTAACGTATTTCATGTATGCATTTGTAAACATTTTGGGTATTTGTGCCCTAATCATATTTTTTAAACTCATTAGTTTTGCATTTCTCCTTACACTTTTGATTAGTGAATTTATGTGGAGACACAGCTGCAGATTACATTTACTTAACCAGCATTCTGATTTCTCTGAGGTGATGGTAGTGTAGTAGAGTTTGCATCTCACTGCCTGTTATTTCTGGGCCAGGGAGATGGCTGTTACATTACTGTGTAATGGATTAACTGTCATAGGTTTCTTCAACAGGAGAGAAAGAGCTTGTCTACCTCTGTTGGCCTTACTTTAGGGAAGACACAAATACTTAGCTAAATTGGAGTAATTCTGCCCTCTCAGTCCTCTCTGAAAGGTCTACAGGCAACTGTGCTCTTTAATGAACAGTTTTACATGATTTGCAGCAATGTTAGTGATTAAACATTCAAGAAAAACATACAAGCAAATGGTTAGAGTAAATACAAAGTGGTTTAAAGCATCAGATCACGAAATATGAAAAGAGCAAATTGCTGAATGCAGCCTTGGATCTGTTAGGCTTCAGTGAGATCCAGTATGTAAGGTTCCTTTATGCCAGACACTTGCAGAGTAGATTGTAGTTAATTTCTGTTAAAGGGTCAGGCCACTGTTCAATTCTCCTGCCCTTCTGTGCCAGAGAAAAGGTACAAGCCAGTAAGTAGTCATAATGAGGAGCAGTAATTTTCTCTCACAACAAAAAGAAAGGCCATCAGAGACCCTTCTAGGTTCTGTGCATGGTTACCTGATGTAATACACTTTTAAAGTGTTTTATTAGGAAAGAACATCTCTGATTTCATAAAATACCTAATTTGAAATGGTGAAATAATATATACGTATTTTAAAATTTTCTTTATAAAGGGCATTGTTCAGTGATCTTTTTACCTTTGTCTACTATGTTTCAAGGGGTTGTGTGTCAAATGCAAGAAGTCTTTGCAGGTCTCTGTCAGTCACGGTCTTGAAGGGAAGAAAATGTCCAGACTTCATCCCAGAGCTGTGTAGTGCTTTCTGGAATCCTTAAAACTGAATTTTGAAAACTACCATACCTTTGGGTTATGGTTTCTTTAAAAGCTTTCACCACTAACACAATTTTTGGTCTGTCCCTATTTGATACTTTCTGTATCTTTTATTAAATGAAATATTGGATTCAATTGAATATACAGAAATATTTGGAAATTATCTTGAAATATAGTGTATTCAGTGGAACATTTCTTTGCTATCTTCTTTTACTGTTTGTGTTCACAACTATGCAATTTACAGATTAATAACATAATTTTCATCCACAGAAATTAATAGTTAGGAATAACAGCATGATGAGAAATGATAGCCAACACTAAAGGTTAGCAGCAGTTAGCAAAGGAAGCCATAAACACTGACTGTCCTTCAGAAATAAATCAGCAAATTCCACAATAGGTCTGGGCTGCTTTTGAGAGACTAAAGAATCAGTATTGTCTTACTTCATTGTGATTTCTTTGTAAGTCCGTGTGTTTTAAGTCCACATATTTTAAGTTGAAGACAGTAACTTGGCACATAAATTCTGTGTGTTTTGGTTACTGCTATTTTTCCTGCACTCAGAAATTATTACTATATTTAAATATGAAGTGTTTAAAAACTGTTAGGACACAAAAAGATCGGATTTATTTTATGAAAATGTAATTTATTAAAATAATTTTGAATTTTATGAAGCATTAATCATGTGCAGAATGTCTGTATGGAACATTAATTTGGGGCAGTAAGAATAAGCAGCTGCAGTTTCCTGATACGGTATCTGCAGAATTTGTATTAATTATCTCATAACATAGACTAACTGAAGTAGAAAATTCATTATGTTTAGCTAAGTAGTAAGGAAATTAGAATACTTTTATTTGTTAATTTCAAGGTATTATCTTCCTAAAATCACTGGCCCTAGAGGTAACAGATGGCTGATAAATATCAGCTTATAGAAATAAAAAAATATGCACTAATTTTTTCAATTTAAAGCCTTTAAAAAAAAAAAACAAAAAAAAAACCAACCCCAAAACAGCTCTAACTGTACGTCCAGGATGGTAGAAAGATAACTGAAATGACTGTTCCATCATTTAGTTACAGGTTTGGAGGGATTTTTGTCCTTCTGCCAAATTTATTTGGTTTGGTAGCACATTTCTTTTTGCCGTATGTTTCTCTTCCCATATGTGACAGATGATGCAGAGCTAGAAGTGCTGCTCTGTATTGCAGGAATTGTAAGTCACTTGCATACAATTCTTAGACATTCAGAGTTAGCCACATGGGTATTAGCCCTTATTCTGGAGCCAGGAATTTTCAGTCCAAGTAATCAGTTCCTCAGGGCTAAGTTCACAAACCTCTGCAGAATGGCAGCCTTGCAGAGTACTGTCCCTGAGTCGTTATGTGTGCTATAATGTTCCAGGTTACTATAGTAGATGATATAAGTAGATAATGTCTTTAAAGGCAGCACTGAGTTCTGATGGCAGATGTAGGATTACTGTATTTTCAGAAGAATGTTTAAATGCCTGTGCTGGAATAGATGTTCAGCATTCACTGTGCAGCCATATGATAGTACATGGTTGGTAGGTAATGCTTTGAAAAGGCATTGGGCTACATGAGCATCAGCTGTGGACAGCGTCTAATAATCCTGCTCACAGCTGATTCAGAATTGCTGCTCTAACCAGGTTTCTGAGTGTCTAGCAATCCTGGACAGATGGGTGCAATCCTCAAGTTACAGCATGAGGAAATACTCTGGTACCTTTCAGGAAGAACAGTGGAGGGATACAAAACAGTTGTTAGTAGTTCCTTTCAGAGAAGAGTTGTCTCTCAAACACTGAGGAACCCTCACATGAATGACTGGACACTGCCCTGAGCAATCTGATGTAATTAGACCTACTTTTAGCAGAGAGTAAGACTGAACTACTTGTGGAGGTCTCCTTCAACATATATTATTGTTTGATTCTGTGAATCAAACAATATATTTGTTTTTGATTGCAATGTTTTTGTAAGTCATATGCACTGATTCTAATATGTTGAAAAAGTTTGAATAGCAAGAAGTCTTGCTTCAGCACATACTGACTGATCAGTTGCCCATCCCACATGGAGTAATTACTAGTTGACTCTAAAACAAGGTTGATGTGTACCCTGTTCTTCAAGTTTTCTATATACTCTCTTTATATTTACTTCCTGGTTATTTTATTGTATACATGAGTTTATGAGTATAGTTCTGCCTGATTGGATAAGATTGTGTGTGCTGAGGAACATTATCTGCATAGTGTGCAATGTGTTTCTTGCTTCTTTTTTTTTTTTTCTAAATCATTTTTTGACCCTTCACTTGGCAAAAGCCACTCCTTGATATAACAGTATTGCAGTATGCTCATTATGTCCATGTCCATTCAATACTTACTAAGCTAACTTTTTGTGTCTCTGTGTTTACATAAAAAGGAAGCACTGTTAAATAACTTACTTTTTCTTATGTCAGGAAGCTAAGACTGGTTTAAATATGTTAGGGAATTCAATACATTATGCTAGTGCTAAAACATGTTCTACATGTCTTTACAGCTTTCAGTAAGATTATTTTTACTTCATTAATTAGCTTGAGTTGAAAGGCAATAAAGGAACTCAGGCTGACACAGCATTTTCAAATATTTTACTTCCCATTTGTAAAGCATATTCAAATGCCAACACAAATCATAACATTTGCCTTATGTGAAAACAGATAGAACAGTTGTTTCCACCTAACATTTAAATAATATTTATCATAAAGATATACCCATATTAAGTACCTATAAATTTTCAGATACCTTCATTATTTTTCATAGCCATAGCTGTTAATTTTAGAAAACATTGCTTGAAATGACAGTAGACTCCAGTAACCTTTGAGGTAGTGACTTCATATTACCTTGTACTAATTCTCTTAATGGCTACTAAAATTGATTGTAATAGCAGGACTGCCTTCCATTGGCATTATACAAAAACAGAAGTACATTTTGCCAGGTTCTTGAGTGGATTCATGTGATTTAATATGCATTTTTTGATTACTGTCTAACCTTCTACAACCTTTACTGTCTGTCTTTCAGCATTAAAGATTCATTTCCCAGTCTATCAGGTGAAATAATAGTCTGAATAGATTTGAATTACCTCATCTTGACCTATTTTAAATCAGACAAATTTGCACAATAATTTCCCTACTCTGTGTCTTTACAAGCTCATCACTGGGATGAAAAGTTCCTAAACATTTTTTAGTATGTATCAACTAATTCATTTAATTTTTCATCATGCAGTATAACCTTGAGCAAGCATGTTTCAATGGCAAATAGCATTCTAGTCAATGGATTGTTAGGTTGATCATCTCTGTTGCAGAACATGAAGTTGAACATGAATATGTTATCTCATTCCTCACTGAGGCTCAGCCTTGGCCAGCAGTGGGTCTGTCCTGGAGCCAGCTGACATTGGCTCTGCTGGACATGGAGGAAGCTTCTGGCAGCTTCTCACAGAAGCCACAGCTGTAGCCTCCTGCTACCTAAACCTGGCTGTTCAAACCCAATATACAGCTGTAATGGAAGGAGAAATGAAAGAGGAGCAGAGTGTCCCAAGTTAATGGCTGATTCTTTGTGCTTACTTGTCAGCTGATTGGAAGAGTTGGTACAGGAAGGTGTTGTTCTAGCAAACATAGAAATCTCAAATGTTTGAATTACAGTATGTAGTCTTGGGTCAAGAGACCATTTTCATCTGATTGTTGTAATACATTTTTGAGTACACATGCTTATCTATCATTATTTATTTCCCAGTTCCCTATAAATTATCAGAAAAGAAATAGTTCTGTTACACAATAGAGAAGCACAAATACTTACTTTTTTTTAAAATGTCAGTCCATAACGTATGCAAATGTATGTATAGATGAATTGTACTTCAGTCTTTCATGGATAGAATCAAAGTATCAAGAGTGATTTAAGTAAAGAATACATAATCCCGTGCTTAGATGCATGCAGTTGTGCAGGCATTGATAGTTGACATAATGACATGTTTCTTATTCCAAAATACAAATAGGTGTTTCACAGTGTTGTTCAATTTATTGAAGTGCTAAAAAAGCTATGTCACTATGTGTTGGATTGCTACACAATAAAGGACAAGTAAGCAAACTGGAGATTTATTTTCAAGAGTGTCAAGCTCTGCCAACTTAGGTAGGAGCTCTTCAGGTTGTAGCTTATTCAGTTACTGATAGACCCGAAAATTGATCTCAGTTTGGAAATCATAGCTATTGAGAATGGCAGTGAAAGGTATTTTGTTAACAGAACAGGGACATACCTGGTGTCTCTTCTGCTCTTGTCATCTTCCAGATACTGTTATTTCTTTTGTCTTCTCTTAGCTTTTCCCAAACAAATGGGAAGATGGAGTTCTGGGAGGGATATCTACTTGGTTCAAGCATGCCCTTTCTTTGTCTTCTCAGTGAATAGGCCTCTTGACTGCACATCTGATAATCTGCTTCTGCTGCTGGCTTCTGTATGAACTGCCAGTACTGTACAGCACTCCAGCCAGTCTGCTACTGATCTGCTGCTCTTGGTACTACAGATGCTTTCTTTGGTCTGGTGTGCTTTTTCTGCTTTTGCTATTTCTGGTCAAAGAGTCCATCCTTTCCATCACCAAGTGGTTGTACTTGGTGATGCAAGTACAAAGTGCCTGTTTGCAGGTTTGGCTTGTGAAACTCCATTCCATGGTATAAACTTCCCGCACACTGTTGAAACACTTTTGCTGTCAATCCTGTTTCCTCTTTTCGTGCCTCAGCATAGGAAAGCAGGTTGGGTATTCATGGTATTCATGATATCCTAAATTACACCTCTGACCTGTTCTGGTAGGGCTTGGATTAGTATTGCCTTTATGAACATGGAAATGAAAAGACAAAAGATTCATCTACAGTAAGATGTGAAAATACCTGTGCTGTGACTGTTTATAGTAGTTTGCAAAGGAAGTTTCCTATTTCTTAGTACCTGTAATTTTATAATTTCTTTATACAGCAGGTATTTATTTCTCAAGACCTTCATTGGGTTTTGATGGCATATGTTAACATTGCAACTGAATTAAATTTATTTTAAAAGCTGTGGAACATATATGTTTGTATTATTATATGGGTTTTGGTTTTTGTGGGGGATTCAGAGATTTTTTTTTTTTTTAGCATAATTTGAGAAGTTCGATTTAGCTCCCTGGAGAAAAAACCACTAAACAATTCTGCATTTTGTTTTTCAGTGTGCAGTGACCTGGAATTCAGAGAAGTTGCAAACAGATTGAGAGACTGGTTTAAGGCACTTCATGAAAGTGGAATTCAGAATAAGAAGACCAGGATTGTTCAAAGGCCTGAAAGAAGCAGTAAGTGATTTTTGCTTGTCTTATTTGATGTTTTCTTTCATCCTTTTCTGTTCTTTTGTTTTTCCATTGCTAAGACCTGCCTTATTTTCATGTGCCCTAAATAGTCATGTGTACAAAACTATAACTCTGGGCTTTTCTGAAGTTAATTTCCTATTTATGGCTTAGTACTAACACAAGATGTTCACTTTAGACTTTCAATATCATTTGGCAGGACAGCTACCATTCACAATGCCTTAATTTGTAAATGCTGTCAAATTAAAAGAAATAAGCTTAAATTATGTGTGACCATCTTAACTAGTAGATGTCACTGTAGGTACTGGTACAGAAAAACAGATGGAAAAGAAGCTTGTAAGTAAAAAAGAAATTTAAGGTTATACTTGAAATTGGAAAAGACTCAGGAGTACTAATAAAGTGGAAACAGTAGGGGACATAACTTTTTTTTAACCCCCTCAAATATTTAAATAGGGTTTTTTTTGTTGTTGTTGTTGTGGAAAGTAGTTACATTTTAAAATATAATTATGAAAGGGCTTGTTTAGAAGAGCAGTTGAAGTGTGCATTAATAGTTCCAAAAGTGAAGTCCTACTGTGAGGGGAGTCAAATTGGATTTCATAAGCCAGAAAACTCTACCTTTCATTAATATGAAGAGCAAATGATGAATTCTTCCAGAGTATGTTTCGCAGAACTTGGCCACTACAGGCTTTCTACCTTACTTATTTTATTTTTAGCTTTTTAAGTATTTGAGTTGGGGTTTTTTTTAGCTTTTGTTTGTTTCAATTTGTAGCATTACTTTTTCTCTTTTTTCTGAGAAATCCATTAATTTCACTTAGTTGGGAATGCCATTTCATCGTGTGATTTCGTGCTAAGAAAATGTGAATAATTCTATAAACCAGAAAGAATTAAAAATGGTTCTCTCTTATCTGGGAATACTTTTCTTAACATTGATAAAAAATGATTCTGAGGTAAGGTGGTAATACAGTAACACCACTTTGTATTGATATTGAAAAAAATGACATTGAAACCCATATATTTCAGTTTACATTCTAGTAGGTGCCCATAATTGGCATGTGGTCTGCTTCTCATGCAGTAGTGAAAAAATAGAAATACAAAATTTTATGCCCCTAAGTAAGAATTTATTGTATACTTAAAAAAAAGTATCTCATTATGAAGGTTAGGGCATTGCTCAGTTGAAGGTAAACTGAAATATCATGTAGGGTCCCGTTTCTTGCTGAATTCTTCCTTTGTCATTTGGGCAGTGGTAAAAGAAGCAACTGTAGAGCTATAACTTTGGTACCTTCCCCACGCTCGCCAGGGCCAGGAGTTGGTCTTTGATGATTCTTATGAGTCTCTTCCAGCTCAGGATGTTCAGTGATTTTGTGTCTTGCCTTAACCTGGGCTCTGCTCGTGTCTGTGTAATCACAGTGAGCAGGAATGTATTTCAGCCTCAGACAGGGGACAGAGAGTGCTATGCCTGAATCTGTCTCCTGGCTCTTGTGGAGGCAGATGAGGCTCACCAAGATCAGCACTTCTGTGATCAAGTACAAAAGTATTCACCTCTTCTTAGTCCTCCTTGTTTTAGTCTTTCCTGCTCTGCTCTGTCCTGATTGCATTAGGAAGTGAAACATATTCCCAACTTGTGCACAGTAGCCTTCAGCTGTGAGATGCTGTTCACTGAAGGTTTTCTGCTAACCAGAATATTACAGAAATCCATTACAAAGGAAGAACTTCTTGCACATTCAACAGGCAAAATCCACGGTCTAGATGTGAGCCAGGAGTCTGGCAAAGAGTGCATGTGTGTTTATTCACATGTGTGATTTGCCAGTGACTTTTTTTGCTTCAGACAGCATGCTGGTGTTGGAAAAAATTGTGTACTTCTTGGCATATTAGATAAACAATTTCTATACAATGCAGTATGTGATCTCTATGTATGTATGCTGTTCTGATTTCCACATGGTTTGAAAAGCTGTCTTCCTCAATGTACACGTTACTTATGTGCTTCATAAGCAGGCAAACAGTAGTTTTACCTTGGAAAGCAGATAAGAGTTGAAATTCTCCCCAGAGAAATAACCAGAAAGAGGAGCATTTCTGTTGCTTCCTTTTGAGCAAATGTTTTGAATGCCCATGATGTGGAGGATGGCTATATTTCTTAATGATTTTTCCCTTGGGATTGTTTTGACCAGGAAAAGAGCATGAGCTGGTACTTCATATTTTTTAGATAGTGTTCAGAAATAGCTGCATAAAAGCTCACTTCATTATGGTATATGCAAATAGATTTTGAGTAAGTTCTTAAAATGAAAGAGAAAAACATCTTTCATAATTTAGTCATCTGAGCAGCAGTTTTTGCTCTCCTCAGCATGATGTCCTGGTACTTAATCATTAAGAATAAATTACTATCGTTCAATTATACTAATTATTCCTTAGTTTCTGCTTATTGCTTTGTATTATAACAGTGAAAAATGTGTAAAAGTAGCATTCTAGTTGGTATTCCAAGTGATAATATATGTAGTATGTTATTTGGGCAATAATTTCCTAGGTATAGGTCACCTGGTAATTTTTTGATTCTTAGTTCTGCATCGCCTGATGCCTTCATGTGTCAAACCCTGTTGGCAGATAGAAAACTCTAGATATGTGCTTCAAGGCTTTTCTCTTTTACCCAAATATATCACCTTCAAGATGTATTATTTTATCAATATTATAATAGAGGAAGCAAGTCACTGTTGAGAGAAAGTACTTCTGATCATTTTAAGTTTGGACAGTTCAGTAAAGGTTCTTTTAAAATCAACCAAGAATTTTACCACCATTATCTCTAAAAGAGTTGGTAATGTGTGTATAGACTTGAAGTGATGATGTTTTTGTGCTGTAGCAGTTCTGGAAGAGGTGGAGTGCTCCATTTTATATCAAACAAAGCTGCTTCTATCTCTGTCAACCCCTGCCTGCTTCACCTCTGTAATACTTGAGCAATTTTTATTTATTTGAGCAAAACTAATATTTTACCTAGATTTAAGACATTTCTATATTGCAGTTACTGGTGGTTGTGAAATACTTTGGCTTGATGAAACAGGACCAGTGAAAACTAGAGAAGAAATGTGATTTTTATCTATTTAAAACACTAAAATTCTATCTACTAAACAAAAGGATGAATAAAAAAATAGTGAAAACTACAACAAATATACCTGGGCTATAAGTGAAAATACAAACTTCTTCAGAGTTGAACACTGAAAAAAGAACCATAAATTACTTTCAAGGTAAAGCATGATCAGATTTAGAAATTATTAAATCAGTTATTTACTAGAAAATTAGAATCCATGATCCACAGTGCTTTTTTCTTCCAGTATCTGATGCTATTTAACACATAGGTTATGACAGTTTTAATAAATGTAAGCTTTTCTTATATAAAATATTATTGTTTGAAGTAGGTTTATTAGTTCTGATATACCAGAATAATATATTCCTATCTTCTGGGAAGAGTATGTCATGAATATCAGACTTCATACTCTGTATTTAAATATTCAGCTATAGTTGTGTTGAACTTTGACTGGATTTATTGAAAATATTAGAACATAATAACATTTTTCTGGTTCAATCCTGGCTATCAGTGATCTGTAATAAAATGATCTGCCCTTTAATTATATTGCTGACTCCAGTGCATTTTTTTTATTTTTTAATTTCAAGCTTTGTCCTTAATTATGAAAAATGTAATAGAGAAGATGCTGGTGGGACATCACTTTTTAAACAATCTAAAATCTATATAGAAAGAAGTGAGAAAAAAATTGAGGAATGGAATGGAAGCAAAGGGTGAACTCCAGTCACAGGCTAATGCTAGTTAAGGAGATCAAGAAAAAAAATAGGGATAAAATCTAATGCAGTTGTATAATATTCTTCCAGCCTTAATTTACTGGTGTGTACACCTTTGAAATGTTCTCTTTCACTCTTCTTCAGATAAATTTATTTCTTTTTAGAGTATAATTTGAAACTGACTGAAGAGTTGGACTCAATGATCCCTTCCAACTCAGCTTATTCTGTTAATAATAAGCAGATGTTTGGGGGATTTCTGCTTTTCCTTAGTATAGTTTATTAAAAACATAAAACTGTCTTCTAGTATCCTAAAATACAAATATTTCATGGTGTGAGCTTTGCCAGCATGAACCACAAATACAAATTTTAAAATATTATGAAAGTGATGCCTCTTTCAATAAACTTAAGCTGGAATTTCCGCATGCAGAGGTATTACCTTCACTTATTTTGGCCCACAAGGTCTATCCTTAAATACACCATTTAAATGGCTTTTATCTTAAATTCCCTTCTAGTTGGCCTCTTACTAATTAAAATCATGGTTTCTCTATTTCTGCCCCATCTATTAGAGTCGGGTGAGCTGGCCGGAGTGCTAAATTGAGAAAAAGTTGCAAGTACAAGAATAATTTCTCCTGTCATGCAGGTACACAAAAGGCAGGATAGATGGAAGAACCTTCCAGATTTTTTCTAATCAGAAGCACCTGTTGAATAATTCTGATACCTTTTACAGATAAGGTTGCAGAAGACATTTACTCTATATCCTTATTCATTCAGTTGAGTCCTGTATCCTCATTGCTTTTCATAATCCACAGAAAATAAGTTTTGTCCTGATGATTTATCAAGGACTGAAGAGGAAGGGAAAGAGATCTTTGGCTGAATGCTTGGGTATGTTTTTAAATTGTGTTAAATACATGAAAACTTTATAAATATGAAATGGCTGGGTTATTTTTTTCCTCTTTTTGTCTTCCTTATATCAAACAACAATAATAATTAATGTAACAGATCATCAAGGAACTAGAAAAAGTGAGATCACCCTGATGGGAAGTCATAGTTAATTTAGAATTTCTGGGGAAAGGGATTTTATGTGTTGGTCTGACTTGCACATGGAATTTTGATGCTGTCAGCTTTCTTTTCCTTTCTGAAATGGTCATTCTACCAGAGAAGGCATTTCCATATATAGATATATATCTAAAAGGACATCTAATGACATCTTAATACAATTACTGGATTAAACCTTTATAGCAATATAGAAGCACTTTTCAGATTTCTTTACTGTTTTCAGAACAACAGCAAAGGCAGGCAGCTTGACTTTCAACAGCAATAAAAATTGGGATTTCTTGCATCCTCTCATGTCAACTTTTCTATAGCCATATCTACCAATCTCATTTTTTCCAGTGCTCAGTTTTAATATAAAGTTTTGAGAAGAATGATGTTTATTAGCACTAAATCTTGCTCTGTATTAGGGTGTGTGCTCAACTACCTGGCCACATTGGCCTGTGGCATGACCCAGAGCACATGAACCAGAAAAGGAGTTGTGTTTGTATCATCTGCAGCTCATGGCTTTGACCTGGTGGTTTCTGCATTTCCATTTCATGTCCATAGGCAAGTCTGCATGTACTTTAAAGTTAATGCAGGAAACATAAATAGGAGGTGTGAGGTCTGGCTACAGGAATAATTAACTCAGTCTGTTCCATTTAGCCATTTTTTCAAGCAGTGATTTAGGAAGATGAAAGCTGTTTAGGTAAGTATGATACTGGCTACACGTATAACATTTGACATGAAAACTCATATTTCTGAATGTCTTGAGGCTGGCTGTTTTTAGCAGGTTAGTTTAGTGATTTTAAAAGTGAATCTGACATAATTTCTATGTGCATTTCAATAGCATACACTGTTTATTTATGGTATCTGTACCACCAGAGCTATTTCCATGATGCAGCATTCTTTTGTGGTGGCTGGGATCAGCAGCTGCTCTAGCTTTTCTCCTATATAATTTTTTATTATTTTTGTTTTGCCTCTTAGGATTTGATACCAGCATTTTGCCAATTTGCAAAGACTCCCTCGGATGGATGTTTAATAGGCTGGATACGAACTATGACCTGTTGTTGGACCAGTCAGAACTTGGAAGCATTTACCTTGACAAGAACGAGCCATGCACCAGGGCGTTCTTCAATTCTTGTGATACATACAAAGACAGTTTGATATCTAACAATGAGTGGTGCTACTGCTTTCAAAGACAGCAAGGTAAAAGATGAGATCAACCTGCATATGTAAATGACTGACCTTTTTGTTGGGCTTTATCTTTTTATTAATATATTAAGAAGATTACAGTGAACTACAAGCTCCTAAATGCTGTGCAATGATTTGTGTTAAGGTTTGTGACATATGGTGAATATCTAAAATGAAGTAAAAAACCTGTAAACAAGCAAAAAGCCAAACAGCTCAAGCTAAATGGAAAGGCTTGCTAGAAATTAAAGGATTCTAAATTAAGTGCAACACTGCCACTAATGCTTTTACATCTATATTGTTCCTCATGCCAAAATTTAGTATGTATGTAGAGGGAAAGAGATGAAAATAAAGAACAAAATTACTTAAGTTATTTCTTTCCCAGTCTACTTTGCCTACGTTATAAAATGAACTTTTTTATTCCTAATGTAGGGTATCTTAATGTTCAGTGAGCCTAATAAAATAGCTGAATGAACATTAGAGATGAAGTTATTTCCAGTCATTAAAACCTAAAACCGGTTGGGTTTTATTGCCTAGTTGAATCTCTTGTTAATGTTCTGATGTGATTTTGGTTAGACAAACAAGCATAACCTATAAGCATTGTTTTCCTGAGGAATATATAACAATTTTAGACATAGGTGGGATGTCACATAAATTATATAATCCAGCTAGTTGTAACATATCAAGGAATTCACTCATTAAATGTCGTGTTAAAGTGGTCAGGATAGTCCCTGCTGTTTTTCTTACTGACATGAGAGTGTTTTTCTAAAGGATAAATAGCAACTAGGGTTCAAATTTCTACTGCCATTAGAGGAGATAAAACTGATTTGGTGGAAAGTTTGCTAAGCTAATTCAGCCTTTTTGAAAGTTTTAGTATCAGTTTTTAAATCTCACTTGTACCCTTGAAACTCTCATGATAAATTCCCATTAACATTCAACATTTATGGTTTCATTCCGATTTCTGTGGAAATAAAGGTTTTTATCATGCCACATCTGCCAGTTGTAAATCTAAGTAAAAATAAAGCTGTACTTCTGTGGATAAATACTAAATAGCAGATATTTTTTCTTTGCTAACTTTCTTGTTAAAAAGTTAACATTCAAACTTTCAAAAAGCCTTGTTTGTTTTATAGTAGAACAAGAACTTCTATGTGATTTTTTCATAAGCATGTATGTACTACTACTGACAGTAGCAAATTAGAAGTAACCCAAAAGTAATCTAGCTCTTAAAGAACATAACATGTTTTGTTTGTTTGTCTATAATATAAAAGACAACAATAATTTCAGCTTAAGATATAAATACCCTTAGTCTTTGAAAGGGCAGTATAATTATTTCCTGTTGCCAGAGGAAATACAGCAAATGACATGTAGGCCTACACAGTAGGCCTACTATGGTCCAAGGTTTTTCCACCAATTTCATATAATGTATGCATGGCATAACCAGGGCACTGACTAGTAGTTAAACACTTAAGTGCAGTCCACTGATGCTTATTGCATTTTTTCTTGTCCTTACTCTGCTTTAAATGTAGTTTAGTATTTCTGAGGTATATCCAAGGCATTAAAATGCATTTCTGCAATACATCAAAATCTGCACTGTGCCAGTGTTCTTTGCAAATCTTTCTTTACACTTTGGTCACTATGGCCCTCTAGTTTCAACAATCCATGCAAGTATTTCAGCACCCATCTTCAGAACTTACTTTCTTAGTTGTTCAATGCTAACGTGACACTTAAGTGCTTACCCAAATTCTGAGGCCTTTGCAATGTTGGCCTTTTTATAGGCTGAATTTTTTCTGCCAGTAATTACTGCAGCCTTGTTTTGTTGCATCACTGATTCAGAGTAGGAGAATAGACAATTGTGCTGAGAGTATTAATGCTTGGCATCAAAGTATTTCTTCACTACAGGCCTGTGCATGGATCTATTTGTCCAGCAGTTCTCTAGATGTGTTTTCTTAGAGGCTCTTCTATCTGTCATCCTTGGAAGACATCTTCATGACTTTAAAAACAGTCCCGCTTACAGAAGAATGATAATTATTGTGGTCTGTATTTGCCAGTCTTAAGATTGCAAGGACTTCAAATATATTTATAGATAGTTGCAAAGGAAGATTTAACATGCTTTTATCAAGATAAATGATGATCATAAATGAGATTCCCTGGCAGACTTCTTGAAGTGTGGTACCAATGCTTCAGATCCCTAAAATACAAACCTTGATGTCTTACAATTATAATGCTTGACCCCAAGTACAGGCAAGATGTCACTACAGCCTTGTCTGCAGTGGACCATATTCCAGAACTTAGAGGCTCTGCCAAATATTATCTACTTGATAGGTGAAAAAAAATCACTGCTTTGTATTTGGTATTTTGTATTTCCAAAATTTGCATTTTGGAAAGGAGAGTCTCTGAAAGTTGGAGACTCACTGTGCGGGCAACAGCTCCTTGAGACCTATCTGTTAAAAAAAATCACAGAGGTTCTTTGTCAAGACGTTCTTTGATTCCAGTTGATCTGTTAATGTGTTCTTTGGGTAAATCAAGGCTTAATTGCGCTAGCCTTGATGTGACTGGGTACTGATGTCTCAAGAGGCAGTGTTAATAGCATTGGATACTCTGGTGTGCACCAGTACTTTGAGCCTGATGAAGTGTGAATGGCTGGTGTTCATGATTCACTCCTAGCCATGCATGGATATTATCAGAAGGACAATTCCTGCCACATCAATGAAAGCAGATTAGATACCTTATTTGTATTCAGATTTTCAGACAGATGGATGTCAGATTCATCACTATTTCAAGAGAAATCACCCTGATTTTTGTAATGGATTTTTTTTTCTTCTCCTTGGCTCAAGGCTACCATAAGATGTCCAGTGTCTGCTTTTTTATTGAAATAATTTCAGAAATCTAAAAAAAAAAAAGCTTTTCAAACTTAGGAACTAACCTGCAAATAAAGAGGGAGGCATTATGATTTGAGGAAGAGAGGAAAACGAATGTGCTGTGAGCCAAAAGGAGTTAATTGAACTTCTAGCCTTTTAGCCTCTTTGACATTTTTAATCACCAGAATGATTTAGTATTGTTAAGAGTTCTTGCTGCTTTTATCCTGAGAAGCAAAGCTTAAATGTTAATCTTGAAGACCTAACTTCTGAGAAGAAGAGTGTTTTGGGTAACTACCTCATGTCACCTTCCTCTTGATTGGTGGTATTCCTTTTTGTAGTTATGCCACCAAAGATTTATAGCTGTAAAAGAAGATTTTTTTTTTCCTTTAGGCATCATCCATAATTTTTACATTTCCACATGTTAGTGCTCATGTGTGCATATGTATGTTTCTAATTTAGGATTATTTTTCATGGAAAAAAAAATATATTCTTCCTCTTTGACTAGTTTTTCTTCATCGACATATTTCCCATCACTTTTGGAGGAGAGGAGGAGGAGGAGGAGAGGAGAGCAATGTTCTGTGATATAACCAAACCATTAACCTGACCCTGCCAAATGCACCCCATTTCTAGATCCTTATAACATATGATATTTGTATGATAAATTACTGTCATTTATTAGATTAATGGTAGTAGAAAATACCTTTAGTTTAATATTCGATCCTCAGAATGTTGTAGCATTAAGTGTTTAAATTATCAGATATTGAGAAAGACAGAAACCTTAGTTTTGAAAGATAATGAAATAGTAAGCATGATCACCCTCAAAGTACTTCTTACAACAAAAAACTAAAACTTCATGTAGTCTCAACCAATACTCAAAGACTGAATTATTAAAATTGAATACCCACCCAGTGATGTCAAATCTCAGTGATTTTTCAAGAGCACCCAGAGAAATTGGTTCATTGTCTGGAAAAATGACAATTGAAAATTTCTTCTGGTGTTAAGACTCCAGTATTTTGAAAGTGGAGCCTACCCTTCAGGCCTTCACTCTGAAAAGAATCATTGTAGATTTAGTGTGAAAAGCCAGGCCCATCAGATTTGAGGCCACTGGAAATATTTATGAGGTTCTTTAAATGTATTGCATATGTAAATGTTATTTAAAATGTAAAACCAAGAGAAATGAACACCCCTCAAGGGGTTATTAGTGTTTACTAGTTTTTATTTTCTCTCTTGGATAATATCAAAGGCATGTTGGAATAACTAGGCTGTGCCAGCTAAAAGGCTCTGTGGTCACCAGAAGTATATTTTTGATCCCCACTTCATCTAGGCATTTGTCACCAAAGTGACCTAGTGACTGGGTTCTGGTCTAACATGTGTTCTGCATCAGTGGATTGGGCCAGTCTTACTCATCTTTAAACCAGCTCAGAACACCTTTTTCTGTTTGCATGGAGAAAAAGGGATCCTTGAGTTAAGTACATGGCAAAGATGCATTACAAATGACCAGAGTCTGCTAAACTGGAAAATGGATTTAATATTCATGGCATGTAAGATTTTGTCTGGGAATGGTGCAAGCTAAAAACACCTGTGAGTAAACTCAGTAATTCTATTGCTGGTTCAGAATGAGAAATGCCCTGGTGCTAATAATGGTCTAATATGGTGTGCAGTGCCAGTGTACAGAGATTAATTAGTGATTTACTGTCTTTGATTTTTTCACTTATTGAACAATGGTGTAAGCACATTCACGTCTTATTTTCTTGGCATTCATGGGGTATACTGCGACTTTCTTTTATGGACAGCAAAAAATTAAATTGCTCAGAACTAGAATAAGCTGTAGCCAAAGATAGAAAAACTGAATTTTAATACATATTCTGCTTCTTAGAGCCATCTCAAGTTTGGCCTCCATTTTTAAGTTAGTTTGCTGCACATGAGGCTTCATACCCGTGGGTTCCAGTCTTAAATTGTTGCCAGAGATCACAATCTTTCAGACTTCACTGAAGAAAAAGGTCTTATTTTCTTAGTGTAATATGTGAAATGCAAAATTGGAGCATGACTTCTAAAAAGGACTAAAGGGAGAAAATTAAAAGAGCCATCCTGTTTTTTAGCTAATTCATGAGGCAAGTTTCACAGCTGCACTGATTTTTTATAGACCAGTAAAGTAGGATGTGATAGAGTTACTATTTTGGTCTAGCTTTCCTTGATCCTCCAGATTAGTGACTAGATGCTCACTTGGAGATGAGTTAACTGGGAGTGGCGTACTGCACAGATCCATGGTGCTGTGCAGAGTCATAATTCTGAAGCTGTAGCAAGGTGTGGTAATTTTTTTATTTCAGATGTGTGTGTTTCATAAGATCAGTAGTTAGAGTGACCTTACAACAGCAAACTGTGAAAACGTAGACGTGTGCTTTCTGTCCTAGATACTGCGTAACCTGTTTAACATTTTTTATGTCCTTTCAGACCCACCTTGCCAGACAGAACTCAGCAACATTCAGAAGCAGCAAGGAGGAAAGAAGCTCCTAGGTGAGCCATAGATCATTCTTTTGAAGGTTTTATTACTTACATAAATAACCCTAGTTAAACAGCAACACAAAATCAATATTAATCCAATGAAGATAGACCACAGTAAATCTCAGCAACAAAATTTATGAAATTCTCGAAAGCTATTAAACTTGGTTTTATTACATTACTTACCAAAAGCTCTTACATCTGTTTTATTACCCTGATAGAAGGTACATTTTTACAGCTACAGAGGGGACAGCATAAGGTACTCTTAAAGTAGTATTTCTGTTGATCCTTTAACTGTAATATTCTGTAAGTAATTGAAATCTTTGTTGTGAATCGGTTTATACTGCATCAATATTTCTGAAGTGTAAAGTCTTCATTTACCACTAGCCACTGTGTAAAAGCTGCAATAAAAGGCTTGGCCCGAAGCAGTCAAAACTGTATTTCCCATAAGGATGGTTTCTAACAAGAGCTATACACTTCAAATGCTTTCATATGAATATTTTTTTCATTGTGGTCTCCTTTTGGTCCAAGTGATAGAGTGGATTATTCAGCTGTAGACAAGCACCTCTTGTACATATGAACGCAAATTTAGTATTAATTTTTTACAGTTTTTTGTGCTGTGTTCTACTGCATTTTTATTCTGTGGTGGAATAATTAAATATTAGTGTGTAAATAAGCGGTTTGTAAGATATACATTATACACAACTCCTTGCAGCAGATAGTTTGTTTTTCAGGAAGTCTGGCCCTTACTATTCAGAGTTATTTGTACTCCACAGATGATAGAACTTCCAATGCAGGAGTGGGTCCTACATTTGAGCCTTTTCACCACAATTCAGTGAAAATCTGGACTGATATATTCAGGGAGTAAGAAATATGTATCACAGTGCCGACAAAAAATTTAAAGGAAGATCACTCACTTTATTTCTTGAAACCAGTCCAAGACTGAAATGTGTTATTTTCCCTCCCACATTTGATACATTCAGTCACTTTGAGTCAACTGAATTTAGTACTACTAAAGCAGTCAGTGTAGAGTCTGAAATGATGAAACAGGAAAAGGTAGTTGCTTTCTGCTATAACTGTGATATTGGCCAAGACATGAACTTTAGTGTACTTATTCAATGCATATCTGTCTCTATGAATCTATCTTGCAGGGCAGTACATCCCCTTCTGTGATGAGGATGGGTTTTACAAACCAAGTCAGTGCCATGGAAGCCTAGGGCAGTGCTGGTGTGTGGACAGATACGGCAATGAGGTGTCAGGGTCCAGAACAAACGGTGCAGCAGATTGTGGTAAGTTAACCTTAATGTAGTTAGGTGACCTTGTGTGGTGTTTAGTTTAGAGGTGTTACTCCCTTTGATTGCCAACCAGGTTAAATTTCTTCAGTAAGAAGTGTGGGACCCAACTACATGGATTTTGATACAAAACCCAACAAAACATAATGTGTTATTGTCGTTTGCATCATTATTTTTTGGAACTCCTGTCACTGTGTCAACTCTCAATAGACCCCTTACGTGTCCTTGGCATAGTGTATATAAACCCAGAAAAAATTAATTTTCTAGAGCAGCATTAGATAAGTCCCAGATTGTTTCATGACATGCCTTTGGGTAATCAGCATGCAAGTGGATTCGATTTGACGTTTTTTCAGTTTATATTTGAGGGAATTGCCAAAAGTTTTTAGTACACTAAATCTTCCCTTATTTTTCCCTTCCCTACAGCACTGTGCAGCTTCTTCCAAGAATTCCCATGTCACCTTTATTTGATGTCCCAGATATAAAAGATGAAAAAAAAATTCTTTTCCTCCTTTTTTTTTTTTAAAAAAAAAAAAAAGTCATTTATGACTTCTTTTCACTTCTTCAACAAAAGAGCATAGCCTGAAGCAGAGAGTAACTTGTATATAGTATTTGAGAGACAAGCTCAGGCCTATTGTCCATCTGATCCAAGATAGTTTCTAGATAAATTAATAGTTTGATATAGTTCAAGACAATATATAAGAAGTAAACAATAGTATATTATATTATATTATCAGCAGTCCTTATTGTCATCTGTGAGTTGGACTTAATTTTTTTCAGTTGTTCCAATCCATAAAATTTGTCTCCCTTTGTTCGTATTGAGAAATTAATTAAATAGTAAGGTGAATTTTTTTATGACAAAGGAATCTTTGTATTAATTATATTTTATTTTTATGTAACCCTGTATAGTTGTTCTGAAAGTAAATATTCTGGTGTGCTTTTGTATGTTTATGTAAAATATACTGTAAATATGTAGTGTATCTCGTGAGTCTTTTCTATAACTGTCATACTTTTTTAGCTATCGATTTAGAGACTTCAGGTGATTTTGCCTCTGGTGATTTCCATGAATGGACAGATGATGAAGGTGATGAAGATGAAATAATGAACGATGAAGATGAAATTGAAGATGATGATGAAGATGAAGGGGATGATGATGATGATGACGACGATGATCATGATGGATATATTTGATAATATTAAGAGGTCCATATGTTGTACCTTTCTAAATTTCACAAGATGATATTTCATAAAATCCCTTTGCTCTCCAAGATCAAAAGGGTTCTAACAAATATGTATATTTTGTATGATTATTTCAAACATTGCAGCTGGAGTCATAGACTTTTTTTGTTTAAATAAGAATAATTATATCATGTGCTTTTGAGTTTTTAAATGCCGTTGCGCTGAAGAAAACACATTGGAATTCTAGCCTGAAGAAAAAAATGTTATGTGCTACTGAAAATATATATATGTGCAAAACACACTAGAAAGCCAACGAGTCTCTTCAAAATTCTGCTGAAAGGATATTTGCCCTTACTTGGAACTGTGCATGTCCTCTTCAGAATGCATACTGTGACTTAACTTCAGTTCCCTTAGTGTTTTAGGCCCTGCAATTGTCCATTTAATGAATCAGAAATGTATTGCAGTAGAAGAAGTTTGGTGCACAAGTAGCATCTCAACCAGCCTTTAATTAACCAAAGGTATGGAGAAAAATCAGGAGGGAAAACTGTAGCAAAGTCCTCCTTTGGGTTTGCATTTGTAGTTATGTTTTTATTAGGAAGTGGCTAGAGTATTGAAAGGAATTTTCAAAAGCAGTAGCATGGACAAGCACCAGTTCTGTAATTGTAAAATTTTGTTGTCCTTCCTCTTTTTGGTTTCATGTCAATGTCATATAAGCTTTATCATTATTTACTTAAACATTGCTTTACCCTTTGTTGTTTCTCTGTATTTCTCTTTAATCAGACTAGGACAAAATATTTACATTGGGAAAAAGATTTGCTTAAAATTGTATTATCTTTATACATTACTATATTTCAGAGTATTGTCACTTGCCCCAAGGTAGTTTTTAATAAGTGTATAATGATGCTTTTTATTTTCTTATTTCAGGAAATAGTTTTGCTCTTTATCTTAATTCATGTTGTTTTCTGTTACTAGTGCAGAAACTTATAGAACGTAATGTAAAGGTGCCTTGCAAAATAGAACTAGGGAGGTTTTAGCATGCATACCAGTATAGGATGTTAGGCAATAGCTAAGCACACCCAATTACCAAATTAATACCAGTATAGGTACTGCTGCTGGAATGAAGAAAATGGATTATTTTAATTTTTTTCCTATTATTATGTAATTACCATGTGGTCTAGATTATACTTATTGTGTAGAGTAGCACTTAAGATTTGACTGTAGAGAAAATTACTTTAATCACTGTATTTATGTTAGCATGTTAATTAATTGTGTAGACATTTTGGGACCACCATCTTCATTCTTATCCTATCTTTCTTTCTGCCCACAATAAAATTGACATGACCTGCTTAATGTATTACTACAGGTTGTATAATTTAAAAATGAATCACTGATTTACCATCATTAATAAAAGGAAAATCAGATTCTTATTTGAATTAATTTTTACACAGTAAATACTAAATCTACTGTTTATCTTATGTAATATTGAAAAGTATAAAGCATTTTCTTTTTTACTGTTTCTGTATAGTTTGCAAAATAAAAACTCTTGTAACCAACCTTTGGCCAGTATAGCCCATCATTTTGACTTTTTTTACATAGTCTGAAATGTAGATTTGGGAAGAATTCATGTTTCAGATGCATTTTACCTATTAAAATATGTATTTATTTGAATAAAGCCATTAATGTTTTATTTCCATTAAAAAGTACTCGAATAGGGCAAAACACATAGGGAGCTTCTGGTTTTCTGTAATTTCCCTGATTTTTCTATAGCTTTGTTATGTACTTTTATGACATTGTCATACATTACATAGTAAAGAAAGAGAAAAAGACTTCTTTTCAAGCTTTGTCATAATTTGTGGGGCATAGTTGTGTTATTTTCTTAAATAAAGATAGTTAAGATAGTGGGATTTTATCAGAGAACAATTTCTTATGAGTGAAATTCACTGATACATAAACTGATTTTAAATAAAGAAGCTAAAGAAAAAGTGTTGTCATTATTGGCTGATACAGTAAGTACTGTTGTGGGGATTTTTTTGTATGTGACAAGTGGTTATTAGATGACAAACTGAAAATGCACTTCATTAAAACTTGTGATATTAGGAGAATTAAAGAGAATTCATAATGTGTTTTGTCTGAAGGGATTACAGTATGAAGACCTTTCTGAAAACAACTGTCATGCAGAAGAGCCTGAAAGAAGTTTATATTCTTTCTTCCCTGAAAATTCCCCACTGAACTGAGAGAGGAGAAGTATAGATGCATCTTAGTCCCTGAGTATTAAAGCTACTTAAATTCAGAAGTAAATCAAGTAAATTAAGTAAAGAACAGTGACAAATATTTTTGTGGTCCAAAAACTAAAACAGCAACAACAAAAAATTGAATTGTTACATATTCCTGAGGAAAAACCAGAGAAGGGACTCATACAGTGTAAGTCTTCCTTTGAAAACATCCTTTAGTGTTGTTAAAGGTAGGTAACTGTGTATGGATTAATATAAATGTACTCAATACCAAAACCATTGAGAAGCTTTTTCCTGCTTTCTGCGAAGTGGAAGAATTTGCACAGATGTCTGTCCTCATGACTACAGTCATGCAGAAAGCAGTCGGGAGCTCTTGACTATTTTTACAGTGTTGCTGTCGTTTGTTGCTTCTTCTTGATCTTACAGTTCTGCACATGTATTTATAGATAGGCAAAGATCATGATATAAATTTGGAGATTTTCAGACACAGTGATTAATCCTTGTGCTCTTCTGAGAATGTGTGGAATTATAAATCTCAGTTTCATTGAAAAGTAAGAAATACCAAGCTCAATGCAATAAAATATTATGTAGTCTTTGAAAGGAGTATTTTGGGTCAAGGCACAGATGTGCTTAGTTTAGAAGGAAATGAATTAGTGTCATTAGTTTGCTCATACGAAAATTAGATTATTGTATCATAATGATACATATTATCATCCATAATGATGTATCATATTGGATCATTATTGGATCATAATGATAGTAGGAAAATTTTTGCCCGTTTTGTGCACATGGACAAGAACTGGATTTCCTTTATTCTTTAAAAATTCCACTGCCTGGGTAGAATAATAAAAGTTTATCAGGATGTGAATGAGCTTTATGCTTCATAGGAAATTAAAAAGTATTTTATTTACAGGTTCTTTGTGAAAGCAGTGAACATATTTCTAATTACTAAAAGCATTTGAAAACTGGATTTCAATAAAGTCGTGGCAGCACAAATTTATTTGAAATACTGTAATCCTTTTTACTGTTTTTTAAGCTAATTTAAGTGTATTGGTCACAAATCATTTGCAATTTCATTTCAGCGAGTGCAGTGGACAATAAAGTAGTTTGTCAGCAAGTTCCTGTGTGAAGAGAGATTGGTATTAACATGAAGAAGAGTACAACTTAACCAGGTACCACTGGGTGAGTAAATAAAACACCAAGTTTTAAAAAACTCTGCCACCTCCTGAAGGGAAATACAGTGCTGGACGTGATGAATTAAACCTTTTGTCTCTACTGGATTTCTGTTAACACAGTGTCTCTGTCCTTGCTGAGCAGGACAGATGTAGTTTGCTAATTTGTTAATTCATCCAGTCAGATGGCTGTAGAAATTACTCTGAAGTGAAGGAACCAGAGCACGAATGGGAAAGAGGTATCTAGGCTAAAAGATGACACTTCCACTTGAATTTTTTGTTGTTTCAGATGGTAATTGAATCAAATCCTGAAAAAGTGACTTTTGCACAGTATGTGTCTCCTTGAAGGAGAGTTTTATGAGAGAAATATTTGTGCCTATTTTAAAAAAGAATCTCCATGTGGTAATGTTAGTAATAATGCAAGACATTTTACATTTTTTTCACCAGCTTTCCACACAATTCCATAGAAAAATTTGATTAAAGCTTCATAGAGGTTTGCACAAAACTGGTGGTCGTGCCTGTAACCATTTTTACCAAGGTTGAAATTTATCAGTTGAAATCAAGATGAACAGAGAGGTCACCCTCCTTGCCCATAACATTCACAGCTCTTTTGGAACATTGTGGAGCATCCAGCAGTCTGCTGAACTGTAAAAAAAAAAAAAAAATTAATACACATCCTTCCAACTCAGGTCATTATTATGTTCATCAGGCAAGTATAGTTTTAAAAGAGCTGGCTGTAGCCAGCACAAGGCACTGAAGATCTGCTCTAGAGGTCTTTTCATTGATGTCAAATACACATTTTGGGGAAGACTGCAATTTCTTCCCCTTTTTGTAGTTTATTTACTTCACAGACTTACATACTGCCAGGTTTCTGTGAGATTGTCTGCTGGTCTTTGGTCTCCCTGAAGAAGAGGAGATTGGATCTCTTGTACTGTAAATTGAATGCTTCTGATGGATTCTATATACCTGGTGGGGCTGGAGGGCCACAAGATGATTTCTCGAGTCTGGGGTATAAGAAGAGTGTGTTGGCTATTAAAATATGTTGATTTTGTGTGAAAGCTAGCAAAGATTACTGAGCTTTCACCTTATTTTAAAAAACACCTGGTAATGGCAGTGTATAGGAAGAACTGAGTTTTGCAGCCATGGTGGTATGATTCTTTTTCCTTATTTTTTAAGAATAATGCAGTTCTTTGAAAGTACACTCTAAGTCACATTTGATTGGTTGTGTGCATTATGCAAAAGGTCTTCAGAATTTGTTACTTCTGCAGTAAATTTTATTAATGCACATTAAGTCCATTGTGCTGCATTAGTTAAGGAACTGAAACATGCTTTAATCCAAAATCTGTTGATGAACAGATTATTTGTTTTTTTAGTGTAAGCATTCATTGTTGAAGTAAACAAAACTTAGAGGTGGTTTTATGTATGCCACGAGTAAAATCCAAGCCAATTCACCCAAAGTAAAAAAAAAATAATTGTAAAAACCATGCTCAGTTTGTAGGAGGCATACATTTTACTGAGTTTGAAGTTGTTTAAACTGGCTTAAGAATTCTTACAGCTGTAACATCTGTGGCAGCTACCTGAACAAAACAAATGTATCTGTTGGATGTCAATGTATTTATTTCATGTTGGAAGGGTTTCACATTTGCTTAGTACGATGAAGATTGGTGCAAAGCTAGTGTCTCTGTGTCATCCTTGTGATTACTTGTGACCCAGTGGATATCACCATTTTGTAACTTTTGTAACTCAGAGTATGCACAATGTGAAATGACACTGCAACAGCACAAGATGATGGTACCAGTCTGCATTACTTCATGTGCAAGTGAACTTGTTTCCCTCAATTTCCCCATGTGTTTGGAAACATAGACTAGTTTCCAGTGAAAGATGGAAATCAAATGTTGAGCAGGACTGCTGCCTTCAGCAGTAAGAACTCTAGGATCTGTCCCTAGAAATCCTGCCAGAATATAGGAAGGAGGCTCTTTTGAAGACACAGCAGATTCAAATGCATGATGTAGGTAAGACTGATTACTCTTAATAATTTAGTAAAGAAAACCTACCCATAGTTTTCTTCTTTATGTCTTGAAAATGTACCTGAATATAATCTGTGCTCATGGGAAGACAATTCCTAATTTAAAAAACAAAACAAAACAAAAAACAACCCGAGGTAGTAATGCTGACAGTAAGGAAAGTTCAAAGGAAAGGAAGACAGGACAAACATTCAAATGTGGCAGCACTGGATGGCTTCTATGTATCTGAGTAGCTGACTGATTCTGTCATTTAATTATAAAGTGTGAGGATTTTAATTTCATTGCTTATGTTGCTCTTTCCCCTCATAATTTCACCACACAATGTTTTTATTAGGCTGTGTAGCCTTCTAGTGTATCTCCACACCAGAAATTAAACAAAAGTGCTGAGGTGAGTTCAGTTCCCACAGTGGCATCTGTAGGAATTGCATCATTAACCAGCCCAGAAGTTGAGGACGTTACTGACACATTAAGTTGTTCCTCAGAAGGAGTTTTATAGCAGGTGTTTGTCCAGATGTAGTTTAGTGTATCCATTACAAATGCTTGTTTGACTCAGTACAAGAAGTGCCCAAAGTTTTTTGTTTCTATAAATGGTAGTTTACTCAGATTCTGACATATATGTAGAATACCATTGACAGTTGTATCTCTTGTCCACTAAGATTGATTTTCATGTAGTGAAAATGGTGTTACTGTTTTATCTCTCTGCATAGTTACTTTCATTTGAAAGTAATTTCATCATTCATTTTCAGCAATAACAGCAGGAAAAGTATTGCCTTCTGAGTAAATTTCTTATATCAGTTTTGTAAAGATAAAAAACGTCAGTGTTGGCACAAGGGATGTTTTAAGGCCAAACAGGTAATGAGTAGATCCCCTAATTTACAATTCAGTCCTATGATTTATAGATCTGACTTTCACCATAGGCACTACCTGCCTGGTTAGCTGTTGTCTGGCCATACTTAGATTTTGATTATAATGAGAAAGTAAGTGAAAGAAGCGCTCTTTTTTTCCCCCTTTCAAACCTGTAATATGTCTGTTACTGTTAATTAGAGGTCAGTTTCTATTAAATTGTTTCCCACTCCACTGCTTCTTGAATACCATTACATAAAAGTGGGGGGAAAAGAAGGCCTAATAATCTTCAATAGCAGGAATAAATTGCACAAAATTCCTATTATTTGCTGCTGTATGGAGATAGGTCTTTATCTTTCTGTGTGCAGACAAGAATCTTGCTGTGTAGCCTCCATGTCCTTTGAGTGAATGGTGCTCTCCTGAGCAGGACAGGATTTTGGAAACCTCTGCTGCCTGGCATAGCTCATGTGTGTCCTGCCCTTCCTGATGGCTCAGCTGTGCTGTGACCTGGTCACAGAGTATTTGGGTGTACACAGCCTGTGTTTGCTGAAGGGGAACTGCATGTGTCTGTTGAAGGGCTTTGTGGTGGTGCTGCTGCTGCTCATGCCTGCCCAAGTGTGGTGGAAGAAAGGGAAAGATTTTTCTCTTTTTGGCATAATGAGGTTATGCAGACTGGATAGTCCTACTACAGTGGCCCCTCTGGGGTCTGTACTTTGTCTTCACAAAATATATTTTCTCTGTCAGGTGTGTCAACTTTCCATTTGTGCTGGTTGTACCAGCCCAAAATAGCTAGCTGTTTTTCCCTACCTTTTTATCTATCTCAAAAAGAAATAAATATTGTGCTTGTGAGGTTTATTTCTTCTAAAGCATTCTTGGTCCAGCTCTTGTTAAAAAAAAAATCTAAACAGGAGAAGAAAACAATTAATTTCTATAAATACACTTCTAGGCATTGCTCAGGTTTATTGGGTCATTGTTCCAGAAAGTGGCTTCTAATCCTCTTTCAAACTATCAAAACATATAATAGATCCTGAGTTTCCTTTTTGAAGTTGAACCAAGCCAGAATTCTTAAAGACATTCCTCCTGACCTCCAAGTTGGCCTTCAAATGGGATCTTCTTAGCAGGATCACAAAGCATCCAACACATGCCCTGAAGAATTGGCCTTGGCTACAGAAAGAGCAGGTATGACTTTCAGTTGTATATCTTCTTATTTAGCTAAACTGTAATATCTTTTTTCCATTTTTAAATGTGTTTTTAGTGGTGACTTCTTTTTATTTGTGAGGAACTTTATCATTGTTCTTCTACTCTATTAAGCTACCATCTACTGAAATTTATCACAGCTAATAGCTATCTGCTGCACAAATCAATTTTCCATGCATCTACATCTGACCTCCACCTTCATTTTATCCTTTTTGTCACTAAGTTCCACTCTTCTAGGAGCAGTCAGGAGGCTCCAGAAATGTTCTTGGTCTCAGTGTTTCATATGCTCAATAGATGTCTTTAAGCAGAAGACTCTTCAGATGTGATTTGTGCAGCAGGAGATGGCCTACTTCATATTCCTTGAGAATTACCAATTGACTCAGAACAGTTTACACTGTTCTTTTCCCTCTTATACTACCTCTTTGCTGTCACACTTGTTTCTTTGGAATGCTCCTTGAAAGGAGGTTTATCTAGTGGAAATTTGTCAGATTCATTACAAAAGTCCAAATAATTGTGTTTATGTCTTGCCCTTGTGACTTTCATTGCAAATTCTTCAAAGGGAAACTTGATGATAGGCAAGAGCTTCTGAAGGGCTTATTACCCTTACTTGTCAAACAGGACTGGGAAACCCACATCTGGATCCTCAGGGGAAAAAAATATTACGTGACCTATTGGCTGGAATTGGTATTCTGTGTAAAAGAGTTACATAGAATCCCAGAATAGGCCAGGTTGGAGGGGACACAGTGGATCCTCTGATCCAGCCTCCCTGCTCAGGCAGGGTCACCCAGAGCACATGGCACAGCTTGTGTCCAGATGGTTCTCCTGGGAGGGAAACTCTCTGGACAGTCTGTTCCAGTGCTCACTCACCTGCACAAGTAAAAAAGTTCTTGATTATGTTAAGATGTAACTTCCTGTGCTTCATTTTCTGCCTGTTGCCTCTTGTCTCATTGCTTGGTTTATCCTACCTAAGGACCTCATCCAGCAGTATTTTTAAAAAATGGATGTAAAAATAGTGAGCTTTCTTTCACCGAGGTTTTTGACATTAATAGCATTTGACTGACATAAAGGAGTCACTGATAATTTACTCTAACATGGTTTTGAAGAAAAAGACGTTTATAGCAATTCAAATGTAATTTTTTTCCTGAGAAATTATTTAATACTACATTCCTGTTAGAATTTAAATTTTTATGTCAATCCTAGTTAAATGCTAGTTTCAAATTATTTCAAACTAATTTTTTTTTTTTTTTTTTTTTTTTTTTTTTTTTTTTTTTTTGTGGCTGGGTAGAAAGTAATTCATGCCTTTTTAACTAAGGCAGTTTTAAAAGCTATTATTTCTTCTTTCTCCTTGTTCTTTTTTTTTCCTTTTTTTTTTTTTTTTTTCCTAGAGGGCAAAATATATACACACAAAACCTGTATCTCATAGTTACTTTAATTTAATTTAAAACTGCATTTACCACCACCTGCCAAATCCCATAATGAAAGTAGTATAATGCCAGAGTGACTATGCTAGCAGTGTTGTAACTAACTTGAATTTATTGTTAATGTTGCTAACACTAGGAAACGCTGCAAATCTCACCTGGAAACCTTCTCATACATTTTTCAGACCTAAAATTTTCAAGAGCTGCAAAATTCTTTCATCTCAGAGTCAATCCTCAGAATTTTCTTTTTTGGCACTTCCTTATTTCAGATTAAGTGCATTTCCTAATTGTGCACGGTGTGTATTTAGGGACAAGGCCAAGTTCAGCTAAGGTCAAATCCCATTTATGTCTCCAGAGGGACATTTCAGGGAAAGGAGACGGATATTTCCCCATAGTTTCTGAGTTAATTGTTTTTATTTAGCCCTTTTAGGCTCCTTATTTTCTTTGGGGAATTATTTTTAAGACCAAATGTGGAAGAGAAGGATTCATGGAAGAGAAGAAGGATTAGTACTGCCTTCAGATGTGCTCTTTTATATGCATTTTTCGGAAGCTGTTTCTATTGACACAGGACTCTATTCATGAAATATTTTTAAATTTCCTTTAAACTTATTTGGGCTTTTTTCCATTTTGTGGCTTTCCTTTGTACATTTACTTGTTGGCTTGAAGAGTAGTGGGCAAAGGTGTTTTACATGGTAGTGATGATGTCCAACCCAGCCCCAACACCTCATCTAAACAATGGCACTGAGTGCCACATCCAGTCTTTCTTAAACACATCCAGGGGTAGTGACTCCACCATCTCCCCAGGCAGACCATTCCAGTACTTTATCACCTTTTCTGTAAAAAACTTATTCCTAATATCCAACCTATATTTCCCTTGGCACAGCTTGAGACTGTGTCCTCTTGTTCTGTCAGTTGCTGCCTGGAGAAAGAGACCAACCCCACCTGACTATGGCCACCTTTCAGGAAGTTGTAGAGAGTGATAGTACATGTCAACCCTTCTTCCTCACCTGTTTCCTGTTAAGGTGTGTTGGAAAAGAGTGTGCATTATTTACAGCCCTCATTTTTTTAAGTAGCACTTACTGAAATAGAGCTAAGATCTTTCTGAGCCATCCATGTGTTGATGTGATGCAGATCAGAGTAACCAACTGTTTCATACGTAAAGCAGACACATTCCTATTTGATGAGAGTTTCTGCTGGCCCTTGGTGAATTCCAGAAAATAATTCTTTTATTACTTTAATGGGGAGAAGGGAGTTCTGGTGGAGACAGGATACAGGGGGAAGATGAGATTTATAGAAAAAAGCTTGAATGGATAGGCCAGAAGTTGGTATGAGTTTGCTCACAAGACTTCCCTCTCCCAAAAATAGGACTGTACTCTATAACACATGCCATTTTTTATTTTTAACTCAAGAATATAAGCAAACTCTTGTCCTTGTCAAGGCGTACTACAGGCCATGGATCACTACTGTTCAACAAAACTTTATTCTAATTCATGGTTTTTACTTGATTGATACTTTTTTGTTGATCTAGCTTTTTCTTCTTTTAGTAAAAAAAGTTGTGAATTTTTACTGTTTCCATATTGGTAAAAGTTACTGCAAAGTTTTCCATTGTATGTCATTGTTTTGTTTCTGTGCATCCTGCCTGCTAATGCCTTTAGTAATCAGTTTCTTTCTCCTGCTGCTTGATTTATTTCACTTCCAATCTGACCTTAAAATAAATCTGGGATTAAAAGCTTCATTTAGTTTCACCATTCAGGAACAGATAGCCATAGTTTCGTTGGACTACTTGCAAAAGTAATTTGGATTTCAACCAGAAATATTGAAGCAAATGTCACTAGGAAGTGCAGTCACAGAAGAAAGGAATCTTTCCCCGTTTCTTTCACACAAGGACTCTCAATAACAGTTTTTTAGCCAGTACAAATGAAACCACTAGAGAATGATTTATTTTTTTTTTTTCTGCTGTCTGTATTAGGTAGCTTAAATATTTATTGCATGTTAGCTGTCTGGAAAGAAAGGCTATTGTGACTAAGCCAGAAAGAGAATCAAGATTTGAGTAACTCCACACATATGACAGAAAAAGACATATTTGTTAGTGACAGCAGGGACTGGGGCTGGCAGCATGCTGTGAGGTCTCTGATTAAGTGAGTGGCTACAATGTGATGTGGCAGCTTAAGGATAAGAGAAACTCTTTTTGTATTATTTCCATGGAAAAGGATGACTGATGGGATACCAGATTTTTTTGACCTATTCTCTGCAAGTTTTTGTGATTCAGAAGCAAAACAGAAGTCTTTACACAATTTGAAAATAATTCTTCGTTGTCTGGTAAATAGTACTTTTGACTGCAAAAGAAAAGAAAAATATCCTGAGTAAAAGTTAGTCTTGCCTTATTGTCTAAATATTGTAGGATGCATTTAATAAACTCCCTGTAATCTAAGTGATGCAGATTGTGTTTCCTCTAAGTTCATGTTCCTTCACCTTAGATATTTTTTAGTGCTAATCTTGAATCTCAGTTTCCCTCACAGTATCTTGATGAGTTAACAGTGGACAGGGAGGAAAGCAAATTTCTAAATCCTTTTACCATCTGGAAAAAAAAAAGTCCTTAATGAATGTAGGAAGTTTCCATTTGTTTTGCCGTCAAAAGAAAAGAAGAATTACAACATGCAGAGGAACATTTTATAACTGAAAACTTCACAGCCTTGCAAAGCTGATTTGCCTGTCAAATGTAAGAAAAAAGAAGTCTAGCTAATCCCCTAAACACATAATAATTAGCAAGTTCTCACATTTGTACACCTCATAATTTTGAATTGCTGAAAAAAAAAAAAAAAACCCAACACCTAAGTGGCCTAAAAAGAGCTTAAAATAAAATCACTCTTCCTCTGTTAATTTGGAAATGCCCTGTAATGAAGTTACTGGTGAATGACTCTATGTGCTGTCTAGAATGTATATACAGAATAGCAATGAATATCTATTACAGGCAGATTTATATTCATTCTTGTGTGACAAGGTAGCTGTGCTATAAAATCAAATTAAAGATGGACATTAAATTGTGGGATCCACATTTGTCACCACATGGATCTGGAGTCCCTGGGCAGCCCATGTCCCTTCAGCTGTAGGTCAGCACTACAGTCATTCTCAGCTGTCAACACCTAACACAGTTCAGTGGACTTTCATCCCCCAGGCTGTTCTGCTGCAGGGAGATGAAGTTGCATTGAATGAGAAGTTTCATCCTCCACCTCTGTGGAACCAATAACAGGTTTAGAATATATTTTTTGTTCCAGATACCCAACTTCTGCTAGTGAAAATATTCTATGGATGACAAGGGAACAAAAGCTCTGTACGTTAAAGACTGTGTTATGATGTGCAAGGACAGGAATGCAGGACAAGGGTGTAATGGCATTTTTGTTTGCCTAGTGAAAAGTTTCAGATAGATTGGTCTAATTATAGTTAAATACCAAATGCAAGTGGGAAGTCATTTGAATTCCCTAAGCCAGATGGTCTAATTCATCTCTCATTTAAAGCACTTTGATATGAAAATTTTGAAAGAGTCTAATCTCAATTTTACCACATTTAATTCTACAGAAAGGTGGGAGAGCAATGTACTGCCATGTAGGATTTTACAGTCTGGGTGTATGAAATGAGAACCACAAAGAAGTGCCAGCATCTTGCTGTTATGTAGTGCACCAGACATGCTTTCCTGCTTGTGCACTTCTAGCTCTAGATGAAAAACCATTAGGAAATCAAAACCTTCTTAGCCACTCTCTTTTCCAAATGTGCACATTTCTTTCACAGCTACTAATCCTTCAGTTGCTGGGGAGCTGGACATTTCCCCTTAGCAGATTGACTGACCGTTCTTCCAATTGTTTTGTAGTGAATGAAGTTTGAAGCCCAGAGACACTGAGGGATTAAATCTATTGTCTGAGGCTTGTTTTCCCCAAATATATGTCATGTACAAATGTGTTTATCTGGAAAAACACCACTGGGGAAAAGGATTTTGTATTCTCTATGGTTGTTAGGTTTTGAAAGGTTTACTGAGGCCATCAGTAAAGAGATTCATTGAAATGAGATTTTTGTGATCATCTATTTACACTGGTTTAACATGAAACATTTAATAATGTGGTGATTTAGGAATGGGATTCTCCAATTTAGTACTCCCACTGAAAAAACATGCCCCAGTTGCCCTTCCCCCTTCAACTGGAGGAACAAAAGGCAAAGACCACAGGTTGAGATAAGTACAATTTACTGGAAATAGCAGTGAGATAAGAAAACAAACAGCAAAAATATTGATAACAAAAGTGTCCGAAAGAGACAGTGATGTGCAAGAATGTTCACCATAGAGACTGTGACAATAAACGGTGCCAGACATCTTCCCGTGCCATGTTTGCTTTACCAGAAGGAACCTCTCTTCTCCTTGGAAGAGACTCAATTTCCCTGACTCTGGCATTGAAGTGAGGTGGTATCCCTGTCCTAGCCATGTTCCCTCCCAGTGACTGCATTAAGATTAGCCCTCTCCTGGCTGGAAGCAGGGCAAGTAGGTACTAAACCTACAATAAAAAATGATCATTTGTTACCCTGACCTACACCGTTTCCAGTCAGACAAAGTGTATTATCTGAAAGAGATTGTTTAGTCAGATATACATGCACTGAAGGAAAAAATCCTGGATGTTTTATGCATTCTTGTTCAGTTATTCAGACTCAAACTTTGGTATTGAATATTTACGTGAACCTCAGTCCTTGGGTTCTTAGGTAGTTTTCACTGTTCAGCCTTACATTTTGTGCTATTTTGGCACCTTTATAAACATGGATGGACAATTTTACTGGAAATTTTTTTCAAAATATTTACCTGACCATGAGATTTTTGAGCTTACCATGTAATAATTTCTCAATTTCTCAGTTGGTCTCAATAAAAAGCTTCTAAACTTTTTTTCTAGTGGAAATACTCCACACTCAGATTTACTGTGGAATTCAAGAAGATTGCTACTTTTTGCTTAACTTTCTCCTGTGACAGATTTGCTAGGTAACTACATTCATAATATTCCGCTGTCTCAGCCTGACAGGCTTAGCATCTTTTTCTCTTCCTCTGAACTTCCTTAACTGCCAGTCGAGTGTATTTCAGGCTTAGATATAACTCATTTTAAAGGCAAACTTATGATGATGTACTGGGAGATTAGTTCTCAGAAGAGCTGTTGGAGCTAGTGGTCATAAGAATGTGTGGATCCCTTTAGTAGCAGGAAAGATAGCATCATTCTGAATGGAGCTATGGGGATAAAAATGAATTTGTGAAGTGAGTTCTATCCTAGTATTCAAAAGCTGTTTCCCCTGAATCCATATTTTTAATCATTGATTTGTTACTTACAAGTATCACTATTGATGGTTCTGATCCTCCAGGGCTCTGCCTTGCCTTTAACTCTACCTTTTGTGAGCAGTACCTGGGAGGCCTAAAGGAAAACACAGAGGAATACACAGGTATGTCAGACTAAACCCTAGTGTTTTGTGGTCTCTGTCATTACAGGTTACTGTATTGCTGGTGCAAATTCTGCAAAACTGTATTGTAGAGAAATGAAACACCAAAGTTACAGCCAGGCTGGCATTAACATTGTGACCTATCATTGAAGCCAGCTGAAGAGTGAATGATGAAAGCAGAACCTCTAGAAACATTTTTTCACCAGTTTATTGACTAAGTACAGAAAAATATTGACAGTATCTGTCTTTTTTGTCACCAGCATATTACCTTTTTCTTTATTTTCTCATCTAGACATATTAAAGGAAGGCACAATAACCATAGACCCAACATAAAAGATGCTTGAACCCTTAATGTCCAGTCTGTATCTACGTCTGTGGCTGGTGATTACGTAAGAAGGTGCTCTTCTCAACAAGCACTTGCTCAGCAACCTTGATGGGCCTCCTTGTAACCATGCCATCCCATCAAGGATGGGGAAAAACGTGTTCCTTCTCCAACAGCAATGGCAAAGTCCGATAGTAGTGACACTTGGCACTCTTGTGCCAAATCACAACAGTCCTACCTCTGCTGAGTCTGTACACACTGGAGTTTCATCTGCTGTTTCTAGTTTGGTAGTATCTTAATATGGTAAAGACTTCTGACTTTATCTGAGAATTCAAAAAAACACTTTCATATGGAAGCCCAGGTACCACTTTCAATTTTTTTTTTGTTTGTTTTTGAGATGAGTATAGAACATCAGTGATTTTTCACATGTAGTTTTTAGTTTAGCCAAGAAATAAAACCTATACTGGGCTGAATGTCTGTTTCTCTGAATTTGGTAACTATGGCAGCTGGGCATTTCTAAACAAATACATATTTTTATGTGCATTCACAAAAAAATAATTTCTGTGTGTGCGCCTCAGGGCAGTTGTTGCCTTTGGACACAGGTCAGTAACTGAGGACAAACAGGATGTTCTCTTCTGTACTTCAGGTCAGAACATAGATCTACTTCACCTACTGTTTACGTTATTCTATTGTCTGACATAATGCCTTCAAGAAGCTTCTGAAGTGTCTGTGTGCACAGGAAATTTTTATTTTTTTCTGTAAACACAGGTGAAATATTTATAATGGTTGCTGGACTGTGGTATTCATTCCCCATCTATCTTCCTGAAATGAGATCTCAGCTGAAGGAAAAACACAAAAAGGGGCTTATATGTGAGAGTGTCTGAACAAGGCACATGTTCTTCCTTCCTTTTTTTTTTTAATATTTGGTAGCACAAACACATAAGCTATAAAGAATCGACAGATGTGACAGCAGAATAGGGTGTTTGTTGAAGTTATCAATGCTGAAGATACATTCTTCTTCTCAAGTTCAATAACACTCCTTAAATAGGATCAGTTTGAAAAATCCTTCACTGTAGAAAATGATTTATCTGTGTGAAGGCTGAATTCAAACAGGTTAGAGTTTGCATTTAACCCAGAATCAAAAAAAACTTATTATATATTTGGGCTCATGCAAGTAGAGATGTGCTCAAAAGTGAGAGTTAATAGGAATTTCTGGACAGCACTCTCTTTTTTTGGCATATCAAAGATTTGTTTTGTGGTCAGCAGCTGACATCTGTTTCTCTTTCCTGGTATCCCGTAAGTAGCTTTTCCTGCTTTCATCTAAAGATTAGAAGATAATGCTGTAGGGTCAGAGCTTATTCTAACTTAAACCACTGAAGTTAATGAGCAAAACTCTCCTCTGTCATGTTAGTACTCCTGCTGCCCTGAAGTGTGCCTCAGTGATGAACTTACAAAACCACAGAATGTATTACTATTTTGTTGGGGTTTTTTTTCTCTTAACAGCATGGGTACATCTTTAGAAAAATCAGTGAAAGTGACCCATGAGGTTATTCAGGGTGTAAATTCAGCATATAGTTTTTTTTACTGAAGTTTCCATAACACTTTGAACTAACTTTCAGACAACTCAGCTTCTCATCACAACCTTTCTTAAATAATGTAACAGGCATAAAAGTCGAAAGTATTAATATATTCACATGGAAACAGACAAAGTCACAGAGAAGGACATTTGTATACAAGATACCAAATATTTTGTTTTCCTTGAACCCTGATAGAATAAGTACACATTTTAAAAAAGATTCACTGCTCAAAAAGAACTGCAGTAATATCTATATGAATTAATAACAAATTGTTTGCAGAAGTTTAAGAAAACACATTTGTTAACTTTAGACAACTAATAACACCTTATTAAAAGAAAGAAGTTTTGAACAAACATTTCAGAAGGATTATAGGTGGATTATTCAAATAGTCATTTCTGTGGAGGGAAATATCAGGAATTGTGTTGACTGATAATGGTGTGAATCTTTTAATAAAGCATTCATAAATTCTGATGAAATTAGAAATTATTGATAGGGATTATTGAAGTATATTTGGTAGAGACTCAAACTGCTGAACATCTATTATTTTACCTTCCGTTAATTCTTTGCTACAGGGGACCCATATCAACTATTTAGGGGTTGAGAGTTTTTTTCTCTTATTTGTTGTTTTTTTTCCAAGAGAACTGAAATTCTGCAAATGACACAAAGACTGGCAGATTCATAAACAATGAAGAAGACAGGCCACAGAACCCTTGTTGATTAGACCCAAACTCACTGAAGTAATTTTTATATAGGCAAAGGTTCAGCCATGTATCTGGGGAACAAATAAGGCTGTCATGTTGTCCTGGATTGCAGTGTAGGATGTACACAAAGTATTTATTCTATCACCATCTTCATGAACTGTTGAAACCAGGTGGGCTAGTGTTTTCCCAAGCCCCCTGCCTTTTCTGCTAATGGCCTTTGGAGTGTCTTCTGCTAATGGCCCATTAACGCCTTTGGGGTGTCTTCTGCTAATGGCCCATGACTCACAGGTAACTCCCTCCAGGGTTATCTCTGTTTAATGGGCCATCAAGGACCCACTTCACACTTCTCATGCTATTGTGAGATGCTCTGCCCAGGGGGAGGAGCCAAGCGTTCTCACCTGGATATAAGCTGGGATTTGGGACAGGACAAGCAGCCCTTACCCACTGGATTCCCAGAGGAGCAGAGCTCCCAGACCTTTCTACAGGATCACTGCTTCAGGAAGAGCCCCTCACCTGGACTGCTTCCACCATCCTGCTCAGGTTGTGTTCTGACCCTGTCAATGGTCCTTTGTGTTATTGCATTTATTTTATTTTTACCTTTTTACCTTTCTTCTTATTAAATTATATCTCTGACTTGGAGCCTCTCATTCGTTTTGCTTTCAAACCACAACACATGTACAGTGTGAACTATTCTGTTTTAGGCAGTTTTTCTGAAAAGGACTTGTGAAGAATAATTAGTGTATCACAGTTGCAGAATGACATTTCAGCTAACCATACATATGCTATAATATTTAATGTTTTTCCTACAAAATATAAGCCACAAATCCTGGTATTGTTGCCTTTGAAGTTATTGATTAACAGGTGGCTCTTGGGTTGGCTTTCTTGGAGATGTTGCTGTTCTATCTAATTTAAAAGGAAGGGAAATAGAAGGGAGGAGAAGAGGCCTCCAAGCAATATCCTTTATGGTAATCCCCATGGCAGATTTCTATGACCTCTGCACAGTGCTCACCACAGCATCACATAGAGGGAACACCAGGTACCGCGGAAACTGTCAGATACAATTGTGTCTACGTCAGAGATGTTCAGGTGCTCTGTCCTGACAGCTCTGAGGGACTTTGCTGGGACTGTGCCTTTTTTTGGGTAGAAATCATTCCTGTGCTTTCCTGGAGTCTGTATCGTCACTTCTACTTAAACCAATTCAGTGGGAAACACTTTAACTCTTCCTGTTTGATTTACTAGAGAAAGTTGTGTGCAGCAAGGCAACACAGAGTCCCCAGGCAGGTGCAAAGGAGAACCACTTTTTCACAAAAGCCAGGCCTTTTAAAGCAGTTAGGCCTTTATCAGTTACATAGTTTTAAATCATAACAAACATAATTCAACCAACCACCATACACCACAGTGTGAACTCACAATGGTTATATAACTTGTTTTTCTATCTCTAATTCAGCCGAAGTAGTGGGCCTGAGCCGTGACTTACAACGCCTTTCTTTTGTAAGGTTTTACTTGTATGCAACAGAAAGGTAGTCTTAAATGCATTCTTGATGCATAAATTAGTCTAGTTTATGCTCTGTTGGTAAGGGTTGTTGTTTCTTTTTAGTAGGCTTTTTTTACTGATTAATATAGAAGGTGGGTTTGCTACAGAAAAATGAGGCATCTTTGCTTACTTGCTCTTTTCATACACCTCGCTATATGAAAAGCATTCATATAAAAGAGAGAAGACAAGAAAGGAGGGAGAGAAACAAAATTTGTATGCTTAGAATCTTGCTTTATTACTCTTCTTAAAAGATCTGTCTAATATGTGGCTTCTCTAAAATATTTTCATTCACCCTATGGCTTTTAAAATAATATACCAAGTACTTTGGTTCTGAAAAGGGCTGACTACTAATAATATTAGCCCTCTGTGCTAATATGAGTGAAGAAACTAAGTCAACACAACCTAAATCCAGAGAAATGAAGTAAAGTAAAACCTGTAAAGAACAAAATAATGAACATGTAGGGGAAAGGCAGTTAGCTCTGGAAAGCTGAAATGGATTCAGAAGACAACTAGACTATTCTCCTTAGAAGCAGAGCACCAAAACAGTCTGATAACACACAAATGAGTAAATGATAACATAGATAGGGCAATCCTTTTACCCAGCTGTTCTCATCTCTCACCCCCAAAAATATTTGCAATATGCAATGTAGTGCATGCTTTGACTAAGAAGTGATGGTGAGAGAAGGAAAAGAATAATTTGTTAACATCTTAAATTTGCGTTGCAGTTTATAATATGCCTGCTGTCATATTTTACATGCAGAATCAATGGTCCCTGCAGGCTCAAGTTGCTGCACTTCCCTTGCAAAGTCAGCCTACCTTTCTTCAACTAGATGAGGCATGTAATTGGTGATGGGTTGTATTGCCAGCCATGGAACTTCTTGTTTGCAAATAGACCCTGAATTTTATTCATATTGCTGGCTCAATGCTGGATGGTGTCTGAATGTCAGATCAAGGAGTTTCCTACGTTAGTTTCGTATTTTTAACCTTTTGTATATAGGCATAAAAATAAAGGGAACTTGGGAGGGTTCACATCTCTTGGAGTACTTTGTACTGAAAAGGAGACAAGAAAAAGCTGTGTTTTCAAGTTTCTGAAATCTGAACAGTCTAGTTAGGGATTACCTCAAAGTAAATCCAGCTGTATGATCAATTCAGCTCCTTTTACAAGGGTTTGTTCGTATCACTATGTCTGCTGCAATCAATTATCGGTGGTTGATGGAGAGACCAGAAGACTGACCATGATCAGAATTCGATTTTACTCAGGTTTTCTAAGAACTTATATACTATTTTAGTAAGGTTAATAATTTCTACTACAATAATTAGGTTAAAAGATCATACAAACAACTTACTCATTTTTTAACATTTTTATTGTAGGGGGTTGATTGAATTTTCTTCTTTAAGCAGGTTTCTAATCCCATCTTCTCATAAGCTCAAAGTTCTGTTTATTCTCGCCATGGCATCCCAGTCACCAGACTAGATATGCTAATTAAGTCTGTCCTACTCTCGTGAATTCCCTCACCTTGGGATTTGTATCTTTCAGATATTTACAATGTCATATTATACACTCTTGAAAGCATTACCAAGGGCAAACCTGCTAACCTGGGTACCAATTTCTTTCCAGTTTTGTCCTCCTCACCCTTATTAATGATGATGTAGCTTACAATTCTTTTTGACTTACTCAGTATCTACGTGCCTGGAAATGAAGCACAGTGTTCCTGCTACTCTTAAAAGTGACATAACCTTGTTTCTTTTGGCTAATCTGAGTGGGTCTTCTGCATCTTCAGACTAAAATTAAAACAACTATCAGTTATTTATCATCATTTGCATTAGGTATCTATGTGTCTATCATGGAATAAGTTTTCCTGTGGATGAATCTCAGTCAGGTTTTCTTGATGTGAAATCCTTTTATTACCAAGTTGTCTGCTAATGTGAGTGTGTTTACTATGGAAAGAATGCTTCAAGATGTTGAAAGAGAAAAGGAAGAAGAAAGCATACTCTGTAGCTGCTTTCTGTAGGGTAGGTTGGATGAGGGTTCTTTATGATTAATTTTCCTAATATTTTGTTTTAATAATTCAAATAAGATGGCAAAGATGGTGATGTCCATAATTGGCATCATGAAAATAAGTTGTTTTCTGATTAGTAGCTAATGTATCAGTGACTCAAGCATGATGAAAAACAGTCTAGAGGGCTATAGAATTTCCCTAACCTTAGATTACTTTATTTCCCTGACAGTGCTTAAAGTTTTTTGGGGTAGGCTTTGAAATTTGCCTTACTACTGGATTTTCACTGACCTTCAATGCCACACTATCCAACAATTTTATAAAGTGTTGGAAAGTAGCCTGAATGCTGAAGGAGAATTGAGGCAGAGAAAAGAGGATATATAAGGTCATAACAAGTTCATAATAAAATGAAAGCAAACCATGTCTATTCATCCTCAGCTTAAGGTTATCCTACTTTCCCTAGGAAAATATAACATGTCAAAATTTCTGTGAAATTTGGGAAAGATTCCCTGCGGTGTTTCTGACACCACATTTCTGGCAAAGCACTATCAGCTGCAGCAAATACTCTGTCACACAATGTCTGTTTTCAGGTATTTCACTATCCATGTGTATTTCCTCCAACTTTCCTCCAGGCTATTAAAAATACAATTTCCTTTCCTTCCCAAAAAATCATGGAAGTGACAGTGATGCCCACTTGTCACTATACTTTGCATCTGAATGTTTTCTTTAATACAAATAATGTGCCCTTTCTTTCAAACAAGGAAGCCTAATTTATTTGTTAAATACTTCTTGGTTAAGGAATACAGTTTTAGTAAAACAAATACTATTCTAAGAAATGTTTAATAAAATACCCTTAAGAATGCACCATTTTTATTTTTTGAAATATCCCATTGTGAAAGAGAGACTGGCCTAATCTCTAGAAGATTATTTTATTTCTTTAATTTTTTGACACTGTAATAATTTGTCCTAAAAGAATTTTATTAACACCACCCCCCACAAAAGACAGACAACAACAACAAAACTAAAGCAAAACAACAACAAAAACCCACAAACAACCAAATCCACAAATCAAGTGTATTTTTGTGTGCATTTGTAAGATGAAATTTGTATCTTATTGAAGATAAAAGTTATTTTGTCTTGTCACATAGAGAAAAAGACTAAGGATCTTGAAAACCCAGTATGCCCTTAGGAGTCTCATAATGTATCCCAGCAATTTATCATGACTGAATCCATGTTAGGAGGATGATCTTTGTAAGCAAAGTAACATGTTTTGAAGATACATTTTTTGACTTGGTTAAGTTGTGAATTCTCTAGTGCCTGAGGAGTTGGAAATAATCTTTCTTGCTCTTACCTGTTTTACCAATGTATGATCTAGCTCTCAGTGTGCCTTATCTTTTCAGATATTTGTAGAAATCTCCCTGCTTGCTGTGTATGACATTTTTTTTCTCTGTTCTAGTCTTGCTGCTTTTGAGTGTTTAAACCTGGTAAGCGAGGGAGCTGACTTTTAGCCTATTGGGTGGTTGACCTTTCTGGCAAAGAAATGGAGGGTTTATAAGAGATTTTATGTGTATACTTTTGCACTGTGTAAGATAGCTCAAAATAATGTGTGATAGATATAGTGTACTGTAAAGGGTAAGGTTATGTTTCAGTGTATAACAGTAATATTGATAATCGTATTATCCTCTGTAAATTTGTATTTCTGCTGACATTTTGCCATTTGAAACTTTATTCATTTCCCTGTGGTGCTTTGCATTTGTTTTATAAATGGCATGTGCACAAAGCTATGCCATGGTCTAGAAGAAAGGGGAAAAAAATCTAATATTAAGCCCTAAAGGCATCTGTTCAGTAACCTGTATCTGAGAGTAAAGCAACCATGCTGCCATCTGTTATATTTTCTGTTTGATGGCTATTGCCCTCATTGTAGGTTATTGCAGGTCTCAAAGGGCTGTGCTCACTTTGCCTTTGAGCCATTTTCTAGAGAATAAAAAATATTTTGCATTTTCTCCTGTCACTACACAAGCTGTATTGAAAAGATTGCTTCAATTACTAGATCACTTATGTTATTTTTAAGGAGAATTGATTTTGTTTTCATGTAGTATAGATGAAAGTGAACTCTCTAGGAGGTTTTTAAAATGTGATATTGTAGCCTTGCATGACTTTGCATAATGGTATGACATTATTTACTATTTATTTCAGATATTTAGTCAAATAAAACCTCTCTGAGCAACTCTTTGTTACCTGTACACAGCACAAAGAAGGCATTATTTAGAGCTGAATGTTAAAAAACAACAAAAAAATAACATGTGTAGCAGTGGTTTGTTTTTCTCAGTGTTGTTCCAGCCACCAATCTGTCATGATCTTTGTCAGAAGAGTAAGTCAGATGTTTTATGAAGAAAAAAGCAACTCTCTTCTCTCGCTATTTTCATGGCTCTGTTGAGTGTGAAAGGTGCAATACACTGCTGTGATCCTTTTCAGGTAGTAATTTCATTTCTTTGCCAAGAC
Organism: Zosterops lateralis; assembly: GCF_965231275.1. Taxonomy (NCBI): domain Eukaryota; kingdom Metazoa; phylum Chordata; class Aves; order Passeriformes; family Zosteropidae; genus Zosterops; species Zosterops lateralis. The sequence continues at coordinate 39,405,360 of NC_139766.1, forward strand.
TAACAAACAGGTAAGTAGAAGCCCACACACTTCACCTGCCATTGCTTGCATTTAAACTGTAGCTTTTCTCTGAAGCAGAATGTTCCTCACTTTTCTGAGTGAAAAAAAACCAACAAAAAACCCCCATGAGACTGTGGGGATGAAACACTTATTTTTGAGGCAAGAAATAGTCCAGAATTTCAGAGGTGCTTCATGACCCTTTGTCATGGAATGACAAATGAATGGCAAAAGTCTCTTCCTTATTTATTTTGTTTTTAAAATAAAAAAAATTACAATCTCTCCAATGTGAATGGTTTGTTAAAGCTAGCCAATCTGGGGTGGGGGAGGGGGGATAGTCCTAGATTAAATAATAACATTTAAAGACTTGGGGTTGGGGTATTTATAGTCATTTTTTTGAGAAATCTCTCCAAAAAATATAATCTTAACGCATTGTAAATTCAGGGTTTACAACTCCATGCTTCAACTCAGCACTTACAACTCAGTGCTGTGGGGAGTAGGAGGGGTGAGGAGCAGCAGACCTTTTCATCCAGACAGGATACAAAGACAATGTCCTGGGCCAGCCCCTCTGTTGTTCACCATTAAGTGAATTCCTACAGCAGTGACTGTAATTGGAAGCAAAATATTATGACAGACTTCAAAGCATAATTTAGCATATTTTTATATACTAGAGCATGGAGTGACAGGACAAGGGAGAATGGCTTAAAACTGAAAGACAGTAGGTTTAGACTGGATATCGGGAAGAAATGCTTTACTGTGAGGGTGGTAAGGCAGTGACAAAGGTTACCAGTCCCTGGAAGTTGTCAAGGCCGTGTTGGGACTGTCCCAGTTGCAGCCTGGCCTGGTGGAAGGTGGTCCTGCCCACAGAGGAGGGGTTGGAACCAGATGGCCTTTATGGTCCCTTCCTAGGGGACCTTAAAGCTTGGCCATTCTATGATGTCATTTAGTAATTGTTGACAAAAATGGCAACCAGCATCCCATAAGGCATTTCATGTTTGGCCAGCTAGCTTTAGGAATTAAACTAACAAATACATTTTGAGTCCAGTTTACCAACAAGTAATATAGACCACCTCCCTGCATATTTTACCTTGTGATCTCCTACCTGTAGAAATGAATTGTAAATATGTTAAAATATTTCCTGTTTCTTTTGGATGTTTGTGTGAAAGTGATTGCAGCGTTACTGGCATTTCTTTTTCCAAGATATGCAGGGTCTTTGAGTTGAGAAATATATGAGGTTAACCAGTATCCTTTCAGATGGAACTCTTATCTCTCTCCATTTCATCTGTTGTAAATGCTTTCCTGTAATTTAAAACGGTATTTCAGGTTTCAGCTCAGAGATTTTTGTATCCTGAAGAGCAAAAGAGAAGACAAACTTGTTTGCAGGGGGGAAAGAAAGCAGCTGACCTTGCAGCAGGTCTTGGAAAAGGAAAATAGAGGTGAAAACACCTGTTCAAGGTGGATGAGGCACCTGTGCATTACGTGTTTAGTCCCTGTGAATTTGCTAGAGGAGAAATACAAAGTGTTGAGCATTAGACTGATCTCTTCTTGGCTTAAATACAACAAACATGTTCTAATTTGAAAAAAAAAAAAGGTAAGTCACTTGAACATCTTAAGTATGGACTCAGTTTCTGAGATATTTCCCTGTATTTTTCCATGAACAATGGTACATTTGAATTCCACATGAACCTTAGCAAAAGGTTCAGGTGAATCTTAGTGTATCAAACTTTTCTTCATACTATTAGTAGATTTTTACATTTTGGAGCATAGTCAAAAGGCAATAAACAGACATAACTATTTGTCCTTGTATTGTTGCAGTATGCAAAGTTTAAACTTTAGCCTCTTTCAGCTGCAGGAATGGTTGTTGGTGACCACTTTTCCTTCAGACAGTGACTGTTCATAAAACAGCAGCCTGTTCCATATGTGATTATCTTTTTATCCTGCCTGGCAATAGTTTCTCAATATGGAGTCAATGAATATAACAAGAATGTGAAATGTTAATGAGGGCAATTATTCTTTTCATTACTTCATTAGTGCTGATAGATAACTAAGCTGAAGTTTGTGCAAGGCTTAAGAAATGTGTCATTACATAAAATAGGCCATTTTTTATACATGGAGTGAAACATCTGGTTTAGAAGTGATAGTAAACACCTTGTGTAAAACCCTGTCCAACTCCTCAAAGGGGGCACTTTACAGAAAACTGTCACTGGAAGTGGAGGCAGAAGGCACCTGGAGAAACACATTGTGTTTTTCAGAGTAATTTTATTCATATTCCATAAGCAATGGTAAGGGAATAAAAATCCCTTGCCTCAATCACTTAATGCACAGGATTACAAAAATGGAATTGCTAGTTGGAAGTGGTAATGGGTAGAAGAGAAACAGCTGCTTTTAGACAGTGCTACTTATTTGGTTTGGGTTTTTTTTTTTGCATTATCCGAGTGTCTTGTTATCTTGTTCCATCTTGTTATCAAGTGAGGGATCCAGACTCATGGGGCAGTCTTTGGAAAGATGAACAGAAATGCAATGGTGACTAAATTTCTATTCTTAATAGGGCTTTTGCAGTCTTTTTGCCTATTGGTCACTGAGGTTATGGTTTAAAAAGAAAAAATTAAAGTTGTCAGTAAAAAAGAAAAAGGGAAAGAGGAAGGAAAAAGGAGAAAATAAGCATTCAATTTTAAAACTGGTCTGTTGGTTTAGAGAGACTGCTATTTAAATATTTAAAGCCTGCTAGTCTCTGGTACTGTACTGCTACACAGCTCAGCTCCTATTCTATTTGCTTACTTCTTTTCTTTCAATGTGACAGGAACAGAGACCGTGTCCCTAGAATATTTGGAAAAATATTTATAAGGCTCCCTTTAGAATTACTGCCTACACTTGTTCATTGATGTGGTGTCCTGGAAACTGGTTCATGCTATGGAACTGTGTGCACAGTGTGACCTATTTTTTATATGTAAAAAATACAAGGTTATGAAGTCATGAGTCTTAAAAGATGAAATACTGCACTCAAGATACAGAGCCCTTTATTACTACTTTAAAAAGACAGAAGGAACAAAGCTTTTCTAAAAAAAAATCCAGTTTGACTTTTAATAAACTAAACTGGAAAGCCTATTTTTCTCTAGTGCAGAAACTTTTTCCTTCTATTAAGAAAAGTCTATTTTAAATGGAACGTTTTGAAAATTATGAAGGATAGCTCTAATATGTTATGTGGTGTCTTTCAACTCCATGTTTGGTAATTAATTCATTGTAATTAGCCATCTGTTTATCCCTAAACTCATCTTTTGACACACTCAGTCTTCTTTAGCCTTTTACTGTAACATTTTCTGCTAAACCTACACTGCCTGGGAATCACTTCATGCCATTTTCTTTTTATCTTCTTCCTGTGCTTTCTTAATTGTGTGGACATGTCCGAGAAGGAAGTGGTATGTCTGAGGAAATGACAAAGGCATTTGCAAGGAGTGGGAAAAGAGACCCTGAAGAGTCTTTATAATTGTACTAGGGTAGAGAGGGCAAGAGCTAGGTGTTTATGCCTGCTGCTCCTCCTCCAAGTTTTTCAGTAAGTCACTGCTGCTTCTGTGTTACTGAAGAGGAGAAAACTTTCCTATGACAAGGGAGTCTTCACAAAGCACAGACATTTGAAATGCTCTGTGGCAAGTTGTTCCCTTAACAGCTCAGAAAGAATGAAGGGGAGGTGATTATAGATACATGGATGTGTAACTGTGCATGGACTCAGTCACCACTGCTGTGTAGTGTGCCCTGGAATACCTGCTGCCAGGATTGTGACACCATCAGAGTTGTTGCCACATTTGTTAACCAAACCATCTGTAAGATAAACCTGCAGATTTATTTTTTTTTTTTTTTTCCTGAGACAGCAGACAGCTTTCAAAAATCAAGACCTGATTACTCAGTGTGACAAAACCAACATAAATGCTCTTGGAACAGCATCTTAGTTGATACATTGAAGTATCACCTACAGGGTTCAAAACAAAGGGAAAAAAAAGATTGGTCTTGCCCCCAGAAATGTTTGCTAAGTTCAAAGCTTTTCAAGCTGCTGCAGGTAGCAGAATAAAACCTTTCTCAAAGGAAGCTATTTTCTGCCCTAACACTGACAAAAATTTCAGATCAAGTAGGTTTAAATCTCAGGAACTGAGCATCCTGAATGACAGTATCTGATACTCCTGTTGATGTGACTAATGCTGGATAACATGTGTCTTTATTGAAGAAAGCTTACTTTTCTGTGAAGCTGTTCTAGGGCTCTCAGCAGGCTAATACCCATTTCAAATACTTTAGAAGGAAATCAAAAATATCAGTTAACAGTAGATAGAGCATTTGGGGATCTGGGCAAATGGTGACAAGTCAGTGACAGTAAAGAATAATGTCAGGTTTTTTCAAACATGTTACATAATTCTTTATGAATTTCCTAAAGGAAGAGTTTTCTTATGTAGGAAAAGTAGTTACTAGTTTAGACAACCAGCAAAATTAGGCCTTGAACATAACCTTTTCTTTGTACAAGACACTGCCAGAATTCTCTTCTCTGTTCATATTCTGAACATTTTTTTTTTTTTCTGCACAGTAGCTGTTTGCCAGACAACTGAATTAAATAATTTCTAAATCTGTATGTTGACAGTCAGGTGCTGACATACACTTCTGTGTAGTTATTCATTTATATATGTCTTTCTTGCTCCTAGCTCTGTCAATATTTGTTTACTCTGCCTTTCCTCTCTTGCCTTTCCAACTTGACAAAGCAAGGAGGCAACCTCTCTGCATTTGCTCCTGCTGAGGTGCTACATTCCCATCTTACAGTAGAAGGCTTGTCTTAGACATAAACAGGCACTGTATATATATGCACACACATATATACAATTCCTGGGATTCAATTCATCCCATAAAACTCACTAGCTATCCACCTGTTGAGTAAGAATGTTCTCAGGTCAGAAAACACAGCAACACCCTCAGCCTGTTCTCCCATGCTTGGAGCACAGCACAGCAATTTATGGTGCCCTTGTTGGTCTTAATCCTTACCCATATATAGGACAGAGAATAGAGGGAGATAAAGAACAAGCTTATGAAATTAAATCTTTAATTAATATATATTGTGAGACAGTGAGATATTACCAGAGTCATAACCAAGGGATAATGCAAAAATTTCCACTGAATCATATATAAATGTAACAAAAAACAAAAAAAAAGAAGATTCCACATCTTTGAGTGTCTTCTTTTCAAAGTTAGGGAAATGATTTTTGCCATTCTGATTTAAGAGCTAGGAATTACCAGAGGTATTTTTTGAAAGCACTCTATAAAATGTCATGTTGTTTGGACCATCCTGTTTCTTGCTTCCCATTCAGAACTTCTATCCAGGCTTTCCTTTGAGGGTCTCAACAGATACAAGAAAAGTTGAATATTTAAGAAAAAGTGTCCTTTAGTTAGATTTTATGCCAGACATGTCATCATGTGTATCTGTATACATTCTTTTTCTCTGCTTTATGTCCAGGGAACTTCTGTGCCTTTAAATATTTATACTTCTACCATAGGCCAGTCCAGCCCAAGGACATTGTATTTTATAATATAAATATTCTACTTTTTTATTAGGTTTCAGGTGCAGACCTCATTCATTTTCGTATGTGAAAATTTTTCAATTTTAAATTATTGTCTTCAGCATGGCTGTGCCACCATGTGGGTGCTCAAGAGCTCTGAAATAACAGATCCATCAGCCAAAATTACATTGGCCTCTACTCAAGTTTCTGTGCTTTCTCTTGCACAATAAAGAACTTTACAAATAAATGTCAGGAAAACCTTGTTGCTCAGAGGAGATTTGAAAGAAGGTGTTAGCTAATGGAGGGCAAAGGATTCCTTTTGTTCTAATATGAGGACAAAAATCAGCAAGTAGTAGCAAGAAGACCTGAATTTGGGACATTCCTTTAAAATGCTCAAAGAAATTAATTGGTTTCATTTATTATTGAGGATTCACCTTTCTCCACTCAGATGTTATTTTGAAATAGATACTGGTGTGGGTTTTATTTTCCCCACAGAAGGAGATTTACAGGTAACTGTTTTCTCAAGAACTGAGCATGATTTACATGTGTAAAATCACAGATGGTAGAGACACCATGATATAATAAATGCATATATATATATATTTTTTTTTTTTTTTTGAACAAATACCTCATGAAAACAAGAACAACAGTGCTACTGCTAAGACTTTGCTATTATTTTCTCTTCTTTACTACTGAGGCTTTTCTAAGTACTTCCTCATCTTGCTTCTCCATATGTTTCCCTTTTGCAACATTTAAGCAACACATGCCATCAGAACAGTGATGGAGAAAATCTCCCTCAAAGGAGAACTGATGCTCAGATACAAATAGTTTGAAATGTGGAGATTGTTTGGAGACTAGAAAGGTGCTTGCTACATCTTGCTTTATGGCTTCCCTGTGCAATACCTACACAAAGCATGTAATAAAAAGAGGTTTTTCATGAGCAAGGATTTAATACTAATCTAGTGCTATTCTTCTGTAGAATGTCTTTTAAAATTATGCATTCTTGCACACATTTTATAAATAAAAATGCATTATAAATACTGAAATGACAATTCCTGCAGTAGTTAGAACGGAACGGTGTCTGGGATGCTTTCTTGGTTATTTTTAAGAAGTCCTTCTGTTCTTGTTATTTGTTCAGTGACCATATTCTGAGGAAATACATTCAGAAAGTATTTGTTTCCTCAGTAATAACTTTGAAACTTAAGAAGCAGTAACTGCCACTAAAGGCTATTCAGAAAACTCTTTCTAGGAGAAATGAAGAAATAATTGTTTTGGCAACTGCATCTTTGTTTTAAGATACTGAAAACTGCTCTAAATCCCACTGAAATATTCCACTAGAAAGATTTTCCTTGATGTCAGTGAATTTAGGATTGAGCCAATTAAAAGCTGATAGCCTCAAACTCTCTCCCTACTAGTAATAACCCTTAATACCTATTACACTGGTAATTACCTCTGTTTCTCTGTTCTCCTTGCATTCTCTAGATGTTGTGACAAGCCCATACTGAGTTCCTTTCCTCTGGCCCTGAATTAGATTTCTACGTGATATGTGCTTTGACTGTGAGATACTATAGGTGATGCAAGAAAGCAATCAATCTATTCTTTTTGTGAATGCCTTGAGGTTAATTCTTGTTAATTAAAATTAATTTGCTGATCTTTTTCTCAGTCCCATTATTGTAGCTATGAAAACCACTAACCATTTTATGTATAAAAGTAATAATATAAGCTGCTTTTTCCTGTTTTATTACTAGACTTTTTTACTTCTACTTATCTTTTATTACCTCTGCTCCATGAGGAAGAGACTGCCTTGTGACAGGACTTCATTGTTAGAAAGCAGAGATAAATCTTCACTGATCATAATATTAGCAGGAAAACATCAAGAATTCTTTTTCATGATGATAATATATTGTGTATGTTCACAGCCATTTAGTATAGAATATGATTAGTCACAAATAAGTTGGGTGAACCAATTTTTCAAATAAATAATAAATTAAAAGTATTTTGGTCATTCACTTTCCTTCTGAGAGACACTATCCTTTCTAAGTGGTAGCACTAATAACTGACTGAGAGACAGAAAATTTTGATTTATTTCTCAATTTGCTTTTAGTCTGACCTCAAAAAATAATTAAATACTTAGTATGTTAAAAAACAAACAACAAAATAAGATAAATAAATACTTTTATTCAAACTATTTGAAAGCAAAATAAATGGTAAATCCAAGCACAGCTTAAAAGTTCTAATTTATTTTTCCTCAAAGGATTTTTTACTATGTCAACTAGGTAATTAAAAAAAAAATCAGATAAAGAAAACTTCTCACTGTTTCCTAAAGCAGATTTTTAAAGCTAGAGAGGAAGTTATCATAGTTTTTTTCCCTCTGCTGCACTGAACCAAGGGATGCTCCACTTTAAGAGGCTCCACCAGGCTTTTGATGGACCACAATGTGTACAAGCCATGTGTCTGAAGATTTCTCATTGGGCCAAAGCTCAAAATTATTGGTATTATTGGTACCAATGCTACTGGTGTTACTGGGATGAGTGCCACAGGTACTAATCCATGGATAGAAAAATTCCTTCAGTCTGTTATAGATGGTTTGAAGCCAATCCAAAATAAAATAATTTATTTAGCAATTTTCCATGATCAATTTAAAAGGCCACAATAAAATCAGACAACATGGATGGAATGCTGGGTGGGCAGGGTGACAGCAGCAATGGTGCCATCCAACCTTGCCCACAAGTGCTGGGTCTTGGGTGCAGCTTTTATAGTTTTTCTGTCCGGAGGCTAAGTCTATTGAGAATTTGTATTTTTTTATTCCTGAGTTAGGTTTTGAAAGGGTTTCTCGTAAGTCTGAAAGAAGTCTCAAGAGTCTTCCTGGACTCCTCCTTTGGGGTGCTGGTTTTATCATCCTCCGGATCTTCCACTAAGATTGATATCAGGTTTTGAGTAGCCGTGAAGTAGAAGTCTATCTTTGATGAGTGGGCCATCTCCAGTCCAGCCCTGTCGTTTTTGTTGCAAATGTTGTGGTTTCACAGCTGCACAGTGCGCTCTGGAATCCCGGGGATGCCCCCAGTAGCCTTTAATAGTTTCAACTTTTAATACAATATTTTTATACGCGAATTTATGTACTACATCTGTCACAAGTCTGAGGTATTCCGCATGTTTAGGGCTTTCTCTTTGCTTGGAGGATAGGGTGGAAAATCAACTTTAATTCAACTGTAATCCTATTGTCCTGGGTTGTAGTGTAGGATGTACACAAAGTATTTATTCTATCACCATCTTCATGAACTGTTAAACCAAGTGGGGCAGTGCTCTAGTGTTGGGCTCTTCTGCTAATGGCCCATCAACGCCTGGCCCGTGACTCACAGGTAACTCCCTCCAGGAGTTATCTCTGTTTAATGGGCCATCAAGGACCCACTTCACAACTCATCATCCCATTGGGAGATGCTCCACCCAGGGGGAGGAACCAAGTATTGTCGCCTGGATATAAACTGGGATTTGGGACAGTGCAAGCAGCCCTGACCCACTGGATTCCCAGAGGAGCAGAGCTCCCAGACCTTTCTACAGGATCACTGCTTCAGGAAGAGCACCTCACCTGGACTGCTTCCACCATCCTGCTCAGGTTGTATTCTGACTCTGTCAGTGGTCCTTTGTGTTATTGCATTTATTTTATTTTTACCTTTTTACCTTTCTTCCTATTAAATTGTATCTCTAACTTGGAGCCTCTCACTCGTTTTGCTTTCAAACCACAAGACCTATGCTTGGTTCCTTAACAAAATCTCCACTCATTTTCTGTTGTTCCCCAGACACCTTTCTATCATTTTTTCTCTTTCTTTCTCCCTCAGTGGTCAGTAAGAAGCAGTGGCCTTCCTGACTGCCTTCCTGCCTTCTGCCTGCCTTCCTTTCTCCCTCCCTCCCTCTTTTTCAGGTTACATTGTGGTAGCTGACCCCTGAGTACCTCAATATGAAAATAATTCATTTCCAAAAGCAAAAATTTCTGAGTGTGGGTACATTTCCTGCTCAAGGAAATGCCATTGGATCAGCAATGATCATGCACTATCTGATATTATCATCCAGCCTGCTTGTTCTAAAGAGGAGAGGAGGAAGATGTAAACATTTTAAACATTAATTTGGCTAAGAAATTAATTTGAGACTTTGTGTAGTTCTATTAAACCCTCAGTTTAACTAGAAGCGAAGGAAAGTGCTAACATTTACACTTATTGTTTCAACTCTATACAGATTCATTAATCTTCATTCAAACATTTACTTACTGAATGATTCAAACTGTTAAACATGCACTCTTTTTGTCAGCCAATTGAGTAAAGATATATTTGAATACTTTTGAAGTGCTAGCATAGGTGGCATGTTCTTCACTGTTGGCATGTATACCCAGTCCAGAAGAGGATTGGAGCTATCCAGCTCCTGAAATACACACTCCAGTAAGTAGAACGCTTCAGAGTGAAGGCATGTGAAAGGTTTTTGAAGAATAATTTTCAGAATGGTTTAAAAGAAAAGATGACTTTGAAAAACTGGGGGTGGGGGGAAAGGAAGTCATCTTGTTATAAATAATCATTCAAGAGAATGGGGATTTTTTCTTTCTTCTTAGAAAATCACCAGCTTGACAAATTCAAAGGTGTAACAAAAAACTTGGATGATCGCACAGTATTGTGAGAGATCTTAGAGGGGATTCCACAGTAAAAGCTGCCTGAAATGTATTTCAGCAGTTTTCATAACTTGGCTTCCTGGAGTGTAAGAGGGAGGAAAGTCGCTGAGGTACATGAAGGGAAAGATGAAAGGTTTGTTATTTTCAGATTTTCTTTGCTTTTGATGTTCAGGCAGTACCCTGACAAGTTGAGGCCCTGAATATTGCCAAAATGACCAACTTCCAGGTTCCTGTTCTTGTCACAGATAGGACACAGACTTTAGCAATAATTTTAAATCCTCGCGGCATCAAATATTTCAAGATGATTTTTCTCTGACCCATTTAATTTTGCCTTTAGGAAATGTCAGGTGTGTCTTCTAAAATGAGGCCACATTTCTAGCAAGCTTTATATACCACAAATTGAAGAAAAAATATTCCTAGTCTGTATTATTTCCACTTTTTTTGGCAGGTTTGACAACGAGGCAAAATACGAATAACCTCAGTATTGATTACCATTGTTATCAATCAGTTCTTAGCTTTTCTAACTGATATGAGCATTTCTTAATGCTAATACTGAGAATACTTTTAAGGCTACTTTGAAGGAGAATGAGTATCAATCGTGTATCTTCAGTGTAGTGACAAAAGAAAACCCTTCCTGAAAACCAGAACTAGCATGTGTGTATTTACTTGTATTGCCACAATTCTTTCTTTGCTTTTCCTTTCCCAAATCCACTTCAAAATCCTACTGAAATTTTAAACACTCAGAATTCTTCATAAGCATAAGCAAAACAAATGAAAGCAGCTGTATCTGAGTGGGAAGCATCAGGCTGTGAGTGCATAAACTCTGCTGCCTGAGGAAAAGGTGTCTTGATAATTAGAGGATTGCTTCTGATGGTGGCCTCTTTCAGCACCCATAGACTTGGTGGAATTCCAAACATTGCAGACATATCTCTGTGGTTGTGGCAGTAAGGGAATCAAGTTTGCAATGGCAGTCACAAATGACACAGAATTTTCTAAAGGGCAAAGTGTCAATGCAGCTCCTACCAGAGCCAGTGAGACTTGACCAGAGAAGTATTTTTGGAAGCCCCACTCATACCTTGCTGTCACTGTCAAGTGCACATTTTGGAGTCTATTTTCCTGCCATAACAGACCTCTTGAGAGTGCAGAAAAAAAATAGTAATCACAAGAAAAGAAAGGCTACAAAAGTCAGTCTTGAAATAGTGGCAAGCTTAAAATCAACACAGAAGATCCACTGCATAATGAGTAAAGCAACAATACAGAGGTGCTTTTAAATAAAAGTAGATTATTGAAAGAGAATCAGTGTTACTATGACCTTCAATGTAAAGCTCTGAGATACATCAACACAGCCATTGCCTAGGTTTTGGCAGCAGCACAGTCATTTTCATCTCAGTTAATCAAGGCAAAGAAATACTTTCTTCCCCCTAATTAAACAGTTTCTTTCCACAGGAATAAGTGGGATATTTAGGATAGGTAGGATAACTTTGCTTGATAATAATTAAGTGTTTTCAATAAAGTGCCAGGCAGTTGAGTACCGAGTTCTCCTGGCTGCAGAGGTTACTGGAGCCAGGTAAAGGTATCCTGACTGTTTAGGAAAAGATCCCCAAAAGATACAAGGTAAATGCCACTAAAAAAGCAAGTACCAGAAATGGACTAGTGCTTAGCACAAATTTCTGCATGAGTCCATTAATCACATCAAGGGACACTTCCATCCTTAATGGCATTATAATGAGGAAAAGCTTAGTATTTAGCTAACTTCAGAATTGATTGTGGTTGTGGAGAATTTTAATGTATTACTAATGCAGTACTAATTGTTGCAAATAGACGTGTACAGGAACCAGCTGAGATTTGATTATTTGGTTTCTATTTTTGGTAGCAAAAAAGTTTTTAACTGCAATAGTAACAAAGCCAAAACTTCAATATGTTCTCCAAGACACATTAAGACAAATAATTTAACTAACAGCCTTTAATTGGCTGCTGCAAGATTTACTGGGTGATGAAAAAATACTGAATTAACATTATCTGGGTTTTGCTGCTTCAGTAACTTGAATGAAATCTCATGCTTCAGACAGTGATCTTCAGTTTTTCTGAAATAAGATGCTGCAAGCAACATCATGTGTTGCTTTTCCAGTCCAGGAGAAGACATAATTATGGAAAGTGGGAGAAATGATCAACCTGTGGGCAAGGTATTGCCTGTGAGTCATAATATGGCAATCACAGACCTACACCCTGGCCATTGTATTGATGTGGTTTTGAACTGCTGCTCTGAATTAATCTGTCTTTGATGTCAATTAAATAGTCTCTTGTTACTGAAGATGGAAAAAAAATGAGGAGAAGGGGAAGTCAGAAAAAGTTTTGACACTTCCTTTTCATGTATAAAGCTGGTTAAAATACCTGCATGTTTTCAATTAAAAGTGATTTTGGCTGAAAATTCTGGAAAGTAAATTGGTTAGGTAATGTAGAAAATAGCTTGATTTGGTTTTTACTCTGACTTTTTCTGTCACAAATTAGTAATTGGCAAAGACCAAGTGCTGAATACGTATGGACAATACTGTGGGAAGTTCATATACAAGGGAAGTTGTGTGTCTTTCTCTGTCAGAGAATGTCATTGCAGTTTAGTAAAAACATCTGTAACTATTTCAAAGGAAGCTTGTTAGTCACCATATTTCAAGTGATGGAGTTTTAATTTTTTGGTTTGTTTTGCTTTGGTAAGCAGCACAATAATGTGACAGAGATCAGAGAACCAAAGGTTTATTCTTAAATACTCACAACATTTTTGATATGGAAAAACAAGTTAGCCAACACATGTAAAAGGTGACATCTTGAGAATACAGCTGCTTTAACCTCTTTTTAAACCTCTTTTTTTACTCAAAGCATTTAATTAAAGAATGCTTCCCAATGCATTTTGGTTTTTGCCCCTAATTAAATATCTATTGCACTTATACTTGCAGTATTTCTATGCAGAATATTCGATTTCCTCATTATCTTACAAGTACTTTACAAAATTCCTCGGTGTGACAGATCATTTAAATAGTAATTTAAATAGAAGAAGTATGAGAAATAAGTATGTTATACCTCATTAAGAAAGCAAATGTCTTCCTGTGTTTGTTGTTTTGTTGCTGGGATTTGGGTTTTTATTTGATTACCCACAGTTTCCCAACAGCAAGGCATTTACAGGGGTGTGTTTAGATACTGCATCATTTTATAGCATTTAGAATTAAGAGGAAACTGTTATGGCAAGTCTACATAATACAGCTGCCTATGACAAGAGAGGACTGAATGAGGAAGTCCCCTCAGTTAGGGGACTTTGTATTTTGAGGTTCTGTTCCCTGCTACAGCTTAAATAACATAGGAATCCTGCATATGCAACACTGTGTTGAGCACATCATATCTTTTTTCAGGGATACAAGATTGGTCTTGTTCATCATGGGAAGAAGTATCTAGGGAGGCAGGTTGTATGGCTAATTTTTTCACTCCAATATTAAATGTAGAAACAGCTGGGATATGCACAGTGGAGATGGAAATGAGATCAGATATAGGCAAGTTTGATATGCTCCTCTTTTAATTTGGCATAAAATTAATATATATGGAATAAAGAGCTCTTTGGAATATTTTGAGAGCATGCAAACAGAGGAACTTAATTCAAATTAAATTTAAAAGAGCTTTGATGTAGGCTGTTCAGGAAATGTGAAGGGTGAGATTCTTAAGAAAATGGTACTGTCCTAGATCCCAATAAACTCATGGAGAAAGTGTCAGATGTAAACCTTCATTAAAGGTAAAATAGATACAAGTTTAAAGCATTAGTTTCTTAAATGAAAAAAACATTTATTTATATTGAATTTACTAAACAAAATATATTTTACTTTAAAGATTATTACATTTTTAAGATTTTCTTTTGCTGGAAGCAATTCTCAAACCAATTTTTCTAGAGTGGAAATTTTAAAACATATTGAGAACTCAGAAATAGTAGGTATTTCAAAGTTTCTGAAAATCTGAGTGCTTAAATCCTTCAAGCTGAGTGCACTATTGCTCATGTAATGAAGTCACGCCTGAATTCTGACAATATCTCCTCCAGCAGAGTGGTCCTTTGCTGTGAGCAGAAGGATTTCCTTCAGTCCACAAACCTTTCTGAATGGTTGCTTTCAACATACAAATATTTTTGCCTACCTTTTCTATATTTTCTGTTGTTTTTTAGCATTAGATCCTGGAGATGAGGTCATCTTCTGCCACATCTTAGAGGGTTGTTCTCCCACCACTGAGACTCATTTCACTGAAGGTGGATGAAGCATATATGAAGCAGAGCAGAATGTAAAGGTTTGTGAACTGCCTCCTTCATGATGTAGATAAATGCAGGCTTTTGTGTCTTTAGTGTTGTTGAGCTAGAACATTTCTCAACTGCCAAAATCACACAAAAAATCAAAATTCACAGCTGGCATAGTACTATGTACGATATACAAACCAACATTTTCACAGCATGCCATCAATTTTAAAGTCTATCTTTCTCAGTAAATCTCACATGGGGAAGGCTTTCTTGAATGAGAAATCACCAGCAATGTGACTTTATTTATGGGATTGGTCACACAATATGTGTGCTATGGAAATAAAAATATTATTCATATTAGTGCATGCAGCACCATTTTTGATAATGTACATAATTTTAAATTCCCAGATTAGGGTCCAGAAATATACATTCTTCATCATTTTTTCAAATCTGAAGCTTCATAAGCTTCATATTTACTTGTCACATGTAAGATTCCCCTTAGCTTTAAAAAGAAGGAAGTGTGTGTGCAGTTCAACTTGTTTTTAAAAGAAATATATGATATTTTAATCTGGCAGTTTGCATACCTGGCTTGTCTGAATAATTCTTCACAAAAAAAATTGCATGGCAAGTTTGTAAGTAGAATATTTATTCAAGAATAAGTATTTTTTCAGTCTCTTAAGCAACTTTTTAATGGAAATGTGGAACTAAATTCTGCTTTTAAGAGCTTGGGTTGTAGAAAAGCCAGGGAATGTTACAATGGAAATGGCAAAATATTTTTTATGTGCTAACGTTCTACTTGAAAGGGAGACAAACTCTATCTACATTTATAGAGGCTGTCCTAAGAAATGGAAATCTTACTGTGTGCAGTTTATCACAGGACATACTTTTCCAGAAGGAGATTCCATTCAGAAGATGGAATATCTACGGGGTACATGTACACCAGATCCTGAAGCTTGAAATTCCTCTGTGTTCCACAGCTTGGAAAGGATGAAATTTATGGTGAGATAACAAGCAGAGAAGTTCATGAATTTTATCTATGCACTGTGTAAACTATGAATTTTCATAAGTTAACATCAATATTTATCAGCTGGTTTAAGTCTACTGTATTTATGTACTAAGATATATTCTTGTCTATACAGGGCTAAAATTAGCCCTGCCTGCTTTGCTGGAAGATAGTCCGCAATATTTTGTTTTTTTTAATTGATACTTTAATATACATGAGGATTGTTTATTTTGAAAGGAATGCAAAATAGCATCTCTGGGTGCACTGTTTTGAGTTTCTGTGTCAGGGTAGGTTTTTCAGTGGTCTAGTGCAGCAGTTGGTAACCAAGCAGTGCTGGGCTGTGCTGAGTTGCAGACGCTTCCTGTCTCTGTCTCTGCTTTTGCCATATGTTTGCTTTTCTCTCCAAGGGTATTTGCACCAAAGGTGCTGACAAGCACCACTAACAATGCATATCAGAGAGACCTTGGTAATGGTTTTGGTATGAAGCTTGGAGTAGTAGCTGTGTCATGGGAGGTGTGGGAGATGCTTGAGGTTGCCTTTGGAGCTGAATGAATACATCCAGGGACAAAGAATATGAGATCTGCACAAACTGGCTTTCAGAGCATTGTGATATTTTCTTTTTTTTTTTTTTTTTTTTTTTTTAAACTGTCTGTGCTGGTGAATGGGAGTCAGTTCCAGGGTTTTTTTTCATTACTGCAATTTTTAGATTGCAGAAAAACATATCAAGGTATTTGAATAGCGAAGGGTGTAGTGGTTGGAAACTCGATATCATTATTCCTGGGCACAGCAGGAAGTTAGCACAGGGACAGTCAGATTAATGACTTGTGCAGACTCCATAGAATTGCGAAGTGGTAAAAACTTCAAGTTGCATTTTTCTAGCTAGAAACTGTAATGACCAAAATGAAATATTAATATTTCTTGAAATAATCTTTTTACATCTTTTCCTTAAAACTTACAGTATTTTTTGAAGACAATAATTATAAAAACTAGTGTTTCTGTTGAGTTTCATCCATACCATTGAAAGCCCCAATGTGATCTAAAAATAGGCTGGTATTTTATCATAGACCTCCTGTTCAGCCTTTTTAAAAAGAAAAATCTGAACTTTAAAGACACTGCTACATATATTTTATTTGGTTTTGAGTTTATGTGGTTTTATTTGTTTTCCAATAGATAATGGGGGCTGTGACTGTTTATTAATGAATTCAGTGTTGTATATTTTAAGTTTTTGATTTATGCATTTTAAATACTATTTTGTAAAAGTTAGTTTTTGAAACCAGACTTTTAATTTAAATTATTTTCATCATAGGCATAGGCACTTCATTTGCATGACTATTGTGGTAAGAAAGAGATAATTGCATTTGGCTTGTCGTATTTGGAACCTGTATCTCCTGATGACCCTCTTCAAGAGAAAGGAACTGTTCAGGGCATGAATAATAAAACATGTGCATTTTCTTGCATATTTTTTACCTGCTTTAGTATAATATATATTTACTTCTTTTCCCATTTTCCATTGATTTTGAAATCTCATGCTTGTATCTCATGCCTGTACATACAAAAACTCCATATAACTGGATGACCTGAGATTATTCTCTATGAAGATTTTTACCATGGGGTAAAACAAAAGGGGCAGTTGCATTCTCAGACTTGTGCAAGCTCCCTGGCGGAGGCTTGTGACTTTGCCTCTGCTCTGGGCAGACAATCTCTCTTTTACACAGGTAGTATTTTTGCAAAAATTGTGGCCATTTTTGACAGGCCAATAGGCAAACAGAAAGTGACTTTTCCACCCTTGTATCATCCATCTATCTTACAAAAGAAGTGGGAATAAGAAGCAGATTTGATTCTGAAGCTGCTGGCTCTAGTGTTTTGTTCTGTGGTTGATCGTATGTTGTTCCAATCTACCATCTATGTCAAATTCAGAGTATGAATTACATTGCACCTGACAGAGAAATATATATGAATTATTGTAGCAGAAGTTACAAATTATACTTTAGTGTGATGAATATTACCAGATAATGATTTTTTTCGACTCTGACATCTATATGGTGAGAAAAGTACAGTTTTCCTCTCACTGAATTTCATGACTACTTCTAACATAAATGATAAACCTTTAAAATGATGCAAACAGATTTAGCAATACAGTCTCCACTTAACACTAATAGGACTTTTAAGGCTAATTTCCTGTGCATCAACTGGAAAATATGCCACTTAATATAATCTAAACATGTATTTATAGCTTAATTATTCTCTGCCATTAGATAAAATGCACCATTACATAGTTCCATAACTTATTTTAATTATATCCTGTACTATGCCCTGGTTGGAGAAAATACTTTCAAAATGTTTTGAATCTCTGCAGTTACAATAAATCTGACCACCAAGTGCGTACATAATTTGGAAAGAAACACCAAAACCTCAAAGTGCAATGAAAACTTATCTGTCAAGCTGGAGAATTTTATTTTGAAAACTGTAATGGCAAACAGAATGAGAAAAGCTTCTGAAGAGTATGTTCTGAAAAATATAGTGAATTTGAGCCTCCTGGAATCATATAGGAATACACAGCTGTAATTTTACTGGTGTGAGTAGCAGAAGAGAGCTTTGTATCTGAAACAACACAGCATGCCTGCTGCTTAGAAAAATCTACCCAACTAAAGAAAATACACTGTCCCTACTTTTAATGATGTTCAGAGTGTCTATCATGAGTGATCATTTCACAGTGTTTGAAATCTCAAAAGTATAAACTTTGACAGTTGCGGTAAAAAATAGGACAGTTAAAAAAAAATAAAATTCTACCTTTCCCAGGGTATGTTTGATCAACCAAAGTGAATTTGAAAGGAAAAGGCAAACTTCCTTGAAGTGGCCTTCAAAATTACAAAAAAGGTAAAATGTTAACCTGCTGGGAGTATGTAAGTCCTGTAAATGACTTAGAGAAAAAGCAGCATGCAAGAATTCCCAGTTATTGCACAGTGATTATACTTGCTATAATATTGATTTCCAGAATTTGGTCGCACCAGAGGAAAAAAAAATCGGGATATTCTTGCAAGACTTGGGGAAAAAATTACCTTCCAGATAGCACATGGCATGACTACTGGTGTTAAGAGTACCAGGTAAACTTGGTATCTCTCTAGTGCGCAGATTAGAAGAACTGGTAAATTAAAGTAAATAGGGAAAAGACAATTAAAAACACACATGATAAGACTGGCAGATCCACTACCATTCAGTGAGTAAAATTCAGAGTTGATTCAATTACTTTTTCTGTGCTTAAACATATTGTAAATATATCTACTTACAATGTTAGCAAGAAATGAGATTAACAAGGTGAGTGATTGTTCTTGGTATTTTTATTAAGTATAATACTGCAGCAATAAATTCAATGATAAGTTGACCCTGCTTAAAATAATTGTGGTGTGGTAAAAGTGAAAACATATCAAGCATTTTTAGTATCAGGTGCCTGTGCTTAGGAGCCCAGTGGTCATCTTATGTAAGTTTTTATGCCTTCATTTATGCTGGCTGAGAATCTGGCCTTTAAGTGTAATGCTTTGACTTCAAATTTGATCAAATACATTTTGAATTTGGGATTAGTTACTTTTGCAAAGCAATTCAGACTTGTCTGAAACTAGATTATTAATTGTAGACACTTCAATGGTCTGATAGGAGAGTGTGACATCGTATAAATGGTCACACAGTTTTAAGGGCAGAAGCATACATTTTTTTCCTAAATGGAATAGCTGTGTGCTTCAAGGCTACGAGGAAGTTAATTAGCCCATTTTCTAGTGAATAAGTCTGAATTAGAGCTTTCTGTGTCATAAATCAGAAAGGGTTATGGAAGTTCTTTGTGGTTTAGCACAGAAGTGGCAGAAGTTAACATGGGGGAGATCAATGTGCCATACACATCCTTCCTCTCTGTTATTAGAGGATGTGAATTAATGGCATTTACTCTGATCAGTAGCTGTGGGTTAATGTTAAGCTTTACATAATCAGCTTCATGGATTTTTTACCAAGACTTGCAAACTGAGAAGCTTGTTTGTATGGGCAGAGTTTTGCTCTGTGAACAGGTTATCACAGTAGTTTAGACCAACTCAAAGACCTCCTTTCCTCTGTAGGATGTCTCTGTGGTGCACTTGCATAAGCTGACACATTAGTTGGGATAATTTTCTTCTCAATCAAAGGCATTTTCAAATGCATTTTTTAAGGTTTTCTTTTTAATGCATTGATTTAAGAATTCCAAAATAAGACTTTTTATTAATATTCTCTGTCCTTAAAGAATCTCCTATCCCTTATAAATCAGCTCCTAGAAAAAGGAGATTCTGCATGAGAATGACTTATAACTAAATGTTATTCCAGTATGGCTCAGACTGCTCAGTCCTTTATACCTTATAGAAACTTTCATCAGTGAAAATCATAATGTTTAAATATTTCTTTATTCATCATCACTTCTAAGCTCTAACGGAAAATGTCACTGGAACCAGATCTTATTTATTTTGATTCAGTTGACCTGTTTCAACCCCAATCCTGCATTAAAGTTTTCTGCCTTATTACTTTAGCAATGAGATTTACACGTATCATCATATCTCAAAACTAATTTTGCAACCCAAAAATACAACTATGAGAGTTCTCAAAACCTGGGTTTTGGTGCCCATAAGAAACCAACACATAGAATATTAACAGGATGGACTGAACATTGCCATCAGAAGTGAATATCACCTCCCTGAAGATTTGCAGGTGCAAATTCATATTTTAATTTGGTGGCTCTAAAATGTTTCCTGCTACTGTTCCTTAAGACCTATGAGCATTTAGGATGCTAAAGAAAAAAAGTTTAAAACAGCTTTCAAGTCTGATGACTGGATATATTCAAAGACACATATCCTAGTTAAGAAAGACATTTTGAATTACAGTATCTTCCTTCTTTTTTTATTCTAAATCTAATTGCATCTGAGGGACGCTGTAATTTGTGCAGCTTGATGTATCTGCCTCAAGCTTAATGAAAACACATTAGATGATATGAGGAGGAAACAATATGCCATAAGAAGAGACCTAAAGGATTTCCACAAGAATACAGGTAGAAGGATTAAGAAGTCCTCCACAGTTAGCTCACCAACTAAAGGCAATTTTAAAATTTTGCTGTTGCTTAAAATTTAGCTCACATAGTTTTCTCTGAAGTGGAGAAAAAGTCTATTACAACTATGAGTAATTGGAGTGCCATCTGCTTGAGGGACATAAACTTACAATATAGCACAGATAGTTAATATGGATTAAAACAATGTCAACATTTTATGCCAAAAACTGTGGTTGAGACTGTTTTTTTTTTCTGGCAGAACACTGGCTCCTGGTAATTTATCCTAATTTTCTATTTATACAAGAGCTGTAAGCTTAAGCATACAAGATTAATGAAGGTTGATTTGACTGCCCTCTTTGCTTCCTGTGCCTTCTACAGCATTATAAAGGTGGTAGATTGCTAATCAAGAGTCCTTGACACTTTGTCCAAACTCAGGGGTGAATTTCTCAGAAATGATAATTACCTGTAATTCCAGTCATGATCTCTTTGACTATGAGTCACAGCTAAACTATTTGTCTTTTCCACACATCTTCCTTACAAAAAGAGACCATGCTTATAAATAGAATTTCATTATTCAGAGTTCTCTTTCCTTCTTCAATAGTTTAATCTCTGACACTTCATCAGTAGATGTCATGAAACTATAGATGGCAATAGTTCTCAATTACACTTGTCTTATGTAACAAATAGGACACTGGCCTCTTTTCTTCATCTTTTAAGGATCTTTTCATGGGCTACACTGAAGGATTATATTGCAGTACACTGTGTACTATATATTGTGCACTGTGTATTTCACTTGCACCTCAAACTTATAGATCTAGATCATATCCACTGAACATAATGTTCACCTGAGCTTTATGAGGGTCTTATAATACTAGAAGATCATGTCTCTTAAATGCCAAATATTCTGAACCAGCACAATGCTGCTGTTTTATAAACTCCAGTATTTAAGCAATCATTAACTGGATAAACAATTACAACCTCTGTCATTATCTATGACACCTGCTAAAAGTTCAATAAATGATTGGAACTGGAAGAAGATATTCAGAATCTAAGGACAAATAGGCAGAGGTTACAGGATACAGATAATGGTAAAAAGAGATTAATATACAGTGAGATTTGTCTCCATAAATATAGACATTCATATTGCCATAGATGGGGTGGAATACAAAAAAATAATTACCTTGCAGTTTCTTTATTTCAAAGGTCAATATGCCTATAGTGGCTGCAGTGGTATTTCATGTTTTTGTTCACAGAAGACATTTGCTATTACCTTTATTTCTCCTTGCCTTCCTGTCCTTTCCTTCCTAGCTTGCCTGCTGCCCTGGTACCTATAGCACTGATTACATTGGTGCTATAAAAGAGGCTACAATTTCTATTTAGAATTTGGAAGCCATTTTACCATCAGGAATTAAAAAATAAAATGGGTGAGTCAATAACAATCACATAGTGTTTATTGCATTAAAAGCTCTTAAAGCCAGGATGAAATAGTTTAAAACTGTATCTACCTGATCTCCTTTGCTAATCTGTAATGGCTTCAAGGTTGGTTATTTTAAGGCTGTGCATTTTTTTCTCCCTGCTGATCTCTGTTTGCACAGATTATTTTGACTCACATTTCACAACAGAAGAAATTTTCCTCTCCTCATTTATGCAGGATAAGCTACTATATATGGTTGATTCATGTTTGTTGCTATTACAAAACATACAATAATGATAATAAATGGGGCCAGACAACTGCTCCAAATAATTTTTAAGATGCAAAGATCAGATCAAGGATGATTGTAAGGACACCAAATTAGCCAGTTCATTGAGTTCCCTTTCTTCTCCAGGTTTCTTTGTCCCTGACAGTTTTTCACCTCTGTCCAAGACATTTCCATTTCACTCCAGCAGACTTAGGTCTTCTGCCTTTATTCTGTGCTCTGTGTTAGGCATACAGCAGCAGCCTGACTTCCTTCTCTTTGCACAACACAATTAGCAATAGTTTATTTTTTGTCTAACAGCTGAGGGCAATCAAGGTAACTTCAAGGTTAAACCTCCGGATTAGAATACGTATAGCTGAATGAATTAATATAAATTAATTTTCAAAATCCAAATAAATATATGTCCATGCGTTCCTTTATGTGAGCTCACCAAAAGAATTGCTGTAGACAGCTGTACACATATAGGCACTTTATGTATTTAATTTAAATGGTGAATATAAAATTTTAAAAAAACCTATTCAGCCTAGATAATCCTACACTAGTATAAGAATTAAGAAGAAATATCCAAATTTTGTTGATTGATTTAATATTACTTTTTATTTGCAAATACATTGTTTCCGAGATGCCTTTCATGCCTGGTCTCTTCTAAACTTGAGTTCATGCCATCCTGCTCCAGATCCTGCACCATTTCACTGAATAAGCCATGGGTGCTGATTTTTTGTCAGATGTTTTTTCTGTAGGTTTCAAAGGCACAAAAACTGCAATATTTTTCTGTTAATCTCAGATTTATCATGTACAAATTAACTCCACTTTCTGAATCAATGCCCTTGGTGTAAACATCTCACTTTTACAGTTCCTTCCACATTGCAAAACACGTCATGGAAGTTTAGGACTGTATTAGGCTTGGTCAAAAAGTTAAGAGCAGCTTCAATGTATTTTGTTTCCTTCCCTTATTGACTGGTTAATGTTCCTGTTGAATTTGATAAGCCTCAACATTTAGGAACATCAGTGCTGAAGTACCACAAAAGCACAAGTAACATTTTTGGACCACCTCAGAGCACCATCTTCTGTTTTGGTTGTTGGGGAGGGGGGAGTTGTTTATTTATTTATTATATTTTTAGTTAAATAATTTCTTACATGAAAAATTAAGATTCTAACATTATATTTTAACTGTAGATATAGTCAAATCTTCTCTTAATATGAGGCATAAATTACCATTTTCCTTGTAAGCAAGTAATATTTACAAAGTTAAACACTTGATCTTTTTCCAAATTATATCCTTCTTTTTCTTTTCTCTATTACTCTATGTGGCAGATTCCATTACACATCTTATCTTATTACTGCTTCATATTCTTCATGCTGTTTAATCTTTATCTTTTTACTCTGCTTTTCATAATTCTTCCTGCTCTTTAATTTAATTCACTGTTCCAGTCTTTATTTATTGCTTTCATGTATTTCTATTTTGTTTTCTATTTTTTAACTTATTTAACACATCTTTTGTTCTCTTCATCTCATTTTCTATCTTGCCATTGTCACTCAAATACATCTTAATTGTCTGTCAGTCATGCACTGTGTACTAGGAATGCATTTCTGATTTCTTCAGCTATTTTGTGAAATTCTATGACTTTTTTGAGGGGAGGGGAGCAGTTCTCCAACAAGAATTGATATTTCAGGAGCGAGTGCTGATATTTCAATATTCATTTAACTTAGGAGTATCAGTGTCTTGATTTTATCCAATCCTTTCTGTGTGTAGGTCCAAGTTAATGTTACTGCTATCAATTTATTTTCAGATTCAGGAACATAGTGAAAATGGTCAGGAAAAGACATTCTTCCACAATCATAAATAAAGAATATTGATGTCATCACTATGTATTCCCCTAAAACAATCTACAGAAAGGACCGAAGGCTACAAGGAAAGAGGAAGAAAGGTGGGAGTTCTTCCTTTTCCAGAAGCCCTTCAAAAGTAGGCATTATTACATAAACATCACAGGGCTTTTGGGGTGCTTGTCTATACCTTAACTACAAAAAGAAAACAAAATACCAGACATGCTTCCCTCCAAACCCTCCAAAAACACCATTCATTTCTGCTTGAGTTTGGAAAGATATTTCCTACCTGCAGAGTTGTAGATCATTGTATCACTGGATGTTAGTGATTTTGCCTTTCAAAATTCATGAAAATAGAACCAAGGGTAGATAGGGGTATAAGCCAATTTCTCATTTATTCAGTTAAGTAAAAATATGCTTTGAAAAATTTACTGTATAATGCCCACCTTTGCTTATCTTACTCAATTACTTCTGAGTCACCACTGAAAAACACCACCATTTGAATTGTCTGTATCAGAACCTGATCTTGTAATTTTTCAAGGAGAGAAAGGCAATTTTTAGCTTATCCATGAATTTTAAATTTGAATTGCAATGAGATAATTTATTTTTTCTTTGCACTGTAAAAGGACTTTTTAAAATTAAGAAAATAATATCTTATTTATAGCTTTTCTAGTGTAAGACACCTCTAAATATGTGGCAAGTGACACCAAAAGTCCTTGAGGAATATATACATTAAATTGGACTTGTTGTACTAGAATGGCTTTGTTCTTGTTTAGTTTTGTACAACCTGCAGCTACTGTTTTCTTTACAATGAACTTCGGGTTTCTCCAAAGGTCAAGAATAATCTTGCTTTTAAATGGAAGAAAAGAGAATGGCATTTTGTTGTCCATAGCTTAAAAATTCACTTCCTTACTTGTACTTTTTATAAAGTGTTGGCATACTCTTTGTATGAGCACTTAGAATTTGTAATCACCTGCAAGGTTTATTGCCCTTGACTTGTTTTCAGCAGAGGTGTATGGTATTCTTTTTATTTTCTTTTTTCCATATACAGTGACAGTTTAGCTGTATCAGGATGATGATACAACAGAAAAACTTTAAATTTTTAGGCAGGTTTTTCATTCAGTAACAAGCACAATTTCTGATGAATAGAGGAATGATCTGACACTGACCTGGTGTCTAAATCTTCCAATCATGCAATATTACAAGCAATGTATTTTAAAAAATAACAAAGTTCATCATATATATGCAGTAGGTAATTTGCATTGAAATTAATAATTTGCCATTTAAAATGAAATTTTAAAAAAAATTAGTCAGGGAGGAATAAAGAGGTTGAGATTGGCTTTAGTTTAATGGTTGGGCTGATCTTGAATGTGGGGAGCCCAGATTCATGGTTAACTGAATGGAAAGGGTGGGGTTTTTAATATATCTTGGAGGTGAACATTGAAAGAATAAAGATGCAATAGTTTTAAAGATGCAATTTTTGTGTGTTTTAACAAAGAAAATTGAGATTGGACATGAGAAAAAATACTTCACAAGGAGAGTGGTTAAACACTCAAAGACATTGTACAATCTGCACACTACAGCTTTTCACTGCCTCAAGTCCTGAACAACCTTACTAAGCAGAAGCTTGGACTAGATGACCCTGAGGGTTTCCCCACCAACCTAAACTATTATATGAATCTTGCACTAACATTCAGAGCCCATAACCAGAGTATGGGGAATCCAAATTCAAGTTAATGTTCCTTCCAAGTTAAAGGAGAGATTCCATATCGATGGAATGAAAAGTCCACAATGTGCTTAAAGTCAGTTTCTTCATTTCTCGACCCTACATTAACAAAGTTATTATTAGTTAAATAACTAGAGCAGAAATTTTGTTGGGAACATCTGTTAATTGGGTCATTTCTGCACTTAATTCCTTTTCAGTCAGTTGTTTTCTGCAGATTCCTTCTAGACATACTTCATTTTCTCACACTATCTATCAAATCAGAGCAACTAAGCTGATGCAAGAAATGCCACCCTGAGTCCAACCCCTGTTGGCAACTGATAGCCCCACAGAATTCCTTGGGAGCATCTAGTGGTCCATGTGTACCATAAGAAACAATTATTTCATTCTGTGCAATGTATCTGGCTGTGATTTTCAGGGCAGAATCATGCTGCCCTAAAAATTTTATTTTCTAGCATTGAGATTGCTTTTTGTTAATATGCAGGACTACTCTGTTTCCTTTCACTCTGCAGTAACTGAGTGCAAAGTAGGTAGAGGTGAATGCATCTTTCCACATGGTGTAAAGAGGCAGAATAACTGTCTTTGCCTGGACTCCTGGGTGTCTGGAGCCAGCCCTGCTCTACTCTGGAAGTAAGTCAGTGCCCCACTTCATACACCCCATGATTTGTCAGGTCTCATTAACACAACCACGGGTACACCAAATTCTCTCTCTGTTTCAGAGCCAGAGCTGACTTGCAGCTACCCAGGTCCACTGGTGTGCACAGCACAGCTGTCTGTCTGTCTGTCTGTCTGTCTGTCTGTCTGTCTGTCTGTGAGCAGCCACAGCACCACTGTCCCTCAGCAGAGCAGGTGTGTGGAATTCCAAAGCACAGGCAGGAGTCTGCTCTCCTTAGGTAGGGTGTCCCTCTTCCCAGAGCTGAGAGTAACCAAGAGTTGGTCTTTCCCATAGAACTAAACCATTCATTCCCAGTAGAATCTGCTGGGCACAGTCTGGGGGGTCACAGTGATCAGGCACATCTACCCATGCATGGCATCAGTGCCACCCTTACTCCTACAGGTACTGCTATTATTTGTAGAACTGCACGGATGTGTGAGAAAAGCCAGTCTAGTCCAAAGGTGCAGAAGTAGAAATTCAGATAATTTATTATTCTCCTGTCTTGTCAAACTGCCCCCTCCTCAAGCTGTTGGTGGTACAGTCAGCAGGTGGGGGGAGGAAATAGACTGCCTGCTTTTCCCTAGGTTGATTTATGTCTGTTTACTGTAAACAAGACAGCACATATAATAAATGTGGGCTTTAATTAGACTGTTGTAAAATATGCAATTATAGCTACTAAGATCCCTTTTATGTCTGAACACATAAATGATTTCAGGATTATTGATGAAACTTTGTAATGGAATTAGCTGGTCTCCAAAATCTGTTTATGTGTTTATTTTTTTCACAATCAAGAATGTTTTCAAGTACATTCTATAAAGGTTTTCTTATTACAAAGACCTGGACAATACAGGTGGTGATTTTGTTTCTGTTTTAGGCTTTTAAAAATAATTAGTAATTTCTGAGAAGCAATAAAACCACAAAATTTTCTCTGTCATATGTATGACATAGGCTTTTTTCCCCAATGTGTGATATGGTAGCAATATTGAAATTATAAGAACAATT
Organism: Zosterops lateralis; assembly: GCF_965231275.1. Lineage (NCBI taxonomy): Eukaryota > Metazoa > Chordata > Aves > Passeriformes > Zosteropidae > Zosterops > Zosterops lateralis. The sequence continues at coordinate 39,432,754 of NC_139766.1, forward strand.
TACTCATGCTCCATGCAGCCATGTAGTTGACTTGCTTTTGATAAGCAAAACAAAAATATTTCCTGTGTCTGTGATCTGTTAGCAAACCATGTCTTTGTTGTGTGGTATTCAAATGGCTTTATGTGTCTATTAGTCTTTGAACTCATGTTTCACCTTCAGCTGTTTCTTAGATTTTGTAGCCAAAAGAAATGTTTTGCACATAAGGAAGATGATGAAAAATATTTGCTGTAAGCCAAGAAGAAAATTGACTTGTTCTACATGAAACAACTAGGTAAATGAGCTTTTCCTCTTAACTCTTATTTCTTACCTGTTTTTTGGCTTTTTTTCTTCCCTTCTAAATCATCCTACAAAAGCCAGTGCAGAAAATGAGAGCAGAGTTAAAGATCATGACTGATTTTGTAGATAGGCCTTGTGGATATGAGGAAAGGAATATACTCAGGAAGACTTGTGTCTTTCTCTCCAGCACACAGAGCTCAGGTTTGCTCTGTTTACAGCTGGAACACGGTGCTGTCTCAGAGGCACCGGCCTGTAAAGCCCCCAGAGCTCTGCTCCTGTAGCATCAGGGTTATACCTGAGTGTGGTACTTCATGGATTTGAACATGTCACTTAATCAGAGAGGGCAGTACCAAAACAAACACTGAATTTCCAAGTTGTGTGATCCACGACAAAGCCAGTGTCCCATTTATAGGGAGCCCAGGTTTGTTTCTGTCCCTTATGTGCAGCTGCTCTGAGCTGCAGAAGCATCTGAGGGGGGACTGGTAAATCCTACAACACTCAGGCTGACCTCATGCAACCACCCATGTCTCTGTATCATATTTTTCAATACTTTCATGGGCTCAAGATAACAAATTTGCAGTGAATATGACTAGCTTGGGCCTTCGGGTGTGGCTTAATAAATTCTGCACAATGAAGAAGAGGTTAACATTTTTCTGTATGTGATGTGGCCTGGAACCAGAGTGGTACCTTTGCACTGCACCTGCCCTAAGAAACCAGATGACCTGGACTGGCTCTGCACAGGCTCAGCTCTGAGTCTTCCTATCCAGGGCATGATTAATCCACCTGGATTTGATTATAAATGGTTAATCCCCTTGGATAAACCACAGATGATGTGGACTGAATAAGCCCCTGCTGCATAAAAAATATCATTATTCATTGACTCTAATAGCAGCTCATGTGATCTAAAAATAGAATAGTCTGTTTTGCCAGGAAAATAAACAACTAAAAAAAATAAAGTGGAATTGGGTTTTTATCTCAACCATAGATTACATCTAGATGGATTTTTAAAAGTGGATTTTAAAAGATTAATTTAAAATAATCCCTACAGTTTGATGGGATTTAAAATTGTATTAATTTATTTCAAAAATATATTTGAAGTCCTTTTAAAAAGTAATTTTCTTTCTTTTTATGTTGCATAAAATTTACCTTCCAATTTATGTCATACAGCTGGCCAAATGTTAGTTGATAGTTGTTTAATTTTCATATCAGTTATTATTGATTCATAATGCTGTGCCATTAACTTCATTCCTATATCTAAACATACATAAATTATGAGAAAAACCTGAAAATATCAGATTTTGACCTGACCCTTAGTGTTTTCTGTCTGATGGAATTAGAAACCCTCTAAATGCTGCTTTTATATCACTTTTTACACAGACAGAACCCAACAAGAAATACTTTAAAATAGGTAAAACACTGGGGAAAAACACATTTGTATTGTTTTAGTATTTCGTTTGTTACTCAAGGAAAGGTAGTGAAAATGTTTTTATGGTGTTATTTGATGATTACCTTCTTTGTGCGGTTAGAAATGTTCATAAAACACATTTAAAAGATTGTGGAAGTTGGAATAAAATGTAGGAAAGAATGTGCTGTGGGTCCTCTAAAGCCAGATTTCTTGATGTATTTCTTCCAAATGTGTTAAATGAGTGTTCCTTGCACTCATGAATGTATTCTTTCTGATTCCTACTAGGACTACAAATTTCATTTTTTCCCTCTGATTTCATAATGAAATGAGAGCTATGGATCATGGAATAGACCTAAAGCATGTAAGTAGGTGGAATTTAGGTCTGGGACAGCTGACAGTGTGGGGAGAGGTGACTGATGTGTGTATGGCACAAAGGTATTTACATTACAGTAATTCTGTGTTCCCTGTATGATAGAGAGGTCACCTCAGTTCCAAAACATTTTCCTTCTGTCCTTCCTTCCATGCTTCCTTCTAGCTTCTTTTTCTTTCTGGAAAAATGAAACTTCTTTTCTCTGAAGGATCAGAAATATAATTGGGAAGCAAGCCATTAGACAGGAAATTACATCTAATTTTTTTCTGGATGAACCCATCCATGGTGAGAAGAATAAGAAAACAACCCTTTGTACAGATTTTTGTTCAGAAAATAAAGAAGCATGTGAATAATTATTTATGAAAACATGCTTGGATGATCCAGAGTATCAAACTTGGCAGAATAATGAGACATCATGTTTTATTCCCTTTACATTTTTCCCTGCTGAGAAGAGTAACAATACCATTCAGAGGTAAGTTCTTAATCAGTGCAGGAAAGGTGATGAAGTCCTAGACTGCCAGGCTATTATTTTTTTACTGAAGAGCAGGAGAATTGCTCTGTCTTGATGTTTACAATAACTTAAAGGCCATCTAGATTGTTCAGTAATTTAGATTCCACTCACATAGGCAGAAAACAGTCTATCTAATCTGAAGGTTTTTCAACTATGCTCTCTAATCTCATGTATTGTTTTAGGAATATATAATATCCTAATGTCACCTCTATAAGCAGATGCCTCCATGCTATTAATATGGTTTCCTGCTCACAGCAGTTATAATCCTTGTTTTTAGTGAGATATTTCAATATTTATGTAAACACCCTAATAAAATGGGAATAGTTCCTAAAGGTCTTTCCCTGTTACAAATTTACACCAGAAACACAACAAAACCCCCAAAATTATTTACCACAGAGCAACCCCTAGTTCCCTATCCATCATACCACCTCTTCCTTAGTTTCCAGTCATGGAAAGAGGGTCATGGAGGGAGAAAACTACACCCAGCTATGCTCACAGCCTATGCATGCCCTATGGATTCTGTGTGATGGGAGGAGCTCTGCCTGGGCACTGGTTTGCACCTCCTGTACTGCAGGGAGGAGTGAGGAGGTGCACCACTCCCAGCTCGGGGATATCCTTGAGTATTTTGCTGTACAAGACTTGCGTGATTGACAAATTTAATATGGTTTTTCAGCTATCATACTTGAACTTTAAACACTTGGTACTATTCATCATGAACTGTCATTATTAACATCTTGCTGCCACCTGCTAAAGATCCTAACTCACTGCCAATATTTCTTTGGTTCTCTGTGCTTTTATAAGGTTTCCTTTCATTTTTTTCCACCCTTCTCAATTTGCTTTAGAATATTTAATTGCTCTTAATTTTAATATTTTTCTTCTTTTCAATTAATGATGAATGCTTATTTCATTTCTAACAGCTGTTCACTACATTTTACTGAACCAGAGGAGCTTAGGCTACACTTAATCCCTTTGTGGTGGGGGAACTGTGATTGATTAGATCAGGCCTCCAAATATCCAAAAGCAAGTAACTTGTATTGAGATCCACATATATTTTTTTCTATTTACATTTTCCCATTCATGTTGCTTCCAATCTTTCCTAGCCTTGAGGAAGAAAATGTTTTTATAAAACTATATGAAAGTGTTGATTTTCTCTGGATTACAATTAATTCCAGATTGCTGGTATCCTGACAAACATTTACTCTCGAATTAGAAGGGGAGTGGTATAGAAATATCCCATGCTGTTGGACATTATATCTCATAGGAACTCTAACAGTGTTTTACTTTGGCTTCTGTGAGATGCCTACTAAAGTCTTATAAGTCTCCCCACATTTGAAACTTTTCCCAGGTTTTGTGTGCCTTTGAGTTAAGTGTTTCTCTCTAGTGTGAATCTGTTAATTCAAAGAGACCCGGCCATGCCAGTTTTCCTCCTGCTGATCACTCTGGTCAGGTATGTTAAGAGATTGCAATTAAGCAATTTTGATTTCTTAGAACCTGCAGACAACTGATGTCCTTCTCTCTCTTCCCTTTTCCCTGAAGCACAGAGGTGTCCACCCCTTTTTCCCACTCTCCATCCAGTGATTTTAGCCACCATAATGACTTTAGCTAGGCCTATGGACTTCATGGGGCATCATTGTACCAAGGGGAATTTTTAGTACTGCTCAAGGTAGTGACTCATTACAAAGTCATATAACCAGTTTGTTTTCTGAAATTACTTCATTCTTTGGAAGGGGTTGAGTTAATGCTTCAGTGTTGTGCTAGACTACAGGGCACACTTCTATGCTCTGTGTACAACAAATCTCTGCTTATGATCTTACTCAGTTAACCTAATTGCACTTACAGACTAAATCTTGTGTTTGTCACCCCCATTTATTCAGAGGAGAGCTCATCAGAGTGGGGAGAATTGTTTAGTAGGTAAGTACACTTTGGATTTACACCCTCCCTTAAGAAATAACATTTTACTCAGGTACTTGCATTGTATAATGTAATGTAGTCTTTGTGTAAAAAGCTCTGTGTCAGACCTTGCAGCCTCTGGTGCACCATATTTAGAGATTTTCAGAACAAGTGCCCGTATTTGAACTTTAGAAGTCCTATGGGAACAGGTAATTTGAAGCCCAGAACTAGTAGTTTATTAGCAACGTTATTTTCATTTCAATTAAAACAATTAGAGCAAAACAAAATTGAAGTAACTAAAAAAAGAAGTAGCTACCCAAAGGACATGAATGCAGTGAAAAATTGATTGCTTGTAAGAGATTGAATCTTTTCTGTCTAATCCTCCTAAAACTTTGGGTGATTTGGCACAGTTTTTCTGAAAGATTAGTATTTTTTACGGGTGCTCCTGAAGCCTCATTACTGTAAGTTTCAGTGTGGGTCAGCAGAGATTATAGGGATACCCATAGTAAAAAATGCTTGTACGATATATTCCAAACCAACAAATAAGAATGTTTTTTCCATTTGTTTTGTGGTTTTAGGAGATTTTTTACAACCTATTCTAAACTTTCTCTCAACTCCTGTATTATAAGCAATTTAGTTATCTATTTTCTTATGCAAATGCTAACTGAAATTTCAGACCTTTTTATTTGAATTTAAATATTTATTTAAATATTACTATAAGTATTTAAATAATAAATAAATATTTATTTAAATATTACTATGAGTGTTTAATGACAAAGGAGTTTCATTAATCAGTATTAAAAATTTATGACACTGTACACTGAATTTCTTGTGTCTTTAGTTTCAGATTAAATCAAATCTTTACACAAGAAAGCTATTTCACAAGAAAACTAAATGTCCTTACAGCAGTGTTTAATTCTTTCCTGACATATGAAATGAGGAATGATAAGTATGATAGATATATTATATCATAATGAGGGTAGTTTCTTGAGAAATTTTGCACAAGCAGTTACTTTTATGTTTAGTTGATGGATGTATATACAAATCATATTGCATTATGAGTAAGAGTTAATGTCAAAACAATTTACCTTGAAACTGCTTTTCACTTACAGACTGCAATTCTGAATGCATAGAAATGATGAGAAATAATACAAAAAAGGTCTGTTCATAGAGGGGTAAGTGTTTGATACACACCATTTAGTGAGGAGACATTCATTATCATCAGTAATTAAAGAATTTCTTTCATTAATGGGTGTATATATATACAATGGTGTTGTATGAATCACATCAAAGAGCAATTCTTCCCTAACACAAAAAATCAAAGGTCCAGAGCCCTCTATACAGTCACTTTTAATAATGTCCTGATTGCAAAACAGACAATTGAAGTCAGTAACTCTCTATTAAACTTTGAGAGTTTCAAACTGCAGCAAATCATAAAGCAATCTTCATTTGGTTTGAATTATTCAAAAGGAAATGAGACCTAGTAGAGTGCTTCTGTCTTCTGAATCTGGCGTGGAGGCAATGAAAAAGCACTGTTTAGTTCAAACTGGTATTGAAACTGATTTACACTATCAAATGAAGTGTGCTTCACATTTCTTGTTGCATAGATATTAATGCATATCATGAATTCAGCTCAGTTTATATCTGCATGGATTAAGTCCAACAAAAGAGGCATTTCTATAAAGCTGTCAGGAAAACAAACCTGTTACCACATAAAAATACATGCAGTACTCTGAACACTTTAGTTTAATGAATTTATTTTGCTGTGCTTATCCCAGGCTGTGAGGCAGAGGACAGTGATTTATAACTTGCAGAGCCATAGGCCTGATAGGATGATGAAGGACCATTTCTTCTCATTATGCCAGAAGAGCTTCTTTTCATCTCTTCTCTTATTCTCTGTTCATTGTTTGCCCTCGGCATCATCAGTCACCAGGCAGTGCAGTTTACAAACATTGTTTTGGCTGGCAGAAAATAAATTGGTCAGCCAATGATGTGAAATCTATCAAATTCCTACAAAGCTGCATCTTGAAACCCCTATTCGAGCTGATCCATAGTTTAGGTAACATTTTACTTTTAAGAAATAGATTCTTTCCTCCTCACTCATTGCTCAGAGCAAGATGCTTTTCCTTTAATCTTGCAGCACTCAAAGGCTAACCAACTTCCAAGAGCTGTAGACACTAAAGCATTTATCTCTGAACCTTTTTTGCTTTTGTTACAAAACCCATATGGAGAACTTTATGGAGCCACAGTTGAGGAGTATTTGTAATTGTGGGTAACCAGATATAAATAACAGCCAACATGGTGAAAGTAGCTGAACTTCATTGTTGAAAGGAAAACATATAACTAGAAAAACAACAGGAACAGGTCTAAAACCAGAAACAAACAATGTGTCGTATTTATCCACTTGGCAATAGCCACATGAAGTCATTTAAACTATAAAGTCCTGTTTGTTTGAGTGGTTTGGTATAATCCACAAGTAAATCAGTTTTCTGCAAATGTGTGAAGCTGCTGAATGGGAAATTAGGTGCTTGTATATTTTATCTAAAAAAATAAGTAAATCTGGATTACAAATCTGAACAAAAGTAGACACACTGGCATGGCTTTCCTTAAACTAATTGAGCTATCTGGCAGAGGTGTTTTGACCATAATGTGACTAGATTGGAGACATGAAGATTTGCAGAATATGAAGGCTGAAAGGGACATGGTGTTTTTAGTGCCATACATATATGAATTTTAGACGTTTGGGACAAAGTCTAGAAAAACATCCTGTAACTATCATTATTGACAACTAGGGGATCACAGACTGAGAATAACAAAAAAGTAATTTGCTCTGCTAGTCCACTACATCTGTATTTTGATGTGTGGTTGAATGATTTGAAGTATGATGGGTCTTTTTTTTATGATAGCCATTGCAAGTTGATGAACCAGAAGTTACTGCTTGGTCCGAGTTTGAAGGTAAGTACGAAAGGAAAACATTTTTTCAATGTTCTGACCTTTTCTATGATACTGTTAACTGGATTTACTGTTTATAGCCCACACAGTGGTGATAGCAATGATTAAAGTCTTCCACAATGAACCAAAGGACCTGAATGAGTCTTTTTCAAGAGCTTTGCTCTGCACAAATTTCTCATAAGTGTCAGTAATTATTTGCCATCAATAACTGGAAATTGAAATGTGCATAAAAGAGCCAGAAGTAATAATGGAAATGCTCTGAGTAATGTTTCTTAAGTTTGTAGTAGTTTATATGTGTGTCCCATGCTCCTTTTCCTCACCAGCCGACCCTGGCAATTCCAGGTACCCCAAAGACCTGGGCTGGGGCATCCCAGGCTGTGTTCATATGGATCACTCTGTTCAGTCTCCACCTGTGGGATATGCCTTGTGCTGCTCTACAGAACTGAAGGTTTTAAGCTGATGTAAACCATTTCAGTCTGCAGAAGGCTGAGCTGTGCAGTGCTGCAGGCTCAGCACAGAAGACTGCACTGCTGTCAGTGCCAGATCCCTGGAAAGACAGGTCAAGAGGGAGATCTCTTTCATCCTTATGTGAGTTTCATGGTGTCTACCTGTCTGAAGTGGGTCAAAACCATAATAAACTCCCTGATCCCAAATCTGTCATTTATTTTCATCCTCAATATTGTGATCAAGTCACAGTAGCCAAGTGTCTAAGAACATGCAAGTCTCTCAATGACTAGTAAAGAGTTTATCTGTCCCACCAGTCTGGGCTTTTGAGAATTTTCAGACCTGCTGTTATTGATTCAGAAGGGATGGGATACAGCCACCCCCACCCCAAATGCATCAGTTTATTTGATATTCTGAAATGCATCAGCAATCAATAATTTTAGTTTGATCTTTCTGGTGCAATAATTATTTGTAGAAGGAAAGACTAGACTGAAAATCTGTCCCTCAGAATGACAAAATTCAGGATGAAAAATACATTTGCTTTAAAAACTAAGGGGGGCTCTTTAGGCCTTTTAAAGTAGCATAGTTGGGGAAGTGTGTTTTACTCTTGATAAGTTTGATTAGGTGCCATATCTCTCTTGTTCCTTTTTTTAAAGCCATCGGACTGTCACAGCTGTCACAGATCTGGCTATCCAACTGTCTAAAGTATTTGTTTTAACAAATGACTTTGTGCTTTGGCAGCCTCCTCAGGCAGTGAAGTTGTTAGATTTTTAAATTACTGTTTGGATACTTACAAGATTGGCTGCTGATGTCCATTCAATTTGCTTTTCATCTTTCTGTGAGCACAGTAATTTTTACTGGGTTGTTTTCATATTTTTTTTGAGGAATTTAGACAGTTACTTTTCTGGTCCTCTCCAAGATCAGCAACTCTGCAGATGACTTTCTGGAAATGTTTGAAATCAGTGAATAATTATTAAAACTTCCAAAGTGTTTAAAATAATTCCATGTACAATTAAATTTGTATGATTCCTTCTTTATTTTAAAAATGTGTATTCCTTTTAAAACAACATTTTAAAAGGTTGCTTTTTCCCCTTGAGTAGACATCTCTCTTAACTTGTCATTTTTAACTTATAGGTTTGCAAATGATACAGGCAATTACTTCTATGAACTTCTAATATGTATAGGAGAGAGCACAGATGTTGCTGTTGAAATGGTGGAGAATTTACTTTATTTTTTCTTAGATTAAGAAGCAGTATTTTAACAAACAGCTCTGAGTCTAAGGGAATAACTGATTGTTACAGGGCTTCACTTGTTTCCTTTTTTGACAGTAGGCAGAGGTAGCCCTGCAGAAGACAACAGATGAGTTCAGCCATCAGATAGATATTCCTGAACAGTTTTTTGACTTTTTCTCAGGAAATCTTGCTCTGGTCAGCATTCATTGACTCTTGGTGCAGCAGCTGTGTGTTGATGGATTTAATTTTAATTGAAGGTAGAGTCAGAGCCAGCATCTTCCTTCCTTATGAAGGAGGATTTTTTTGTAGGATTTCTTATCAAATTGAGGCGCTTCTGTGCTAAGCGACCTCTTAAAAATAATTCATCTTTCATTGGTACACATATTGAAGTCTTAACACAGCTATGACTTCATCCATATTTAGTTCTTGTAGAGCAATGAAGAAAGACCATTTTTCTCTCTATGTGAGTAAAGATTGGGTGGGGGAAGAATAATTAGCTTCAGGATCTGATTTACTAGATGCTAATTCTCAGAAGCATAGTAAGTCTGTTACAAATAAATAGCTGGAGGCCCTCTTCTCCAAGGGTTTTATTCTGCTTAATATATGAGAGATATTTAAATCTAAAGAGATTGTAGCTTCCATGATGTTGAATTGCCACATTTCAGTCATATCCTTCCCAATGAATATAAAATGCCACCCCTCATTTAAACATGGAAGTTTAATTTGGCAGCAGTGTACACACTGCCAAATTGGTTGTAGAGGTTGCAAAGACATGGAGTATTCATATCTGTAATTTTTCAGAGGACCCCTCTTTAGTCTCCTATGGGCATTGAAACACTTGAAACTTCTTTGGATTCTCTATATGACAGTATTTATCGCCTTACTGTTCAGCATCTGTTTTTCATGCAACATATCCCTGTGTCTGCAGGGAAAAAATCTCTATTAAAACTTCAGATATAACTTTCTGTCTAAAGTTACATAAAGTCTTGGATTTAGAATTTCCTGAGTACATCTATATATAAACAGCATCAGCCCATGAAATCTTTTATGTCTATTATATATTTTTATTTTACTAATCAGGATTAATATTAACATGATTAAAATCTTTAATCAATTTCTGAACACCACTAGAATCGCTGTTAGAATTAAGGACTCTTTGCATGTGTTGAACCTTTCAACATGACACTAGAAATGGTAGTTTCAAATCCTTACAGGCTTTTAAAATTTTCTCCCTTTTTCATTCCTGTCTCATATAAAGAGATACCTTTTGAAGATTCATGCTCTCCAGGAAATTAGTATTCTTCACATCTTCCTATCACTGTCTAAAAACCATGCAGCTCTTCCTTTTAGAAAGCCACTGTAGACTATATTTTCATTTAGCTGATTATTAAAAATCACAACATGGAGGAACCATCATTGTGCTTTTACAATGATAACTTCTCCTTATGCCCTGGTATATTTCTGCCTATTTTAAGTTGTGCTGAAATGCCTTCTGTATTTTTCATTTGCCCACTTTCACCTGTGTTCCTTTATTCTACTTCCAGTCTTCTATCACCAGTCTGGTCCCATGCCATGTTCATAGGTCATGATATGAAGGGCAGCAATATATCTGAGTTCTTAATCATAATAAGTTTATCAAGTAACAGGTTAAAAAAAAAATAAATTGAAAAGCATCTTGTGAAGAGGTGAAAGCTCTTTAGTGTTAGCCTGGCCTGCCCATCAGCAAACACTTGATCTGCTCTTGCATCACTTGTCCCTATCCTGTTTGAGAGATAGAATTGTAAAACTAGTTGAGTTTCAATTTTTTAAACCAACATAGATCAAAAAAATGGGAGACTGCAAATGAAAACCACCTGTAAGGTTCCTTCACAAAAAACATAGTCCTTCAGAATATATTAAAAAAAAAAAGAAAAAGTGTTTTATCCATTTCTCATAATAAGCTCTTCTATTTGCATTTCAGTCATTTTGTCTTATTGTGCTTTTTTGAAAAGCTGTATTTTTATGGGCCTATGTATTTGTATGTGAGAAGATATATATTTCAATATAAAAAGTATCAATGTAGTCTTCTTTGCATCTGCTTTGATCTCTTTCCTTAAAAGTTTGAACATTCAGCAAGGATTTTTTTGTTTTGTTCTACTTTGTTTCCAAAGTCAATAGGAGACATCTCATAAAAATGCATTTTATTTTGTAAGTTTAATGCTAGATGTTATTATATACATGCTGTATTATGCTGGGAAAAGAGATCACTTAAATTAATGACATTAATAATTCCTTTCATAAATCATATTGTAAAGGAAGTAAAATAAAAAATGGCAATAAAATCAGTTTTAAATATAACTGATACACCTCAGGGTGTATCTTCTAATTATCTTCCATAAGCAAAGTATTGAATATGGTAATGTCATAATTCCAGTAATATTTGCTAAAGAAATTGTTGTATCCCTGTGGCAGCCAGGGTCATGCAGATGGAGAACATCCATAGACCTGCACAGACTGTTAATACAAAGTAGACTTTTCCTGTGGAAACACTGACAATTGCTCTGGAGTGAATTTTCTATACCCTTCACTTTTAAATTGAGCTGTCAGCAGGCACTATACTTAACAAGCCTACTTTATATGCTATTCATTAGATGTCTGCTAATAAATGACTGACAAGGCAAATCTGAAAGATTTCATCAGTGATCTGTCAAAATGCAGCATGATTAACTCTCAAAACTTAGAAGTTACTGTCATGAGGGACTGTCAGTTTGAGTTCATTTGTTTGCTTCACTTGGTTTGGCTGGCAAAACCTATCTTTGTTTAAAATCATGCCTCTGGGACTATCTGCCTGGTTCATTTTGTCTTCAGAATGGCTTTCTACCCAGTGCTGGAATCATGTACTTCTCACTGAAATGGTACTGGAGCAGATAGACAGGACTGCTGGGAAAGCCACAAGTTTCCCACTTTATTATGGTACCCTCCCCTAGTCTGCACTAGTGTATGATTTATCCTTTAGTGTGTACTACTCACACAGGTCCATTTCAGAAGCCAGAGAAGATTTAGGTATGACACCAGATTGGCTTCTGTTTTCCAAGCTTATTAGAATCTTAAAATTTTACACTGATTTGAGTGACTTTGAATCACACCTTTGCCCATGTTGTTTTTTGAAGGTGGTTTTTAGACTCCAAGGTGTTCTGCTATATGAGGTAGAACTGTGATAATTGTTGTGCACTATAGAGGGATCTAAAACTCGTGCTCTGACATTCCTATAACCTTTTGCAGCGTGTCTTTAAATGAACTGCTCTGGAGAGAGCCAGGTGCAGAGTCCAAGCAGAAGCCAGAGAGCAAACCAACAATAGGGTAGATTTTGGTTCTTGCAGGCAGGATCATTCCCTGATCTTCCTTTGCTCTGGATGTATCTCTCAGGGACACATATAGCCATATCCACTATAGCATCAGTGTATTAATACACTGTATCACCAAAGTATCTGGTACAAGAAATGCTGCACTTAACCCACTCAGAGATGGAACAAAGAGGCCAAAATAGAATTAAACATTGATGCATTTCCCATTCTATCTTTGGCTGACAAAAATACCTCAGTAGGAGACTAAGTCCAAAGTATTAAGTGCTCAGCAAGAGCCCTTAAAATCCCTTTAAACCAGTTAAGACATAATAATCTTGTTTCTTTGTTGGACTTAATAGATTCTGTTCCATAGTGTGTACTGATTCTTCTAGTAGAGATTCTGCATGGGGAACAAAAAAGAGAAGGTCCTATGTTAATTGTAGAAAGGATGTGTTTCAATTTCATTTAATCCAGAAATTATTTGGTTTAGGTGAAGGTTATTTTAGACAAATTGTTCACATGGAAACTTATTAAGAAATTCAAAAGTATTGCTTCTTTTTCTAGACATAGCTGTAGCATTAGGAAATAGGCAACTTACAAGTCAAAAAATACAGCCTTGTCTTTCTCAGCATTTTGTGTAAGTCAGGTACCATATTTAATAAGTTAAATTGTTGTGTTATGCCAAAAATATGCAAAAGTTTAATTTTTATTTTCAAGTAATATAGACTGATATTTGCTTTTTATTTTTAGTTTTCCAAGTCACATAGTTAGAAACAGACATTTTCAGTTTTTGCAACTTCCCCCAAATGTTCTGGCCTGCCTTTTCATCTGTGTTTTTTAATTTATAATTCAGTATTCAGACTTGAAATAAGATACTGCTACAATCTTGTAAATAGGGGATAAAGTACTAAATTTTTGAGTGGTTCATCATCCAGCCTTCAACCTTCTAAGATGTTAAAATGTTTCATCATCTTTTCAAACACCCAATTATTCCGCAGGATTACTTGTGCTGAAATTAAGTATGCACGTATCTCTTTTCAGGGGTTAGATTGACAACTCACACCTTTAAAATCCAAGCCTTTTTAAAGATGGGTACAATGTTTCCCTTTTTTCAGTTGCTTGGGACTTCACCTGACTGTCATGACTTTTTGAATATCACGAAGAGTGGCTTGGCAACATGGACCATTTTCCTCAGGATTCTGGATTGGATCTCATAGCTCTGTGTACACAGATTTATGTGCATTCAGGTTCCTCAGGTTGCCATGAACCTGATCTTCACTTACAGTGAGAAGCACTTTGCTCTCCCAGTCTCCATCCTGCTGTTCATCTCCTCAAGGGATGTGGGAAGAGAGGTTGCCATTGAAGACTGAGGCAAAAAAGTTGTTGATTACCTCAGCCTTCTCCTAATCCACTGTTCCCAGTTTGTTACTATTGTTTTTCAGGCGGTTGCACCTTCTTTCACCTTTCTTTCATGGTTAACACAGCTATAGAGGCCCTTCTTGTTATTCTTTGAATCCCTTGCCAAGTTCAGTTCCAGCTTCTCCTTGGTCTTCCTCACCCCTATACAACCAAACTTCTCTATATTCTTCCAGGGTACCTTTCCTCGCATCCACTGCCTGTGCATTTGCTTCTTTCCTTTTACTTTGACCAGAAGTTCCCTATTCAGCCATGCTGGTCTCTCACTCGATGTTTTTGCTAGTGGGAATTGCCAGTTTGTACACTCTGTGGAAGGCTTCCTCAAAAATCTGCTGTTTCCACTCCCTTGCCCCTGAGGGAAGCCTCCCAGTGGATCCTATTGACTATACCCTTAAAAAGCTGGAAGTTTGCTTCCCAAAAGTACAGAGGTCTAACTTCACACCTTTCTGAGCCATATCCCTCAGGACTGCAAACTCCACCATCGTCACAGCCCAGGCTGCCTTCTGGTCTTGATGTCCCCATTTACCTGCTTTATGTTGGTCAGATCCAGTACTGAATTCCCTCTGGCAGAGCTCTCTGTTGGCTGGCTCAAGGAGTTATCCTCCATGCATTCCAGGAGAGTCCTGAATTGCCTACTGTTCACTCTGCTTCTTTTCCAGCAGATTTTGGGGTGGTTTGTTGGGAAAGATGGGACAGGAAGGACTTATGAATATGACTGCATGGTAAGAAATACTGTAGGTGTAAAACCTGAGCGAAATAGGAATGAAAGCCAGTTTCGAGATGTAAGCCTGGCAGGCAGGAAGACAGTGATGAGCTGAAGACAGGAAAACAAAAGACAAGAATGTTGCCTTTCCACCTTGGCAAAGACATCCGGGAACAAGGGCATAAGAAAGAAATCTATAGAGTTTAGAATATAAAATGACATGGTAATGTAGTAGTTCTCATAGGCTGCATGCAAAGTTTGTAGGTTTTGTATCTCACACCGCTTGGTCACTGTAAATTAGAATATTCAACACAAAAAGAGATAGAATGGATTGGAACAAGAGGATCACTCTCTGCTCTTCTCTGCTTTTCTCCTCTCTTCTCCTCTCTTGTCCTGGCTCTCCTCCCTTTTGCCCTCACCTCTCTCCTCTGGCCCTCTCACCCTTCTTCCCTTACCTCTCTTGGCCCATCCCCTCTCCTCTCTCTCACCTCACTTGCTCCTGTTTTCTCCCCACGTTTTTCCCTGCTCCTGCCCCGTTTTTACCCCTCAGCTCTCTTCTATCTCTCTCTCCCCATTCTCTCTTTAGGGCTTTGCCCCAGTCCAGGCTGGTGGCTGGAAGCAGGGCCTCTTTACCTACGACCCTTGTAATAATAAAGCCACGTGTTTCTAGAGCATCTCAGGTCTGCAAAGTTCCTTGTCCCTGCCATCCACAGAAAAATTTCTGCAGTGGCTGAAGTTCCCCAGCAGGACATGAGTAACTTTGATTACCTTGGCCTCAGTTTGTGTTTCTCTTCTCAGCAATGCTGCCTGATAAGTCTTTCTAAATATAGTCGAAGAAGCTAAAAGACCACATATCATCAGTGAACAGAGAAACATAAAATCATCTTTGCTTCCTCTAAGCAAATCTGGACGTTAAATCAGGCAGACCCCCAGCTGCTTTACATTTCTATCTTAAGAAATAGAACTGTGATACATGCTGAGAAACTCTGACTGCAGGAAGCTGTTAAAATAATGAGTAATTTATTTGAAGGGATAATAAGGGTTTAGATCTGACTGTCTGCAATAAGGAAAAATAAAAATAATACAATTAAAGTATATGAAATCACGTTTGTGTGAAATCAGTGTGGATAAGGTCAGAAATAGAGGGTTCTAAATATATTTCCTGGTTCAACTGTATTGATTAAATCAAAATTTTCAGGTAATATAAAAATGTTTTATATTGGGAAAACAAAATTATTCTAGAGTATTTGTTCTGTTTGTGTCCACTTTATTGCATGTATCTGAAACATGTTCCTTTCACCCCTGTTCACCTTGAAATAATCATTATATTCAAATAATCCCATTAAAGCCTGTGAGTTTTACTGAAGTGGATAATGTCTGAAGGGCTCAACCTTCAACTAATATGAGTTGGTTTTGAAAAAGGACCACATTAGATTGAAATACTGCTTTTTTTTATTTAAAACAAAGTTGCTTTTCTTCCTACGTAATATCAGTTTATGCAAAACTTGAAATATAAATGCTTCTATTTTACAATGCATTTGAATCCTTTTATAGATTTCTTGTATATCAAAATCCCCACAGAGTATATTTTTATCCCTTTGTCTATTGGGCTTATGCAAAAATTCTAGGGAGTAATTTTGTCATCCTATCATTCTCTGTATAACAGCAAATTAAAATGCTGGATCAAAGTATTCTACTTTTATCTAGCTAAAAGTCAGAATCATCTATAATATAAAAACTAAAGCATTCTTTTTAGGTTTCATCAGGTCACAATGGTGGTAACTTCTACTTCATGTGTAATGTACTGTCATGTCACCTCAGATACTTTGGGAAAGGATTTGGCATGGTGTCACCTGAGATCATTATGGTCAGGACTTACTCTCTCTAGCTTAGGGGAGAAAAAAAAAAAAAAACACAGTCCTAGGAAGGCACTGGGGAGAAAAACCTCAGGTTTTGGTATTTCTCATTTTGGAAACACAAGGGCATTTCAAATCATGTTATGGTTAAATTAAGCCAGTATGTACCACAGTGGTGTAAGGTCCACCCTGCATTAAGAACCATTACACATTTTAGAGAAAAGATCTTTATTAAACCAGAAAAGATTTTGTTCTAGTCACTAGAATATGTTGCCCAGAGGGAAGACACTAGTGTCTCTTTCTCAACATTCTTGTAAGGAATTAAAATTGGGATTTTATTCTTGTATCTCATGAGATATTATTTCTTCTTTCAGATAGTTCTAAATTGAATATTACAGTATAAGAATGTTATGACAGTTTTGTTCTCATTTTCCCACCCTTCCCAAATCATCTTTAACCTCACAACTTCTGGATGGGATTGGTGTTAAAATTACTTTTAAAAAGTCCCCATTAGATAATTCTGCCTGTATTCTAGCCTGACAGAAAGCAACAAAAATCTCACAAATCTGCATTTACACAATTGTCATGCATATTTTATATAATAATTTTACTTGAATACTTTTGAACATGTCTTGTTAAGAACAGTTAGATGCATGGAATTAATCTTGTAAGTTAACATAATTAATGTAATGTAAAGTGTAAATATAGTATAAAGTTATTGTAATTCTCAATATGCACAGAATGACAAAATCCAGCCCCAAATCTCCAGTTTGAAAAGGCCTTTATGTTCTTTCCTTACAAAGAACCCTTTATTTTGTATAGTCATCATGAAGATATCTTGCTCCTCACTCCTCTGTGTTATGCTGCTGGTGTAAACAATACTAAAATTCACATATGACCCATATTCCTGAAGCTATTGTGTTCTGTATATATCTCAGTTAAATTTATATACCTCAGTGATAATTAAAATTTTGGCCTTTGTTGTAAGTCATAAAAATCTGCACCTTCTTTATTCCCCATGGTACTCTGTGCAAGTCACCCTAAGTAAAGTCCTACATATCGAGTAATACAAAATCAAAAACAAAGCCTGGTTTTGTCTAGGCAGCTCATTTCAAGCTAATTGTAAATTACATAACTTGGCACAAGCAACCCTTTCTGTTGTTGTGGACCGTTCTTACCAATTCAAACTAAACTTGAAAATCATCCATTTACAGGATGACAAAGAGCTGGAGGTTTCTCAGGTTAGTTTGATGTTGTTCTGGCTTCTGTTCAGCCTTCTGGTTTCTGGTAGAAAAAGGTAAGGGCCCGTTGGGAGAAGAAACGAGGTTAGGGGTTTTTTTGATTTGTTTGTTTTTTCTTTTTTAAACTTACCTATTTATGCAACTACCAAAGAAATAACTTTTAGAATACCAGCTAATCCCAAAGTCTTGAGGATAAAGTGACAAAAAGTAATTTTGTTGCTGCACAGGTGGTTTGTGGCAAACACAGCAGGAAAAAGAGCAAAGTAGTAATTTGTTCGGTTCAAGAGATCCGCTGGTCTGCTGACAGTGTCACCAGAAATATTTACAGCTGAACAGGTAGAAGCAGAGATCTTCACATTCATTTTTTCCAACTTAGCAAAACTTATTCTCTAAGATCTGTATCACTGCAGCTCTAATTCATAAATATGTTTAATTTTTAAACATGCTTCTAAATTAATTTTTAATAAGATTGTACTACTTCATGAATGAAAAATGTTCTGTGCAGCAAAATCAAAGGCAGTCTGAGTGCCACACAGATCCATGGACAGACTAATAGATGAATGCAAGATGATTATTGTGCATAGATTTGTTTTCAACATTACTCAGTTATCAATAGAGTTTAAATTACATAGATTTTTTTATATCACCTAATATTTGACATTCATTCACCTATATGCAATGCTGTGTAGCAAAACCATTTCCAAAATATAAATTTATTAAAAAAAATTAATGAAATGTGCATTTTTAATCTTCAGAATTCAGGGACTGCATTTAATCATTACTGAGTCATGAAATACATTGATCCTTGGTGTGGCAATTATTTGTGTGGAATAAATAACGTGGACCCAATCCATGTTCCACAAAGGAGTGATTGAGATCTGTGGTAACAAAAAAGTGCACTGTTAATGGCTTCTGTATGTGTCTCTGGGATTCCACACTGTTAAAAGCCTGATTTTTCCAGATTATATTTTCAGAGACATTAAAAAAAACCCAAGATAAACAGAATTATTAGAATCCTTCAGCATATAATCTGAAGGAAAGACATGCTTGAAAGTCCAATCGTTGCCAAGGCTAGTATTGTGGTGCACTGTTCTAATTATTTTATTTTCCAGGAGACATCAGCTCTATTTAGAACCTGTATTTAACATATAGCTGTGGTTTTGTATTTATGTTTTGATATATGTGCAATTTGAGTATATGTACAGGGCATAAGATTCATCTAATCAAACGAGATATGTAAAACTGTTTTTCCCTTTGGACACTTGAAAAACTGCTTTTAGACAGAGTTAATGGATCCTTAGCCATGTAGCTACAGAAAAAAAAAAAAAAAAAAAAGGCAGGAGTTTTTATGTGGCCTCCCCTACCCTCAGAATTTGCTACTAGCCAGCTCCAGATCATTGCTCTTAATCCACTCTCTGAATCTGGATCTCTCAGACACCTCTATGGGTTCTGTGAAGGCAAAGGAAAATGAAATTTATCACATAAACCATTATAACATTTTTAAAACTCTGATTTCATTACTGAATTTGTTCTTGAACCATTTCTGGACAGAGAGATGCAAATTGAAACTGGGGAGAATTTAATGGTTTGCCTTTTTTTTTGTTTTTATTTATTTATTTTATTAATTACTGAAACAGTACTTGTCCAAAATATAAATTTAACATTCTTCTGTTAAAAGGAGACAGCAAGCTGTCTTTTGCCAGTAATTACTGACAGCATTATTACTGCCCAGAGTTGCTGTCCTTTAATCTATAGAATGGTGGGAAATCCTGTCTTCCTGGAAAGTTTTTCCTACCACAGAGAAGACTTTCCTTACTACCCCTTAACCTTCACGATGTACCTGGAAACAGCCTGTCAACAGAACAAGTGTAAAGGCTGCTAATGTCTTACCTACCCAATCATCCTGTAAGTCAACTGTTTGATTGATGAGTGCAGTTTATCTTTGACCAGAGGAGGATCAAGGCATAGATCTGTGCTGGTTTTGCTGCTCTCCAAGGTAGTGTGTGTACGTCAACTTAATGTGTGAAGTTGTGGGGGAATACATGCTTATGCCAACAATGAACTGTGTGTTTTAGAGAGGAGAGCAATGTGCACATAAAAGTTTTGTAAATATAGAAGGTAAATCAGAAAGGGACAATTCAATAATGAAGGGAAAGATATGAAAATTCTAGTCTTGTTTCTAGCACCTGTTTGTAACTTGAAACAGTGATATATCTGACCAAACATATATATTTAGATACATCTAAGGGTGCTAGATCTTAGGGAAATCAAGGACACCAAGCAGCAGTGGTTACTGCCAAATGTTTTTGAGTGAGAAGAAACAATAATTTTAGATTCAAGCTGAAAAGATGGTTTGGCTAAAAAGCTGTAGTTTCTGAAAAAAATAAAGGATAGATATGTATGAACACTGTGAAGTCAGAGAACAAACATTTCACTTTTTACCTTACTTTGATCTCATTCTAATTCATCTAATATTTCCAGAATGTTTATTTCCAGGTTTTATACTAACAGGAGAGATATTACTGAACTAATGGAGCTTCTTTTTGGAAATTCACAAAACACTGCAAATTCACACACACACATACAAAAGCAAGAAAGTTATTTCTCCTTATATAGACAAGAAAGAATGCTCCTGGATCTCATATTTTATAGGTCTTCATTCTTCTCAGTTTCAAAGAATAGAAAAGTATTATAAATAAAACTTGAACACTGAGTTAGCAGTAGTGTTTGATTTTAAAAAGCTGCTTTCTAGGCAATCTGATTTTGTTTGTTTTTCTTTTCTATTATAACTTTTACTAACATTGTAGGATCAGTGACCAGGGTATATCTGGAGTATTTGTAGAACACTCTGACTTTAGTAAATTACTTTGTATTGTCTCACAGCAATTGATTTGAAAAAAAGTAAATAATCAAAATTGGTTTGGCCTGTAACGCTTAGCCCATGAACTCCAAACTGGCTACCAGACAAAGCTTACTGATGAATGGATGCATACTGAATTGCAGAGGGAAGCCAAGTAGTTATTTTGGGGCAGTCTGTTTTTATGCCATGCCTGGATGTGATTCATTGTTTCTCCCGTTTTTTATGGTTGCGATAACCAAATGAGCATAATAAATCTGGTTCTTTTTTGATGAAAATTGTCTGAATCATAAAGGCATCTTCACAGTTGCGCTGGGTTTGGCAGCCTCAATGGAACAGAGGAAGGAAAACAAAACTGCTTCCTCAGAGTCAGTCCCTTTGAGGTTAGGCTATGGATGATGCCTGCTGACTGGGCAGCAGTGGGGGCTGCAGTTTTATTGCTGTTGACACAGCTTGTCTCAGATACATCCAACTGCTTTGTGGTAGTTTTGTGCCATGGATGTTTCTTTATAGCTGTTTCCCCTCCATTTCATGAGGTCACTCTGGGAGGGAGAGGATTAAAACATCTGAGTTTAGCTATCTGTTTCCAAGTGTCTACCCTCTCTTGGTGTGAGAAGGATACCTAGGCAAGAGAGCCAAGAGAATAGCTCAATCAACCCTGAAATAAATAGTGGAGGTTTATTCACTAGTGATGTGCTGAGCAGGTCTTCATTGCAACTGGAGTTTAGACATTAGACTCATGGGTCATCTGTGTTTATTCATCACTCTCTGTGAAATGAACTCTAACCCCTTTTTCTTAGATGCTGTTGTGAAGCAAACAAACAAAAATGCTTGGCAAAAATATTTCAGTGTGACAAGTATGCACCATTCCTTGACTGGAACTTGGCTGTACTTCCCTGAAGTAGAGCTTGGAGAGCCATAATCACAGCTTATGTGATTAAAGGGTAGGTTTTAATATTGAGAGTGTTGCAGAGCTTTGTGACTCCCTGCTCTGAAGCTGAGCCTCTCATCTCTAGCCTTACCCTGGCTGTCATAGACGAATGTTTCCAAATGCATCACTGAAATACCTGTGAGCTAGAAATAATTATAGTCATCTGTAGTTCGTTGTTGTTAGTGGCTAGAGACATCCTATTCCCAAAAACAGGGCCAAAAGAGAACTAGAATTTGGAGAAAAATTGCAAGTCTGACCTATGGTCAGAATAATCCTACCACTTAAAATGACTGTCCTGGTTTGAAAGCAAAACAAGTGAGAGGCTCCAAGTCAGAAATACAATTTAATAAGAAGAAAGGAAAAAAGGTAAAATAAAATAAATGCAATAACACAAAGGACCACTGACAGAGTCAGAATACAACCTGAGCAGGATGGTGGAAGCAGTCCAGGTGAGGTGCTCTTCCTGAAGCAGTGATCCTGTAGAAAGGTCTGGGAGCTCTGCTCCTCTGGGAATCCAGTGGGTCAGGGCTGCTTGTGCTGTCCCAAATCCCAGATTATATCCAGGTGAGAATGCTTGGCTCCTCCCCCTGGGCAGAGCATCTCACAATGGGATGATGAGTGTGAAGCGGGTCCCTGATGGCCCATTAAACAGAGATAACTCCTGGAGGGAGTTACCTGTGAGTCACGGGCAAGGCATTGATGGGCCATGAGCAGAAGAACCCGAAGGAGGGGCCTGGGAAGACACTGCCCCACCTGGTTTCAACAGTTCAGGAAGGTGGTGATAGAATAAATACTTTGTGTGCATCCTACACTTCAACCCAGGACAATGACAAATGTGGTTTACAGGATTAGACTGCTTTCTAAACCTTGCCAGCAAGAACAGTAACATCATAAGCAGTAGAGCTCTTTTGCACAAATACCACTGATCAGCCACCAAAACAAAACACTGCTCATAAGAGTGGGGGAACTGTGAAACAATCTCACCACATAGTGAACCAGGTGCAAAAAAAGCATCTATTTTATTGCTTTCTTTGTCTCCTCTTCAATTTGCTACAAGTTAAGAAATCTTGAAAAATATCTGTCAAAATTTTGAACCTAATCAATGTTATTCCTGGCAATAATTAGAGACTACAAATTTACAAATTACAGATTACAAACTTTACCATTTCAAATTAGCAGCAATCTGATCAGAAAGTAGATTTCTCCACTGAATTCTGAAGAAACTAGTAGAAGATGCCAAAAGTCTTTCAGCTCTGGTCCTATCTTGTGCTTCCAGTTTCAAAATATTAAGCATCCAGTTTGAACAAGACATTAAATCAACAATCAGAGTCCAGCCTCAGGCACAGAACAGAGATTACTTTCGTTGTATCCAACTGTGACCTACTTGCAAGATCCTGGACACAGTAAGAACTTGCTCAAAGTATTGCTGTCTGTGCTGCTTTCAATAGAGTGAATTATGAAGTATTTCTCACTTGTCTTTGTTATGGACTTTTGTTCTGTTATTTTTGTTCTATAGTTACATGAAATCTGAAGACAGACATTACAGTCATTAACCCATTCAGTAAAAGCTGCATGCAGCTGTTTTCATTGGAGGAATGGAACAGCTGTAAGGGAAACTTTTATGAAATGCTCAGTTAACATTGTATTCTTCAGGAAAATATCACTTCTATTTTTAGAAGAAGGAGACAGGAAAATCAGTGAGCCTCACCTATGTCCAGGCAGAGGCTGGTGATGAGACATGTCCCTCAAGGATCTGTCTCTGGCCTAGTGCTCTTCAACATCTCTATCAATGACACAGACAGTGGGACCAAGTACACCCTTGACAGGGTTGCAGATGACATGAAACTGATGGTGCAGGTGACACAACACAAGGATGGGATTCCACTCAGGAGGCCCTGGAAAAATTTGAAAAGTGGGCCCAAGAGAGACTCATGAAGTTCAACAAGACCAAGTGCAAGGGGCTGAGGTATTCAACCCAGGGTGTACAGGGAGTACTGTGACTGGGAGTAGAAGTCCTAACAACAGCCCTACAGAGAAGGAGTTGGGGTTCTGGATGAAAAGCTGGACATCAGTGTGGATTCACAGCCCAGAAGGCCATTGCATCTGGGGCTGCATCAAAAGAGAGGTGGCCACCAGGTCGAGGGAAGTGATTCTTTTCTCTACTCTGTCCTCTTGTGACCCTACCTGGAGCACTGCATCCAGATTTGGGGTCCCCAATACAAGACATTGACCTGTTAAAAGAAGTTCAGAGAAGGGCTGCAAAGATGATCAGAGCTGGAAGTCTCTCTCCTATGAAGACAGGCTGATGAAAGAGATTTTGCCCATGGTCAGTGGTAGGGGTGAGTCACATCAATCTCTATTTCAGTTATTGTTTCTTTTTACTGGCTTTAATGTCATTGCTTTAATATTATTGCTTTATAGTGCATTGTCTTATACTATACTATACTATACTACACTATACTATACTACACTATACTATACTATACTATACTATACTATACTATACTATACTATACTAGTATTTTTAGGTTTTATAAAGGTCAGTAAATAATTCTGATTAAGATTTTTTGTCTAGTCATTTAAAATATCAAATGATTCATTTTTAATTAAATATTCCTGGTTTGCTATCATTATCAGTAATCCTGCAGGAAGAAGTTGTGCAAAGATTCAATCGAACATCTATAATTTCTTAGACTTAAGCCATTGACAGTCAGAGGCTAAGACTGGCTTCATTTGCCCCATTTCTGAGAAGTTTACAAGGGGGTCCTTTCTATACCTCCTGATTCAAAGGGGCAGCTTCTGTAATAAATTTTATCTGAAGCTCCAACTCTCCTGCAACAGAGGGTTGGAGTTGTTCAGCCTGGAGAAGAGAAGGCTCCAAGGAGACCTCATTGCAACCTTCCAGTATCTAAAGGGGATTTATCAAACAGAGTATGAGGGAGTTTTTACACAAGCAGTTTTTACACAGCACAAGGGGCAATAGTTTTAAACTGAAAGAGGGCAGGTTTAGATTAGATTTGCTATTAGCAAGTCATTCTTTACTCAGAGTGGTGTGAGGCACTGGAACAGGTTGTCTTCCAGCCCTAACCATTCTAAGATCCTATGAATTCTTTTCTCTGATTTCTTCACTGTATAGTTGGCATTTTTTTTCCTCCCTGAATGGTGTAAGTAGTAATACTGCCTCTAATTTCTGCTTCTAAGCTTTATTTAATTTTAATTCATCATGACAAAACTGTTCTTAAAATATTTATTAACTACATTTTCAGAATATCTAAGGAAAATCACAAGTCCTTGTCATCCTTAGATTAATGAAAGACAGTAAATCATACTTTTGAAGTCCCTATTGCATCCTGGATGAAGAACCTAGAGCTTTAGTGATAAAAATAAAAATTATTTATGCATTTGTTTTTTTTTCCTATGAAACACAAAAAGATATATCAATAACTGGTCAGCCTTTACTTATTTAAGAGAGATAACAGACACAAAAAAATGGGAAGATATAGGTTTATTGAAAAAGAATATATCATTATGAAGAATGTATTCTGCAATGGCTTACATTCAGATGTTTCAGATAAAATTTCAGTATAATCAGAAGGAAAAAAAACTCTCTGTAGTAATTATATTAATTATTGAAATCAAATATCCATATCTGAAGGTCATGGGTATAATAAATAGCAAAATGTGCCCAGAATTAGATTGTGTGTGATGTGCCATTTGTCCTTTATGAAGGAGAGGAGTAGAGCAAACTTTCTCTGAAAACAAATTAGATACATCTGAGGCTTTGCTACCATGGAATTAAGGAGTAATTCCATGGTTTGCAAGCTTTTTCCAATGTAGGTGTGAAAAGCTTTTGAAAATTAAAAAAAAAACTAAAACCAAACCAAAAATCCCCCAAAGAAATGAGAAGTCATATTTGTTTAATTCCAATTAGGATAGCAAGTGAAATAGAATTGCACAGATATCAAAAATAAAACCCATTATCTTCTGCTAACATGTCACTTTACTTAAAGTAAACCTGTAAAATAGCCAAGCTGTAATTAATCATTGAGATAGACTTATATCAGAAAAACCTCTCAGGAATTTATTATACCAAATTACTAAAGTTCAAATTTTCCATTTACATGTGATATTGAGTGACTCTAGCATGAACATTAAACAATTTTTCATCAGTTCTGCATAGGTGGGTCACAGAAACTACATTTTGTGAGTGTCTTTTTGTAGCTGCTGTGATGTGTCTTAGCTGTGCTGACTTCTAGAGCTTGAGCAGTTGAAGTAAAAAATAGATATCAGAGTGGTTAGAAAAGGTCCATTCTGAAAAAGGGTAGATCTTTCATATCTTGGAAACTTTGAAGTTAAAATGTGGCTTGGAAAGCTCTAGGATGAGATTTTCTTAAATCATAGCAAGATTAGGGGTTTGTATCATAATTTAGGTTTCACATTTAAATTATACCTTAGACCTTCTTCAGGTGCAGGTTTCAGTTTTGAAATATTCACAAAAAGTTCAAGGAGTCAATTTTTTGCAAGGGTTGGATTGAAGAGCCTGTGTATTGCTATGAGAAAAAAAAAAATCCTTGTTCTGTGAGTTTCCTCACTGACAGATGCTTTTGAGGACTGTCAGTTGGCCATTCCTTAATCCACTCAGTGTGGGTTGTACTTACATTTCATCATGCTCATTATTAAATCAGCTCAACTTTCTTATGGTAAATTGCATATTGGTCTCCAAACCATCTGTGACTCTGTATCTGAATGTATAAGCTGGTGGATGCCTGTTTAGAAACAAGGCAGTGAATTAATGTTCAGAAAGGAAAAGGAGCTTGAAAAAGAGCCTGGCTTCTAAACATCTGAAAAGAAATGGTTGCTTTTTGTCGTGCAGCTTGGCCAGGCTGCAGCCCATGCTGTGCCAACATTGAAATGGAGCAGCATTGCTGCAACATCTGCAGCAAGCTTCCAGCATTTCAAATTTTATATATTCTTCTAATTCTAGCGAAATATATCTCAAATACTTTTATTTTGAAGTGATAAATATACACATTTTTCCTCAGTGAGGCATGTACAAGAAACTCTTTAAAGTAATATAGGCTTCAAATTTGGAGTTACTCATTATGGGATTAATGTGGAATAACTATTGAGATAATGAACTAATATTTTCTGCCTTCTGGTGAAAATTATATATAAGAAGTATAATAGTGACTTACACCAATGATGTAAAAGATCTGTGTGTATTTATATGTTATAATAAATGAAAGGTGATAAGGCAAATGGAATTACAGAGGTAGTCAAAGGTGCTTTATTTCCTCAGTTTTGACTATTTAATTGTGTTAGTTTCTGGTTTCATAACAGCTGGATATACTTTCTTCCTTCTTAAAAGTTATTTATTCTATTGACTGTGTTAGTTCCATGTGATTTCTATTTGTTGACTATATTTTTAAACTACAAGGACAAAGGTTTTACAAGCTTCAAAGGCATCAGGTTTGTGAAGACAGTAAGATTATGGATTAAATTATTTTTTCAGCGGTCAGAATCCTTATTTTAGAACTAAAGGCTCTTATTATGAATCACAATCCACCTTGCCCTATGCCAGCTGTATTTAATACAAAGTGAACACATAGCTAAGGAGCCTTTCCCTTCCTTCAGAACTGCACCAGATGTTGCCACATAAGTGCCTTTGGGTGATTTGTTTAGTAAATTTAGATTCTTATTCAGTGTATCTCTCAGCAGGTGTTTTTTTTTTTTTTTTTGTTTTTGTTTTTTTTTTTTTTTTTTTTTTTTTTTCTGAAACAAATTTGTAAGGCTTCTTTAGCTCAGGAGAAATTTCCCCCCAATTCCTAAAACTTCCTTGTTTCACAGATTCTCTGCATCTTTATGCATTCTTGCATGAATTCAAGCATGGTCTGCTGGTGGCTTCATCCTGTGAATCAGACTGGCTATTTCCTGAAAAACAAACTGATTGTGATTTCCACTATCCATTCTTAGGCTCCCAAGCCAAAGTACTTGCTAAAATTCCAACCTAATTTTTACTCTCAGCAGGTCTTAAGTTTGTAACTCTGAAGTGCTGCCCATGGGAGGACAAAGTGATTTCTGCCCACTCTATTTGGCCACTGAGCACACAGCATCTGCCTGATCTTCACATAAGGTGAAAAAACCTCCATGTTCTTAAAAATTTGCCCCCAGTTTTGTTTTTTGACAAATTGCAAGCAGATTACTTCCACATTTTCAATACATACTGACATCAAAGGAGCTATCTTTGAGAACAAGTCTCTGGTAAGTGAAAGCAGGACACTTATTTCTATCTCCTCCAGCACTGATACTCTAAGTAGGAGGAAAATTGTATTGACTTCATCTTACAAAACCTCAAGGGTTAGAAGGAGATGGGGCTTTTTATCATTATTTAGATTTTTTTTTCTCCTATAAAGTTCATTATGCTTTTCAAGAATCATGGTTCTTTAATTTTTTTTAACCTCTTTTACTCATGTCTACCTCTTTTGCTCACTAATTATCATTAATTCGAAATTTAAATGATGTGGGATGAGATGGGATGTAAACTCAGTTAACCCTTCCACATTGAAATAGACCTCAGAAAAAAAGATTTATTCCATGTTTTAACATGGAAAACTAGAGGA
Organism: Zosterops lateralis; assembly: GCF_965231275.1. NCBI lineage: Eukaryota > Metazoa > Chordata > Aves > Passeriformes > Zosteropidae > Zosterops > Zosterops lateralis. The sequence continues at coordinate 39,460,781 of NC_139766.1, forward strand.
GATATTTCTAAATGTAAGGGAATTATGTAATTATAAGGAACCAGCTGATGTTTTGTTCACAGGTTGACACAGTGAAGTTATTAAGAAACTGCTACATAAGGGAACAACTATCCCACTCTATAACTTTTACTACCAGGCTTGTACTGTATCTCCACTTGGCCAAGCACAATGTGACCTCACAAGCTGGAACAGTGGTGTTCTGGCCAAAGAAAACAAGAAAGAAGAAATATCCCCTCCATTTCTGTACAGATACCACCACTTGGTAGCATACATGTCACTGAATATTTGCTACGCTGAAGACATGGATTTTGTCCATGGACATCCCAAAATGAAAATCTAAGAAGGTCAGTGGTTATAGAATATGTCAAAAGTATTTGATTCTTAGTCAAATTCCAAAAAGGTGAATGACACTTTAACCTGATTTCACTTTGACTGTCTTCTATCCCACACTCCATTGACAAGGCTTTTGGTCTTCTTCAGAAGCAACTGATGCAATCTGGTCTACTGTAGTAAAGCACATCATTGTCCTTCAAAGTATGCTTAATGAAAGCAAAAAATTATAAAAAAAGGATTATTTACTTATTGGGAAAAAGTATTTCTACAATTTTAAAGGTAAATATAAGTTTGTGGTTCTTTTTGTACTCTTTCCTTTCACTTAGATAATTTTTCATTACCAGAGGGTCTAGTAGATTTTATTTTAGTACCATCAGATTGTCAGTACCACAAAAATCAGTTTTTCATCAACACTGATTGCAGGGAAGAGACCTGTCTGCTCAATCATGAGGCATAGATCAGCTCAGGATTTTTACCTACCACATAAGGTGAATAGGAAGACATTTACTTGACAGCTCCTTTTCCAAGGCAAATTGCTGATAGCTGTAGTGCTCCATAAAGGCACCAGAGAGCTTGAGAGTCTGGCAGTCTGTTTCTCACACACACACACACACACACACACACACACACACACACACACACACACACACTCTTCCTTTCCTCCTGTGCTTTTGTTCAAAACTCATCATTCTTCCTGATAGAAGAAAGGAAAAACTGGCCGTAACTTTAGCTTGTATTAGTGGCTCCAGCATACCTGGGCTGATATAATTTCTGGTCTACATTTACAAAATTGAAGGTTCAATAGTTTGTGTCTGTCAAGCTTACCTTCTCTTTCTTGTGAGCTATGTGATGGTGGTTTTGTTAAGACTTCTGGGTCTGAGGTATAGAGCATAAGCACTACATATAGAAAAGATGCATACCTTTGTAAAGGTTAGAAGTGGAAATAAAATTTACCAATTGATATCTTACTGGGAATTGTTATGTTGTGCCTCAATGAAGAGCCCACTAAGGTGTCTTTACATCAGCCAGTAATCCGTGCAAGCCAATATTTGGCTATCTGACTTGTCTGTCTCTTAAACCCACTCATGCTTCCCAGCCTCCACAAATACCTCATGGCCTGAGACCTTGGCCAACCCAAATCACTCAGCTCTAGGCTCAGCAAGAGTGGGATGAGTGTCCCCTGCTGAGGTCCCAAAAGCAAATGAGTCACATCAATGAATGGTGATGAAGTTCACCTAAGACTTACAGTAAGGGAGTCACCTCAGCTAGTGATAAGGGAAGAATCTCTGCCTGATTCTTTCCTTAGGGAAAATATTACTTGAGGCCAATTATGAATTTTAGCCTTCATCTTCCAATGCTTCTTTTCCCAAAAATGTAGTAATACTTCCCTCTTCTCTCAGCTGGTGGTCTGAAAATCCTTCATGAGAGAGTGACTGACACAGGTGTTTTCTACAGCCCCTGAGAGAATGGAGCTCTAATATGGGATGGAGCAGGTATGCACTGCCATGCCTCAAATGCTACTGACACTTGCTCGTTCTTCACCTGGGTTGTGCCACAACAACAAAGGCAATAAATTATCTGACATACCTGATTAAGGCTCAAAACACCAAAGGACATTTACTTTGGTGGAAGTATCTTCTTAACTAATGTCTTCTTTCCAAACACAGTTTTTAAGAGACATATAAGCTACTAGACTTTGCTGCATTAATAATGAAAAGCAAATAGTTGAAGTTGTATTTTAAACAGAGAGGTACCAAAATGCAGTGCTCACATAATGTGTTAAGTGAAGTGTTATTGGTTGGTCATAGTTAGAAAAAAGCACAGAAGTAAATTAACTCCTAAAGTAACACTGTTAAAGAAATTTGGAGGAAGCCAAATGATTACAAGCAGAATAAAATAATCTAAATCTGTTTGACGCATGAGACAATACAAACTAATGAATAGCGTTTTCCAGAACTCTTTACAGAGATGATTAAAAAAATGTGAGAGGGAATGAGGCAACAAACTGTCAGATAATTTGTGCTGTCCTTCTCAAAGCTCTTTGCTTATGAATGTGCAGTAAGTGTTGATCATTTGAGCCTGGATAGCAAAATAAAAACCTAAACATTGGATTTTAGCACCCTGTCTAGTTTCTTAGCATGAGTTTCAGTGTGTGATAGCTGATGATTATTGATCATGAATTTAAGTGATGTTTTCTATTCTGGGTTCCAAAGCAAAAGAACATCTGGGACCAAATCGCTTTGTGCCAGATAGATTTCGTGAATTTTGGTTTTTACTTATATTTCATTACTGTTTTGTTGTTACAAGCTTTAATATAGCTTTACTTGAGAAATACCATTTGTGTTTTCTTCTAGGGATCATGCTACGCTCTTCATCATGTTAGTTTCCTCTAGGTACTAATATAAAAATGGCACCCATTGTAATATCCACACAAATATGCCTGATTCACCATCTGAACTACCTATTAGATGATATCCAAGTGCTTGTCAGGCATCTTGTAATAAGAGATGGTCTCCAGAAAGTAACAATACTTCTTACCTTGAAAGGCTATCGTTAACTTGATACTCTGTGTATGTGCCCTTCTTTATATATATCTTAGAGTAATTACAAAGTGTATCTGATGTTAGAGAAGCTCTTTTTCTCCTCTAAATTGACCATAAACAGTAAAACCTGGCCACTGAGTTACCTATTCAGCTATCCAGCAGCCCTAGCTGGCTGGCCTTACTGCTTAACTTGAGAAAAAGATACCAAACGTTTCTTGGATGGACATGGACATTGCACGTTAGTGGGCTTCATTTTGTCATATCATGAGGACACAATAATTTTATTTCTGATGCTAAGAAAGTGGGAATAGTATCTGTTCCTTGAAAGAGGATGCAAATAGCCAGATCAAAACATTCGCTCCTGACAACTCATCTGCAGACCCTCAGTCTGACCATAGAATTACCAACCAAATATGTTCTTGGTAAGGCCACATAAGAGAAGCATAGACCTCAAAATGTGGACTAGGCTAATACACTGCTAACAGAATTGGCATTTCCTTTGGTCTTAGAGGCTCCAGCTGGGATGTCCTTGGGCCAGCATTACATGCAGAGGCCTAGAAGGAACACTGCTACCAACATTGAGAATGTATTGGGTCTTTTTCTTGGTCCATTTTGACCAGACGTGTAGGATGCTTAGAATATTTCTTTGCACATTTTCTACACAGTGGAAGAAAAATTATTCAGCACGAGTTCCCCAGAATGCACTCCCACTGTGTTGAGCAAATCTTCCTAATCCTTGCTCTTTTTTACCTCTTGAGATTTAAAAAGCTGTCAGACCTTACATTGTATTGACATGTACAGCCACTTTGCAGTCTCAGAACTTTACATTCACCTAGTTTTCATTAATCAGATACATCCCATCAGCACAGTTTACATAGTTTTAAAAACCATTATGTTCAGTAAGTAGCTTATCACCTTATTTTTAATACAAGCAGCGATTTCAAAGAAAGTGATAAAGTGGTGCTACAATGATTCATGCTACTATATGTGTAGTTTCTGAACCTTCAGTTATTTAAACCTTTCAATGACTTTCCACAAAAAAGAATCACTGCACACTGCACTAGTCTCGGGATTAATTGAGGTGAGTAATACATGAGAAAAAAATATCTATTTCTCTTTGAAATGACATGATTATCAATATTTAGTACTCCCTTTGTTTCACAAGTGTCAGAAACACTAGAGAAACTACTTAAAATATGAACTTTTACTTGCTTTTATGTTGTCTTATTAGTCTCTGCAAAGACAGATATACTGATCAAAGACTGGTAAGGCAAATAAAGTGTTTTCCATTCAGCAGAGATGAGAGAACATAAGTTTCCAATTAATCTTACAATTATCTGTGTCATGTTTTCAGTAATATATTATCTACCTTTACACCTCTTCTAAAAAAGCTAAGGGAGCTTTTGGAATACATATGTCACACATTACTGACTGCAAGCTCCCTTTACTGTTAAATCAAGTAATATTTGTGTTAGCTATCTTGTTCTTCACCTGTAAAAATGCTGAAAATTTTAATAAACACGGGAAAGACTTAGGGATATCAACTCATACCAGTGTAAACTGGGTGAAACATGATGGACTACATTCTCTTCTGCTGTTAACTTCTTCAACCTCACATTAAAAGCCCAGAAAACTTAATTGTTAGCAACATTGTGAGAGTGGCAAAGAAAAAAAAAGTAATTAAAAAGGGCATGCTCTCCTTTGTGTGCCTTCATTTATTTATTTTTTAAAAATATATTAATGCTATAATGGAACTGATGAAATGTATTTTCCTAGTTTGCTATAGCTTAAAGGCTACTCCTAAGATTAACTTGGGAACACAGAGGAAAGGTATCTAAATTCAAATGAAGCCATGAGATTTTATGTAATAACTACAGCTGAGAGCTTTAAGGAAAAATTGCTTTAGAAAATAGTTAGCCAGTTTGTAGCTGTACTATGGCAGACACAGGTGTGAGTTGGATGGTAGTTGGAAGCATTTAAAACTTCTTACTGTTGCAGACACTGCTGCCTGCCATTAGTTCCAATTTACAATCTGCAAAGCAGGTGATATTTCAAGAAGATGGAGTGAATGTTAGAAGATATATGCCTCCATCATTGCATCTGTGGGGAGAGTTCAACACATTGTGCTTTTAGTCCTGAAGAAGAAGAGGAGCCTGCAGGGGCACAGAAGAGATTGAATATCAATTGAGAAAGTTACTTCATTAGCAGTTCTTCAGTATAACAGAAAAGTAAAATTAATGAGTTAAGAGGAAAAGGCACGGTCCGTCCCTTAAGGGGTACAGATGCTTGTGTGAATGAGTCATATCACTTAGGGGAGTAGCAGTCTGAATGTACATAACGTTCTCTTTATCTTTGCACAAAGAAGGGATAAAATACAAAAGGGACATTATTCTGCAGAGGTAAAAAGAATATCAGAACCCAGAGGACTGTATATATTTTTTTCAGAAAGGACAGTTCAGAAGAAAAATTGCTACCATCTAGTTGTTCTTTTTCTTTTATTATGCTATTTTATGGAAATGTAAGTGAGCAGCACAGCCTGCAAATTTAGCATCATAAATAGTGTGAAGATTCAGAGTTGAAGATAACCTTGTTATCTTGCTCTGTCTTCCTGTGCTCATTTCAAATCTCATTAAAATGTGTCATGAATAAAGAAGAAAAAAGTCCTGTTTATACCTAATTCTCTCTCTTCTTATTTTTTTTTCTTTTTTTTTTTTTTTTCCTGGAGAGATACAGCAAGAATGCTTAAAAATTGTTTGCATCATTTTATGCTCCTCTTTCATTTGGCCGCTCTCTTTTTATCACAGTTCTTTATCTTTAGCCCACTGGAATTCTGATGAGAGGGAGCCCAGGCAAACTGCTTGGCTGAGGAGCTGCAGCTTCCAGGCCTCTTGATGTCCAGATTTTAGGGATCTGGACATGTAGCAGAGTGACACGCACTGTCTCTGCATTTGACCTGAGTTTGCCTTTGTTGTTGACTCACACACAGGCTGCTCTGTAAAAAGCAGTTGTTTGGGCCCTGCTTGAGTGTGTTACATAATGAGAATTCACATCCAGTGCAGGAACTACTGGGAAAGAGGCAGTGATGGGACTGCTGTAGCTCTGGCTGCAGCTCAATTATGTTTTTTGGAGATGGCAATGAAAAAAATGTCTTATGGATACAACAGAAGATGGAGCTGTGAATACTGCCATAGCAAGGCTAGTTTATATTGGCAACTGATTAAATTTTTTTCTGTTCATTGAGACAAAGAAGACAGGGAAGAAAACTGCCTTCAGCTTGTATATTAATGGGAAGGAGCTTTATATTTCAAATCTCTTTCAGAAAATTCCAAGGCAGTGCTACTTTGTTTTGCATTAGCTGATTTTGGTTTTATGCTTGAAGTCCTACAACTTCTAAATTGCTTGCATTTTTAATCTGTGCAGTACTGTGCCCATTGCAAGTATATAAAGAGAAAGAGATATTTTCTCGTAGAGTTACATTCTAACCTTTAATTCACAGAATTATCTGAAAACTGTGGTCACTCCTAAAATGCATCTTCAGAGGTAAAAAAAAAATCTTTTCTTTCAATAGCAGGATACTAGAAACCAAGCTTTTTTTTTTTTTTTTTTTTTTTTTTTTTTTTTTTTTTTTTTTTTTTTTTTTTTCCTGAGGCTTACTGCCTCATGTATTGCTTCATGCCCTTTGACTTAACTGGCAGGACACTAAAGCCTGTGGATTGCTTGCCTGACTGGCTAGATAATTCTCTACTCTTTGCTGCTTTTGTCTTTAGATACAGTCTATTCCCAAAGTAGTGAGAGCTGGTCTACTTTTGGTATATGAAACCTAATTCCATAATCACTGTCTACTTCAGTGATATTTGATTCAGATCTTCAAGAATTTGACTGATTTTGGAGGAGACTCTGTTCTGCTAATCCCTGCAGGCAGTAGAACATGCTGACGCAAAAAAGAGGAGATACTCAAGTGAGGTGAGCGAACATCATATCAAGTTTCTTTTCCCCAAACTCAGAGAGAAAGAAGTCAATAGGGGAAATGAGCATGAGACACCAAAATTCTTTGAAGTGGGGAAGAGGAAAAGAAAGAGCAGACGACCTCTAACTGCCCTGCACTCTCTGCTCTTTATAAGTCAAAAACCATCCCAAGAAGTGCTACTCAGATACTCATTTCTTTTTCTGGTCTCAGCATCACCAGCCAAAGAGCCCTATGGCACTCTGTTCGCTGCCAAATGTTTCTGTCCCTTTCACTTTCAGCTGCCTCTGGAAATGTTTAATGTGGCACTGCAAAATGACTGGCAAAAAAATTCTCCAGCATTATTTACTATGGTACTTTGATGTTTTATTGAATGAAACCATCTGTTCAGGAATGTTTTCCAATGTTGTGGGCTAGATCTAGAATTTAGTGCTGCAATATAGCTTGTCTGAGGGAATTTCATAACAGGAATGCCACCCAATGTATCACAGATTTGTGAGACTCTGAATAAGAAGAATATTGAGAAAGCTCCTATTTCCTCCCATAAAACAAGTGAACTGACTTCTTGATGGTAAAGATTCAAAACAGTTTCAATTTTTTTCATTACAGTCTGATAGCTATGCTCTGTAAACCTGTGGTTCAGGATATTTCCTGAATGACTTCAATGGCTCACAGGACATATACTTGTGGCTGATAGCAGAATGCACTATAAACAGATTTATGGGCATTTTATGAAAATATTGGTAGCAGACAGAATATGTAACAAGGTGGAATTTCATTGACTTTTTCTTTTATACTGATAGAAATGGGAGTTTTATATTGCGAAAAATAAATTTTGGCCTTTTCCTCACCCTCTGAATTACTTGATCCTTTGAAGTGAAACAAGAGACAGCTGCTGATAGAAGTCAGCTGTTGGATTTATTCTGAGGGTTGGGAATCTAAGGATGTAAAGAACAGCTCGTATATGACCATAATAAACTAAATGAAATACACAATCAAGGTTGCAGACTGGGCCTTCCTCATCGTAATTTGATGTTTGCTTGGACTTTCAAAAGTAAGGAGAAAAGTATACTCAAGTTAAACTTGGGTATTATGCAATACGTGCAATGAGATGGACATAGTCTCAAAGACTTCTGTTTTTCAGAAATGCCATGTACTATGTACTTGAGTCAAAAGCTTATAGGTTTATAGATTCTGAATAAGAAAATTAGAAAATTCCTTTGACCCAAGTCCTCTGCTAAGCATCACAAACATGAATGCTCTAGCCACAAAATTAATTTCTTGCCGAGTTATAATATCTTAGTAGATTAGTAAAAACAAATACCATGCTGTGTGAGTAGGCAGGATGTAGCTGATGCAAAATATAGTCACATACCTGTATATATTTGTAGCTGCAAAGATAAAACTTGGTTTGGAACCTATCTATAAAAGAACAGTTCAGCAATACTGTGGTGCATGGGCATTGCCATTGCCTGTTATTTAAACACTCAACCAAAAAAGGACCAAAGAGCTTTGTAGTGTGCCTTTTCTGCAAATTGACCCATGTAAGCATTAGCAGAGATTTCACAGGATAAAGGAAAAGTTGGCAATTGTCATTTTTTTCTGAACTTTTTTAGGAACAGAAATACTCAAAAAGTTAGTCCCAGTCCACCTGACTGAATTGTGAACATGAAGCTGAGTTTTTGCCAGGTGCAAAAAGAGTTATGGTTATGGAGATGATTTACACCCTACACAGAGGAAGCCAGAGGTTTCAGCAGCATTAAAAAGTTAGGTTGGTCTGCCTCGCCAAGCAGAGATTATTTTGAAATTGTAGTTGGGGGGTTAAGGGCTCCTCTTCTTAGAGCTTTAAAAACTTCCAAAGAGGATGCTGTGCTTGCACTGGAAGGCCAGCATCTTCTGCCCGTCCCCCTTATCCCCATAAAGGGAGCATAAATGTCACTTTCTTCTGGGATACAGATCCCTGAACCCGTGACATTTTAAGAGCTATCAATTCACTGAATTGTTGAACCTGCACTACTCCCCCTGCTTTATTTTTTTTTAAATTGGGTGGACCCAGCAGCTCATTATTCCAAAACTCTGATGTTCACAATGGGAATTTAGCAGTGACATTGCCTTTAGTTCTTTCACTTTCTTCTCCTTCCTTTCATCCCACCACCATACCTACAAAAGCCAAAATTAAAAATTAGATAGAGAAGGGAACCAAATACATCCTATTGTAGATTCAGTTTATTCACAGTATTTTAATAAATTAAATTAATATACACTTAATTTTAGGGAGCCTTTTTAAGTACTTAACTCCAGAGAGGTCTGGACTTTTCATCAGCTTTAAGAACATATTTTAAGTAGCATGTCCTATTTTTTAATCCCTTTGAAATTAATTTTTAAGTTGGTTAAGTGTGTTTGCTATATTTTACTTTTGTCTTGAATTTGGCTTTGTGTCTTGGGAATGTGAATAAATACGAGAACTATACACTCAAACCTACCCATCTCCCTTGAGCTGAGATTTCTCACAATGTTAACGTGGTTCAGAAGTGGAGCTCCCAGGACAAATTGTGTTAAATGCTTTGACAAATGCTTTTGGTTTTTCAAAATCATCCTACATGATAGTGATGGCAATACTTTAGGGCAATGGGACATTAATTCAAGCAACGTATCTAGAAGGCAATAGAGTATGTACTGTGTAGTGCACATTTTTGGATAGTTTAACAAAATCACTAAGCAAAAGTCACGTTTAAAAAGATTTATGAACCAACAGAAAAAATACTGTTTCTGCAATCATTTTATGACATGTTAAACTAACTGGTTAGTAAAAATAGAGCAGTAGTTATGGTAGTTTTCAGGCCAATATGGAGCTGAAAGCATTCCTTTAAAATATGCTAAACCTAACCCAGAAGCAATTTAAAACTAAATGAGGATATTTTCTTTAATAGAGAAAACACTGAAAAAGGAGTTTGATTGCGTGTGTATGTATACAGAAGAAGCATCTCAATCAAAATATATCTATATAGATGTGAATTTGAGATTCCATTACTAACAGGAGTACTTAATAAGTCTGTAATCAAAACAACTAGATACAATTACCTCACTCTCTGAAACATGACTTGATCTACACTTTTGAATCTTTGGGTTTAAACATTCTTTGTGTTTATATTTTTAAATGGAAATACTGGAAACATTCCCCTACATTTTTATGGATTTTAGGGAAACATTTTTTTTACCTTGGAATAAAAACTTCTCATTTAACAAATTAAAAATCCATTAATTAATAAAACCACTATAAGACATTTGTAATATCTTTTGTAAGCCAGAGCTATGCCTATTTTAGTTACATATGTAACCTATTCTATGAAACTGTGGTGAAAGAATTTTCACCTTGGCTTTATTAAGAAATATGACTGCATTTGCAAATTGTGACCATGTAGCTATTAAATCATTGTTTCCTATTTAATGCACTTGTGATGATTCCCTACTTATTTGAAAATAGTACCACCTCGAATGTGAAATCATTAATATTCTATGAAATCTGATACAATTTGAAATAACATCAAACATTATGTGTATTTATGTACTTATTTTATTCATTAAGGACTCTTAACATTTGTGAAAGATCCATTTACCATCTGCTCACCTACCTAAAATTGTTTTTCTGATTCAATTGTTGGTCATAAGCTATTAAGATCTGTAGAAAAGATACTCCAAAAAAAGCTGAAGTGAACAGAAATAAACCTATGCACTAATTATTTTCCTGCAGTAAAATTAATATCCTGGCAGATGATTTGAACTGTTGAAGCGCTATAAAAAACTAGGGAAATAATGGAATCTTTCTCAATATTCCAAAAACATTGAAAGTTTCTTTAAAAAAATTAGTATTCTAATTTTACTACTTAGGAATCTCTGAGGGAAAAAGAAAGGAAGGTACTACCAAACACTCTTGTTAAAGTTCCTTGGAGTCCACTTTTTTGGGCACTAGAATGGTATCATTGCTAATAACTTTAAAGCCAAGTAGTAAGCTCTGAAAATATCTCCTCTTTTCAATAAGCAAGCTATAGAAAAACCCATATACTACAAATGTCCTTTAAACTTTTGAAGGAGACAACACAGTTGACATCAGGTTGTTTCTTTCTCACAGAGCACTGCAGGAAGGATTACCTCTTCATATGTTTTCCCCCAAAGTTCATACTAGCCTAGGAAGATTATACTATGTTTAAATATCTCATATGTCTGAAGAATTAAGTCTGTAGCCATAATTTCAGTGATTTACTTAAGTCACAACACTTTGGTGTGATTGGGGTAAGACATGGGGCAAAGTCTCTATTTCCCAAACTGCTTTTATTTACGTATGAATAACTAAAGATTCATGGGACCAGACTTTTTAATCTGCTAATCAGGGAATGCACTTAAATGTTGGAAACTCTCATTTCAGTTCCCAAGTTAATATTGTAAATTTGTGTAAAATTTAATGGTTGTATGAAGGAGGAATTTGAACCCATGTTTATCTTTTGGGTGAATTAGCACTTTCAATCTTGAAGTCTGTTCACTCCTTGAAAAGCATCTAAAAGAGGAGATGAAGAACAGACTTCTGAATGTTTTCTAACTCAATGATTAAGGTTTTCTGTAGGAAATGAAATATGTAAATATTTGAGATGCTTAGAGAAAGAGCATAGTTATCTCATATCTCATTTTTTGTCAGGAGTTTGGTCTTCCAAGTGTACATTGAAAGTTCAATTTATCAAATTTTAGCATCACTGAAAGGTAACTTTTTAATGTTCATGTTTTTTTCAAGGAAAGTAAACATTTGTGGTTTTGTTTCAACTGCAAATGATTTTATCAATCATGTTAGTAGCTGGAAGATGGCTGCTGAATCAAAAGAGATTACTTGTAAAATTTTGGAGATGAAAGACTGTATTCATGAAAAGATCTCTCTAATGTAAGCATTTATGCTTTCTTTACAGAAATACTTATTTTTAGTTCAGTAAGGAACAAATGGTGTTCATGTCAAAGACAATTCCTGACTACTCCAAACAGGTGCAGGACAGATGGACCACGAAAAGGCAAAATGAGGTAACTTCAATTATAATATTTTTTTATCATGTTGAATTGCCTGGTGTCCCATGCAGCAAAAGATTTGAAGCCATGCTGTGCTGTAGAGAAGACTAATACTGTCAAAAAGTCCCAGACAGTGCTTAATACACAGGATGAGAAACCAACATTTACTTAGCTGTAGCAGAGCTGGTTGTGGCTCCATAAATGGGAAGGCTCTCCCTCATCCTTCTGGCAGCCATGGCTCTTCCTTAGGACTATGTTAAGCTGTAAGTCTGAGCTATGTTATACAACCATGTAAAGACTTCATTTTCATACATCAAAAATTATATTTTATGGGCATAGGATAGTCTCATGACAAAAGTAACACATTATTTCTTATACCCCATTCAAACTAGCATAGAAATGTATCTTCCTCAATGTATATAATGACTGAGTGGCAAATCTTTCTCCCAAGTTACTTTTCAGAGGATGTTTGTCATTCTATTTTTTTTTTTTTTCACAGACACTAGTTGTTCCCATGCTTTTACTCTTTACAACTTACTTATATCAGAAAATATAAATCATGGTAGGAAGATTAGAAAATGCATTCTAGGAATCTGACAGACAGATCCCACTGCAGTCTAACACCTCTGAATGAATAATTTACCTCCCTTGACTACGCTGCCATCACAATTGTCTCAAGGTTCATGTTGCCATGGCTGGACTGTTACTCTCACCCAGGCAAGGACTCTAAATCTGGTTCAGGTATGGATGAGGGCAGAGACAGAGGGCACATGGTACTGGAGGGCACAGACAGACTTACCATGAACTGGGTTCAGTGCTGTTGTCTCGACAGCTGAGACGTGATCACAGCCCAGGTAGCTGCAGCCTCACTGGGAGAACCCCAACAACTGTCCTTTCTCATGAAGCCAGTGTGTGGACTGGGTAGAAAACAGCAGGATGGTATGGCTGCAGCTTAGCTCAGCTCAGAGATCAGTTTTCTAATGTCAGACCTAAATATCTATTTATATGTAAATCTAAAACTATAAAGAGCAATTTTAATTATCTAAAGTGTTCGTTTAGCTCTTCATCTCAAAAACACTCAATATGATTTTTCCCTTTATTGATTATTTGGCTTTGAGATGCAGAAAGTTCACATTAAAATGTCACTGCAAATAGTCATTAGTATAAAGGAAAGCGTTCTGTCAATCTGAGAAAATCTTTTTCCCTTTATGTCCGCTCAGAAAATGTTGTGGTTCTCTGTTGTAGGTGAGATCCAAATAGAACTGACAGCTCTGAACACAGCATTTGGAACCAATAAATGAAGTAGTGCAATCACTACCTAATAATGAACCAAGGTAATTGTATGATGACTTAAAAAATCTACATGTTTCAAGTGTGACTGTGAATCAATGTAGACTCAATGCACGTGCTAGGCAAGTGGATTGGTATTCTGCATAATGCTTCATCTACACATGAGTTAACATTTGTTGTAAATAATCTCAATTTATATCTGCCTATATTCTGTTGATATTTGTGTCAAAGAATACATATGTCAAAATTTGTTATTTCTATAAAAACCCTATGCTTAATACTTTCAATACTGTTAATGTTATAGTCATCCTCTATAATTTGCTTTAAAGCATGAAGATGTGAGTTTTCTTTATGAGTGTATTATTTTCTGCTACATCTTTGAAAAATGTTTTGCATGACTCTGGTGAGGATGGTTCAAAAAGAATACTTTAGAAAAAAATCCTAATTTCTTTCAGCATAAGGACAGGCTTTGGCTGTCAAGGTAGAAATTCATGACAATTGTTTCATAGTTCCTGAAATACGAAAGTATGTAATCCTGCAGACTCCCTCAGCTGTGAAATAAATATTGTGAGAGATGTAGTCAGAATTTAAAGAGTAACGGTAAAAAAAATTAGAGCTTCAGCTGAGAAAATTACTCAGAAGTACTCAACAAGACCACATAAAAACTCTGACTGCACTGAGACTGTGCCCATTGAGAAACAATGGGGTTATTGTACCTCTCACCATTTCTCTTCTGTGCTAGCAGACTTGAAAGAATCTCCAGTTTGCACAGTCTGAGTATATTGTTGTCTTTATTTTACTGGCAACCCATCCTCAGGTCATTCTCTAATACCCACTAAGCTGCTTTGGGTTTGAGCTTATTGCATTTGAATGTAGTGTACAATGAAGTGCAGAGCTAGAGCTTCCCTATCAATAACACAGTCAAACTACAGTAATACTTTCTTTAAAAATACTCTCCTGACTAAACTCACTGCTAACAAACTATTGAAATATTTCAAGTGAGAGACAGAAAGATTGACAAATCATTACCTCTTGAGAATCTGTGAAAAATCTATGAATTCATTGGCTTACTCACCTGTAACTCAGTTCCTACTTGTCTCTAACATCTGCAGAAGTTAAAGTCTCTGGAATAATTACTGATAGTGTGAAATTTTCAAAAATATATCACTTTTTGAAAAACCTGTTTTACCTTCAAGATATAAGCTGTTCCATGCATATTCTCCAGTGCTTTGCACCTACAAGCTACATGTATGATTCCAAGGCAGGGATGATCCGCGGGTTCTATAGAAGAAGAGGAACAAATATCTGAAGTGAGATTCTATGTGGGTACATGAGCATGATCACAAATAACACTGACAGCCTGTCAGAAGTAGAAAGTGTTTTTTTCCTGCAGAGATGAAGCAGGTGATCTCTCACTCTTCCTATATTTTTATTGAGATTATTTTTATATTAATTTATTTTCTTTTACAAGTGTCATTTTATTCCTTGAGCCAATAAACTGCTCAACCTACAGATTAGAGAAGACTAAATTTATTTTCAATTAAAATTACCTGAAATTAATGCACTTCACATACATTTAGAAAGTTTTCAGAAGATTGATGTTTCCTACCTAACATATATACTCAAATCTCAGAAACTTGGAAACTAGATGATCCTATTCTTTACCTCAATGATTTTTGAAGAATGTCATGTATTTATCATAAGACATTTGCTGGCAAAAGTCTGGGGGAATAGTAGCATTAGTTGTGAATATCCTACTTCTTGACATTTAAATTATACCATTTGGACATTATTCAAAATCTCTTGACATAGCTCCAGCAGGTCCCATCCACTGAAATTAGATAGTTGGAAATCCAATGACAGAAAAAAAGGCACCTAAAATGTTTGATTACAATGATGTGTGGCTGCTTCAGTCATTACAATGTCACAGCAAGGTTATGAGACATTTCCATTTTTAACAACCTTAATGGCTTTGGGTCCGGAAGTCCTTATTAAATTACAGACTATTTGATTTGTCAGTCTTAGGCTTAGGCTGTGTCTCTGGGATGGAGGAATAAATGGTAATGTGATCTATCTTGGGAATTAAACTGGATGCTGTTAGTGGTACCAGTACTATTAATGCCAGTTGTATAACACATAAGTATGTTCTCTTTGTAGAGTTTTTATGTGTGATATTGTCACTGGCTGAAAGTTACTGAAGCAGTGAAACAGCTTAGTTCTCATTTCCCCGTAACAATAAACTGTGAATAAGTGCCTAATTAACACACAAAGAATGTGAAAAAAATAATTTTATAAGAAGGCTCGAAATTTGTCTAAGTTTAAGGAAAATATAGAAAGAATTAATTTTAGACTTCTAAAAGGTTTTCCAAAATCTTACCACCTCTAAAGTTTTACAAGGAGTCATGGGATATTTTTGTCTTGCTTTTTATGTACATGCCTACATTCATTCCCAAGTTACCCTGAGTTTCCCACTTTATAGAAAACTGACTGCAGAAGAGTAATAGCTGAGGCAAAACCAAGAAATTACTCTTTATCTTACTTATTTCAGTTCAGCATTCTCATTGTGATAAACTTGCACTGATAAAATATAAGATTTCTAAATGTTTCTTAACATTTGTAAAAAACCCCTCCCGAATGTTAAGTACGTGTAAATCATATTTAAATATATGTAAGTATTTATACAAAGAATTTTAAGTCAACTTACCTAAATGAATACAAAAATATTAAAATTATATCACTTCAATACCAGAATCCAAATTTATATGCAATTTATATAGTACTCACTCTTGTAAATCTGTATGGTCTTCTAACTTTCAAGATTAGAATTGTTAGCTTAATATTATCCAATGTTTTGCATATAATAAATTTCATTAATTGAAAATGTAGAAGGCAATAATTTTTGGGCAGGGAGGATTGAACAATTCAATTTTTTCTTTTCAACTTTTACATCACATGTCTTACTATGGATATTTAAAATTGGTTAAAAAACCAATTTTTAGAGAGAATTGAAACTATTTTAAGACATAGAGAAATTATTTCCAAATGCACAAGTGACTCTAAGTGGTTATTACTCATGATCTTTAACAACTTGCAAATGCTTTAAAATGTCCATTAATGATACATGCTTTCAAAGTAGTTTTCTGAGAAACAACTGTGCACTCTTATTTTGTGTAGGACTGACTGCTGGTAGTATCTCTACATGTACTTTCATTTTTAGCATTTCTGATTTTTGCATTTGTTGTGTATTTTCATGCAGCTGTGTTTTTATATTATTAATTCTTATATTCTTGTCTTTAAGGAGACTAGCAGAGCTAAACTGTGTACCTTAAAAATACAGTAACTACTAAGATGGTAAAAGGCAAAGCAGTTTCTTACTAAGACTGTACATTTAATGTCTAGCTGAAGTACTGTGGGACCACTAGGGAAGCTAGGATGTGTCTTTGACACCCCATAAAAATAAATCTCATTATCTCAGAGCTCTGTTGAGTAAGGAACATCTAGAGAAAAAAATCCAATTCATGTTCTGCATTAGGAAAAGACTACATCCTGAGTACAGAATTGAGCTACAAATTACCATGGTTTTTAGTTTTCTTTTTTCCTGCTTTGAAACCTGTCTACCTACCTAGTGAATTCCTTTTAAGAAAAAAAAAAAAAGTATAGCTAAGATAACTATCAATACAGCCACACATTTTTGAGGACCAAATTATATATATATATACTGATTTCTTTAAGTCAGCCATGTGAACAAAGCAAGCAACAAAGACAAGTAGCAGGTGTTGAGAGTCACCAGTTGAATTTAGGTGTGGTAATACTGGCCACATCAAACCATGGGCATGGAAATGCCCACGAGCAATTCCCAAACCATTTTTTGGCATTTGACCTCCTGTAATGCAGGAAAGTGAAGAACTGAAGGGATTTACAGAAGGCAATGTGCTGAGGGGAAGGATACCCTGAAAGAACAGCTGGTGAAGACAGAATCTGAGTTACGTCTCTATGCTTGGAGAACTTACATGTCTAATGCTGCACTTGACATAGGTGCTTATTTTAATTTGGTTTTTACAAGCCTTAACTTCTCCTGAATTAGAACCATAAATCTTACAGTGGCAACTTTATTTCTACCACTGTACCATTTCTACGGTACTTCATAACTCTCCTGTAGCATAACATTTCTTACCCTGGTTCTTGGAAGAAAATTTCTGCTTAAGTAATGACCTGTGCATATGTTAATTACAAATTTCTTAAAGAAAAAAGACATGGAAAATGCAAAACTATACCATTAAATTTTCCTTACAAATGTAATATAAATTGTGTATGCTGTTATTTCACCTTATGGTTTTTCACTGGCTATCTTAAAATAACTTTCATTGTAAACCCAAATCTGATTTTTTTTTCAGAATCTTTATAACTTGTTGCATGGCACCAGGATACCAATTCTATAGACAAGGAATATGTGAGCAAGGTCAAATGCAGATTTTTGGCTTTCACATGGCTTTTAGTCTAGATTTCACAACATTTACTATTCTTAGGTTAAAAAAAATAAATTTTTTGCATTTCTCTAAATATTACATAGGTATCCATCTCCCGGTGACCTTTTTTCTAGACCATAAGACCATTTTCACTTCAGCACTTTTTGGTTTTTTTTTAAACTTTTGGCTATGAGCTTCGGCATTTCTTATAGCCTAAGATATCACAAATGCCCAGAATTACATGGATAGTAGGGAGTAAGGGTGGAATAGCATCAGGCCCTTCATTTCTCTGCTCATCCATTAGCAAGAAAGAATAAAATAGAGATGAAAAATTGTATTCCTGTTCTTTCACATATACATCCTCTTTGTATAACACCACTTCTACTACAGTAGCACTTTTAATAATTCATCATTTTGAATTATGGGAATATACTTTGAGCAAAATAGAAGAAACCAGTAGTACAAACCAAAATTGATGACTTTTTAAAAAAGAATGCTTTAAATGGCTTCTCCAAGAAGGGCTAAGCATTTATTTTCATTTACAAATAGCAAGCACTTTGAGTTCTAATTATTCACCATTATTATAAAGGCTTTCTAAAATAAGACATAATAGTTTAAAATAGCAGTTTAAAGAGCTGCTTGATACATTGAAATGAAAAGTGAGAGTATGAAAAATACATTTCTTTACTTCCAGCTGCCTCAGTGTCTTGGGGCACTATATTTATATTTTGGGAGAAATATTAAAAATAAAGTAACCTGCAGAGCAATTTTTTTGTGGACTTTTTCCCTTGGTGAATATAATCATTTGACAACAACTTTTTCCATGTATTTGCATGCTGTACTGCACTACATTTGAAAATCATTTAGTGAGGGAAATGAAGAATTACAAGAAAGGGCTGAGTCCCAGCAGGCTTTAGAGAATCAGAGTGCTGAAGAGGAAGCAATTATTTACTTGCAATAAGTGGGGAATGCAATCTGCAATGGCAAGATTGGATTCCTGCATTCATGGATGTATCTCTGATATGACATTGCCACAATTACAGCTCTGTCTTATTTGAACCATAATGAAGTTGCAGACTGAGTAGCTTAAACTTTACAAAATCCTTCTATTACCCCTGGGCATTTGGGAATAGACCAAACCAAAAATTGCTCTTTCTGCATTGTTGGGGTACTGCAGTTGTTTTCTCAGCTGCATGACATTACTTGTGGCCTTGAAAGCCAAAGATTCAGCTTCCACTGAGAATTGCTGTTCTTTCCCCACAAAACAACTGCAACTCTTGCTGCCTTTTTCATAGTGGTCATAGCAGTTCTTAGGAGGTGGGAGATCTTCCTGCCATATTCTCTGTAATTACAATATCATTGCATTACGGCCTTTTTCCAAGTACATTTTGTGACAACACCAGCAACCAGTGAGTCTCAGAGATGGGAGATCTTTTTATACTGCTGTAGTGCTGTGGGTCTTCTCGCTCTTCTGCTCTGCCTCTTACCTCAGTTCCTAGGCACACCAGGTCATTGTGAGCAGCAAAAACAGACCATAAGGAAGTCAGTTCAACTTTTATTTTGACATGTACAAACTCAATGAGGAGCTACTTTTTACACTCTTTATTTTCATGAAGAGAATCTTTAGCCAAAGCCCTAGAAAAAAATTTTTTTTTTCTAATATTACTATTTTCTCCTATTATATTCTTGGCTCCCTGTCAGGTGCTTTTCAGATGGACATGAAAAAGGGTCGGGTCTACAGGTTGTTCTAGGTTTATTTGGTACAGTTCTGCTTCTGCTTAAAGACATTATGAAGCAAATGATTTTTCACTGGCTATTCAGAAAATGTATCTCCATCTTAGCCAAAATTCTCCAGCTAGAGGAAATGGCATGCTTATAGAATTAAAGCAATTTCTAGATATCTCTTCCTTGATATCTCAAAATCAATGGCAGAAAAGAAGCCAAAAGAAAATGGAAACACTGGAAGAAAAATAATTGATAGAAATTGTGTTTCTGGCAACTTGGAGTGAATGAGAATGAAGAATTATTTTTTGCTGCTAGAGGAGGTCACTTCGGGCTTACAATTTGGAACTTTTTGAAAGGAAAAAACCCTTACAAATGTAAAAGAAACCCTGGAAGTATGATCAAGGTTTCAGGTACACCTGGAACCATAAAAATACAGCACAACATTAACAGAATAGATGCAAAAACAACAGTATTTGTTTGAAAATGTACTAATAGAAATCAACTACATGGCAATCAGAGAAGTATGAATAACACTTTTTCAAGTCTAATTGAGTACTAAAAGCTTAAACTTTGCACTAAAAGATTTGAGCACACAAGGCAGAAAAGAACAATTCTAACATTTTACTGCAAAATTTTCTGCCCCATAAATGCCGTAACAATTTGTATCTGAACCATGGAAATAGTGTGGCTAATGTGTTTGAGCATCTTTGAAAAAGAGAAATAAAGCATAGTTATTAACAATGTTCTATCATTTTTTTCACTGCTGGTATCGACTAACAATGTCGTAATTTAAATAAATTCTATTTTAATATGAGGAATCATGTGATTCTACTTTGATTCTACTCAATTGTTAAAGCAAACAAGGCTGCAGTAATTCCCCCTTATATTTATGTCAGTTTAACTTAAGCAAGTGAAGTTTTCTGTTCTTAGTTATTATTTAGGAGCCCAATACATCTCTGAAAAAACCCTGTCTCATCTCCATGGACAAATAGCATTTGGCAATTATCTTTGCCAGATTCTTCCTGGAAGTACTTTTTGGTGCGTGTTTATTTTTGTGAAAGGTGGTGAAAATCCCAGTAAATGATGACAGTGTAACAAGACTGAGAAGCATTTCACTTCAAGCACTATCAAAACTGTCTACATTTGGTTAATTTTCATTTTATTTTTTTCCTAGAGAATTGCTGCATGTCACTCCCATGAAAGGCTATGAAGCTTATGTCTTAGAAACATGCATAAAGACCTTTCAGAAATGATAGATCTGTAGAATAAGAGTTAGTGAAATGAGGATGCATGTATTTAGGGTAACCTTACAGATTGAGATGTACTCCCAAGATCCTTATTCCATCTTATATTAAATAAAATATAATGTCTTTTTTTGTTCATAGAACAATTGTCCAGAAAGAAATGTATAACAGATTTATAGGCAGCAGAAACTGAGCAAGACAGCTGTTATTACCTACCCTTATTTATTTCTCATAAGAGTTTAGTTTCCTTTCTGCTTTTTAACAGGTACCTCCGCCTTCTGATCACCCTTACTATGTGAATGGTTTCTTCCTGCCTTTTCCATTATTTCTCACTAGGATCTGCTTGAGAGAAACAGTGCAGAGAAGCACAATGTAAGTTGTTCAGGCTCCTTCTGTCTGAGATACCCTTCCAGCACTAAATTCAGTATCATCACTTCCTCCCAGCCCACTGCTGCAGGCTCATGTGTAAAAGTGAAGCACCTGCTTGCACACTCAGGCTACAACAGCCCAGAGTTAGGGCTGTGACACTGCCTAATCATCATCTGGTGAACTCTGACCTGAGAAAACCTCACTACCTCCACTCAAGAAAACACAGTGTTCTGCAGAAGTCCAAGATCAAGGATTATGAGACCTAGCTGCTGGCTCTGAGCTGCTCTCACTGACAAGTGTGAGCATGGACCAGCTGGCCCAAGGATTATCACTCTCTCAAATGCATTAGCAAATCACAATCACAGAATATTGCAAATCAAATTGAAAATTAATTACAGTAATCCAGGGCTGTCTTCATCAGTTTGTCTCTAAACAATCATAAATTGTAGATATCTATCTGGCTGCTTAAACTATATGATCATTCCTCTATTCTTACAGTAATTAAATTGGATCAATCATCAAATATATTTTTTAAAGCTACATGACAGGGCAAGTATTTTGAATGAAAGCCATCAGCTCATGATAGAGAGAAATTATGTGACTGAAATGGGAACAATGTCCATTTACAGTTTGAAATTGAACTGAAAAAAATTCTACCCAGAATACGTATCTATATTATTTATAGAAGAGATTTATTTATTTTTATTAGATAAATATGTACTAGAAGAGAACATTTAGACTATTTACAAAACACAGAGAAAATTCCTAGCAGTTTGATTATTCCCTTTTCTTGAATGCAAAAAGAAAAGAGGCAAATAGATACACTCGTCATACCTTTTCTAGAAACTGAACTGAATAAAATAGTTGTAATGTCTTGGAAATGGAGATGGCTTACTCCTTCTTGGCAGATTGCAAGCTACTGTCATGGAAGGGAAACATGATGCATTTGAACATTCAGGTGACAGGTGGCATGGCAAAACTTCAGGAAGACAAATATCCAGGAGACATCTAGCAAGAAAATGGAGAGCAGTGTGTGTAATTTTAATGGGTTATACAGCCAGTGCATTCTATTTGAAAACTGGGTCGATAACAAAACAAGTGTGTCCTATCAAAATTAAATGCTTTAATTCTCCTCTACCTTACATAACTTTTACATTTCCATGATTCCTTTGATTTCTGTGTAATTTTTCAATTAATTTTCATGTCAAAAAGGAAGATCAGATTTTTTGTCTCTGTAGTTGGAAGTGATAATACTTAGTTTATCCTCTCCTTGATGATAAAGGAGAGGATAAACACAAAGCCCAGTTTTCTGTCACAAAGTTAAACAGAAAATTGGGCTAAAATGGTTATTTGAATTTTATCCTTTGAGAATTTCAGTGAGGGAGAGCTTCCTGGAAATTACTGACTAGACTGGTCTCAGACGTGACAACCAAAGCAGCTTTACAATGCCACCCATCTTCTCAAGTACAAAATGCACAGGGCTAATCATGAAAACTACTCCAGCAAGATTTGATCTTGGTCCCATTAAATGCATTGTTTTTCTCCCAATTCTAGAGAAATTGTTCCAAAAATGGTGTGACAAGTAAATAGTACAGCTTTATTGTACATGGTTATGGTGGCTGGCAGCCTGAGTTGTGCTGTGATGTAGCAGCACGTAGTCTTTATACACTGCAAGCAGAGCTAATCCTAAAAGCCACATGAGATGGGACTGTGAGGACTGAACAGCCTGTGCACTTGGCATTGCTTCTAACCTATTTTTTCACACTCTATTTCTCACTGAGAAAACAAACAAGCAAGCAAACAAGAATTTTCAGTCCATAACATAATAAAAAGCTTGTACAAGCTCAAGCAGCAAGATAAGGTGATTATTTTGCCCTTCAGTTCAAGTGTCAGCTTGTTTTCAGCTGCTGTCAAACACTTTGTCACACCAGATGTCTGTCATATCTGTTATATGGCAAAATGTTTCAGTACATTAAAATAAAGGTGCATGATTTTTACATACTTATCTTTGAAGTCTCCAAAGAAATTTTCATTATAGGTGTAAGCATTGTGTTTGCCTACAGCCATGGCAGTTCACTATTAAGTTCCCTTTGAAATCCTCCTTTTCTTTTTTTCATGCTCATGTATGTACATGTTAAAGTTATCTTTAAGGGTAACAAATCTTAGGCCACAATTTTTTTTTCGTGCTCACTTTCTTTCCTTTTTGCTAAATAAACTTACTCCAAAGTCCTTCATTCTGATTTACTCCAATCCTTGATATTATACACTCATGATACAAAGAACACATGTTTCTCTTGCTCACTTTTTGTGTATTTCTTTACTTCTCAGCATACCTACCTCAAGGAACTTCATTAAATAAAAAAATATTGAATGCAAGTGTTTCTGTTATCTCAACAGCAACAGTGTTTGCTTTGCAAAGGATTCCTTTATTCCAGAAATAATTTTCTTCCAGATTCTCCTTTCCTTCTCTATTTTTTTTTCTCCCTGTTTCCTTATGGTTCCAGGAAGCATAATATAATGGCTCATGGCTTTTGCAGTCCATTATTCAGAAGTTAGTTTTGGACCAAGCTACTCCTACTTTTAACTCTGAGTTTTACAGTGCCACTGTAAATATACTGCTGAAAAACATTAAAATTTTGTCTAGGCAAGTATGCAGTATTTTGCCTGTACAGACTGTATTTTATCTCTTCTGTCAGCTATAGAATTTCGTACAAGCCTGTTTTAATAAAATATATAATTTATATTGGATTTAAAAGTATTTCTAGATACGCAACCATGTTTTTCAAGCTACAGACTCAATCCAACTTTCTGTTAACCCATGCAAAGTAATGGCATCAAGCTGACAATTCCATTTTAGGCTGTAGTGTACTTGGCTGAGTGAGAAGAGTCCTGCCCTCAGCTAGTTTGCAGTGGATGAAGGGAAAAAGAGTGTTTTATGCCTTCTCTTCCATCAGTGGAATTTAATGGAAAATATTTGCCTCAGCTAGGGGCCAAGCAAGCAGCCAAACATGATATTGGCCACAGCCAAGATGAGCCCTTCATTGGCTGCAGAAGAAAAGTTCTGCAGCACTTTGGAACAGCTTTACCACAGCTTTTGGTGGATTGCTCAACACAATAGCAAAAGCCCTTGTGTGTTAGAAAACTGAGACAAACCAAACAAATTCAAAAGCAATTAATACCCATTGCCATTCTCTATAGTTTGTCAATTTGACAGATTATTTGAAATACTTTTTACAGACTGGGTTGGTTGGTTGGTTGGTTGGTTGGTTGGTTGGTTGGTTGGGGTATTTTTTCCTTATGTTTTAAAGGACAGTTTAAAGGATGTCTGATAGACATACCCATGAAGGAAGGTGTTTGGGTATTTTGAATATTTTTGGGCATTCAAGAGAGAAAATAAGCTGCTATTCAGTGGTAATTTTTTTAGTCTTATGTAGGATTAGCACTGAACTCTCATTCAATGGAGCAGATATTGACAAGGTATTGCTACTAGATATTAACAAACCTGATTCATGATTATCTTGATCTGTTTTAATTGCACATTTTGCAAGTCAGAAAAGAATTTTCTGTTTGTTTTAATTTAATTTAACTTGACCAACAATTTCAATATGAAAATAAAATGAAAATCCTGAAATACAATCTTAAGAGTTCACATGAGGCTTTTTCAGTATATATATATGTGTATATATATATATATATATATATAAATAGGTCTTGTGAAATCTGAACATTGCAGAGGTTTTCTTCGGGGTAAGAGTAATACAGTGCAGAGAGTCAGAATACACAGAACAGGAGAGACCTTTGGCCAGCTCTTCAGCCTAGAGGTAAATCTCATCCTAGGTGCAGACTCCACTTAGTTAGGCTGGGTATTGATCCAGTTTCCAGAGCCCCAGAGGCATGTTTAAACACTAGAAAAGAATAGTCACTATGAAAACTAATACTGCATTGGTTCTCTCAGGCCAAAACACAAGCCAAATAATTTAACTGAATCTACTGCTACATGTTTTACCTGGCATATTCCTACCGTAAGAGCATTGTGGGGTTTTTCAGTGTTATAATTTGAAAACAATAGAAAGAATTCTAAAAACGGATTAAATAAATTTTTGCATTTCAATCATCAATTATTAAAATTAGTAAGTTATCCTTTACATATTTTTATGGCTAAGTTGTTAATTGATCTGCAGTTAAAATAAGCCAACTCAGAATAATTTGAGTTTCTCTTAGATTCAGACTGTACACTGCTCCAAAAAATAAGGCTTATTCCAAACATGGCACATAAACTGGGCAGAACTTTTGCTGTAAGCTAAGCTGAGGCTTTCAGAGAGAATTGCTTTCATGGGGATTCTATTTCCTCTGTTGACCTTTTATGGGTCTACAGGCTCTTTTTGTTTGTATAGAGTGTGTCTGAATTCCTCAATTTGAAATACCCACAGAAAGGTTAGCAGAACATCTTTAAGCTTTAACAATAAGAAGGTACAAATGTCAAACAAATGCTACATGACATGATGATGATGATGATGATGATGACTGGGTCATGACAGTGACCTGACTATACTGTGTACTCTGGAAGAGAAATACAGTTTGACTATAATCCAATGTAATCTATATAATATAAATATAAAAGAAATATAATTTATTCACCATATATTTTAATGATTAACTAGTTGCAGCAATGCTAATTGCATGTCAAAAAGTTGCTGTTCTATTGAAAGCAATTTCATTAAAATATAATGTGCTTTATATTTTTTTCAGCAGACAAATATGAAACATTAAAAATGGAGCTATTTTAATTTGAAGTAGAGCAGGCTTCTTGCTCCAGCTTACTTAAAATAATCAGTCTTGTTTGTAACTAAGGTAATGAAAAAACAACTCTGAACTAACTAAAAGTTTTCACTAGAGAAAATTAAAAGAGGCATATAAAAATTACTTATGTGAACTGTAGTTCTTATATTATGCTGTACTTGCAAAATGGCTTATTGTAATTTTCAAAAGTAAAAATTGAATTTTTACAAAATGCCTTTGTTCCTACAGAAAAAAAAAAATAAAAAAGGAAGAAAAAGAATTTTCTGAGATATCTAACAAACAGCTACCAGTTTCCATAAATCTGAAGAAAATTATAAACAACTTCAGAGCGTAACATTTGTTACCGATCTTCCTTATAAAGCACAGGAAAGACTGGGTCAAGTGTGCAGCTGATGCACCACTTGATCAACAACTTGATCATAGTTAATGCCTTGGTCCTAAGGTACCTTTTAAAATTCCCTACTCCATTATCTTCTGGACACAGCAGAGTCAGTCATAGTTTTTGACTGTCCTTGGTGACTTGGTAAATTATTGACAGTGATGCTGATGAATGTTTTTAATCTTTGATCTTACCTGTCTGTGTGATCCCTCGACAAATGGCAGTCTTGCCAACCGTTTTCATCTTGGATAGTACGGTGTGCCAAAAATATGGGAAATTAGAAAATCAGAAATTAATACTTATATTTGCTGATACTTACTTACATGAGATGAAAGTTTTCCTTTCTAAAAAAACCAAACATTTGGTCATAAATTCCAAAACTTTGTTCAGTCAGATGGATTCATCTCTAAGGACTGACGCATTAACATTTCCTGATGTGTAGCACTGAAATTTTTATTTATTCCTATATGTATAGTAAGAGAAATTTATGAAATGCTCTATAAACTATTTCCTTTCAATTTTTTGAAGTTTCTGATCTCATATTGCAGTGTTTTTAATATCCGAATCTTTCTTACAGATTTTTATTTTCAGTATCTTTATTTAAACAATAAAGAGGAGTTGTTTTGTTCAAATGCTATATAAATTAAGTATTTTGAACTACTTAATTATTTAATATTATAGGAATGACTTAGAGTTAATTAAATGTCAGTATAATTTGAAATTGTCAGCTGAAGTATGTAACACTAGTACTATCTTACACAGTTCCATTCCTTAAGTATAACATTAAAAACATACTTAGCAGCATTATTATGTTTAGTGATATCGCATTCATTAAGTCTTTGATGGTCGCTGTAGATTAGAAAAGGAGAATTTTTAAAGAAATGTTACATTTGTCAAATAAAGTTTCAACTTCTTTTTGGAAACAAAGAAATTAGAGAGAAAAATTGATAAGAATTATGTATCCAAGAAAATAATTACTATTTTTTAAAAGAATGTATGTATTTATTCCTATAAAATTAATAACACATTATATATCTACCTTTTCCACAGCAGTAAGAACAAATTTTAATTTCATTTCCATTTGTTCTCAACTTTGAATATAGTATATTATGCAGTAAAACTAAATAGAATATTTTCAGTGACACTGCTTTTCAGAATCATCTGTAAGTTTACAAGAAGACTGGAGTTATAGGAAAAAGTTCTCCTACTCCACAAACCAGTATTTTATAGAACAGAAAAAGACTTAATTTCTGTGGGTCCATGAAGGATAAAAGCAACTCTATTGTACTAGTCATTGCTAGCAGTCTATCAATGATTACATAGTCATTAAAAGAAGCACCAATTAATCTTGGAGTTAAGTAAGGTGCTCAGTACTCACTGCTCAAATTTCACATTATCACATACTTAGACTTTTTAGGTGTCTGTCAGTCACAGTCCAGTTTCTCAAACTAAATCACATTCCCATGATTCCCTTATGCCTTGAAATGAGGTCCCTGAGGAAGGGATTTGTAGCAGGATATAAGCAATTAGGAAATTAGAGGCATAGTGCTTTACCCTAAAGCCTTATGCAGGGATGCGAGGGAGGCATTTCTCCTCAGATCTAACATCCCATATCTGAAAGCTGGAGACCTAAGTTATTTTAAAAAAGCGAAAAACAACCTAAGGCACTTTCAGTTCTTCCTTTCAAAACACAGCAAGGACATTCCATCACATTAACAGCTGAGCCTGGGATGTAAATGTCATTGAGATATATTAAACTTGTACACAATTCTTGCTGCAGCTTAAGTTCCTTTCTCACAGATGTGTCCCCACACATCAACTCAAAGGTCTGATTTTGGTGTTTTAATGCAAAAGATTTACCATAAATGACAATACAAACACAAACAAAATTTTGCAGATCCTGCAATGATTTAATCAGGAAATTGATGTTAAGTTAGGCAGCTCAGTCAAGAATGGAAACCTTCCTCAGCTTTCCAAGATGAAGATTTGTAGGGAGGAGAGAGAATTTCAAGATGGAAATCATGAGTCCTCTTTAGACAGGTAAGTGTTGCATAAGTCCCTCAACAGCCTTATCATCAAATGTTTTTCTCTTTCTTATTAGGCCATTAAATTTCTCACTAATTAGAATCTGTAATGAAGGAGTCCAAGAGGGGATTTGGCCAGAGGTGAATATTTAATGAAAAAATCAACATAGAATCAGATCATTGATCTTAATGCCTACCTCTGCACTGATGGTTTCGTTTTGATTTACAAATCCAAATTTCTTCTAATAATGGACTTTATTGTGCAGCTTGAGCGTTTCTTTCCTATGTGTTGCAGCTGTAAATCTCTCACACTGAACACAAAAGAACTTTGCATTGCAAAGATACTAAAACAAAGAAACCATTGAAGACAAGGTAAAAAGGAATGAACTTAGAGAAAAAAAGGCAAGCACTGAAAGGCTTTATTTGTAGTTTCTCAAGTTCCTATGACATCTTTCTATTTTAATCATACCATTCACATGGTGATTGAGTTATTTGATTGATTTTAGTGACTACCTTTGTCAAAGCCTTGGTGAAAGACTCAGTTCTTTCCAGGGACCTTCTTTATGCATGCTAAAATTTTGTGATTTTTTTTTTAACCAGTAATGTTAAAGTTTTATGGACATTCTGTCCTCATTTTAAAGTGTAGGTAAAACACCTCTACAATCCTTCAGCTACCTACACCTAAATTGCAGAGTCACAGTGATTTGAGACACAGTATTTCTGCACCTCACTGAATGTGCATAAAGACTTGGTGGTTGTAGTATTATTTCTAAACAGTAAGATTTCAAAATCGAGTCAGACTGGAAGAGCCAAATATAGTCTGTCCAGCTCAGTTAGCAAAAGCTGTGAAGTTGCCATATCATGGTTTCAAAAGACAAATAAGTATGGTTAGGCAGAGCAGCTCTCTCTTTACAGTTTCAGTGTTACCCAGCCTAGACTAAGACTGGCTCTGTTATCCCTGTCTGTGCCATGTGTACATTGTCACATTAAACTGTAGAGCCAAGCAGGACTTAGACTCTAAACTAAGAAACTACATGCATACAAGTTATGGGTTCAATCTTGATTACTAGATGCCTAATCAGGAAGCCCTAACATTACACTCTGGGAAGATTTCAGAAATCCTTGAAAGAATTAGTGCATCTGGTTCTGAGGTCTTCAATTTCAAAAGGACATTGGTTAATTTACCATGATTCAGGAGAGTATTCTGAGGTCTTCTGAGTGATATGTCCCATAAATACTATTTGAGTTTCATTTATTTAATTTACCACAAAATATTTAGATGATAACTTGGACACAGTGAACCAGTGCATACAAGGAAAGATAGCTGGTAGAAGTTTATTGTACTTAAATAAAGACACAGATAGTATAAAGGGATAAAACAGAAGGAAACTAAAGCTGGCCAATTTACTTTAGAAATAAAATGCAGACGATTAGACAGTCACAGCAAGGTTAGGTATCAATGGAACAACATATCCATCAGTATTAGGTGTTCAGTCAAGTCTAAGTTCTACTAGAAGACATAGATCCTTTACACTAATGCCATGGGCTTGGTGTTCTCAGCACATAAAGGTTGCAAGGCTGAACAGAGGCACAGCCTGATGAGGGAAAGGGATGGGCCAAAGTGTGACAAAACATCCAGCCCTGCAGGCAGACCTAATGGGGAGGCAGCAGCCTATTCCCCATGGCACATTTTTGAAGGTTGTAACAGTATTTGGAGAAATGAAAGCAGCTTCCCAGGCAGCTTTCTTGAGCAGTGGAGCCATACAGTGCCTTTTAGTAAGGAAAAAGTGTAAATTTTAAACAACTAATTGTATATGTTTAATAAAAATATGTGAGGAAGACAGTGTATGGTAAGTATCTTATTAGGTAGGTCATACCAACTGGTAGTTTATGGACAAGTTGTTAACAAGACATCCCATTTAAAGGCTGCTGCCTTCTCAGTCATCCTTTCAGCTTTTTTGAAGTTATCAGTACATTGGAAGCATAGTTTTAGAGTTTCCTTGCCTTTGGCAACCTGTATGAACTGCCATCAGACCCATGGCTAATCCTGATATGTTGGGAAGTAGTACAAAGGAGAGAGAGGGAGAGAGAAAGGAAGGAAGAGTGAGTAAAATAAAGAGACTTTCCTCTCCCTCCCTCTTTCACTCTTCATTCCACATGTTCAGGCACAGAGTTAGATACAATTTGCTAAAGCAGATGTCTTCTTTAATGAGACAACTGAATATGACATTGGCAAATCTGCAAACATTGATAACTGATTGTTTTTGAATCAAAAAAGCCTCAGCATTCTCCTTGAGTTATCAATGGATGTACAAGCATTTTATATTTATTCCAAACTAAATATAATCTTAATTCTTTCATTCCATCAAACTTGCAGACAGCTAATGGGAATTAGTAATATATGCACATAGTGCACTTGGTTTTAGAGAGTGTGAAGGTGTCATCAGTACACTTCTTTCAAAAATCATGAAATTGAAAAATAAATATATTTCGTTTTGGTACTTTCTCCTAGTTCCTACAACAGTTCCTGAGTAGTACTGCCTTTGCAGTCCTTACATTTCTGAAGATAGCATTTTTGTTTTTACAAGATTATTAACCACTTAATGAAGTGGAGCTTTTAAAAAAAAAAATCCAGTACTGTGGAGCACAACATTCTGACTGTGAAGAAAGTGTGAAATAATTTGTTATACCTGTACACAGTAGAGTGACTGCTGCAGTGGGAATAGACTCAGTTGTACACTTTGTTATAAACAGCACAACTCCTTAGGATCCATTTTGCATGAGCAGGGGTAGTGTGAAAATGAGCTGTAGAAATGCAGTTCAAAAACTAGATCCTATGAGAGCTGAGCTATCAAAAAGATGTTTGGTTTTTTTTTTAGGAAAGCCACAACTACCTTGGCGTCAACACACACTGCACTTGAGATTCCTGTGTACTAATGAGAATCTCTAATCAGGAAGTGTATTTTCAATTAGGTACTTGTTGTTCCAGCTGGTACTTACAATCACTACAGAAACCATTAACTTCATAAAAGAAATACACATATCTCTGGCATGATCCCTGTAGGTATTATGAAGTTTATACTCCTAAGGAACTAATGCCCTTAAAACTTGTGAGACATCCTTTCAGATGAGGCAGAGTAACTACACTACAGGAGTAGCAGAATTATATTTGGGTATAGGAAATAAGCACAACATCTAAATTATAACTGTGTTTTGTGGACATGCCTTTGAGAATATCAGATAGGAGTCCTAAACTGGTTTTAATACATACCATAAGTCCCACAAAAATTCTTGAGTCTTTTCTCATATCATCACTTACTGCAGCCACACACAAAATGAAGCAGATCCACTGAGATTCTGGGATTCCTAATCTGGTTAAATGCAGAGGGAAACTTCATGTAAGAAGTTTCCATCTAATCTCTAGTGTAGGAAGCAATCTTCTCCTTTCCAACAGCATGCAAAATGAGCAAAACAGTGAAAACTTTGTCCCCTACTCTTGATGGATAATAGGAAGAATTTTTTTGGATTTCATTGCCTGTAGTACAGCTAGTGGAGGAGCTGGCCCTCAGGATCAATTCATTCATCACTGCCCCTCACTTTAGCTAGTATCTCATTTATCTGATACTGAATAATGCTCGCACACAATTGTGTACATAGTGACATGGGAGATATCCCATGAGGGCTGACCTGTGTATTGAAGGAAAACTGACCTGATTCAAAAGAAGCCTTGTCTCAATGTCATTTATAGAGATGCTAGCTATAATGGCTGTGCTGTCATTACTTTCAGGAGGTCAGATTTAAGATTGTATTTTGACCAGCAAGTGAGCAATAATTACTCTCCCTGGGACTGAGAAAGCTAAACATTCCTAATCCAGGTGCTCAGCTCCTAGCAGGAAAGTGTGGCAGATAGGAGCATAACTCTCTGTACTTGTCACTGAAGCATGCATGACATTCACACTGTCAGTAGCTACAAGGAGAGAAGTTAGTCCCTAAAGTCCCATTTCCACTTATTATCGAGAACCTCCAAAGAGATTTCTTAAACCTGGGTCAGTTCTCCAGAGGGGGTCATTCTATGGAGCTCTCCAATGCTTTATTTTTATTATTCTGAAAAAGTCCTGTCAAAAATGTGCAGCAAAACACTTGTTCAATTAACAATCTGTGTCATCTGAAAGTATTTGAAGACAACTTCAGCCTTTCTGTATCATGGCCTGTTTTTCACCCAAACTGCACCTAAACTACAACCTTGTTGTTTTAGACTCACGTAGTTTATTTGCAGCATAAAATGAGATACCCATTAGCATCCACATTTGATTTTTAAATTCCATTTTTAAGGCAATTTGGGATGTGATTCATGAATAAGGGTTAAATTAAGAGCCAGGGGCTCTAATTCTGTCTTTCACTGTGAAGTTTTCTGTGACTCCTGACTCAATGACAGTCAGCTTCCAGCTGTCCTGTTTACAAACAAACTCTCTATTGACAAAACAGTCTGTCATTAGCTATTTAATGCATTGTGATGATGATTTATATGGTATTAAAAACATTGCTGCTGTGTGCCCCTGTGGGAAAGTGACTATTGTGGGCTATAGTTCCATCCTTATTATTCAGAGTGGCTTCTCTCATTAATATAGTGCTGTTGCCTGAAAAAAAAGTATCATCCGGTCCTTACAAGTAAGTGGACCTCCTGTGGTTATATCCTGAAAAGTAGGGTTTTCTCCATTAGGAAACCTTTGGATTAGCTTTACTGTAAATTTTTCCATAACATTTCACTATATGGTTTAATGTTTGTTCCCTCGTACAAAAGGGGAACACATTTTTACTGGACAGAAGACTGAGTCTTTTCTTCAACTGCAATACTGAACAAAGCCAGAGTTGTTATAGAAAGGTTTGGGGTTTTTCCACTCTCTGAAATTTTCGGACATATATATTTTATATGGCAACTCGATTAGAACACCTTGGAATCATTGTATTCTTTCTGTGTTATAATATTATATTATTGAATGATGTTAATTATTTATCTGCCGCCATAATTTGCTCCTGTGGTACTACTGCTTCCCTGGCTTGTTTTTCTGAGGGTGAGTAACCTAATCCAAGCATTTAATTTGGCAAATCTTCCTGAATTTCATATTGTTCCAAGGTGCAGGCCAAGGCTTTCACAACGAACTTCCTGATTGCTGAAATACTTGTAGACTCTAATTTAAGCAGCACCATTTATCAGTATTCTGAATAGAATCTAAGCCTCTATGTACCTCTGGAGCATTGCCCTTAAGGTATCATACTGTTTTGTCAGAATGCTCTTGATAAATCCAATGTGATGATTTTATGTTTGTGCTCTTCTACTGTCATGGGGGGGGGAGTATCAGCAGCATTGTTGGAAGACAGGATAGTTCACACTGTTGTGCCTCATCATTCTAATCCCATATCCCATATCCCCAGAGATTGTTCTGTCAAAGGGAAATGGCCAATTTCAATAGTTCTCTTTTTCTGATCAAATTATTGTCCTTTCTAATTTTTTCTGCTCTGAGCTGTTTTGCTAAGAGTAATTTCCAGCAATTTATCTCGTTAAAAATAATAGCTACCTATTAAGGCAAAATATAATCCATGCCAATCTGAGAAAAGTTTCTACATAATACTCATGTTTTTCTGCTGACATACCAGAGGCATGCTGTCACCTAGTGAAATTGAGTGTATTTCACTGGCAGGAGTCTTAATATGTGCAGAGCTGGAGGTGATGAGCAGTCACCTTGTCCAAGCCCATTTAGGCTATGCAATATTGACAGCTGCTATGGAGCTTGTCCTGTTGTGCTCCTAGGGAGCTATTTTTGACTGCTGTGAATATTGGGTATGAATTAGAATGTTATAAAAGCCTAACCATTAAAGCCTAAATTTATCCTCCATTTTTCTGAAAATCGCAGACTAAATGTTGGCATAGGTCTTGCCCTCTCTCAGTGAGAAAATTTAAGAATTCCATTACTGTAGAAATAAATTAGATGAACACAACTACAAATATCTTTGTTACTCTAATGTTACACACTGGTCAGAAGTTAATAATGCTGTTTCTCTCTTCTAAATTGCTTTACTTGAACACAAACCCTGTCATATCTGGTAACGAGAGTCACCCTGTCAGAGTCTGGTAGTGAAGAAAATTGTAAGACTATTAGCAAAGATTGTAAAATAGAAGAAAGAAATAACCAGAGTAGCTTGCATAAAAAAGTGGAGCTTTAAGGTACATTGTGAAACCCAGTAAACTTGATAGATCACTAATGTACAACTGAAAAAAAAATAATTTAAAAAGCCATTTCTAATTGGCTTCTCCAATCTGGAGAAATATCTCCAGACTTTTAAACTCCCGCCCCTTCCAACTCCAACATTTCTATGATTATAAACTGCGTTGTTTAAAGCTGCTTGTTAAGGCATGGCACAGCAATAATCTGGATTCTAAAATGCATCTAACCCACTCATGTTATTCATATTTAAGCTCTTTCCTAAGACCTTTAAAAGAAACTTTTCCATTTCTTTTTATATCTATCTTGAATATATAAGGGATAAATATAAAAGGAACTGTTTCCCTTTTGCAGTTTAAATCCCTTGCTCATTGTGCCAAGAATGTTAGTAAAGCATATCCTCTATGCAATGCTACATACATGAAGAGAAGGGCATTACGAAGCTTTTAGGTATTTGACACAGCTCTCAGTGTTCAGGGGGGTGAGCAGCACTTGTCTCTATTCAGCAAGGCCTCAGTGTGTCAGCTGGCCTAGTTACATTGTCTTTAGGGGAATTTGACTTACAGTGCTGCCTTTGTTCTCTTCATTAAAAACAACATAGAAAGCTCTCAGGGCATAACAGCCTGTGATGTAAATATGAAACATCAGCTTTGTGTGGCCCAAATGCCCTGGGAGGTCTCTGAGACTCTCTGAGGCTTTCATTTTAGGAACCAAAATTCTAAGCACATTCCTTTCTCACACATTTACGGCACAATATATTCTATATCAATAATACCAGCACTCGGTACAAGATTTTGAAATGTACAGTATGAACTCACTTATAGTGCAGCACACACCTGTACCACCTCTCTTTTGAATTATGCCTATCTCAGTGTCTTACTCTCTGCCTAAATGAATCCATCCCACCTTTTATTTTTTTCTTTATTGAATCCTAATGCCCTGGCCTTTGCTGGGAAGGCAGCTTTGTTGTAAGCACTTAATATCTTTCTCTGCTGTGAAACTACTGTCAAAAGTAGTGACCATTTGGCATAGTGTTCCTATTTGAACATGGTAACAGTGCCAAACATTTTCTCCAGCTCTAATATTAAAGTTATTTTTAAATGAGCTAAGTCTGTAAAGTCAGATATTATTATGTCTTTATTTGCTGTGGTTTAAATACATCTGAACTGAGGTGAATATATGCCAGAGCATATCCCAGGTTATTGGTTCCTTGGCTTGGGGCCTTTACTTGAGAGTAAAATGCCTATCAATCTTCATTTGTAGGATGAGAGGTGTTCTGAGTTTCTTAAAATTTCCTTGTGGCAGATGTAAATTCTGCATATTTGTTTTGCAGTGTAGCAAATTTAAGTCTGTAAGTATAACTATCATGTTTGTACCAAAAAGCCCACACCAAAAACAAAGAAAAAAACAAAACAACCCCAAACACACAAACTCAAAAAAAAAAAAAAAAAAAACAAACCTCTATGAAATTCCATTACAGTTTTGTGAATCTACACTTTTTATCTTAATTCTCATGAAATTTTGAAAACTACTTTTTGGTATTCATCAGGTACAGGTAGGTATTTATTTAATGTATGTGCATAACTAATATTTCATTTATTGAGACTAAACATGATCCTGAACAGATTGTTACAACCCTTCATGCCTAGACAGGCTGTTTGTTTTATTCCTGTTTAGTAGGTTCCAGCATGAATTCCTATTTCCTTTCATGACCACAAGATGATCTGTAGAATTGATATATGTCCTTTAATTGGAAACTGGAGTTGCAGATGTCTACAAATGGCTTTGTCATTCCCCTTGCTCACTTAATGTATTGGGTAAACTGACAACTGAGACCTACCAAGTGTTCCACTCTGCAGTCTTTTCTATCAGACCGTTGAGTGTTTTGTTCCTTTTCATCCATTAAAGGTCAAGGGTCTAAATGTATCAAAATTGTTTTCTCTTTCTTGACAAATTCATAGCTGAAACATTTTGCTGAAGGCTATGACTTTGTCATGTACATTGAAAACTTTCAGCTCTAATTCAAAGTCAGTAAATAATGAGAAAATATCAGTGATGTAAATGGTAGCAAGGTCATAATTCATTTTCAAAATGAAGTGATTAAGAAATACGGCAAACAGCCTGTATGAAGACGTGAACTTGGTTGACTCTTGAATAGATCTAAAGACTTCAATACCTTTAAATATTTTAAATTACCTCTCTTAAATATTTCTAGAGATGCATATCATACTTTTCATGCTGTACTATCTCATATTTTTTCCTACAATTACACACTTTTGTTCCAGGGTACCCTTAATAAGGGTTATCAGGCCACTTCTTTATATTACACTTGTTCCTGGCCTGCTTTCTCTATAACTTACTGTAAACAAAGGGATTGGATGGGAGAGTGGGAAACTGGGTTCAAACATACATTGATTGACAAAAATTATAAATAAGCACACAGCCCTGTTTACATTTTGTAAATAAGCACACATTAAAAAATTGCAAGCAAGTCTACCTAGATTATAAAATATGATTTTTTTTCTTGTTAGTCAACAAGGTATTTTAAAAACTTCTACACCATTTTAGCATTCAAAACAAAGTAAACAACTGTTTCAGTACTGGCCTTATGCAAAAGGTCATAAAATGTGAAGTTGCTTTGTGGTGAGAGCTACATAGACACTAGTCTGTTACCAAATAGTTTTAAATTCCTACCAGTGACTTTGATACTGCACATATACAAATATTCACAGGTGTGAGATCAACAAAATCATAAATAATTTGAAGGGCTGAAACCTAGCATTTGCAAATTATTATGTATATCTTATTTTATGGAGCTTTTAAAATGGAAGATATGAGATGCCACTTTTTCTTATTTTATAGTGGAAAGACATCAATGATGTACATTGAAGCACAAAGTCTCAAGAAAGGGTTTTTTAAAAATTGTCTAAATATGCTTCAGACATTTTTGAATAAATTAAAGAAGATTATAGGTAGTTTAGGGCTGTCAGAACCTATGTTTTCTAGACAACAAACTTAATTTATTAAGCTCCAAATCTGCAAAGACATATGCACATGCCTAATATTACTAGTGGACCAGTCCACTGGTGTCTTTGCACACACAAAATTAAATACATGATTATTTTAAGGAATTGATCATGGGTCTGCAATATTAGATAACTGTTTTGATTCAGAGTTTTAATATATAATATAATACAATACTTCACTATGAATCATTTCCCACTGACAAACTAGAGAACTCCAGTGCCAAAACCTGAGGTTTTCTCAGTTCATTTTATTGTTTAAAAAGTAATATTCCTTCAGACTGATTAAAAATTGGACAAGTCTCCAGTAAAATTTGTGAGTTTTAAATTTCAGATATAGAAAGGCACACCAATCTTTTAATAAATACCTTTGGAAAGATCTTGAAAAAGATTGAAGGTATTAAAAGGTATGACCT
Organism: Zosterops lateralis; assembly: GCF_965231275.1. NCBI lineage: Eukaryota > Metazoa > Chordata > Aves > Passeriformes > Zosteropidae > Zosterops > Zosterops lateralis. Next base: position 39,498,624 of record NC_139766.1, read on the forward strand.
TCTATGATATGTTCATATTATCTACTCAGAGAGCATTTCAATCTGTCTTTAATAATATATTCCAAAATGTTTACTGTGTCAAGATGTCAGGTCAAGACTAGGTATTGCTCCTGATTTCAGAAGGTACTGTGCCACTAAAATTCACAGCAATTTAATTAATGAAAGAACTCATATGGCTGTCAGACAAAATGATAATCATTACTAAATGTTCTACCAACCATATTGTCCTAGATCTGCGGCAAATAATTTCACCATTAATTAATTCAAAATCCTTTCAAAAGCTGATTGAAAAGGCAGCCCTTAAACATCTTTAATTTTCAGTTTATCTTTCTGTATCTTTGCTTACTTTTATGTTCTCTCACACAGTTTTCATCTTTGTCTTTCATTCCTCTCTCAGATTTCCCATTACTCACTGTTTTTTCTGCTACTTTTCACACAGTGTTTTCTTTCCTTACATTCTTTGTTTCATAGCATCCCTGTTTTAGATGTATTTGGTATATGGCAATGACTATGCCCATTATTCACTCCTAAACTCCTCCCCTTGCACCATCCCAGTCTTTCTCCAGAGCCCAGAAAACAGCAGCTCTGTCTCCCCATAACAAAAAGCATCATTAAAGGCACAATCTCCTTCAACATCTTTGCCCTCCACAGCTAACCTGTCATCCTCTTTGGGGCCACTTTTGTGCATCCACCTCTGTGATTTAACTCTACAACAATAAAACCCTGAGGCATCTCTAACTTACACTAGTTCAGTGCTGTATTATCCAAAACAGACTCCTGAGCTAGAAATCTGTGGATTTTCCCTAAAGGATTTCTTGCTTCTTCTTGAAGCTGCATGTCATCGTGTGGGAATGATGAACTTTATGCTCCTGGCTAAGGGGCACGCAATACACTTCCATTGGGATGCTTAGTTCAGTGAACAGGACAACTGTGCAGAAACAGGCAGGATCCAAGATGCAATACCTAATGAGAGGCCATGTTTGTGTTGCCCTCAGGCACACCCTTGAGGCAGAAAGCCATCCAGGATATGTGCCTGTGACCAAATTGGAGAAGCCTCCAGATCCATTGGGAGCTCACAAACTGTGCCCTTAGCTCACATGAACAGGTAGTCTTGCCTGGGGTATTGTAAATTCCTCTGTACCTCACATAAGCCCATTTACTTGGTACCTCAAATTCCTAAAGTTCCTATCCCATGAAGCCTTTCTCCTTACCTGGTACACCTGATTTAAAAGTTTTTCACTGCAGTCCTGTGATGACAACTCAAATACTGCTGACAGATACATTGCATGTTGAGCCAGGCAAGGTGAGAAAAGTGTCACCACCTAAAAATGAGAGACAAGGAGTCACATCAGCTATAGTCCTCTCAATGGCATAGTCTGTCCTATACCAGTTAATAACTGTCTTTGTGATTCTCTCCTTTACCTCTTCTCTCTTCTTCTGGATGTTTACCTGCCTGTGTTCATGTGTGATACAGCACAACTGTCTGTGTGAGCCATAAAAACAGTGAAGTTGTGGAAACTCTTACCTGGGACCCCAACCCATGCAACCTTCTGAGCATTAATTCAGGAGCTGCAGCTGCACTCAGTCTCTTGCTCTAGCCTGAGCTATGGTGGAGGTGTGCTGTGCCTGGAATTGCATTTTTCTTTGCTTTCCTGACCTGTCATTCTGGCCTGACCTCTGGCATGTCTCTTCACTACAGACTTGCCCCTTCGTCATTAGGCTGTTAGCTGAGTCTGGTTATTTAACCCTTTCTTTCCTCTTTTCTTGGGGTACTGTGAGTGAGAAACTTCAGCCTGAGGGTGAGGGCACTGCCTTTCCTGGACTGCCACTATTGGCTCCTGGCTTGCACTCCCTAGTACAGCAGCCAGCTCTGTTTCCTGACAAAACCCTTCAGGGTAAGGAACACACTCTTTGGTGCCCTGACACAGGCATTATTTTGTCTGTACAGCTAGCGACATCCTTCAATCTGTTCCAGTATTCATGTGCTCCATCCATCCTTTGAAGCATGAGCATTGAAGTACAAGGCAGGAGGTAGATGTATAAAGCCATCAATAATCCTGCCTGCTGTAACTGGAAGGCCTCAGGCAGGTATTCCCAATCCTACACATACTGAGGTGTCAGATCCTTGGAGCTATACCATATCTGTCATACGGGCACTTGGCTGTGTGCAGGAATGGTTTTGTCTCTCACATCAAGGCTCAGACCAGAGACTCAGTCCTGTTGCAGGTTCTCTGCAATGTTTTGAGGACAGTTGCTGGGTCTCTTCAATCAAAGTGTGAAATTATCCAAGGACATAATATATTGCTGTATTGTATATGTATATGTATACAATATATTGTATAATGCTACAGGAAGGCATTGGGGCTCCTCTAACAACAGGCCAATCCAGCAGTATCTCCAGCATCAAGATCTATTGAAGTCCCTGGAAACCTGGGAGTGGCTGGCTCTCTGAGGTCATCAGGAGTGGTTTCACCAAAAGCAGATGTTGTAAGAAACTATTACATGCAAAAACTAGTTTTGCTTTTACCAGTACTGTTAGAGGAAATATACCCAGGACCCATAAGGAAAAAACAAATGTGGCATCAGAGACTGAGCAATAATGTTGCCAGGTGAATTATTTCAGCACGTATTATTAAGGATCTTACTGTTTAAAATTTTCCTTTAATTTTTAGGTTTATGACATTGAAATTTGGAAATAAATGGAAATAAGTCAGTTTTAAGAAGTCCTAAAAAACATTTTCCATCTTTCATTTGTGTAGATTGTTTCTAGTATATTCTGATCCTAATTTCTAGTATACTCTTCAGTATTTTAAGTTGAACTGGAGGTGAAGCAAAAAAGAAACCTATTATTCACTTAGCTACTACCATTAGCATAAGAGCTATTATATCTCACTACTTCCAATGGATATATAAAATACAGTTCCTGATACAACTGAAACCTTTGATCCTTTGACAGAGAATGGAGCTATTATTTACATAAATGTAACAGTTCAGAAAGCAGAAGAAAATTGATTTTTCTGCAATATACCATGCATATTAGAATTATCAAGGAGTTTTCAAAAGAAAAAAAAACAAGAATAGAAACTCAAAGAACGAAAAACCTACTCACCATATTTCCAACTATGCACTCGCAAGCACATTTATAGATATACACAGACATTTCAGACTTGTCTTACTGCATTCATATAGGAAAGGTAAAAACTGCTGCTGGAAACAAGGGAAGAAAAATAATTTCACACTGAGCAGGTTTTTTTAAATTCCGTTTAAATGAACAAGTCTGAGGCAAAGTATATTAACTTGGCCATCATTTATTCCCCCATCTTTATATTTGAGATTATCATAATAAACTGAATGAAGAAGTAAGCTGCTCTTCAATCTAGTGATTATGAGAGCTTGCCAGTGAATGTGATATTGCATGAGTTGTGACAATCTATGACCCAGGGCTATATTCACTTGCCAATGGGGTGTGACAATCTCAAAAGGGCTGTAAGAAAAGCAGAGTATCATGCTAAGAAAATAAGTTACCATTTGTGAACAGAGACATAACTACAAGGGCCAACAACCTAGGGCTTGCTAAAGTATAAGCCTATGCCTGAAATTCAAAGACTAAAATGCATCTGCCAGGTATAATGTACAGGAACATTTCACTCAGTCTCAATCTTCTATTGCAAAGTGTGTCTCCTTATGTCATGCATGGGTTTACATAGCTTGCCTCATTAAAGATGTATTTAATTACCTTCCAAAATGGTATCAAGTAGGAATATAAAATTACAGAGAAACACCAGAAGAGCTATAGAATTTCAGAAACTAACCATTTAACAAAGCAAAACATTGATTTGTCAGTGTGTCATTTGTAACTTCAAATACATTTTCAAGTTTGTCTCCTCTTTGGAGTAAAAGCTCCATTTCTTTTTTTGGGCAACAGGTGTATTACACCTGTTTTCAGGTATAAAAAACTTGCTTTTGGCATAAACTAATTAGCTTTATTTTGTTTTATTTTGTATTTGGTTAAAAATATAAAGAGACAGTACTTGACAACTGTTTGAGACAATACTGATGGATGAAAAGAAAGATTTATTTGTCTTTCTTAAGTAATCAATTCTTCACATGTAGGTATAAGATTAAACTGAGTGCTTTTCAGGTGTAGTAATGCATCTAGAGTTGAGAGTTGTGTAGTTATAAAGCCAATATTAATTAATTATGTTTTTTTACTGTGGGATCCAATGTTGCATTTCAGCTATGGACATCTTACAGCCACTCTTCTATTCTAAGGGCAAAAGTTATTTACTGCATTGAAAATACAAATTCTATATTGCATGTATTTCCCTCCCAGTGCAAATCTAGCCATGCTCTGTCTTCTATTGACACACTGTAAAAGTTCTCTGTTTTGCCTCCCACTCCCCAGACTCCCCTAGTTAATTTCCCATGTCAAGAAAGAACAGAAAAGAGCATTGACTTTTAATTGTGATACTTCAAAATTATGAGCCCTAGGCTTTGAAGGTCCTTTCTTAAAAATTCTGAAAACTGCCCAAGAGTAAAAATATTTCTGGAGAAATGTATGTCTTTGTCATGTAAATTCATTCAAGCAGAAAAAATGAGCATCATCAGGGAACTTGGGGGTTTGAAAGTATACCAAGGGGTATATGAATTGTCTTAATTACTTACAACTGTAACATAGTTGACATGCTAGGTCAGAGAAAAGGTCTGTCTAATGAAAGATGCTGTTTTCAGCAGTGGTCATAGCAGATGTTCAAAAAAACCAGGGTAAGAAACTGCAGGCAGTCATGAATCTTCCCTATGACATCTTGCCAGGTGCCCTGACTGTCACTGGTGCCCTGTGCTGAGGAGTATGCTGGAGATAAATCTACTCTCTAGATTAGAATCCAGGGTGTAAACTTACTGCTGTTCTTGGAGAAGTGGCATTCCTTTGCTTTGGAAAAAAAGACACTTCCTTCTACTTTTAGTCCTCCAAGGCTCTGGGGTATTTTTTACTAATATTATATATTAGCATTTTGGTGGTGGGCGGGAACTTGATGTAGCCATGATCTGAACAGATGCAAGTTCTCTTTAGTATCCCAAGAGAAGACCAAAAGCCTACTGAGAAGGAGGGCACATTGGCACAGGATCAATGCCAAAATATCTGCATTTGCATGACTCCCTGGTGTCTTGGACTGTGAACAGTGACTGTGGCTTGGCTGTAAAATGCCAAGATGCACTTTTCTGGTTTTTTCTGATTTAAGGAGAAATTCTGAATTTCCTATCTCTGTGGAAATCTTTGAAGACAAGTTGGGGGATGGGGCCTGGGGCTGTTGAGAGGAGAGAATTTTCTTACTGAAATACAAGGACATAAAGCCAAAGTTCTCCAGGACGTCTCAGTGAAGTTCAATCATTAGATCAGGTGATTAACACCAGAAAAAGATGGCATTGTGTTTTAGAAAGGAAAATTTCCACTGATATTCTTCCTAGACAACAAGAACTCCTTGCTTGCACAAGGAAAACAAATAATCTGTGCCAATATCAGAAAAAATTTATGTCAAGTTTCTGGGTTTAATAGCAGACAGTCCTCTATGTCTTATTCAATATGACTGAAGTATTCCTTAAGAACTGACAAACTGAAATCCTCTGAAACCTTAAAAATCTTATTATTTTATTTGCAGTTAATGAAATGCCCTTCATACTGAATTATTCAAACATCATCAAAAAATTGATTAAAATCTAGTTTCATCTAGCCATGAGAATTCAAATTATATGGAAAGTGACATTTTCACTCGTCTTTTCTTTCCTCTGCCAAACTCCCAAACATGCAGCACAGCAGAAGAAGCAGAGTGACAGAGGAGTCCTTAACTGTGGCCCATATGTAGGAGGTGAAAATAGCCACAAAGATATTGGTTTGGTGACAAGCACTTACTTTGGAGTGAAGCACAGTGAAGAACACAGGCTGTGAATTCTTAACCTTTCTTGATGCAGCCTTTGTCTGGGGGAGCAAAGCAGCAGTTCCTTGCTTGGGGCAGAGCCAGAGTTGAGTCCAAAGCCAGCAAAGTCCATCTGTCATATCTGCAACAGATTGGCCAAGTTCATAGCACAGATTTACACCATGGGCTACAACTGCGAAGAAACACAGAATTATAGTCATTTCCACTGGATTAAGAAAATTACAATTTTCTTAAATAGGGGCTTTTTTTTTTTTTTTTTTTTTTTAGTGTGGGAAACAAATACAGATGTAATCAAGTCTTGTTGGAAAAGCTGCAAAAGTGGAATTAGACTGGAATAGGATTCTCTTTAGCTGCTTGGCTATAGAATCATGTTGATTGTTATTCAATTTCTGACCTCGTAAATCTCACCATTTATTTCTTTGTAATGACAGAATTTTAAAAGAGGAATAGGGACACTACTAGTCCCTCTCTTAGGGCAGTTTCAGAATAAAGAGTAGAACTCTGGAGAAGAGCAATGCGGTTGGAATTTTTCTGTAAGAGCAATTAATAAGTCAACTCATAGCAGTAAATACTTCACTGAGGAGCCAAGGTGGTTTGCCTATTTCTCTTCTGTTTCAGTTTCTAAAGGAAAGGTTACTCTTGCCTCCCTAAATCAGCAGAGTTTTAGGAAAACCACACTACAGTCTTGAAGTCATAATTCCACCCTAGAAAGCAGCAATTTAAAGTCAGACTGTCATTAGCTGTTGCTACTGACAAGGTGAAGCGCCCTAAAAAAGCTAAATTTTGCTGATTTTAGGTGGCCCCTCACTCATTCTGAAGCCCCATGATGTCACTGAGTGACATCAGCAATGGGGTTACAGAATTAATAACTCGTGTTCCAACACCTGTGTGTGACAAAGTGCCTCTGAATCTACTCTAAGTCCTGAGCCATGTTGGAATGATGAACATTTTCAATGATCAGCTATGCAATTATTAAGGATGGCTTATTTGAATAAAATTTTAAGCAAATTCTGAGAAGACAGCTTTAAATATTCAATCTTCTTTTTCCACTGCAACACACATACATTGATTTGTTATTTATAATTCTATAAAATTAATGGTACAACCATATATTAAGAAAATAATTGATTCAGTAAAATTCTATCTCATCAGTTGTTTTTTCACAAATGAGAAAAGGATTAATTAAATTTTATTAAAGTCATTATACTATTTATGGATATTGTTACTTTTCCTGATATTTTTCCTGACATTTTCCTTTCACTTCTAAATTTTTCACATAATTTGTGCTTATCTTTATTCAGGAGAAGTATTTCTGTAACTGAACTCACCATCCATATGCAGTCCAAATCTCATATTTTATGTGTTTATCCCAGCAAATACTCTACAAAGCACTCTGACTTGTCTTACATATTTTAATTTCTTCTGTTATTTTAAAAAATATGCTTCAACAATGTTGTTATTAAGATCTTCCTTAGCCTGATTTTGCTGTCTATTCTTATAGCACCTGAAATATCATGCAAATATGTTTCCGTCTCACATCCATATAATTTTCATTCCCCAGTTCCCCATTTCTATCTGTTCCTGGCAATTAATTTCTTACATTTGATTTACTGTCAATCATTTCTGCTTAACACCTGCCTGTTTCATTCTAGATATCATTCCCAGGCACCTCTAATACTCTTCTTTCTTATGATTGCTAATGAAGTCTAGACTTCTCTAAAGAAGATGAGAAAATGGGAGAAATTATATTCAAGCTCTGTTAGCAGCTGCTACAACTCAGGAAGACAGCTGCAGAAAGGTACTACAATCAGCATCAGCCAGTCTAAGGCCACATGGACTGAAAGAATAACAACATCATTTCTCTGTATTGATCAGCTTTATTTTTCTCCATATTTTTTTCTTTTTTGCATCTATTCTACCCCGTGGGATCACCTGCCATTCTCTCCTTCCTTACAAGTCTACATTCTATTTCTGTACTTACTTTCCACATCCTTCAGTATTGTAAGGTTATTTTTCTACTCTATTGGTCACTAGTAGACTTTTTCAGACAATCATAGGATGGTTTGGGTTGGACAGGACCTAAAAGATCATCTAGTTTAAGGATAGCACACTTTCAGCATGTTGTACAAATCAGCATTTATGACCCTCCTATGTCCTTTCATTTCTGTTGATGCCTCAGTACTAGCTACTGTCTTCCTTTTTTTTTTATACCTAGCCCCTCTCCAAAAAAATCATGAGAACCCTCTTTATTAACAGGCTCCTTGGGCTGGATGCCATGGCTGAAACTCTCCACATTAATCATCCATCAACTGTGAGCAAAGGTTTCCCTCAGCAGTAAGTCCACTCTCCCATCACAAAATGCAGATTCTACAAAGCCCAACCAAACTCTGCCATCATAGAGACTGTCACTTTATTCACTTAGGAAAAAAAAAAAAAATGAAGCTCTATCCCCATCCAGGAGAAGATTCAAGTATGCTATTTCTTTTTAAGTGAGGTGCTGGAGTTTTTTCCCTTGAGGCAGGATTTCCCCTCTATTTTCCCAAGCTGTTGACTATCATAACCCACTGAGTCTTTGATCAAAGCTAGGAATTCTGTTTACTGTCACATGAACTACACTGAGCTTGACACAGACTTTGTCAAAATCTGACAGGCTCTGCAATGGAAAGTATTACACACTGTGTGATACACAGAGAACAGAGAAATCTAGCATAGCACTAGGGAGCAACAGAAATAAAAAACCATATAATGCTTCAACTGAATTGCATAAACCAGCCCACTTACCATTAGACTGCTTGAGCTTTGATTTCAGCATGTATGTTGTTTGTGGAGTGCAATTGGGGGATGCACCTCACCTGCAGCTCACCTCTGATGACTTCCATCTGTAAACAGGCTCCAGCTGATGGTGCAAAATGAAATCACAACAACTACCTATTTCAAATTATAAGATTAAAGTTTCAACTATTATCTATCTTCCTATCTACCTATCTATAGCTCTGTATCTATAAAGGCAAAAACTTAACTACTTCCTAAAATTTTAATATGCATCTTTCTTGATAGCACATGCCATGACGAGCTTTAGTGAAAATGCAGATGAAGCAAAATGAAGGCAATGCTTTTATTGCTCTTAACACACTGTTATACAAGCCATTATTTGGTCTGCAAACACCCAGTCGAGTGCAGTCTGTTAAAACTAATATTGTTCTGAAGAACTTATGTGGCCTCTAGCCTTTGAATTCAGCTGAAGTATTAAACAATACTGTACTAGAAATAAGGATGATTGAGGGGAAAAAAGAAAAAAAGGGAAAAAAAAACCCCACATGAATTGTTCCCTCATTGAACTCCATGTGTTTTATTAATAATTTTGGCAGAAACAAGATTATACTGGAGGGAAAAAGTTTTGTCCCTTTGATCAGGTACAAAAAGAGTCACAAATCTGAACAGCTATTGCACTAACATTTTATCTGACATTATTGCCTCTCTGCCAATTTATGCCTTATCTTATGCCAGAAACAGTTCCATGGGTGCTTTCCCAGAGCAGTCTTATTAGCCCATACAAAACCAGCTGTACCATCCCTCATGGTTCTGTGGAGTGACAGAGGGCTTTGTAAGCTTGCTGTCTCAGGTGCACTGAGTTGAGGTTACTTTCTCCAGGGAAAATGCATAAAATAATGAACATATTCTGAGGGCAAAGTCCTCTCAGGATTTTGGAGACAGCTAAAGGAAAAAGAAGCAGCTGCACCACAACCATCACAAAGCATTTCTCAGAGTGTGTGAATACAGCTTTCTAAATGTGTCAGATAGCGAAATAGTCAATGTCATCAATAGAAATGCAAGGAAGAGGTATAATGGCGAAGGAAAAAAGGGCTTGGTGTCATCAAAGGGATTAAGTGAAGCTTATGGGAAAGCACAATGGGGAAGATGCAGGAAGCTGGGCTGACAAAGAGAAAGATAAGGTAATGTGCTCCCCAACAAACTAGAAGGATAAAAGGACTGAAGTTTTACTGAAGGATAGCCATAAGACCATAGAGTTAAAATTAAAGCTAACTGAAAAATGGATAAAACCTTTGAAAGAGAAAGGCAATCCTAAAGGCCTCCATCTATTCAAATGTCACACTAGGAAGGGTGGAGGTAACAGGAGTAATACTTCTTTCTCACATGCAGACTCCAGACTAAAACTAGAGATATCTTCATAGAGGAGACAGCTTAACTTATTTATGAAATGCTAGTACTGTGTTAAGACAGAATATTATTACTAAGAGGCCTAAATTATTGGTAATTTCATTATAACTACATGTAGAAAGTATAAGATAATCTGCCTCTGATAACAGGTGAGTGGCAGAAGCATGGAAAGTAGAGAGCAATAACAGCTCTTATTACAAATTTTCACAGGTTTTGGCTTTCTTAAAAGCAATAACAAAATGCTAACTTCATTAATGTTGAATTTCCTAATGAGAATATTTATCACATTTTCAGTACAAGGCCAGACTAATTCAGATAACATCTAATTACAATCTTGAAACTACAGAGGTGAGATCTATAAAGTAAATGGGGACAAAACACCACCCTAAAAATAACCTCCTGGGCTTTCACTAGACACAGACTGCTAAATCATCATTTACCTCTGATTTATATGAATTGCAAGAGAATGATCAATGTTAGTATATGAATCTTATAGAGCTAATCATTAACAGTAATCTTAAATGCTTTATCACAAGATTATGAGCAACAATGAATGGCTTTTGTTGCTTGTTATATGTTAATAATGCAGCTGAACTACTTAAGAATCTCACATGGTCATTAACAACTACACTCCATTTCCATGAATGCTCTCCCAGGTATTTAAACTGAAAAAAAGACAACACAATGAATATAACAGATGAATATTTCTTCTTCTATGAGAATGGTGATACTTAATCTTAAGAATTATCTCCTTGAAATATTTGGTATATCTTGCATATCAGCATATGACAAACTATCCTCCAAAATCTGTCTCTGCAAAAAGCACTTGCATTTCAGTTCAGGTTTAGGCTAAGTGGTGCAGATTTGAAATAGCCCAAGATGCTGAGTCTGAGGACAGATAATGTCACTTCTTGTCACCTTCCCTGATATCCATACACCTGGTAAAGCCTTTCCTGAGGCTTTGTACCTTTTGGTATTTCAATCACACTTCAAGAAATGAAACTGCTACATCTCCTATAGTAAAAGTCTTGCATCTGCATCTTTTAAGGCATCTGTGTAACTGACTGGATTGGTACAGAGAAAGTCTCAGCAGCTGGATTTGTTCTGGTGAGACAAGTACATTTAGAGGTTGAGATCAGAGATTTGATTCACAGCTAGCTGATTTAGATAGGTTTCCAGTCCAGAAATAAAAAGGATGGATATTGGCTGCCTACCAGCTTAAAAATCCATGAATGGATGGTCATTGGGATGGGCCATAAATACAGGTGGCTGTCCTCTTACCAATTTTGCAAGAATATTTGTGCTGATGTGAAGGAGGGCAGAAAGTCATTTTGCTCTGCTCTCCAGTTGCAATGAGCCAGTGTGGCTGCCAGTCACTTCTAATCCTGCCTGGCAGAAGGCACCATCAAATTATATACACAAATATGGAGACAAAACATACAGACATGAGCCTTTACACACATTTTCTGATATTCATTGAACTGGCTGGCTCTGTAAAGTCAGTTTTCTAAATGTTAATGGAGTGCAAGCCTTCCAACACAGAAAACATATTTTATATAAAGACCAGAGAAAAGGCATGATTTAGTGGCCATCACTGTGCCTTTCTTTAACTAGAAATAATATTGACTCTCTTTAGTATAATCTTGCATGTAATACTGTTAATGCTGAGAGTCAGATGAGCAAATCACTCCTAAAAAGATAAAGGTATGCTCTCCATAATAAAGTTTATTCTTTTGCCTGCTCAGTGTTGTGGTTGTACACTCTCAGAAAAGCTCGCTGTTGCAAATTCTGTGCAGATGACCACTGCCTGTGGCGTTCAGCCTGTTCTCACAGCTTGTTTGGAGTAAATGTCCTGGGCTGCATTGGGAATAGTGTTTCTGCATTTAGTAGCACTGCCTGTCTCTCTCTCTTTTCTCACCCAAGAACAAGACAGGGGTCACTCTGGGACAATGGTGATGCCTTTAAATTAGTTCAAGTCAGAGTATATGCGATTCAAGCTAAGCCTCCTATTTTACTACATAAGACAGGGAAATTAATGCACAATATTTTAGTTATTCAAATTACAGTTATTCGATTGAAATTACAACCGCTCCATAAACACCCCAATAAGAGTGGAAGTGAACATAATGGAAATTAGCTTGAAGAAAAATAAAAAATGCACATATGAAGAGACAGTAAAAAATGGTTACAATTAAAATCGAATGAAAACAATTGAATTCCAGGAAGTCTGAATATGACTTATTACAGGAACTTTGACATTGGAACGTGTGTTTTCATCAAACAATCAGCATCCATAATGCACATAGCCATTTAAGTTCACATGAGTTTAGAAAAGAATCACATTGCTATTTTAAAATTAGCTAAACTATGTAGAAAACTTTTACTTTGTGTTTTTTTCCTTCCGACGTGGTTGGGAAAAAAACAGCTGGCAAAGTTTTCATGATTTTTAGAGATATGTTTAGCTCCAGGGGATGCCTTTGTAAAATATCAACCACTGTGAATGTGATAAACCCCAGATAAGGATTTACATTAAGAAAAGGCAGGTGCCATACTGACAGATTCATCATGGAACAGCTAACATGGATATTGATAAAAACAAGCTACAATATACCTGAGCTAAAGGATCTTTTAATTCACAATTAACTCATTTCATTCCTTACCATCACAAAAAAATGCATACTTACTGGAAGATAAGCATAATTTCTTTTGTAGGCCATACAATATTTTTTTCAATCACAAAGGATTGAAAAGCTAGGGGTTGGCTATTTAAAAGAATCTTTTTTTTTTGCTTTCTCCCTTTCCCAAAAATTTTTTCTGCATCATCTGGTACAACTTCAAGATTACATACGTACCTTCTTGTTTTGCAGGAGAAAATTTGTCAGGAAGAAGACACGCTGTGTCTTTCCTCTTCATATGTAAATTTGCTGCAGTTCCATAATTTACTGACATCACATCTGGCTGGCGTAACAACCAAAAAGTACCTTCCCACAGAACATCTGACCAGAGAGAAGTGCACTAGGAAGTGGGGAAAAAAAGCATGCAAAAACCTTCCTGCCAGAAAAGATGAAGAAATTGCATTTCTGCTATGTGTAATTCATAGTATGCCAATGTGCACAATCCATTTAGAAGACAGTATTCTGGATGCTAAACATCATCACACATGAAATTTAAAATATATAAGGAATTGATATATAAATAGGTGGAGTTAATTCAAGCTAAGCTGTACATATAAAGAGGCCTAATCTGACAGATTAATGACAAACACATGTAATAAAGAATTTTTTTTTCAGGTTTTCTTAAAACACGAACACTGTGTTGGAGTTGGGAAAAATAAAACTGGCTAAAAAGATGGAAATTTGAGAAGCTCAACTACCAGTGGCCAGTCAGCAAAGACATACAAGAATATTCTAAACCAAGCCAATGAAATACCTGTGTCTTTACTGTGAAGGTTTATTACAGGTTGTGTTATGATGTTGTTATGGTGGTAGCTGTATCACTACTGAAGGATGAAGTCCTAAACTCAGAGCAATTGGTGATTTTATTCTATGGCCTTGGTAACACAAAACCACAAGTATTACATGATAAATGCAAATCCTTTTCTTCCTGAGTGCCAAAAAGCAATGATTACATAAGTAAATCTTAAAGCATTTATAGTCAATAAGGTAATAGAATAAAACATTTTAAGGAAATAAATAGAATTTTTGATAAAAGTAACTGTTCCATGTGATCTATCTGAAATGTGAAATCTGATCTGACACAACATTTTGAGCCAAGAATGTGTTAGCTCATCGGTGAAAATGTGTTATTTTTCCTTTTCCATGTTGAACCTTCATCTAAAGATTACTTAAAATCATAAGAATACATAAAGTCATAGGTATAAAGCATCTGTACACAAGCATAATTCTGTTGTTCTCTAAAGACAACAAATTACTCATGTGTAATAGCATTTCCAGAATCATTAATTCTGCACCATTTGGGGGTATTTTCTATTTTCTGTTTTCTTAAATGATTTTAAAGGCCATTTAACTTGGATCTTGGTTACTCTAATTCAAAACTGAGTCTCGAAATTTTCAGGCATTAACCTCCCCATGGTAAAGCTATTTTTTGCCACTTCAGATTTTCCCATATTGAGACACTGGTCTCAAATGCTGAGCATCAAGGTACCTATCTTATGTACAAAAGCCAGAATCCTCAGAGGAATGCTGCCTGCCTGTCTTTTCTCCTTCTGTTACAGTTCTCATACAGCATGGGGAAGACAGGCATTTAGTTCTGTTTTCTGGATAGTGAAATTCAAACGTAAATACTTTCTTACAGCAGGATAATGAAGCACAAACTCAGTACTTTTAGGTGTCTCCTAATTAATAGTGAAAACCAAACCCTTCATTTTCTAGTAAGGCATCAATATAACGATTTTCAGCTTGATTTTGTAGTTAATATCAGTTCACAATAAACAATACGTGACTGTCTTTCAAATAGATGCTTATACCATTGTGCCATGTTTCAAGTTTGACTCACAAAACAGAAAGCCCCTTAGAACATCCTCAGTGCAACTGATGCAAATAAGCAACTCTTTAATGAGGAGATTTTACCTGCTGTTTCTACTGGCCAGCAAGTTTATTTCAAGCACAGTTTAATGACATGAAAAATCAAAGTGGTTTTCTGACCATGAATAAGATTTTCTGTTCATGTCAATGGTTTAATTTCCCTATCCTCATTAGCATTCTTCATTCTGCTAGTAGTCTCACTGAACACTGTTCATATCTTCATTTTCACATCTAAAGGTAAAACTGACTCTACATAAAAGTTCATAAAGACAGAATGATCTATTTACTCTATAGCCTGAAAGCTATATGAACCAGTTCAAAAATATCTGCTATTAATTGAAGGGGAAAATTAGATTATATTTTATAATATCAACTGCCTTGGTGTTTTTAACTTTGAAATACTAATTTTACAATTGTGCAAGTGAATACAAGTTCCAGTCTTTCATTCTGTATGGACAGAGACTACAAAAAGGTTATAGGATGTGCAACAGTCTGTCAAAGTTGGTTCCCAAAAGTTTTTTGCTTTAGAAAAACCCCAAGGCTGTGGAGAAGAAATGCAGATATAGATGAGAAAATGCAACACATATTAGTTCTGAGATCTAATAACTTTTCCTGTATCAGGAAAAGATACACTATTCTTTAAGTAATTTTTCCAAACTAATTTCCAATGAATAAAAAAGTGAAACTAAATGAAATTGCCTGTATGCTTTCACTTTAGAAACCCTGCCAAACTTAGAAAGGACATAAAATCTCACCAAACTTATCAAGGACATAAAATGTCAGCAGTAGAATCAAGCTACCTGAATACATTGAAGATAATTAGATGTTAGGATATGATTCAGCATACTTAGCTAACTATAATGCATTGCTCAATTAGCACATCTTGATAATACATATTGTATTGAAGATCTTATTTTTTAATTAAGTTGCTTTAAATAAAATATTAATTCCTCAGAGAATCTTATATTTTTATATTGGAATTTTGTTTTAAATTAAAATCAAATATTAACTGAATAAAATGATGCCTTGATAAAACCGTTCTCGAAAACTATGTTCTTTTATACAACTATTTATATATTTATGTGTTTCTATTTCTATACTTAAAAATGTAATTTCAGCCCCACAAATGAAATATGCAAAAGCAGTATTTAAACACTAAGTCAACAAGTCAACTTTTTACCAGCATCCAGAGAGATTATTTGAATTCTTTAACTTTTTTCCCCATAATAATCTTCCCAGATTTCAGTCAGTTCCTAAATATATTCATTGTGTTTTGTCATATTTGATATGCCAGTGATTCCTCCCTTACAGCTAAATGAAAAAAGAATTTTTTCACTCTTTGAATTTCATCATATTTTATTGAACAGTACACCAGATTCTTTCAAGACTGTGAAATAATTATTTTTCAGGTTTAGCTCCTAGATAAATAGGAAGTGACTCCTTTATCACTGCACTTTATCAGCTTCAAGGCAGTGCCTCTTTCAGACTTTCTCACAAACCATCAGCTTTAGACATGTGAAAGATTTATAGGTCCATACTGCAAATATTTTCTCACTCTACCCCAGGGTGTGCAGGGTCTTCAGTCAAGATTCAACTCTTGTCTAAATAATTGCAGAGCTGTTTATCAGTACTTTATGGCTTTGAGTACAGCAAGGTCTTTCCCTTTTTCCAGTAGGGTTGGGAGAAGTTGCTCCAAACAACCCTTGCTAAAGCTCTGTTATGAAGTAAATCATGCTGCCTCATGTGTTCTCCATAGAGATGACAATTATCCATAAACTGGATCTCCAGCTGTGTTTTACAAGACTTTCAGTCATGTTCACAAGCTCTTAATTATGCCCTTGGAGATACTGTCTTCAGTTCTCCTGTCCTTAGCAAACCCAAATTTTTCACATGATGTGTCACTCTATTCCCTCAAATGCTGATTTTTATATTTAAATTTTATAACTTAGAATATTTTCCCATTTCCTCATCTGACATTTTTGTGTACAGCTGTTGTGAAAACCATGCCTCCTTGTAGCAGTTGTTATTGGAGAGGAGAGTGTCTTGCATTGGCTTTCTCAGTAGAACCTGAAAGCTTGTCTAGGGTGCTGGGAGAGTGTTGTGGTTTGAAAGCAAAATGAGTGAGAGGCTCCAAGTCAGAGATACAATTTAATAAGAAGAAAGGTAAAAAGGTAAAAATAAAATCAATGCACTAACACAAAGGACCACTGACAGAGTCAGAATACAACCTGAGCAGGATGGTGGAAGCAGTCCAGGTGAGGTGCTCTTCCTGAAGCAGTGATCCTGTAGAAAGGTCTGGTAGTTCTGCTCCTCTGGGAATCCAGTAGGAAAGGGCTGCTTGTCCTGTCCCAAATCCCAGATTATATCCAGGTGAGAATGCTTGGCTCCTCCCCCTGGGTGGAGCATCTCCCAATGGGATGATGAGTGTGAAGTGGGTCCTTGATGGCCCATTAAACAGAGATTAAACTCCTGGAGGGAGTTACCTGTGAGTCATGGGCCAGGTGTTGATGGGCCATTAGCAGAAGACAGCCCAACACTAGAGCACTGCCCCACCTGGTTCTAACAGTTCATGAAAATGGTGATAGAATAAATACTTTGTGTACATCCCACACTAAAACCCAGGACAGAGAGTTTTCTGTAGCTCACAACTTTTTCCATTATGTGAATCCACACTAGACTGCGAGCAGTGCTAATCCCAGGTACTCTGGTTACCCAGCTGAGAGTCTGTAACAGGCAATTGAGAGAGCAGCAGCTTGTTGAACCCCCTCTGCCTGATAGACCCTTTGAAGCCAGTCTTCAGCAGTCAGCTCACTGAAGTTGTTCACTTTTACATTGGCGCTACAATATACCAAAAACTGCATGGTCAGACACAAATTTTAGTGGAGCACAGGAAGCACATGTCTGGTCACAACACAAATTTTTGATCCCCAGAAGCCACATGCTATTTTGTGAGGCTTAAATTCAACCTAAATCTGCCTTATTTTCCTTGCACATATGTGATGTGTCAAAATGTTGTCATAGGCTGTAAACAGTTACATGCTTTCAGACAAAACAATTTTTTATTACCATTATGCAATCACTTACTAACTTCCTTAATTTTTTGCTTAACCTTTTAATTCAAATAAAGGTTTGCTTTTGATTAATGTAATTTAACTAGAAAAGATTACAAGAAAATGTGCAGGCTTCCTATTTAGCTCTTTTATTTGGGCCAATTAAATAGAATTTATCACATGACAGCAACGGTGTTATTCTGATCAGTTTGGCTCAGCATCTGTTGGTATCTCATGAGACCAAGCCCCTGCAATTTGGATTTTCAAAAAATCCATAGATAAAGCCTTGGGATGTGGTGAAAAAACTTGTGTTTGGGTTCAACTCCTTCAACAGACAGAGTAATGAATGATAAAGCAGCTCTCAAAAGGATATTTTATGCTATCAATATTTTTATAGTAATTAGTTCTGTGCATAAAAAAAAGAGGAACTATAACAAAGTAGACCTTCTCTTTGCTTTTTTTCATTAGGTTTGCTCTGGAATAAAAACTTATTTTCTTGTGTCTCATATTAGACAGGCTCTGGAGTAAAAATATTTATCATATAAGCAATTCACTCTATGACTGTACATTCATCTACAATGCAAAAAGTTTATGACTTTTAATTGAAAGAAAACCACTAAAACAACATTTTGGTTGTAATGAATGAAGATGGTTTCATTAAAATTTAATCTTTGGTACTGGTGAATGAGGCAAAGTATAATTGACAGGATATTCAGAAATATGCTTTAGTTTATCTATGGGCAAGTAAATCAAAGATTTTTCTGCAATTTAAATACAAGAAAAGAAGAGTTTTATCCTTTTCTCTTAACTAAATGTAGAGGAAGGATATAATATTGGTTTTCATCATGAAATCAATGCAAATCTGGTTAAAGGGGAAATTAATAACATTAAGTAGTAATGGGAGAGGTGAAGTAATGGACATTTCCCCTTTGCTTTTTATGGCCGTTTATTTTAAAACCAGACCAGTTACACTGACATTGTATCCACTGACAGATAAATTCTGGACATAACACATAAATTGCATTATCAGGTTGGACATCAGCTTCCTAAACCTAATCACAAGAAGTTAGACTACTTATTTCCTTATGTTGCTGGGGCCATAACAGCACTGGTATAATCTTTTTCCAGTGAGTTATTATTGAAGGTTGGATATTTTTTAGCAACAAAGACAGCTAGATAATCTCCTCTCTGTGTGTTCACACATATGTATTGATGGGGGTAACTATTCCATACCTGCTGTAATTTTTCAGAAAGGTACTGCATTGTTGCTAGCACCTGTTTTTTATGCAAATTAATATTGAAAAAAAAAATTCTATGCTACTCTCTCCAGTTTGCTTGTCAGTGTATTCTTACACTGAATGGCCTCATCTAATGAACCTTATAAATGTTCTTGGCAGCTAACTGGGAAATGTTAATCAAGGGTTTCACTTAACAAGGAGCTGCAAATTATCCAACTTGTTAAGTTCTCCGATAGCCATCTTTCGAATTTAATTATTGGCACTGTTTTTCACCCACCACTCAAAGACAAGGATTTGACTATTTTATAAATTGCATTATCAAGGATTTTGCATCACTTTAATAAATAATAATTCTGCCAAATTCTTACAGAACATCACTCTAGTGAGCTATTAACAAGCTTTTAATGGTTATCATTTCAATACATCTGATAAGTATCATAAGTCTTAATACAGAAAAATTATTCGGAGAGAAAAGCCCCATGGGTCTTGCTGCAGCCATGATTATGCTGGTAATATATAAAGAAGCAGAGAATGTCTTCCCTATCTTCCAGCTGTTTAAACAAGTACTGTCTGCACAACAGGTAATCATTTTGTGAAATCATCACAACAGTAAAGTGAATACAGCTCTTCCACAGACTAGAGGCAGATGCTGAAATTCTGGGGCAAAATGGGATTTAAGGCTTACTCCCACATCTTCACTGAATTTCTTCAACTAGCTTACCCCTTTGATTGGTATGTTCTTTTCAGCATTTTATGTCCTTTGGTGTTATTGCACAGTTAGTGAGTTGTCTAACTTGGATATTGTTAAATCTTATGGGACATGGTTCAAGCACAGTGTCACCAACATTGTGACACCTGATTCCAGTTTACTGGTTAATCTGAAAGCTGACTAAGCATTAATCTTTTGCTCAGTGTTTGGTATGTAGTCTGTGATTATTCAGAACATCTCTTCGTAAAAAAGAGACTCAATATCCTTGGAAATCCCCATGACACCAAATGAGTTAACCAGAAACTGAAAAACCTGAAGAATCTACTTCTGACATAGGATGGGTCAGTAATTTATGGAAAATGTGGGGTTTAGTGAAGCAGAATTTACATTTTATTGAAGGGAAACTGCTATTGAGTAGTCCCTCTTTCCCATTTTTTCATTTGTATCTCAATAGAGCTGCAATGAACTTAATTTCGTTTTCTTTCTTCTTAATGTCTAGAAATATAATTATCCCTCAGAGAAAAGCTTTCAACCAAACCACATAAAAGCACTTCTGCTGCAACACTGGTGACTAAGAACCATTGTTTGAAGACGTTAATGCGCTGCTGTAGCAATAGATAAGGACAGAATTGTGTGGTCAGAGAGGCCAGAGCTGTTCATAAGGACTCTTTGGGGACTAAGAAACAATCTATTCACTAATATAAATCATGAGCTGTTAAAGTGAAAAATAAAATCTCCTTTGCAGGAATGAAGAAATCACCAAACATCAATGGAATTACATTTGGGGCACTTATGTATTATTCAGTAGACAATGGAGAATGTAGTAATTGATTTTGGAGAGGATAAGATTTGTCCAGATGAGCCTTTCAAAGCCAGCTAAAGTTTTTTTCACCCCATTAGTATCCCCAGCAGGTAAGTCATGGCCAGAAAAAAAAGCACTAAAATGAAGATAAGTTAAAAAAACCCTAACTAGACATTAAGACATTCATTACAGTTCTCGTGCAGCATTTTTAATGTTTTTCTACCAAAAATCAAACTTTCTTTCTATTTTTAAGTATTCTTTTTAATCACAATTAGCATAGGCATTTCAGACAAATCCAATTTGACTTAACTTTCTTGGATGTTTAGAAGATACGTCTGCCCACAGACAGTGTCTTTGGCTTATTTGCTTTTCTTTAGAAAAGGAGGGATTTCCAAAAGACATCTCAGTGTTCCTGTAATTAAAAAACCAACTTCTGTAATAAAAAATAAAAGCTTCTCTCTAAAAGGTAATCTTTTTCTGTAGAGCTTAATTGTACAGTATTGGATATTAACACTCACTTTTCTAGGGAAGTTTATCAGATTCAGTATTTTTATGTCATATTAAAGATAATACAAGACTGAAATCCACTGTTAAACAAAGTATAGGATAAGAAAAATCTACAGAGAGATTTGCACCTAACTCTCTTTTGACATATAAGTACTGTAGACTTTATATTGAGTTAGGCAAAGTGATTTCTTAATTCATTACTAGATCTTAGAGAATCCCTTCTTTTCCCCTATGATTTCTCTTTTTATTAGGAAATATTTGTTTTTCATTCCAAATATATTTAGTGGACAAGAAACTCTGTCCAGGCAGAGAGACAGTACACATAACTGAAACATCCACTTCTCTCAACAGGGAAATAGAGGCACTGAAGTAAGGAGGTTACAAAGATGTCAAATAGCCTACATTTCTGGATCGTCAAGGTTCAAATAGACCTTTCAAGACAACTTACGTCAGCCTTCAGCCTAGCACCACCATAATCAACCCTAAACCATATCCCCAACTACCACATCCAAATGCCTCTTGAACACTTCCAGAGACAGTGACTCTTCTACCTCCCTGGGCAATTTATTCCAGTGCCTAACCACTCTTTTGGTGAAAAAAGTTTTCCTAATATCTAATTTGAATCTCCCCTGGTGCAAATTAAGGCCATTTCCTCTCATCCTTTCACATGAGACTCGGCAGAAGAGACTGAACCTCAGCTCGGTACAGCCTCCTTTCAGGTAGGAATCAACATAGAGACTGTAGAGAAGTACCAAATGCAGAAAGCAATGAGGTTCCCCCTGAGACTCCTTTTCCCCAGATTAAACAACCCCAGTTCCCTCAGTCACTCCCCACAGGATATTTCCTAGACCCTTCCTTACCTTTGTTGCCCTTCTCTGGACATGCTGCAGCACCTCAGTGACTTTCCTGCAGTCAAGGGTCCAGAACAGAGCACAGGATTCAAGGCGGGGTCTCACCAGTGCTGAGTACAGAGAGACAATCTGGTCCTGCTGGCCACACTGTTCTTCATATAGGCCAAGGAGCCACTGGCCTTCCTGATCCCCTGAGCACACTGATGGCTTCTATCCAGCTGGTTGTACATCCTGAGTCCCCATTCCTTGCCCTTGCCAAGGCTGATGTGGATTTTATCTTCACTGCCTTCTTCCAGTCCTCAAGTGTCCTTCCAGAGTTTTGCCAGCATTCTTGCTTCTCAGAATGCAGTTTTTGAAAATGAAGATTTGAGATTTATTTTCTCTGTCTTTTTTGCCAAAAAGATCCAGATGTTTGTGACACTGTGAACTTCATTTTCTCTAACTTTGTGAGATTGTGTTTTGTGAAGTTTCTGTGTGTTAACCCTTTGGCTTGAAGGCCAGTTCTCTTGCCCTCTTTGAAACTAAATAAACAATGTGTAGAAAAAGGTTTCGTAGATGAAACAGAAAGTCTCACAGATTGGATTAGGTAAGAACACAGTGTTATGCATTGACTAAGGACTATTTAACATTTGTTTTGGTGCAATTACTTCTTGTGTTACAGAACAGGACAGTTTCCCAATTGCCTTCTTGGCCTTTCTCAGGCACTGCAAAACAGCTTTGCCGTAAGAAACTGTTTAATTCTAGGTGATTTTTTGCACTATATTAATATTAATATTCATCCGTACATAAAATTTTATAACTTGTTTTTCACTGTTCTCATTACATCCCTTTTCTATTTTAAGCAGTGTTGGACAGAAAATATTGATCATGAAAGTGGAAGGTCAAATGACAAGGTTCTAGAAGAATCTGATGGAAAGCAATTTTTTGCTGCTAAAATTTTGACAGCTATTGTAAAATGTGTGTTATTGTATGTTCTCTGTACTTGAAGCAAGATAGTATGGTGATTTCACTAGTAATAATAAGTATCCCATTGGAATGGGAACTATGTTATGTAACTATTTCCACCTTAAAAAAGAAGCAAATATATCCAACTTATAATTCCAGAAACATTTGGATAAATTTAGTTATTTAAATAATGTAGAAACTTTGCAATCTGCCCTATAAATAATTTTCAAAAGAATTGCACTTGTGAACAGTCAATGAGTTTGTCCATGAAATGCAATAATAGCTGCAGAGGATTGCTTACCATGGAGTAAGTAGTCCTGTCTTAGGAACACCATGTATAATAAAAAAAGACTCAGCCTCAGGCTGGTAATGCAGAATCATTATAGCTCTTACATTATACACATACTTTAATTATGCTAATATGGTTATTCTGTCCATTGAACCCATATATTGAATTCAGATTATTAAAGTAATTAGCACCATTAAACCCCTTCCCCCCATAAAAATATGGAATGAATATGAAGAAGCATAAAAGATAATGTTTACTTTCCCAAGTGTTGACCTGCAAACTCTTTTTGATGTATAGTTTAAGTGTTATGTACGCATTTAACATTTTCAAGTTGTCTTAAAGATTAGTGGAAGAAGACAAAGTAATTTTCATGTGAATTTTCAGACCTTAACTAAGGATGTGAAAGTGCTAAATCAGAGCCTTTTGCAGGCTTTTTCCTTCTTATTCTCTCAGTTCTCACTTTATCTCTCATTATGCTCCAAATGTGCTAGTTTTACCATAGAGGCAAGACTTTTCAACAGGGAAGAACAATGAGCACAGAAACAAGGGCACACTGAACATGAATATGTAGCATAAATCAATCAATACCAGCCCACTGTCTTGCAAATATTACTTTTTGTTTCTGTTTTCATCAGCTTTCCTTAACTTCTTCACAAATACACTAAATATGGTAGTAGAATTGCTTGAAATTGGGCAGGGAAAGTTGTGATTTAATGTTAGATTTTGAACTGAAGGGAAATGTGGAGTTACAAGAAAATTATACCTTTTGTTTCATAGCATTTAGAAGACAGAACTAGTAAGAAAGTCAAAGACAAAAGAAAAGAGAGAAAACAAGCCAACAATAATTGCTTCTGACAAGCATGGGTCAGCTGCTGTTAATAGATGTAATTTTTCAGCTCATCTCTAATTGTCATTCAGATTGAGTGAATGATCATTTTTTCTCTTTCAAACTAAATAACAAAATATCCTCAATAATTAGTTATTAATGGTGTTAGATTGCCGTACAACACTTATGTTTCTGAGAAGCTTCATTTTAGAGATTGTCTAAGAAATAAAAGTAAGGCTGTGTCAATGGACAATCATCTAGACAAGTAACACAAATTTCAACCATTTTGTCACTCCCACAGAGAAAGTTCTCATGCCTCTGCCTCCTGCTTATAGCTTCACCAACTACCAGTGGTGTTTCCAGCCTATCCTTTCAAGCATGGATGTTCTTTTTAAGGCAGCATCTTATGGCATTGTTCAAATTTTTTGTTATTATGGCTCTTGACATGTCTAGTGAACTGTTCTGTGAATACTCACCAGTTTCTTGCATTGAAGTCAGTCTCTGGTGTACCACTGATATAAAGATCAAAGGAATAGTATGCAAGCAAGGACAATGTTAAGGGTACTAATAGGTGCTCATTATTAATCTGCTTTTCTACTGTTTCTCTCAAAATAATTTGTCTTAGTAAAGTGATGAACAAAGCAAGTGAAATGGCATTCCCTGAGATCTCTGTTTGTCTCCTCAAAACAACACCCTCTCTGGCCTTTATCTTCTATTTCCCTGGCCTTAAAACAGCCTTGGAATATCAGATGGACCTGGCCAAGATGGACGAGTATGGATCTTCTTCTCTCCCTGGCTGCTTTGGTGGTGGAGCTACAATGCTGATTGAGCTTCCTCAGCAGCCAGACCTCAAGAGGTAGAGACCAACCTCTCTGCAGTGAGTGTACAAGTCTCCTGTTCATCAAGCTTTGATAGTGGCCCTTGAAAACTCTTATAGAAAGGAGATAAAATACTGAAGTTGTATAAACATTTAAATGTTTATATTATAGTCTTAAAAAGGTGCTCTCAGCAACAGATATATAATACTTTTAAGACAAAATAATGTCAACAAAATTGTAGAGGTTACACCTACCCTGGAATTTGTGATAGGAGATGCATATCCTGTATCCTTTACATATGTAAATAGTCCTCTTGGTCTTAACAGCACTTACAGGAGAAGTATGGCAGTGTCCAACTTGAAGCTAGCAGATCCTCTGTTGATGTAAATGATGAAGATCCATCCATATCAAGACAGGGCTGTCATACAAATTCGCAGCTAGCGAAGATCTGGAAGGGCAAAACAACTCAGCAGGATACAAGTGGCAAAGACAACAGAAAGGATCTAGGTCACTGGAGTGTGACAGCACCAGTCAAAGTTATTTGCATGTTCCCTGATTTCAAAAAGACTTTGTGGCATACAGAGAAACAGGAATAAAGAGCCTGGCTACCCTTGCACCTTTTAACTTGTGTATATGCACTATGCCAGTCCAGGTGTACAAGCCAGCTCTCTCTTTCAGCATTTCCCTGTGAACACGACAAAAGGGTTCACTTTAGTGTCTTACTTCAGTCAACAGGCATTATAGCACTGCTGTCTCCTCTGCTTTCTTCTCTAGAATGCTGATTTGGTAGAGCTCATGTGATGCAGCATAACAAAAAGTTACATTTATTCTAATACTGTCTCCTTTTGTCCCCCATCATTTACAGTCTGCAGATTTTCATAGATAATACTGTGCTCATTCAACTCGGGAAATTTTCTCAAGGGAATGTTTTTTATCATCTGTGTAATTAGAAGTTAAACAAACTAAGGTAAAAAAACCTGACAAAGACCACAAAGAGAAAAATAGAAACAAGTCTATGCAGTTTCAAGCAAACTAAAATCAAATGTTTCGTATCAGTTATGAGGTTTGCTTTCATCTGTTAAATATTTAGAACTGAAGCAAAATTTCAATGAAGAAAATTCTCAAATAAAGGAAATGAACCATACATTTTGAGTCTGCTGGATGTTTTTGTTGTTCAGCTATATACTATAAATGGTAAAAATGTTCCAGTGAACCTGAATCTTCTAAATGACTTCATGGCCTTTTTTTCCCAACAGAAGACAAGAGAAAGATTGTGCCCTGGTCTAAAATCAAATTCTATTTATTCTTAGCTTTCTAGATGCTGAAGTTACAGACCATATATTTATTTCCACATACACCAGATGTGAAAAAAAACTACATGTGGAAAATGAACCAAAAAAAAGTCTCAGGTTTTCTATGCACTTGTGTAATTTCACTCTTCAAGCATGTTTTTATGAGGCTCATTTGAGCAGTGTAATATTAGAAGTAAAACAGTGATGGATCAGCTAAAGGAAGGAGGCCGAACGTGGGTGAGAGCAGGCAGTCACATGTTCAGACAGAGCTCCATAAAATGCTCATTTTGCATATCATGTGCAAGACAGTGACTTGTACATATATTTCCATATGATTGTGTATCTAGAATATTTTAAAATGTTCAAGTTGGAAAAGACCTCTAAGATCATCAAGTCCAACCATTAAGCTAACACTGCAAAACCCACCACTAAACCACGGCCCTGAGTATCACATCCACTTATCTTTCAAATACCACTATGGATGTGTATATAACCCACTCCTCGATATAGGCTATTTTAAAACTGTTCTTAATGATATTTATAATTGATTCTTCCACTTTTTTGTGCAAAGTAACACTGTGTTTCAACTAAATACTCCTCTGTACTAAGTGGTAAGAACAAATGATTTCTCAGACATTTGATCACTGTGTTGGCTGCAGGTGCTTGAATGTGTTAAAATTTACATTGAGTTTCATTTATCACTGCTGAATAGGAAAAGTGGTTAGCAGTTCAGATATGGTAAAGACAGCAGTTTTAGAAGGTTATTGAAATGAAATATAACATACTAAAATATTTGAAACGTTTCATTTATTTACCTCTGTGCAAGGCTCCATTAAGATCTATATTGTTTGAGAAAGTTGCCCTCTGTTCCAGATACTGCTTGAATATAAGTGGATGCCCATGTCAATTTTCTTTATAACTCGTAGGTAACAACTATAGAAGAGAGAAATATTTTACTGTCTAGACTTCTGATTGTTTGGGGCTGGGGATGTTTGTACTTCTGAGACCTGCATTTACCTTGCAACTGCAAATGAGGCACAAGTAACCTCTTTGATAAATACACATCTTCATTACAAACATTGACTGAGCTTTCTGTATATGTCAGTGACAATAAGCAGGCTTTTGCAACAAGCCTGTGAGAATGAAAGCAACTTAAAGACACCCTCACAAAGAGTAAGATAAGCTTTTAATGGGGGAGGGTCATAAGAGTTGAATTTCAGTGTGCAATCAATAACTTCAAATTCATTACTGACCTTTCTGAAGATTAGAAAAATGGAACAATATTGTAAATTTAAGCCTGCAAACAGTCTCCATAGAAGTATAACAGTTTACTCCATTGATAGAGATCCCAAGTCATGTCCTCTGAATTATAATGCAGCTCAGGTTCTGGAAACAGGATCTGTAGCAGTAATATAATTTTATTAATCAGGCTGTGTTTGGGTTGATAAGTTTATAATTTGCCTGTGAGCAATCAGAGCTACATGTAGGGCCATTCAATTTTTCAACTAAATCAGGCTACGTGAGGAAAGCAGTAGATTCAAAAGACAAACTGACAGGGAGTGGATAAGAACAAATAAGACCTTCATCATTGTTTTTTGGTTTTGTAAAACGTGCCCCCCCCCCTCCTCAGGATACAGAAGGTCAGCAGAAACCCACAGCCACACTTCTTGCACACTTCTTTAACACAAAAGTTAATGTGGTTTGTGTCTGACTCTCTCTGCTCTAAACCCTTTAGTTCCCACTGCTGCTCAATCAGATTGGAGCTCCCCAGAAAGCTGAAAGCAATCCCAACAAGTGCTTTCCTTTTCTATTACATGATATTCTCAGAAATAAAAAGCTTACTTCTATTTTTCTGGCCTGAACCCCATGGCCCAAACCCCCACCATGGATCCCAGATCATGCAGAGCTCAAGTCCTAACTTTTACTGTCAAATCAAAGGCAATTCTGTTCTTTTATATCCTTTAAAGTTCTGATATTTCCTGACTTTTACTCCCAATGCAGCTCAGCTCTTGGCATAAATGAAAATTCCACTTTAAAGAGCATAGAATTGGCAGACTGGCATGTAGATGAAGTTAAAGATCTCAAGGACACTTTCAAGTTGCAAGAGGTGAACGAACACCCAGCAGATTATGAGTCAGAAAATGTCACAATAATCATATGAGGATACTCCTATGGCTTACTTGACCTTTTTTTTCTTTTTTTTTTAGGAAAAATCCTTCAACTTTCCTTGCACTTGTTTTCTTCCCCTTACTCAGAAATTAAAAACACGTTCTTAAAGCCAAGAAAGCAATTGGAGACTGCTCATACTGTTAATATTTTATACCTTGATAGTGGAATGAGTGCCAAAAAAAGATTGCATTTCCAAATGACAATATATGTACTTCAAGATATTTATAATTAACTCTTGTAGAGCTCTTTGAAAGTAGAGAACAAAGTAAAATAACAGTTTTGTGTTGGTAGGGATAGATAGGAAATAACTGTTCTTTTCTGAAATACTTTTTTCTCTGACAGAGTAATGCACAATACCAAAAGAAACACATATCTTCAGAAAAATTTGTCTTAGGGACACTGAGCTGAAGCATATTGACTCAGACTATTTCTGAGATAAATATGTTATTCTTTTCTTGGAAAAAATATGGACTAACCACAGTCTTTAGTTCTGGTGAGGCTGTTAAGAGCTGATTGTTCAGGTTCCTTGATTCCCTGTTAGCTCCACAGGCAGGTTTGAAAATGTCTGCAGAGATGAAGATATTCATTTTTCATCAGCTACCCCAAAATCTGAATGACTTCACTCCACATGCATTCTTCAGCAGGTCTCAGGGATTTTTCAGCAATCCTAGAGCTGACTGATCAGTAAAGTCTGTTCAGGCCAGCCTGTGAAATTGGTCCTTCACTTGTAAGCTCGGGTGAGGTTCTCACTATTTTAGAAAGCATTGATCAGTTTATTTCTGTTCCTGCATGAGAAAATATTCTCCTATGGGAAAGTCCAGAATATGACTGCAATTTGACTATTGAAGCAGAAAATAAGGCTTTTTATTAGATGGAAATTATCCTACAGAGCATATAAAAAAAGATTCAGTAAAAAGATCATTTTACTATCAAAAATTATTCCAGAGGTGTATTTTGAGCATTCCCTGTATATAAGTGAAGAATATTATAACTTGCTCTCCCTTCCTAGGATAAACTTCATGAATGCTATATAATGTCTGTGATTAACATATGCATGAAAATATTGTGTAAACAGAAAAAAACCAACTATATTTTGCCATGGCCTATAGAAATAAGCAGCCCTTTTTCTTAAAAAATTATAAACTGTTTGCTCACATTTATTGTTTCACAGAAAATTCCACAACCCTTATCCAAGTGCCAAGTAACTCCATGAAGAACTTACCTGGAGGCCCTGTGAAAGCCACCTCAACCACAAAAGGACCAGGACACAGACGCTTCCCCTCCAGGGTCCAGTCCACAGCGCCAGGTTCCAATTCCTTCAGCATGACTGGGCCTAAAGTCCTTGGCCAAATTTTGCCACAGCTTTTGAAAACATCCTGTGGCATCACAAAAGTTAATGTGGAATGGCAAGAGAATAAATCCTTGGGGTTAGATTACTGCACCCAAGGGCTGCAGTCTACATCTCATCCCTGCTGACTTCCCACCAGTTTCCCATGGTAGCTAACACAAAGTGCAATTCATTGTCTGCATGTAGAAGATGACTATATAAATTTCAGGAAACTCATCGCTCAGACATCCACTTTTAACATAGAAATAGCTTCTATCTCCAAGAAGGCTGTGTAGAAGAGGTAGATCCTCTTTAGGATTCCTGGTAAGGAGCCATGATATGAGAAGATGCGGCATATCAGTTCCCAGTAATGCTGACCTGACATTGCTAATAGGGAATAGTTACCAAAACTCCTGATTTACCCAAGAACCCACCAGGATGACACTCAGCTATAACTAAGACTCCATGGCCTTTTCCAATACAGATCTTCATTACTGACAGCCCTCTATGTGGTACCTATTGGCCTCCTCCTCCTTGGGGTGTCTTCATTATACCCATGGTGTGCCTGATCTAACAGACAAGCAGAAAAAATGCCATTGAATCACTAATCTTACAACTTGTTTTGCTTCTGTTTAATATCAGTAACAAAACGTATATTGATATTTGTGGGAAAGTAATTGTATCTTAAAATATTACCCTGGGATTCATGAGAAACAAAATAAAAATAAGAGACACCATAACAGTATTTTTCCAGCCTATCAATATCCAATTCCAACTCTATTTTTTTTGCAATTCTATATTATCTTTTCTAGATATACTCTTCAGTCTTCCCTTTGCAAGACAGATGCCACAATTTTAAATGGAAATATTAGAATTTTACAGTGAAAAAAATTTTTAGCAATAACACAAAAACTGCTTGCTGTTCCACTTACTTATGAGCTGCAGATTGTATTTATCATTAACAAAAATTTCTTGGCAAGATTGGATTAATCTCGAGATTTTTTTTTCTTTCATCTTTCTTGGTCTTCTTAAATATCAATAAGTTATCATTCATCAACTCTCATTAAGAATAATTAATTCAATTAGTATTAAGTATTCTTCTCAAATATTTATTTTCTTTTTAAAAGTCTGTGATTACAAGTGAAAACTTAGAAATATTAAAATAAAGACTTGGAAATATTAGGCTTTACATATGACTTCACCTGAAGTGCTTGTGGGTTTTTTTGTGCTTTAGTATGTGACTATAAATTTTAGCAGTAGAAGATAATAACCTTCCAGAGACCAGACAGACCTCATAGTGTATCAAACATTAAACTAGTATGGTTAAATATATAGGAACTGACGTTTTCTCATTAATATTCACTTTGCATATTTTTTCTGTGTCTCACTAGTAGGCTTAAAAAAAAAAAAAAAAAAAAAAAAGTAGTCTGCCTATGGTAGAAAAATCAGGAAAAGTAAATGGAAAAATCAGGAAAATAAGGATGCCCTTTCTTCTTCGTTGGCCAGAAAGCAGCCTGTTTGATTTCACCAGCAGGTCAGAAAGACTGTTCTGTAAAACAGGTAGTCATCAAACAGCCAGTGGTTCCCAGCAGTGACTCCACTGACTGCTTTGGATTATCAGAACTGAAGGAAGATGTGTCCTCACAGTCAGTGGTGGTCAGGGCCAGGCAGGGGTGGATGCACACAAGGTGTGTAAGCAAATAGTACTTTCTGCAAAAGCACAAGTGACAAATTAAAGCTGAGGATTTACTGCTGGGCTTCTTCTCTTTGAAAGGATCAATTAAAAAGGAATCTTGATTACATTCTATCACCATGAAGGAAATGAAGTAACAAAATATAAGAAGGTTTTCACAAGGTAGTGCATTAGCTTTTTAACTAGATCATTTATATTTTGCCTTAGATATATTTCCTTATTGTTTTACTAAATATATGAAATGAAATACTTCTCTTCACCACCAGTCTACTCATTATTTGCTTTTTGGATACAATGCAAGTAAGAGGAATTTTGAAACAGTTTTGCAAGAACAAAGCAAGTGGCTTTATATTTTATAATCACAACGGTCCCCCAGCTCCAAAACAACAGCATGGGAGAAAGAATAAAAATCTCTATCAAGCATGTAAGAACCACGGTGTTAGCCAGGAACTTATTGAATATCAGGAGGACTGAGATTAAATGGCAAGGAGAAAAGATAATACATGGTACTGTAAAGGGAATTCAAAGGGAAGGAATGACAAGATCAGAGGAAAGAGTCATAAATTCTTTTGACATCTTCAAAGCAAGCAGAGTTGAGAGGAGGAGATGTATGCACGAGTTTTCATTTTACTGCACTGCATTAATTTTCCCAGCCTCTTCCAGTTATGCCCTACTTATTTTCTATGTGTAAATGCATCACCAGCCCGGAGATCCCAGTTACTGTGGGAATCGCAGAGATCTCGATTACTAGAGAAACTTGTTAAAATTACTTTTCTACACACATATCTATGATACTGAGACCCTTTAGTCCCCAACAGAGTAAAAGCTTGAGGTGGAAATAGTGGAGATCACAGCACTTGCACGACTCAGACCATTTACACGCACATCCATTACATTTACATGCACATCCATTATCGTGTTTATAATGAGCATCAATTCATTTTATTATATTGGAGAAGGAAAAATATATGAGGTGTGATATTCAAGATATGAGTTCAGTCAGCAAAAGAGATAATAGGTGCTTTTTCTTCACTCCCTTGAAGGAGGAAGGAGGGTTTAGGAAAGATAATGACCATGTTTCCATTCCTTGTTCTGTTTTCTGTTTTCCAGCCTCTGTTCAGATTATTACTTACTTTTTAAACAAGAGATGGTAAATGGAGGTTTTCCTGACAAGTACAAGAGAGAGATGTATTCTACATTATTTAAATGCTGTTGAATAAAGAACACATGATTTATGCTGAAGTAGATAAAATGATACAGGTCAGACTCCCTCATGTGTCTGTCCATGGCTGTACAGAAACTCTTTCTTCCCTGAGGTCTCAGATGTGTCTGTGCTGCTGTCCAGTTTTCTGGCAGAAATGGCCCAGGGGACAGAACTGAGAGAAGAGATCTGTAACTCCTTTTTTTTCATATCAAGTGGCTGTAGATTTTTCTCTAAGTGCAGTAATGAAACAGAACAGTTTCCTGATGGCAAAACAGATAAAGAAGAATTAAAGGGAGAAAACCAGAAATGAGTCATGCATTTGTTTCCAAAATTAGTTATAGATACAGCTATATAGAGTGTATAGAAATATACAGGTGTGTGTACATATATGTCTATATTAAACATGTAATGAATGGTAGGATTTTAGGGGAAGATTCCAGTAAAAAATTTCCAGAGGAAATCTGAATAACAGTAATAAACTCAGTGGAATAGGCTGCATTAGTCATATGTTTATTAAACTATGTAGAAGAAAAATAAATGAGCATTCATCATTAAAACATCTTGGGCAGTGAGTACAGAATAAGAAATTAAATGTAGTTCTTCATATTTGGTTTACCTACAGATGGTGGCTAATTTTGTTTGTGTCAGTAGTGCTTCACACTGAGTTTGGCAGTGGGTAAACATTTGACTCAGCCTGACAATAACAGCCTGAACCCTAAGGACTAGGAGGGCATGCTCATCCCTGTTTGATGAGATACAGAGTGCTCTAATTCTTGTCTTTGCTCTGTTGGCAGAAACGCACAAGTTGGCAAGCATCCATATGTAAGTTGTACCACCCAATAATCACAATTGCAGAGCAATAGGTATGAATTGTTTTTACTCTAAAGTGCAAAATCTTTTATATCTGAAGACTTTAACAGGGTTTTTTACAATTAATATATACCATGATAAGACTACAATTACTTCCACCTCCTTTGTATTGAGAAAAACAAAAGTTATTGCCATTCCCGACTTCAGTGCTGAATCAATTGCACTGTACAGAATCATAGAGTTGTTTATGTTGGAAAAGACCTCTAAAATCAAGTCAGCTGTTAAAAGCTACTGCCAAAACCGTGGCTCTAAGTGACATATTTACACATCTTTTAAAACCTCCAGGGATAGTGACTCAACAGCTTCCCTCGGAAGCCTGTTCCAGTGACTCTTTTTGTGAAGAAATTTTTCCTAATATCCAATCTAAATCTTCCCTGGCCCACCTTGAGGCCATTTCCTATCAGTCATTACTTGGGAGAAGAAAGGGACCCCTACTTGGCTACAGCCTCCTTTCAGGCAGTTGCAGAGAGCAATAAGGTCTTCTCTGAAATTCCTTTCCTGCAGACTGAACAACCCCAGCTCCCTCAACGGCTCCTTACAAGACCTGTGCTCCAGAGCCTTCAGCAGCTCTGTTGCCCTTCTCTGGACATGCTCCAGCATCCCAATGTCCTTCTTGCAATGAAAGACCCAAAACTGTATTTCCTATCTGTGCAATTCAAAGGCCAAAAAAAAAAAAAAAAAAAAAAAAAAAAAAAAAAGTGGTAGAGTTACAGCATATCTGTTTTGCTTTCTTCTAGATAATACATCTATATGACTGAATCCAGACTGAAGAGGAGTGAGAAGTGGAAAATGTAAGAAATCAGTTTTTCAGACTTTATGTTTGATGATCATTTCATTTATTTAAATTTTATTTTTTAGTTAATATGTCCATAAATAAGAATTAAATTTACTTTTCTGCTCATGTAAATAGTGGTTTTAGACTTGTTTTTCCTCTGGAGGAAGAAAGGACTGTGTGTTAAGAAACACAGCTACCTCTGGCTTATTTTAAGAGGCTAACATGAGTAGTTTTATCAATTAATAATTTCAGTGTTACTGCTTTTTTCACATTATACAAGTATAAAAAATATTTGTACTTCCAAGGTTTTGGTAGCACTAGTCAAACAAATTAAGTACACCATGACCTTCCAAAAATTAAATGTTGACTTCTTTATCAGTAACAGAGCATGCAATGCTTAGGAAACAAACAAACAAACAAAAAGTATTAATAAGGGGCAATGTACTCTGGATAGTAAAGATCCTTCAAATTATAAAATTATAATCAGTGTGTATATATATGTATAAAAACTCTGTACTGACTTTACAAATATGATATAATGGATTAAATGATAGCAGAATGTGATGACAGATGAATGTGTTAAATATGACAAGGCTACCATATGTTTTTAATTCATTTTGTTAACAGCTTGTCATGATGTTACTTAGTAAATGGCAATTTAAAAAAAAATAAGGTACATAATTGCCAAAATATTTCTTTTATTGGGTTTCCTAGTGAGTACTTAGGATTGCAGTCTTAGTCTTAGTATCACTTATAAAGAGAAAGCAAACTTAGTTTTGAACAGAAGAGTACACTACACAGCTAAATAAGAGTCTTAAATAAAAACAGAGAAATAAGTTCTGACAGTAACTATTCAAGTGAAATGTGCACATAACATCTTCCTCTCTTTCTTTTAATAGCTGCAGCAGCATGGCTTTTACAGGTACACATAAGCACATGTTTCTCTGTCTCAGATACTTTCAAGAATATAAGCCCATTTTTTATGTTTAGAATAGGAACATAATGAAAACAGTTTGAAAATCATGTTTAACTCACTGTTCTAACAATATAAGATTTGTAAGACTTCATGAATGGTAACTTACTGTGTATTGAAAAACATGAAAATCTATTTTCAGATGCTTCTAATTTCCCTTCAATCTCCAAACTTCATCTGAGAGACAAACTGGGTCTTGCTAAAAATCATTACAGGATGACCTGAAAAGAGATCAGACAAGGATTTCTTAGCACCTCTTACAGCTGTTGCACTGCAGAAGCCATAGGAAATAATGACACAAAAGCAGCAAAAGAGATATAAAATATTTCACTGTTTTGAACAAACATTACCAGTAGTTGGGGATAATCAAATTGATCATTTCCAAGAATGCAACTGGATAGTTTTTCAGATGTCTTTTCTCTCTTCTATTCCCTGCAATGTGCCTTTTCCCTGGCCATGTCAAAATTAGGGACTGTCATTGAGCAGCACTACTGGGCAGCTGCCCAATGGTGAGAGCCAGACCTATGGCTTGGGCTTAGGAACCTGTTACTTATTTCAAGGTGAATTTTGTGTGTAATTAGGAACATTAAATCATGTAATACTTTTCTCATAAGTCTTTTCCTCAGCATAGTGGGATACCTCTCTAACAGGTCAACAGAAGGCAGAAGACCACTGCAGCATCCCATTTAGGATCTGAAGGGTGTCTGCATTTTGCTCACAACAAACACTTTCAGTGGCCTCTATCAAGGTTTTGTCAATTTTTCTACCATTCAGAGGATTCCCACATAAAGAACCAACACCCAGATTTACTTGTGTAAAATGATATTTCAGGAGAAATACATGTGTGATTAAATATACAGGTGACAGGAAGGAACCATTTTTTGAGCAGAAAATTTTAAGTTTCAACTCACTTGAAAAAAACTTTTACATAATTTCAAAAATGCCACATCAAAATAAAACACACTGTGATTACTTTATGCCCCAAGTTACAGTAAGGACATACAGTATAGCAGGGCATATATTATCCCCCTGCTGTAAATTGTGCTTTAGAGGAGAATTGATTCTTTTCCTTTCTTGGTGTTCGTGTTCTTCTCTCTCCCCATGTAGGAACCCTACAGAGGCTGGTGTCTTAACGCAAGGACTTAGTCTGCACAAATATCCCTCTTCTGGCTCCCTCCAGTTGTATTTCTCAGCACGTCCCGTGCAAGATGCAGAGCCAACTACATCTCCTTCCTATCCTCTCACTTCTCAAGTGGTTTGTCAGCACATACTTGTCCTATTTCCCCCAAATTCCCCTCCACTCTCTAAGTAGCTACAGCCTTTGTATACAATTCCTGTAACACACAACACTGCAAACCTTTTCATACTTCTATCAGATGATTACATCTGATGAAAAGGAGAGGAGGGTTGCACACTACAGAAAATTTATTGAAAGCTTATGACAATTCAAAATAGTCCCCTCCAAAAAGTACAAGACAACACCTCACTCCCAACCTTTTGACATTGAGAACAAAAACAATTTCTCAACATAATGTCTGCTGTGCTCTTTGTACTCTGTCCATCTATAATTTATCAGCACAAGACCCTCAAGCATGTACATTCCTCATAAATTCTCCAGCAAGAGGAGAATCTGAGATACAGATTTGATTCCAGTGAGATGCGTTGCCATTCATTTTCCTTTTATGAATAATTTGGGAAAGCACTGTGGAATTTACTCCTTTTTTGTTGTTTTTCTATTTTGATCTTGGTGGAAATAAATGAGTTCCAGGAAATGGTTTCACTGGGCATAGTGCACAAAATTCTAGGTATAGATCTGTAAAAAAGTTCTTGTTTTTTAGGACTTCAAAACAGTTTCATGTTCAAGAAAATCTAGAGAATCTCTTGGGTTTAGGGGGTACAGTGCCAAAACAAGCTGCAGAAAATTTGTGTCAAGTGTAGATATGTATCTGAAAATTCCTAAATTTCCTCATATGAAGTATACAGTTCCACTAAATACAGATTAGCACAATTTCAGATAGTCAATGGTAACAAGGAAAAGCACAAATTCATAAACTATACGAGAGGGAGATATAACCCCAAATGAGTCTTCTACAGAAATAGCATCATAACTGCCTCAATTATCATATAAAGACAGAAAGCAGAACGCAAGAAATAGAAGCTGTCATGAAACATTTATCTCTGAATAACTGAAGGATCTAGAAGGGAAAAGGTAACTAAATACATTACAATAGTTGATTTAGGCAAAATGTTGATTAATTTTTTTACGACTTTATGGTAAGAATGTTCCAGGAGAATTCAGAGCTACCACTGTGGAAAAAACCAGTAAAAGATAGCAGACTTGAAGAGAACAGCCTTCATCAATTAAAAGACAAAATTATTAAATAATTATTTTCCTCAATAATAAATGACTCCATGCATCCTCCTGGGGCTGTGGATTATTACCTCCATTTTATTTACTTTTCAATACTTTCACCAGTAACAACATATTTACTTAGTCATTAGTAAGAGCAGACCTTTTGAACCACAATTATTTTTCCATGAGTTTCCTCATTGCTTTCTCCAGTGCTTCTAAAGCTTTGTTATCTGGGTAGCTATCCATGCCCAGATGCAGACTGAATTTGGAATTATTTCATATTTTTTGATGTCACAGTAGTTACTCATTGCAACATAAAAAATAGATTCTCTTCAAAAGTCACAGAAAAAGCTCTCTTCTCCTCTTTTAAATACACTTAATTTGTTCTAATGTAATCCTATTTACTAGTGTGACTTGGCCTCTGATAAATATGCCACATCCTGTAAAAACACTTGTGCAGAAAGTCACATCAATCTCCCATGAAATGCCCTCGTATTCCTGCTATGTCTACAACATTACCTAAATTATGGAAAAGTAGTACAGTTTTCTTTTCTTAACATCCTCCTCACACAACACACATCAATAAAGACACCACTTTTTTCTACGGCTAATATAACACATTTGTCCTTTCAGTCATTCCTCAGAATGTCAGATGAAATACCTAAATACCTTTACTTAGAAAGGTATTTCCCCAATGTAACAGTACAAACTATTGAGTGTGTATCAGCCACTACAGCATGTAAGTTTTGGGGCCTGTATGATTCCTTATTATCACAAACAACAAAGACTAGAGAGAGGGTTTATTCACTAAGGTCAACAGAAATCTTGGGTTGCTACTATGTGGGAATTACAGACATCAGTATTTTCATAAAATCATAGAATGGTTTGCACTGGAAAGGACCAAAAGGATTATCTCATTCCAACTCCCCTGCCACGAGCAGGGACAGCTTCCACTAGACCAGATTGCTCAAGGCCCCATCCAACCTGGCCTTGAACACTTCCAGGGATGGGGCATCCATCACTTCCCAGGGCAGCCCATTCCAGTGCCTCACCACCCTCACAGTAAAGGTTTTCTTCCTAATATCTAAACTAAACCTAGCCTCCTTCATCTTTAATGTGTCCCTCTCTTGTCTTATCACTCCATGCCCTGGTGAAAAGTTCCTCTCCAGCTTTCTTTCAGCCTCCTTTGGGTAACAGAAGGCTGCTGTAAGGTCTCCCTAGAGCCTTCTCTTCTCCAAGATGAACAACTCCAGTCTCAGCCTCTGAGAGAGGTGCTCCAGCCCTTGGATCACCCTTATGATTTTGATACAATGACGTAGCAATCCGTTCTAATATTGTTCAGATTCTTCATGCTAATGAGTTAAATTCCAGTAAATTATATCAGTCTCTTAAAGTTATCACTGCTTTTGAATAACCAGAGTAACATGTTCCAAGATTTCTGATTGATTTAAATATTTTTACTTACACTGTGTACCTAGCTAACATGAAATAGGAAAATACTTTTTCTAATGATAAAAAATGCATTCCAAGGATACAGAGTGAATGACATTAGTCAGCTAAAGTGACAATTAAGAACCATCCAAAGAAACTTTGTAAAACTTTAACACTGGTTTTGGCCTGAAAAACCCTTTAAAACCAGAACTACCCTTGATTAGGAAGATTTGTACACAGACCATAGATGAGGCTGAAGAGATTTTCCTTTTGCCAAAAATAAAAATACTTGCCTAATTTGGACAATTCAGTTAATTTTTTTCTCAGTTGTAAAGTGAGAACAACAGTATTTTAATACTGCACAGAGTCCTTACCGAGCTTGAAGTACTTGAGTATGATGCTGTGTGTGTTATAAGCATCTCAAAGGCTAGTTCCATGTGAGAGACAGTATGAGCATTGTCTAATGATCCTGTTTGTGGGCAGGATGGAGCAAGCATTTACTCTGAGCTAGGCCATCTGGATTCTTGGTTCAGTTGGTAAAGTTTTATTGGTAATATATCTATATTTCCCAACTATGAATCCCTTGGCAGATTGTAAAACTGCTTTGAAGTAAGGGGAAACACAGAAGGAAATTTGACTCTTAAGTAATTAAGCTTTATAATATCCCCATGAGATATTTTTTACTGAGGAGCTGAAAGTGTGCTGCTCATCTTCATGTTAACTGGTACTGTAGATGTTCTTGAAAATGAGATCATGACTTTTGATGTCTGAAGTTGCTATGATGATTTTGGCCATAGTGTCTCTCTGAGACAGCCACTGATCTACCAGCAGAAATAAAAAATAATAAAAAAAAAATTTTAAAAAAAAAATCCACAAAACTCTGTATACTCATAAGATAAGGTTCATCCTTATCTTTGTGTTTTAACATGAAAACTTACCTTTTCTTTATTCTTTGGCTTTGCATTTAAGCATTCTTTTAATATATTCACTGAAAATACATGCTGAGCTGTAGAATGAGAACATCCCATCTCAAGAGCTCTGGAAAGTATGTTAGGAACTGAGCTGTCCTAGCATATCTTAATGGCCTTAGAGCATAGCTCTGTGTTTTCCTGCCACTGTTGGAAACTGACAGGCTCTGTTCCTGGGAGGAAGGTGGAAACCAAAGCAATGTTTGCCAGCTGGTTCACAAAGATGCTGCAGTGTCAGCACATTAGAGAGCCAAAAGGCCAGATGGTGAGAGACCAGACCATAACTGGAGTAGATTCCTATTCTCATTGCTGCAACCACCCACAGCTGTAGTTGGGGCAAGCCAGCTCATTTCTATCCATCTTTCCAAGTGCAACTGATCAATCCGTTACTACTACACGGGAGTTAAAAGGAATGGAGAACTAATAGACTTTATGAAGTGAAATCTGTGTTTCTCTTTAGCACTGCAGGATCCAGCATGTATTGATCCCACTCAAACAATATTTCAGTTTGTCGTTCGCAACATAGTTCCTTTTTATATTCTACATTTCCTTTCCAAAGCAGCTGTTTGCAGCTCAACTTCTAATGAGTTTGGTATCCACCTGTTTCTCATCGAAGCTGATAATAAAACTTTGCTCTGGATGAGAGGGTAGGGAAAGATGCAATTACAGCCTTTTCCTATGTGAAATTCAATTTTTTTCCCCCATGCAGTGTTCTGCATACTCACCATAACAACAGATACAAATTGCATCAACAGCCAGCTCCACCAACAGGACTCCAAGAGCCATGATAATGGGAAAAAATGGAGACAACACTATAACCATGGAAAAGCTGCATCTTCTCCTCACAGTGCCTTTCTCCTCTGCTGAAAATTATCTTTAAGAAATGTTTTCACTTTAAAATACCTTACATCTGTTCTTCTGACACACTTAAGCCTCTGTAACCATGTGTTATTGTGATGTGTTGTGGTGTGCATTTTGGGTTTCCCAAAGTTCTGTATGCTTTTGTTATTTTTAATGGTTTGTCCCTATACCCCCATGATCAAACCCTTAGGTTTTTCCCTGGTGGTGGGTCCTGTCAATCACACTGCCATCCCACCCTAAAGCCTGGAAAGTTCTAGTGAGGCTTCAGGGTGATTCAGCAAGTTCTCAATTTCCCCACTCCCCTTTTTATTCATAAATTGTTCTTCTAATTATCCCCTGCTCTGGGTCACACTCCCCCTTCCCTGGATTGGTTCTGGGTTCTCTGCTCCGTCTACACCCCCTGTACTTAAGCTGAAACCCAAGGGCCAGATCCTCACTTTCAAGTGGGCTCTCCGGGTGGAATAGACCCTGGTTGCTGCCCTCCTTTCTTCCACGCTGTCTGCCACACTTCTGCCTGAGGTTCAGACCCACTGAACCTAAAAGGTACAAGGCTGTGCCCCTGAACACGGAACAGGTGAGTGAGCTGGCCCGTGAGCAGCCCCCAACACCCACAGAGGGATGTCCCTGGTTTTGAGCAGTGCACAGCAGCCTGGAGGGGCACACTGACCACTGCTACAGGATCAGAAGGCAGCTCCCTTGCATTGAGCTCAGGTAACTTCCTTCACAGCCAACACATCTCAAAATGCCTTTTGTAAATTTGTTCAACTCCCCTTTAAAAACAAATAATCTTTTTGGCTTTTATTTCACTTATTTGGAGCTGTAACCTCTCTTCTGCAGTTTTCAGCCCTCACATAATTGTGCTCATTTCCTTTGATGCAGTCTTTGTTCCTTACCTTATATAGCTGTTTCCTTCCTGCGATGTATATCCATTTGCAGTAGTTACAGAAGCAATGATGCCTCCCTTATACTTCTGCAAACTCAGTTTGCTATTGCTTTAAATTTCACCCTATAAGACAGGCTGATTATTTTATGGTTTTTTTTTTTTTTTTTTTTTTTTTTTTTAGAAATTAACAGTACAGGGAAATTATTAGTTCTATAATTGAGGTTGTAGTCCCTGATCTTCAGTGGAGATGTTTCACATGTGATGTGTCTTAGGGTCATATTTAATTTTTCTCAGCCTAGACCAAATTGCTGACTCACAGATGCATTAGGAAAGTCAGGCTTTTTCCTTATTGTTGCAGTATCCCCTCTTAAATAAATTGTCATACTTTATCTTATATTCAAGCTGTGAAATTCTATCCCATCACCATTCTTCTACACATCATTCTCCTAAGTTGTATTCTGGTACTCTTGTATAGATAATATAGATAATATAGATAATATAGATAATATAGATATAGTGGACCCAAAA
This sequence comes from Zosterops lateralis, assembly GCF_965231275.1. Lineage (NCBI taxonomy): Eukaryota > Metazoa > Chordata > Aves > Passeriformes > Zosteropidae > Zosterops > Zosterops lateralis. The sequence goes on from NC_139766.1 coordinate 39,540,642, forward strand.
TATAGAAAAATAAAACCAAAAAAAGCCAAAAGAGGGAAGGCTTAAAAAAAAGTCCAAAAAATGCTAGTTAAAACTGAGGCCTTTCTTCTAACAACTGCATTATTACCACAACCTGTAGCTGGTTTCATACCTGCAGGTCTAATACTCATCCCTTCTTCCACCTAAATTAAGAAATTTTAAAATATCAAATACTGTACTCTTAAAAAAGCTTCAGCTCACTTTCCCATTAAAAATCAAAAACTGTCAGATGTTTCTATTATAATCTTTCTTTGATATACAGTGCAACATTTTATGACATTTCCAATTTACTGCTTGTGAGATTGACAAAGTAATCAGAAGTCAATTACCTTATTACTAATATCTCAGTCTATCCATTAGGTTCCATTACATAGGATGGGCTTCATTACACAAGAGAAACTGGTTAAAAAAATATCTCATGCTTTGGCAAAACAGCATAGAAATTCTTTTCTTTATACTTCTTACTTTTTTACTGGTCACCCATCACCTGCTAAAGCTGTCATACAGATTTTTGTTTTCAGAGTTTTCTTAATTCCAAAATTACAACAAGAAGGTTAAAAAACATTCCAGAGCTTTGCTGCTTGTTTTCTGTCCTTACGATGTGAAATTTCTCCATCTAATATTACTCTAGTTTTTTATCCAGCACACACAGGTGTCCCATAATGTTTAGCATAAATTAAATCAGATTTGCTCAAGAGAAATGCAAAAGAACTAACATTAAAGAGCTGTTTTATATTCAGAGAAGAATTAAATCATTTAAATAAACAATGTTTCCTAGAACTACAATAAAAACATTTATGTTTACCTGGTTCTGGGTGAAGTAGTCTAGTGAAATGTAGTTTCCAATGCCTCAAACACAGAAAGCAATTTTAAAAGGCAGAAATAATGAGCCCTTCAAGTTAAAGAGAGGCAGAGGTCTTAAAACAAAAGGATTCTTACATCCAGATAGAAGAGATCTGTGAGGAGCATAAGGTCAAAATAAAGGTTAGAAATGTGTTTCTGGAAAAAAGAAGCTGCAAATTCTTCATAGATTCTATGGCACACTAAGCCTTCTCAGAGTCCCTTGCCTACTCGCTGCCAAGCCAGCAGGAATGCAACTTTGAAATTTAATATTTCTATTTAAATATTAATGGCAAAAGAATGTGCAATTCTTATCTGAACTTTCAGAGTAGAGGGCATAGCTTTAGTTCACAAATCTACTGATTCATATATCACTTCTGCATGACAATAAGTGTGATCTTTGTTAATCTAATTGTTGGAAATACAGCATTCCAAAGAATTCCAATGCATCACATAAAGAAAAATTATAACCATAGAAAAACCTAGACCACTTATATGCCCCTATGTTCCTGTCAGCTTAGAACAGTAGAAAAAAAATACCCAAACAAGAGAATCTAACCTGAAAAGCAGTATTGCTACGAAAGGCCTGGATTGTTGTATTTTTATGGTCTTTATAATAAAACCTCAAGCCCTACACACTTGAAGAGTATACTTCCTTTTTTTTGTCATTAATGAACAATTACATAAAGTCATGAGTGATTCCTGAAATGATGGACATTTAGGAAAGGATTTCTCCTTTCTTAGATCAATAGATAGGAATATAATCCCATTATTAAAAACTTACAAACAAAAAAACTTTACCACAAAACTGAAGTAAATCTGATTTTGAAATCCATGTTCCTTGAAATGTAGTTTTTCTGAAGATAATCTGAAAAACAACCATAATTAGGTGCTTGATCATAAATTGGAGAATTAATTTAATTTTTGGCTGTTTCGGCCAAATTTGACCTTCCTCAGCAAAGCAGCCCAGAGTCCTAGAAACACCCAACTCGAGGGATGTGAACTTCTTGGGCAATCATGATATTTTTTGGTCCACAGTCAGATCTACCCTACACAAAATATTGAATATCCCTTAATAACTGTTTGACACTTCTATCAAGTATGTCTGTTTTGGTGGTGCTCCTTTTCTGTTTTGACAGGTTAGCTCTTCTTACAGGGTGACCAGACTATTTTGGTTTCTGTTCCCTGAAGGTCAGCAACATCTTTTCCCTCCACAATTCAAAGTCTCTAAGAGGTAGAAAGCAAAATATACTAAACCAGTTTCCCCCTATTCTCTCTTTAGTCCTACCTTCCTAGAGATATTTGAAACTCATATAAGTGCATTTCAATTGTTAAATTAAAAAACTAGCAACAACAACAAAAAAGAACAACAAAAAAAACCTAAGCCACAAACCAAAAATGCAACCCCCAGAAAATCTCTCGGGAATTTTATTCACAGAAATTTCATACAGTGAAATACTAGTCATCCATCTACACAATTATCTTAAATTAATTATTTTTCTCAATAGAGAAAGTGAGAAAATTGGCATGAGTCACTGCCAATATCCCCATCAAACCTTTTCTTGTCATCCACTCCATGGTGGAACAAAGTATTTCTGGTCAAGAGAAGATCACTGAAGTGACTTTTTCTTTGAAACTTCACTAGCAACAATACTGGTGAAATCATGCCATATGTAACTTTATATTCAAACTACCTGAATTTAAAATCCTACTCTTTGAAATTAAAGAAAAATCTCAAGTGATATAGAGCTGCCATTTTTCCTCCTTCACCATGTCCAGCAGAACTGTTTCCATTTACCAAGCAACAACACAATCTGTGTTTTGCACAGAGGTACAAACATGGTTTTTAAAAGTTAAAATATGTACCTAGGAGATGAAAAATACATAACAAGAAACTTTGCAATATTTTAAAGATAGAAGGACCAGCTAAAGCTACATATCAGGGAAAAGCAAAAGACAACAAAAAAATGAAGCAGAGCCAAGAACAAATATTGTCCCTCCTGAACTGAAAAGGACAAAAACATGCAGAGAAATGTAGAGGTGTCTTGTCTCTGCCTGGGCCAGCCCTGACACCTCGACAGTGAAGGGCACGGTTTGGTAACAGGGTGAACCTCACCGACCCTGTGAGTTCTTGTCGTGCTTAAAGGAGTGAAGCAACGACAGCAGGAAAGAAAGAGGGAGGCTGTTCTGGGTTAACTGCTGGCTTTATTCATCAGGGGATCTGCCCCAGCAGATACCCCTCAGCAGAAGCAGCAGGAACAAAGAGAGCAGGGGAAAAAGCCCGGGGAACCCCTTAATGTAACACCTTTTATTGGGGGGAGGAACTCAGGGATGGGTTTAACTGGGAACAAATCAGGGGCAAAAGGGGCATGGCTCTCTGGATAAATGACATACATTGTAACAAATCAGTAACTCCTGTGGGGAGACAGCTGAAGTCTTGTCCAATCACTTGGGGTCCTTAATGGAACTTTCCAGACTTTTGGGAGAGGCCCCAAAGTGACAGACAAGACCCAGGGGCTGGATAACTTCTGACTGACATATAACTGGGGTTGGGGTAAAGTCAAGGAGGGTTTGAACATTGGTGACATGGGGCAAACCATTACAACTTATAAAAAAATAATACAAAACAAGGAACAAATACATACATAAAACTGATAAAACCAAAACCACACCACTACAAAGAACAAGACCTGAGATGACCTGCTGCAGAATGTAAACAAAAGTCATGGTTCTTGGAACAAGAAAAGAACTTATTTTCTTGAGCACTTATCTCACACTCATTTTGTGTTTTTCCATATCTCAGTATTTTTTCAAAGTAAAACTGATTTGTAAGCATTTAGCAGAATTTATGAGACCTGCTTATATTTTAGAAACTTTGCTACCAACTTACATGCATAGGGAATGAAGTGGAAGGGGAAGGAGAAGTAAGGAAATCAGCTGAACTTTTCCAGGCAATTAGTTATGCATCAGATGAGTTGTTTTCTACAGCTGCACAAACGCACTTCTTTTTTGATTTGGGATTCAAATCAGCTCATAAATATTGAAATTCTAAGCTTAAGGAAATGGTACTATATGATGCATGACCTATTTCTAAGAATTATTCTAACGGAGGAATCATGGCTGAAGTGTCACCATTTCAGCATGTTATTCTACTAACACTTTGCTGACCCTGTGTAGAGATTGTGGTGCTTACTACTATACAGTTCCTGGAAGCTGATTTGGTTGGATTTTCATTTGAAAGTGCTCTCCTCACTGTTAGCTGTTGCAGTGCTAAGGGACTGAGCACCAGTCTGCTTCACAGACCACTTGTACTGAATCTACAGTACTTGTTTCTGCTTTAAAGTATTTCAGGATTTCTACCATTCTTGTTATAAAACTAGCTATGAAACTCAGTCTTCCTCCTGCACTCCACTTTTCTTTTCACTTCTCGAACACACATTTTCTGCACAGCACAATTAATATTCTGTTTTCTGAGAGCAGGCTGTCCCCAGGGTGCAGTGACTGTAGCTTTAGAAAGAAACCAAACTTTCAGCAGTTTTCATCCAAAGCATAGCAAGGGAGAGGGAATTGTACAGAAATAAGTCACACAGATTCCCTCTGGACCCCAACTGCAAGTTGTGGTGCTTTGAGTCCTCATGTGTATGACTGCAGCGATAACAATAATCAAAATTACTCTTCTATATCTTGAAAACTTCTGATTTTTTTTTTTAATTTTCATTGGAAACAAATCTCATACAATAATTTCCATAAAATCAAACCAAAAATTCATTTTTTTTATTAAAACAAGATGGAATGCAAGATGAGTAGCTTTCTTTATGACAGTGCAATCTGAAAGTCAAATCTCTTCTCCATCTTACACCCCCAGGATTGCTTTCTGTTATACAGAGGGAAGAGCATGGACTTGGATTTCCATCTGTTTTACAGATCTCATGCCATTTTCATGCTATGAAATCTTGCATACACTTATTATTCCCTACCAAAAACCAAATTAATAATTAATATCCATAGTAACCATTAATACTAGTAATAATTATTAAAGTGAAAGTTCAGAAAGAAACAAGCTAACCTGTTTGGTTGGGTTTTTTATAGCATACAAGCATTCCACAGATTTCTGCTGAGCCCCTTCGCCAATTAGATTAACATTTTTATGGCTTTCATATGTAATTCATATGTAATTTCATATGTAAATCTATTAATTGATGAGAACAATTTACATTTTTTTAGCTACCAAGTTATGTCATAGCTGATGTTAATCCACTGATATCATTACCTGTTACAAGGTCCTTCATTGACACTTCCATTAGCTTCTAGAATTCAATGCCGTGGTCCCCCTGTGCACTACACTGGAGTGTGACTCAGGCTACAGCAGAGGGGTAGCTCCACTTTTCCATCCCCTGCATTTAAAAACCCTTAATTTCTTATTTCTCCTATTTCAGATCACTTCTGTCTCTTGACTCTGAGAACACAGGACTATGGTAAGGTTTGTCCTAGAAAAAGATCTTTCTAGCACTGCTTCTGCTAACTGTTTTTATATTAGGTTGCTTTGTTTGAGCATACTGACATTTTTTGCCCAGAGCATACAAGATTAGCTGTCGGGGTTTCCTTCTAAGGGATGAAATTTATAAGTTATCAAAGCTTTAAAACTCTTGAGCACTTACTTCTCAGGCACATCCATTCTTCTCAGTGATCTTTCAGTTATCTTTTGCTGGGTGCTGTCACCTGTCTCATTGAATCCTGCTTAGAGAGATCTGTCACAAATTGTAACACAGGTGAATAGCAGAATCTGTTTAAGTATGCCACTATTTCCCCAACGTATCTTTGCTCTACAATGACTTACTTCTCATTGTGTTATGTTTGACTGTTTTGACTGCCTCCTTTGGTCACATTTGCTTTTTAACAAGTGTTTTATTTTACCACTCTTGATAGCTGCTATCAATGTTGCATGGCAGCAGATGTGAGGGGCTTGTTAAAATACACCCTTTACAATATTTTGGAAAAAAAAATCATTAATATATTTGTAGTATATATATACTTGTAGTAAATATGACAGTTACAAAAGTTGTAACTCATCTACAGTTATTCAGTAATTCAGTACATTTTTCTCTGTCCCAAGAGTATTGAACATTAACATCCTGTTAATCAATTTACTTTAATTAGTTAAAAAACTATCTCGATGGTGGGAACAGTAACTCAGCTATCATATATGTTCATAAAAGTCAGTTGCATTAAGATATGCTATCACAGGGTAGCTTGTTCCCTGCAGTACTTTGTTGGAAATTTATTGGGAGTCTACTAATTAAATAATGGAAAACTACTGAAAGTCTGAGTATAACATGAAGGGAGAGGTAACCAACCAAGCCCTACTCACTGGGTTCAAATCACTTCCAGCAGCAGGCTGTTTTCCTCAGTCTTATCATCTAAACCTAAATTAGGCATAGCCCAGCCTGACTGAACACTTATAAGGCTCAAACCTGCCAGTATCAGGAGATTGGGTCCCACCAGAATCCAACAAGGAACAAATACAGCTTATACTGGTATCAGCTGTTAGAAGCATTAAAGTCCTCAGCAGTTAATTTCAGTTTCACCTGTGCTGCTTTTTTCTCTAATAACATCTGATACATTTCTAAAAACCACATTACATAAGCACAGAAGAGAGAATTTGCAAAGACAAGCAAGAAAAAAAGATCATGTATAAGAATGATCTTCACACTGCAGGGTGGTATTTTTAGATTTAGGCAGTCTGAACATTTCAGAAATCAATGTTTAGTCAGTCAGGCATGCATAAAAGTTAAAAACTAAAATAAACCATCTGGACATTGAAATTAGACGAAGGAATACAAACAATTAAATGAAGACACAATTTTGTAGGCAAATATAACTGTATTACTGAATCTTTCAGCTCAGAATATATTCTTAGTTACTGACTACTGCATTTATAGAAAATGCATTCCTGTTACTAAAAGATTTCCCAGAGATGTAAAGGATGAGAAGGTACTTTAATCCAAAACATTTTATATTTGCTATGGGCAAAAGTAGAGGAGAATTCTTAAGAAATCTGGATTGAGAATGACCTACCTAGCAGCATCATTAAGGTTGAGATCTAGAAATCAGATGAGAACACAGGTTGATACAGAATTGCTGCACAGGCAATATACTTGTAATTAACAAAAACGAAATAAGAAGAACCAAAATATGACCAGTATAACAAATACAATTCATTTAGGCACACAAGAAAGGATACATATTTAAAAACATGGTTTAGAATACCTTAGGCTGAGGACCTAAACACAAGATCAGACCAAACCAGTATTAGTGCTTAGAAAACTGATCTGGTTTCAGTAAGACTTTGTTTTGTCTTACCTTAAGATTCACAGCTTTTTACATGTGCTAAACATTGACTTCCTATGTAAGTAATGAAGATATGTCTGTTTGGAGTTTTAATCTAGCAACTGACACGATCTTTTCACTGAATGGTTCTGAGACTAACAGAAGGCATTAAAGAATACATTAAAAAGAATACATTAAAAAAAGTGTTCTCTAAAGTAGTCATTTCGTGTGGTACAGTCTACACCTTGGAAAATAAAGACTGTAGAGCTGGACCAGGGACCACATGGAACACTGCACACAAATGAGCAAGTGGATATGCATCTGTCTAAAAGACAGGAAGAAAAGCTCCAAAGCTAAATAGAACTTTTCTCCTAACAAATTATTCAGACTGGAACCATGCAAGCTAGTTTATTCAGAGACTGAAGACCATATAAGCTGCAGAATTTTTTCCTTTTCTTTCAACAGTATTCACAAAAAAACCCCTTTAATCTGAATTTAATGCAGTTACCATGATAAAGGAAATTTTTAGGCAATTTCACACAGACTTCAGAGGAAAGAGGGAGCAATGGTAGTGGTTACAGAAAAACAAAGATGGGTATTTACCATGCATTCATCCTCAAGTAGAAGGATAAAGTAATAAAATGGCTTCTGCTACTGTCATCTGGTGCCTGAGAAATATCTAATGCTTAAGGAAGAGAAGCATGTTTTAGGGTTTGAAAAAAATACAAAATAGTTAGGCAATTGTTTTCAGATATAGGCTGGGACATATTAGGACTTTACAAAATGTTGTTATATATGTGTATATATATATATAATTTTTTTTAAAATATCTGCGTTATAGTAAAAGCTTTCATGCTTGCATGTCTGCATCATAAACTTTATAATAAAATTCATTATAACCACTTTTAATCAAATATTCTTAATCACAGAAAATATACAAAGACCTACTAGATTAGTCAAAATACAACCTAACAGGTGAGCATACCAGCACTTTGATACAAAGAGAAGTCTGCTGTAGATGATAATCTCAAGTGCAACTTTGCAAATTAGGTAAATCATTGAAGTCTAAACTACAAATTATACAGACTCTGAGTTAATGGAAACCAGATAAAGATAAGAAAGTTGACTGGCAAAAATTAACACGAGGAGCAAGACTTGCAAAAAGAAAAAAAGATATATGAAACAGAAGATTTTCCATAGTGTTGCACGATGGCCTAGCTCCCTGCTCTCTTGAATTCTGCATGAGTCTTTCTCTTTCCTTGGTGTAAACAGTATGTTCAGAGCTATTAATTTTTTAGGGATCACAGATTTGCTTCAAACTAAATGTAATGGGAAGTAAAATACTAATGATTTGTAATTGTATTACTGCATTAGAATTGCTCAGTAACAAAATAAACAATTTTTTTACTTCCTTCTCATTAAATTCTTAGCTTAAAACACAAAGAATTTAGTACTGTCAGTATAATAATCTCAGCATCATTGAGGATAACTACACTAAATGACTCACAGTAAAATTAAAAGGGCTAAACACCAACTGATATCATACTCTGCCACTTTCTTCATATCCATGTGTATTTATAAACTTAATATAAGAAATAAAAAATGAATTTACGAGAATATTTCCAATATACATACGAAGATAGCATTGGTTTCCTACTCATGCTTAACCTGATGAAAATGCTTCTGAAAATATGGTAGCTAAAGAATGCTACCCTTGCATAAAAATTGCCCAGAAATAGTTTATTGGACAAATTACCATATTCATCTGAGATGTTTGCCCAAGAATACCCACCCACGTAAGAAATTGTTCTAACGTGTTCTATAGTTTATGAATGAGCTCTCTCTATATAGCATCACACTTCACAATTAAAGCTATTACTGTAAAATGCAGGAAATTGCATTCATGGGTAATTGCATAATTCATTAACTCAGGCAAAATGTGAGCTTGGTAAATATGTAAAACTTTTCAATCAACTCAAGTAGAATGAAAGAGGAAAACACATTATTGCTGAAGCTTTATATAGCAAATAAATGTTGAGTTGAGGAATGCATTTGGTTTTACATACTCATTTAATATTAAAAAGGAAAAAATCATGAGCACAAAAATCCAAGTAAGAACTACGTTAATATTTTGGGGGTTTTCTTGTGGTTGAGACAGAAAGATTAAAAGATTTCAACTAGTTATTCAATCTAATGCTGATTTTCTTGACTTACAAAGACTCTAACTGAAAATGATGTGCACTTATTTACATTTTTATTACTTTTGATAGGACCAAAGGGTGAAATAGGAAGAGATACTATCTTTGAGGTATAAATATCTTTGAAAGTTTAGAATTCATTATTAAATGGAATATACAAGCCTGAGCCTCTAAATTGTTCTTCTGTAACAACCCTGGTTTCTGCTCCATTTCAAGACATCTTACACACAGAGAAAAATAAATATGTATTCAAAAGGGAGCTAATATGTTGCTAAAATTAATTTTCATCTTTTGAATCATGATCTATTTTTGCAATCTCTTCATGTTCTTTCCCATCTTGGTCATTCCAGCATTATGGTATATGCTTGTAAGTATTAATATAGGGCTTACTGGTACTATTTGACCATGGCTACAATTTTTATAATATATGCTGTTCTCTCATCTATCCTTCTAGAAGGAAACTGAATAACACTACTATCATTTAGAGAAAGGTTTTGAATCCAAGCAAAAGAAATATTTTCAGAGTGCCTTTATTCACATTTTCTTCCCATTTTTGCTGTCCTTCCTCATTCACTTTTGGATTTACCAGAAATGCACTAGTAGCCAATCTTGCTCTTTTCATATGTCTTTATCTAGTCATATAAAATATGGATGTATATCAAGGCCTTAAGAGTAGTGTACTAAGCTCTTGAAACAGATTCTTGTTTCAGATGAAGATGGCAACACTCTGGCAATAACCTAGGAACCAAAGAACTTGCCCCTTGGGATTTATCTCTTGATCAATACTTTATTCCTAGAAGAGTTGCTGTAGTCTATTGCCTTATGTATCAAACTACAGACTGAGGTAATTAAACATGGAGTGAAGAGCTTTCTTTGAGAACGGATCCCATAATCTCTACAGAAAATAATGATCTAGGAAAGAAAGGACACTAAAGCTAAATGTAGAGTTTCTGGTAAACTGTAACTCAGATAGAATGAGCAACTTGTTATTTGGAACATTGTTTTGAAAACGTTATCACTAATGAGCACAGCTGTGTTTTGCAGCAGATTGTTCACTGTCATTGCATTACAGATAAAAGCCTCCTACATGGAGTCACTGGTAGAGTACAGATTTTACAGCTAAAAAGAATTTTCTTTCTCTTGATCCAGTAAGACTAAGGAATTGTCACACAGGAAAACATTGACAGCTATAAATTAATATGCCATAGTTAATAGTCACTTGCAGTTTTTTTACACATTATCTGTGCATGTATATTTATTTGCACTGTACTCGTCATTTAAAAAGCAATCCAAGCTCTGCAAAATCTCTAAGAGATTCCAGTAAACAAACCACTGCAGAGCCACACAATAAAAGTGAATTACAAGTCATGTTATCTGTGACATGGCACAGACAAGAGGGGCCACATAAGGAACACAGTAGTGTTTTTTACTGCTAATAGTTACAAGGATGCATTCTATTGATGGTATAATATTCTCTAGCAGATGTGAAATCTTCAGCATCAACAAATCAGTTGAAGACTTTCTTATCTCACAATATCCTAGTCTAACAATATAAAATTCGGATTTATATCAGTATAGCACAGCAAACAGCAGAATAGTTGATTTTACAAGATGTCCTAATCAACTGTCAGCTTTTCAGTTGCTTTACCTTTAGCACATCTCTCTCAGACGCTGAAATCTGAGCACTTGATAAGAATAGTAGCAGAATATCTGGCACAATAAAAAATAAATACAAAATACTAGAATAACAACTTTTGCTATACAAGGAGTTCATGCACTGGATATAGTTCACCAGGGACAAAGTGTCTGCACATATTAGGGGCAGGAACACTGAGGGAGCTTGGTGTATCCTCTAGGATATATCCTTACCCTCCCTCACATAAAACCAGCAGTGTAAATAAGCTGGATACAGTCTACAGATGGATGAACATCTGAAGCTAATGTATTTGAAAGAGATCAACAGGTTGGAAGGCAGACCTGTGTCATTTACTGGGTCATCAAATAGTAACCTTTTCAATGAAATGCAAATAAGTTGCTATTTCAAATGCATGTGTTCTAGCTGAAGCAAAGACTAAAGTTCACTGTATTAATTGCTCAAATTCTGAAAACAGTTATGAAGTCAAAGTTCATCATATAAATGACAAGGCCTGCAATTTTTCCTTAACAGGACATAATGAGTTTACGTCTGGAAGGTCTATTCACAAATAGAAATCTCATCCTACATATTAAGTCTGGTATTTTATGTCCCATGAATCTACAATTAATTCTTCCAAAAATTAATTTTTCAGTGGAACTTTGCGCTATACTCTACTTGGCCTCTTTATATTGAACAATTACGACACAGATTTTAAAACTGTATTTATAATCATATTTAGTATGTTTTTAATAATTTATTGTAGTGAAAAATTATTATCCTCTAATTCTTACATATTTTTTTATCTGGAAATTAAATCATAACTTTTTTTTCATACGTGACCTATTAGACAACTCAAGATTCATAAAAAGTTAACCACCTCATTGATAAAAGAGGGTAGAAACAAAAAATGTGGACAATAAACTCCATGCAGAAATAAACCTGAACAACAGCCTACATTTTTAAATTAAGAGATTACATGTGAAAACATACATGAGATATAATGGAGACACCCTACTTATGTACACTTACTAAATTGTTAAAATATTTTTAAAGTACCACATACCTGGTAGAGTTATTATGTGACCCACCATGACATTCTGGTCAGAGATTCTTAATATTTCAGTGTCATTTCTATGAGTTTATCAACAAATAGAATGTTATGATTTATGAAAGAAAGAAAAATTCCTCAGCAGGCAAATGATGCAGTCAAATCCAGTAAGAATTCTTTGTAGAATCCTTTACAATTGATTTGGGAAGTAACTTTTTTTTTTTTTTTTTTTTTTACCATTTATATTTCCAAACAGCATTAAGAATGCTGCAAGGCTGCCTCCAACTGAAAGCAGCATACAAGTGTAGATCTGGCTGTGGAAGGAGTTTCCACACCATGAGGCAAGCTCCTGGGAAAAACATGCCAGTGAGAATTTACCAGAAGCAAAGCATTTTGACACAGCAAGATCACAAATGTAGGATACATTCTTCCCAGAGCAAATATCCCATTGGAAGTTGTTGCTCTAAGTTATAATTATGGGAACTGTGAAAATCAAAACTTAAGGTCAATAAGTTATTGGCACTACTTCTACGGAAACAGCACAATACTGTCCTGTTTATTTCCACTTGATTTTTAATTTCAGGAAATTTTTCTAATATGAATTGATCACGACTTGTTTTCCTTTACAAGGTGAAAAGTAGGACCCTTGCCACCTTTGCATTTTATTCTACCATCTCCGATTCTGCATTTCCCAAATACATATTGTATACTCCTAACCATTAAATAAATTGGCTTATTACTGAACCAGTGAACATCAGAATGCTTAAACCCATGTAAATGACACTGTAACTGTTCTGTAGCAACTATTCCATAGTAACTAGCGTACTTCAGATGGAAAACAGCAGAGGAAAACTGGAAAAGAAGAAACTGAATAACCATTAACCGACTTTCTACTCTTAGTGTACTTGTAGTGTTCCTTGTGTCCCTGGTTCAGCATAAAGCTGTTTCTCTCATCTGCCTAATTACCTTGTCAGAAAACTCATTTTGGAGTGGAAAGGTGCTGCAATACAGCCCTGTCTGCTTCCTAGACCAGTGGCATGACCAAAGTTTGCTAGTTAGTGTCTTCATGGCTCCATTTCCATATCTATAGTTTGCAATAAGAAGGAATTCACTACTCTTTTGCAAATGGTTTCATGGAAGACAGCTAAAGTGGTTTGGCTGGGTATTGTATCCTGCCAAGAGCAAGACGAAAGGGAAGGCAAATGAAGGGGAAAGAGAATGAACATTGGAACACACTCGTCTTTTCTTGCAAAGAGAATCTACAGTAAGTGTCCCACGCTGCAGCCTGCTGATAGTGCAGTTTAGTTTAAGGACATACTGCATTGCATGAGCTTGCCAGTCCTGAACAGAAGTCAAACTGGGGCAACTCAGGGCACAAGGGAAAAATGCCAGTTCAAGCATCTGGACAAAGAGAACACCAGGCTTCTGGGGTCTGAAATCTGAAAACCAAAGCTCCTAAAACACCTATTTGATGTAGCACGATATTCCCAATAGCATCTAAATATTTCCAGGCATGTAAATGCATAGCTGGTAGAAGGCAAGTAGGAATCTACTGACAGAAGCTTAAGCGCTGAAACTGCATCTGAATATTAAACTTGGCAGCAACATGGACATTATACAACCATCAGAAATAGATGAAAGTTGGAAAAAAACCTGCAGAGATCCAGTTAATAACCAAACCCCCTTCAGAAATTTGCCTTCAAAGTTGATCTTAATTAGACCTCATCTTAATGTGTTTTACTCAGATGAACCTTTTTGTAACATCAGACCTACAACCCTGTTTGCAGCTTTGGCACAATATTTTCTGCATGATGCAGTAGTAGAGGTGCAAAAACTGAGAACAGACCATCATTTACCGACCCTTTTACCTGTTAATTTTAGAGACTTGTGATGAGGGCAAGATAATTTCAAGGCAATTAAGACAATTTAGAGAGGAATGCAAAAAACTCCCAAAGAAAGAAATGAGAAAAGGACATTGGTTCAATTCACTGAGAATTACTTTGAAAAAAACTTTTAGATTCTTATATTTGGAAGAGATTCATCCATGACTAATTTTTAATCTGCAGAATTTTGATTAAATTTTATACATGTAAAGTGAGGTCTAGAAGGGGAGCTAGCAATACAGATATTATGGAGGAGCTGTACAGAACATTCTATTAACTAATTTACATAAGTCATGTCAACTTTCTTTATCTGAAGTAAACACTATAAATGTTTCCAGTACAACTATAAGAGTAATAACAATTAGATTTATTCTGCACTCCAAGAACCTAGGACAAAACAGCACAGCAGATTTACATATCCTTTATTACCTTATAATGATATCCATTCAAAAGGAAAAGGAAACTCTGAGTTGAAAGTGAATGCAAATTACAATGCAAATTTAAGGGGAAGGATAAAAATTAGAAATGGTTAGATCTGCTACACAATGTTATCTGCCCTCCTGAATATTTCTGCTACGCTTCCATGAGGATGTGATTGACTCAAATAATTGACAGTGACATTCTGTTTACCATCACTTTATGGGTTTTCTTATCTACAAAATGAAATTAGCTGGAAAATTTAATTCTAGAAATTCACAAAACCCACAAGAGTGTATGCATACAAATAATAAATACTAATGTTTAAGGATATGATATTCTTAATCTGTTTGTCCACGTGGTGAACACACACAAGTATTTCAGGGTGCTTAGGCAGTACCCTGCAGAGATTCTGGTCTGGCTATACATCACTGAACCTCTTTATTAAGTAGGTAATTTTCATTAAATATCTTCAATAAAGAATGATTACAAAAGGATTAATAATTTAAGAATTGTCTGGTTTCTTCCATGTGATAAAATACATGTGCATAGATTTCTCTATGGTTCCATATATGGTGTTAATGAGAAACTGTTCATGTCATACACAGCATGACACAATGACTGATTTCCTCACAGATATTTCTTTTAATGTCAGTTTTTACAGCACAATTAACCACATTTTGAAATAGCTACCTGAAGTCCAGAATGCCAAATGATTGCTAAGGGGCTTCACTGAAGTAAAATGTGCTAAATTTAAGCACCAGAGCTTACACAGTAAGCTCTGTACATTGCAAGCTTGTAAAAAGTGAGTAAAGAATGACCACTGGTGCTGGTCATCAAATGTGTCTGATATAAAGCAATAATGAGCATAGATTTTTATTTTATCTGTCTAGAAACAGATGAGATAATCAAATATGCATTAAAGATGATAACCTAAACCAGAAGAAAGACTCTTTTAGGAAAGGGGTATCAAGCAAAATATAAGGCAGTCAAAAGTTACTTCTCTTTTCCATACCCCGTGAGTTTTATAAAAATGTTCTGAACAATTCTGAAACATGCATATTTCTCTGGCCATAAGACTATCATCACCTATGCCAGCATCACTAAAATCAAGATTTGGCCTTTTCCACAGATATTTCTGGAAAGCCTATTAGCTTTTTAAGCTAAACATCAGAGTACCAGAGTACCAGTATTAAGAGGTGCAGTACTAAATCTCAGATAGCTTTCCCATCAAAGTTCAACTGTTTTAATCAGAGGGTTTCCTTCTTAATATTCATCAGATAAAGTTGGCTTTCTGAAACTTCCAGAATTTAATCTCTTGGCATACAGAAAGAGAGAACATGTTTTCTCAAGTTCTTTCTCAGTGTGTAATTAAACAGGTCCTTAATAGGATGATTTAATATCTTTAATGTCACTAATGGAAACCTACTTCATGGAATAAAATTGGAAATGAAAGGCTAATTGTTCACAATGAAATGTTACTGCTGCTTTCTGTACTTCAGCTGTCCAATAACTTATGCAGACTCTTCAAGAAAGGAGTCAGATTACATTAAGTATTAGCCTCACCTTTATTCTGTTGTACAACCTTTCAAATATTGCATTTGATCACATAGGTCATGATGGCTACTGAAAAACTACAGAGAAACGTGTTTTGTCATCTTGTGCTCTAAAAGATTTTATGAGTCAGAGACAGACCTCATGCTTTTGCAAGATAAACATTTCATTGAATAAACATCAAATATAAGAATGCAATTCAGAAAGCCTGTTCCACTTTAAGTATGTAACATACACAACTTTAGATATAAACTTCTTCTGTGTTCTCTGGTTTAAATTGAAAGTTCTAAAATATAAAGTACCAGGTTATAGAAAAAACACATTCAGAATGCTGACAGCACGTTATTTCCGGCTGCTAAATCTTGATGAAAATATTGTAATTATTTTATAAGGACCATATAACTAAAAAGTGAAGTAGTTAGAAAAGGACTAAAGACAGTTCCCATCTTTTCTGATACTCCTTTTAGTATATTCAACTTCTAAATGTATACACACAGTATGATTTACTCACCACTACTAGTAACTTCAGCTTCTATAATTTTGTTTCTTCTCTGCATTATGTATCAATGCACCCCTCCCAATTTATTTGACCTTTCCTGTAATGGCATAAATATGCATTTAGCAAATAACTCCTTTCCTGGTCTCCCCATCACTGCCTTCCCCTCCCTTGCCTCCCCCCCGCCCTAAGAATCTGGATAATGGCCAGCACAAGACAATAAATCTGACACATTATTGGAGTGCCCCTCCCAGTCTTGACTGGATTAATCTGAAAACCTACTATTATTTACAGGAAAACAGTAGAGACATGATCCAATTTGCAAGGAATTAATGGTAGTCTTTTTACCCTAATTTATAAGCTGTAATAGAAGCTGAAAGAACACAGCTTCTAGAAGATTTCCCAAGTGATAGGAAATTCAGATGCTAATGAAAATAATTGTGTAACTGTTTTCTAACACCACAGTTTCTGCCCTTGGTAGATTTTGGTCACTGGACTCTTGCCTTTTGTCTGAACTTTCTAAAACTTGACATATGAATTTTCTGGACTGTTGCTTGGTATTTTTTGTAATAAGACAAAAAAAAAAAACAAAACACCCTTTGTTGAAAAATGCATGTCCAGGTTCATTACAATGTTGAATAATGGGTACAAGTCTAGCCTTATTTTCCACTAACATAATTTAACTGTAATTTAAAATTAAGATGTATTGATATTTACAACAACCATAACTAAATTTAGTGGTTATGTAATGGACTTCAGAAAGAATGTTTACCTCAATTGTTCCTTGAAGAATTGGTTTAGCAGTACATGGAACTCAGAACTTGCTACTCTCATCACAGTTAGTACCTACCATAGAGTATAATGCTGAGATATTCACTTGAAAAGGGCATGTAAATATGTTCATTTTCCTCTACTGTATTTAAACCAAAATTATATGATCCAATAATATACAGCTGGTCTGGTTTAAAGTAAGTTGCTAAGGTCTAGCACAAACACTGAAATAAAGTATCATCACTTATTTTCTAAGGTAGGAACTGCATTTTCATTGTCAATGCAGTTAACACAAATGTCAGAACTCAATGTCATCTTGATGTTTCAGTCAGGAAAATGATGCGTACTTTAAAAAACTGAATTATTGGTACTTTTTTAACATACCCATGTGCAAAATGAGTAACAGAAAAATGTGCAACAATGTTTCAAATAATAGAAATAAGAAAAACAAATATTGATGTAGATACAAAAATACAGATTTATGTCTGATCATGAAGAAAACATTGGAGCATACTGCTGGTTAATGGCAGTTAGCATGCAATTTGGTAGTGGCATGAAAATTTATGCCAAATATTAGTTAATCTGTACCTGAACTATCATGATAAAATGTGTTTAACTTAATAGTGAGATATTATGGACCTTCACTCATTTATTTTATCATGCCACCTTATTTCATGACAGTAACTCTGGCTTCTCATTATGCCCAAAAATGTACCTGGACAAAGTGATGGAATGCAGCTTGATAAGCATCTGAGACTTGGTTCTACATATTCACTAATAGCACTGGAAGAAGTCTTAGTACCCATAGTCATCCGAAAGGTAGAGTAGCCTGGGAATAGATTTTTTTAAAGTACCAATATTTAGTGTGTGGAACCTGTTGCTTAGGGCATTAATAAGTAATTGTGCACCTTGAATCATCACACTCAGATTGGCCTCCCAGGAAAAATCAGGAAAAGCAGATCATAGTTTGAGCAGTAAGAGGAGTCTGGTAAAAGAAGTGCTGAAAACTTCCCTTTGCTTTTCACAGAACAACAAATATTATTTGAAAACAAATTTGCCCCTCAACAACTGTTTCTTCATCAAAGCTAGCTTTCTTTTCTATTTTTCATTATTTACTGATTTGTTACTGTTACAGACTGAAAACAGAAGATTCTGTTTGAAAGAGAAGAGATGTGATGAAATGCTCAACAAAAATGCCAGCATAACATAGTCTGTAAAAGATCTTTAAAGTACTTTTCAGAGAAGTTTTATGTCACAGATATATTACTTTCATAAAATTCTTGTATGTATTTATATCTGAAAACCAATGCAGAGATGAAATTTTAAGACAAGCGTAAAATTACTGCCTTAATAATAGAAAATTGGTATCTAATATCCTGAATATCTATGGTAACATTTTCTCACTAAGAATCTTCTTATGTCTAGACAAAGAGTGCACCAGAGTTACAGATTATTTCCAGAACACTCATGGATTAAAACTGCTGCTCTCTGGTTAAATGATTTACCAAGATTTTCACTGAGATTGAGAAATTAATCCTCCTGAAGATACTATTTCTCTTATTTTAGCAAATAAGTAATTTATACTCATTAACTGTATCTCACTATAACAATGAGTCTTTGTAATAGAATCTGTGTTGGTCATGAATTAACTGCTATGCTGAGTTTGATTTTTTGAACACAGATGGCCTATCTTGGTAAATTATAGGCATTATAAAAATATTAATTTGGAACTCAAATTACTTTCTTCTGATAAGCTTGATCTTATATTCCATGATTCTAGGTGTCTCCCAAGAAGTCATGGCAGATATAAAATAAAAATCCTCCATCCATTAATATTCACACAACCAATGTCTTACATATCAATAGAAATGTAAAAGAGAAGTCAACTGCACATTAGCTGTCTGGAACTAACATAATGTGTTTGACCAAATACATAGTATTTCTGTTTTCTATAAATAACAAAAAGCCTCACTTCTATTATTAATATTACTCATGATAAAACCTCATGACTCAGTCCAATTTTTCAAACAGATAGTTCTGTCTACATTTAGAACTCCTAGGTACAATTCAACAAAGATTGGGGCAAGAATTTTCTTTGTACCACTAGAGAGAAAAACCATCATAAAGTTATTCCTATGATCCTTC
This sequence comes from Zosterops lateralis, assembly GCF_965231275.1. Lineage (NCBI taxonomy): Eukaryota > Metazoa > Chordata > Aves > Passeriformes > Zosteropidae > Zosterops > Zosterops lateralis. The sequence continues at coordinate 39,559,975 of NC_139766.1, forward strand.
ATATCCTAGGTATGAAAGCAGTTTTCAAAACTATTTGAAAGGAACAGAAAGAAAACCCCAACAAATTGTTCAGAAAGAAAATATAGTTGAGCAAAATGATAGTGATTCACATTTTATAATATAAGGGAACAGCAAAATACTCCAAGTTTCATTTCACCTTCCTGGGACAGAAGGCATTTTTTTTTTTTCCTGACAGAATAAATCAATGTAAAACTGAGAAATGTCCCCTTCTAATCAACCCACAAGAGCCAGACTGAAGATCAATTTTGAAGTTGCAGTGGTCAAGTGAGGTTATCAGGGAAAATCTTTTTCTCTACTATGTATTGTGCTGTTTTAGTCTATACAGGTGCCTCCCTGGATGATAGTAAGAGCCCTAGCCTTATTATGCCTGCATTTCAAAAAGTTTTATTTCCTTGGAAAAATTTGTCCTTGGTAACTTAATGTAAAGATTTGATGTTACAAGATGAAGCAGCAATGGGAATTTGCAATCATATTCTCAACACCCTTTAATTAGCATCAACGCTGAGTTGTCATTTGATAAATATTTCAGCTTTTTCTGTCAAAATGATGACAAATACAGCTGGATTTGTTAGGAGGAAAGACATATTTCTGAAACAGGCACTGGAGATATCTTTTCATATGCAGAATTGGCACAAAGAGAATGATGCCACCACGGTAAAGCTTACTTTGGGTGGCCAGCTTTCTGCAGCAAGGTCTCCACAGCCAAGCAGAAGAGAATAACTGTTAAACCACATCAGCTGAGCTGGCAGCATCAGTATGACCTGGAAATGAGAAATTAGCCTGTGCCCTATATTGATAAATGTCAAGACAGGAACTCCTAACCTAATTTTCACTACACCCCTACATTGTTGTTTTTTTGTTGCACACCTCACTGGAGAGTGGGAAAAGAAGTAATCCAAAGAAAACATAGGAAATGAGGGGTAACTTCCTCCCTTCCTCCCGCTCTGGTTGTGTTTACTGGTGTGGAGAGAGGAAGAGAAGAGATGATGAAGGATATTTTTTTTTCCCTTTTCCTGACACAGAATGAGACATCTTGTAGATCCAAGTTTCCCAGACAGCAATTTCTGAGGGACAAAGTTTTTAACTGCAGAAATGTTAGCTAGAAGGTAAGGAGATTGGGGTATACCTTGTTCTGCTTATTCAAGGCTGACAGTCCCTTGGAAATATCTGTTATCTTCAACTTTATAGCACGTTATCATCAGCTTCAAAGCAACCATGAAGTATATGTATTTACCCCCTCAGCATCTGCACCGCTGAGTTCAGTTTAGTGCAACAGAAAATTCAGTTTTCAGGACATTTGAAGAAATATTCCAAAATGCCCTAAGTGCTAAAACCCAAGAAATTGGTGCAGAAAATATCCATTCTGGCATATAAGTCACTTTTGATAACTACCCACAGGCAAATGCTAATGAACAAAACTGTCAGAGCTACTGCTTTCTACTCACATTCCCGAAAGGACAGCCCTCTTTACAATACACAGCAGACACCTTTATTTGCAAGTGCTGAAATTGGACAATTCAACTTTGTTGCTGAGACTGAACCTTGCTGTACTTTTACATACTTGGGAGATACTGAGTCCTACCTTTTCCACACAGCAATAATAGACAGGAAAAAACATACAGTGTTACTGCAACATATTACTATCTGTTCATCCTTTGATTAATTATAATAATCAAGGCTCTGTGTTGTACACTCTTTATAGTCCCTCCCACTGTATTCTACTGACATTCAAAGTCTTCATCGGAGTCTTTGTAAAGACATAATGGATCAGTGCTAGTCATTGTTTTGACATCAAAAGCAAATATAAACTCTCTGAGGAAGAGAATGCTAATATTTAATCTGATAGTGATTGCAAATTCTTGTTGTTGCTGCAAAAGATACCATAATTGCTAGCAGCACCAAGAAACAACGGGCTGACTCTTCTAGGTTTATGCAGAGAAATATTATAAGTGACTCAAAAATATAGTACATAAAACTGGTCTGAGTATATACATTGTGCCACAAAGGAATCTGCAACTATTTTCTGAGAAGGATTTTGTGCTTTCTCCCTGCCATTTGTGTTCTTGCAACCAACCTAGTGTTTGCTGCAACCACTAAATTCTTACCAGAGGAGAACAGCCATTATAGCCATAATAATTAATACCAATTAAAGGTTTCCTTCTCCTGCTTCTTAAATTTTAAGGAAAAAATTTTAGAGGGAAAAACTTGCTTAAATGCATTTTATACCTTTTCCTCCCCTTTACACTAACCTGCAGAAATGAGTCCTCTCATATGGGGTACAGCTCCTCTCTGAGGGCTTACAGAGCCAGCTGCCAGGTTATGAAGATGGCAGAAGATCAGCATCAAGCCCTCTTGAACAGATTACAGCATTTCATTCCTGCCCTGGAGTCTAGTTTCATCTATGCTGTGCTACTACATCCAAATACCATCATTATGCTGGCTTCTCATGAAAGAGCTCCCACATGCAACAAAAACTGTAAACAACCCAAATTTGCCTCTCCCACCTAAAATATAAAATCAGATTTGCATTTCAAAGCTCAGGGTTAGAATCAGTCAGAGAACAAAAATATATTTCTCTCCATTCCCAAACTGCTTCAGAACATTGTCCTAGAACAATACTACTTTTGAAATAAATTATTCTTGTAGCTAGGAAAAAAGTCTCACAAGTCATTTTTAATATATTTAAAACTCCAGGTAAAATGGATGCTTTCTAAAAGGTAGAGGGGGCAGGAGCAGAAAATGTGTGACAAACTCTGGGAATTTCCAAGTTCGAAATTAGCATGTCTCAAAACACGTATATAGGAGGGAGTTCAGTTGAATTAACGCTCAATATATTCTTTACTAATGTTAACAAAGTATCACAGAATATCTTAGGGCCTAAAGCACCATGGTAAAAAATAGATAAATGATAAACTGAAACATTGCTGGGTGTGAAACACATTGACTGTGCTGAGATAGGATACAATGCTCAATTAATCACAGAAAAGGCTTTCACGAGAGCAACAGTGGCAGACCATACCTTATATATTGTACCACTTACCAAAATTTACAGGCAGAGAAAGGAAATCCAAATCCTATGAAACTACTGATTTTGGTTTGATTTATTTAATGAGGAAAATGTCATAGTTAGTCTGCTGACACCACTTTTTCAGGAAAGGACTTTGAAAGAGATACCTAAAGACAGACTAACAGTTTTTTGTTTAAAATATTTAGTAATCAAAATAAAATGTATAGAGGTATGTTACACACACAAATGTCAGAGGACCCTTCAATTCCTGCTTAGTAACATTCTTGAAAAATGACTGAATTCTGCTTAGCTTCCACATGTATAATTTCAGGAATCTCATTGAACACCCTCAATATGATTTTACAATATTACAGGTCAATGCCTGCTTCTTAACCATATATATATTTATGAATATAAATAGTTAATTGCCACTCATTTTATAATACTAGAACATGGAACACTGATGTTTATATTGCTAGCCTGTACATAAAAATAATCCAAAGCTTAATTATTTGGAATGGAAGCATCTTAGTTTGATTTACCTGAAAGTATTCCTGTAAGACTCTCTGACTAATTCCAGGTGGGGATAGAGTCTTGGAGTTTTATGCAAAGGCAATTTTTTCTCATGAAAGGACTGCACAATTAATTAAGTCTTGGAATATTTCCATCAACTGGAAGTTGTATGTTTTCTTATCTCTGTGTTAAGGATGAATAATTTCGAGCACAGACTAACAACTCACTGAATTTCACGCAGCAAATTGCAAGCGGCGGCAGAATCACATCTGAGGGATTTTTAGCTTCTAGCACTTGTTTGACCTCATTGTCCCTTTGAAGTACATTTACCTGTAAAATGGCAGCTTGAGGCTAAGGAAGTTGAAAGGGCTTATTATAGATTTCCAAGAGTCTTATGTGTCCTTATATAGCAAAGCCCTCTTTCTCTCATTAAAGTGCAGATATCCACCTGGACTCCTTTCAGTAACATGTTTCTCCTGTGTATCCCATGAATGGAAGTTGTACCTAAACCACAATACCTCTTTTAAGATGTGTGTAAATGGAGAGCTCAGTAAAACATCAGGTGTCTGAAGGGTTCTAAAAGGCTTTACAAACAGCAAACATATACTTTAGAAAAATCATTTTTCCAATGGAAGATGATTAAAAAGGAAACATGAAGACTGAGACATTTTGATCACCTTCAATGAAAATAAATATCACCTAAGTCTAATCACCCTCAGAGTTTAGTTATAAAATAATAAAATACAAATAATAATAGTGGCATGGCACAAATTAAAGGTTATGCTAAATATTTCACACTAATATTGAAAATTTTACTTACTATATAAATCCCTCATGATTCCCAGTGTATAAATTATTGGCATTCCCCTCTAGTAGTGGTCTACCAGTCTGCTGTTGAAGATTCCATCCCTACACTTAAATAGTTTTGGATTTCCTCAGCCAAAATCAGCTAGGCTAGTCTTCACAATTTCAATAAGTATTTTATACTAAACCAGATTATTTTCCCTAAAATGTTTGAGTAAATGCTTATAAACACTTTTTTACATATCAGTATGAGACAGTCAGATAAGCAGAGAGGACCAAGATTCAATTTATTGTGTAAAATAAAAGGATTTGCACAGTGAAAGTAGGTGCTAGCCTAGCAGCCTCTATTGTCAGGAGACTAGCCTTAGTTCCATAACAGAATTTTCATTGTTTCACTGGGTTATTTATTTGGTTTATAAAATTTTGATAAGAGTGCCAAAAAATCGAGAACACTGCTAGAAAGTGGAATAATGGAGTTCAAACACAGTAAAAGGCAAACTCAGAAAAAAATACCTTGCATTACTTCATCTCTTTCTTAGCTTCAGTAGGTCTTTAAATATATGTAAATCTAGATACCTTGGAAAAAAAAACACAAGCAGAAGGTAATTTCCCTCAAAGCTAGCAAATTTTAGAAAATTGTTAAAACATTGTATTTGGTGACACAGTAGCACTGAATACTTTTAACATCCATTAATGACATTTCCTTCCTTAAAAAAAAAAATATTACTTGTTAGTCCTGGCATTGCACAGGTATAGGAGGCAGAATAATTATGTAGAAAAATTTGTTGGTGAACCTTAGAGACAGGCTATTCTCCCTGCAAGTAGGTATATTCTTCGGCTGAATTTACAGAAAATATTTGCTGCAAAACTAATTAGTATAGGAAACTTGTACTGTTTTCACCAGCTGTGAATGTAAAATATACTCATGTACTACTCTAGCTGTAGCCAAGCATGCAGTGACATGTTTTGAACCTGAACCACCATAATACATTCATTTTCTTAATAATAGGAGCTAATAAAAATCTGTTCTGCTTTTCCTTTTTCCAGTGTACCAAATGTACTGAAATGTACTCTGGGTAGAACCTAAGGCAGTTAACCCTCAGAGTTTATTTTAATCCAAATACTGTCTTACTCTCCCAGTAAATTCAGCTGATGTCACCCTTAATAATCATCACAGTGATTTCACAGTCATGTTGAACAGGGAAGGATGTGACTGACACTTGTCCAGAAGCACTTTCAAGGGCAATATTTCTTAACCTTAGTCCAAAGTCTACCTGACTTTCCTGAAAATATCAAAGGGCCACACCCTGTCATTAATGCCAACCAAAAACATTGTCATTATGATTTCCACTAATTTAATCGAATAATGTTTAAGCTAAATTTGAAATAATTGCTATTATTCTTTTTGATAGTGTGAGAAAAAATGTGCATGTTGCCATGACTTTTTTACTCACCTTGTGATACCAGATAGTTCATCATCAGTTCACTGATCAAGGGCATCTTTCTGTCTCTGATGTGGCAACTTTACCTGGTCTGCACAGGCTGCTGACTTGCCAGCAATAGCCACATCACATTAACAGGGCTGTAGCTCATCAGGACTGGATCTGAAGAGCAACAGAGGTGGTGCTAATGGCCATCTCAGCTACACACCTTTGGGCTGTGGCAGGTGTTGCAGACTGAACTCTTGATAATTTTACTGTGGTGGGTTTGCCCTACAGGACTTCAAGCACAGTTTCTTCTGAAGGGATCAGATTTATGCAGTCAATCACCTTTCCCTGATCTAACAGCAAACCACAGGTTGTGTGGCTGATCAAGGGACTAGGTTTGAAAACACATTGCTAAGCTAAGCACGACTGCTACAGCAGGTAAAATTAAGTGTTTCTTCATCATCATTACAAAGACAGCTAATATAAGAAAAGAGTAATCCAAGTCAGATCTGAAACTGTGCTCTGAAATGTACTGTCTTACCAGATGACCAGCATGGGGAGGATGGGAAAGCCATAGAAAATACCAATTAAAACACCAATATCAATGAAAATAAATAATAAGTTCCTCTCCTATTGTTGCAGTAAGGAGGAAAATTCTCTTCTTATTTTTAGCACAGTGTGTTTTCTGCTTTATTTCTTTTAGGGAGTACACATAGATCTCTGCAAAGCAGTGGCTTCTGATTTAAATGCCTACCACTCAGCGCCAAGTAACTACTGGACAAGATACTTCCTGTTAACGACCTGGATATCAGATTTCCGATAAGAAAAGCTGTCAGGAGAAGATCCTTCACCATCTAACCATATTAACTGACTAAATGAAAAAGAACAGCGTCTCTATAAACAAGCTAATATATGTGGAGCAAATTAATATGTCTGAGAAAACAGTTCTGCTTAAAAGGATTTCAATATAATTCCTTACTTTTAAAGTATAAGATCAAAGTAAACTACATAGATTCATTCCCCCATTTAAAAACAGAAGATATTTTGCTCGTGGGGACTATAATTTTTGATGGAGCCTTTCTAACTATTTTGGCATCATTGAAAGAGCCTTACAATGGGGAAAAAGATTTTTTCCTTCTCAGAGTAGAGTGAGGATATATACATGAGTGATCACTATGGTTTTTTGAGTAGAAATCCTTTTTATTATACAATAAGGCAGTGATACAAGGCAAGGACCTTGAGGAAGGACTCACTCAAATCCATACTTCAGTTAGCATCAATATTAAATAGGGCTTAATGTGCAGCTGTTTCTTTCAGCTTTAATTTAATTTTATTTTGGTTAGAACAGACACTCTACAGTTGTAACCCCAAAATGCCATCTTTAATTATTCTCTGGTCATATTTTTTCCATTGTGGATGCCCAATTTCAGCTCTGCACCTTTGCAGCTTCAGAGAAGCCGCAGCACACATCACCCCCCCTCTCCTTTTTCTCCCTCTGTTTCATCCAGTCCCAGAATTCAGGGCAGACTTGGAATGAGCTGACATGCAAAAGAGTAATTATCCCTCAGTCTGCATGAGGAATTAAGACATCAGTGGAAGACTAGAAATTTAGCATTAACTTAACCATCAATTTGTGCCCATGCACAACACTGAGCTGTAGCACATGAAGATTATGCTATGCATTACGATATCCATTAGCTTTTTCAGTTGTGCTGATTGACAGCCAAATCTTTTGTGATTCAGTTGATGTTTGGTATGCACAAATAGAAAATGGTTACTTTGACATTCGTATTAATTGATTTAACATTATCTAAAATGTTGGTTTGTAAAAAATAAAAGAAAGGCAAAAAAAGAGGCAGAAAAGGCAAAGTCTTCTTAGTAAAATCTTTTGTGTGTCATTCGAAGTGACATATATGTGGGGTTGGGTGGTGGAGGGTTTTTTTAACATTTTCTAATTACTCTATTCTTTCCTGAGTGACTGCATGTTTCAATTTACTTCAAAGAATCAAACCCTTTATTTTACTACTCCTAAGTTTTTCTGATTCATGGTAACTGTTGACAATTGCCTTGCTTGAGACATCAGCCCCAGGGCACCTTATGACAAGTTGCTGTGTGATGCCACAGATTGGAGGAGGAGCACTTATTGCTGTGAAAACTGAAGCTGGTTAATGATTGATGGGAATAATACTTAAGTATTCTAACAGAAGAAAGGTGTAAATAGCTCTGCCAAAAAGGTGAGCTGCATTTCAACAGCCTCCAACCTTCACAAAACCACAGATGCAATTATTATATTGTCTGAGCAGTTTCTGGGATGGTGTATTCAGAGTACTTGTGATAAACCACAATGAAGAATTATAATCTGAATCAGTCTTATTCAAGAGTTTCTTTTCTTCAATAAAAGAAAACCCAGCAAGATCTTTTCATGCTACAGACTGCTCTAGATGCTTGAGTATCTAAAATTATGAAACAAAGGGAGTTTTCAAATGAGAAGAGAAGCAAACCTTAGTCCTATCCTCAAAAGCGTATCTACTTGATGGCAGTGGGACAAGGGTTTTATCCTAGATATTTTACCACTGAGCAGGTGGACAAAATATCATAGCAGTGTTACCTTCTCTATTGTTATAGGTATTAACTAAAAAACCACTTGAAATTACATGAACTGTTCAGCCAAGAAATATTGAATTATACATAATTTAGCCACCAATTCTAAATTTTTTGCTAATGAGTACAAATGGCTTTTTTTGTGGAAAAAATAAGTCAAGGGAAATTAATGTAGCACTTGCCCTGCAGTGGTACTCAAGAGAAGAAGATGGAATTTCAACACTTTAGTTTGACAGTCACAAATACCTTTGAGTTTTCTGGTTTGTGCATCATCCAATACATCCTTATGGTACTTTTCTGGAAACTTTAAATACTTATGCATCTTCTTGCAATTATATACTTATAAAAATGCTTTTTGGTTTTTTTTGTTTGTTTGTTTTTTCTTCTTTTTAAAATACTTCTGTGGCTTATTATCCTATTGCTGACTTCCTCATATATAGAACTGCAGATCTTGCAGTTTTGCTTGCTCTTTCTCATGTGTTAGCATTATCTAAAAATGATTTGGTATTATAAGGGTTTTGTTTGGATTGTTTCCTTTGTTTTAAATTTTGAAATAAGACCTGCTGATACAACATTATGCTGTTTCACTATTAATGCATATATTGGCCTTTTAGTTGATATTTTATGAGCTTCATGAGGAAAAAAGAAAAAAGTTTCACATTATCTATTTAGCTGCCACACAGAAGCATTAACACATAGCTACAGGACTCTACATCTAATAAGTTAGAAAAATAAAATACAGCATCATTTTTGTTATGTAACTGCTAACACGTTTTTCTTCGAGAGGCTGAGGTTTGTACTATAATGAAATAGCCCATAATAATGAAAATGGAAGGGCTAACTCTACAGCAGTCAAAGAAAGAAGCAATGTACTGAAGACACATTATGCATTTTCAGGTATTTCCTTAACAATAATAGCTAGAAGAAACAAAATTATATGAAAGGTACAATGCATGTTTTACAGAAAGTCTGCATTCAGCAGATCTGATTCCAAGTACATTTTGTATCTGCAGCTAAGGACGTGGTTTCCTACCAGGGAAGTTCTTAATCATGTGTATGGCATATCATAAATATGATAACAGTCCAGGGCCATTTCCTGTGAGGACTGAAAAGGACCCACACATTAATAAATGTCTGACTTTAGTACTGTAGTCTAATTAATAGTGATGGTTTAGCCTAGGTCAGGACTTCTAAAAACCTTGTGGCTGTTACAGCAGGTAGCAGAGACTGTGTTTTGTATGACAGGAAACTTAAAAACAGAGCAGGCATGGTTCATCTCCTACTCACAGAAAACTTCTCTCCCTGTTGGCACTTGAAGTAGCAACATTTCAATCCTTACTACACAGTAACTTCTTTGAACTTGAATTTTCTTCAGAAAATTAATGCCTGAGAACACTGTGAGTTTTTATGTACACGAATAAAACACAAGATGATGTAGTGATGAAGAACATATAAATGACTGGGTATATAAATTTGTTCTGTGTCCTGCATGTCCTAACAGTAAGCACTACTCATATTTTTCCAGACACAGCAATCTGTTTTGCTCATCACTATGTGTCTGATGAACAATTCCCAGCTAGATTTTTGTCAGGCTATACCTGATTAAATCCAGAACAGTTTCAGTCTAAATGAACTGAAAGATGTGTAATTAAATGTACCACCCAAGATGAGTGATATCAACTAACAATTGGTTAACACCAGAGTCCTCGAAAAAGACCTTGAAGGGCACAGTGAGAAGGAAAAAAACCCTCTAACCTAATTTCTAGCTCATGGGCTGACTGGGATTTAGGGAGATGTCCTCTTCTAAGAGGATCTTTACTATTTCCATGACTTCCTCTCTTTCACAGTGTCTTGTTTTCCCTAGTCACCCCAAGGTTAAAACTAAAGTGTTATAAACAGCATGTAGCAAGAGCTAAACCAACGAAGGAGCAGAAATGTTAAGGCAGTTGTTTCACCTAACTGAGAACATTAAAGCTTCCTGCTTGAAGGGAAAGGCCTTATTTCAGTGGGAGGGTCAGAACTAGTGAGCATACCAGACAGCACAGTGATGGCATATGGAGCATTTTAGTTCTGGGTCATTTGGCTTAAATCTGACCTAGCTTTTACTAGCCAGTAGTAATTACCATCTGTTGACTATTAGTGGCTATATGAATTAGTCCTCTGCCTAAATCCTAGTAAAAGTATTCCCTTTCACAGATAGACAGTATTCCAGGTTTATTTGGCCTGCCTCCACCTTTTCATCCCCTGCAGGATGGGACATCTCAAGAAATCACCCTCTTTTCCACAGAATTGGACCCTACAGGAAATATTCAGAGTTATTACGAAGGATGTGTGCACTGGAGCTCATTGTGTGGTCCCTGTTGTGCAAACAAAGGGAAGGGCTCATCCTCCAGGGCTGCCAGTCTGGCCACCTTTTATTAAGTCAGAAATGTTAAAGCTAAAGAGGAGAATGAAAACCAACTAATCTAACCTGCCTTTCACATGCCATACAGCAAACAATTATCAAATGAGATCTACACTCTCAAATACTGCTTTGAGCTGTAGCAGTCCTGAGTTATACTCTTTTACTCCACTGATCTAAGACATTCTTGATAGAACAACACTTTTCTAGGTAAATTGATAAACAAGGTCTCCTTCAGCACCAGGGGATTGAAGGGAAGCCTTGGAAACTGAAGTGACCAAAATTGTCAGCCCTCTAGAGCAAAGATTAACTGCTACCAGTTCCAGGTCCTGCTAGCTCCCCCAGCCCATCCTACAGATGCACGGAGAAACAAGAAATATTTCTCTGTGTGTTCTGGGACCATCATATCATTAAAGGAAGAGCAAGCCTGTCTTCTCCTTCAGGTCTTTTCATCCCTTACAGACCCTTCCCTCAGAAAATCTATGGGCATCTCCAACCTAGTGCATCATCCAGGAAACAGGTTCATCCACCATACATCTCCTCCACTCTCCCTCCAGTGCCTCATCATGAAAGAGCACAAGTGTAGTTTGACATAAAAACCTTCTTTCTTCTTTCCTCGATTAAGCACTACTTTTCCACAGTCTTCTAGTTCCACAAACAGCTGAGAGTCTTAATATCATCACAAGAATTATCCACTTTATGCCTCTACTGAAGCCATTGATGATCTCTTAATCAAGGTTATTTGTGCCATGGCTTCCCGTCATCAGCATGATTTTTACCACTCTATTCAGACCCCTGTCAGCCCTCTGTGTGATTTATGTTTTTATTGCTTCAACAAAACTCTAGGCACACTTTCTGTCCTTTTGCTCTCTACTGAATGTATTGTCTGCTGTTCTTAATGTGAGGAATGTTGAATTCAAAGGAATTTAGTTTAAAAAGGAGAAATGCCCTATGAATGTTGATGCTGAGTGTTCTCGAAAAATGCTGATGTGCTCTTCTAAGTGATACCTTTTAACCATCAAATATCTCCACTCATATTAAATTACCTCCGTGTTTGCTTTCATGTTAGTTTGGATACAAAGTTGCTTCAAAGTGTTTTAAAAGACATGCTTTTATGTGTTACAGTATTAAAAATGCATTGCTTTACCTTTAAAGGATGAGGAGCTTTCTGAAAAGTGTGTGGGGGCTTAGGGGGTGTTTGTGTTTATGGCAATTGTTCCTGTCAATGTGTAATGACAGCTAAGTATTTTCTCCAGTGACTTTCACAATCAGAATCAATCAGGTAGCAGCATGAATACACAGCAGTACATACTCAGACATAAATTGATTTACGGGGTCATTACTTTTCTCACTAACTTAAGGGAGCAGCTCCTGTTAGTGACACCAGGAGATGCTTGACATTCAACTGTTCATAAAATAATAAGAAAAAGGAACAAGACTGAATCATTCAAACTGATCCTAGCAGCAAGTGGAACATTACATTTAAAGCTACTCTAATATAACAATTCAAGATTCTGGTGTGACCCTGATAAAACAGCACAACTAATCTCTCTGCAGCATGTATTGTAGAATTAAACTTTCAATGGCCTACAATTACCATGAAATTACTTCACATTTACGTTTATCTGAAAAAAAAAAATCTTTAGGAATAAAAAAGCAATTTCTTAGGGCAAACATTCTAACTATGCATCCCTTATATAAAATAGCAAATTCCATTAAAATTTGCACATATAGAAAGAAAGATAGATAGATAGATAGATAGATAGATAGATAGATAGATAGATAGATGGATGGATGGATGGATGGATGGATAGATCTCTCTATAATATATAATACCAAGACATTGTTCAATGTATGTTTTAGTTGTTGATATCATTCAGGACAGAATTCCTTCTGGTAGATATAAATAGAAATATCAATGCTATGTCAACCCTGCATTCTAAGACTTTTTAAAAGCCAAAATCTTTAAGTGGTATTTTACTGTTCAACAATGTTCATGCCACTTAATGCCTGTCATCACTGCTCTCAGACTACTAAGTTTTCCATGTTCTACCACCAAACCTACGTTCTGTACTTCAACTTGAAAGGGGAGTCTGTCTCCTGAACATCAAAGGCTGACACTTCAGAGCTTTTATGTTACTGCCTGTGCTCCACCTGACACAGTTGAATAGCATTGCACTGAGAGCTCACCTGAATCAGCTTTAACACTGCAGCTCTGCAATAGTGATGTTCCTTTCTTTTGCTAGCCCAAATCCAGTACCTCTTCTCCAGTTCTGATGTCGCTTTTAGCTTAACTCAGATCAGAACTTGCCACTGCTATCAGATAGATGCAATCAAAATTGTAGGGCCACATCAATGTGGCACATTCCCTCTTTGCTGCTTGGTGATGTCGCATGATAGACAAGTAGCAAGCATAATGTAATCTGAATCCTGAATTTCCATTCCTGGCTGTGCAGTAATATTCAAAATTATCTTTTTTAAAAATTAATGCATTCCTTCTTCAGGAAGGAGTTGTTTCAGAACTAGAATGACTTTTCTGAACAAGCTGTATTTATGGTGCAAAAAACAAAGCATTAGTAAAGTAAGGGATCCTTTGTCTGGCATCTTTCCCACATGGCACAAGTATGCTGGGAAAATCAGCAAGATAGGAAATAGTCTGCCCAATATTTACCTTCTTCAGTTTTCTGGATAAGTCTTGGGACTTGATAAAATCCATTTTAAGTTTTTGTAAAACAGAAGTACAAAACAGCAGCACAATGTATTTATGGTTAAATTTTCCTCTGAAACTTCAAATTTAAGGAAGCACTGCCACTATATATAGTTAGATTTTGTCTCAACAGAGAAGATAACTTCACTGAAGAAGTTGAAGGCTTCATGCATTTACAGGTTTCTTTCATAGCTACTTTCATGTCAGGAGCTTTTCCTTTGCCACTCTCCATCTTCATCTCCTGCCTTACCTTACCTTACCTCCTTTTTTTCTCCTGTGTTTCAATAGCATCTTTATAAGCTGTGTCTTCTTTTCAAGAATAGGCATTTCCTTTAGCCCAGTCATATTTACTGAAAGATTTTTTTATCATTCTGTGGGCATTAAAATAACTAAGATTTATCTGTCTTAGAGAGACTATATGAGTTTATCCTATATATTAGAATAGCACTTGACGGAAATATTCATGCAAAAGCCTAGAAAACCAGAGTTTGAACTCCATTTTTCTGGTAGTAGAGCTGCCATTGTGGACTTTCAGAGGGCATACATTGGTCTGCTTAGAAGAATGGCTGGCAGGCTTCCTTAAGAGATAGTCCTGAAGGGCAAAGGAGTCCAGGAAGACCGGATATTCTTCAAGAAAATCTTAAAGGCACAAAAGAAGGGTGTCCCCATGAGCTGAAAGATGGGCTGGCAGGCAAGACGACTGGACTGGCTGGAATTCAGGAAAAAAAACAAGAGTTTTTGTCGTTTGGAAGAAGGGGTAGGCAACTTAGAACTTCAAGGATGTTTGTGAAGTTATGCAGGTTAAAAAATTAAAAGGGCCAAAGACCAGCTAGAAATTTATCTGGCTACTGCTGTGAAAGACAACAAAAATATTTCTATAAATACATCAGTAACAAAAAGAGAGCTAAGGAGAATCACCATCCTTTACTGGATGCCAGGGGAACATAGTGACAGAAGAGGAGAAAAAGCCTGAGGTACTTGATGCCTTCTTTGCTTTGGTCTTTTATGGCAAAACCAGCTGTTCTTAGGGTACCTAGTCCTGCAAGAAGGATGAGAGGGTCTCAAAGACTATGTGTCACAATTAATAGAGAATTGCAGAATAAAACAACATAATTCCTTTGTTATTTCCCACTTATATTGTCTCTCTGAATAAAATCCTTTGTCAAGAACCAACTCACTAATGTGCTAGAGTCTGTGCAAACACAAATCAGAAAAACAATCTCTGGCCAAAGACTCCACAGCCAGATAGGCAATAGGTAACAGGTGGATAATAGGTGTGAAAACAGGTGTGAAAAATAATGGACATTTCAAAAAACCAGAACTTTCTGTTTCCTGGTTAGACAAAGGAATGATTCCTGGATTAGATAGAAATGAAATTCTACTGACCAAGATTAACAATTATACTTCTATATAAGGAACACATTTTGTTCAAGGTTTTGTCTGTGAGTAGAGGGGAATTTTAAAGATTATAATGAAGCAGTTTTGTGGCTATTTATGACACATCTCCAGTGCAGGAGATGCATCATAGGTCAAGGTTTAAGGGTAGATTTTTAAAAAATTTACAAGTGAAGAGTAAAGGCTGTTGCTACGATATGGTTGACACTGATGAAAGAGAAAGCTCTTATTTGGACTGAATGCTTCTGCTGCAAGGA
This sequence comes from Zosterops lateralis, assembly GCF_965231275.1. NCBI lineage: Eukaryota > Metazoa > Chordata > Aves > Passeriformes > Zosteropidae > Zosterops > Zosterops lateralis. Next base: position 39,575,108 of record NC_139766.1, read on the forward strand.
TAACATGATTTTCTTTGTGACTCTATTTTATGTCCTAAGGTAGAAAGTTTCTGCACGACAAAACCCATCTTCTTGCTGTGTCATTGCTATTTCCACAAATAAACATGAGTATTTCTTAACTCAGCTAAATGTTCTTGCTACAAGACTATGTGTTCAAAATTGTATGTATTGCATGTTATCAATTCATCAAAAAACATGTCCATCTTTGATGTGAGTAATTTTCAGAGAGCAGTCTTTTTCCAGTTTAAATCATACAGCCTAGGACTTTATTGTTTTCAAATTCTTAGTTCCCTGCTTTTGATACCTATTAAGGAAAACGCTGTGTCTCTTCTCTGAGACCCTTCCTTCCTTCTACACTACGCACAAGCTTAAAAAAGAGTTTAGCATTGTAATAGGCAAAAGGTACACAGTTCCACTTTTGAGCCCCTGCCTCCTCCCCCAGATCAAATTGTGTTTAAACAATATTACCATTATCAATTAGCACTTTGACAATTAGCCAAGCACAGGACCTGGACCTCCTGTAGCAGGTGATTCAGAACTTTCAATTACATCTTTCTGTTTCCCACAGCTCAGCACTGAATTATTAAAATACTTAGAGAACTCTGGTGGCAGGTGGTTAGAATTTAAAATATGGATTAGATACAGTGAAAAAGCAGCAGGAAAACTTAGGCAAGCAGTAAAAGACCCTTACGTATACAGCTGTACATCCTGTGAGACAATATTAAGGTAGAAATAGCCTTCAGGTTAGGATACCCAGGATCTTGTTTATGCATTTGCCACGCAAAGTCTCACAGCTACACTTGCAGAGCTTTCAGGTAGTTCATGAATTCCTGCCTGATTAGCTGTTGGTATGTATTCAAAGTAGGTACTGATTTTTCTAATGCAGCACACAGCTGTTTCTGTGAGGCCTCTTTGCCACAAACCTATTCCCTGCTATCTGAGACATATTCAATCCCTGAGCCTTCAAGTCCTTGTGAGCCAGCAAGATTTTTGTTGTTTTAACTGTAGGACATAAATGATCACTTGGGCAAGCAGACCACTGAATTGTAGCTTTTAGCCAATTTGTGCTCTATACGGGGAATTCACACAACACCCTTTCTTCTTACAGATAAGGGACTGCAAGTGTTCCACAGGAAAACTACATTGAAATGGCCAACCTTACCAGGACTGAGCTGAGTCCATCCTTTTGCCGTGGGAGCTCTTGTGACTGCTGGAAACCATCCTCTGCACATAAGAAAGACAGAAATGCTGGTCTGCAGCCAGCTGGACGGGAGGTGGCAGCCTGCCCTGCCCAGGTGGGCAAGGAAGGCCAGTGGCATCTGGTGCTGTCGACCAGCACTCCCAGTTTCTTTTCTGCTGGGCAGCTTTCCAGCCTCTCTTTTCCAAGCCTGTAGTACTGCTTGATTTTTTTATGACCCAAGGGCAGGACCAGGCATTGGCATTGTTGAACCTCATATGACTGGACATTGATTCAGCCTGTCCAGATCCCTTTATTATGCACTCTATTCCCTCACTACATCGAGTAATTTCCCATCATTGTCCTGAAATGTAAACCCCAACACAACAGACAAAATGGAAACAGGGGGTAACTTGGTTAAAAAAAAAAATAAATAAAAATCCCTGTTTACTCTGCATTGTCCATTTCCTGCACGTTTACCCACTTCAGCTACAAAGACAGAAATGTGCTACCTTATAATTTCAATTTTTCATGTAGTCTGCATTTGTTCTGTAACTTAACACTCATTTCTTCTCCTCAGTCTTCTGCCATAGGCACGAGTTTGTTACAAATTCCTGAATGAATGAAGTGAAATATAATGGGAAAAAAAGCAAAATGGGATCACTAAAGAGAAATGTGGGCCCTGACATGTTTCTGGGTCCCATTTTCCTTTTCTTTGAAGGCAATTTCAGATCCCTAGCCAAATGTATCTAAAATCTGTTGACTTCCTTCCTGCCATTTACTGATAATCTTTCCTTCTTGTGCAGATGGATCCTGCTAGAGGCAATAAATATCTGTTACCCAGATAAAAAAGAACAAGACAACAAAATATAAATCAAGTGTCAAAAGTGTTCAAATACTACGAAAGAGCAAAGTTTGTTGCTGTACTTCTCCCCTTTCTAGTAGACTTATAATTTAGGCATAGAGCTCTTCACTTCAGAATGAAAAGAAAAAAAAAAATCAGTTTTTTTCTGAGTTAGTGAAGTCTTGTAAAGCTGCACCAAAAATATTGTGCATGCAGGAAGAGATCTCTGTCTTTCCAGGCACATCTATTCAGTCCTCAGAAAAATAACAAGTGGTTCTTGATATTTGTCTCTTGTTGCTAATCCTGGTAAGGATGTATTCAACATCAGTCTGAAGTTAAACCTCATGACTGCTAGAAAACGGCTGAATCAAATGCACTTTAGGAGCTTGGGCATTCCCTCCTTCTCAGCCCATCAGAGCTAAGGCCTATGTACTCTCAAACCCAGGAGTTTTCTCCCATCCCAGCCTGACACATGCAGTTGCTGCTCTTGCCATGGCAGGTCTGGCCAAGCAGCAAGAGGCAGACACTCTCAATACTGACATTTTCTCACACAGGCTAATACAGTGCCTTTCCCAGCAGCCACATTAAACCTGCTCTTACACATATTTAAGCACAGATAGCCAATCCTCATACCACCTCTCCAGCTTCACTCTCTAGATTCATAAGACTGCCACTCTTTATATGGTTAATAAAGGCCTAAATTCCTTCTAATCATAAAATTAAAGAATTATAAAATGTTTTGGGTTGGAAGGGACCTTAAAGATCGTCTAGATCCAACCCCCCTTGCCATTGGCAGGGACGGCTTCCACTGAGAACAGGTTACTCAAAGCCCCATCCAACCTGGCCTTCTCTGGGCAACATGTTCTGGTGACTCACCATTCTCATAGTGAAGAATTTCCTCCTAATATCTAAGCTAAACCTACCCTCTGTCAGTTTAAAGCCATTCCCCTTTGTCCTATCACTGCATGCCCTTGTATAAAGTCTCTCTCTAGCTTTCCTGTAACCCCCTATCCATGCCTAACCATTGGGTCCCTTCCCTTGTCATTAGCTCAGAGCTTGGGATTTTCCAGGTGCAGGTTGTCTCTACTCACCCACCCAGTCCAGGCTGACGTTCCCTGGTAAATTACACATAAATAAACACACACAGGCAGAGGGCTGGCCTTCACTGGGGGCTGTGGTTTAACCCCAGCCAGCAGCCAAGCCCCACACAGCCACTCCCTCGCTCCTTCACCAGCAGGATCAGGGAGAAAACCTGAAGGGTAAAAGGGAGAAAATTCATGGGCTGAGAACAGTTTAACAGGCAAAGCAAAAGCTACACATACAAATAAGGCAAAATGAGGAATGAATTCACTGCTTCCCATGGGCAGGCAGGTGTTCAGCCGTCCCCAGGAGAGCAGGGCCCCATCACATTTAATGGTTACTTGAGAAGAAACACTATCACTCCAAATATCCTCCCCTTCCTTCTCCTTCCCCCCTTTTTCTATCCTCAGTATGATGTCATTTGGTCTGAAATGTCCCTGTGGTCATTTTGGATCCCCTGTCCTGGCTGTGTCCCCTCCCAAATTCCCCTGCACACCCACCTTCCTCACCAGTCTGGCTGTATGAGAAACAGAAAAGGCCTTGGCTCTGTGCAACACCTGTTCAGCAATAACAAACCCAAAGCTTCTCTGTTATCAACTCTGCTTAGTACAAATCCAAACCACACTCCATACCAAACACTGTGAATAAAATTAACTCTGCCCCAGCCAAAACCAGCACACAGAGACACACACACAGTTTAAAGGCACCTCTGGCCCCTTTTCCAGTTTCTAGCACTTGGATTTCTTAAATGTTTCTTCCACATGAAAGTATAGAGACTGAAAAATAATAGGACAATAGCAAGAAGAAAAATCCTCAGTGACCAAGCATTTGGCTCAGCCTGGTGAGCATGCTGGTCATCTTACTGGCAGGAGAGCAGCTTCTTTTATCCACCTGTCTCTCCATAACTCCGTGTTCAGTCATCTCTCATCATCCTTAAACCCTCCCTAGGCTGCCTCAGCCTTAAGCAGTTACCCCTATGTGTGTTTAGCCTTGCAAGAGTCAACTCTCCAAAATGTCCCCAATGCTCCTCTAAAATTGTGTGTCCCTCATATCACTCCCACCTAACTAGTTGTGAAATCTTGTCCTTCCTCAAGGTCCTATGTGCAATTTTGTGAGTCTCTTGTTCTGTTATTTATGCTCAGCAGTTTCTCATGTCATGTCCAACAGTTTCTTGTGGTTCTCTCAGCTAGCCAAATTGCATCCCAGGACCTGCACACCTTAACAATGATTATTGGGCAAGGTACTTATCTCTATGCGTACATTCAACTGTATCCCAAAGTTTCACTGGGTTCCTCAGTGGCCACTTTCTATCTACCAAAGCAAACACAAATGCTAATATGGATACCTTGTCTTTGAAGAATCTTTGCGACATGATTGCTATTAATCACAGCTCCACAAAATCACCTATGTTCCTGTTATGTCCCTTTGCGTAGGGGCACCACTATCTTATCAATCTTATGAAGAACACCCACAGACATAGCTTTTAATAAATTCTAATGATTGTTGTATTCTTATATCTGAAAATACCTAACCTAAGAACCCAATAAGACTGCATCTAAGATAAGGACTAAATTTTCTTACTTGACATTTAGATTTACTTGAAGGCAAAAATGTACATATATATAGATATATTTATATTGGTATGTATTTAGTTTAGTCAGCATTTCTTCATAGCAGACATAATTTTTCCCAACAGTTTCCTAGGGGATGTAATAATGCAAAAGCAGCCCTGGACTGCAAGTATACTGTAAGCTCATAGGAAGATACTATTATCTTCTCCTATAGAAGAATTTCAGTTAGAGTTCTGGCAATTTAAATTTTACATTTTTTTTGAGACAGAAAACTTCATACTACATTCTGGAAATCATTTTACTGTAATGTGCAACACATTTACTTGCCTTCGGTAATATTCAGCAGCATGTTCTTTCTTTTGTTGTGGTCTTTGGTTGGTTTTAAATATGATCAAGAATACTGGACTCCTTCAACTACTTTTTGCAGGAGCCATCTGGTATCTGGGCATAAGGAAAGAATAAACATATACAGGGACATACACAGTCTTCAGCAGCATGAACAACTTCCAGTGACAACCCACTTGTTTCCTTCAGCAAAGATGGGGCAAGACAAGACTTAATCAAGAACATCTAGCTTGTATGATATTTGGGTAAAAAACAGACCTTCAAATCTGCATATCTTTACACTATTTGCAGGATTGTTATAGATTTAGCATCTATAAAGGTAAAATTTTTAAGTGAGAAAATCAAACTGCCTAAACACAGAGGCAAAACAATCAACACAGAAGGTTTCCTCCCTCACAGAATATTGGAGCTATAAACTTGCTGCAGTTAGTTATGGATTTTCATATTGCTGGAGCAGCTTGAATTGGAATCACTTACATGCCAACTGAGCTAGGAAATTTGTGAGTCATTTTAAAAATCCTCCTCCTTATGTAAACACTGCATATGGTAAAGATGAATTAAGTGACCTAGTCAAGTGAAAGTTTGCCCTCTGGCTTTGGCCTGTGCACTCAGCTGGCTGAATAATAGACTGTCTGCCTGGAAAGGTTTGCCTTTTTCTAACGGTTCAGACATGCAGCTCAGAATTCACATAAGGAGGTGACAGAGTTTAATTCTCTGCAGCCCGTTTTTGGTCAGGATAATTGCTAGGATGCCATAACACCCGTAGGAAAAGTGTTAATTTCTCACTAGGAATGTAGTTACTCTGCTGTACACTGCACATAAGGATGGAAAATGTTCTTAAAAGTCTATATTGTGAAACCTTAACAGTAGAAGCCATTCCAATTTAAACAAAGTCAGGCATATTTAAGTATAATAATTTCTATAATTGAGATCAATACTCTTTTTATAGTAAGTGGGATTTTTTAGCTGAAGAAGAGCCTACATTACCTGGTGATAATGTTCAAGGATATTACAAATACAGTTATCCAACTGGTGGAAAAGATAATGTCTTTATATTTTCCTGGGTGATTTTACAATAAGAAAAGATCAAAGCTAAAAGTGTCTATGTCTTTGCTCAGATGACAACAAGGCAAGTCCCCCTGAATGTTTAGACAAGCAAATAAATATTTCTAGCATTATTAATTTCTTCTATGTACAAACTGCTTTCTTTTCTTTAAAATGGAGCAATTAAATGACTGTGAAATAATTCAGCAGGATTTTGTTCTCTTTTTAAATATTAATTTTGGATCTCTACCTAACAACAATAAAGATCAGTTTTCCCTGCATGTGAACTGCTGATAGGAAGGAAAAAGGAATTAAAAGGAGAAGTCTAGCAGTGGTTAAAATGCAGTTCATGTATGAATGCTAATGAAGTAGCAGTTACAAAGGCTTCAGGTAAATTCCAGCCAGACAGAAAAGATGATTGGAGATTGTCATGTAAGGCATATATATACAAAGACAATAACAATTTTTATATGCAGGATCTCAAGCATGTAAGAAATCTGAATAGGTGTTTGGGGGTAACTTTGCTCCAAGCAGTAGGTGAACTATATATTCTCCCTGATTTTCTGTCAGTGTAATGTATAAACAGAAAAGGCAGGATGACTGAAATACTGTTTCAGATGTTGTTGGAAAAATTGACATCTTACTTGCATTAAATCCTTTCCACACACATATGGGATACACCCACAGAGGTGCTCCTCTGTCTCTAAGCATAGGCAAGGTAAGCTGTTTTCTGGAAGTGCATCCTGAGAGACAAGTGCCTGTGGCTCTGATATGTATACTGTAGTGTCAGAAATTTTAGACAGCAAAGACTGTCTGATGTAGCTTCAAAATTCAGCCTGCAAGTGATTTCTATTGAAATATCTAGCTAATCCTAGCTTATCTCATCTTCTTTGGGATGCCAAAATGAATTGATGTCTTCCTGTTGAGAAGTACAAACATCATTCAGCACCCACTCACAGAACTGATATTCCGTCCGATCTACTTCTCTAACAGGCTGAAAAGAAAGGAAGAGAGGAGGCTATTTGTATTTGTTTTAATTGCTCTATTAAAGTGGTGACATGCAACCCCAGTTGAGGAGAACCCAAAGAGAGCACAATCAGTCAAAGGCAGCTCTGTTTATGTCCTTGAAATTTTCTTCTCTGAACATTAAGACACTTCCTTCAACCTTAAACCTAATTAATCTTGTCAATTACTGTGTATCATACAAATCTAATAATGTTTCTCAGATATTGGAACTAATGTTCATCCTGGATTGACATCAGGTTTTTACTCCTTTATATAGAAGACAAGTCAAAGAGGAAGCCAGGTATGAGTATTCATCTGCTTGAATATTACTAGTTTCAGTCGGTATAATGGCTTTGCATTTCTTTTGCATTTTCTTTTAAAATGCAGAGAGATGAAGTCGAGCTTCTACTTTTCATTAGTCAATATGGCAATTGCTATATTATTTCTCAGTATCATTCACTGCTAAAAATCAGCTTTTGTAGCTGATTTTTTGTAAAAAATTGTTGCTTTTTGCAAAAAGCATTTGCACTGAAATTGTTTGAAGAGCAATCACATCCACAGCAATTAGGGTGTCTTTGGCTGTAAAGAGAAGAATTGTTTTCCATTCTGTATTCAGGAACAGTGGCTTAGACACAAATCGAAACACAAGAGTCCTTTCTAGCACCATGCTATCAAATACTTTCCTGCTCACACATTCTCATACACAGCAGACTTCTAAGACCCTTTGAGCATGAGGTTGTATTTAATTTATCTGACCACCATTATTTTAAGAAGTATAACAGTGACATCTAGTGCAATAACGTTGCATGGCAGGGCCTAGAAATGGTTTTGGTAACTTGATTTCGTTTTTTCAAATACTGATGCAAAAGCCATTGCCAATCACATTTCTGAAAACTTGTTTTACCACATGAACTTTGATGCTGTATTTTATCAGATTGACATTAATTTTTGAAGTTTTGGTCAGTCAAAAAAAGATAAACACTCATACGCAGAAGAGCAACAAACTGTAAAGGAAGAAATGTAACTTTTGTTACATTGAACTGCTGATAGGAAGGAAAAAAGAATTAAAAGGAGAAGTCTAGCAGTGGTTAAAATGCAGTTCATGTATGAATGCTAATGAAGTAGCAGTTACAAAGGCTTCAGGTAAATTCCAGCCAGACAGAAAAGATGATTGGAGATTGTCATGTAAGGCATATATACAAAGACAATAACAATTTTTATATGCAGGATCTCAAGCATGTAAGAAACCTGCTAAACAGAAATCTGTGTAGCCAAAAGAGGGAATGAAAATATTGCCTTGAGAGTGAAAAATAGAGAAGGTTACCTGAAGAATTGCTCAGTAAAGCAAAAGAGAAAAAAAAAAAAAAGACATTTAAAAAGGAAAAGGAAGAACAATTACAAGACATCTTAAGAAGATAAGAAAAATAAGAGAATAACAATGTAATCTGATATTAGCACAGGGGGAAAACCCCTAAATGCCAAGTCTAAATATATGGGGGGGAGGGGGGTAGAAGAAGAAACAAATATAGGAGACAACATTAGATAAATTGCGCTATTTCAATTTTTTCATACCAAGAAAACAGGACCCTAAACTTTTACAATTGAGTGTTCAAAATTCACATTTTTATTGGTCATTACCCACAGTGCTGCTTAAAAGGATGGAAGAAAGTTCATTGTATCTCAATTTCAGACTCAGCAGAAATTTCAGAATGATTTGCCACAGAATTACAAAAACTAAAACTGTGCTGCTGAGTCTGAATAGGAAACATTTGCTCAGTTGTATTCAATCAGTCTATTAGAATGAGGAAAGCAGAGAATGACAAGATTGTTCTATTATTTGCTGTGAAAATGGCATGGAAGGAACCAGAATGAAGTTGATAATGCTGAGACATTTTAATAGTGGTTTAGCAGGGGATTAAATGTTTGATCACATTTGTTCACCTCCTGTTGGCTAAATAGCAGTTTTACTTGAGATCAGACGTGGGTGAAAGTGCAAAATAGATCTTGTCCTATTCCCTGAAATAAATACCGTACTGCCTTCTCTCACTTGTGATTTTAGTGTCTTAGTCACTTCACAGCATGGCCACTTTGCCAATGAAGACAGTCCTACATAGTGCCTTACTCATGCTAGAGACATTGCTGGTTTTTTGCAGTATTCCTGGCTATCTTCAATTGTCAGTTTTGATTGCTGAAGAACTTTTTAGATCCTTATCGCTCAAAAAAGGAGGAGACAGGCTATTTATCTAGAAAAAGAAAATTAGAACTGCTCCATTTCTTTCAAGAAATTCCAATACGGAGAACATGACGACCTACTGTGTTCCACATGTGCAGTAGATCCAAAGACTTCAGGACAATTGTGTGCAAATACACTGAGTAAGATGTGCACAGTAAAGCCAAGTTTTTCCAGAACTATTGTGCTGACTTTGTGTGTGTATGCCATGGAAATTTCCAGATTTCCAAAGTCATGATTGCTCTGTTAGAGTTGCTGTAAAGTAACTCCAAAAGGACTGAATCATGGTCAGGAATTTTCAGGAAATGAATTGCTTTGAATTCTTTTGAAGAATTTTGAATTCTGTTCTATTATTCAGTCATGGGGTAAAATCCTTCAAACCGGGAAGACAGGAGAGTCTGATTTACCTCTCATTTGGCACTCTTTTTGACCATCTTATAACTTAAAGCAAAGCAGCCTATAAGACCTGTATGAAAATGGTGGTGACTTTATGAGGAGCAAAGAAGGCTGGCTTCCTTTTCCTGAGCCAGTCTTGAGTGAGGGTTCTACTTCCAGATTTGAACAAATGCCAGGGAAATGCAGCAAACCCAGAAGAACCCAAGGGACAAACAAAAAATTATTCAGTGACATCTGGAGGTTTGTAGTAAAAAAAAGATTAGAAATGCTTGATTTAGGGAGAAAAGAGAAGTATATCTATAACATAGCAAAGAGGAATCACATACTTACCCATCATCTCAGAGTACAAATGGGCTGTGACAAATGCAAACCCAAATTAACAAGAGCAGCCTTAAAAATCACAGATAAATACAATCAAGCAGATTTTTGACTGAAAGGGTCAGATTACACTCTGACAAGTTTGCTGCTGGAGTTATTAAAATCCTGTGTCTTGAGCCAAACCAAAACCAGATCTCATGTTTTCCATGGAGCAAGAGCTAGTAAATCTCAGTTACAGCAGGTCTGCGACACAGGCTTGCTCCCATGGACAGCAGGTCCTGCCCACACATGGTTGCCAGCTGGGCAGGAACCTCTCACCTCAGCTAGAACTTTCACCTCAAAAGAAATTTTAAATTAAACCCCAAGTGTCCTCTCCCTGAATTCACCACTGTGTCCACCTTTCCCTGCTCATGACTTATTAAAGCTCTGCTCGGCAAGAAGCATAAAACCTTGCATGGGCCCCTCAGTTTTTTCTGAGTTTGAAGTTTTCGCTTTTTTTTGCTTTTATAATTGATTTTTTAAAGCTTTCACTTTTTGAGTCCTGTTATGTCTGAACTTCTTACATTTTTTAAAAGGTAGACTCTCCCATCAAGTATGATGTTGGTTAATGATTAAGGCTACATACTTGACTGCCTCTAAAACAAGAAAAAGCTGGTCTTCTCATAATTTTCAGTCTCATGTGATCCTAGAATGCAGCCACAATCTCTTCTTTCCACTTCTATGGTCATATTACGCATAGTTTGATTTCTCAGCCGACTGTGCAAGATTTCTCTGCCTGGCACAAATCCATTCTCTGAATCTTCTTCATCTCCTGTTGCAGTTACAGCCTCATGTCCCGTAATCAGCTCATTTTGGACTCAGGGGCAAGTTACTGTATTCAGCCTCCTCCTTCATCATCCTGGTACTGCCAGTATCTCCATGGATTGTTCACCTACTAATTCAAATGAAATATTATCTTCACATCTTTGAAAAAGATCTGAAGAGCTGCCTTTTTTTTTTTTTTTTTCTGTAACTACCCTTAGAATCAACTTCTTACTTGTGTACCTCTCATCCTGACATGATTTGAAGTTATCCTTCCATTGTTGAATAGTCTTCATCTTAAATACTCGCTGACCTTCTCTTCCCGTACAGTATTTTCTTATAACACTTACTTGTTTCACTACACTTCCAAAGGTTTGTGGAGAATGTGCTCCCTGAAGCCTCCTGTGCTCAGAAGCCACACTGGGACTCTCCTTACCTGCAATCAAAAAATGGCTGGAATGATCCAGGAGGGGATTAACACGTACTCTGTCAAGGTTTGACACATTTCTGAGCCAGTCAAGAAAGAGAAGCTTTTGTAGGAAATGATTCTTGACAGAAGACTAGCTGTATTTATGGGATTTGATGCAACAGAAGATCCACCTCCTACAAACTCCTATGTGAACTCTGCTTCCCAGCAAGAAGCTGAAGAGTGTGTAACAGTGCCAGCCCTGGGTGAATTGCCAGTATAATTTTTGTTTGTATAAGGCATAAAATATTTTTCAAAGAAGCATAATTTTGCCCATGGTTCTTCTGCATAACTCTGAGCAATCTGCACCTGGCCTTATTTGCATTACTCAAGGGAAATGGGAAAGGTGGTTTGCATATGTGGCAGCAATACACTTTGTCTGACCTGAAGCTGGAACTGTTTTCGTAGGGAAAATATTTCTGGGATATGGAGGGGCAACTGCATTTTGTAGTTCATGTTCCGTGCTTGGTCTTGGCCTACAGATACCAGCCAAGGCTTTAAACACTGTACCGAGTCTGAGAGAGATTGTTTTGTCTTCTTCTACCCTCACACAAGGGTTACAAGTCTTAAGATGCCTGGTCCTTCCATCTGCAGTCTGTTTCTGAAACAATTTCCTTTTTTTCAGGGCTGTTTTACAGACTAATAACTTAGAGTAAGTAATTGTCTCTAAATTCAACCAGTCATTGAAAATGGTTGTCTGCATAGTCTCACCACTGTGAGCTCTAATGAAGTCTTTTAAAGGATTTTCAGTACAGGGAGTTCACCTGGGACCTTGGATTTGCAGCACAGAAGTATGGAAAATATACAGCATACTATATTCACCTTCTTTTCCAGCCTCTCCACAAAGAGAAGTCACAGGCAGGGTAGATTTAAATTTTGTACTCTGCAATGAAACAGAGCATACAGACATTTGTAGTAAACCCACTGAGAATGTATAAATTATACAACTGAACTCAGTATGAACAACACGGACCTAAAAGTGGTAGGTAAATGAGTCTGCTTTCATAGCATTTGTGCACAATAGCTAAAAAAACCCAGACTTTTTTTGTTTTCTTGACCACAATTTTTAAATGCTTCCTGCTCTAAGAAATGACTTCAGCACAGCCACACCAGCATGACTTCAGAGGTACAGCATCATAAAATTAAAGATATTTAGCAATTTTTAAGGCTGCAAAGAAGGAACTAGTTTTCCATAATGGGTAGTTAACAACAGAAGTCTGGTAATATGGAATTCAATTTACATTGAATTAGAAGCAGATCCGATTTATATGGATCAGAAGCATATTGAATTAGCTCCCTTTGCAGTAACTAAACAGTATGCTCAAACTTTCACTCTTTCATTTTAGATTTTATTTTTTATAAATTTTTTAAACACAAATCCCCATATTTGGGGATATATTTAATTTTGGAATATATTTTAGATAACTTAAATTTAGGTGCTCTTGAAAAATTGAAAATTTGAAAGTGAAAATTGAAGAATTGAAAATTAATGTCTCCTCCAAGAGAAAAAAAAATAGGTTCACCTTCTACTCATACTTACAAATCCCAGTGAAAAATCATCCCCATTAACAGTTTGCAGAGTGAAGTGAGGTGAGATGACTCTTCAGACTGTGCTTTCAGTCCCATGTCCATAGCACGTCACAGGCCAGGGAAAGAATTTTGCTCATTTGTTGCAATCTCAATCTGTCACATAAAAAAAAAAATCATCTGCTATTTTACAAATAGCACAAGACTGAAAAGGCATGTAGAGATGGATAAAGAAGTTAAGAGTAATATAATTTTTCATTAACAATTTTGCATAGTTCTTCACACCTCAGTGCTCCTTGACATAGCACTATATGCACAAAGTGCCAACCAATGCTGCGAGGTACATCAACCTGCAATCAGAAAAAAATTAAGAACACAGTTTAAAGATCAGTTTGAAACCTCGTTGGAAGTTTATCTGAAAAAAACTTTGAACGTGTGCCTATACTGCATCAATTTAAAACCAGGCACTCCTGCTTTCAGAGGACATTCATTTGTGATTTTACATTGGTGGTAGGGCTACAAATCTTTAGTTACGTCAGCAACTAAAGCAGCTGTGATCAGAAACCTAACAGTATCTAGAAGCAATACATGTTATATGGCACACAGCTGAGGAACCTTATTTAACAGATGTATCAAAAACACGTTAATAATTTCATTATTTTAGATTTATGACTATTAGCTTGGATAAAAAAATATTTTGGAAGATTTCTTATATTACTTTTCTTTGTGATCCAGTTGTTGGATTTGAAGTGGTATCAAAGAATTTTAAAGATGTTTTAGAAAAAAATCTCATATTTCTAACAGGCTGCTAAAAGCCCATGGGCATTTATCTTAGGGCTATTTTAAAACAATGTGCTCTTGACTGCAGGATTCAGAGGATATGATGTGTATACAGAAAGCTGGAAAAGAATGGAGTTGCAGAAGAATAAAGATGTAATAATCTGAATAATGCCTCTGGTAACCAATAATTCTGACACGCCTGGTTATGTGTTCTGTTGTCATCTAACCATAAAGAGAATGGAGTACATCTCATTTCACTTAATAGGAGCAGATGGGTGCAGTACTGTTCAGCATCATCTGCAACAAGTAATTGTATTGCTGTCTCATTGACATACAGTCTACATCACTTTTCTTTTGTTTGGCACGCACATATTTTACAAAAATGCCCTGAAGATGCAGCATTAGCACATTAAGAGCTACTACAGGGAAAGATGAGGCATTCCCACCTGTTCCATCTTTATGGTCCTCAATCTCACAAAGCCTTTGGGTTGTCATCCGAAACCCCTGCAGAACAAACAAATGTTTCAGTGTGGCAAAGTTGAGAACATGCTTGGGTGCCCTAGTAATTTGCTCTGCACCATTTGTTTTTAACTCAAATCACAAAGGTCACTCTCAACATTAAAAATGGGAGCAATCTCTTCCAAACAAATAAATAACAAGCAACAAAACATAGAAATAATCAAAATTTTCTTTGGCTTTCTAATATATTTACTTCTGTATTTATGGAAGTAATACTTGTAAAAGGTGTTCTTTTCCTTCATTAAATACTCTTTACTTGGGTTTATTTTAAAATGATCTAAAGTAACTCAGGTCATAAGAAAAGCACACACCTCAAACTATTAATTACATCTGAGCTGTAAACATGGCATCAGTGTTTTATTTTTCTAAAACCCAAAAAAAAAAAAAAAAAAAAAAAAAAAAAAAAAAAAAAAAAGGACACTTGTCTCAAACACAGAGAGGAATTCAACCCTGAGTCCTATAAGACAGTACAAGTCAATGCAAATGTCTGAAATGGAGCCTCTCAACTGCACTCAGTGCAGGCTGCCAAACCATGAAATGACCTGATGGCCTCTTCCCCTCCTCGAAATATAAAACACCTCTTTCCGTTTTTCCTGCTTCTCATCACAACCACCTACCTCTGCTCATCTGGCCAGGAAGAACATAAAGAAGGTGTAATTGCTACCCCTGCCTGTTTGGGACTGCTGAAGGTCTGATTGCTGGTTACCTTTAATCACTAACAGAAGCAGGATTCTTTGAGACAGGAGTGTCTGACACACACACCCTGCAGTTTCTTACTACCCTTACACAGCTATGTTTTGTTTCCTGTTAAAGGAGAATGCACTAAGAAAGATGTGCTCAAAAGTCATCCTTTCAAAAGTCCTTCCAAATACAAAAAGTGATCAAATGGAAAAAGGAGATAATGAAGAAATCCGTTAAATCTTTTCAGAGAACAACTGAACAGGAAATAAGTGTTGGGGAACAAAAAAGTCTCACATGTGATATGAGTACTTTCTGTGCAGTGAATAGCAAGGCACCTCTAATCATGTTAATTACAGGTTTAACTAAAAGCACATGCAAATGGAGAGAGGGGGAAGGTGGGAATTCAATGCTGTTGAATCAAATGTCAAGTTTGATGGTTTCCATTACACTATTTCCACTAAAATCTTATGTATGTACTTAAAAATATGTTAGTTATATACATGCATAGGGTATTTAAAATTATCTGGATGTTTTAGGAAATTGTTAAATTTTTTATTACATTTCTAGCTCAAAAGTCACTTTCAGATTGTGTCTCAGGTGTTTAGTCAACCATCCTACCAAACACCAATAAAATTAGTAAGTTATCAATATAGAGCTTCTTTATTATTTGTCTTATCACAAAATTTTCTGATGAATATATATTGTCACCATCATTTCAGACTCGAACGTATATAAGGGAATCTTTTAATAGGCACAACAAACAGAGACATCCCCTTTATATCAACTGGAGACCATAAGGAAATCAGTTTCATTCTACTTTTGAGAAAAAGAAAGCATTCTAATTACTTTGTGGATAGCATCATTATTTTACTACAGTTTAAATTGAAGTTGTATCATCCTAAATAATTACAACACCCATTTTAGGGTATACTTCTCTCTCACTGCTATAAGTTTCACTGGAACATAGTTCAGACCACCCACTGCTCAAATAATACCTTTGCCTTAAGCGTTGGCCAAAAGGGACTGCACAGGTCTGTAACTGATAGATAAACAGTTTACACAAGATGAAAGTGGTAGCAAGGTCAGGAGAATGTTACAAACTACACACTCCTGTCAAAAGTAAGTAATTGAGATCAATTTATTAATCACAGGATGCTGCATGGCCAAGGATAAGGGAGGAATGTGAACATGGGGATCAGAGGACAGGTCATGAGCCCCCCAATGCTCATGGAGGGCTGCAGGGAAGGTGGGTCAGGTCACAGGCACAGGAGGTTTAGGTCAGCACGAACCTTCCGATCACTGGAGAGAGAGATCGTGTAGCACTGTACAGACCAAAAGAGCGCTGCTTTCTGCCAGGCATACAGACATTGACACCTCAGGCAGCCTCCTTATGACAATAAAGCTTGCCAAGTCTCAGTCAAAACTGTGGTCATCTCTTAAAACAGAAGAGCAAGACTGAAGCTTTCCGGCTAACATCATGCTAGGACCAATGTCCTGTTAGACCATAAAAATACTGCCAATGAAGGACAGCAAAAGCTTTCACAGAGCTTCAAAGTCAACAAGCTCTAAAATGAAAGAGAGACTTGTTTAATGCCTGTATTTTCCATACATATAGAAGACAACATAAAAGAAATTAACTTAAGGCAAATCTTATAAAATTCAAAGTTTGGTATTACATATTAAAAAATGCATCTGTATGTGCAACAGTACAGTGCTACTGCTTTGAGGGAAGCAGAGCCACGCTGTTGGAGAAAGACACTGACTAATCACCTTAAAGCAGAATCTGTTGAAGTGTTAAACTAGCTTTTAGCCCCAGAAGTTCCTTCTGCTATCTGGTTATTTCAGTTCAATAACTCATTCGCTCAAGTTGAAAACCAACGAGGAGGTGAAAAAAGAGCAAGGGTTGTTTTGTTCATTCAGAAGAAGAGAACAGAATAGTAGAATACAAGGATGTGATAGCTGATAAGGTCTGCTACTTCTGAAATGTTGGGTATGTACTAATCAGAAACAGCATTTAATTAATTGTAGATAGCATTGCATTTTAAAATTTAACTTCTCAAATATTGGACATATTTAAGGTAGAAATGACAAATAAAAACACTATATAACTCATCAGCACTTTCATCTCCTAGGTAAATTCTATATCAATTAATTTCAGTACAGACACTCACTGCTTTATTTCTAATCCATCACCATCGTCTTTTCAAAGTCATAAAAAAAAAAACAACCTAGGTAAATACGAGAAACATACTTTTATTTGAAGGAGGGGGAAAAGGGTTAATCAGAAATAATGTTTCTATCTTATTCACAACAGCCTTTCTATCCCTTTCATGCCTGCAGCAGCTGATCACAATATTTAGTAATTCTTAACCCAGCCAACACTGTTAGCTCATCTACATACTGTCTAGTGTAGAAGTCATCGAGCCACTGGCTGCTGGCTCCCCTTTCCTGAAATGCCCTCAGTAAACTGCTTTCCCCACAGAAAACAATTAGATGTGAACAGCAGGGTATCCAGGCCATTTGGAGCTTGTCCAACAGAGCCGCACATGGAGAAGGGGGAAGTCACTCTTCATTTTAATGCTGGCTGCTTCAGAGATGACAACAAAGTATTTATTATCTGAAAGCTGTCAGCATATGTAATGAAGGGAAATAGGAAGCTGCAGCTCTGTGTGTGTTTTGTAAGCCATAGTCACTGCTAGGGAAGTAATATACTCCTAAGTTGTTCAAGCAGTGCATACAGTTTAAGGCTGAAGTGATTGTTTATGCATTTTTAACAGCATTACACACAGGATTATGAGTTAAGTGGTTAACAGATGGAGGGACAGAAATTTCCAAGTCCTTTTGTTAAAATTACCTAGGTTATTCTTCAGTAGCCAAAGAGATGTTTGTAAAAGGAAAATGACATACCTCAGGCCAAGGTTTATAAACTTGCACTTCAATCTACTATCCTGTTTACAAATATATGAGATAAACATTAAGAGACTGCAGTTATGTGAAGACTGCCTGCAAATGTGTTATGTTTATTCATAAGTTGATTTAAATCTTTTGCACTGATTCAATGGTAAAATTCATATTACTTCCACTGAGAACAAATGGGAGACCAATGTTGTTATCATGGAGTGACCTAAATCCCACCTGAAGTCTCTACATTATTGCAATGCATTTATCTATTTTGAAATAAATAATTTAAAGGTGGCTTTTCCTCTAACTGCATGGATAATCCCTGGGTGTGACCCACTGATCTGTGTCTACAGAATGAGTAGTAAAGTTGTGTCATTGTCTAGATTAGACTTAATGTTCAAAACCCACTTCACCACAAAACGCTTTATGCAAGACTGGTGATCTCTTTGACCAACTCCATTTTAGAAGACAATAAATATCTACTATCGAAAGAATGCCAAAAGGTATGTGTTTGGAAGATGTATTTATTTACTTCTTGGAATTTGACTGTAAGTCAATTGTGGGTCTTTCTTTGTCTATTTATTTGTCTTGTACAGTTTATGGTGTTGAGATGCTGGTCCCCAGTTTACCTGTTTAGGCAATACTGCAGGTCTAACAGAAATATTGCCTATCACTGTGCTACAAAAGGTGAAGGGGATAAGAAGACTTGTATTTACTTTCAGAGTGGCATGCCAAAGGAGCAATTCCTATTCGAAGAGCACACAAATAGGGAGAAGATTTTCAGAGTCTGTCATTACAGAAGTTATTGACTGTTATGCAAAAGTAAACGTTGACTTAGTTTTTATATCCTAAGGGCAATCTGCAGCTGAAATAAGAGCAACAACTACTAGTGTATTTATGGCAAGTCTGCAACTGTGGTCGCCAACACCTTCAACACCTTCCAGAGGAAAATAATTTCAAATAGATCTCAATCATCCTGTTTACCAATATGACCGGTAAAAAAAAAAAAAAAAAAAAAAAAAAAAAAAAAAAAAAAAAAAAACAACAACACCCACCTTTTCTTTTTTACTTTCACCTTTGCCTAAGGCCAAAACCCAAAAGCTGTTTCTGAAAGGAATTTCCCTTGAATGAGTGGTAGCATAGGATGCTTTGAGACATCAGAGGAGAGAAGATACTAGGAGGAGTGGAGAGCACTTCACTAGGATGGCAAGGGCAGTTTGCCTAAGGAGGCAGCAACTGTACAATAAGGTTCATCTGTGTTGACATCCTCAATTCTTTAAAAATGAGGAACACTCTTGAACAGCCATGCTTTATATCATTATTTTCTCCTGACAAGACTTTTCCCTTTTCTCTTTGCATATCCAAACAGAACATCCAGCCAAGAACACTAGCTGTGTTCATTTGTTCATTGCATGCTCCAGAAGAAAATCAACTATCTTCCCACCCTGACCCTAAATGGGCATGAGCCAAGGTTGCTCCTTTGTGCGTAGGTGTAAACAGATGTTTAACTCGGTAACTGGTGTCCTTGAGTCTTGTAATTCATTTGCTTCTTCCTGTGGGGATGTGATTCATAATACCCTCTCTCTTCCTTTCATATTTATCCAAATACCTCAGCAGAAGCAGCCCCACAGGCCACTGGCCAGCAGAGTTGCAGACCCCTTCCTGTAGTCATTAGAGTCCAAAGGACTAGGTGGAAATGACATTAAAATGAAGGTTAGTCCACTTGATATCTCACCATCTGCCCCGCCAGAGGAAAAGGGAGCAATTTTTTCTAAGCAGGAATGTGGGGACAAAAATTTCTCTTTATCCTGGGCACCAAATGCACAATGTAATCCTAAAGAGAAAAGAGTATATTTAGATGCTGGACTAACACACAGAAAGCAGAAGACAACTCACTCTATCTACTAATTTAAATGACAGTAAATTGCAGCTAATTAGTACAAATTCATTATCCCAGAAAATTAAAGCAAAAAAGGATGAGATACAACCACAAATCCCTCTAGAAATTAAAATTTGGAGCCTAGTCCTCAGGTCAGTGGTCTAGACCACAAAAGTCAACATTGTTGGCTTTTACTTTATTTTGGCAAAGGATTTTGAGTGAAGTTGCCAATTCCCTACATGGATTGAGCTACACGGCCCTTTGGATCCTTACCATATGGCCCTTCAAATCCCTTCCCTCCATGGGATATTATTTTCTTGTCTTTTCTTCCAAATACACTGCTGTAGGTGTTGATTTATGTAAATGGTAGGAGTTTGTACCTTCTAGCCCCTTCCCTGACAGGTTGCTGGGGCCCAAGAATGGTATATGAATACCTGATTTTTCATTTGTGTCAAATGCAGAAAGGCAGCAAGAAACTGAGGCAATGCTCCACAGCTGAACAGCATGAAGTTTCTCTTCATTTTCTACTCTGTATGGTCCCCTCCCTGTGCAGCAGGGAAAGAGGCTGCATCCAATCCCATTCTATTGCATATAACATAATGCAGGCACTGCTCTGCTTCTTTCCCTCTCTACCCCCTGCCAGGATAGCCAGTAAACAAAGGCAATGTTTGAATGAGAAGTCCAAACCATTGCAACGCCGTAATGACAACTTCTCACTTTCCCATTAATAATGGACTTAAAACAACCCTTCCCACTTCAGCCTCATTTTTCCACATCAGTGATACTCCAAGACCACTCCAGTGCACTGTCCACCTACAGCCTATTGGCACTTGTATAAAAACTTATTTAAGGAATTGTAAGGGAATGGGATACAGGAGGTGAAGAGTTCCTTCAAAGAAAAGGAAGATTATTGTCTCTGTCAAGTATATATTTTTCTTTGAGTCTGCTAATACATTTATAAGTGCCTTCTGCAAATGACTTGCCATATTTTTTTTTTTCCTTTAGGACTTAAAGGTTACACTAAATTTCAGAGATGTCTTATATTAACTTTGATCTCTGTGTTAAAAATAAGTAGATAAATGGTGCTAAAGTCTTTTCATTCCGGAAGGATGTTGGGTGATAAACTGCAAGGGTCAAATTCTGACCTACACAGCTCCAGAGCAGAACTTCATTGCTTCAGCTGCACAGAGAGCTAAAAAGACCTGACTTCCTAGTGGTCCCAAGAGACACAATGATTGACAGGCAGATAAATAAGGAAGAAGAGTTCTAAGAATTATGGACTATCTTTGAATTTAGAGGAAATGAGAAAAGCAGAAGGACCTTTTGCAGTCCAAGTTAAGTGCAGGCTTAAGAATAAAAGGCATAACATTAATAAATCTTCAAATTAAACAAGTATTTAAGACAGGAGAAACACAAATTGCTAAATCATGAAGGTCGCTAAATTCAGATTAGAAAAGACTGCTTTTCAGACAAAAATACACCTTCCTTGAAAACTGTATGCAAGTTAAATTAGAGGAAAGACAGACTGGCTTCCAGTAAAATAAATGGTTTTTACTTCTAGAGATACAAATGGATAAACTGCATTTTGGGAAAAAGGAAAAGTGAACTGATAGTTTGAAACAGAAAATTAAAGAAAATATTCCTGAAATTTTGCCTAATAGGAAATAAAATTTCAAAAACCCAACAACCCTCAAACCCACGTGACCACTTTTTTATTCATTTACATTTCTCAACATACAAACAAAATATTATTTTTCCTTCTGATAGCAGCTTTAAAGACAAATGTGCAGTGCTAGAAAGCACATAAATCATTTCTCTGTCCAGCATTTCTCAAAGAAAGTCCAAAGGAAAGCAGCTGGTGATTTATTTTATAATAGATTTGACAAATACGGAATCCAATGGAAGGTGTCGTTGCGTTTCTTACTTCCATAGATGTCACAATGACTACATTATGCCATTTTTGTATGTGTGTCTATCTATTCTTAGACATGCTATGCCTTCTGAAGGACAGCAAAAACTTTCAAAATTCCGCATGATCTTTGAGTTAAATCCATCACACAAAGTAGTAAAAGCTAATAGCATTTTAGGAAAAAATGTTGTACCTTCATTATTTATGTTTTTTGTAGCACATAGTAAAGCTATTTCAAATCACTTTAGTTGTGGAAACAAATTTTCTTGCAAGTTTTAATTAATGACTCGATACTATCTCTTTTTTTGAGTTACCTACAGGTATTTTGGATAGGGTAGCAGGATGAAAAACAGACCTTGGAAAAACACAGATTGGCTTGATATGGCCATTAGGCCCTGCTATGGCATACAGCAATAAAGTTACTGTAGGAGTCTGATGCTTATTAATAGCAATCATCAGCTCTATAAATCACACTAGACCTTACCCATGTTGATCAAATGATCCCAAATGAATGACACATGGTCCTGGCACAGGCCATGAGAAGAGTGCTGTATTCTGTAGATTTCATAAAAATAAGGTAAAAAGCACAAAATCCATTCTGTACAGAACAACAAAAAAAAAGTCTGTTGCAAAACTGGAAAGGTTTTCTGTTTATTCACCAATCTAAGCCAAATGCAGTTAGGTGATATATTATGATCAAAGAAAAATGTGAAAAATAACGACATGACTGACATTTAAAGAAACCTCAATGAAATGCTTTTACCTCTACAAATGTCACTGAAGCTGTTGTGGAGTGCCTGGCCAAAACCACTATTTCCATCTCCAGTTTCCATGGAATGCTCCCTTGGTGCAGAATTTAAAAGCCATTACAGCAAATGTCTTCTACTTTTTTTACTGCTGAGCATGATGTCTTACAGTATGGAATATCCCTTTGGTCAGTTGGGATCAGCTGTTCCAGCTGTGTCCCCTCTCAACTCCTGGTGCAGCCCCCATCTCCTCACTGGCTGGGTGGGATAAAGCAGCAGAAAAGGCCTTGACTCTGTTGGAGTCCTGCTTAGCAATAACAAAAACATCAACACTGTTTCCAGCACAAATCCTAAACACAGCCCCATACCAACTACTATGAAGAAAATTAACTCTATATTAGCTAAACCCACCACAAATCTCTTAACATTTTTATCAGCCTTGGATTTGTCCTGCCATTCACATATTCTTTACAACAACAAAAAAAGGACCATTTTAAGAAAGTTAGGTCTTTTACTTTCCATTTCCCCTTGTATTCATTAGATTTCTCTCACTCCTGGATTAATTTTCTATTTCTTTACTTGGCCTTTTATTTTTCTTGCAAAAATCTGCTTAAAGATTATCTTTTAAATCATGTTCTTTAATTTTTGCTTCTTCTTAGTGACTGCCTAGTGACTGAAGACTCTGCATATCAGAGCCTTTATCCTACAAACAAGATAGTGGGACTGGCCATTTGGAACTTGTACTTCCATGTGCAAGGGCAGGGGCATGCTAGAGAATGAAATAACAGCTGGTGAGCTACTCTTGCACTGAAATATACTTGAGACATGCAGGAATAAAATGGAAATGGCTGCTTTTTAATGAAATAAGAGAAGCCAGCTAACCAACACAAAACTCACTCATACTCAGTCTATCCAACATATCCCCTTTCAAAGCACTCACAATTTATTTCAGAGTCCATAAGGGAATAATCAAAAGAAACAATGTTACAAACTATGCCATGTTAGCCACTAAGACTTAGCTGAAATGAGTATAAACAAAGTCTCTCTCTTCCTAATGCCTAATTAAAGAGCAGTTAATTATGATTTTCTAGAAGAGGCAATTTCCCTCAAAAGAAATTTCCAGTGGGAAAGATGAAACCAACTTTTAAAAAGCATCTTGATAAATGATTTTCTGGGTGGGAATTTAGTTCAGTGAAGAAATATGACAAAATACAAAGCAGGCAAGATGTGAATGTAGGCTGGGGTAACTGCAGGTCTCTTTCAGAACTCAACTGTTCATGCCAGGGATCCATTTCAAAATGCAATCCTGATGTTATTCTACCATAAATTTTGCTACGAATTCATGTCTGATTTCCACTGTATTTCTTACACTTTAAATAAATGAAGTGGGAAACAGAACAACAAATTCTGAACTATTCCTCAGGTGACTTGTATCAGGACACAGTATTTAATGAAGTGCCATAACAGGCAACTGTAGTCCTCCCTTTTGGAAGGACATCAAGCACTGGGGATGTTGGCAATAGCGTACATTTTTCATTTGAACACTATTTCCAGAGACTTTTTTTTTTTTCACTTGAAACAATCAATCTCACTTAGGATGCAAACAGCTGTTCCTCATTCAACAACTTCACCCAAAATAAGGGATTTTAAAGGACACGTTTGGGGTATTTTCTGTATTTGTATGCAAGCTGCTATGAAGATCATGACCAAAAGCAAAAATAAAGGTCTTTGCTTGTGTGCAGAAGCAATAACACCACATTTTATCACAACATTTCAGTTTTTCTGTTCTTCCTCAGTCATTCCACACTGTAGTCAAATCCTATTTTCAGACTCAGGAGTTCCTTATGAAGGCACATTGTGACAATGTCAAATGGTTTTTAGCAACCAAAGCTTAGAGATTCAAAACCTTTCTTTGTCCAACTTGCTCTTGCAATGTCATTTGCTTTGAGATTTTAAATAAAGCAGTGAATTTGTGGCTTCCCAGAAGAGACAGGATATGTGCTGTGCTCAAGGAAAGGAAGAGAGGCAACTGTACATATGTAATTTTACTTCTGACAAATCTCTTTGCTACCAGTTGACTTTGTTTAAGTAGTCTTGGTATAAAGTAAACAAATTGAATCCAATTTACATTTCTAAGTATTTTGTCCACTGTTTTCAGTGTGAAATACTGAATCCACCAACCAATCCAAGATTTTTGGGTAAAAAACAGCAACTGCAGGGATTGCCAACTGTCCTTTCAAGGGGGAAACTAATCATCTCATCTGCTTGTCTCCTCAGGAAAGGAGATCCCCAGGCCAAGGGCCTTTTGGAAAGGCAAACTCAATAGCCACTCATTCCTAGTTCTTCCAAGCCAACACTAAGAAAGATTTAGAATCAGTGCTTCTAAAATAAATTTTAAAATATGTTAAATTAAAAATAATAAAAGTCTGATTTTTATTCATACAGCTATTCTAATCAAGGCTTCCTGAAACAAAAGTATTTTGAAACATTCTCAGCAGAACTTTCATTGTGGCTTTACAAAAACATAATACTAACATGCCCTTTTGCAAGAGAATTTGAGAGGCAGATTTTGTGTTAACATCATTGAGAGCTGCCCCTCCCTGCTTGTGTCTCTCCCTCCCGCACCTTAATAGGCATTATGGTAGGTTACCACACACTGAATTCATTTAGCACTCACTAAAGTTCCCAAATGTTAAGATCCTCCTAATAGCAAAAAAATCCAAACAAACAAATAAAAAAACCAAACCAAAAACCAACTCCTTCCAATGATATAATGAATCAGCCTATACTTTAACCAGTTGTAAACTAAAATTAACACTATAACTAGCTTAATTTTATGTCCTACAGGGCAAAGTGACTAAGAAAATTCAGGATTATCTACTCTGAAATGCACATTTAAAAAAGTATCATGTCAATGATGCAGCAATCTGAAGGAAGGATTAAAAAGATAAAAATTGAGTTACTACTCTGATTACCTAGAAATATTTCAAAGATGTTTTATTCAGTGCCTTCACTAAAACATTGCCTTTGCTGACATAATAATAATAAGATTTTTTAAATATTTAATTAAATGTCAGTAGGTAATATTTTCAGCTCTGTATGGTCTTCCTATATAACATAGTCAAGGCTATCAATTTTAGTAATTAAAATTGTTTGTCTCATGATCATCAGAAGAAAGGCAAGCATTTTAGCAAAGATGTCTCAAAGAAATCAGCTTTTGTCCATGCAGCTCTTCAGAACATCAACTCCATAAAGGCACCTCAACAACTGTCAACACCTGCTATATATTAATATTCTACTTGAGAATTATTACTCAAGATGTCCAAGTTGCAGATGTGAGTCATTATTGTATTCTATCTATTGTAATAAAAGTGTTTTTGTCTTTACTAGCTACAGCTCTTTCAATTAAAAAAGTGTATTGCTATTACTATTAAATTAATTGAGCATACAGAAAATGTTTTGCACAAGTTTGAGCAGAGTTTCATAACTGAAAGGCACCTTTGGGTATTGCTCTGTCTTCATTAGACAACATTCTGTACGATATGGCTCCTGAGAGATGGGACTATCATCCCTGGGAAAATATTCTGTCTCTAACACTAAAGAGGTCTCCTGACACTCGGCTTAAACATTGTATTGTTCAGATTCATTGTCTTACTCCCACATATATTCTTGTAACATGTTCTAAAAAGCCTCACTCTACTCTGTGAGAATGACATGTCATATGCAAGCCAAAATGTCTTTTTCATCTTTCTTTTTTCACTATAACTTCACTTCATTGCATTTCATTGCGTGGACACTTACCTGACACATCCCTAGAAAACACTACTGTGGAAGGAGAGAAAGGACATTGAGCATGCTCTGAAAGATTTTATATTCCTAATGATTATTAGCATTGTATTTCAGATGTTGCTTTCACACAGTAAACACCCTCTAATATACATGCATAAATTCAGGGATCCTTTCCAGTAGTCACAGGAAGAATTACTAAATCTGAAGATCATTGATGACGTTCACACAAACAAAAAAACCTTGTCAATCTGTCTTTTTGTCTGCCATATCACTTAATCTTCCATTATTATGAGATTTGATAGGTTACAAATAGAAACCAGGGAAAACAATTGCAGAAATGGGATCCAAACAGAGACACTCAAGCCTTGCTAAAGTTTCCTTTTGCTGTTCACCCAATACCACTGTACCATAAACATTTTTGCCCCTGCCACAGCTTGTTTGCTTTGGGAACTCAGAATGAAAAATCAGGGGAAATGAGAACCTATTTTCTAAATAGGAATAACTTGCAAAATGCAAAATTGTTCTTTTTGTTTTAATAAGACTTCATTCATCCTGATTCCATGGAACAATATTAAGCAGCTGCTTATTATTTTTATTAATTCAATTAGATCAAGCAAAATAACATTAAATGGTGTCCTAAGTATACAGTTTAGGGCAGAAAAACTTGATAGTGCTAGAGAGGGAAGAAAATCAACCTGTAAGAGCTATAGGGATGTTATCCCCTTTCATAACTGGGTAGTTACTCTAGATATACATGATTAGGAACCAAAGCAACCATTTCTTAGGTTTTCTTCTGTTCTCTGTTTGAAAAATTTGCTAACCAATGCAATTAGTCATCTAACTGTTCTCTAGGTAGGTAAAAGCAGTACATCATAAAGCATTTTTAAAGAATATGAAGGATGCATTAAAAAAAAATATCAATAACAGTGCTAACTTTGGAGACCCCTTTGTTTTTAATGTAATGTAGTTGTATCTTTGGTAGCTTTATATTTTGGTTTTTTCCGGCACTTTGTTCCGATTCCTCTTTCTTTGTTTTGACTGACCAATTAATAGCCAAATCATAATCAGCAATGGTAAAATTAAAATCAGAGCAAGCCCTTTGGTAAGATTCTGCCAATCTGTATAATCAGGTATGTTAATGTGATATAACCCATTCCCTCCTATTATGCATTCGGACCCAATTTCAGACCTGAAGTCCAAGCAAATTTCTCCTCTGGTTACTGGCCAGGTCTATTTTAAGATTGAATACTTTCCTGAAATTGCACACATATATCAGGTCCCTAAACTCCAAGATCTGTAAATTTTGGCAGAACAGAACCATTTAATTATAAAAATTCCAGTGAGCCTCAATGGTGACCACTCTCTGTGGTGGTGCAGCACACAGGGCAGCACACACACAGCCTGGGAGATCAACAACAATTTCCTCTGTTAGAACAAATTAGGTGAGCCACTTGCACCCTGAGAGCATAGCAAAAGTGCAAATTCCCCAGGTGTATAAAGCTTCCATCCAATTAATTTAATTTTTACAGTGGTTCAAAAGCAATCTGCTTTAAATGAAGAAGTAACGCTGAAATACTGTGTTAAGGATCTGATTTGGCTCGCACCCATGCTTAGGTCAACTCGCTGTTTCATGGGTCTTACAGCAAGGCAATATTACTCAAATATGTTGTCGATTATAACAAAAGGTCAGCAAAGAACAGAAAATCTGCTGTGTGTGCACTTACCTTGCTTTATTCACTTTAGCTTGACCTTCACTGTTTGTATGTAAGGCAACCATTTTAACTGCTTTCACTGATGACTTTTATTCTTTTTAAACTTTCTCTTTTGTTTGTTTGGTATTTTGTTTTTTTTTTAAGGACACAAGGAAAGCCACTCAGAAATGTACCTTACCTTCCTTCTTATCTGAGTGTGATAGTGATCACAGGATTTGCTCTGCCACAGACTTAAATTCTCCAAGAGCCTGTCAGCCACACAGAACCAGTACATTCCATCAAAATAACACTTTATGCTGAATTTAACATTAAAGAATAATACCCAGTATGTCAGAAGTTCTTCATGCAGTTGAGAAGAAAACTGCACTATATGCTCCAGGAAAAGTAATTTAAATCCAGTGACTATGCCACAGTCAAAAAAGTTTTTGTCAAATAGGAAGCAAAACAAGTATCATCTTCACCCTGATGGGAATGCTGCCAGTAAATGCACTGTAACTAGATCTCATAGCTGCAACTGCACATGTGGATAGCCCACACTGATTTTCACAATTTCAAAAATCAAAAAAAAAATTTTTTCATTATTTTCTTATTGTTAGGCTATTTATGAGGCATACTTCCCCTGTAAGGGAGGAGTTCACTGCTTATGTCATTTTTCATTACATCAGGAAAAATCTCCTTGGACTTGTAAATAGCTGTGTTTTAAACAGCATCTGATAGCACCACGAGGCACTGACTAGGATCATTGCCAGTGAGAAGATAGAACACATATGGTCCATTTATCATCAAGATAATCATTAAGAACACCTTCTGCATTTTCACCATTCTGAAGCATATGAGATCTACAAAAGAATAACCAATCAGAGAAATAAAATCAAACTTTGTATTTAAAGTTATGGCAACTAACTTCCTGATTCTATATATTCCATGTGAAAAAATACCAGAAATGCTGAGCTCAAAAAGCAGTACTTTGATATGACAATAAAGAAGCACCTTCCACAGAGTTTTGGAAATACACCATAGCATGCTGCCCCCCAGTCCAACCTCTTCTCCATCCATTCCTGCTGCACTATTTAACACAGAACAGCAGGATTTATACAGAGGCCTGTATGAATCAACCACAACAAAAGAAACCTTTCCAGAAAAAAATAATGATTTTGGGTCAACCCTGTGGTTATTAAGAGTAATCCTGAAGGGAATAAGAAAGCCAAGTTTAGAGAGAAGGAAGACTTCAGCAAACAGAGAGAGATAATATTAAGGGGAGACCAGAAGAGAAAAGTGAAAAATAGGATAGCATGGAAATTTGCATTTGCTCTCAGTCTCAAACTTTCCCAGCTCCTTTTGATTAACCATGCCAGGGAGACACTATTTCTGCTGCTGCTTGCTTTTCCTTTCAGAAATTCAAGCATTGGAATTCCATCCAGCTGATGAATTTTGTAACAGCATCAAGAATACACATTTTATTTTTTTGAACTTCAGTAATATGTTTGCCTGAATTGTGTAATAAAAGATCTTTGAGAAAATGTTTGTAGTTCATTTCTTGATCAAACAACCTGAAAAATGAGCTAAAAAGACAGTAGAGTGGCATTATAAAAACACAGAAATTATTAATTTTTTGAAGTTCACACACATCAGCTATCTAAAAAGAAAAATATATATGAGTAATAACAGGGCTGCTAAAACAAGCAAAGAGACCTATACAGACATTCAGTTTTTATTTTTATAAAAAAAGGTCAGATTTATTAGTGCCAATGTATGTTCATAGAAGGAAACAAAAACTAAGCTAATTTGAGTAGCAACTTACATCAAAGGATATCAAAATAATATTTTTTGTAAGTGAAACATAATATTCATTTAAACTTGGTTCTTGCAAACTAGAAGTCCTTGTTACCTGTCTATGAAGCCTTTAAAGAAAAGTTGCTACAGTCAAAAAGGGTCCTGATAGAACTTGGCACATAAAGAAACAATTCCATATTCACCCATACCTCTCACTCTCCTGGAGCACTCATTCATACAATAATTACATAATGCATATACATTATGACTAGAGCCATGTATGGCCTAAAGCACATAGAATATCTCAGTACTAAATGTAACATATCTCTACATCAAAAGCAGGTCACTGTATTTACAGCACATGATCTCTCTCTGCAGATGGGGCTTTTGCTTGAAGATCCTTTTGTTAGAGTATGTTAAGATGCTCGAATTGTCAAATTATTTATCAAATTAGAAGTGTATCTACAGGAAGATCTGTCTGATTGTGTGCGAGGATTCTAAGGCAATAATAGTTGTTCCACAGGAATAGCACTGCCATTGCAACCCACTTTCCATCGGAGCAGTAAAGCCTTCCTTCTCCAGATGCAGCCAGGTACAGTGAGACATTCATGATCTGCAAACAGTTGGCTCAAAAGTCTAAAACTTCTTCATTTGTTTGTTTGTTTTTAAATGTTCATGGAATAGCACCATAGGAATTCACACTTGATATCAAAAAAATCCTGGGTCTGTTGTTTCATTTTGCTTTTTTCACCATCATGGATAGTCTTACTCTTAGAAAAAAAAAAAAAAACTAACAAAAACCTCTTTGGGAAACTCATCTTTTGGACACTACTGCAGCTTCATTTCTGAGTAACTGAATCAGGCAAATAGCTCATTCACAAAAAGGTCCAAAGAAATAAAGCTTATAGCAGTGGTTTCAAATGTACTGCTGAAAACAAATTCAGTAGGAGGAGTTTCAGATGATCCTTGACCATTTCTCTTTCTCGTGGATACAGATTTTGATTCAGGACAGGTTTTCATTTCAGTCTCTTTCTATATTCAGTGCAAAATAAGAGCACATCATCAGAAATAGCTTACTTTACCGGTAAGCCAAACATTTTCAGATGCTTACACCATTACAATTCAGTCAACTGGTGATTGGTCACTAGTGATGACTGATGTAACAGTTCAGTCATTAGTAAAACAAAATAGTCTATAGATCAGTTACATTTCAGAAGTAGGATTTTCCAGTTTCAAAACAATAATAACCTGATATGACAGGTGAATTTTTAAAAATACAGAACAATGCAGGAAGGCTTTCCCATTTTATAACTTCATTCATGTCCTTGTACACGCCATACACAGGATTCAAAGTCAAAGCAACTAGGTAGAAGGACAGTATTTTGAGTGTGTGACCTAAAAGAGCTTCTTTTCCTCCTAGACACCATACAATTGTCAGAAGGAAGAATGGTCTGCAGGGTCACCTCCCCTGAATGAAACTGATTGAATCCACACACAGTTCTAGCAAATACTGGACCATGAACAAAAGCTTTTATATTCTCCCTGCATGCAAAGTCCTTTCACAAGCTCTGCAGAGACAGTCGAGTATGGAGCCTGCACATCATCATCTTGACTATTCCACTGGGGTAGGTGATTTTCTTCTTTTATTTATTTCAGTCTCTGGTCTTATAAGTCAACATTTCAATTGAACTTATATTAAACATTTGTGCTAATAACTTCGGGGGTTTTTTAAAAAATGACATGCCTTCCCTCCTTTTCACTGTGTGTTCTTTCTTTCTCACTCTTCTTTTCTGGCATAGAGGTTCTTGTGTTATTTTTTGGTGTGCATGCTATCTGGATATCTTATACTTCTGTATCGTATATGAAATCCTTTCTTGTTGATTGTATCATCAGTGTGAAAGTGAAGTAAAAGAGATTCCCCTGCTGAATAAATTTCTTCTGGTGGCTAAAATAAATGAATAAAAAAAAATAATTATTTGTCCACTCTGTGTATTCATTCACTTTTTTTTTCCCCTATGAATTTTTCTCTTATCCTGCTACACCTCATTGTGTAATTCCACTGTGTCTCATACTATGCTGTCTGACATCATCAGACAGAACAGTTCTATTTCATTGTGCTCTCAGTTATAGACTAGGAATTTTAGAGGCAGACTTAGGAAATAACCTAAACTCCTAGTTTTTCTCTAGTTCTGCTGGAGCAAGAAAGTGACTGGGTAGGAGCATATACAATATTCTAAATGTAGATAAACAACAGAGGCCAATACCTATTTTCTATCTTATTCTTCACAGCACTCATGATGTCCTGTTTTATTGCTGAAGCACATTGATCAGAATTATCAGCTGAACTACCAAATCCTCCTTCTAAAGTTGAGAAGGTGGTAATATGTACTAACATACATATTTTTCCCACTCCAGTTTGGATCATTTTGCTTTTTACTTTCAATAGATTTTTCTATTTAATTGTATCTGTCCTATGTGGCATCTGAAGCCATTCATTTACATCTTAACAGAACCAACCACCACTGCCGCTAATACTCAATCATTGCACCCCAAGCCCCCAAAAGAAGAAAATAATTCAGCTCATTTTCTTGTTTGCTGCCCTTGTATTTGTAAAATATGGTAACTTGCAAAGAAAAATATTGTTTTGTGTAAATTAGTAGATTTTAGACTCAGTTGTAGCATTTCCCTTAGAATACATCCCCTACAGCTCAAGTGGAAGCAGCTTTTGTGCATCATTTATTAGTGTTCAAAAATACACTAAAAGGATTTAAGCCAGTTTACAGGCAACTTGTCTCAATGACTAAGATGTTTCATCCAGCTCAGAGGCTGAAAAAAGTGACATATAATTACTTAAGAGCTACTGTCATCTCATGTAGAGTCTTTGAAGCCTTTTATCTAGGCAAAGAGTATATGTACTAAAGTGTGCTTGCACTGGCATACATATAAAGAATTAATGAAGATTTGTGGGATCATTGCATCAGTTTTCACAAGACAGGCAGCCAGCAGACCAATGCAAGTCTAAAATGAGAAATAACATACAGCATTTTCAGGGTGTCATCTGGCCAATTTCCTCCATATCCCACCAGTAGAATGTGTCAGAAGGCATATAGGATTTCGCAGTTTTCTTAAGGCCCATATTAATCACCCGAGTTAGGAGCCTATTTTTTTCCTAAAATCAGACTTAAAAGTTGATGCGCACACTATAAATACTTCCCAGCTGCTCCTCTTACAGTAAAATGTGCCTTCTTTACAATTCAAAAACTTTAATGTGATAACTTCCAACACGGGTGCATGTAAGGAAAAAAAATGGCTAACTTTTCTTTGTGTGCTGATAAACACTGCCAGCTACCTAACATACTTAACATTACCTCTTTAACATTACAATACCCTGGCCAGAAAATAGGTAAGAATATTTATTGATGAAAATATTTCAAGAGAGTGATTGTACTACAAGCCTGCAAATTTATACATTAAAATCTGAAGTAAATAATCTAGTACCTTCACAATAAGGTGTAGTAACTGAATCTTATGACCCTTACCTTCCTCTGCCCTGCCACTCTTAATCTTTTTGTAGTAATGAAAAAACATACCTATTTAATAGGTTTACACCTATTTACTTACCCCAGATCCACAAAATCGACCAAGTCTCTCTGCTGTCTTATCGTGGCCATCAAAAAGCTCCACGTAGTCATAGCCACAGTCTGCCTCTTCCTCGACCTCGAAGGTCTGGAACATTAACTGGACGCGGGAGCCGTGCTCGGCCACCAGCAGCCAGTCGCAGTCTGCCTGCACCGGGTAGTTGTTGTCACCAAACTGGGCGTGTGAGTACAGGTCCTTGAGCTTCAGCTCGGCTCTCAACCGACCACCACACTCTTAGTGAAGGGAAAAAAGATGAAGAAGCTTATTTAGTGCAAATTTGTGTTTTCTTTTCATAGGCACTCAGTGAATATGCTCTCTCAGGCTGAGTGCATTTTAATGCCCTAAGTAGGCTAATCAAGCTGAGAACGACGTACTACACCATATGAATAAAACTCCATCATTCTGAGTTTTCTTATATAAACTCTCTTCTATAACTAGAGAGACTTGAACATAGTTCATAATTTTCAAGTAAAAGATAGAGGAATGTGGCTTAAGCAGTATGGCAGTCTTTGGGTAGGCAGTGGAAAGGATCCTGTGGCCAGCAAGGCAGTGGCTGTAAGGGTACTCACAGTGTATTTCAGTGGTGATGTTTCCACAGAGTTAATGACACCATTTGTAAGTGACAGGGGAGGATCAGCTCCAGCACACATGTAGTCAGTGACTGAGTGGAAAACTCTTTTGTTTCACCCTTGCATCAGCTTTAACCATAAGGTGGCACCTGGAGAGGCAGCTCAATACTAAACACCACTGCAAAGCTTGCTACCTAGTTTGCTGTGTAGTTCATGAGCAGGCTTTTCTCTGCAATGGAGTGGGCGAGGAGAAAGCTGCTGCTACCAGGGAAAATCTTGTAGCTGAACTCCTGTTCTTGAGGCAAGCCTTTGGCAGGAGAGCCGTGCCTTTTGTCAAAGCCATTATTTTAGCATAAATCTCTATTTATATGCAGTTGAATGATGGATGTGAGGCTTTAGAGCTTGTTTATAACTGCTCAAAGAGTTCAGATTTAAATATGAATTAGCTTTAGTATATAGGTGAGTAAGGTGTACAACAAATAAATAGAAGTGTTATTAGAACCCAATGAAGAACAGATGAACATTGTACTTAAGCGAAAAAAAATCCATCGTTTCCAAAAGGTGGGTGCAGGCTTTTTCACTCTACATGTATGAAGATTTCAATGCAAACAGAATAACTTCATGTTGCTTTCTCATCAAGAACAAATAATCTCTTATAATTCTTAATAAAAACATCAAGTCCAAGTGATCTTGAACAAAATACTGAGACTCACAAATTTAGATTTAATTTTTATAAATAAATGAATAGCTAATTTTATCTGCATTTAAAAATATATAGATATTATTGATGGATAATTTTAGAGTAACCTGAAAGATTCAGCAAGATTCAAATCTTTCTATACTTTGATGAAGACACACTTTGAATTTTACTTCACAGACTCCACCCACACTAAACATGACCAATTGCACTATTATATTGTGAGGAGTCACATTTCAGCTAAGAGTTAATAATGGCAATGATCAAGTTCTTACTCTTTAAAAAAAGTGGTTTTTTTCTTAATAGGGAAATGAAGGAATAAAACCAGGAAATATAAATTATGTTAGTAATCTGTTATGCACAATCAGTTAAATCATAAGTTTTTTGCTCTTAAAGAACAAATAGGAGAACATGATAAAACATTGTCAAGAAAGACAGTTTAAACAGTTATTTCTTATTGATATTGCAATTTACTGTTTTTTTTCTCCCTATTCTGAATTCCATACACTTCCTTTTTTTTTGTGTGTGTGTGTGTTTTTGATTGGTTGGTTGGTTGGTTTGGTTTGAGGTTTTTTGTTGAGGGGAGAGAAGGTTGTTTTGGATTTATTTTTTTGTTTGACTGGACTCTTGCCAATATTAGGAACATCTCCCTGCCTCAGACACCAAACAGCTGCAAACAAGAAAACATTTAATGAACTGTCTGCATTCTTTCCCTCTACTTGCTTCAGAGGACAGGAGCTTAAAGGAAAGTTGTAGCCATACAACCAAGACCATGGCGACTCCTGTTCCCTGGCCCTTCTCTCACAGATTATAGTCTCCTATTTTAGAATAGGAATTACAAGACAAATTTTCAGTTTGTTAAGAATTAGGGTGTAGTTTCAGAGGTCTACATCCAGCCTGCACAATGAGGCACTGCACTGGGACATGTGGGACAGGCACAGAACAGAGCAGAGCCACGCTTGCTTAGCCTTGGTACCAGAGCTAACCCACTGTGGTTTCCATTGTGCTCTGCTGCAGGCAGGATGTGTGCTGACTGAAAGGAAGTATGTCCAACTTGTAAAATTATGGTCATCTGGTAGCTTCAGTGAAAGACTCTTTCTGGATCATCTAAGGCACAAAAGCTCTCTCATGTTTCATGACTTTTCTGGGGACTTTTAAGCTTCTTACAAATACACTAACAAATTGAGCAGTAGTTTCCTTACTGTTTAACAAGCCAGACAGTTGGGAAAAGCTTAAACCCACGCCATCTGAACTAATGAAACAAGATTATAAATTTGATTCAGCACTCCCATACTGAATTACTACAGCCATTTTGGAAGTAACACAGGCCTCTAAACTGAGTGACATCTGAGATATCTGAATTTGTTAGAGACATCCTCCCAGCATTGACAGATATGAATAGGACCTACAGTAGATCTGCAACCTCCTAGAGCAGTGGCTGGAGGCCAGGTACCATAAATGAAACTGTGAAGCTGTCCAGAAGAGAACTAGATGCCTGAGTTAAGGCAGACAGATCACTCCCTGAGCAATGATGTTTAATGTTCTGTCAGGAGCATTTTTATGAATTCCTCTTGGATGGATTATGCCTTTTCTGAGAGGGGAAAATATGACAGAATCTCTTTCTAAAACTGTGTTGCACTTCCAAAACAGCATTTTGTAAGTTTTGCTCCACCCAAGGAAGCCTTTCAATCCAGTTTTTTTTAAAACTTTACTGTGTTTGCTGCTACATTTTTATCCTGTTTTCTGAAACATTATTTGGAAATTTGGAAATTGGATCGCGCTTAGAGCCAAAGAGTGTCATAGAAGGGAAATCAACATCATTGACAGCATCTACTGGAATAATAAGGGGCCATTAAATCATGAAGATGCCAGGAATGCTGCAGCAGAGACAGCTCTGTCATAGAATCCAGCCACTCGTTCATTGCTGTTGTGTTACACCAGCCCTTTCACTGAGTGAGTTCTGCCAACGTGTCAGAAGTGATGGGAGCAGCTTCCCCAGCACTCCCTGTCTGCACAGCTGTGCAGGACTGAACACAGCCTTGTCTACTTCCATTGCACACCATCAATTACTTTTTCCTAGAAAACATGAACTAAGGGAATATAGAATCTTCTGCCCATACACTTGTTAGGTATCTGTTTATTCACACATGTGCCCACAGGACAGAGGAAAAATTCTCACAGAGCATCTGTGCTTGGCTCAAGAAGGGAGGAATAGACTGCAAACCTGAGTTGTCCCTGATTCAAACACTACCTCCAGGTACACGCTGGTGATGAAGTTCTTCCTTTAAGGAAGAAGACTTTTTAGTTTTTTATAACATTCTTTAAAACTAGATAGATTTTATTTTTCTCAGTTTCTCAGAAAAGCACATGCTTGTCCATGCTATGAACATTTTTATATTTAAGGCACATAAAACTCAGTAGATATGAGGGAAAATTCAGCAAGTCATTACAAAACTTGGAATCTTTAGAATTTAGGGAGTATACATCTCAACTTTGTTCACATACTGAGTGCTCCAATCCTGCAAACTGAAAGTGAGGACAATAAATGAGACAGCAGTTTTACATGTGGTCTAGCAAGAGTTCTGACTTTTAACTATATATCCTGAGGTAATTAAAAAAGGGTAATTATTACTTCTATCTAATTTTACATCTAAAGGCAAATGTTACTGTAGTAGGGAAAGCAAAATATTTCATGCTTGTAAGAGAGGATTTTCCACAAGAAAACCAAACTGAATTACAGGTAGCTAAGCTTTTCACTTTCAATGCCTAGATCATCTTGGCTACTGTCTCTCTGAAAGGGAAATTAAATTACTAAAGATTTTGAATTCTTTGGAACAAATAAGAAAGAAAAAATAGACAAATTGCCAGCATTGATACATATGAGGATTTTTTAGCTGAGCATTGACGGATACTTTGGGTAATATCATTTTACATTAACAGTGACTCATCACCTTGACCATTCTATTAGTAACTATTATCTGTCATTAAACCTTATCTCCTAGTAGATATATTTATGAAATATTTTTTGAATTATTTATTTTCTGGATAAATAAGAATGAACTCTGGAAAGTAAAGACAGACATTATAATTGAAGATTAAAATAAAGATCAAAAAACCCCAAAATCTCCTTGTTTTACTGCAGGCACTGGATGTTCAGAGCTTCAGCACTAGAGGCCACTGTAAGCCAAGCAACGTCAGGGGAAAAATCTGCACACTGAAAATGTCTCAAAACTTCTATTTATGCAATTACAAACCACTATTTCCAACTTCAGTGACTTCTGCCAAACAAGAAAATTGAATGGTAAATATAAGGAACGTTATATTCTACAGGTCTAAGAAAGTCTTCAATGTTTTTTTTTTTCTTATTCTCCTTCGGTTTGTCTTTCCTTTTAAGCACTACAAGAAAGAAATATCTATTTACCAGATTTTTGTTTAAGTTAGAGCAGGAAAGTAAGGGAGATGCATCACATTTCCCAGTCAAGTGTTTTCATTACAAATACAGTGAAAAGATATTCAATCTTTTATGATCTCAGGTCATGAATCCTGAGGAACCTCATTTCTTATCTGACTTTGTTTCAACACCTTATAATTTCTTACCTATGAGAGAGAGAGAGACAGGGAGAAAGAAATATCTAAAATATTAGAGAGTATTTTCTGCAATCTCGGACTGTTCCTACTGGCCTTAAGGCTTCATTAGATACAGCTGTTACATCTATGAACTCATC
The DNA here is from genome assembly GCF_965231275.1 of Zosterops lateralis. NCBI lineage: Eukaryota > Metazoa > Chordata > Aves > Passeriformes > Zosteropidae > Zosterops > Zosterops lateralis. Next base: position 39,613,231 of record NC_139766.1, read on the forward strand.
CCATTGCTAAAAAAACCCCTCTGCCTATCTACCACTAAAGAACAAGGAGAAAGTTATTAGTAAAAAACATGTCCTGATTTCTGACCTGTAGAGTGAGTTGCTTGGAAGCCTTTTCTTTGAACTGATGCATCAGAAATAAAGCGGAGAAACATTTTGTTCCCAGTAGCAATGAGAGGATCTGGTATTTTATTGCCACATAAGCGTCCCAGGATTGGAGATTTTTCACTTTCACCATCAAACACTTCCAAGTGGTCATAAGCACATTCTTGATGCTGTTCTATTTCAAATTCGTTGAATGTCTAGGGGGAAAAAAATAAAATTACCCATTGTGGGACTGTATTGACATGGTACATACATATATATGTTAATATGTTTTAGAATCCAAGGATACAGTTAAAATGACAGATCTAACATTACTGTCTCTACAAGCCTGTAGATTTGAACAACATATTGACCTTGAGAAAGTAGAATAAAAGTTAAGACACTGAACTTTAAGAGTGCATCATCCTTCATACAGAAAGGCATTAGAACCTTCATAACCAACTACTTACTACCTACAAGAGAATATTAAATCTAGAATATTGCTGCCTTTCTGCTGAATTTGCCCTGTGTTTTTAGGATTACTCCAAATTTCACAGAGCATTCAAAACAGCAAAAAGTCAGAAATTATTGTTTCCTTGCATAGTTGAGGATTGATTGAAACATCTGCAAAACATAATGGCTCCTCCCCCGTCCTTTTTTAAAACCTACATTGCACTGCAAACAACCCCCTGAGAATGACTTTTCCACATGAAGGCTTAGGCATGAAAGTTTTATTTTCTAATCTATTATGTGGAAATCTATTTTTTTATTATTACAACTTAATGATGTTTCGGGCTTCACCCTTCATGCTAAGGTCACATTTTTGCTAGCAAAAGCATTGTAAAAAAAATAACAAAATTGTGTTAATTGTTCTTTCGAACAAACTTCAGGCATTTCCAGAAAGTGTATGCCATACCTGCCAGAAACTCTTAACACACATACAACTAACACCGGCATTTCAGATATGGAAGAGTGTTTTCCAAGACTAGAATGATATAAACAAACTTATTTCAATGAGTTATCTTAGATTTTTCAGATAAGACTTTTTGAGCAGGGCTAAATTTCAACAACCCCAAAGCTTAATATCTGGTAATTTCCTCTCATGTAAACACTGTGAAGGCAATATACATCTTTGTGAATTTTATATAGAGTAACCTACAATTTAAGTTGAAATTTAAAATCTATTTTGTTCAACAAAATAGCATAAAAAAATGAGTAGTCATGTAGCTGACTGTTCATAAATTAAAAAACCAATCAGAAAGCCCCAAACAAAACCCCATAACCCAAACAGAATAAAATTAAGAAAAAAACAATTAAAAGGAATAAAACGGAACTATCAAATACTGATCAAATATCACAATTAAGCATTATCTCTGGTGCACCAAAACAAATCTGACCTACCAAACCACCTGTGGAACCCTGAGAGTGTGAAATGTGATGATAATTTATATTAAGAGCTGACCTAAAGAATATATAAAGAGCTAACACAAAGTTTTTTTCCCCAGAGAACTTGAATATTCAGAATAACACTTGTTTTTTGTGGAGAGCTGTGTGATGCAGTGGATGCAGGTTCATTTCACTGTAAAAGTTTGGGGTTTACATTAAGGGAGTGAAAGTGCAGAGGCAATGAAAACAGCTGTACAGCAGTCACTCCTGCTGCTCTTAAATTGTGGTCAGCTATCCTACTTTTATGATGCCAACTATGTGTTGTCATTTATACCCAAATAAAATCTGATGGATTAAGGAAACCCCAGAAAGCCGAGAGAATAAATCTCAGTAAGGGAGTAAGTTAAACACAGTGTTGAGTCAAGCCAACTTGGAATCAATGGGAACAATAGGCATGATCCAAGAGCAGCCTGCAGAAACTCATTTTCTTTTAGAGGAAAATTATATCTGTTTTGTTCCCTTCTCACCAGCATGAAAAAAAAACCAAAACAACAAAACCAACACTCTCCAGGAATCATATCTCACTATGAGCAGCAAGACACTTTTATTGTTTTTAATATTTGACTTCTCACTGGGATTCCTAAGCCTGCAGAAGCACAGTACATGTTACATTGTGTCCCTCAAACATGTCCAGAAAAAGTCCTAAATCTGTTGTGGGTATAACAATTGATTCTAGCAATGCCAAAGAGAATGCAAGGAACTTGTTTTTAAAGGAAAATCAGATCTTAATATGCATAGTCTTTTAAAATCTCAAAATACTTGATATTTTAAAACACCCAAAACAGTCCCTATTTTTTAAAAATCAGCCAGTTCCTTACAGGTTTGAAAGAAGAGAACTGACAGAAACTTCCCTTAAACATAACTGGAAAGTTGCTGCCAACAGAGTTCACAAATGATCTAATCAAGTTGCTAGTATAATTAAATTACACCCTCTCTTCCTGGGATAAATATTTTTGAATCCCTACCCCACCATGACTATTTTAACCCCATGTGATTTGTCTCCATAGTGGGAATGGTGCTCAGAAATGTTACATAAAGCTTCTGACCATCCAGCCCTTTCCATCTACACCACTCAATCGAGTGGACACGTTGGTGGCACTTCTGGACAGCTGCCTTGATGGGACACTGAAGTCTGTCTCTTATAAACATCCAGCTGATTAGCTCACGAAAATCAGTCTCTCTACTATGTACATTTTCAATGCCATCTTTATCTACATGCTTCATTCAAAAGTTCTGAAGTGCATATTCTTTTTTTTATAGGCTTCTTAATTGCGTCAAATACTTGAATTTAGCCTGTTCAGTAAGAGGCTTTTCATTGATTAGCAGAGTAAGAGCAAACACAACAAAAGATTAGTTTCTGTACACACATCCCTCTCAAAAAAGAAAGCACAGCCTCGCAATTCATGTGGTTTGTTACCATGAAGTAACCAATTCTCTTCTTGCTCAATTGAACAAGAAAACTATGAAAACTAAACTTAAATACAGTGTGAAAGAAAAAAAAATAATGATGTATTGTGGAATTATGGTATTAGTATTATTGATATGGAACCTTGCTGTACTATACAACTTAAAGATATTGTACACACAGAATTTAGTAATTGACCCTGCTGGCTTGCACAGAAGAGCAGACCTCAGGTTAGGGTTAGGGTTAGGGTTAGGTTATTGTTGAAAATTCTATCTAGTAAAATTCTACTTATTTTTCAAATTCCATTGGCAAAAGCCAATTTCAAAAAATCCTTTTCTTTCTAAAGTAGATTATGGAATATTTTGCTTAAGATATTGGAATATTGGAATTTTGCCTGCTGTGGGTATAAGTATTGGGAAAGCTTTACAGTAACATGCCTATACCTGGCTGGCTTTAGTTTATTCAGCCAGGATGAAGAATACTTTCTCAGAAGCAGCAGTAGGAAGGCTGCTTCAATTAGAAATCTATTTTTCACCCTTGGAATGGACAGAGCATTCACACCACTCACTCTCCACCACCACCATCCACTCCAGTACAGTTTAACTGTTTTACTTTTGGTGAACAGGGATCAATACACAGTCCCACACCAGCACCAGTAACAGGAATGGTTTAACCTCAGCCAGCAGCCAAGCCCCAGGCTTGCCTGTTGCCTGCTCACTGCCCCACCAGTAGGACTGGGGAGAGACCTGGAAGCGTGAAAGGCAGGAAACTTGTGGACTGAGATAAAGACACTTTAATAGGGAAAGCAAAAGCCGCACACAAAAAGTGAAACAAAACAAGGAATGAATTCACTGCTTCCCATGGCAGGTGTTCAGCCATCACATGGACCCCATCATGTGTAATGGTTACTTGGGAAGACAAGCACCATCACTCCAAATACCATCCCCTTCCTCCTTCTTCCCCTGGTTTGATGTCCTGAGCATGATGTCACATAGTCTGCAATATCTCTGTGGTCAGTTGACCACAGAGTCACTATCTCTCAGTCAGGTGACACACACCTGTCCTGGCTTTCTCCCCCCACAATCTCCCATTCACCCCCAACCTCCTTGCCAGCAGAAAAAGCCTTGGTTCTGTGTAAGCCCTGCTTAGCAATGACATCTCTGTATTATCAATACTGTGCAGCACAAATCCAAAATACAGGCCCATACCAGCCACTGGGAATAAAATTACCTCTACCGCAGCCAAAACCAGGACAAGGGGTTAGGGTTTGGCTGAGGTCAGTAGTTATGAGATTGCAATATACCTTTCATCCCTGCACAAGTATTGGCTATTCCTTCTACCTCTGAAACAGAGACATCTCTCTCCTTATCTTTCTTTGCTCCAAAGCAGTTGAAAAATCAATTTATGAAGTTTGAATAAAAGGCTAGCTTTTGTTGTGGCTGTCCTGCAAGTTAGCTGCTGAAGAAATGCTGGGGTTGAGCTCAAAGCAAAAACCCCATGGGCAGGACTGTACCTTTGGCCTCATAGAGAGGCTACATAACCTCAGTAAACCTGCAAAGCTATCTAAGCTCTGCTAAGCCAGTCTTTGGTCACCAGCACTGTTCTCAGCCAGCTGGACACAGAATTCACAAATCTACTCCGGGCTGCTCTTCTACTTATGTTAAAATTCAAAACCACTTTTAAATGAGAAATCCAGATTCTCAGGGGTTTTGTATTTTTTTTCCTCCGCAAAAAATAAAACAAAACAAAACAAAACCCAACAAACAAACAAACAAACAAACAAACAAACAAAAAACCCCACAAAAACAAACAAACAAAAAAAACCACCAACAAAACAGAACAGGAAAAGGTGTGTGTGGAGGACTGTTCATAACTCAAAATTTTGCTTTTTCTATATATTGGAATTTGTGTTAGTCGCCTCTGCCCTATTTGCCAAAACTTTCCACAAGTTTTATGAGTTGCAACAATGATATAGTAAAGTCTGACAGGAGAAAAGTGTTCCTCCTGCCATTGCTGTACAGAGTATTTCCAATCACCATAAACTTAAATCACAACTCTATGATATTGAGTAGTCCCTGTTGGCCAGAAATGGACAGGAGTCAGCAAGCTTTTAAAATAGTTTACCTCTGGGATGCAAACTGACAGCAAAGCTTAGTAACAGTTTTGTATCATTGAGCAGTCATTTGAGAAGCTGATTTGACAGAAGAAAAGCTAAAAAGGAAGGGAAGGCAGAGACTCACCAGTTTGACCCTCTGCCCAGGGGTGGCACTGATTTCCCATGTGCACTCCTTCCTGCTGGGATATTTGTCAGGCCAGTTGGGACTCGTGATGATGCCGTTGGGACTGTGAATCTTCTGTTCACACTCAGCTGTGCCAACAGTGATAGCATCAGTTAGTCTGGGGGGCTGTATGCAGAGGTAGTCAAGAAAGTACTATTTTTTTGTCAGGGAAGCCACTAAGTGGAAAGGAACTTTAGGAAGATAGGCAAGCATGCTTTTCAGAGTCATGTTCCTCCCCTCAGGCATGTGCTTAGAGCATTAACCCAGCATGGTTTTTTAAGGATTGCTGTGAAAATACACTGCTGTTTTCAATGGATGGTGCTTTTTTCCCCCCAGAAAAAGTCTTATACAGGAATAAACATAAGATAAATATTAAAAATCAATCAAGTATTTTCCTATCTCCCCCCCCCCCCCACACACACACAAGTAAGTGTGTAAATCCGTATGAAAAGTCTCACTACTCTAACTTCAAAAGAAATTTCTCAAACAACTTATTTTTTTCTTTTCTTGGTAATTTTCACTGCAGCTACGGAGCAATCAATTTGATTTGTAAACCACAGTTTCTAAGTGTACGTATACACAATTTGAGAACAGCTAAGACTAAACTGTGAGTATGTACTAAGAACAACTTATCATTGACTTTGCAACTAAACCACTAGTACCTAGAACTAAAAGAAAGCATTTTTGTATTTAGTTTTAACAATCTCAAATTGCTTTCTAACTATCAGAGAATTATTTGAAAAAAAACCTTTTGGAGTAGGCAAGTAGCATTCCAAAACCAGTGAAAATGCAAATGATTCATAAAGGGCATGTCCTTACTCTCTGATTAAATCCATGCTAGAAACATAACAGCAGCTCACATGATATTGCACATTTGAGGTTTATTTGCAGAGAACTTAAATACTACTGACGTCCCAAAGCCTATTGTTTTCTTGAAGATAGCCACATCTTGAGAGAGCCAAGAGGAACAAAGGTGCATAGGGCTTTGACTGGAACTTAGATTGTCTAAATGTCTAAAACAAAACCAGAAAGGGTAGATATGGTTTCAGCCTAGCTGTGAGTAAACTTACTGCTACTGATAGCAGTAAATCACAACTCTACCAGGCTTCTCTCCAGAAACTCTACCCCTGTGTCTAATACAGCCTTAGATAAATACTTTATCAGAGCTTTAAATATTCTCCACTTCACAGAACTATTGAAAGTAACACTCTGTGCCAAAGATCCCAAATTTTCCAAACTTCATTCCTGAGGACTGCGAACTCAGCCCACACAAATGCTGGGGATGGAGGGGATGGGAAAGGGGAGGGATGTTGTAGTGCTAAAAGCCCATTATCAAGAGCTTTTTTGCTTTCTTTTGTTTGAAAGGAGAGCTGCAGAGAGCTTTCTGCAAGACAGTTGTGTAACCAACCACTCCAACACCTTCCTACTCACCTTCCTTGCAGTCATGTTTATTTTCGTGCAGGACAAATCCATTCCGGCACTGACAGACGTAGCTTCCTACTGTGTTGATGCACTCGTGCTGGCAGCCACCATTGTCCTTGGAACACTCATCCTTGTCTACAAAACACACAACAAGCTCAGGTGAGCACACAGCTCCCAGCAGACCTTGCTACCAAGAGGAACACAGAGCCAGGGGCCAGAGCAGGATAAGCTACAGCACAGTCACTCTTCCCAGTAATGCACTTCCATTCTAGTCACTCTTTGCTCAGCCTGCAGCCTTGCACTGTGGCACAAAGAGTCTGTCTCATCTTTCTAGGAAATGGGCATTAGTTCCTAAGAGAGAAGAACAAACAAGCTAGTACAAAGGAGGTATGAGATTCACCAGCTTTTACTCTTTCAAGTGGTCTAGCTGGTAAAAGTTTCATAAATATCCAGTTTTATTTTAGCAAACAATGGCAGTGTAGTTTATGGATAACACAAATTATTCCGTCTTTGTGCAAACTCCACACTTTAATGGTGATATTTTGAAAGAAACATATAGGTCAGAAAAGACTATAACTTCTACACATTAAACTTTAAGAAGAGAAAGATTTCACATAAGTTTTCTAATAAGTTGAGCTTTTTTCCCCAGCAGAGTGACAGCGCGCTTTACTTTTAATGACTCTGGACATTATAGAACATCACAAAAAGAAAAACATCTCATTGAAAGGAAAAAAAAGAAATTGGCATTAGTTAGTTCAAGAGCTACAGTATAGCATGCAGTTCTGTTTATTAACATATAATCCTTCAAAAGAGCTTTTAGTGTGTTAGAAATAAAGCAGAGAGTAGTTGAGGAAATATGACCTGCATTAAAGAGCTACAAATTCATTGCATGGACAAAAGCCAAACTAGATTAACAGGCTGTCATTGTAGCAAGAGGCCTCAGCTGCCACGCTTCTATGTCATTCAGCTGTTCTTGTTTTAGGTGAGGCTGGTCCCTTTAAAAGAGGCAGACTGCCCCTGACATGTATATACACATACATGCATATATGTGTGCACATGTATATAACCATAAATGTATACACACACACGTATACATTATTAGACATAAAAATATATGCATATAAATATATGTCTATTAAACACACACATATTAAACTTCCCCTGTATTTTACTAAATGTGCCATTTCAACATGCAAAAGAGAGGAGGAAAAAGAGCAAAGGAATTTTGGTTATCCCAGAGGTCTGGTTGTTGCGGGTTGGAATGCAGAGCATTTACCCCCTTCAGTCTTATTTACCTTGGAAAGCAGCAGTTAACATTATCTCCAAACAAGGCAATGTGATATTTCAGACTTCAGCAGGTACACCAAGAATTTCTATATATTAGAAGCCACTATGGAAAATTTAAGTCTCTTTTCATTGTCTTACTCATGCATTTTTTCCCTGCCCTTACTGATGCTCATTCAGTAACACACCAAAGGAAGTTTGCATTGTAATTGCATACATATTATCTTCCTTTGCCAAAACTAATTCAGCACTTGACCTGTTCACTTGCAGGTCTTTCCATAAAAATTAGCTTCTATTAATAATAAAAGATGATAATATGTATTTATGGGTAAATTCTGCAAGTCAAACCCAAGCATCCCCTGCATTTTGTACTTTAAATCTCAAATCTGTTTGCACTGGAAGTTTCTGCAAATGTGAACAGATCTGAAAGTTAAGAAACAGTTGAAAACATAGATACCTCTTGGAACCACGCATTCAAAGAGATACTACTTGTAATTTTGATGATGAAAGCATAGAAGCTCCACAATACACTATTTATGCACCTCGCAAAGGGTGTCCCTAACAGAGGTAGCAAATCTATGCCATTTAGAACCAAAGTCATAATTTTGCAAAAGCAAGCACTATCATAAATTCCATATTGCAAGTGGAAGAACAGTAACCAGCAACTGAGAAATTAGAACTTATATGAACAAAAGTCTTCCATATTTCCCTCCTAAGCATTAGTTTCTAATTTTCCACTAGAATAACAAAATAAAAGGAAGGCAAGCTCAAAATGCATTCAGGTTAGGCTTTCAAGTACAGAGTAGGTGCACAATTCTAAATAAAAGCCCTGTCCATTTTCATCATCCACCAAACTCTGTGAAAACACTGAAAAGTATTTTAACATTAGATATGCTTATATTCTATAAAATAATCTCTTAAGAGACAAGTGCATAAGCAAATAGTCCCATGTTGGACGTCCTCAGAAATAAAATAATGGACAGAAGGTAGAAAGGAGAAGTTTTGGAACACATTTGAACTACAATAATTACTTGTACATAGTTAATCAAGGATGCAACTGTTGAACAAGCCTTCCTCACACTTCATAATTGAGAACAGACTTTCTGTCAAATTGATTGCCCAGTTTAAAAATTTGTGAAAAAAAAAAAAAAATTCCAAAACAATTAGTCTGTATTAGTTACAAGAACAAATGTTTTGCCATGTAAAAACAAAGCCATTTGTTATGCTGACAGATGGAAATGAGTCCCCCCAATTTTGAATGGATACTTTCTTTCTTTTCTCATTTCAGTACTCAGAAGAAGGAAAGATCCATTCTCAAGAAAATAATAGATTGAATCGTTCTGAGGACAAATGGTCGTACCTCTGAGACCCTCAGAGGCCACCAGTCTGTGAATAATACGTACTCGGCCTGAAGGGACCTGTATCAAGTCCTTGCAAGATTCAAAAACAAAAATTTTCTCTTTGCAGGCAGCTTTCTTGTCTGTGGAAAAAAATGTACCAGGATGGCACCAGAGGTGAGTTTGTGTTCAAGGCTAGAAACATTCTAGCTTTCTCTTTTTAACTGCTCAATGAATCACCACCCAAGAAAAGGTGTCCCAACAAACCTCATTTCTACCTTACATCAAAACCCATGTATATTTCAAATGTTTATGCAAAGAATCTATCATGTTTATTTAAAATACTGAAGTAAGTCTGAAACTTATGATAAATGGATGCAGTTTAATGTCAAACTATGGCTAATCCTTAGGTTATCTTCTCAGAAAGATCACTGGAAAAAAACCAAGGGTATTTAAAATATATATATATATTGTTATTATCATTTTGGAGTTATTTAATACTTCTATAGTCTTACAGCCCCAGCAGTGTGCAGAGTCCTGCAGGGACTTACTCCTAGGTCTTCGTCTTATAACAAAAGCAGGAGACAGAGGAGGACAGAAGAAAGAGGGTGAAGAATAAAAACCTAGTTATTGGAATTTTTTTGTTTAGAAGCCTAATACCCAATTCCAAGAAGTTTTAATAAAAGTTTTTTTTAAAAATAATATATAGTGACGCCCTGGGTTTCCTCTCTTTATCCAAGAAACTTGATTATAAATATACAATAGAGTCTCTGTAGATCAGCTAGATCCCTGCAGACACTCCTAACTGAGCTTTCTTCAGAATTGTCCCATCAAATGAAAATTTTACAGAATGCTGAAAAAAATTTTTTCTCACTTTCCAGTAGAACCTGTCTGGCTGTTAACACTATTTTACAGCCAAAAAAATAATTACATGTTGTCTTGTGTCAACATAAATACCTTCCTAATGCAGGTCATCTGTTGCCCTATGTCACTGTTTGCTTTCACAGTTTATCACAGCAGGTTTCAACTACCCAAAAACTGCTTTCTGTCGTCTAAGCTGGATCTGGGCCAAGCTTTCTCATCTCTAGCTGTGGTGCAGAATCCATTGCCAAAAGAGTTGCTGAAGAAAAGAGTAGTTCTTTGGCTGTGCTTGAGGAATATTTTACAGTACAGTACTAATTTAACTTATCCACTTTCTGTCTTGCTGTGCATTGCATATGCCCTTTGCTGGTGAATAGAGTGCAAGATGAAGTGTTATACTCATTACATTTTTTTTCATTATGTATGTGTTTAAGTAAGTGCTTACACATCTACTCTGATTTAATAAATAAAATTGGCAAATGTCTGTAATCAAGTGTCTAAGTATTTCTACCCAGATATCATTCTAAGATTATTATATTCTGAAGATCAATATACATATAAACAGGCAAAAAACCAACACTTCATCAGCTGAAAAATTATGTCATCAACTCCCAAAAGTCAAAATACTTGAAGTCTCATGTCTGCTCTTCATTGACAGATCAATAGCATATCATGCCCATATTAAGGAATTCAGGGATAAGAAAGTAACAGTGTTTTCTGTCAGTCCTAAGATGTCTGATTAACTTTTTGGAGATGACATCTTCTTTTTATATACTTCAAGTTCAAAAGTTTGGTTTGTCTCAAGCATTGAAAGATTTCAGAAAACATGGTCAAACAGGGAAAGCCAGATGACATAGGAGAATGGAATTTGCTAGAAATTAGAACAAATTGAACATAGTTGAGAAAGAGTAAAAATAAAATAATCGTATTATATTCAGATATTTGAGCTCATATGAAATGCTGGCAGGAATGCATTATGAAGCACTCAGTAAATTTATATACTTACAGATTCAAAGACTTTTTATATCAAACCACTATTTTTTTAGAAGGGATTAGATATATACTATATCTGGGACACATCACACATTTCTACTCATTAAAAAACACGTTAGTTCAAAATTATCCCTGACTAAAGAATTTATTCTGTGATCAATGACATCACTGAAACATTTCTTTTTTCAATTACCTTGTGAGAGAAAGATAAGAACATTTCATTTGGAACTGAAATATACAAGGGAAATATTAGTTCAGAAGAATTACAACCTGATGCTTTGTAATCTGTGACCTTTAGCCTAGTCTTTCCCCAAGACACGGCATTGGTGGAACCCACTCATTTAAAAAAAGTCACTTGAGCAAAATAAATAAATAAATAGATATGTGAAGATGAATTATTACTATAGTGAAAACAAAAATTTAACTGACTATAGATGTATAAATGGCCACGACGTCCAGAAAACACAGCTTCTGAACCACGGAGCCTAAATTACTATGCTATCATTGCCAGTCTTAGCTCAAATATCTGTAAGATCTTAGAAGGATTTAAAAAATTTCATTTGCAGTTTCTAGAACTTGAACATGTCAATATTTATTCCTGTAAAATGTCCAAGTATATGACAATTCCTGCTGGCACAACTAGACCTACATAAAATGACTGGTTGTGTGCTTCTAGGAGGGAGCTCTGTTGTGTGCACATATGTATTTACTACAAATAATGAGTAAACTTTGAATGCATCTTGCTAATGTAAATCATAAATTTAAAAGTAAAAGGTGTTACTATGGGTAAAGATGGATCTCTGGAAGATTATGACCAGAGAAATGTGATTACTAGGAAAGAGATATACTTAAAAGAGATCAAATATTTGTTATGACTTTGTATGAGGCAAAACACCTTTTTTCATCTTTCATGGTTGCTTAATAAAAGCACCAAAATAGTCACAATAAGAAAATACTGAAAGTTTAAACTGTTTGCCTTGGTAGATATTTTTTCACTTTCCAAACCACATCCCTTACTCGTTATACAGACTCTTATTAGTCATAATTATTAGTTATTAACAGTAACCAATGAAATATTGTTTCATTTCAGTTTTTGATAAAGTATTTTAAGCAAGCAAATGCTGATAATGGTAGTATATTTTACTGCATGCTAAGTGAAATCAGGATTCTCCAGATTCAGATTTTTCATTGCAATCAAAAAATCTGGAGCATAAGTCAACTCCCAAATTCATCTGTTTGACACCTGGCTTGGGGAGGTGGGCAGCTGGGACTGGTGTTTTGTGGTGTTTCACATAAGGTAAGATATCCCTATGTGTGTGTGTGTAAACACACGGGAAAAACACAAAGCAAACTTCTGCTACAAACACTGAGTGGTCTCCTGCCAGAGCCAGAGTTCTATATTCCACTCTCAGTGGGTAATTGCAGAGGTCATTGTTGAGCAAATATTTCCTCACATCTGAAGCTTCACTCATGTATAACTTTATTCAACAGTGTAAGTCCTCATATGATATAAACTTCTACCGCTCTGATCTCCCTCAGTAAAATTACACTCATAAATAAAAAAACACCGTTTTCTTGCAGGATCAAGATCTTAAACCCTGTTCTTCTGCAAAACATTAAGAAGTGCAAAGTTTGGCACAGATGTACCTATAATGCTAAACAAATGTTGTACCACGAAGTGGTAATTTCCCAACAAATGGAATATATTAAGGGACTTGAGTACAAAAAATACAAGCGTACACAGTGTGCAATTCGTATCACTTTACAACTGGAGTTTGAAAAGAATAGCAACAAAACTTAGGATAAAAGGAATCTTATAAAAACATAGAAATACAGTAAACTTTCTTTTGTCCTCCATATCTCGCAAAGTTTACTTGCTTCTGCTGCTATTTAAGTAGTATATAAATATGTTCCATACATTTTCTACAGACATTACATTTTGGAATGGTATTTTAAGACAGAAGTGTGGTTTATACTCATGTAAATGAAAATAATTGAAAGCTACCAGGAAAACCATAAACAAAGAAGCCACTCATTTTCATACCAAAATTGTGGTTGCTACACCTAGTCAGTGAACACCCAGAGGCACTTACAGGCATACAAGAGTACTTTTCTATACCTGAGAAGAAATGTGCCTTGAAGCCTTTTTTTGAGACAGTGTTGTCAGATCGAAACTCAATTCTCATGTTGTTGTACTGAGAGGTGATAACTTCAGGCACTTCTGTACCGCAGAATTTACCGTGCAGTTTGGAATCAGAAGAAAGGCCACTGCGAATCTCCACATAATCGTACTTGCAAACCTGAGAAAAGACAGGAAAAAATATTTGGCTAATCAAAATAAATGCATGAAACTTTTACAAGCTTCAAGCATTTTACAAATGCCAGAATTCTGATTGGTATGTGCATTGCTGCTGAATAATAAATGAACAATATCCTTCTTCACTTTCTCTTAATTCTGAAAGCATTTGTAAATTCTTACCTTTGTTGATTTCAGGGAAGAATATTTTAAGGTCACTAACACATAGCTAACCTATGAATTACATTCAAAGTTATATTTTTATAGATGCTTACCTGTGTTTAATATCTAAATTTCAAGACGCTTAGAAGCATTCCCACTTAATTTAAATGCAAACATTCCATCAACAGTAAACTAAAACCTAGAAATATTCATCTTAAAAATTATACCTATCTGCGTGGTATAAGCCACATACCTCAAACCTACAAACCTTCTACTGCTTGCATCTTAATGATTTTTTTAAAATATTAATTTTCACCTAGAAATTTACAAGGTAAGTTTTCAGCATTATGTATTTAAGATATATTCATTTATTTCAAAATATGTATCTTTCCACTATTCAAACCATGCAGCTTTCATCAACAGTAGCATAGCTGTAATTTGGAACAGGATGCATGCCATTTTCATTAAAAGGTTAACAGTAAAGTAATACAATGTATAAAAAAGCGTTATGCAAGGCCTACTTCTCATGATAATACTTTCAATGCATAATCCCTTGGTCAACTTAAAGCCATCCACTCAAAAACTTCTAAGCTTCTTAGGCTCAACTATGAATCATTTAATGAAAAATGTCCTAGTTGTCTGCAATTAATAGCTTAAGACAGAACATTGGCCAGGAGGATTCATACAGAGCTTATATTGGTCCATTAAATCCAAGTCATGTTTGAAATATTGCAATTTCTAGTAAAAAAAAAAGTGTCAGGGGAGCTGGAAGGGAACAACAGAAAAGGATGTTTTGGCCTTTGTTGTTCTCTCTCTGAAAAATTGTCATAATTTCCAGTTGGTTTTAATATAATACATAGAAAGATGTAGGTTAAACTTTTATTGTTACCGGAAGAATTTTCAAATGTGGCACAGTTGAAAAGGGACTAATTCAGTTGAAACTCTTTCTGTACAGTATAAAGAACACAAAGATTCAAAAACTTGAGTTACTGCCACAAGCTGATCTATATTAATTGGAAAATATATTTATAATAATGCATATAATTTTCAAATATTGTTCACTACATTGATAAAGCCCACCAATTTCAGCAATACAATAGTGGTGAGTTTTGATGGTTGCAGAGCTTTAGATCAGACATCAAATGTAATTTCAGATCGGCCCAACCTACTCTGTGCTAAACTGCACAGAAAAAATTTACAAGTTAAACTGCACAATGTAAATGTAAAATATTAAAATTGTAGTAGCGTAAAAGGCATATTAAACTTGGTCCTAAATGGACCTCCTATAACAAATTAAAACAATAGAGTACATCATAAATGTATATATTTTATATCTGCACTCAGACAATACATTAGAATTTTCAAGATATTTTATCTGATTTTCACAGGCATCTATCCTTGGTACTATTTAACAGTATGAAGCCAAGATTTAGTAGCACATGAGATGATAAAAATCCAGTTCTGATTGTTGAAACACATTTAGAATTCTTCTATCTGCTTATGTTACCTGTTTTTTATGACCCTAGAAAAGGGATTTAACTTCATTACAGGCCAGGTGTTTTCCTTGCAAATCTTGCTTATGCACCACGAAAGTGCAAGAAAAAGGTTTTTATGACTTGTTCAAATGATAATAAATTTTAATTCTTTTGGACTTAAGTTTTTATTACATCTCTTGCAGTTCAAGTAATAATGATTACAGGACGTGAGTGTAATGCATATATCATTGAAAACTAGAATTTCAGGGACTCGAATCACTCCAAAAAATTATCTGAGAAAAAAAATCTCACATTGCTGCCTCTGAAAATAATATTGAGTTATTTTTGAGAAACCATGGCTGGTTTGGTTCTTAGTTATAAATTAAACTTCAGCTTTTGTCCCTTCAAATACCTCTGCCCAAAAAGTGGGCCATCTTTATATTAAATACATCACTACAAATTTATTTACTCAGAAATAACATCCTAGGGTTTGTATTCTTAATGTCATGTAAGGAATGTGCATATAAACTCAGTGGTTACAGCACATTATGGCTGGAGTGTGGTGAGGGAATTCAATGATATGACAGAGAATTGCCTACAAAGCAGAGCAAAAACTGAAAAGGATGTGCCTGAAACCTGCATTTTGCTGCTTCACATCCAAAAAGCACTGCGACCCCCACTTTGTTTAAAGCTGTAAAGAGCACCCTTTAGCACACGGAGGGCTCTGTCCTGTTCCTCTTCCTACCTGGGCTCTGGGGGCTGCCCAACTCAAAAACTGCTGCTGTTCTATTGTGCCTTATTTCTGGCACTGCTTGTTTCAAAATATTCCCCCAGTGAGATACTTGTAAGTGATTTAAATGCTCCCTCACTCCATCACTAACCACAGCTTATGTGTATTCTTTGTAGTCAGTCTGTAAAGATGATTTGGTTTCTCCAGATTTTCTTCTCTTGAATTCTTTCCAATATGCTTCAGCCCCATTTGCTCTGTTTTATTTTGTTGATAAAAAAGTCAGCTGAGACTCAGCAGAGAACATTTTTTAAAATTTCTTGTAATACATATACATTTAGATGATATGTAAAAGAGAGCTATTCTTTGCATGTTTGTTTTGAAAGAATCCAGAAACAGTCCTAAAACGAAAACACGAATATCCATGCTTATTGTCAGCATATGAAAGGTCAGCAAGGCTTTTATAAGACAATAACTATTTTTGAGTGCTTGTGAAACCATTTAGCATGTAACAGATTGTGCAGCTCTTTGTTCACAGTTACTTACTTCATTCCCTTCTAACTCAAAAAACTCAAACTTCATCGAAATTCGGTATTGCGTCGGGGCAACCACCTGCCACACACAGTTTTTGTTTGGAGGATATTCTTTTGGCCACCCTGGTGTGGTTATAGTTCCATTTAGCTTTGTCAGGAGTCCTCCACAAGCAGCTGTAAAATGAAGAGAACATCATTTCTTGACTGACAGTGTGTTTTACTATAAGCAGAAGCACACTGAGAAGAATCAGTCCTCTCATTACTTATATGCTGCAATGCCCAGACAGACTAATCAGAATCTTGTTTTATCATGCTTGGTGCAAACAAAGAGAAAGAGACAGGCCCTATCTTGAACAGCTTGCAGGTTTGTGGGCAGAGATAAGTTTCAGGACTATACAAGGCGTTATCATATTCATTCTTTTCCCTTCCCTCCAGAGACTCTGGTTATTCTCTCGCAGCCTTTCCCATGCAAGTCCTCTGACCTCACCGTCCTCCCCAAGACCTTGACCACCCCTCTTCTGACAGAGGAGGACTTAAGATGTGCTTCTCTCCCTGATTATTGATGCAGAATCAGCCCTACCTGTCTCAGCTCATATGACTGTATATGCCTCCCATAACCTACTAGATAGGGTCACTTCTTTGGAAGAGAGTCACATACACTTCAGTCACAATTACTTTTGCTGAAGCATGGATGTTCAATTAAAAGAGAAAATGCCTCTTATTTCCAAATATATGCCAAATAATCACCTCCATAAAACAGAAAAATACTGTACTGTGTTTTTGAAGGCAGTTCAACTAGCAAAGGATAAACTCATTAATCTTTTCCATCTGTGCATTTATATTTTTTTTTTAAGAAAAGTAATGGGATTTAGAGAAGCTCTGGATCACACTTTGCTACATTGATACCATTACAGCACTGTGACAGCACTGGAAATCATCCACAAATCTCTTTCCAAAGAGCTGAAGGGGAGACCTCTACTCAACTGCTCTCTGCTAACACTGAAGGCTTTAAAAACTAGCTGTTCCAGTCTAGTCTAGTTGATGATCTCACATGCTGAATCTACTCCATCTAACATAGCTAGGAGAATTCACTAGTTACTGTGTCAAGGCTCATTTTGTCAACTTAGACACACACCAGCGTTTCTCCTGGTCCCTAGTTTTCCATGCAGCACACTTCTTGGTATACATGTAAAGGTAATCTGATAGCAACGGGTGGACTAAGACCTTCGGTCACACCTGAGTGTATAAAAAAAGACCAGACACAGGTTTAGAGACTGCATCCAGATGACACAAGCTGTCTCCTCAAATGATTCAGTCTGGATCAAAACAACTACTGCCAGATTTCAATTTCTGCTTTTGAACATTGTTCTATTGATCCTTGAAGCAAGGGTGGGAAATGTGAAATAGCAAAAAAAGAAAATCTTAATGCTTTCTAATATGCTGCCATTGTTGGAGACTTGGATTAGAGGACCGTAAAGCAAATTTCTGTGCATATCAACACTGCAGTGAAGTATAGGGCAAAGTTTCTGACCTAGAGGCTTCTACTCATGTGTGAATTATTACAGGTAGCTAGCTCACAACCCAAAAGCCCAAACTATAACAAGGAAGTAATGTCACAGTGACTACACAGTAATTTTGGTTCAGCAGTCCTATCTACATACAGTGAGTGCCACTTCAACTGGAACAAACACATACACACTTTTACAGCTCAGAGTTTTTGCTCTACACTGCACTGCACTGCTTAGAGTGACTTCTTTTGACAAAGTTGCTTTACTGTTTGGGTGCCAGGATTGTACCTCTTTTCTATTTTTCAGAGGCAGAGAGAAGAGTATTCTGAAGGACCAATAATCTTCTCTAACATTCTGACTTGAGTCAGCAAGCAGATTAAACTCAATTCCTTACATGAATTTGGGCTGATCAAAAGCCCAGAGACCAAACCTCTGTCTTCATGGCCCTCCCACTTTGATTAAACTTATTTTCTTATTGTCTTCCTAATATGCAGACATTCAAATAAGTTATTTTTCCAATGATCTCTTTGCTAAAGGTGGGGGAGGGAAGAGAAACAACCAAAAAACCCCTAACCAGCTTGATGAGAGCCAGAATCTAACACGCCTTTAATCTAGGACTTTCACCAGCTCACACAAACATACAACAAGCAAAAAGAATAAAACCAATCCCACATATCGAAAAGCAAAATAACAAGAAAGAATTGGAAAGAAACTAGGCAAAACAACCCCAAGTTGTGAAAAATATTCCAGGAAATTGGAAAAGAGAGAGACCAGTGAATTACATCAGAAGAAAACCAGGGCTCCAAGTACTCCAGTTTTCAAAATCCATTCACTAGTCAAACATATGAGCTAAGAATAAATTTGTGCTATCCTTTGATTTATTGGTGTCTATGAGTAAAAATCAAACAATAATTGCTGCATAATGGTCAAGAGCTTAGGGTTCTTTCTTTTGATATGAAATATACATAGAATGCAAAATCTTATGTCAGTTAATCCTATGTTTACACAGACTTCCACTATCTCTTTATTTTTTTCCTCCATACAATTATTTGAACATGCTTTGCTCACCCTGCAAAGTAAGGAAAGTTCACAATGTGACTAGGAGTAGGGAGGATTCCTCTGAGCTTTGACCTAAAATAGAGGGCCCTTGGTCTTCTGGACCAGCCAGCTTTCCAGGACATCCCAGTCAGAGGTGGTCAGAGAACTGCTAAACACTCTGATTCTGAGAAAGTGGCACATTACTCTACCAGCAATTGTCTCCTAGAGAGAATTTGCTTTAGTGAGTATGAATAGTGTAGTAAGTGGCATGAAGTCCTACTTTGCACCATTCCTGATTGACTAACAGCAAAATCTGCAAAATGAACTTTCTGACAGACAGGGGGACGGACACGGCTCTAGCATCACTACTAAAAAGACAGCACTGGTTTTCTGGGTTGGGTTCCATGGATCTCATGCTGCTCAGACAGAACCCAGGAAATGTATAGCATTTCATTCAGGCAATGGCACTCTGAGAGCTTTAAGAGCCCATAACACAGCAGCACACTGTACCTTCACAGCTCTTCTTGTCAGGACCAAGCTCATAGCCAGGATCACAGGCGCACTGGTAACTGCCCAGGGTGTTTACACAGCGCTGCTCACAGCCACCATTGTCAGGTTTGGCACACTCATCTTCCTCTGCCAAGATAAGGAAGAATACAAAAATGTGTTAAATAGTTACCTTCTTCAGCTGTAACCGCTGCATCAATATTAACCCAGAAAGCTGTATGCAGGCCAATACAAGATGCACTACATAAAACATTGTGGTTGCTGACTAGAGGATTTTCAAATGCTAAGGAGACCTGCAACAGAGAAAATAAAAATTTGTCCTTTGTGGGGTGTGGGTGTTTGGGTTTATTTCTTTCTTTTATTTTTATTTTAACAATATCTACTGACAGCTGCAGAACTAATTTATATGAACTTTGTGTGCGGCATACAGTAATTCAGACAGTCATAATCTAAAGATTGTACAAAGTATTGAAGGAAAGATTGAAAATCCACAGTAGGGTCACTTGAAGGGCACTTTATCTCCCTCAGAATCAATCTGTACATTATCCTGAATTCATACTCAAAAACAGATTAACAGAATCCTCAAATCCTAGGTTTTATTCTACTGATATTAAAAGGAGCAAGATGAATCAAGGCTGGGGGAGGGAAAGGAATTGTATGTTCTCTCTACTAGCTCTGAAATACACCCATGAGATTCATTACTGGAATATTCCTTGGATGCCTGAATTTTTCTTCCTTACAAGTAATTTGGGAAAAATCAGAGCTCCTACTCTAATGCCTATAGTCTTCAAAATTATAATTGTCTACATTGAAAACTATCAGTTTGGATTAGAAAAGCCATGGTTCCTTCTCAAAAGAGCAAAAAGGTTTTCCTGATGGTATGACCTCTATTTCAGGTGTCACCATGGCCATACCACTGCCAGTGGCTTTACCTGTGTCACCAGCAGCACCAAGTGCCAATTACAAACTTTCCATGCGTCAAATGTTTCAGGCATAGCTGCAGTTGTATGACATCCTCCTCCTCCCAAAAAACATCCACTACTCAAGGAAGACTATGAGGTTATTGTTCAGTATGATTTCTGATCTGTTTTTTGGGGTTTTTTTTTCCCTGCTTACAGAGAATGAATTGATAAAGCAGACCAATCTAGAAAACAGATTAGAAAAACCTGACAAGATTTAGACAAAGTAAGAAAAAAAAATCTTAACAGGAAAAAAAAAGCCATTTGCAATTATACTGTTTAACTAAATATTTGATAACAATGTTAAAAAGTGCCACCTTTTTACAAAATTAGATATATTTCAGAACTAAGTTGATTAACTGAACCCAAAGACAGTAGAAAGTTGTGCTGAATATGTTCCTTCACTCTTGGGACAAATTTTACTAGGAGATGCAAAAACCTCTATCATTTTGTTTTGAATAAATTGTATGCCCCGGAAAAAAATGTTCTAGAGACAATACAATCCATTAGTAAAAAAAGATTGGGAAATATTTTAAACATCCTTTTATAATTTTTCTAGTCCAAGAAGAAGTTATAAGCTAGTCATAACTCCCCAAATATGTTTTTACACTTACCTTTAAAAAAGTTAGCTGCGAACCCTGCTTTATTAACAGTTCCATCAGAAACAAACTTCATCCACAGGGTATTAGAGGTAGATCTAATGTCTTCTGGCTTGTCATAGCCACAAAAGTGACCAATTAAAGGACTGTTCTCATTTGTTCCATCTCGGATTTCCAAGTAGTCATATGCACAGTTGTCATGTCTTTCAATCTGTAAAACATAATTTTCCAAGTGACCTACCTGAACTTGACCATAAATATCAAATATCAGTCAGACAATAAACAGAATTTAATTTTTTTGAAGTTAAAGTTAAGGTCTCTGTTTAGGGTTCAAGCAGCAGGAAGAAGAACGAGCATCACTGAAGTGATTTTAACTATATTTGTTTTCTATACACACACACAAAAATTTTGAAATGTTACTACAGAAACAATAGCCTAATTGGGAAAAAAAGTAACTAAAAAAAGACATGCTCACCTCTAAGCTTCCTAGTGTTCTGCCCAACTTCTATTCTCACTTCAAGTCCTCTTTTTTCATGTACACTCAACTAAAGAAGATTAATGGCTCAGCAACTAAACAGGTCAGAAATATTCACTGTTTTAGCAATATTAAAAAGCTCGATTTTGATCAATATTATAAGATTTTTAGAATCTCCCTTTATCTTCCAGACAGAGCAAAATTTTGCACTTGTCACAGTTCACTGATGTTGCAGGATAAAGGTAAAAAATTGCAGTGTGTAAGGAATTTGGTGCATCTGAAGAATTAGATCCAAACACGCATCTAAAATGATCAGCTCTTAAGTAGTCAACAGAACAGAGGACAAGAAGAAACTCATTTTTCTGTGGCTGATGTGTCTAGTTTCTGTTGCACAATTCCTGATTTCAGGGGTCTTCTTTTGATTTTCCGGGTCAATGAGTGAACCTTTGCTGTACTGATGGAGAAACATACTGAAACCAGAACAACTGAAAATTTCCCTTTCCACTTAAACTTTCTGCCGGATGACACTCAAACACAGGCTAATAGGTGAGTGGGCATGTGTGCATGTCTACTGGAGCAGCAAGCCTTGTGCTCTTTACATAATAGCATTTGCAAGTCAATCAGACTGGGAATTTGCACCAGAGAGGAAAGCAGTAGCAGCCCAAATATGACCTTGTCCAGAAGCTAGTTAATTTATGATGTTTGTCTTCATTGAGAGTGTGTCTTTCTCAACAGAATTTAAAATCCTCTTGAGCTGGGTCATTTTACTGCCGAAATACTTCACATCGCTCAGTCTTATTTATAAAAGAATTAACTAGATCCAAGCATTCAAAAATAATTCCTATAAGGACACTCTCACTCAATGAACTGGCTGAATTGGGAGAGGCAAGTTTAGGGGTGGAGAGGGTGGAGAGATGGCAGGATCACAGTCAGGTAGAAGGGCTGGAGAAAGCCTCAAATACAATTCATCCATATTCTGTTAAATTGATAAAGAAGTCTAAACTAAGCCCAGAAAAATCTACATTTGATCTCCAGAGAGTTTTTCTTGCACGTAAGCTTCACAGTAAGTAGAAGTATCCACTGGTTCTCTGCTCTACTTGTGCATCAAGACCAACACAAAGCTCAGGAATCTTCTCAGACTAAGGAGCTTTCACTTAGCACATTAAAATTTCTTATATAAGAGGGAAAATTGGGGGAAAGAACTGTTTGATTTTATGCCATTTTAGTGGCATCAAAATATGGCACTTACACACACTTATCTGTCTTCTTTCCAACTTTCCAATTCTTCAGGCATTTACATGCATAATTTTCTCCCACCCACTCGTCTGTCACAAACCATATTGCCATTTGCTGTCATTTCCTAGATGTTTACTCGGGAATTGCTTTGGAACAGAGTTTGGGAATGAATGAGGAAAGCCAGGAAGATTTGGGATTCAACCACCTATTGCTGATTTTAGTGGCAATTGTATGCAACTAATGCAGTACATGAGCACTGGTAAGTTTTTGACAATATCAATTCCAAATTTTCATTAAACTAAAAAATAAATTCATGACATCATATTCCAATTTGAAAAAAAAAAGTCTGCCTTGTTATCTCAGTAAAAATCAAAAAGTGAACTGGTTCAAAACTCACTAATAGCAATGAAGGAATTGTGCATTTTCCCCACACATCTGTGGTCATTTCAGTACTTAAGACATTCAATTAACATCATTTTTTTCCCTGTTTCCATTTTTTATGAACAATATGGAAATTATGATTATCCACCAGGCCAGTGTGTCTCTGAGTTACATATGCCAAATTTCCATTGAGGTGAATTAGTAAGTTCTTTCTGAGGATCACTTTATTTTGAGCAGAAGAGAACAGCTAAAAATACATCTGGTAAGGAAGTCTCTAAACTTTCTAAGACTATAAGAATCAACCAACTTGCAAAGTGCCATTGAGTTTCAAAAAATCTCATTTGAAAGGTGGTTGTTCTACCATATTCATTTTTATTTAGTTTAGTACTAGTGCAAGTGATTCCAGTATTATCAATACTGAGGGATTACAGTGTTGCACCTACATAGGTATAAGTGTAACCTAACAGATAAGTACTGTGGTTTTGAGAAATAACTAGTACTTGATAATCAAGGAAAGAAAATATTATAAAATGTGGGGGTTTTATCTGTACCTCAAAGTCCAAGATTATTTGGTACTATCATCTGGGAACAGGACAATAAAAAGGTCTATTACAGTTGCAGTAGTCTCTTATTCCTCCTGCTTCCTCCTATATTTTCTGTCTATCTGTCTCATTATTCCTATTTCCTATTTGTTCTTTGAGGAAAATCTCTTCCAGTTAACGAAAGGACCCCTTGTGAGTTTGGTTGAAACTGGATTGATTCCATAAACCTTGTTTACTGGAGCACTAAAATTTCACAAGATATCCACACGATATTACACGTTGATGAGAAGAAATACGCAGAATGCTAGCAAATCAAAAAAACAACCAAAAAACCTAAACGTTTTTTACAGAAAAATCTATTTCCTATAGGAAACTGAAAGACAACCTCGGCTCCTGAAGGCCTTGGAGGAAACCTCAAATTTGAATGGCATCAGAGAACTAAGTTGAGAAAATGACAGAAAAATTACTAAGGGAGGCATATAAAAGCAGGAAAACACTATGAAATCTCCCAGAGAAATGGCATGCCAGAAACATTCTCTATATCCCTTCTCAAAAAATCTGCCTCATAGGCAGTTTCAGGTTTAGAAAAACAAGAACAAAACCAAGAGCAAATCTGGGAGCAATTCTACCGTAGTAAAAATCTTTACATTATGTTTTGTCATTGTTAATTTTTTTTTCATAAAGTCATACTGCAATACAGGTAAACACATCTGCCTCAGGTTGTAGACTTCAGTCATAAAAGGTGGCATATATGCCTAGTGAAATCAGAAGATCAGATAAATTTTATTCCCTGATTTATGTAAAAATAATTTAAATGATTGCTATCTAGACAGACTTAACAAGGTCACTCAAAGGAAGATTAATATTAATCTGCTCTTCAAACCCTCTGGATTGTGTTAGCTGCTGAGACTGCCTGCCAAAAAGGTTCCTAAGTAAAAAAGCCAAACAAACTAACAAAAACTCCCTGCTAATTTTCAAAGAATGATATCATAAAGATGACTGTAACAATTAAAAAGATGGAGTTACTAGTCCCAACATCTCTACTCTCACACAGACACTGGAAATTATAGCAACTAAATGAGAGTGTAATCCTGCACTCAGTGGAAAATGTGTT
This sequence comes from Zosterops lateralis, assembly GCF_965231275.1. Classification (NCBI taxonomy): domain Eukaryota; kingdom Metazoa; phylum Chordata; class Aves; order Passeriformes; family Zosteropidae; genus Zosterops; species Zosterops lateralis. The sequence continues at coordinate 39,637,891 of NC_139766.1, forward strand.
GCCCATAGCAGGCAAAACAAGATGACTCACTGATACAGTTTGAAATTCTCAGTTTCCCTAGTGCTTTCATTCCAGAATGAAGGTTATTTGTACAGTTATTTTTTTCTAGTATTACATGGGGATAATGAGAATTCCTCTTACTTAACTGTACCTTTCAGAAGACAGAGAAGTAATTTTCTCACAAACACACTGCAATAACTCTCTGGCCTGATATTTACTTTTTTCTATCTCAGCTGGCACCAAGAACTGTGATTTTTAAACAACTTCTTGTTTTACTGGGCAGTGCACCAAGGCTTCTGTCCAGAGAGGGACTCAGTATCAAAGGACAGAACATCTACCTTCAAAAGCTGGGAGCAGAAATGGAAATTGGACCCAGGAGTGAATGTCCAGACACTCCAGAGCAGCTCCTAAAGCAACTCCCATCCTCAGCAGTGAGCCCAGTGGATGAGCCAGTAAGAGATGCCACAAAGACAGATATGACACTCTTGTGCCTGTCTGGGGCACCTCATTTGGTGCTCAAGGGCATCTTGCCACTCTGGAATTACAGCTCAGACTCTCCCTGGAAAAGTATTTCAAGTCCTTACTGCTGGATTTTTTTTTTCTCTTCAAAACACATGAAGTATAAGCCCCAACTTGAGAGTGTCCCTTGACTATATTTTTGCTCAATTTTCTCTTTCTTATTATGAGATGTTAGTCCACATGTTTCACCTCTAGAGAGTGCCATAATACCACACAGTCTGAAGGAGAAACTGGACATTTCTTCCTAAGGCCCTAATCACTTCTCTACTAAAATGTTTGGTTGTTTTCTGGTCCTTTGCTTCTAGTTATTTCCTGTATGGTGAGGCATAAGCATGCCATCTTCACACTTGCAAATAGTCCCTAACTTGGTGATTAGAAAAATGTCCTGGAAGACAGGGAGAGATGAAAGTTTGATTTTCCCAGCAGTGATATTGAACTGAGGTCAGCTCAAGCAATAATGCATTGCACACACAAACCATTGCTGATCAACCACATCCAGACCAAATATTGCAGCAAGTTTCTTTTGCAGAGGAATAGGGTCATTTCCCTTGTCATCACATTAAAAAATGCTGAGCACCAATGGCAGACTAGAGAAGCTCCATATCTAGTCAGTAAATCATATAAAAAGGTACTCAAAACATTCATTTTCAACAGGGCTTAAATAAAAGAGACTAACATACTATGGTAAGTAATCTTAAGCCAGGTCATGCAGACTCAGAAGATCAGGGAAAGCTGATCTTGTCTGCACTAGTACAGGCATTAATTCAGGATTAAAAAAAAAAAAAAAAAAAAAAAAAAAAAAAAAAAAAAAAAAAAGGAAAACTAAGTAGAATCTATGAAATTATTAAAACTTCTATACTGTACATTCATAATTGCTGTTAAAGTCCCAATCCCTTATTGTCTCATACTGAAATCTTTCCACCAGTCATAGCAAAAGTGTGCCATAACTCTGAAGTCTGTTTCCAAGACTGAAGTGTCAGGTTGGAAATTATAGCTATGTTTACTATACCTAAATTTGTGTCTATGTACAACATAAAGCCAAAAAGTTTAGATTTTTAAAGTGTTCTTCATACCCTTACTGCTGAAGCATATTCAAATAAAACAAATTAACTCAAAGTATGCTACTGAATTTATCTACAAAGTTTAAGCTGGTATATTGTGTAGGAATAGAACAGACATATGGAGTATTACTTTTTCTTTTTTATGTAATAGTTTACCACTGCTTAGCAATGTTATACACAGGGTGATGTACACTAAAGACATACAATATGACAACTCACCACATCTTTTTTCTTTCCTCCCTAATATAGGTTTTTGATCTGAACATTAGTTTTAGGGTTTTTTCCTTTTCAAGGCAGAAGCCAAAAAAAATCCCACAGTGTTTTTTTCTTCAGCCACATATTGTTTTTTGACAATAAGATTTAGCAAAGATAAAACATCCTGGATATTTAACAGAATATTGAAATAGCCTCACTGAGTTGGATGATGTACTTGGTAAAATGTGACTATCTTCAATAATATAAACACTCTAATTCAAATATTAGACAGAACATAAATTTTGAAAATTTCTGGGGAAGAGAAACTTTCATGGATTCTGAAGTTAATTTTTCATAGAGAATTCTTAAATTCATTCACAGGTTTAATAAATATTCCCTTAAATTTCACTCTCACCTGATGCTTGTCTGAGATTAGTTAAAAGGCTTTACCTCAAATGCTTGAAAGGTTAATCCTACATTGTAGTTTTCTGACACTGTTATTTTCCACACACATTCCTTCATTGGTCTGTAGTCATCAGGATAATTGGGAGACTGGATCTGGCCTTCATTTTTGTGAATTTCACCTCCACAAATAGCTGATAAAAGCATAACATTTTACTGTCAATAATGACATTTTCTGTAATTTCCCCATGCCCAAACTGACATTATATGCTCCCATTTTAGAAACTAATAATAATTTTTTTCTGGAAAATACTTAAATCTACCAAGGATAAATTATTGAAAACACAATCAATTTAAACCACTATATGTACTGCAGTTAGCAAGTATCATTTAGCATTTTAAATTGCTCTAAACATGTCTACAGTGTTGAGGACAAATTTGTAATCATGGATAATCTGAATGTATACATTTTACAGAATATATTTAAAAGGTCAAAATAATTAAATTTTGTTCAACCTTGAAATATACTTAATAAACATTCTTCATAAATATTTACTAACCTTTAGAAAGAGACAAATGAAATCAAAATCTCATATTTTATAATGATCTACACATTTTAACCTGCAGTTCATCCCTTCAAGCTTGCACAGTTTGAAGAAACAGCTAATATAAATAAAAATATTTTCACAAATTTTAAAGAGGTGAATGTTGACTTGCTAAAATACTCAATGTGCATAGGTGCCTTTGTTAACTATTCCCAGAGTATATGGAAAATATAAGAGATTTTTCTGAAGGATAAACAGAAAGTACACACAGAAATCTTTGCAAACACTAAGCACAAGAACATGCATGTTTAGTTAATTAAAGACCAGTTAAAATGTTTATGACTGTTACCAGTGATTTCCCTGAAAAAGAGCTCAGCTAAAATCTGATCACAGGAGGAGTTTCAAAATGCCCTGTCTAATAATTTAGCACCTACTGTCTCTCAGTGATAAAATACTAATTTTGTATGTTAGTAAACAAAATACTATTTTGTATATTGATGGGGGATGATTAATACCCAAAGGTATCTGGTTAATATTTTTCTTCCAAAATCAATTCATTTTTAATGCTATAAGAGGCTTACCTTCATAAATTGCTGCAAAACCTTTCCCAACCCAGTTGCTGCTGCTGCGGAACTCAATCCACATTCTGCTGTCAGTGGATGCGAGGACTTCTGGCAGTTTGTCACCACAAAACCTGCCTAAAAACATGCAACCAGAAACTGCATTTTCTGCCTCCTCTGAAGCCAAATGCTGCAAACATTTATACAAGTGTTTAACATTATAAGCAGAAGTAGCAGAATCAACTCAGTGGAACTATTTATATGCTTGTGGTTAAGCACATGTGTTTCTGCAGATCAGGACCTAACACACAAAGATTTTATTATAAAGCTTTCAGAACATTTTATTGCAGGCAGGCTCACAAGTCTAAGCATAAAACCTTAGGGGAATTAATGAAAAACTTGTTAGAGATTGTTGCTATACATACAAACACATGCATTTTGGAAGGGGAAAGTGAGTATTAATCTTAAGAAATGAACACAATGTACATCACAGTAATACAGCTCAATGTGCCTGAGGGCCAAAGAGATGTAAAAGTAACATCTAAATGACTTATTCTACATTATCCTCTTAAATTCTGCCTAGGTAGGTAAAATTTCTGTTTTTCTAGCTGATAGGGAAGAGGAGAAGAGGATAATTACTGTCTAGTCTTAACAGTTTCTTCTTTATTTTCTGTTCAAAACCAAGAAAACAGACATTCCTGTTAGAGAGCTGTCTTCTGTATCTGGGCACTAGCATGCAGGGAGGTGAAACCTCCCCATCAATCTTCCTGAATTAAAACAGGATGACTGCAGCCCTTACATTTCAGTTGAAACTCAAACTTAATTCATTATTGCTTTGCATGTCTCTTCTCTGCAAGAGCAGGGAAGGACACACAAAGAACAAATAAAAGCAATCTACTCATAATCTTAAAGGCACAGAGCTTGTAAGAACCACTCTTCAGCAGGTGCATGTTCTCATCACACGAGCCATGAATTTCCCGTCAGAAGCTCTACAAATTTCCCATCACACGCTCTACAGATTTGTCTGTAGACTGTTTCCCTATTTCTCTGAGAAAAGCCTATGGCAGCTTCATAATTCAATATCCATAAACAAAGCAAAATCTTGCACATTTTGTAGTTGGCATCTTTCCACGCTTGCAGCAGAATAATGGCGAGCTGCAGTGAAAGGAAGGCTTGAAGCTTGAAGTCAAAGACATTTAGAGAGATTTTTTTTCCATCCCCAAGTTTAGATACATTCTAGACACCTAAAACCCAAGAAGTTTGTAGTGGGTCCAACGGCAGGTCCACTGAGCCCAATGAGTGTGGTGCAGTGGGTGGTGCAGCATTTAACAGTTGCATACCAAGCAGTGGGGATTTTCTCCAGTAGCCATCTCTTACTTCAATATAGTCGTACCAACAGAGACTGCTCTTGTAAAGGTCCATGGTGGTAAAGTTTAAAACGATCTGCAATCAGATGAGAAGGCCTAAATAAATCATGTGGTAAATAGGAGAAAAACAATCTCAGCAACATTCTGAAGAACTGAAGCCAGAGTGGTCACCTGTAATGGCATTCCAACTATTTAGACATTTAATTATTCTCTCCTGAATTATTTCTTTGACTAAATAAAAGTTTCTTGGGAACATGAAAATTCATTTTTTTTAACCTTATATATTTGAGCAGATTCAAGACAAACTACTCACATTTAATTGCTCACAGGGAGATCTTCACTGAGAAATAAAATTTTGAGAATGCTAATAAGGTAAAAATTACAGTAATATAATTTTAAATATGTTACTTGATAATTCTATTGACAATTCCTCTTCAATTACATTTTGACTGTAATCAGCACTGACTATAATCAGCTGCAAAAAAAAAATTAAAATCGTTTTATTTTGGTTTGTGCTTCTACTACTGTTCTGACAAAGTATTTTACTTTAGACACATAAATGTTGACAATGTTGGATGATAATTCTGAAAGCAACTTCATTAATAAGAAATAGTATACAGTTCCTTAATGATCCTTCATGAAACTATAATAAAGCTTTTTATACAGAAATCTGACTTCTGCGCATTTCTGGAACTTTTGAACTTGGACTCAAAGTGTTACTGACAATATCTCTAAACAGGCATATTTTCAATACTTACTGCAAGGACTACTCTTATATTAAATTATATTATCCCTGTTTTAGAAGTATTAATCCTAAACTGCCATAAACCTACACTTTTAACACAGGAATAGGATTTGTCATGATCACACGTTGACACAATAGCTACAGTATAAACCTCGACTGACTGGATAACATCATGTCCTGCAATTACAGGGATAAATCCAAATAAGCAGATTAAAAGTTATTCATATTTTGAATTATGAAATAATTTCCAATTAATACCTTTTTATTGGATTTAGATATATTTGGAAAAACAATTCATCTTCTTCAGTATCAGCTCCTCAGAGTACATAAATACATGTTTCAAACTAACTGAAATTCTTCCCTATTCACATTTGAGAATAGGATTGGTATTATTTTAGCTTTCATCCTAGAAACTCACAATTGAAACCTGCTATTATAAAACAAACACGAATTATTGCACAGTAGCAGAAACTTCACACTGCAAAAATACATCTCCAAGGCAGCCTATGGAGCAGCTGTGAGTGTCAGTTGAAAGAAGAGGAATTTACCCTTAGTCTAGATGTAAGGAAAAAAAAAATAACACCATAACTGGAAAAACTGAACCTAGTCAGAGAGATAAGATGGTTTAGTTCCATCTCAAACTTTTCTTGGTTTCACGCACACTTTCATGGATATTTAACCCACGGGACATTTTGCCTTTACTACTTGGGCAGTCTTTCAGAAGATATAGTGAAGAAATAAATGCACAAATATTACCAGAATTCCCAAACCCATCTATTTACCATGAGAACTATGCAGAGCTGACTAAAAATAAAATCATTCATATGCTTTACTCTGCTTCAATTTTTTAATACCTTTCAAAATCTTATTTGAATCTACTTCAGTGAATGGTAGAGAGATCATTCTCTCATTCACACAATTCTCTGTCCTTTGCAGAATTTTTCTCCTTCAACTCTTCCTTTAAATAAAGAGACCCCAACAAGTACAAAACTTGTTCTCCTCAAATCATCCACTTTGAAGTTCAGATTCCCTCTAAACTCCTACCTTCTTTTTTTCTCAAAAAATAAGTAAGTATCTCTGTATTTAGCCATACTGCTTGAAAAGTCTGCTGTCCTCATCACTCTTATCTTTTTCCAGCCGTGCCAACTTTACCTCCCCATCTGTGCAGTCAGAGGTGTTCACAAGGGGAAGCCCTTTTTCTTTGCCCTGATGAGATGCAGACAGCTGCTTAAACCAACCCAGCTGGCTCTCCTGGAAGCCAGCTACAGAAGCCACAACCTATACCTCCTTCATTTCTTCAGCTCCTTAGAGCCTGGAGGTCTCTCACCAGTCTAGCCACAAGTTTTCCTTTTTCCATGACACAGCTGAAATATCAGATTTCTCCTCTACTCTTTGTTTGGAAATTCACCTTTTTCCAAACCTTAGTTGCCAGGATAGAGTTGGGGAATAGATGGTTTCACTTAGCTGTGATAATGTCAATGTCTCAAAGTGCTGCTACCTAAATGGAAACAGTTAAAATTTAATGAGCCTCCTCAATGGCCCCTGCTTTTGAAACTACATAAAATAACCTTCACAGCCTTTTCTCACTCTGACGTGCCAAGGTATTTGATGATACAGCAATTTCTTAATACTGACCAGAATTCATTAGCTGTACACAGGCAGAACCCCCAGTCTGTCACAGCATGATTTCTGGTCATGAACCAAACAAGTTTAAATACATTTAAGATTCTGATACGCTATTCTGCAAAGTATTAAATAGAAATACAGAAAAGGCAGAGCTTGTTCAAGAGGACAGAATGGCTGAGAGGCTTCCCAGGAAAAACAATCAATGGGTATTTGTCAGCACAATTAAAGAATTATTGATTACACAGCAGATTCGATTGTGCTACTGCAGCTTCCAAGAGAATATATCATACCTCCTACTGCCTGAGATAAGAAAGCACAAAAAATACAACAAATACCAGTAATACAAACCAAGGTTTCTGCAGGTGGCATTTTTTACCCATATCAAACAAGGATTTTTCTGGCCTATTTTACCTTTCATGTAAAGCATTAAGGAAAATTAAAAAGTAGTGAACCTATTCAAAAAGTCAGATTCAAATAAAACACTGGCACAGTTGCAACTCTCCCTATGCCAATAAAATTTCTGCCCACCCTGGCTGGGGGCACACAGCATTAATAACACCATCCTCCCTCTGAGACTTTTCTGCATACAGATATATTGAATATAGCTTTTACAGCTACAGTTTACCATGCTGTCTTAAGTTTCGAAAGTACAAGGTGAACGGACTACCACATTTTACTAATAGGAACACACATATTTTGGGCTGGCTTGGCAATTTGTAATGCCTTGTGAATAAAGGGAATTCTACAACCAGTGCATGCCACTGCAGTCCCAGCCTTCATTGAATTCCTGGACATCAAAGATCTGAAGAGTCCTTACTTACAGAAAGAAGCAAGGATAGAAACTGTCCAAACTATGCTCCTACAGCAGAATGCTAAATCTCAATAAATAAATAGAAAAGAGCTAGGCAAAGCCTTTTCAGTTTATTTTTAGGTGACTAAAGTGCTCACTGACCTTTCAGAACATGACACGATGCACTTACATATACTTTAATCCCCACACAATATTCCTGAGATTTATCAGGGCCAAGGCAGAAAAGGAACAGAAATTTAAATATATTTTCATTTTCCCTTCAGCATATGAATGTGTTATCACCATTACTGAGAAAAATTGGTATCAAGTATAATGCTCGTCCAAGGTATCATGATATACGCATTAGCTAAGATTTAGACCTCATTGATGTAAGTAGGGTTCTTTATCTCAAGACAGCCAGTATCCTATGGAAATAGTATGGACAAAACAGATTTTTTTGCACTAGCACAAATATCATTTACTTTATTCTTGCAGCACTATATGGAGACTAAAGAGTTGGACGTAATAACAGAGCCCTATGGACACGTAAAATTGCAACTAGAAAATTCTGCTTATTCTTTTCCCCATTTGAGGGGGCAGGTAAATTGGGAAAGGAGCCAGTCCTCTCACGTTGCTGACTTCAACACAGGGGCTTTCCCTCATTAAGATTTTTTTCCAGTACAATACAGCTTCAGTGGTGGTTACAAACTCAAGATTTTTTTTTATTATTATTATATTACAAATATATTCATATTACGCTGGTGTCTATAGATAGGCTTACTCAAAGTTGGAGTTTGCTATAAATACTTAAACATCAACTCACACATTAGTTGTTTTTTTCTAGAGCAAATAATTGTAGATAAACACTATTTTTAAAATTATTTTTTTAAAGGAGCGGTGGGAAAAAACCCTAAGCCATTTTTGTTGTTATCACAGTGATGTCTAAAACACATCACAAATAATGGGGACATAAATTTACTATCTAGAGTAATTTTCATCCTATGCACAAGCATTCTCTTATTCATCTCTTCATTTCTTTTCCCTGACAACCTGCCGAGCCACCCTTTTCCTCCCAGTAGAGAGTGTTTAGTTTTCCTCTTGTCTCTGGCTCTTGCCCAGAGGAGGGCAAACACTCTCCAAATGACTTTGTTTTCATTCCCCACAGTAGCAAATGTCCTTACAGCTCCTCAGGATCTATTAGAACATCAAGAGTTTATATTCTTGGTGTCTACTAGGACCCTGACCTGAAAGAAACATGGAACAAAGTCATACAATCAGGAGAAAACAATCTCTAATTCACACATAGTGGGAGACTTCTGAGACAAATTACTGAAATATCTGGGGGCAAGTTCTGGGTCTTCCTACTTGAACTTGCCAGTACTGAATCTGCTAGATTCTATACTTCAGTTCTTTGGATTCTGTATTTTATTCTTTAGTATTTGACTGCTTGATATCACCCACTGCTTCATATAAGGATGCTTCATCCATTTTCCTGCATATTTTGTCTCAGCTCAAGCTTTTTATCACTCTCTCTATCCTTATTTGTTTTGAAGCAGTCTGATATCTGAGCCAAAATTTTAAAATTAGATTTAGCTAGCATATTTAGAAAGTGTACACAGGAAGGACAGATTTTGCTTTCACTAGGATGGCACATTTCTCTCTCCAAACTGCTCTCACCAAGCCCATTTTTTTCCCATAAAATTGATCCCCAGAAAGTAAAACTATGTGCACTAGAACCTATTCCAGGGAACACCCACAATCACACTTTACTAATGTTATTAGTTTCATTTTAGAAATATTTTATTGAACACACTAAGAACTTCTTCAGTTAAAGCCCAGCTATCAGCCCACAGAGCTCAGTCAGCTTGTTCAAGCCCATGCTGGAAAATGGACCATTCAGGAGCCTGAATCACCTCTTCTTTCATATTGAATCATAAACTGAACTGGGAGCCAGTTTTTAAAGGGAGTTCATGGTGCAAACATAGAGCAGATTGAAATCATGCCTTTATTTCAAAAGGACACCCACTGAATTGATGATGTGGCTCTAATGCCCCAGATCAAAGTAAAGTCAACAGTACATAGTCTGTGGTCCCATTTTTTAATAATACAATTTATAACAATTTTTATTTTCAAATTAATATGCATATTTTAAATTTTAATGAAAAGCTAAATAATCACAGCATTTTACTTTGAAAATAGTATCTGTGTCTAGCTAAAGGAACATTACAATACCTTCTCTCCCGGTGTCACAGAGATTCTCCATATGCAGTGTGTGTAGGAAGGATAACCATTTGGAAATCCAGGAGAAGAAAAGTTGCCTGAAGATTCCTGCAGTGTTTCTCCACAGGCTGAAAGAAACAAATTACAGTAAAAAATATAAAATTTAATGTGCCTAATGAAGAAAAATGGTTTTTTCCAATATCTACTTAGAATACATTTAACTTACTGCAGATGGAGAGTGGAAAATAAACTAGTTAGTTTACAATTTATTCAAAGTTATGATTTTAAGCCAATCTGACATTCATTCCATTTTATGCAGGATGTTTTTATTCCATGAACTATTTCACTTGTGTTTGTCTGCTGATATAACCAAAATTATGGCAGTCTTAAAAATACCATTGCTGTCAATCAACTGCAATATTATACATAGAACTCTTTCGGTAAATTAAAAAAAAAAAAAAATTAGACATGCTGTAAGAACTAAAACAAATGCTAGCACAAGCTGACTTGTTTTGTTTAATTTAGTCCTTTACCCACATGAAAAACTGATCTGACCTAAACTCATTTATGTTGGTATAGAAAACTAAATCCTATATTCGACAAAGTCTCTTAGCAAGAGTGATTTGTAGAGATACGACTAATAAAAGCAAAGCAAATGTAAAGTATTAAAATACCAAAGGCTTTTCTATTCTTTATTATTGAAGCTTTTAGCACACTTCTGTCACCTGACAATCATGCTGCTAAATGCTGGTGGATGCTGGCTAATAAATCATCTTCATACTAAATTATAACATTGGAAGTTACTGCCACTCTCCACCATTAAAACTGATTTTGGTAGGGTGTCAATCATCTTTTTTGACCTTAATAAAATTTTTTCATCTACTGATTTTGCAGGTGTGATACAAGATATGAATTTTAGATTATCTCACAACTAACAGTGTAATCAGGTCTGCAGTGCTTTCAGATTACAGGGCTATCACTGGCAGCAGGTGAACAACTGTCAAAATATCAATGAATTACAAATGTTCTGGAAAACCTTTAAATAAGAGAGGACAAAGGAAAGGATTGCTTATGACAAAGACAGACAACAGCTGTAAAGGCTGTTTTGTTAAAATGCCTCTAAGATGTGATCAGACAACTATGCTGTTATAGTAGGTGTAAATTACATTCAAGGCATTAAATATGCTCTTTGACACTCAAATGGTCATCATGATGAGGAGAGAAAGGAAAGATTGGCATGGCCCTCAAGAAGTGCACTGTCTAAAGCCACCATCAGTGTGTCCTTTAGTAATGAAACTGGAAAAAAAAAGTTTTCCTCCCTTCATTTAAAAAATGTGGGTTTATCTTTAAAAAATTGCAGGCATCCACAGCAAATGACATTTCTGCTCAAAGTCTTTTCAGTGAAAAGGCTATATCTGTCATTAACCACAACTTATTTTTAACACAACAGTGAATGCAAAGTCATTTAAGTTGCAGAGTCCTGTACTGGATTCCCCCAGAGCTGGTGAACTGTGCCAGAGCTTACAGTGCATAAGTAAAGTAAAGCACTTCAGAAAAAGCCAACAGTGAAACTGCTGGAGTAGAGGACAGTGGGGCCTAAAGAAGAGACATCCACAAGAATCCAAGTACTCCTTTCATCCCTTTTAGAGCCCTCTCTTATTCTTCCTCTCATGCATGGTTCCATTAAGGCTATGCTGGAACATTCCATGCTCCATATACAGAAGATGTGTATAGGCCTAAAACATTGCTTTTAAGTTGCAAAAGGAGTAATGGAACTTTTCCTTTCCCCCGGGAATTACAGAATAAAGCTATTTAATGTAAAAATTTACCTTATATCCTAATTAAATTCCTGGGAGCTTTCTATAAAATTAAAATTATTTTCAGAAATATCTCTAATTTAACAGAGGTGTAAGAAAACTTGTAAGTAAATATCTTCTACTAAGAATTAATGCAATCAGAACTTACAAAATGCATTTGGGTTTTATCTGTTTTGACATATATGTCTTTTAATTTTAAATTATCGATTACTCAAGGGAACTATAACAGGAACAGCTTATACCAATCAATAGTTGAATTAATTTTCTCTGGGATCTGAAGTCTAGGCTGGCTTCCAAAGCTGCAGTAGACAGGGCCATACTTGGGAGTTTCTTGTTGAAAAGCATATTTCGCAGCAACGGGAAACAGGTAAAATTCTATCACTAGAGAATGTAAAAGTTTTCTTTGTATTTGGACTGTAGCAACTGCAGTATTCATGACTAGGCTTATAAAACAAAACACTATAATTATTTTTTTTTACTGTATAATGGTCAACTAGTAATGGAATCCACTTTGGGAGAGAAATGTGGAAGCAAAATGAATGGTAAGGCCCACTTATTTAAATTTAATTTCATACTTGTTTTAGTATATTTCAAGTCAGAAGATATCAATTACAACTTCAATCTTACGTGACTCTGCTTTATAAAGATTTGTACATTTTTATTCCTTTGTTAATCATTAACATTTGCCAAGGTTTCATATGATGCTTTTCCTCCCCTTTCAAATGTCATGCCTCATATCAATTTTTCTAGGCTAGACCACTTGCAGAAATGCCACTTTAGCTTTCCCCACACACATACTCTAGCCATAAAAGCCACTCTCCTCTGTTTTACAGCTTGAGAAGGTTAGACATCTAATAAGACTTTCCATGTTTAGATAAAGAAATCATTTTTGCTTCTCCTTGTAAAGATTAGCCATGGGAGTAGGTGGCAGGTAGATTATATGCACATACAAAGCAATTCCCAGCAGTGCACTCTGCAGCAGTGTTTAATTACACAGCCTGTGTACCAGACCTCTCTGGGCTGGCCTAGACACATGGTCAAGTCCCATCAAGGATTAGTGTGAAATCTGCAAGTGATGAAGCCCAGATCCTCCAGGACACTTAGGGAACCAAGTCTCATTTATGCTTTTTACATAGCACCAGCAAATGCATACTATCATTTATGGCTAATTTGAGTTTACCCTTTTTCTTTAAGTTCTTTAACACTTAGACACAAGTCTGTACAACTAAACATATATGACATACAAAGCTGCCTAAAACTATCTAATGCTGATCATGTTCTTCTTAAATCAAAATCTTAAATCAATTTACTACAACTCAGGGTCTTACTATCAACTTGATTCTTCTTTATCGTTATAGGGAAACTGCCTTAATCTAAATACCGTAATTCTCCTTATGCAGCGAACAAAGGCTGACTTTTGAAGTGAACATTTCAAATCTAATAGGGATGGCAGCAAGTTAAGCCTGAGGAACAGTAAGAACAGCACAAAAAAGAGACAGGCTTCAGCCTTCATCTGCTCTTTTCTATACACAGTCATAGACCCAGGCAATTTGTAAATTTGCTGAACTTCATCCATCCACCTTCTCTTCCTCTAAACAGATTTCTCACACCAGTCTGAGACTCCTTTCCTATCCATTGTGCAGTCCCACTTTACCCACTTATTTTTTGCTCTCTCTTTTGGTGTATGAGTATCTTTCTCCATCATTTTCCTTTCTTATTCTTCTGCTCATAGAAAACTGCATATAAATGTTAACTACAATTTCTATATAAAACTATAGAGGCAGACCTGTGTTGAAATTTTAGGAGCTAGAAGAAAACACATTTTATCACCCAATTAGGCTGTCTGAAAACCACTGTAATAAACCCAATCTTGAAGTTCAAGTTTTATTCTCAAATACCAAGACACTCAAAATTCAAAATCAGATTGGCAGAGGAAGGACTTCAACTTAGTTGTTTTCTTTACCCTTATTATTCCACCACATAACAATACAATTCAGTTTTAAAATGTAACAGATCCCTATCAGCAATTACATTTTCCTTTTAGAAAAATCCTAAGAAAAAGTTATAAACAAACCAACATTGCTGTTGCTACATTTTAGAGACCTGGCACTTACCCTTCTGCTGAAAGGCAGGTTATCAAATCTCACTCCTTGACTTCACCAGTCTCAAAATTGTTTCTTGGTCAGTAAGCCCCTTCCTGAATATTGACCCTGAATATCCTGACTAGCTAAAACACCCCAGAAGGCTCAGCTCCTTCCCTGCTGTGAGGATCACCCTGAGCTCAACTTCATTGTCATGAGCCCCAGAAAAAGACTTGGACCAGCAACTGTTTGCAGAAATAATTAGAATTCCAAACAAAACATGCACAATACTATAAAGTCCTTTATCATAGAAGTGAGGGTCTCCAGAAAATGTTGATTAAGTAATTGTTTTCTGCATTTTCGTTGTATTGCATTTAAGGCAGGACAAATGAACACATGAAACAATGAAGTTATTATTAAGGATTGAATTATTCACTGCTGTTTTATCATAAGCAGGCACCATGATTAATGTCTTTTGTCTGAAATAGGAAATAAAACATAACTTAAAAAATCAACACAATGTCAGGGATTTCATTGCTATATACTACAACAATCACTTGATTCTTTACATAAAACCAAAGCTTTATGTCTGTCTGAATTTTCAGTTTCAGTATTTGATGGAAAACTTATTAGAAGAAAAGTACTGTGCAACTTTCAGAGATTTGCTTTCTTTATTGGATTCACTCTGGGTTGTGTTATTCAGCTATGCAGCTTCTATTAAAATTATTAACTGAAAAAGTAGCATTTTAAATAGTATGCTATTTAATATTTGTAGAAAAAACTTCTGACTTTCTCTCTCTCTTAAAATTCACTTTCTTTTATGGCTTATCTAAGAAAGCTGGAAAGTCAATGTGTTTTATTATAAAGTTTGCAAAGGTGGGTGCCAGAAAAGGAGCATAATCCTTCAACCACCATTCATTTTTATTATTCATATGACCCCTATTCACTGGTGCTGACAAAAAAAAAAAAATCTTACTTTTCAAGTGTGGACTGCTACTGAAAGTGCTACTGTGAAACCACGGTGGTTTTACAATGCTGTGAAATGAACTTTCAGCAGGAGTTTCATGACATTGAAAGAAATTATAATTCTCAGTAATTTTTCACGACATATATGAAAAAGATATTTTCTCTGAACAACTCTTTGAGCATTAGCTCAAAATGCACACTGCATCATTTACAGTTCTAAAAGTGCCTATTAGAGTATTATATACATACAAAACAGACTAACTTATAATTTCTTTCCTTTTTTTCTTTCTTAAGTCAATATGATAAGATACTATTTGCACAGCAGTTATACTTTTATAGACTACTTTTTTCCTCCAAAATTTCTCTTTTATCAAAATATATATGTATTCTTTGAGTTTATGAAATCGTTGCCATCTGTATGCTCTCATTAGAAATAATGCTGCCAAGTGTGTCATTTTTAAAGTACTTTTTGTACCAAAAGAAAATAGCAAAAATTGTTCTCAAAGGAACAGTTGTTAAAGAAAAGGTGTTTAGGTGGTTTTGGCTCTGGCAGGCCCAGAAGCCCTGTGCAGGTTCTCGGCATATACAAGACTATGATTCAGAGTACTTTCAGCACAAAGGAAAAGTGTATTTCATCTGTACAGTGCACACCAAATGCACAACAGAATCCCCAATCTTCAGTAAATCCCATTGCTGCTGGTACAAATTTGAAGCAACTCCATTACTTTACCAATACCGATCCCTTTTTCTAGTCCTTTTGTATTGATCAGTTGGTTTAAAGTGGCAATACATCTAAGTGAAAACAGTTCCTGAGATGCCATTAATTCCCATGAGGAGCAGTATGACTGTAAGCCTTTGTGGCACAGAGCTGAGATGTCTAGCCTCCCACAAGGATCTTGCTGATAAATTCTGACTGAGAGATGGCACTTCTGAACTTCTTTGGTTGACACCAAAGGTTTACAGTGGTATCAGCAGTAACTAGAGCAAGGAAATTAAAACCTTTTCACTTGAGATTTCCACCATTCTGGCAGCACTTAATGAAGAAAGAGCACTAGAGAACAACCTGAACCACAGAGCTGACTCTGGGTTACTCCAGGCTTGCCACTGATGTCTCTGAGACAGACAACTCTACAACTTATATGCATTCAAGTTATAGGGTGATAGAATTAGGCAGAAGATCTTAAAATTGTGAATGTATCTGTTAAAACTGTGGAAATTGCGTAGTAAGATCTAACCATATCATCTGCACAAGAGTTTACAATTTAGTTGTCTTTGCTTCTTTTTTAACAAATTTTTTAAAAATTTAATGAATTCACACCTGGGCGCAATAATGCATTCTGCTCCTTCTGCACTCAACCTGAATTCAAAAAGGACTCCAGCCAGTATGCAAACCAGAAGTGATACTAAGCAGCTTTTTCTAGTTGTTGAACAGCTAAGAAAAACAGATTGAAATGTCATGTTGTTTCATACAGTTCATCTGTCCTTAGGTGCTTTGCATTCCAGTGACCTTATGCATAAGGTTTTTTTGATTTGATTCCTGAGCAGCCTATGTCAGTTGCCAACACAGAAAGAGAATACTGAGCAGCTGACTCAAAAAGTTGATCACTCCTCTTGAACAACAAGTCAGACAGTTGCCAGTATGTGTTTTTTGTTTGTTTGTGGTGCAATACCTGGACATCTATACAGCTTTCTTGCCTGTGCAATATCTCCTTTACTTAGACGGGTACGCTGGCCAATGGCAGGTCGTATACCATTGTCATCACGGGAAGGGAGAATGGTATCCAGAAACATGCCCCTAAAAAAAATAAAAATAAAAATAGACCCCAAAAACCACTATCAGGTTTCTGTCACAAAACTGTCTGAGTTCCATGAATGTAAACCTGTTTTGTAAACCTGGTTTTTACATTTGGCATAAAATACAGAATTTTAAATGCAGACAACATGCCATAAAATTCCTTAGGTTGGCAAAGTTTATGCAAAGTTAACAAAAAAGAATCTTCTCTCTGTACATCGATTAACTTATCAGCTTTTATATTTCTGAGAAGACCTCTTAGTACTATTAAGACTATACTGGGAAAAGACACTGCCATTAAGCTATTGCTATATTGAAAAAAACCTCATAAAATTGCATAAAAATACACAAGTTAATCTCTAGTACAAAATTCTTAATCATAAAGCTCCTATTTCTAACAAAGTTTTTATGAGAAGTCCTATAGTCTGACATACATGCGAGAGCAGGTGAAGTCAAACACATTTGCCAATCATCATTCTGTCAAGTGCTGTAAGACATTTAACTCCACTCTAGCTACTGACACTTTCAAAACAGAAATGCTTACTTGCCAGCCTTTACTTGCCTCACAATAAAATACATCAACTTACCATATGTGATTTTAGTGACATTAACCTTAAATGACAAGACATCATAGAGAAGTAACTTGTTCCAAATGTGCAGTTTATTCAAAATTTCCCAGATTTTAAATATGATCTAAAACATTTTGGTATTCTCAAATAAACTTTTAATAAAGTAAGATATAAAACTACATTCTATTGTCATGTTGCAAAATTCAAAAGCCCTCAAATCCCATAAAATAAAAGTTAACAGAAAATATGTTTTTATAGTCTCTCTTTATTTAATTTTTTATAGTCACTTGTATACCTGTAGGGCTTTCATTGAAAAGTAAAACCAGCACTTTCAAACATAACATAGATCCAAAAATTAATGAACAGAAAGGATCTTTGTGGTTAGGAATACCATTTATAAACACATACTGGTTTCTAAATTATAATAAATTAACCATTTTGTGTATGGCAGATACATACTGCTCTCTTTATCCAGTTAGATTTTTGAGGCATCTCTAGAAAATTAGTAAAGCCAGAATCATCTCAGGATGTTACCCTAAACAGTGAAATAAACTCCATGTGGCATTAATCAGTTTGTAGAACTAAGGCACATTATTCTTTAGAAAACTACTGCATCTATAAATTATAATTCTATTTTCCACTGAATTTTAGCACAACATCAAACTGATGCTTTTCATACTTTGAAAACAATCCTCTCTTGAACGCCTTAGCACTTTAATAAAGGAAGATACTGCAAGTTTTAATACAGCATGAACAAAATCATTGTGCACGACTAGAACTTTATGATGTTTTGTGATTCCTACCACTTATCTGGATGAGCAAAGTCTAACAAACAGCTGGCAACACGCCTCACTGTGCATGACTCAAGCTTGCGGGATGAATTAGTGCAAATCAATACCTGACCTCAGGGCTTTGCTGGCTGTTTTTAGACAGTATGAAGTAACAACCCCTTTTACCTTGGGGCAGGGCATGCCTACTCATGTCACTATCAGTTTTTGCCAGCTTGGAGAGTGGTGAGATCAGGGCCAACAAATCAAATTACATTGATGTTGTCATTGCCCTAGGACTCAGGGGGTTCTGTCTTGTTCAATTACTCTGTTTTATACAGGTTCTTATAATCTCTTCCTTAAGGTAATGGCATGTGTAACTGGATTAAGCAATGCGGCTAATAGCTACCTCATGTGCTCATTCCCATACTCTTCCAGGCGTGAATTATGTGAATGCTGAGTAATACAGCCTTTGGTTGGATTTTTATTTAATAATAAAATTTATATTGAGAGAACAAGCCAAACAAATTTTCAAAGGCGAGCAAGGTTTTAGTGGCCCTCAGTTAATTTCAAAGTGTCAGATTGTTTAGTATTTTTGCCTTAAAATGCATGAATTGGAAAAATAAATTTTAAAAGACAACCAAACAAAAACCCAAACAAACAAGCCCACCCAAGCACCTAAGTTTCCAAACTAAAACTTTTTGTTGGGTGTTTTTGAAGGTTTCTTTTTATTTTACATTACTCAGGTATTTTTAGAGAATCATTAGCTGATGAAATATAATAGGAGACACGGTGAATGCCTCCTTCACTTTTTCTCCAGGGCTGACCTATGGGACCAGCTTAAGGTACAGCTCCCCACAACCCTGCATCCTTCCAGAGAGAACACCAATGAGTTTCTAAGGAGCTGAGAATGGATCAGCCTGCAACAACAGGACAGAGCGGAACCAGCAAAAGTCTTTATTATAAGGTTTTGATGACAGTAACAATCTGCACAAATAACAGAGGCTGAAGCCTCTGTAATAACTGCTTGACTGCAGTCCTTAGCAAAGGCTGTGGCTTGTGTGTTACATGTCCAAATAACCTGTGCTCTGCCTTCATAATCCATAGTTATGAAACTTTATGCATCAAAGGAGATTCGTCTTTTAAAGAACAGATCATGTTACACAACATTCCTAGCCATTTCACTCATTTGATTTTTCTAAATTCAAATTTTTGTGGACACAAAAAGAAAGTGAGTATCATATAAAATGATGTTTCCAGTTTATCTTGTCTGAAAATGTAAAGAACTGGAGCAAGATCAAAAGGCTGCTTTGAAACAGAACAGAAAAGAAATGCATTTTCAAATATAATTAAATTATTTTGACTTAAAATAAACAAGCTGTGCTTTGACTGCTGTAGGAATACTATATTGCAAGGGACATTTTAAGGGATTTCAAAATACTTCAAAAAGCATAGTTCTTAGCACACGCAGACAGGAATAGAATTAAAAGTCAAAAGGTATAACCTGAGACTCCAACCTTGAGAAGGTGTTCCTGGCATAGTGCATAATGCTGTCAAAGTCATATGGTTCCCCAAGGGAGTTCACCTCTCCAGGCTCCATTTTCAAAAAGTTATACTCCTGACCTACAAATGAATTATAATTACAGATTCTTTAATATCTTTTTCTGAAAAGATAAAAACCAAACAGGAAAAGAAAATCAACAAAGATCATAACCTAATTACTCACTGACATTCACAAATCCTTGCCATTTGAGAGAAAGTGTGTGACTTTATTATATCCTCTTAACTGATAGAGCAGACATCTTCTGAAACACACATCAAATTTGTATATCTGGATTTAGAAAGACTAGTCTCATGCAACTAACACAAAGGCCCCCACACACCATGATGTGCTTCATGTACAGTCCATACAAATTTCTGGTTTGATTCTTAATTCCTAAAATAAATCATTTTGACAGCAGACTCCAGAAGAACTCTCCTCACTCATTAGACTGGATACTAAGAGTCTACCAAATCCAGCACTAAACTACTGGAGATTTTGTTTCAGCAACAGCTGCTCTCTGAAGCTTCATGTAATGCAGACATTACAAAGTCACATTTTCAAGATCCAGCTGTCACAAATTAACAAGAGCAGAACAGGAAAAAAAGAATATTATTAGTTCATAACTCCATACCCTAAGTTCTTTGACCTAATCAGTACATTAGCAATACAAAGCACTCCTTACTCCAGTTCATAACCCCACTGGAGTCTTGCAAAAAAAAAAAAAAAACAAAAAAAAAACAAACTTGCAGTGACATTAACATTTTATCTAACATAAGCTGCATAATATAACAAAAACCCAAATGTGTCAATGGTCATGGCTTCCTGGTCCCATTTAGTGATCCTCAATTTCATGCCACACCACAATAAGAAGTTTCAGTCAGAAACCTGAGAGACAATTGAAAGGGAGAGCAGGTGGCACTCCAGCTGATTTTCTCATCATAGTAAAAGAAAAGGGGAAGAGCTCTTATGGCATCTGCACAAGTCAATAATACAGTGAGACAAGAAAGAAGGCTCAAGCAGGCATGCCCTGTCAGGACTTTGGAGACTTAAGGGAGCGTGTATCAGCTGCCAGTCTCCCTCCAAGTCCCAGATGAAGAGGCAAAGATTAATCATATCTCAAATATATTTTAAAATATTTTCTAAAGAAACATAAAAATACTCCAAGTTATCACTGGACAATTTCTGATTTCACTCTTTTTGAGTCTAGAATTCCAGTAAGTCAAAATCAGCCTGTCGTAAAGACCATAAACATTTAGGAACACTGCAAATGAAACACATCTACTTCCCTCCCATCTTGCTGACCCAACACAAGCAAGGGCACAACAGCCAGCGTGGCAAAGAGCTGGCAGTCACAGTTTAAAGTTCTCAAGTTCCTCAGATGCTTTATCTCAACAACACCAAGGTCACAGACTAAAGCTACATGTCCTGTAGAGAGTAAGGTGAATAATATGCAAACTGCAGGACCTGCGCCTGTCTGTCACAGATTCAAAGTCTTTCACCTTACCTCCCAGGCTGAAGCCCCTTGAACAGCTACACACATATTTCTACTTAGCATTCACTAAAGCCTACAAGAGAAATGCCCTTCCTCAAGCGCAGAAATATGACTTAAGAGCCTTAAGAGCAGTGGCTTCTTTCAAAGGTTTGAGCATGATCATTATTTTACTCCTTCCGGTCCTCTATTTTAATGGCTTGCTACTTGGCCAGACCTTTGGAAAATATTCTACTGTAATTTCAGTATTTTATTTGTAAGTCAACTTGAGATCAGTCCACGTAAGAAGAATAGCAGGCATAAATGCTATTTCAGCTATTCAGCACTCAGTTCCAATAGGGTTGGGCAGATGAAGGAAACACCAAAAACAAACATGTGATTTTTTTTTTTTTTTTTTTTCCCCTCAAAATACTTATCAGAATATCTCACCAGGTTGGATGTTTTCTCTAATGATGGCGACATGGTCATCACGGTCTGGTCGTGTATGTTCATGCCAAAAACCTATGACATGACCCAACTCGTGGACAACTATGCCAAATTTATCGCAGTTCTTGCCAATAGATATAGCCTGAGGACCATTTCCCCTTCGACCCACGTAAGAACAGCATCTGTAATTAAAACACAAACACATATAAAATTCTTCATACATATCTCTATAAACCACATAGCAAATTCAGCTAAAACTTGAGAAAAGAGTATATAAAGATTCAGCAGTGAAATGCACAATGTAAATTCGGATGTCTCACAAACTAGATCATCTACAAGAACAGTTTATTATTCAAAAATACACATGAATGGGGCTTTTTTTATATCACTCAAGGTCTTAAAAGATGTTTTGCTTGATCAACAGAATTCTCACTGTCGTGACAATCTATTCAGTCATTCTTTAGAACTATAGCATGACAAAGGAACTTTTTTTCAGCAAAAGAATAAAAACAAACAATGCTCTGATGACACCACGCACCATCATCTCTTTGTGGGTCATTGATAAAAATGTTAAAAACAACAGGATTCAGGATAAGCCCCTGTGATACTGCACTTTCAGTCACAGCTTGAGTCCAATCCATTTATCACAACCCTTCAAGCCCAACCATGCAACCAATTTTAACCTATTTAGTTTTGCATTCACCTATAATCCTGCAAAATTACCTTGGAGACTCAATACATTCAAATACATTTGTTTAAGTCCTGGAATTTAATTTGCAGTTAAAAATCTTTACAATCTTAACACAACATATGATGTCAGAGCAAGGGATTGATGAGAATAAGGGTAGGATAAGCACATACAATTGTGAAAAAGCAGACAGGATCCTTTTGTTTAAAACAGTTTAAACAATTCTGCAGAGTCTTCATGTTTGCCACTGTGTGGAAACTCTACAGAGAAAAATTGCAATGCAGAACTCAAGAACATTCATGATTATTTATGGCTTAAGACAAATCAAGAGGTTATTGAGACCTCAAGTTGTAAACTATTTAACAGATTTTCAATAGTTTTAACATACCTATTTTATTGACTTTATATATATTATATGCTTCAGTGAGAAAAGATATATTTGGTGACCTAAAAATTTCTCTATATATTCAATATAGTTTTTTCACAGTGATACTTCGGAGATGAACACATATAAAGGAAAAACTGAAAAAGAAATTATTTTAAATAGGACCTTCTGTGATGTCTCCTGCTTTACTTTTATAGACACTATTGATAATGAGGACAAAATAATAAAACAAGAATTTAACTACAGTTTCTCTTCCTGTCCTTCTTACTTCTTTTGGACCAAATGAGGATCTAGTCTTTAAGGCTGTTAAACCTCTGAAAGCTTTTACTGGTATTTGATAAATCAGATAGATTTTTTGGTGTCTGACAAAATAATTTGACATTTTACTCTTACAGTAATGAAAAAGAAAGGTTGAGCATTCTCAAATGTGTTTAATGACTGAGGGTGCCTCACCTGAAAAATTTAAAGATGGCTTTTTTTCAGAAGTTAGTTGCAATCTTTTACATAGTATTCCTCTAGGTTGTCTAACACTGTACATCTAAACCCCAACATACTGAGAGTTATTTTTTAAATGTTAACCTGCTCCTAAAAAGTAAGCAGCCAGAGGGTGAGAGTTCCCTTACACTGGTTACTTTACAGATTTCAAGTACTCCCTAGAAAGTATAAAGAAATTTACTGGATGTTTCTTTACATGCCAAGGAAAATAGATTTAACACCAAGTCTTAAAATAACAGCAGCAGTTCACACTTACAGAGGGTCATTAGGATTTGTTAGGTTGAATGTCTTGTCAAGCACATCAGATACATCCAATTAAGCTATAACAACTTACTTCAACAATTGCACTGAGACAAAGAACAAGGAAAACAAATTTTAAAAATCTATGAATTAAATTAATTTGTAATATTATGGGTTTGACCCCAGGTGTGTTTGACAAAAAATCAAGATCTCCGTGCTGTATGAACATTTGTCACACCCCTTAAATTGAATCAACTGGCAGGTTTTAAAGCTCATCTCTTTAATCTTTATTGCACCAGACAGCATTTAGAGGCAGTAACTATTTATAAATCTCTAATTCCATTTAATCAGTCTAGCTGGTCAATGATGGTGAGCAAAGAGAAACAAATGACAAAGAGAAAGTGAAATGAATGGAACAACATGCTCATGGTAGGGTCAATGTTATCCTTTTTTAAAAAAACCTTGAAAATGTGCACTCTTGAAAATGTAACAAATATAAAAATCATCATAGACCATGACATCAGCTTGCCATGGCACTGACTGTATGAAGATGCAAATGCATTTCATAAGCATTCCAGGATCGTGTATGATCACCTTTATGTTACACAAAGTATGAAAAAGAGGTTCACAAAATTTCCAAACAAAATCTTGCTCAGGAAGCAGTGTTTTTCTGTCAATCACAGATACAACTTGACTGGTTTGATGAATTTCCCTTTTGTCAGATTTTATCAAGATACAATCATGGTTACCAAATGTTCTGATTCACTACCCTAGGAGGACTTGTTTTGACGGCAAAAGTGTCTCCTGCTTCTTTATCTGATCAGTGGAGATGTCCACCCCAATAGTACAACCAGCATTGCTCACCTAACAACTGCCTATCCCAGTGGATTAATATAAACCACCCCTCACCATTTGTCAGCACACCGTGCTCTAGACTTTGACAACCTGTGCCTTGCACACGCCTCCAGCAAGCCCCACCACAGCCAGCAGGGAAGCTGTGCCAGCTGCCAGGGTTATTTAACACCTGACAGCATGAGTCAGCCCTCCCCCACGCACAGATTATTCAGCACAACTCTGCTTTCTTCTTATTTTATATAAGTGATTGAGAACCTTTTATAACATGTTCTTTAGCTGAAGTATTCTACAAAGGTGCACCTCAGACAATGAATTTACTGTTTCACCAACTTGAACTTTCATGCAATGGCTTTTTAATACACTAGCAAGTTCAAAAGAGGTTAAATTATTCATCCCTTCAGTCTACAATGTTTGGGGAAGCATATGAAAGAGATTTGATTTTCCTGTATCTCAGACAGATCTGCCAAATACTTAGTCAAGAGGATACAGTACCAATTGGAAAAAGTCATCTGAATTTTGTCATAAAAATTGTTTAAGTCTTCTAATGGAGAACAAATTGAGATCAAAGGCATGCTGAGCTACCAAAACAATATGAATAATTGTTCCTTTCTTTTTTTGTCCTACAATGTAAAAAGAAGCTTGATCTTGTCCTCATTATTAACACACTGTGAGTAGATGCCATCCCAATATGCTGACCCTTTTTTGGCTTTGTATACAGAGAAATATGAGAAGTACTGACTGAGTCTTCAGGCCCTTCCAATTTGATAGGAAGAAACATAAGGATAGAGAAGCAGTAATGAGCAAAGAGTGTTTTGAGTCTGTTATCGATTAGAGTTTTATTTGGTTTCATCAACTAGATGGATAAATACTTGCTGTAATTGATATTAATGTCAATGTACAATGCTTGATAGTGGAATCACAAACACTAATATCTTAATACTATATTCTTATTTTCACATCTGCAGCTTATGGATACAAATGACTATGACTATCACTAATTAGGAAATTTCAAAGTACTCAGTTGTTGATTGAGCTATATTATGAAATCATATTTTAATAATTAACAGTTATCAAACTCAGTTAAATAAACTAGACATGCTGAAATATAATTACAGTTTACAACTTCAGCAGATTAAATTATTTTCATGGAAGGGAGGGATCCAGCTGTAAAGCTTTTGACATTTTTTTTGAACTGTTTCTAAGCAAACTAGAGAAGTCTGATATGAAGGGAGATTTGAAGCTGGTTGGATTGTTACATGATGTTAAGACAGAGAAGACACTTTTTAAACTTGCAGTCATAGAAAACATTGCCAAATGCCATGAAGACAAGCAACTTTAAGAGATTATACGAGAGATCTGGAAAGAGAAATATGGAATTACTTGATATCTTAAAATGTGCAAAACCTGGTAAAGACTGGAACCAACGATGGAGTGTCCGTGCTGTGGGAAGAGCTCTGGCTCTTATTAGGAATAACATCCCAACCAACCATGTGCAGAACATGGCAGCTGTTGAGAAATAGGGAGACACCATACTTAGGTACCTAAGAGGAAGGAAAGGCTACAGATTATATGAATTACTTCTTGCACTGGCTCAGCAGAAGTAAGGAGTCATCTGGACAAACACGCCCTAGGTTTTGAGCCTATCAATTTCAAGAATGATGTGGACTAGCTGAAAAGAATCTCAAAGAGCAGTGTAATTAAAGGCCTAGAAAAAACCATTTACCGGGAAAGATTAAATTAATTAGGTGTTTTCTAGCCCACAAGAATATAGAATGGAGGGGGACTTAATAACAGTACCAAACTATATAATAGCTTTCTTCAAAAAGTAAACGGAATTTCTCTTCTATGGCCAAAGGGAAAAAAAGTTAATGTCCCAAAATTGTAATGAGAAATACCTGGTTTAGCTATGACAAAAAATGCTGCCCAAAGTTCCTACATTTCTTATATTAAGGATGCTGAAGCAATACAATTCCTAGAAGGCTGTGAAATACTCATTTCTGCAGGTTTTTAGAAGCAAGTTAGATAAGCATATATCAACAATTATTTAAAAATAGCTGTTTCTGTCTTAAGAATACATTAGACATCTTTCTGAGATCCCTTGCAGTCCTATGGGTCCAGGATAATCAAAACTTATCTCTTGCTCCTTGCTGATATGGAACCTCTCAACTTTAAGAAAGTCATGTATCTCTTATAACCAGCTGCTATATTTCAAATATGCTTTTTTAATCACTGCCCTTCTGGGATGATCTTCCCATGAACTGTTTCAAGATGTGATGCATTACACTCCAAAATATCCTTATTGTTTACAAAGGCTCAGTAACACTTCACTTGCTAGTGTGCTAATGCTGTCATATGAGACTTTTGTAGATACTGTCACCTGAATTTCCACATATACAACTATCCGCTTTGTTTCATTTAATGTGCTACATTTTGACTGTGTGCTCTTTGGGGCAGGGTTTATCATTTAGCTTTTAATTTCAAGAGTGCTAAGTACAATAAAGTCCCCGCCATCTGTGAACGTTAGCTGCCATGGTAGTACAAACAATACTGACACAATGTGCTAACAAACCAACACAGCAGGGTGCCATGGGAAAGAACTGAAGATTAGTTTCAATGAGACTGGCCATGTAGCAGAAAGTGTTTGCAGTTGGTTTGGTGTCACTTTAGTCTGGGCTCTTTCCGTGGAAAATCCTGCGTCAGCACTGGATGCTGGTGGGTAGTGCAGAGTTCCTGCTCACCCAGAGAATACACGTCCCTATTTATCTGGATCTTCCTGAAACAACTTGTGGACCCCCAGAAAAACTGACCCTTCTGTTTGGCCTGTCTTTATTTCATCAATGATAGACTTTTCACAGCCACACTCTTCTTTAGTTTTATTTTAAACTTGTTACAGACTTGGTAAATTATTTGTATTTTGCAAAGTATCCTTTAATAAAACAACATTAATGTTAAAGATTAATATAGGCTTTGGAGGTGGATACTGAGTATATTCCAACCTTCTGGTTGAAGCTGGTTATAACCCAGCCTTCCTGTGAAGTGATTTAATCTCATGAAACATCAAGCACCCTAAGCAACAGTTCTTTGGCTGGAGACATTTTTTTGTCATTTGGCTTTGGGTGTTTTGACGTTGTAGAATTTACATTTGGCAGATACCCCCATAAATCTCTTTCTAAAGTGCCTGAAAACACATCTTTCACATTCTTCTGTTAAAATTGCTTTCTGCCTCTGTGAGTGCAAGGGAACCATCATAATTATTCTCTGCTTTCAATTTTTCTTCCAGCTGTGTGTCAGTATCCTTGAATCTTAAAGGGTGAATCCTCATCGACCACAACATCAGCTCAAATCTCATGGGTTGCATTAACTAAAATAATACCCATGCTGGCTCAGAACAAAAGTCCATTTCATTTGGCACTGTTTCTAAGGGAGGTCTACAGCAAACGTACAGTGGCACAAGAACACGACAGGAAACCATAGAATAAGCTCCCCTGCTGCAAGGACCTGCAGCTCAGAAACTTTCAGGGGCAAAGGTAATGCTTTTCAAAAGTACCCTAGGAGCAGGTTTTATTATGCTGTCCTGTACCTTAAGAAGAATACAATAGGTGCTTTAAACAATTCTACATGTAATTTTAGAGGCTATAAATTAAATACATTCAGGATCATTCCAACAATGCAAGGAGGTCCCCAAACTGTTTTTCACTACCCTATCCTATTATGATTCAAAAGCAAAGGGCCCAGTCATGAGGAGGTGACTGTTAGAAGTTCAGAATTTCCACAGGCAGTGTGCCCTCCTCTTGGGAAATGAACATGGTGCACTCAGGAAGTTCACTCAGCACTATATAAAATTAAGTGGAATAAATAGCAAACATAGCTGACTGAGGCATTTGTGAACAGTAGTATCTGAAGATGGAATATGGTGATTAATGGAAAGTTGCACTCATGAGTAATAAAACCTGTTCTGTTCACTTTTACACATCAGTGACCCAGAAGAATGAATTTGCAAAATGGCCATAAATTTGGTGATTAAACAAATCTGGGCAAGGATGGTCTAGCAATACGAGAGTTAAAGTTACAACAACAATTTAGCTGGAAAAGGGATGTGGGGTAGATGTCCATATTTAATGCAGCAGTAAATATGACATGGAGAAAGCTAAGAATAAAATTATGAACTTGAAATACCTTTAGAACAACACATGAACATTTGAAGCATGAGAGCAAAAAATAAAGATTCTTATATCTATATGTGTATATATGAAGATGATTTTATCTACAAATAGACAAAAGAAGTGCAGCTTTACAAAGTTACCACACATACCTGTTTCAATGAACTTAAAAGCCAGGCAGAACATGCGCACCATGTAAATGCAGTAATTATCTATTAATTTACCTGTGAAATGTGTATTCCCTTACGAGTGCAAAGCTGACAGACCTGGCCAAAGGTTGAGAGCGGGACTGTGTGTTGCCCTAGGTGCACACTTACCCACAGGGTCTGTAGGTGAAGACAATGTAGCTCTCCTCGTCGCTGCGCTCGATGAAGGTGACGCAGGTGTACTTCTCCCAGTGCCGCATGGCCTGCTTGAACATGGCGCGCTGCGTGCCTGCAGCAACAAGCATAGCCCATGAAACCACAGATCCTTCCTAACTGCAGCTTCCTTCTCACAACCAATACTAGGAGTATAGGCCTGGAAGCAGTCAGTGAATTGTGAAGCCCTATGTGTCCCAGTAGTCCCATGTATGGCAAGATTCCAGCTAAAGGGATGCTCAGGCCATCAGTTTGTCATAACATATGTGCCTGCAAGGGGGCTAACACTGACTGACACACCCCAGTGAATATAAAACCTGCAATAAAGATCACCACTATGTCACACCAGAGGAAGACAGCAGAAGAAATACAGCGTTGCTTGTGTGCCTGCATCAGCACAACATTCACTAAGCAATTTCCCAGATGAAACTATCAAGTGAACCACACTGGGGGAGGAAAAAAACAATCCAGAAAGATCAAGCAAAATTGAGTAACTTTACATCACAGCTATCAATCTAGTAGAAAGAAAAAAAATTAAAAAAACCTCCTACAACCTTCAAGTCTGGACATCAGTTTAACCTAAGCCATGCCAATAGGCATACTGGTAAAAATACTTGATGAAATTAAGTTCAGACTCCCCCTCCTTGCATCAAAATCTCTCAGAAAACAAATAATCCACTGAAAGTGGGAAATTCATAATCCGGTAAAAGCACACTTAGATATTTGATTTAAAAATGAGAAATACACCCAGAAAAGGTCAGAACTATCCCCTAGATGCAGAAGCATCCAGGCCAACTCTCAGCACAGAACACAACTTCAGAGAGCAAAGCAATGTAATTTCATTGCGTGATAAAAGACAAGGCTTACTGATGTAGAGGCAGCATGTGAGAATTTATCTATATTGCTTCTGAGCTGAAAATCCACAAAGAAGAGTGATATTTGGCAAGAATATGCTAGGAGAAATACCCACCTTGCAAGTTACAATATAGGATAATTAAACAAAATATCTAACCTTTTTAAAATTTAAAGACAACAAAACCTGGAAGTTCATAAAAATAACAAGTTAAAATCATATTGGATTCTAAAAAATAAAGGCTATTCCATTCCATCTTGCCCTTTTCTTTTATCTTTAAGCAGTTTTTTCTAAGCTTTAAAATTTATCTTTCATCATGAAAAAGGCAAAATCTTTAATATGGCGCTTTCATTTAATTCACTATGATTATTTCAGAAGACAATAATCTTAAAGTAAAGGTCACATTTGGTACAGTACTATGTAAATACCCAAACTGAAAGCTTGACTGTAGCTGTGAGTTTAAAAGGAATGACTCTGGGTTCTTCATATACAATGTGTAAGTATTTCCATATTTTCATACAGGTTCCCTGTATTATCATGCACAATAAATAAGATGTTATTTCTTATATTTTCTTCCTTATCTTTTTGCTTTCCATGCTCTGTTCTTGTTTTAAATTATGTCTTACATCCACATTGATATAGATCCATTTGCATTTTTCAAGGATCACAAATGTTTTAACTTTTTTCTACAATTTTCTCCTAAGAATTTTATATATAGGGTAGCCAGTCTTACTTTTTGTCATATATAATGTTTGTGTGTACCTATCTGAAAACCAAACTGAGGAATGACAAAACACATTTAAGTCAGTTTTTTAAGTGAAATCAGTTTAGAAGAATACATGTCACACCAGTTAAATTGAAGATATTCTTGTGCTAAATATATTGCATTAAAAAAAAAAAATCCATGATATTCCTTTACTTAAACTCATGGAAACAAACGTGCAACAAGAAATATTGGGTAAAGAAATAGAGCTTTCCCTCTCTCTAAAAGGCTGTTATACATTTTTTATTATGTAGCTTGCCTTTGAAAACAATTAAGTATGAGTAATATTTTCAAAACAGATGTACTTCAGGCCTGTTCCAACAAAAACCCTTCTATTGACCTCCATAGCAAAACTTCACTTAATTAAAAAAAAAAAAAAAAGGAAGGCAATTTAAAAAAAATTGTCTTTCTTCTTTTCACACAAAGCACAAAAGCTTACCAGTGAAATTTCCACCTATTACATATGGAATGACACCACCTGGCCATATTCTTTCTGTTCGTGATGTAGCAGCTCTGGGAAATCGATTTTTCTCATTTTTCCCTGAGAATTTTACAGTACTTCTTCCTTTATATGTATTATTTTGCTCAAAACCTGCAATGATAATTAAAACACTGAATGAGATCACACACACATGAAAAAAAGAGCAATTATTTTCTAGCAGGTCAAACTCAGGTTTCTTTATGCCTTTTCAAAGTAGGACATCACTGTTACATGACAGTCTGTCATTACATAGTTTTCTGAGAAAGACATGAAGTCTGAATCTTCATTTTTTGAATATATGTAGAGTAACAACCCTGCACATATGTTTATCAACTGGAACGTTCATTGCGTAAGTGCATATAAATTTTCTCATTTAATAAAAATATCTAAGAAATCACACTCCCTGTGGTTTTGGTAGGTTTTTTTGCATTTCTTTTTTTCTGGCTTTTGTTTTGGTCTGGGTTTTTTTTAATAAATGAGGCTTTTCCCAGCAAAGAATTCCAGACTTTGGGCAGACTTAAACTAATCAAGACATTCACTATCCCTTTCATTTTTATTGTATAATTTGGAAAAGGCAAGTGCATTTCTTACTGGATAGTAAGAAATCACACATTTTTTGTAAACTAACACTTAGAACCCCATGGGTAGGTTTTACTCATGGCTTTACAAGAGTTTCTTTACAAGAGAATTTCTTTACAAGAGAAAAAAGTGTCTACCACTTTCAGGGATACTACCCCCATTCATCCCATTACAGGCAAATCTTTCTAAATCAACTGAAACCTACTGTGAGAACAAAAAAGGATAATGATAGTTAGAGAAAGACTTGGACACCAGAACAGGTGTTTCTTCTGAACACGTTATAAGTTAGTTTGCAGATCTGGGCAGTTGATCAAAATGGAAAGGTGGTTAATAAATCCTACATAAGGCAGTTGAAGCCTTATGTTTTATTTCTCGTGGAAGACTACATTTTCGCTCTGTGAGAATCCCCTGTGGTACCAGCTGCACTTAAGTGTTAATGACTGTGTCAGAGTCAGGGAGGATTCCAGGGCAGAGTCATGGTAAGGAATGTTGGCATGGCCCCAAGGCTGAGAGCAGCAATAGGAAGAAAAGGAAGAAGCTACAGCATGAGGCAGGGAGGAAGTTCTGATACATGGGTAGAAAAGCCTGCCTTTGTGACAACCAACATGTAACTTGAATTATACAGAAAATTCAAGGGTTTAAAAAAAACCCAAATCAAAAACAGGTAAATCAAATAACTTCTCCTTGTAATTAAATGAGTGTGCAAATGAGAATTACACAACAAATTTCACACAAAGTGTCTACAATATAGGCAGACTCTTTACAGAAAAACTATTTTTACGCTTAATATGCAGTCATTTCTGAACCACATCACGTTTATTTAGACATCTTACCACTCCAAGTTCTTTTCATTGGTGCTCTTTAGAGGTGTAAGCAAGAAATTTATTCCAAATTGCACCCAAAAGATGATAAGAATTTATGCAATATTAAAATTTTAATTGTCCTTTAAAGGAGGAAGATTATATATCAAAGCACCTCTACAAAGGCAGTTACAGTGCTCTGATTAACACAACGTGGTGCAATTACAATGGAGTTTCAGATAGTTTCCTTTTTGAAGTGAGGCTTCAGATGACATTAAAGCAATGTCTTCTTCCATCAAATAAAGTGTAAATTCAGCTTTCTAGCTTAGAGGGGATTCCACTTCTATATGCTGCTCAATTCAACTACATTCATACTGACAGGACTATGATTAATACAAAAATATGCTTGTTCAGCATAACACACCACAAATGCTCCAAACACAGTATGAATCACCAGAATGCCCCACCTGGATCCAGAAAAAAAGTAAGAAACAAATGAAATTAGCAGCTTTGCAGCATAGTCTACTTGCAGTGAAAAGACGCTAAATTGACATTAGTTAAGCTGATAACTGTGAACACAGCCATAAAACAAAGTTAAGCAGTGTTTAATATGACATTTAAAACTATGTGTTTTAGCTTTCAGAGTCCATGTTGGAAGAAGACCTCTAAGAAAATGGAAGAAAGAGCTAATCTCTTCATTACTATTCTTGCACTAATATTTTAATAATTTGTTTATGCTGACAGTAATACAGAAAGGCTTTAAAGTGTTAAAGTACTATAATCATTAATGTTCATGATACACTATCACATCAGGCAACTTGCTAATTTAAACAGTGAAAATACCAGAGCCAAATCTTCTTATCCTCTCTATAAGCTGATAGAGGGCACTGCGTTTTTTTGACATTCCATGCTCTCCAAAGCCACCTTTAAAAATGAAAGAAAAAAAGAAAGAAATTCTCAAAAGTTGAACCATGGAATTTACACATACAGCAATTATATTAGCCTAGAGAGGCATCCTAAAGGGAAGCTTCATATTCTTCTATAATTTCCATAAAAACATTTCAAGTATTCTTGACAATGCAATAAAAACACATGATTAGCTGAAAATTTTTCTAATATGCATTCCATGAATGTAAGCCAACATGTCTTTGTTATTCAGACAAGTCATGACAATTACATCATCTAATTATTATTTGGAGCTTTTTTCTTCCTGGTGACCTTGACATCCTCAGAGCCATATTGATTGACAGCTAAAAGGGTTACTCTCAAAGAAATTTCCTGAATGCATGCCACAATTTTCTCATTTCACGGGAGGGGAAGGAGAAAAAGCAAACAGACAAAGTTTCATCAGAAAACAAACAAACAAACCCACCCAGCAAAACTCATGCAAACTTAATATGGTTGATTTTGCCATGAAATGTTTGTTTTTCTTTGCTAGCACCCAAGTAGATGTCAATGCACTTTTAAGGCTTTGAAACATCACATGCACATTTGTGTACATTGCAGTAAGACCTGGCAGGTATATATACATATATGTCCGTGTGATTACAGCAGTAAATGAAAATCTAAGCTAGGAAGTATTTTATTTTAACATTTACCTGCCATTTACAGAAATAAAACTCATTTCTGGGTTTACTGCATACAGTCTGCTACATACTGCCTTCACACATAAACCTTTTATGGCTTCAAGTGGCTTTTCAAACACCAGTAAACCAGAAGCAAGAACACTGAATACACTACATGAGTCAATTAAATAATTCAGAATTGTTCAGAAAGTTTTGTGATTTTACAGGTTTGCAGTAGGTTGCATTTTACAAGTCACTATTTGTAATAGAACAAGAGAGTTTCTAAACTACTTTTACAACTGAAAAAGTAGAAAGATGGAAAGAACCCAACCACTGGTACCTCCAACCACCACTAAAAAGGCCTTTTCCAACTTTCCAAAAACCTTTTATATCTATGCAGAGAATATATTTATTAAACAGCAACTTAAATTCATATTACAGATGAGAAAATGCCATATAAGGCAAGTGAGTGTGTGGCTGCTCAGTGAAAAACAATGTGCCTAATTATTTGGATTATGCTGTCACATAGTTGCTGGCTCCCTTGAGAAAAATTTTCCAAATTTTTAAAAACATTTTAAATAGATGAGGTAATAGATCAACACATTCCTTTCCAATAAGTTACATGGTAACTATAACATAAAGTGTAGAGGATGAAACATTGATCATCATTAATGTAATTGTCCCTCATATTAACACTCATCCTATAAGGCTTATCGCTAACCATTCCAAATAAATATTAAAAAAGCATTATAAGCATCAACTGTCAAACATAACAGAAAACCCCAAAAGAATCCATTAGTTACTTAAAGAAAGTATTATACTATATTTTTAGGGGGAAAAAACCCTAGAACACTCATTTCTGTCTGATTGCAGCCTGTGTATTTCATTTAAGTGAAAAACCAAAGAAAAAGTCTCTCCCTTAACTAAGCTGTCTTACATTACTACCACGCAGCCTTGCCAAACCATATAGACTAAAAAAGTTTTATTTCCTATTTTGCTGCATCTTCTCATAATTCAGGCAGGATAAGGAGAATACTTTTGGCAGTTTGGACTCATAAAAATATAAACATAAGTGTTATTGGCTTCACTGTTGTTTCTGTTTACAGTGATTATGCATTTTGCTTGGACAAAATGAAAAACAAAATGATAGAGCCATACTCCAAGAAGCTCACAGATTATCTGACCCTGCAAATCCAGGCAGATAATCCTCACGAAAAGGAGCAGTCACATAATGTGAATCAGAACCTGTGAGCCTCAGGATTTTAATTAGAGTTGCAATAACAACTGTGACTCAACCACTTCACCTTGATGGTTTAGAACAAGTACCTAATCCTTCTACCTGATGTTACCTTTAATCCGTGAAAGTCAACAACAGAAAGTGCTCAGAAATCAATCTTACAATTCATTGCCATTGTAACTAAGATAAAATTTTGTTTTCTAGATTACAGATATCTAGCATTCCTTTTCTTCCTTTTCCAGTTGCTACATGATGTTAACGAGCTAGTTGGTAATTTGCTCTTTTAGAATTAGGGGGAGATGAGCATAAAATTCCTAGTCTGAATATCAAGAAAATTCCTAGTTTACATATCAGGAATGTTGCAAATTTAGAAAAATAAATTTCATATGTAAAATGTAAAATTGACTTCTCCAACACTCTTTTTGGAAAGATCAAGAATGTTGAAGGTTCACTGAGAGCAGTTATGAAATCGTTAACTTAAGAAACTTTGTTCTCCAAAGTTTTGTCCCACTGGTCATCACAATTGCACTTACCCTTTTTGAGCAATAAAGGTAGAAAAAAACTGATCCAAATGCATTAGCAATACTTGACAGGGTGATCCAATATCCTGAATATTATACCACCTACAAGAAAAGCTAATGTGGATGGTATAATATTCCCAAATCACAAAACATGCAAGAAAGGAAAAACTAAGTAATAGAATACTAAATATGATTTAATTTCTAAGCGGTGAAATCCTTAGAAATGTGTGGTTTTGTGCAGAATTAAAAAAAAATAGCTTTTCAGTTAAAAAGAAAAAGAAGAAAAAGGAAGAAGAAACCGGAGTCAGCAAGCCAAAGAAATCACTTAACTGCATCCACTTTAAGGGGAAATGACCAATGTTGTTCTACATTTTTTCAACAAAACTAGCACCTGAGATATCTTCAAAGACAATTAAAACTATTTGTTTGGAGGAGAGGAGAGCAGGGAGACCACTAACTCTATTAAGATTTTAAAATCCAGTCCGGATCTAGAAGTGATCAAAAGCTTTCCTGTTTTGGAAAAACAAGTGTATGTGAAGTGAAAGGAAATAAAACAAATTTTCAAGTTGTCATAAAAACACTCTAATCACAGCATCTATCTAGAATGAGTAAAAATATTTTTAAACATACCAATATTGAAAGCTTAAATTTAAAATTGCTTCTTTGGTCTGAAAATATTTTCTGCCTATCAGGAATAAGTTATGGTAGCTCAGTTCAGGCACACATAAAACATGCTTTACAGAAAACAAATTTAAATAATAAACGTTTCCATTTTCTAATAGCTTTTTTCCAGACTTTTCCTCAGTGAGCTGGCTTTCTTTGCATCATAACCTGAAAGTTTACAAATTCTCAGTTATCAATTTACAAATCACAGCCTGAAAGCATAAATATTTTTAGACATTAGACAGACATCCATTTAGGCATGGATTATGTTTTCTCTCTTGCAAACAGACACATTTACACATAAATAATCTGATAATAAATATCTGTCTGAATATCCAGCTGCCTCTGTTAATCAGATTGCAGCTTCTGGTGCTAATGCATTGTATTAACAATTGCATGTTGTTATGTTAACAATATTGTATGTTAACAATAGCATAGAAATGTGTATTAAAATGTCGAATAAATAATTGATGTTTTAGACAAGGCAAATCTACCAAGGATTCTTCTAGGTCTGGGTACAGAACTGGATGAAACACTAAAAAAAGCAAAAGGAGCAGTTGCAATGTCAAGCTGCCAATTTTGCCTCCAGGATACCACATACGTTCTCCATAGTGTGTTGGGGCTCTGCTATCAGGAACTTTCAGAGATAAAATCAAAGCTTTGTACAATTTCCTTTCCCACATGACCACCTGCAGAGTAGACTCTACTCTTCCTAGCAGTTTCTGCTCCTCAGTTCAACAAGACATTTTCAAACAGAAATGCTGGAATAAAATTAAATATTTTGCTTCTCTTTTCCCTAAAGTGAAACTGTAGTCTTTGTTTAATAACTTTTCTAAGTGTAAACTAATGTTATCCAAGACATTATACTGACTTTCCCCATTTAAAACATAGATTGGCTTCTACACAGAACTAACTAACAGGAAAGATAAATTAAAACAAGGTTGAAATAGCATACCTGTATTATGGCCAAGTCTTTCGTTGGAGTGCTGCGTAAGGTCAATCGTCCTGTCAATTTGAAAGATTTTTAAGTCTTCATCATCTAAGGCAATATCTCCCCAAAAGACAGCTTTAAATAAAAAAGAGCTCAATTTAATTAAAGAATTATTTAGACAATAAAGCCAATCTGAAGAACATAATGCCATGTTTACAACCTTTGGGAAAATATATGACAAGCATATATTTACAGCACATATATTTCCTTACTGGTCTATATTTTTAAATAAGGAAAAAAGAAAACTACCTAGTAAAAGACAAATAACTTATTCCAAAATCTTACTCTATTTGGTTTTTTTGTACGTTACCTAACTGCAATAACTTAAATGTAGTGTAATTCTATTAATATTTTTTAGCATGTAGTTTTCTCTATGTAAATACAACAAAGCATGAGACCAGTGTGAACATTTGACCTATGAAGTAAAATATATACATGTCTGAGAAAACACAACTGTTACATTTCCTAACATCTTTCTGAAAATAGTAATCATTTGAAGGAATTTTTATTACGTTTCAGTTGCTTTCTATACTACATTGTGTTTCACTCAGATAATTAGGTGTATCCGTTTTCTATTAAACTGAGAAAAGAAAAACCTTTATTTTTTATTTTCCTCTCAGTTTACTTGTATGCTTTCCTTTTATTCCTAACCAAACCATTAGGATGCTTTCAAATTCTTTACTCCACAAAGCTCCGATCTCTCTTTAACCTTCCTTTGGCCTTTTTCATGGATTTCTCCTTCTTTCTTTTCTTTTTATTTTGTTCTATTTTCTTTCAGTTTTTTCTTTTTCACTTTTGCACAGGTAACACATCTTCCCCTAAGAAGAACTCATCTTCCCTAAGCTGTCTCTACAATTCAGTGGACCATGATACAATCCCACTTCCAAGAATTCAGGATCTATAACCTCAAACTTTCATTTCTGCCTATTTTTGCTGAGATTTTATCCTGAGATCTCCCTGCCAATTCAAACTTAGCATTCAAGCTGAACTCAGCCAGATTCTCAATTGCTGCGAATGAAGTCAACAGAGCATTTACCAATTAACAGGAGCTGAAAGTGGTTGTTTATAATTTTTATCCAAATTCCTCCTTTTCCTGCTTCCTCTGTCAATAGCTCTAATTTTTGTGCCCTCAGAGTACAAAACCCCTGGATTCAATCTTGGTGTTATCTTCAACTCCTTTCCTTCTTTCCCCCATCCAGGGAGACATCACAAACTGCTTGGTTGGTTGTTACACAGCTCTACAGCAAACTGCTTTCTTCACTTCACCCAAATAAACCCTAGTCCAAAGTTTAGGTGCTACCAAATCAATCTCTCTAGTCTTCCTCCATCCAAATTGATCCTAAACATTATTGTTAAGTGTATTCACCTTTTTCTCTGTCTGTTTTTTATAGCACACTTTAAATACCACTCATCAGACAATATTCTCATCACAGTAGTTTCATGTCGCAGCAAAAGTCACCCATTTCTCAAAATGCAATGCTCTCATTCACTGGCATTGAATCAAATCTACTCAAAAAAGTTTTTACTTAATCAAAAGGTAAGTATTTTTAAATAACTTCAAGATATTGTATTGCCTCCTCCAACTTACATGATTTTTCTTGAAGGCAAATAGGAGAAATTACATTGAATATGCCTTTAGCCTGCCTTGTAAAATACATTTGAAACACCCCCAGATCATCTACACAGTTAATAATGAAATTATTAAACATAACCAACACTTTTTCTCCTCCAAATATTAATATTTCCACTGTGTTTTTTTTTTTTTTTTTTTTTTTTTTGTTTTGTTTTGTTTTTTTTTTTGTTTTTTTTTTTTTACACAAGATAATGTTTCTTAGAAACCACAAGTACTTGAGACTATTACTGAAATTGTTCAGTGAGCTCTAGCACATTGTGGAACACTATCCTTCCAAGGGTCACTTTGGACACACATCATTCCTCTAGCTAACCTGTTCTCACCAGTGATGGCTTTACCATCACACCAAGACACAAAAGCAAAAAGTGACAGCTTGAAATGTTTGGGTCTCTTTTTCCTTAAGCTTCTAGGAAAAAAAAATCTCAAACTATTAGGGTTTTTCAAAGCCTACAACATAACTCTGTCAGAATTATAAAAAAAAAAAAGTTTAAAAATTACCCCCCATAACTATTAAAAGTATCCTTCAATTTTTTGGAATGCCAGTTTAAGCGTCAAAATACTTTGTAATAAGAGAAGACCATAGTTTTATCTCCTGCCTTAAAATTTTTATGGCCTGAAACCATCTGAAGAAGCCACTCCATATACTTCATCATGTCACAAACCAATGTTAATGTCACAGAAAGCAAGCAGAGGATTGTTTGGGTATGCAAGGCATGATGTTAAGGGCTTTGCTAAGAGCATGTTAGGATTAAGAGCTTTAGTAGCTCCCTCTAAGGAACTTCTGACAGACTTGATCAGTTCAGCTGGTCATTTTTCACACATATTTAATTCATATGTTTCATCTGGAAAATTAACAAGAGCCTGATAATCAATTCACTAGGCAAGAAAACAAAACTGAAACAAATGGATAG
Organism: Zosterops lateralis; assembly: GCF_965231275.1. NCBI lineage: Eukaryota > Metazoa > Chordata > Aves > Passeriformes > Zosteropidae > Zosterops > Zosterops lateralis. The sequence continues at coordinate 39,677,550 of NC_139766.1, forward strand.
AAAAAATTTGAAGTGATCTAAACAGAACTTTAATGTATCTCTACTTCTTTAAGGTTGTGTCCTACCTATTTATTCAATGATCACAAAAACTTGATATTACAGATGGCTTTTTTGTTTATTTTGAAAATTCAAGATTGACAATGAACTTAAGAAATATCTGTTGAAAATCTGAGACAGTATTAAATGAAGAGAAAAAATATTTCAAATAGCTTTTATTATATAAAGGTTCTTAAGAAAAAAGAAAATGGACCTTTTTGTCCAATACTTGATAAAGAAAGATCCAGTCATACCAGATTTCATACCGGGTAGTTGGGGTTTTTTTATGTTTTATGGCTATAACATGATGCACTTACACAAATTCAACAGAGAAAATACATGCATCTGTTTCAAAAAGGTGGACAAAACCTAGTTATTCAGTAAAGGCATGTTTTTCTGTAACAGTGAAGGATTTTTGTGGGGCTGTTAAAATGGAGAAGACGCTTAACCAGCAGATGCGGTTCTGCTTTCATACAACTCAAAAGCTCTCAGTTAAACACCACCTTCTTATTTCTTAAGGTCTTATTTTATTTAAAAAGACAAAACACTGCCATGTAAAGCAGCTAAGTTTGCAACCTGTAACCAGTCATCGCACAAGCAGGAAAGCAAACAGGAAAATAAATAGGTTATAAAATGTATTTTCCATTCAGAGAATGATACTTTAATATTGCCATACAAACCATATTAATGGAAAGGAAAATTAAGATTATCTATAACCTACAGATCAAGCACAGGAACTAGAGCTATGCTTGACTACTTGTAACAAGATATATTATTTCATGATAAATAATTAGTATTCATCTGCAAACTTAACTTCTCTGTGCTAACCTACCCTCTCCCAAAAAGACTCATCACCACAAAAAATACCCAGTATTCTAAAAGAATAAAATATGCTATTAAGGACAGCAAGGAAACATAAATACAGGTATAAAATAATTTTCAAAAAAGAGATTTATACTATTTTATGTTTATAGATGTATACACATGGTATGAGTCAATGAGCATATACAGTGAGAATAAAAACATCTTTCACAATTTTCAAGATGTCTGGAAGAAAAATTATTTGCTAAATACCATAGGGCTGCAATATGTAGTAAGATGTCTCATTCTAGGATTTGAAATAGCAATTAACATGTAAGTCTGCAAAATACAGAAAGGAGGATGAAACTATTCCCAGGACCTGATTTGCTCTGATGGCTCCATAGGCTTTAAACACGTTCAACTGAGATTCTTCCAAACTGAGATGTAAACTGTGATCTTGTCCTGTGAGCAGATGCAGAGTTTTGACAGGGGGATTACTCTTATGTCAGAGAAGATACTAATGAAAGGATTAAGGCAATACTAGAAGGCATTTCAAAACTAAGGCCTCAATTTTTGGTACGCTACTGGCAGTGCAAAGCCCATTAGAGAAGCTGCCAGGAACAGACAACAAAAAATATTTAAAAAAATCCGCAAGGCACAACAAGGTAATCCTGAAGAGTTCCTTTGACATCCTTAAAGTGGGATGCCCAACACAAAGCAAAGCCTGATTGGTAATTCATGCATTAGGAGGTGCCAGAAAGTGTGCTAGACAGCTTCAGGGCAGGTATTCATCTAAATCCACATGTACAGCAGTTCCCATTAGCAGACTCTCTATAGCTGAGTCATTGAGCACTTCCCTGCAACAACACAGCTATGTGCACTATACTCCAACTATACTCCATCCACCTTGGTGAGTCACTCTGTTCCTTATAATCCATTCACAACTTACATAACTGCCTCTAAATCTGAACAGAAAATGCAAAGATTAAAGCAAAGTAAGATAATTTTATCTCATTACAAGGAAAGCAATACACTACTACAACTAACCTTATTCTGTAATACACTACTACAACTAACCTTATTCTGTATTACCACTGTCTTTAATCTAGTCCAGTCCTTCCAAGATTTTCAGGTGCAATACACATTTCTTTTAGACAATATCACACTGAGAACAAGACAGGGCAAAGAAACAGCAAAGATCTTGTGTAGAACCATGAGCTTAGCACTGCACGCCATATCCTGAACTCTGTCATTGTTCAACACAAGAGTTACCTCCAGTTGTAACTGTGCAATAAATTTCCATGTTGCCATACAGAGCTCACAAAACTTTCAAGAGAAAGCTAATTCAATCAAGTGTTGAATAATTATCCAAATCTATTTGGCTTTTTGTTGGACAAAAACGTGACAGAAAAAGTGAAACTTTGACAGCATGAAATAGAAGACCAAGGTAGCCTACTTTCAAAGACACAACAAAAAAAAGTTAGCTATTTCAGGTTTTTCAGTATGCACCATTTCCAAATCTACACAAATCTAAGCAATTGTCACAGAAATAATATACATACTGAAATAACTTATATATTTGGAAAAGCTGACATACGCACACCTAAAAAGGGATGTAACATGTTTGACAGGCTGCTTCCATGTTTCCACCTAAATTTTATAAAATAGCAAGTTTATCAACACTCATACAAATTCTATTTTTCAAACTCACAATCAGAAAATGATTTTCCCCATGGAATGTATCATTTCCATTTCTATCAGAAAATAAAATAATGATGTCAGAGCACTTTAAACATCTCCAGACTGTACACCAGTTAGAAATTCATTCCTCCATTCTTTTGAACGTGGCATCCCTTGACTACGGCTCACATGGACACACATAGTGACCCAGAAATCAGCTAGCTTGTATGTGGTAGTGATGCAGCCTTAGAAGAACAAATTGTAATGCAATTTACTCAAATTTTTGTGACTCTACATGTTGACACTATTACCTGCAACTCACCAACGTCTCACCTCATCCACCCCCAGAAATCTTCCCAGTGTTCCGCATGCACAAAATTTTGGCTTCCTTCCATTGACTATGTGTTCATGCTTATAGCTAGGACAAACAGGTAGCAACATCCTTATTGGGATATGCAAATGCAATATACTTTTCTTAGAAATCATTTAAATGAGAACAAGATAGGGCAAATAAAAAGCATACAGCAGGGAGCCAACACCCTACTGTTGCTCCCAAGTTACACTTACAGAGCCCCATCTCAGGTAGCATTTCACAACAGTCACTCCACGCTATTTTCCGGTTCCGACCAAACTGACTAGGACAAAAATAACCAGGGAGGACCTGATTGTGGACACAAAAACAGCTGTAGAGCCAAAGGCAGAATAAGAGAAATAATTGCTGGAAAGCCATCCACCATCCTATAGAGTGAACTGGTTGCTGACAGCCCTTCCAGGAGCACACCACAGTGCAGGTGGGCTATGGAGTGAGTGGCATGCAGCACTGGGGCATGTCCTGACTTCTTCAGAGTAGGAAACACCTCTGATATGAAGCAATACTCATAAGAAAAAATGGAATAATTGTAATACACTTTATCTGAGCAGAACCTTCACTTACCAAAAGAGACATTTGTAGAGCTCGATCTTTTTGAAAGGGGACACTCATTTACTAAATATGTTTCTTCATGGCACAGATAAATGTCAGTTTACAGATATCCATTTGCTCTGATCTAATTCCAATTTTTACTTTGTCTTTAATTTCAAAATAGTGATTTTTTTTATTTCCATTTTCTTTCTGCTTTGTTTTTAGTAACAATTCTCATATTTCTCAAAAATTATCACAATTAAAAAACAACAACAACAAAAAAACTTCAAAAAAGCAAAGACAATTCTGACAGAAGTCGCCATCTTAGATAAAAGGACAAGCGATACTCCTAAACTTACTGCAAGGTGTTTTGAGGACAGGTTCTTCAATATTGCAAAAACTACCCTGTGGAAGGTTTTGTTCTTGGTTAAACTGCTCAATCTGGAAAGCTTCCTGACTTTCAGTAACTATTTTCTTTTTTTATGCAATATCATCATCAACACCACACATGCTTTGCAACTGATGAAAGTGATTCCTCTCATATACTGGGTTAACCACTGAACTGAATGCAGAGGACACTGCTCAGCAAACAGTAAAGGTATTTGCATACTGTAGGCAAAACAAGCAGCTACACAGAACGTTCTTCACCACCCATAACTGCCTCAGGCCAGATATTGGGAAAACAAAGAGAAATAATCTCAAGGAGACCCATTTATCCATCTTGAAATATTAATATTTCTTATTATAATTTTCTACATTTCAAGTTTTTAGTATACACAGTTAGAAGTTTAATAAAAAATAAATTGAAACATACGGCTTTCTTCAGAGCATTTATTAACCACTTCGAAAGGAAAGTCATAGCAAGAAACCAGTGACTCTTGGGAAGATCCATGAGTGCCAAAAATATAGGACAATCACAGCTAATGTTTGTTACCGCAGCAAATGCTGACCTGCTTTATATGAAGTTACATGCAAGAGAGAAAAAACATAATTTCCTGGGCCTGTTATTCCTGCCACTGAATAGCAGAGGGAGTGGAGAAAACAATTCTCCATCTTCCTGGGAACGTTGCTCGTCACCTCTAGCAGAAACCATTGCAGCAATATTAGCTGAACTTCAATACAGTGATAACTGACTCTGATTTCTGGCACAGGAAAAGAAGGCTGACGGTCCATGAGGGTTGTTTTGCTGTCCCCAAACACCTGAAAACATTGACTTCTGCTATAGCTGGCTTTATTAAGGAGGCTAGAAAACTAGAGCATGGGGCAAATTCAGATCTGTAATATCAACACTCATAATCCTGTGTGACCACTGTGATGTTACAATTTTCAACTTAATTTTACTTTGAAACTCCATTATCCTGGAAAGCCGTAGGGTCAAGAGCTACAAAATTAATATACGGCTAAGATTTCTTAAAATAGAAATAAAGACTCCATGAGGCAGAATTATCACTCTTAAAGTGAAATCTTTTTTTAAATATTGAAAATTTGTAAATATATAAGACTGGAAAGAAAAATATAATTTGTTCTGAAATTAAGAACAGATTTTAATTATTTCAGTTAATCAGTGAACGGGAGGATAACTTCAAAAATAAGCCACATATAGATGAAAGGAGAAAAATCTTTGTTGGAAAGAAAGTTGTCAGTCTGAGTGTGTCACCTACAGGAAACAGCTCTTAGGGCTGAGACAGACAGGGCAGCTGCTACAAGGCCTCCCCAAAGATGCAAGTCTTAGACATTTCCGTTCAAACACCAAGAAAGCAGAATATCAGCACCAAACCTAGTGAATTACAAGCTACCAGATTATGCATGGCACAAGTCAAAAGATTAGTTTAAGTAGCTAAAAAGATAGAGGTAAAATCTTTTACATGCTTTTTCAACCTCCAGACTTTGGAAAAGAGAAAAGTTAACTTCCAAACCATTCAGTGGAATTGTAAGGATTTCAGAGAATAAATCCCTTTCAAAGATGAAGAACAAAATTAATAAAATATTTATACGTGAATAGACTACTGCTGGTACAGAGCAAATCAGATTTGATCTCAACTTCAATTTAACATCCCAGTCCTTCAGTGACAGTAAACTCCAAAATTAAGTAAAAAATGATAGTTTCTGATAAGATGAAGGATTAAATTTATACACATTACAGGAGAGTAGTAGTTCCCTAGTCTTACACTTTTGTAAGCATATTTCCCTGGGTGCATTCTTCTTCTACAAACACCCAGGCAAATCATGTATTAATGGCTCCCCCTGAAAGAATCCTGGTACAAGGACAGCACAAGCATGGCCAAAGCCTGCAGAGCACAAGCACTGCACAGCAGCCCTGAGAGGGAAGCAGCAGCAGCAGTTGTCTGAGGAGGGAAACATAATAAAATAAAACTAAAAAAAGGGATAACTACTTAGGTAAGCTATCTGGCTTTGGCAATATCAGTCTTCAAGAAATTCCACAACCATAACATCTTTCCGCTAGTGTTACAGGTTGTTACTGTGGAGTAGAAGTGGATAAGGAACTTATAATTAGGGAGAGAACTCCTCTAGCAATTTTGTTCTGCTATGGCAATAAGAGGCCACAGCAACACTTTCGTTATTACTTGGCATTAGAACATAATAAGCATGTCACAATAATGTTACAATAAAGCAGCACTGATATAGGTGGAAATCCTCTCCTTCTGTACCTTTTCCTCATCTACAGGAAATGAAAAAAATGTAGTTCATTTTCTCACAGACATAAAATCCCAAGTAAGCTAAAGTAGTACCTTGAAAACAGAAAATCCTGAATAATCATTAAATGCAACCAAAGATTTATACAGAAAGCCACATGGTACAGAAAGGAAAGTGCATATCTAAGGGATTATCTGGCATTCAGGATCAAGGTTGTCATCGTACCACATGAAATAAATACTGCTCCATTTGCATGGAGCAAATAATATATTTATTTATATTTATATTATTTATCTTATATTTATATTTGCATGGATCATCTTCTATTTAAACATGGAGAATTATTAAACTGTATATAAATAAACCCCTATTATAGGTTTCAGAAGTGATTTTCATTATCAGCTGCAGCTTCCTGTTTCCATCATTTTTGTCATGAACCTCACTTAAGTCATTCCATCTCATATTTTAGCACATCATTCTGTGACTTGGCTCTGTGGAAAAGGAAAGACTAAATAGCTCTTAAGGCTGCTTTTTTTGGCAGTGATCCAGTGCTTAATACAGTGAGTTCTGGGTATTGGACCAAGGCAAGTCTACATTTCTGTCTTCATATTCAGTCATTGTCTTCTACCACATTTTTTTTCTTACCAGAGTACAAATTTTAGTCAATAAAGCTAAAAAGTTGAAGCTTGATTCCTTAACTCTGTATCCTCCAATTCATGTAATCATTTAAAATAGAAATTATGAGTCTCATGCATCATAACTATTTTCCTTGCTTGTCTCTGAATACTGTTTCCTCCCTCCCCCCACATTTGTAATTTAAGTGATTGGGTTTTATTTTCCCATGGAGACTCTGCACAGCTGCTGATTATTTTTTGGACACAGCAAGTAAAAGAGAAAGGGAAAAATTATCCTCTGAGTTAGTGAGATGACAGTAAAAGTACAGTGGAAAAGTATTGACATTGTCCAATGCCTAATATCAAGTTATTAAATAGAATTTAATATTTGATGCATCTGACTCCTACACAGCTTAATATTTTGAGCAATTTTAGCCATGAGAATACTTGAGACAGAAATTATTCCATCATTGTAATATTTTGCTTCTTGATGGATACAATGAAACTTCATTTCATCTTTGCATTTATTTGTTTGCTCTTGAAAAGCACTACTCAACATAACTGCTTAAAGCTTTTTTTAATCCTTGTTTCGAACCAGTAAAGAGTATTAGCCTTTTGCAAGTAGTCTGCTGCAAGCCAGCAGAATCTCCACCCCATTTTGAAGAGAATTATGGCACCGAGTCCACACTTACTCATTTCCTAGTTTTTGGCACGGTGGTAATTCAAGCGTCATCCATAGTACTTAAGCAGGAGAGGTAGTGGAAAGGACAACAAAAAAATACACAACCTCAGCTTTCTCCTGTCCCTGTAATTTCTTTGCAAGACTGGATTTGTCCCCAAACTTGTGAGGCTGCAACCACTATTTCCACCCCCAGGCTGTCACAAATTGATTAAGTTAAATTGTGCATATTTACAGTGGGATTTACATAAGGACTTACAGTTTGCTACTTGTTTGCAGCTGATTATCAAGCAAAATAAGATAAAATCAATTTTATGGTGAGAAACATCTAAGTCCCATGAGTTTAAATACAGACCATTCTGAGGTGTAAAATGGTAGCTATGTGAAGCTTCAAGAATTTCACAAATCTTAAAGGAAAGCAAACACAGTTATACTTTGGTTAGGCTTTCTATTTCCATAAAGTCGTCTCATGCTGATCCTCACTTCATAGGGCGTTTTAGCTTGCATTTCAAACTGAAATACCAAAGAGCCAATTCAAATAACAGATCCTGACTTGTTCTCCATGTCAGTTATTCTTCTCTTCTTGCCTTCATTAAGCCACTGCAGCTCCTTATGTACTGCTCACCACCAGATTTCTTGTGCTCCTCTCTAATAGCAGCCCATATGTTAGCAGGAACAGCGTACCAGGGCCCATTTGCCATCCCACTTGCAGACACTGCTTCTCCCTTTTCAACTACAACAGCCTTAATTGCAGCTGCTGTTTGCATGAATACAGAGAAGACAGATACCGAGAATTTAATTTTTTTAATGGATTTGTTTCTTAATTAATAAAGATGTTACTGCCTAAATTAGTCTCAGAGTATTTTCAGATGTCTTTCAATACAATTCAGCAGCTGAAACAAAGTACATGAGCCAAACATGACGTTTCTAGCCAGCTCACCCTGGGTTAGCATGGTCTGCTGGCTATGAGGGCTGTGTCTTTTGACAGCAACACAGTAGTGACCTTAAATAACCTCTTAATATATTGCTGGAAATAGGAATTACACAAGACGCTGAAAATACTAAGCTTCTTTCAAGCTCAGAGAAAACACAAATATTTAATATAGCTAACATTCAGAGCAAATATGCCAAATTAAATATTAACCTTTTTAGAGGCCTGCTGTTTAGCCTATGGCATTAAGGATCTAATATTTCAAATTTCCTTGACTATTAACATTTTAGAAATGGAGAACTGTAGTAGGTTCTTCAACTCCTAGATAATCTGCTTTCTTTATTCTTTTATGCTTTCAAAGCAAACAATTCAGAAATAGACATGAATATGTAGAAAACCAAGGAAAAACACTTGACCAAGTAAAGAGCAGTCAGAAAACATGCTACTGTATCGCTTACCTCTTAAGTAGACCATTTGTATTATTACTGTATTTAAAAACCATTTTTATTTAACTCTTGGACATGGTGCTGGAGACAAATCCTATATTATCAAAAGGCATACACTCCTGTAAATATTTAAGAGACTTGTGTTCCACATGTGGGAGGAAAAAAAAGCCAGGCACACAAAACATATGCTTTCTTCTACCCACTATCTCTTCTCATATGAATTCTGGTCTGTAAGTCATAATCCTCGATGTCCACGTTTCTCACGTACAAATTGTGTCAGTACACATACTTGTTTTAAGTGTTTCCCCAAGTTATTACGAGAGTGACTGAAAATAGATTTCCTAATAAAGAACAAAACAGAAGGATTTGCTGAGACAGTGCTCTAAAGCAGAGCTCTTTAAGGCATTGGTCTTTGAATATGAGAGTGCTCAAATAATACAGTGTATTTTGGGACAGATAAGATTTCAGGTGAATGATCCTGGGTCACTCCCATTCCTTGGAAAGAATTATTAAATTTAAATTTTATGTTCACAACTAAAATATCCATAGACTATCATTTTATAAAAACTGACCTGTCTGAAGTTCTTTTAAGAAGACAAGAGTTCAGATTGTGGATTGGTAGCATGAATACTCTTTCAGTTATTAGAGAGCTGTAATATCACAGCCCTCTTGTGAAAATCATAAGTTATTCAGTTATTAGATATTCCCCAAAAACTCAGATCCCAAAAAGAAAAATATTTTATCATAACATGACTATTACTGGTATAAATACATTCAAGTGGACAATTCATCCAAATGGCAAAATATCAAAATAGATTAAAGTGTCAACTAGAAGCACCTTCCCTACTCTGAAAATCAGTGACATTTATGATTTATAAATGATTCTTGCACTAGTTCTGAAAGTAGATTTCTTTCTATCCTCCCTGAACAGGAAAAAAAGAACAATATTTAAAGATAGTCAGCTTTTTAGTACAATCTGTAGAAATATATCACCAGAATCTTGTAGAAATGTCATACTCATTTTCAACCGAAGGACTGACATATTAATCTTAGAACTAACAATTACCTAAAAAAGATATAAGGCAGAATAAGGATAGACAGATAATTAAGTAAGTCAAATAATAAGTCATAATGTAGGGAGAAAAAAAAAAAATCCTGTACTACAGGAATTAATTGGGTTTTTTATGCAGACAAAAGTAAGAAGCATAACTTTGGGTTATGAATATACCAGAAAACTGTCTTTGCAGCATCCCAAAATCTTTTAACTTTGATGAATGTGTTAGAAAATCGTGAATACACAAGAGACACTTCAGAGAGCAGTAAATGACCTAACACAAAGGTTGAGAACAGAAGACATCTTCATGTGCTAAAATGACTTCATTTGTTTTCATAAAACATGGGAGGAACATCTGTCAGGACAGGAAAGCATTTTGGAACAACTTAAGGCATCAGAGCTGAAATTGGCAGGAGGGATTTGGGGGTTGGATTTTTTTTCTGAATGCTTGTTTGGCTTCAACAAAGAGTACTTCATATTTCTGTGACTTAGAGAAAGTGAGCTAGAACTTTAGAGCTCAGACTACACAGAAAGGATTGCAAGGTTGCTATAAATTTTGAGAAAATATAGGAAATTAAAGATCCATGGAGAATGGATTTTTGGAGGTTAAAAGAAAAGCTTAAAAAACACGTATCAGTGCTACTCCACCTGCAACAGTTCAACATTTGGAAAAAAACGCCAAAAAGCTTCTGAATTACTGAACCAGTACTTCTATTCCCAGTCCTATGCCTGAGTGACTTGATTGATCCCACCTGTTTTTGTCAATTTGTGATATCTCAAGAAGTATTTATTGGCACTAAAAGAAGTTACCCTGATAAAAAGAAATATCTCAAGGAAATAAGGCACTCTGCTAATTCCACAGGGATTTTTCAGCACTAACAAAAAACCTGAAAGGCAAATTGCAAGAGCCTTTGCTGGTTCCCCAGGCTGTGCTGAACAAAGTGCAGTGCTAACTCCTGGTGAGCTGATGGTGACAAGCAGCCTGTCCCCTGCCTTGCAGGGCTCAGTGCTGCACAACATCTCACCCCACCCCAGAGAGCTGCCCCTGGACATTTCTGAGCAGTGCTGCTCTTTGAAGAGCATAGCCCCCAGTCTCAGCCTAGCTTCACCTGCCACCACAGAAACATCATTTGGGTTTATTAGTTATATTATTAGTTCCAGCATGGGAGTATGAAAATAACCTTTCTTTCTAATGATTACATTGTTTTCCATTTGGCAAATGGATTTTTCCCATTCTCCATGTTTCAAATATAGAATTAAAATCAAAGTCACTATTTTTGGTTAGTCTGTATTATTGGAATTTTATTTAAATTGCAAAGCAGAAAAAATGAGTGAATGTAGAAATTATAAAACATGGTAACCTAGCTTATGAACAATATACCTTTTATTTTCTTTTCCATGTTACTTTCTTTGTATAACAGTGTCCAAAATAAAAGTTCAACCATGCATTCAATCAAAATTTTCATGGACTACCCACAAGTTCACTGTTTTAACAACACAGAATTTAACAATACAATAAAAAGATTCACTTCGAAGTTGTGTTAACAAATGTGCAACTGGTTGAGCTGCCAAATTGAGATCCCTGCTGGCACACCAACTCTATTGCATGAACCTTCCCATAACTTATCAAGAACCATTTTAAAAACAGTACATTCCTTTCACTGATCCTACTGAAAAATTTCTCTGAGAGTCTTTTAATTTGAAGCTGACCTTTCTTACTTGGCTTTAGATCTATTTTTTGAAACATAGGTTAGCACTACCACTCAATTTTCATACACCATTACCACAAATACAAATGTAGAGATCATTCCTACTGTAAGAGTTTAAAATACATCAAGCCAGAGAATAAAATTTTTTTACAGTATCACTGGAATGCCTGCCACGTAATAAAATTATTTAAGAGCACTTAGCTGATAACATTCTTCAATACCAATATTAATAATAATTAGTAATAATATTAATAATAATTTATTAGGTTTGAAGTCTTACTGCACGGCAAGATGCAGCTAGCTTAAAATTACTAGCAAAGTAATGAAGATAAGTGGACTTTTAGAGAAAGGCACGATGCCAGCTGGAGTCAACTTATCAGAAAAACTTTACACTCAAAGATAAAAATAATTACTCTAATACTTCTAAATTCATAGCTTAATAAAAGAAGGATGAACTAACTTGGTCTTTAATTTCATAGCTATATCACACTTTTATGTCAGAAACTAAATGTTTCTTCCACACACAATTGAAGTTGTTATCTTCATATTATTACCATTAGTTAAAATCATTCATATCGAATTTATTAAAATGGTCTTTTGACAAAAGAAGGCACAATTAAGCACAAAGAATTATCATGCATCTGCATCTATTTTCTTGCAAGTTATCTCTTAGCTTAAAGCTACATAAATATTTTTCAATAAGAAAAATATAGAGAAACATTTATTTAAAAATCAGCATTTAGCGTAGAGCTACAGTAACTGTATACAATGAGAGAGACAAGTCCTAAACCCAGAGTGACCTGGACTTCTTGCTAAACTGAAACCACAACTGTCCAAACCAACAGTTAACAGCTAACTCAGGTGCATTTTAGAAAACTCATACATTCAAAACAGGGGCACACAGGTGCATGTACCCGTGAAAAATGTAGATCACATTATAGGGAGCAGATGTACCCTACAAAACAGAAACTGACCAAAAGAATTGTGAGTTTGCATGACATACAAAATCAGCGGTTTGGTCCAACAGCAGCCAAGAAGCAGAGCATGCCTTGACTGACAACTGAGGGGCCACCCTTTCACTGTTCATACCCCTGCCCACCTCATCAGACAAGTATTAGGTATGTGGATCAAACCAAACATGCTTGGTATCTTATCACATTGGCAAGCAGTGGAAAAAAACAAGGGAGAGAGCTGGGAGAAAGACCAGGGTTTGCTGGGGATGCAGCTGGACAGAAACAGGAGAAATTGCTAATGACTCACTTACTGATACAACATGGAACTACCAGAATGGCAAATAACTAGGAAAATGTGATTTTCGGGGCAACACTGTAGCCCCAGAAGTGTAAGCTATTTTAACAGACAAAGGCTAAAAGAGAATAGTAGATATTTCACCTGGCAAACAAACTTAATAGGCCATTAGCAAAACACTTAGTTTAGCTTTCATATGTGCTCTCTCAACAGAATGCTGACAGGCTGGAACAGGTTCATAAGGGATTCAGGCAAATGGTTTTTCAAGGTACAACGAGAGATCTGAGGAAATCACCATATATAAAATGTAACAGAAATAATGTTAAATTATTTGATCGCCATTAAAATAGTAAAGAGAAGTTTATTAACTGTATGAGTTCTCTTAGTCCTGCTAACAAAAGACAAAGAAAACAGGAACTGATAACAGGACAGATCAAGCTGGACATAACACACTTATGGAATAAGGCATACTGGAGCTGAAAAGGCATTTACAGTGTAGCAATGATCACCAACTTTATTAATCATTACTCCTTAATTTTTGTCTGTAGCTCATTAAGAATGAAACTGTATTCCACACTCCAGAAAAAAAGTGAGTTGCTAATAAACCCTTTGACATCTTAAGATAATAGAAAGCAAGGAAATGAACCGAATTGTAGTAGTCAGTCAAAAGTTTAAGTGCTTGATGTGGTGATTACAATAAGTGAATTACCAATTCAAAATACTCATTTTATGGTTAATGAACTCCAATTCCTGTTGGAGTAAAACATTTTGATGTTTAACAAATGTAGAAAATGCATCCCAGCAGTCACACAGGGCAGTTTTCATATGATGCTTTAACTGACACACACAAACTGACAGAACATTTTCCTTCTCACTGCTTAGAGAGGTCACTACAAACACATTAACAGGACAGCCTATGTTTCATGGATCTCGTTTATTTTGTCTGTCCTTGATGCCTGATGTTTTGCAGAAGAACTTAGCTTCACCCAAAACCTCTTTAGGGTATTTGTGGCAAGCAGATAGTCAGTGAGCATTTTACAGCCAAGAACAAAAGCTGTTACCACCAAGATGTGGCTGTGCCACTTCAGGCCAAGTTTGGTACCAGCTGGAGTAATTTTGCATGATCAGCAGGCTTCCCACTACTTTCTACTTTGGATCTACACAATACCCTAAAAAAACCTATATAAATTCTGCATTGAAAAGACAGGACAAATTCTTAACATCTGGTTTCAGTTGGTTCAGATGCCTTGACAGAAATATACATTATTTTTCTGAATGGCACAGGAAATGACAGTAAAAATTCACAGTAATCTCATGATCCTTGAGTTTAAGGTAATCACAAAAAAGACACATAACAAGATTTGACTTGTGGTAAAGTTATCTGAAAAGCAAAAAATCTCTTGGCTATACATGATGGACAGATAAATGAACAATTTTGATCTTGTGTTTTTTCCCCATCATCCTATTTGATCTGGCAAAGTCATCTGTCAGTGAAGCAAAAGCGGTTTCAGGAATGGAATCTTTGGTATTTTCCACTGGGGCAGAACTAAACTTCTAAGGCAATTCTGTATTATGATAATCAATGAGGTGAAATTTAACACGGAGCACTGTAAAAACGATATTAACAATGCACCACTGAAGAAGGTATTACCAAAATCGCAACTCCCAGAAACACCCCCATCTTCAGCAGAGAAATACTAAAACAAAGCAAAAATCTCATGTCTGCACTTGGCAGGAAAAAAAAAGGACGACTCAGCCTTTGTTTTGAGTAGTTTGAAAGAAAAGGTAGATTAGGTTTGGAGAGAAAAAAGAAAAGAAAATCCTTAACAGAAATTTGTGTCACCATAAAAGAACAGACACAAGAAAAACTGTTGACCAAGTTTTAAAACATAACAAATACTTAGTGATAGTAGCTACTGGAGATAAATGCTTGATTTCCTACCAATAAATATCAGCCAGATATTTCATACCATATCATAGTGTGCTGCTATGTACACATATTTTCCAACACTTTCATCACACACTCCTTGCATCTTGTAAACAAGCAAGTCAAAAGCACACTGTTATCACATGTATGTATGCTGTCCTATTGAATATTATGACTTTGACATTCTTCAGAATAATGTAAAGGCAGTTGGTTTTCACAATAAAATGTTGGGGTTTTTTGGTTGGGTTCCCCCCCCACACACACACCTGAATACATGGAATTTCTTCCCTGCTATGGAAACATTTTGAAAATTGTCTTTCACTTAGTTTGGGACAAAATAACATTTTGTTCTAATCTTACATAATATCTTCTGTGTGGATATATAACAAGATTTTACTTGCAGTAAAATGTCTTAAAAAGCAAAACACTCTTGAAGACCTATAGTGAAGTATTATTTAGCATTACCAAGGAGTGAGTTTGATGGTGTATTTTACACTATAGTTTCAATCTGTCAGCAGATCAGATCAGAAAAAATCAATGCCTGCAGCTAAAATAAGAAAGTTAAATTTAGGTACATTTTATGCAAATACAGAAAAAGACTAGTCCACACTAACTATGCTTTAAGAGGTCAGAATAATTTTTTTAATCTTCTGAATTTGAACATTTTTATGGGTACTTCTCCCATTTTCCCACTCACCAGAGAGGGTACAACCATCAAGAACAGTATTTTTACTTCTTCACTACAGAAGCCATTTCAGCAGCATCTATGGCTAGAATAAATTTAACTTTTCTCCTCTGTTCACTTTCATATTTATGCACACAATTTCAATAAAATGAACTCTTAGTAGGAAGCATGAATGAAGAAGAGTGTGTGACATTTACAGCTAAGTGGCAGGATGCAGACTACCAGGAAAAGATAACTAAAGTCCATGGTGAGCACTTAACAAACGTAAGCCAGTTTGGCAGAACCTGACACTGCACTGCAGTCGGGAAACTAGATAACAAAAGGTTGGCAATGTGCATTCTGCTCTTTAATAGAAAAGATAGTATCAGATAAGCTGACAGCCAAATATTCACATCGTGTCTTTCCTCACAATAACATGGACAGGAATACCTGGCAATGCTAAAATTTAATGGTATTTTGTTTGGAAGAAAAATTAATCTGAAACTGTATGCTCGGATGACCTTTCATTTAGATAAAATTTAATTTAAAAACTACTCTTTCTGAAAAGAAAGCAATAGTGTAACTCATTAAGACAATTTTATGTAAAGATGATAAGTATCTAGCCATTGTTATATATTTCACCACTATAAAATGTAAGACTATCTCACTAGTAAAACTCTAGTTTTCTGCCAAAAGACCTTAGCTAATGAATTCAAGAAACAGATATAACACTAAGGCTGTTTTGCAAATACAGCAGTCTTCATGGTAAGGTCTAGTTTTCCTTGTACCTAAACTTTATTGAGAGTGCACATTTGAAACAAACCCTTTGGAGGAGCTGAAACTCTTCCATCTCTCCGTGATACTTCACATTAATTAATCCCTTAAAAGAAAGGTAAAATAAAATATTGCACGGAACTTCCTGTTTTGGGGCCTTGTATTATGAAAACTATGATTAAGGAAAAAAAAAAAACCTCCACAGCAAAAGAACCTAAATTTAGGCATAACAGATAAACAGACACTTTACATCTTTTGTATTGTAGGATTATTTTTGAAAACAAAACAATTTGCAACATCGAGGATTGTGTCATAATATGCCCCTATTATGTATTGTTACAAAACAGGTAACATTTATTTTAAAGTGATTTCCTAGCTTTTTCTTTAAAAAGTGAAGTCAGTTTCTAGCAGGGCCAGCAACAAGGACCAAGGACCCCCATCATCAGGGGTGCATTCACTCTGGTTTCAGCCTGAAATTCCAGCAGAGACTCCTGTCAGCTGAGATGCAGGAAGTTAACTGGCAATAGAGAAAAGCCTTACCCCAGAGAGGGAGATGATGGCTCATGGAGCCATCAACATCAGCCAGGGGAACCACGGCTCAATTTATTCTGCGCTTTTCTCCCACTCTGGAGGTGGGATCTGTGCCACATATTTGTGCCCCCAAAGGAGAGAAAAGAGACTATGGTTTAATGGAGAAAGCCTGGTCAGGCAGCCTGCTTCTCCAAGTTTCCCAGCAATTGTGAGAACCTTTTCTCCCAGGAGGTATTCGGAGAGGCAGATGGAGCTAAGGATAGGAGGTAGGACTTCAATAACTTGCTTCCCTCCAAATCAAATTGCTCTGTCAGCTCCCAAGATAATGTATTCTAATGCTTTGGTGGCAGCCTGGGACCCTCACCCTGGAACAGCCATGTTCAGACATGGATTTGGCAGGCTGAAACCAGTTTGCTGAGCAAAAAAAAAAAATTAAGGGAAATCGGGTGTCTAAACTGAACTGTTTAAGCTCAATTAAATCTAAATAAAATTGGATGGGAATTACAAAAAAGTGATTTTCTAGCTCCAGGGTCTTGTTTCCTCCAAATTTCAAAGATTTGCAATGTAATAGCTTTTCTCTATCCCATCCTCCCACAACAGTCAAAATTATCTTAAAATACCAAAGACAATATCAAGTCTACAGATAAGTGTAGTAATCTTCTCCAATCATAAAATTATGGCAGTTGTAGGAATTTGCATTTGAGGATTGTGGCCCTCATTCTTTAAATCTGCAATAAGGCAGAGAGGGCAAAATGGTCAAATGCCAAAACACTGGGGCAGGTGACATTTCAAGAGAGATCTCTTCAGCAGCATAGCCCAATCTTGTTCTGAAATCAGGAGGTAAAATCCAGTCTAGAACCTGTCGTGGTCAGCAGAAATTGCTACTTAACTATAAGGAAGCTTACATGAAGTGTGTTTGAGAAGCTCAGCCCACACATATGTGTACACATATGTACACATGTGTTAACATTATAAATAACTGAGAGTTTCATTGGCAGGTTGATCAGAATCTTCATCACAACAGCCTAGATTTGCCACATAGGGCACTTCATGCTCTACATTACTCCCTAACACCTATGAGAATAAGAAAAAACTAAGCCACAGTGGGAAATGTATTTGTCCATACATTTTGTGTACCTAGCCTGGGACCACAGTGTAATTAATATTTTATCAATGAGAACTTTTTTTCCCTGATTTATTTTAAAATACATACTTGATTAATTATTCAGTTATCATATTTCTTGAATCCCAAATAAATTTGAAATCAAGGAAAGCAGTAATTACTACTTATTACACAAAAATTGTGTGGATCAAAAGATAACTTCTGGGAAGTACACAACTATATAGAAAACCAAGTTTCATAGAAAAGTTGATGTCCATGTTATGTAAGGCTGGCATACATACATTGAAAAAGCCTTTTTTCCAAACTTATTGTTATTTGCAAAATCTGAGCATTCACCAACCAAAAAAAAAGAATAATATAGAGTTTTGCCTATTATTTCCTTTCTATGGTTTAGTAAAGCAGTTTTTGGAACTACCATACTGCTGGTACTTCTACCAGACTGAATAAGAAGTGGGCTGTCCCACAGTCCCACCCCATCAGCCACATCACCAAACACCTTACGGACTACAAAATGCTATCAGCTATTTCAAAAAGCTCTTTGCTTCCCATCTGCTTCTTGGGATGAGGGGTTGGCACTACTTTTTTTGAAAAGTCTTGGATTATCTCTTCTTTAAAATAAAACAGTGGCTATTTTTATGAAAAGAAGTGCTTGTTTTCCATCTTTGTAAGCAAGAAAAAATGTTTAGCTTTTGCTAGATCATGTTTACTTTTGCTATAAGGACAAAGCTCGTGTCAGAGCCAAGAAGAAATACATAATACAAAGGAAAGTTAATGAAGAATACATTTGTAACATTTTCTTTTCTTTAACAGCATTATTTGTTTCTAAAATGGAATATATTTATTTTTCATAAGTGAGTGTAATTGTGGAGCCAGGACATAAGCCAGGACTTACTTCCCAATGGAAGTAAGAATATCCTTTGAAAGTCTCTAATGCTAAACCTCTAATGCTAAATTACTGAACAGGAAGTACATTGAAAAAAGGGGGACCTTCAGGTATGCCTCAGAAGCTATATGAACATCTCCTCTCCATTTGTGGGAATTCCAGTAACTGGACAAACTTCAAAGTACCCATCCAGTTCTGCGATAGTTCATCTCTACCATTAATGAAAGACTTGACTCTCAAAATGGCCATTTTACAGACCGGGAAATCCTTGGAAAGAGTGCCTCAATACCATTTTTATGTCTTATAGCCCACTCTTCAATGTAAAAATATCAAGGCCTAGCAAACATGCAAAAACAGGGAAAAGTGAAAACCAGAGGAAAAAAAAAACACAGCAAAAAAAAGGGTCACCATGCCTGCAAAGCAAAGCAATGTCCAGTGCACAGATACTGTTCTTCCAAACTGTTGTCCTTTACAAGGAAAACTCAGAGGGGAAAAAAAAAGTATCTGTCTGTATAGTACTACGTCAAATACCAGTTACGTGAATTCACTTGGTAAACAGGCATTTGCACAGACAATTTTAATGAAAGAGAATATCTGATCACTTACTTGGGAAGTTTATTCCCTCCAAACTTGAGTATCCAAAGTGCATCTCACCTGATCATACACATCTATACCCACTTTTCCAGTAAGAAGAAAGAGAAAAACAGACATTTCAGGCTCAGGCCATGCACCCATGTCTAGTGCAGATGTCTAACATAGGCAGACCTAGTGGCTGACTGATAATGCCACACGCGTCTTCGACCCATTATAGGAGGATGAGAGATGACCAGTTTAAACGAAACCCCCCTCTTTTACAAGGCTGACCTTAAGGGAGATAAATTCTATCTTGAGTGTTACTAATGCTTTACCACATTTCCTCCCCAGTATTTTTCAGATGCAATAAGGAAGCTGGATGCAGAGTGCTGTGCTTTATTTATTCTTGCAGCATAATTACATTGTCCAATGAAAGCACAAGTGGCAATGTTAACTGATCCTCAGGCAAAGTGTGGCACACGTGCAAATCAGAAAACACAAGGCTATATATACATAAGCAGCTGATTTTTAAAATGAAAATATGAAACACCCTAAAATACTGGCTTTGAGTGCAAAAAATATCACTGCATTAAATGCCTATAAAACAATTCTGCACATTTCAAGATACAAGTTACCTCTGTTTTGTCTATTGATGTTTCTAGGATTTGAAACATTAACCTAACAGTGTACTGAAACTGAGGAGACAAACCAATAGCTTAATTTATTATTACTATGCAGCAACCTGAATGCTCAAAGGTGCTTGCCAAAATTATGTCTTAATCCCCATCAAAAGATTAAGACATAATTTGCACAGGGGATTGTGCAATTACCACTTACTTAGGTAATTCGTAATTTTGGCAAAAAAAGGTCGACACGGTACAGAATCTTTCCCAAAAATAAAAGACCAAACAATTACAAGCTTAAAAAAATACTGAGTATAAAAATTAGCACAGTTAATTTAACTACTTTTTTGTAATTGCTGTAAAGCAAAGTTCAGTATAGCTTTTATTTTAACTCTATATCTTGATTTAATTCTGAAATTAATTAAGCCACACATAAAACTCTGTACATTAGAAAAGTTTGTTCTAAGGGCCTGTCAAGTTTTACCAGTTACTCCAGTAGTTTCAGAGACATGAAGAAACAGCGCTCTCATGGTTTTCCTGATCCTACATTGATTGCTAAGTAAAAAGAGGACCAAAGCAAATAAATCTGAGCATGGGGCATGTGATTATAAATTCTCCCTGTCATTCCCTCACTGTTTCAATTTAAGCAAGCTCATAAACGGGACCACTTCCCAACAAAACTGCAAACGTGCAGATCCCACCAGCTCAGGTCCTGAGAGGCTGCCTGGTCTCTGCAACCCATGCCCACACATACCCTTCCTCTCATGGATACAAATCCATCACTTCAGTAAAACACAGAACAGCCCATTCCCTGCTGTGAGTAAACAGGAATACACACAATCACTATCATCAATTTCTCTCTAAAGCAACATTGGGACTCATTATGAAGCTGAAAGATGACAAGAATTGCATTTTCCTCTGTTCTTAAAGCTTCTGTCTGAGCAGCAGCAATATGCCAGAGTTTAAGCAGGGTTTAAGAGACAAGTATTTCTTACGACATTTAACAGAATTCTTTCATATCTCTGGTACTGGATCATATAATTCCAAAAAATGAGCTGTTTGTTTTCAAAGAAACGCTGCTCAGCCTAATTATCATTTAGAAAAGTCTTTAAGGTCCTTGGACAAAAAACAAGATCTCATGTAATTTATGATATCACACCAAGTCTTAATTGGCAATACTTCAATTACTTTAATTTAGAGAATAACTTAACCAACCCACTAAATTACTAATTTGCCTAATTACAAGAAAGAATTATTCACTATGCCACTAATGGAAGACAGATTTTTAAATTACACACTCTTGTAGGTGAGACCATTTAGTTTACCTGGAAACTACCTCTAGGAGTGCAGAACTTCAGACCAGAGCATAAAACACTGGTTGCTGGTCTTCTTCTTTCTCTCAGAAAGGTATTCTGCAATTAAGTGCAAAAGCCAGAAGCTAAAATGCTAAATCCTCTTACAATTCAATAATCCACTTTATTAAGAACTGTGAAGATATCATTACAATCTTTTCTTAAACATATCAGGTAGGAAAAAGCTAGTGCTTGACAAACAACACCGAGTTCAGTAAAACTACATTTTCAGCTAAAAGAAGTAAAATGAAACTTCTTTAAACAGTGCCTTAAGGCAATAATCTCAGAAACTTAATCAGCACTCCTAAACAAACTTACTTAAGTGTATTTCTCCATTAACATCTACTGTGAGAATCCTTAACTCGATAATATTGTAAATCTCTGAAAAGAAAGAACCAAGCTAAAAGGCAAATAGACTAGTGGATAATTGACAAAGGGATTAACATTTAAAGAAAGCAAACACCAAAATCAGGAAAGCAAGGTATAATCTCTAGTTCCTCAAAGCATCCTTGCTGCTCCAAGAGTGAGAGAATCACAATAAATAAATGAGAACAGCCAACAGGCACTACCTCAGCAACTGCCCAGGAATTAACTCAACGCATGGCAGCTGAAGGAGGGAAAGGAGCTGGGAAAAATAATGTGTGCATCAGAGAGAAATAGCAGTTTCGAGTACAAGGAGAGCTCACCAGGTCTGTGGGATTTAATCAGGTGTTTTAAAAGGGGACAGGGACGGCAGAGTAGAAAAGATGGGCTCTAACCCAAACATTATCATAAGTGATAAACAATAGGGACTGGAAATCAGAAACTTCTCTAAAAGTTTCCATCATTTCAAACTCAGTGTTGAGAAGGGTCAAGAAGAAAATCCTTACTTTTAGGAATGTTTGCTGTGATCTATTCCTTGAAAAAAATGACAGCTATAGGATGAATCAAGTAACTGCTGTGAAAAAAATCATCAGTTCTGCAAATGACAGCTTCTCTGCCAGCTGGTATTTAGGAGACAATTTTATGTGAAGAAAAACAAAACATAATTTACAGAATACACTTATCCAAATTCATGAAAAGGTAAAGTGTATTTATTTTCATGACTATAAACAATTTCGCCTCTTAGATATAGAAACCCACCAGTATTGCAGCTGATGGCAATTTCTAGATCTGAGGAATATTCTTAGAAATCAAAAGTGGATTATCAGTGTCAAATTCCATCATCAATGAGAAAAAATTCACTCACTAGCCTATTTACCAGGAATTCTTTCAAATTTATTCCTTGGTGAATACCTAATCAGAGTGGTAAACAAATGTGATACAGAAAGGGCCAGATCCTTCCAAGATGCACCTTCAGTGACATTTGAAAGAGATACAATTTTATGACCATTTCTAGTTTCATATTTTAATTTAATATTCATCCTTTAATTTAGTTGGATTGGTTACTGAGCAGCTTGAACTAATGGATGACATTCCTGCCTATAGCAGGACATTTGAAACTATACAATCTTCAAGGTCCATTCTAATCCAAAATATTCTAAGATTCCACGATTAGTAGTTACCTTACAACCCATTTAGCAATAACAACTTCGTCTAGTCTGTTCTAAAAAAAAAAAAAAAAAAAGAAAAACACCAGAAAAATCCAATCAAGAAAAAAAAATCAGGATTACAAGGGTAAAATTTGCACATATTAAAATAAACTGAATTTATTTTTATCCCCTTAATACACAAATAGATTGAGCTTTATGGATAGCTATAAAGCACAAGTTTCACACCTACTAAGCTCAAATTAAAATTTTGGTCATGTAAATATTTACTTTACATTCCCACTAACTGCAGAAATTTATTCCACAAGCTGTTAATCAGTGGTTCCGAAACAAAGATGACTTCAAGCTTCATCTGAGAAACACAATGCAGAGAGGGATGTGTAATCCCTCTTCGAACCAAACACCCACACCCACCTAAAGTACTGAGATAAACTGTGATCCTGCAAATATTCAGTTACAAGAACATCCAATGGAACTGGCCAAGGATGTCAACAGAGGCTTTATTTATTGACTTTAGCTAAGTGCCCACAAGACAAAAATCTGCTTATCTTCATTGATAACAAGCTTAGAAAGTCAGAGGAACCAGACCACGCCTACCACTTCAATGTAAAAGCACTCCAGGCCCACCTTGGCTGCTCAGATAATTTGACTACAGCTGCAGAGCAAGTGGGAGAAGGATCACAAGCACAAGCTCAGCAAACATACAGCTATGAACTTCATTTAAAGTGGTTAGGAACAGAAACTTTTGAAACATCTTGTCTCACCAGGCCCTTATTCACAGCAAAAACTTCTGTTTTGTCAGCTAAACTGGATCAAAAAGTGTTTGACAAACAAAAGTCTTCACTGTAAAAATTAAGGGGCTTACTGAAAGGGCCCATGTATTTAAAAGAATTAGACTTCTTTCCCATACCTACAGAATAACAGATTTAACTTAAAGCACATACTTAGAGTTTTTATAATGAATTGCTTCAATAATTAAATATTTCAGCTGCTTTCTCCAATCTTCCTTTGAGTTTGTATAACTAATTCGGCCTCGTTAACATTTCACACACTCTGCCTTATTCAGATTTCCTCTCATTCCACACATGGAAGCTCTACTGATAGAAATCAGACACCTTAAACAGAAGCTCAGACCACTATTTAGTCAGCATGCTTTCAAAATACCTCGATTCTGAGATGCACTCTTTACAAAGCTTTTAATTCCATCCAAAACCAAACTAATTTAAATTTCAGTGGAATCACTATCTATGTTACCTTGTTCTTCAATCTGCCAAATCAAGTCACCTCAATTGTAGCATTCAGTCACCATTTCTCTTGGTTTATCCCAAAAAAAACCCCTCTGTATGTCCTAAATGGTAAGTAGACATATAAACAAATATTACGAAGCTCAGCTGAGAATTGTGTCTCACAAATCACACCAATGGATTGTCAATATACATTTTATTGCTTATATGTTCTAAAATCGAAAAAAATCTCATAAAACTAAATGCTTGTGGTAAACTAGACATTAAAAAAAATGCAACTCTTCATACATACTTGGTAAGAAGCACTTTTTAATTCAGCTGGGTGTACAAAATTAAACGTATTTCTTCACAAATCCTACTTCAGACAAATCTTCCCCATCAGAAAATAAGCTACGTATGATGTCACTGTGATTTCACTAATAATGACCTAGTGCTTCACATTAGAGAAAAATAATAAATTTCCAAACTATGGAAGCTCAAACAACATTTGATTACATACTGCTTCTTCTCCATTTAAAGCCATTAAGTGGCAAGCAGTTTATTATCATTGCCATTAACTTTTAAGATGCTTTGCCTTGCCATCATGCTCCACAGAGCCCCTCAGTAGATAAATGCACAAAGAGCAATTCAGCACTTGGCAGCACTGACAGGTAAGGGTGAGGTGGGCTGGGAACCTCTTCTCTCATGCCAGATCTAGCCTTAGTTGTTCTATCAAGGTAATGCTAACAAACCTATCTAAATCTATAATTTCCTACTGTGTTTTCAATAAAGCATTAAGAAGAAGAAACTTCATGGAAGAACCTTCAATTGTATCTGAGAGCATTGTTTTAGCAACTGATTTGACTAATTAATGCTGTTTACACACCAGGTTTGCTGGAGTTCTTTGCTTTAAGAAGGTTTTTTGTTGATTTAACTTGGAAACATTAGTGTGAGGTGCTCTTAAATTGAAGGAAGAATGTCTAACGAAGACAATGCCTCGTTTAAACTGATCTCTAAACTTAAGTGATTTAATTACTACAATTTTCTTGTGTACACAAGGCCTTTGTGTTACAGCAGCCCCTTGAAAAGAGGCTTCAAGGATACTGAGAGAAGCTTGGTGGAGCAGGAATCCAAACTGAGCTGCATACTAGGTACACAAGGGTTTGTTTGATTACTGCCTCCTAACCAGCTTGCCCTACGCCAGCAACTCTTAGGATAGTTGTATTTGCATGACAAGGAAGAAGAGATTTTTAACTATTCTGTGTGCAGGAGAAGAAGTGAATACTTATTATGCCACTACACTGAACTAAAACGTTGTAAACTTAGGCAAGCCAAGACTGGATAGGCTAATATTTTTTTGTTTTCCAAAATCTATGCTGCACCACATGAACAAACACACAGAAGAAGAAAATAAAGGCATTACTCAGAAAATAATTTACATTTAGCAAAAGGGATTTCATTTACCACAGTCTATGCATAAGCAAAACAAAAGGATATCTTTGTGAAAGGAAACTTCACTTACAAGCCATCTGCATAATGAACTTTTCTCCAGCAGCACTTGCCTTTTTCTGTATAATAGAAGCCTGTGTGGATGACAGTGCACATGCTCCTGTTATAATGCCTTGGGAGAAAACCATAATTCAGTGAGGCAGGGCCCCACCTCACTTCCTTCACTGACAGGTGCTTGACAGCCCTTGTGCCCAGGGCATGCAGCTGTGGCTTCCCCTCTCCTCCTGCAACACTTAACTCTATTCTCACCAGCGGCTGGACAACCCAGGCTGGCTTGTACAGACCTCTATACACACCTCCTTCTCAAACAGTATTAGGCATTTGAATCTCACAGTGATTTTCTTTCAGGCTGCCCTATAACCTCCTTTCCAATTCTTTTAATAGCTTCTTCAGATTTTATATTTGTAAAATACAAGGGATGGGTTTGTTCATCTATTTTTTTCTCCATTACTGTTCTATTCACTTGCCTGAATTTTTACATCCAGATCAATAATGATAAAAATAAAACTTCTCACTTACTTTTTTCCTATACCTTCCATCCCTCTACCTGTTTTCTCACAGATTTTTCTCTCATGCTTTTAATTTTTCCCCTTTCACCTCACCTTCCTTGGTAATCAATAAAAACCATCTAGAATGCCTAACGGTAGAGGGGATCCTCCTTTTTTCATACAGGAAACAGAACACTGATTTAAGTGTGAGGACACAGATAATATGCAGTTTAGCTCCTGCACAAGTTAATGGGCACAAATTCCAATTCATCTTGCTATATCAGATCATGACAATTATTTTCAGAGTACATTCCTGCCTTATATGCCTTTTCACTTTCCAGCAAATTTTCAGAGGCAAGGCAGTTTCCTCTACTACAGAGCCATATTTTATCTGGGTCTACATGAAAACTGAACGTTTAAAAAAACCTAAGCAAAACTCTGAGAATTTTCTACTAAAGTATTAACCCATGAAATATGTAAAGTGTCTTCTGTGTGTCATGGCTGCCTCATATTTCTTCATTTCTAGAATGGAGCTGCATCACAAGAAGGGAAGATGTAGCCAACTCAAAAATGAAGCTACCTCTGCAACAATGGACAGTATTAACAAAGGATTTGACATAATTTTTTCCAGGTTTTCCTACTTTGCCACTTATCCTACATTAACTAAGAGAGGTCAGAGATACCATACCACCAATACCTTCCTGGTCTGACTGGGACATCTTCTTGCTTTCTGTAGACTATCCCTTACAGATGAGGTAATCAACAAACTTCTGCAAAAAGATTTTTAAAAAGCTAGTAGAGGTTTCATTGCCTCCTGTGTGATTTGCACATGGGCAAACTGCAGTTCTTTTGATGGAGGTAAAAATCCCAGTTCATTTCTGGCTCTTCCCTGAACTCCACACCCACCTCTGGTGTCAGCTGTGGTTGTGGGCGTTCAGTTTGATCCAGGGTTTGGCACTGATCTTCTATAGCTCTTCAGTACTAGCATATCTGGGTATTTTCCATCACCTCATTATTGCTCTGAAATACTCACTTAGCTTTTTGCATGAACAAATTCTCATTTAATTTACTGCCAGAATAAAGAACTCAAGAGTCTGGACTACTATTTATTTATTTGACTTGATCACTTCCCACAGATGGGCAAGGTGCTTTACAGATAAAGCAGCACATCATGCCTTAAATCGGCCAAGGGGATGGGTAGTAAGATTTTCTTGCTTTCACACCTGATTTCATATACGTAGCATTTTGTTTCCTTTTGTGACAATATATTGTGTAGTTAAAAAGGGTTTTCTTCATTGCAAAAAGCTGCTTCTCAAGCTAAGGAATTCTGGGAGGAGGAGGTTCTGAGAAACTAGGAGGAAAATAAGTGCTTTGAGCAACACACAGTGATTTCAAGAATATTGGATAAATATCCCACTTACGGAAGGACAGCAAGCAAAGTATCCAAACCCTACACCGTAACTTGCATAATGCACCTTTCTAAAGAGACAATCTACAAAAGCAGAAAACCACAGCATTTTTGAGCTCCATTTAAACCAAAGGAAAAATTATTAACATCAGTTTCATGGAAACATACTGAGACCTCACTTGTCTTTTCCTTTATGTTTTTCAGTCACTACACCTACCCACAAGACCAACGTGACTTGTAAAACAGTTCTGCTCTATTTCACAGACCTGAGCACCTCAGAGAGCATCATTCTGTATTTTCAGACAGCAGTGGAACTGGGAATTTCTGTAATCAAGTATACAATAACTGACATCTTCCATGAAAGTTTTGTTTCCCACCTAGAACCAGTGTTGGAATACTGACAGAACAGCAAATATAATTTGAGCCTATGAGGACAAATCACGCCAAGAAGCTCCTAACAGAGTCCCTGGAAGCAATATTTGAGCCAGAATTTCCATTTTTGTCAATAGCAACATATTGGCATATGCACTGAGTCATCAAAGATGATCTTCAGGGCCAAACATCCATCTATACAAATATAGAATTTGCCTGGGCAGAGTTTGCAAGAGATCATCTTTCCAGATGGAGTGCAAGGTATGTTTCATTTGAGGCTCTCAGGTGTTACAGAAACAAAACCATTTTTTAAAGGTCCTATTTTTATCCCTATAATGGCAAGAATAAGGTAGAACAAATAATTAGGGTAGGATTGTAGACAATGTACTTGACAGCAAAAACAGCCACAGGAAAGCTGTTGTTCTCTCTTTGAGCCTTCAAATCTCATCTCAGCAATCACCTTCTCAAAACTGTTCTTTCATCCACTACATTGAATTTCTTGGACTCAAGTCAGACCTAACTGTGAAGTTAAAAGTAGCAGCTGTCTGACCACAAAGTTAGTTAAAATGACCAAAAGAAACCCCAAACAGCTCCACTGACACACATTACCACCTGCCTCTCAATCTATTTTAGGCAGTATTACCTATGTATGCCTATAATGATCTACACTGCAATTCAGTGACACCCAGTATGTTACAAACAGTGATGCTGACCACCATAAACTCTTATACTATGTCAGAACAAAAGTTTTTAGGACAACTCATTAGTTACAAGTAAAACAAAAGAACAAATTCTGGCTTTGTAGAAGCCAGTAGTGAAATTCCTCCCAAGCTTTTAAGCTAAGACTAAAAGTGAAGTAGTAAACGGACATCGGACCAGAGCTTCTGCCTCACCACACTCCTTGCATCGTTTCACCCCATATAATCCAGTCAGCCTCTATCCAAGTGCCTTCCTCAAAAACATCTTCTTGACTCACAAATATTTCTTCAGGGTCCTGACTCTTCAAGAATTCAAAAAACCTATCGCTTCCATAGATTATCCAAAAAACAAGAAAGGAAAAGAATCTTTTTTGTTTCACTCCCTCTTCCCTGCCACCATCATGGGAAAGGTCCTCCCCATGATGATTTCCCTACCTGCTAGCAGTTCCTCATGGCCATGCAGGCAACAGATCATCCACCAGCCCTTAGGGATGGTGACATCAGCAGGAAGGAGTTTTTCAGGACTTAACAGGCAGTAATAGCAAGCACCTGCCTGCATTAATCTATTTATTGCAGGACCACTGTGTGGAAACCGGGTCACTTCTGAATACAGATGGTGTAGTAGGGGCATGTAACAGATTTTTGTGATTAAGGGCTCATCAAGTCTTGCCAAGTTTAATTTAAACCCTCAGGGCTTAAAGCAGGGAAAAACTTTCCCCTGTGATAAAGGAAGAATCAATGCTCCTCTTTTGTTTTTGGAAAAAATAACAGAGGCAGCTTCCCAGACAGACTCCACGTACCAGGTGCCTTCTTACACTCTAAAATGGATAGAAGAGAGAAAGTATACTTAGTCAGCAAGGTGCACTAGAGAGAGAAAGACAGAAGACTGCACTGGCTAAGAGGCTCACAGCAGCAGCCATCAGGTCTGCAAACTCTGTTGAGTGCTGATGCAATGCTCCCAGTTGCACTCCTGTTGCTTCCAGCAGCTGCCCCAGGTACAGCGGGAAAGAAAGAACCACCTGCCTTCAACGGTCAGAGTTGGTAGGAAACACTAAAAGTTGACTTGGGAAGATTTGGGAGTAAGGAATGAAAGATGAATCGGTGCAGCATTTCTCCTCCTGCTTTTGTGTACCACAATCACATCACTCTGCCTGAAAACACCACAAACAGCTGATTTGCTAACACGCATCAGTAAATTCACTCTTTTTTTTACTTTAGAAGATGTTTTAGGCTCTCTAGACTTCCCCTCCGGTACAGGCAGCTGAATATTACATTCTGACTATTTTAGTGGTCAAAGGAAAACACTATTGTCCATGGTTATTTTTGAAAGTAAATGAAGATAAAATTTAAACTAAAAAAAATCTGTCATATGCACTTCTGCATATTTCTAGTTTACACAACAGTTCTGAGACAGCAAAAAGTACTAGTGGAATATATAAAATAGTTGTTCGAAAAGAAACCAAGAGCTCGTGTAGAAGGCATGCTTCAGTAAATGGATAATGTAAAGATTTTTATTAAACCACTTCTTTGTTCAATATTTTTTTTCACAGTTAGAGTTATTAAAAAGCTTTTACATGATAAGTTGTCAGCATTCTATAGCAAAAAAAACCCTGCTACCTCAATAGGAGGCTATCATAATTTTCAGTGCTAGTCTGACACAGGACCATTACTTTTTTTTCCCTACCATTAATTAAATTCTCAGTATGAAAAAATGTACATTGCAAGAGCAAGTGAAAAAAAAAATAAAAGGAAAGCACTGAATGAATCAATTCATTATGCATGCATTCACTACTAAGGTCTTTTTTCTTCTGTTACTTCCCCTTCTAAACCTTCTGATTAAGCTTTACATTAAGTCAGACAAGCTGTCTCCTAAGAGTAACGAATATAGGGGTTTGGCTATAATGATATACCTTTTGGTACACCAGCACTACACAACTACAATTACATTTTCACCAGCTACATGATCAAGGAAACTTTGATTGTGCTTTCTGTTAAAAAAAAAAAAAAATTAAAAATCCATCGATAAGAGGTAAAAACTGCTGTAAAATGGCAAATACATTTGAAAGTGAAATATGTAAGTAAGCAGACAGTCATGTATATCTGTGATTTTTTTTTTATTATAATATAGAATGCTGGTTAGCAGCTTAATCACTTGAGAACAAATGATGATTCAGCATCAATAACCCCTATTATGAGTTGTGAATTTTTTTGAAGTTAGAAGTGCTTAAATAATAGAACAAGTATAAGTTACTGGGAAAAAACTTTTAAAGATCTTTTTATTAAATCTAATTTCACATGCATTCATACACATTTTTCTGTAACTAACAGGACTTTAATTTGAAAAGTTCATTAGGTTAAAAAAAAAAATTCCTTAGCCCTTGAAACATATTTAATTTTATAGATTTGTTGGTTTCAGGTTTAAGTAATGTATACAGCTCTAGGTTAAATCTTTGGACACCTGTGAGAGAGGAAGAACAAAGGAAAACTCAAAGCCTCGGGGAATTGCCATATTCTCCCTTTTAGCAACGAGATAAAATCCTGGAAGATTCTGACAGAGATTCAGAACAGCACCTGCATCCAACCCCATACTCTCAGAAAAATCAGTGGTGTCTTCATTTATCTGCAATTGCTGCTGCTGAATTGGGGCCTGAAGAAGAAATTGCAGAATAAAAGAGCAGATGGAAACTCCAGAAGAGCAGATGAAGAACTGCCAAGAGTGACTGAGGTGAAACAGAGCCAAATATTTTTATCAACTCCTAAAAGAAGACGTTTTTGGTAGCGAGATCAGAAGCTGAGCAATTGCACCAAATTATGCTCCAACCTGAGATGAAGGTTTTAGTTTTGTTCTTCCAGCCAGTATAAACAATAAAAGAAAATAAAAACATAATAGGAACTTTTCAAAATATATTGAACAAAACCAGAGACAACCTTATAACTTGCAAGCTCTAGAAGGGAAGTCTACTGGAAAACAAAATAATACTGGATAGATGGGAGATGCTACACAGCAATTCTGTTTCACAAAGGTGAATGCGGTTTGTAAGATGAAAGTTATTTTTCTGTTATTGCTTATCAGGGTGGGTTTTGTGCTGATGGAAGGCAAAGGTCAGACCTACACTAAAGAAACTTTACCTGATTATTCAGAAGTCAGGGTTCAAGCTTTTATTGTTGCTGTTTCCATTAACAAAACTGCATCTTGAGCAAACTGAAAGGTGATGCCTGGTTCCAGACTACTGGTGCACAACAGCCTGACTCCATGAGGTGCCCTCCTGGGAAGGATGTCTGTGATGGGCTGAGAGGGCAATAAAAGCTTTCAGAGGCTGCTCTGGAATGAATGTGTCTAACTGGAAAAAAAAAAAATTATCTGTCCAAATTTTTATTCACCAAAAGCTAATTTAAAAAATTGTGTTCCAGCAATAGCCCCCTAAAAGATGAGGGGATAGGAATTTATTAAAGACCTCTTTTAAGTATTTTAACAGATAAACCTAAAAAGCCTCTGTACACAGACAAGCGCCTTTTAGTAATTAAAAAAAAAAAAAAAACAAACAAAAAACAAACAAACAACAAAAAACAAACAAACAAACAAAAACCTTATTAGTTGTCAACAACAAAACGACATATTGTCCTGAGTGAAAAAGGAGGAGGACTAGTGTGAAAGACAAAATGTCCTTGAAAGGGTTTGAACATAAAATTATGTGGAAAAGTGATTAAGCCATAGAGAGGGACCCGTATGCTTTAGAATATGCCATTTGTACCAAAACCTGTCCCTGACATGCAGAAAGAGTGACCAGCTATGTGTGGAACCATTTAACTGGGCTATAGTGAATTCTAGCTTTTCTAGGAATTACTCAGCAACTGCACAGCAAAGGCACCATTTCATTCTCCTTCTTCCATCCAGCTTCTCACAGCTCATCCCAGCCTGTTACTCAGTCCACACTGCTTTTTCTGTGCTCAAGTTTTAAGAGGCTGAGCACAGGAACTGCTTCCCACAATGCCAAACCTTTAGAATCCCCACAAAGCCTTGGATTTATGGTGATTTCTTCTTGGTCCATCTTAACCTCTGTGTATCAGGGAATTGGACTCCCCAGAGAGCAAGCATGTTCACTGAGCACTGGCAGCAGGCAGCACAGGAATGTTGCTCACTGCTGCCAAAAGCCAAGAGCTGTGCAGCTGGATCTGAGAGCAAGGCTCTAATGGCAGGTATGACACAGACACAGCCAGGTGTTCCACTGGCTACCTTGCTTGACATAATGCAACTGGAAGTGCCTTTTGCAGGTTCAGAGTTGGAAGGGACCCATAAAAGACTGAGCCCAACACCCTAAGAACCACACCATGTGTCTGAGACCACTGTCCAGGCTTGGTGCTGTTACCATTTCCCTGGGGAGCCTGTTCCAGTGCCAACCACCCTCTGGGCGAGACACCTTTTCCTAAACCAACCTAAACCTACCCTGACACAACCTCAGGCCATTCCCTCGGGCCACCAAGAGAAGAGATCAGTGCCTGCCCCTCCTCTTCCCCTCACAAGGAAGCTGTAAACTGCAATGAGGTCTCCCCACAGTCTCCTCCAGCTGAACAGACCAAGTGACCTCAGCTGCTTCTCATATGGCTTCTCCTTAAGGCCCTTCAACACATTTTTGCCCTCCTTTGGATGCTCTCTAGTAGCTTAATGTCTTTCTTATATTGTGGTGACCAAAACTGCACACAGTATTAAAAGGCTCAGCTGGTGAGGATGATTTTTGAGCAGCCCAAAGTGAACATTCAACACCTCTGTACACAGGAGGGCTTGCTAAAAGTGACCTTATTAACATGGTTCTCTACCACTTTAGAGCAAAAGCCAAAAATGTATATAGTGAGTGTAATACTGTATATACAGTTAAAAGAGGTTGTCCTTTACAATGTGTGCATAAGCATAACCAAAAATTAATGCATATCAAACACCTGCAAAATCTGAACTGGTGATTACAATTTTGGGCAGATAATTGGGCACTACTGATAAATGAAAATGTGGTTTGGAAGGCAGATGTATATTGCACTTCAGCTGAGAATTAGCATTCATTCTTTCACAAAATAGTCCATCGATGCATCAGCTCAAGAGTATTCTTATTCTTATTCTTATTCTTACTACTACTAGATGAATCTGTTTTATATTTGGATGAGATATGGCTGACCACTACTTTTTCCCTTGCAGTCAACTCAATCTCATCAAAACTATTAATGTAAGATAGTTCCAAGACAGATTTGCCAGTGGATGTTAAGTCAACGCACACTGACTTAACTGAGGACAAAACTCAGCCTTTAAGCAACAGGAGAAATCTTAGATGGTACAGCTACTCATTAGACAGACTTTATTCTCTCTTCATGAAAAATAGACTTGAAACAATGTATTCATGTGAGCAAGTAATTTATATCCTTGCTACCTTTATCAACATTTTCACTAGTATTTTGTGTATGACATACACACATAAAAGGTGTATGTGACACCTTTTTAAAATAGCAGAAATTCTTAAATACAGACACTGAAATACACCCATGTTAACAATACAAATCAACATTTTTCCACTGTGTTAGCTAAAATCTTACATTTTTGTGCCACTAGTGCAAAGAATGAGGAACTTTTGGTGACATCTTACCAGTGACTCTCTGAAAACTGTGGACAGGCACAGAAGTCTCTCCTTCTTCCTCTGAATGAGGAAGAGAGAGGAAAAGGAGATCTGGGAGAGAACTCTCAGCTGCACAAGAAAGGACAAGGTTGTACTGCTGCTCAGGAAGGGAAAGCAGTGGGAATAAATGAGATGCCCCATCTTTCAGCTTTCAAAATCAGGACCTTAGTATCAATAAACTGCCATAAAAAAAAAAAAGAAGTCTCTGCTTTCCTCCTGTAGCCAATGGATAGACAAGGCCATCCATTATGCCTCCAGTGGTGCTGAGTCTCAGAATCCACAGGTAACAAGGCTGGGAGCACTGTCAGCCAAGGGCATTAGAAAGGTCAGAAAGCATTCAGCCACCTAGACAAAGGAGTCTGAAGACAGACTACAGGATGGGTTGGCGTGATGAGCATAATCCAGCAGTTCTGCTTCCTTGGAAAAAAACCCCAGCATCAAGCCTGTACAGCACAATTGCATCCCCACAGATGAAGCTGACAGCTGTTTCAGGGGAAGAAGTGTTGTTTCACATCACCCTCAGTGCTGGTACACCATGGAAGTCATGCAGAGTAAGTTTGCATTGAAATTCAGGAAAGCCTGAACAAGG
Organism: Zosterops lateralis; assembly: GCF_965231275.1. Lineage (NCBI taxonomy): Eukaryota > Metazoa > Chordata > Aves > Passeriformes > Zosteropidae > Zosterops > Zosterops lateralis. The sequence continues at coordinate 39,712,227 of NC_139766.1, forward strand.
AACACACAGTAAAAAGTATGACACAAACTAGGAGGGGACAAAAACAAGAAAAAACATAACAAAATTAACAAATCAGAACCCGATCAATACTTTCTTGTTGATATATACCAGTGGCATTAAGTATTTTCTATGCTTTTTTCCAAGTATGCCAAACATTTCCAGTGGGACAGCTGCTTCTCACCCTTGAAAGATGACACATACAGAACACTATGGTAAACATTTCCCAGCTCCAGAGAATTAAGAATATTTTTTTCTTCTTGGATGCAAAACAAGACAAAATTATTAAACACTGTCCCATATATCTTCTATTATAGAGAAAGGCTATTGGGAAATGGTGTATATTTTGCCAAGTTTCCTTTGAGTCAGCTGAGGTTCTTACTTGCCAAATTTAGTTAAAATAGGAAGTATAGAAAATGACAGTAACAACTGAATCAAAAGTTTGGTCCTGCAGTGTTAATTAAAATCAGAGCTAAGAGAAGACACTGAAAGTTTTGGGAGCTAATATGTATGTTAAAGAAATGTACCAAAGACCAGAAATAAAAAAAAAAGAAAAAAGTATTTAAACTCCTCTCTACGCATAGATGATTATAGAGGCATCATCTACTGCACTTAATAAGATGTATGAAATCTGTTTATTCTATGTACAAAAATCATTACTACCTTATTTTTATACTTTCCAGTAAAAGTGTATTTATAACTTTAGAGCATAAACACTAGTTGATGTGCTAAAACTATGTGGAAGAAACCCAGAAAATTAGTTATCTAGTTGAATGCATATATAAAAGCATCTAATTTTACAGGTTTCTGGTACATTTTACAAGGCATGCTATACTATTGTCATTGTAGTAAAATCATTTACCAAATATGAAAATCCTAATAAATTGCAGTTCTTTAACATCTCATGGAAGCTTACATTAACAAGATGTCAATGCATCTCTTGTTCTCTATCACAAAAAGAATTTTTCAAGACGTACAAAAGGACACCTGAAGCATTACGATATTCCTGGGCTTTCGAATATTCACTCCACCATCCCCAAGGAACTACAGCAAGTACCCTCCAGACTCAGGGGGGAGCTGCAGGATTTGTTCCGGAGCATGGTGTGGCAAGCAGCCAAAGGAGTCATTTAGCAGAGTTTTTGGCCAAGCAGGAAAGTGTTCCATTTCTTCTGCCATTCATTGAGACCCATGAGGAAACTGAGACAGGAAGTCAGGCTTCCAGATAATAGGAGTGTTCCTAATGATGTCTTTTGGCTTGCAGCACAGAACAGTTCCTCTATGCTCTCCCTTGCTACAACATCTTCTCTCCATATAATTTCCTACTGTAAAGGGGGAACAAAAACAAAAGCTTTTAAAATTAGTTGTTCTTTGCACCCAATTCAAAGAGCCTGGTCAAACTACATGGATGATCTGCTTCTTACTGTATATTAATAGCTATTTGTTTGTTTTAAAACAGCTGATTATGCTTGGGAGTTTTTTTATCATAACGTCACATCAAAAAGATTCCCCCATTGTAATGACTGCCTATATATATATATATATATATATATATATGTGTATAACACAACACCAAAAACCAGTTACACCATAATTACCCAGTTACCTCTGGACTCTACTGTTATGGATTGTTGAAAGAAAACACACCTCCACTAAGTTTCAGTAAACTGACCCTAAATAAATTTTTTCTTCAGCCTTAAATTCTGACTTCATCAAGGTGAATGCCACCATGCCATTCATCTCATTAGAAGTAACAAGAGATCCTGAGTGGAAGTACAGCCTGAGCAAAGAATCCAGCCTTATACATTGCAGCACGTGAACATAAAGCATTTAGTATTCATACATAAATGTGTCAGGACATAAAAGTCAGATAAAAAATTAAAACACTACTTTATCATAAAGGGAAAGAAACCCCCGAACAAATCACCTTCATTTGCTGCTATGGGTCCTGGCTCAAAGCAAAGCTCCCTGCTGTACAGTTCACAGCACGGCCCCATAACACAGCCTGGGGTCTGTAACACATGCCTGCAGATTCTTCCTCATCCCACCTGTTGCATCTGCTGTATCCCACGGCAGGACACAAGGCAGTGCTATTTTAGCTGTGATAGTCCAAAGAGATGAAATTCAAAGTTTGCAAGGAAGGAAGCTACCTTTTCTTAGACCAATCTCACAGAAAGAAAAAGCGTAACAAACTTCCTGACACAAAACCTTTATAAGCCAAGGCATTTTACCAGGTGTAAGAGCTACTGAAAAATCCACAGCAGTGTCCAAAAGCAAAACCAAAAGATCTGTGCAAGAACAATACATCTGTATTTAACTGGTTGGAACAAAATACCACTAGGAATTTTGATATGTGTATCATTAATTAGAAGTCCCTACTTTAGCAGTAGATAAACTACAGAAAGCAGTTTGATTTGCAGAAAAAAAAAAAATAAGCCCTCACAGAAACTTCTGCTGGAACTCATCTATGGCTGCAGAGGGCTCAGTAGAGGATAATTCACCTATCATTTGCACCAGCTTTACCTGACTTAGCCTGGAAACAACCCATTCTCTATGACTTCTCTAAGCACCTATCCAGCCCCAAACACAGATACCTGTGACTCCTCAGGCAACAAGCAGGAAAAGAAACTAAATCCAGAAGTGATTCTGAAGAGAGCAGGAAGGAAAGATGCAGTGTGTGTTTGGCTGTGTCCTAGCTCCATTAGTGCAGGAGCAAATCTTGCACATGCTCCTTTCCAATGAACATCCAGCTGTACAAAGGGTTTATTTCCCTATCAGTACAGCATAAAAGAAATCACAATTGAGGAATCACACAAAGAATGGGAATATTAACCTTTATCATTAGCACTTGCAAGTGCACACAAAATCTTTTCTAGGCTTTCCCTAATTTTGATGACACATCATCTGCTTGTTGGAAGGAGAAAAATATTTCTGCACTGATAAAACCTAAGATATTTTAGGTCAATGAAGTCAAATCCCAGTATGTGAGCAGAAACCAGGGGTCAAATAATTTTTCTTCTTCTATAAGATTATGTAGTTAAATAGTAATTAAGGATTACTATTTATGTTCATTTTTGCAGTTTGTTTTCTTATGGCTGTTACTTAGTCTGACCTTGTTCATAATTAGGAAAGACAAACAAAATATTTGGAAAGGCTTGATTATAATTGTAAGTAATTCAGGAAATCATTCAATTTCTTATCCAAACTTGAACCTAGAGTGTCTAGATCAATGAATCAGTAAAAATACATTATATGTGATGGAATGCTATACCATATACCAAATAAATCTAAGACACATTATCAAAAATCTCAAAAAATAGCCAAGAAAAATTAATTTTGTCCAAGTTGATAAAGATTGTCATGACTTTAGCTGGCTCTCCACATTTTTGATTTAAAGCATCATTTTGATTTAAAGCATTTCTCTCTAACATTTTAGCTTTAGCTAAAAGATCTGCATATCTTCATAAACACATTACTGATCTAGGAGGCATCTTTGTTTTTGGCTCTCTTCCATAATGCAAAAGGAAGCGTATGTTATAAATTCTCTTTACTCATGCTTCACTTCTGTAGACACACTGACTGTGATCCATCAACACTACAATTCAGATTTAATTCAGCTTCTTCCAAATTAAAGGTATTATGAATGAAAACATGCAAAAGGCTAGGGCTGGGTTTAAGTATTTTCACCTGTATTTCATGTGTGAAAGGGTTTCATGAATGCAGATTTTAAAAATGGAAAAAAAAAAAAACAGGAAACCCCTCTCCTATACTCTCTGCTGTCTACTGCTCCTGCAATTTAGTGATCAAATAATAAAGAAAACTGTAGAAAGTGAATCTTTTCATGAACGGGAAATATTTTCTTCTTACTTCTTTCCCTTACCAAATAACTCCAGAAAACTCCATAACTAAAGCCAAGAACTTTCTTCAAGAATCCTCCGTCAAATCTAGTCATTTATCACCTGCAGTTCTCACTCTGGCCATGATTTAAGATCAATGCACTGAAGAAACAACATCAGAAAGAAAACAGAAGTTTTCAAAACACAAAAGTAACAAACTATGTGGTTAAATGCAAGATTTGCACAGAGTTAGACTATGTTGTAAAGTTACTTAGTTCTATACAGCAATCTAGAGCTTTTCTAATCCATCCAAACTACAAATAGCTGTGGGAAAAAAAAAAAAAAAAAAAAAAAAAAAAAAAAAAAAAAAAAAAAAAAAACCTTTCTGCTCCCTTCTTATTTTGCCATTTACTAATTCTTCAATTTACTAGTACACCTGTTCCTCTTAGTTTTCCAAGATCTCTTTAGCTCCTAGCAGCCTCAGGATTAGAAAATGTGTTTTGGGAATATTACAAACCACTGAATAAACTTTCATGGCTTGTCATACCTAATGGTACATGATTGACACCAGTTTCACATGCCTGCTGTATTTTGTAATAAATTGCTTATTATCATCTTTGACTTTACATTTTTGGAAATTATACAGATAAGGAACTGCATATGCAACTGCAACCATCATGTTCATCAGCATCTTTAACCATTTACCAGATTGACCAATTAATAGAGTATTCAGCTATGACGGTAACAAACCTATCTCTAAAGTTTGAGAAATTGTTGCAGTAATCAAAATCCAGTCTTATCCTGCGGCTTCTCATAAGGGGATAAAAAAAGAAAATCAGATGCTCTTCAAGCTGCTGGATTTTTTTCACACCCCAGTCCAGCAAGAAAGAACCTGTAATCACAAGGTCAGTGAATGCAAGATTTCATGATACTCTTGTGTTAGTGATGACAACTACAGAAACTGGGGCAAAAATCCAACTGCCTTCACTGATGTGCCTGCAAAGCATGTAAGCACATGCATACGAGTAAGCCATAGCCCAAGTACACAGAAGTAAATTAGTCAGCTCTGCTTATTACTTATTCACCTATAAACATTATCTCTAAAGTAACTGGAAACACTCCCACTGAGTCCAATGGCCTCTAGGTCAGATTTACACACAAGTTACCTTGGCACTTATAAGTGGGGGAAAAGTAAAAAGAAGAAAAGCACCCTGACAATCTGTACATGAGTTTAAAGAGCCTCTGTAGATACGCCTTCTATAGGCATGGTAGCTCCTTAGGTAGTGAGGTGAGCATGTGCATACATGTGGTTTATAGATAAATGTGTACAAGTGCTTCACTGGATCCATACTGACAATCTATAAACATAGGTAAATGCTTTTTTTTTTTCTTGTATGCTTGCATACATTCATTTTCATCAGCTATAGTTGGTCAATGTGTTTACAGTGAAATTGAGCTTTGAAATTCATTCATGTCCCAAAATAGCTAAACTGCATTTATCTTTTAGGCATGCTACAAGACATGAGTTTTTGAAATAGCACTTAGGGAGGACTGAGAAACAAAGGAACTGCAACACTGGATCCTATCCAAGGTCCTGTCTTTGACAGCAGTCACCACCAGCTGCTTCACAAAAAGAAACAAGAATTTGCAGTAGGTAGACAGGGATAATCTTGCCACATATTGGGGTTCATCCTTGTTTCAAGCTACTAAATACTGGCTTGAACTCTGAAGCCTGAGGTATATATCCACTTGAAAATCATTACTGTTACCATTACTAAATATCAGCCCTCCAGACACATCCTGCTACCTATGTAAATGTCATATCATATATCCAAATACAGACTCCTTTCAGAATTCTTTAGCAGATTTCAATCTAAAAAAAAGTTGTATAAAATCCCCATGTCTCCTAGTCTCGCTTCTGAATTTTTCACTTCAGAATTTAACAGACTAATAGAAGTAGAAACAAATATCTGTTTTATCTTCTTGTATAATTTCTGAAATTGTTTATGTTCATGTTTATCATGTTCTTTCTCTTTAATTTTCTCTTTGCTAACTTGAACATATTTTTACCGTTTTCATTAAATAATTTTTCCAATAATTTAACCTTGGGGGAATTAAATACCCATGAAAACCTTGTTCCTTAGCAATTTGCAGGCTGAATTAATATTTTTTGTTTAAGGGTTTATTGTGGGTTTTTCTTTAACTATTTCTTTTCCAAGCATAAGAGATTAATCTCTGTAAGTTATCAGAACATATTGCAATTATGACATATCAGTAATAACAGAAAAAGGATTCCACAGTTCATTCTCAAATCAATAGGCTTCAGGAGTTCCATAATTAAAGAATGAGTTTATATTATGATGAAAGGATGGGCTGATGGACATATCAAAGATCCTGGTACTAAAATGAAGATCATAAAAAATGGGTAACAATCCTTCAGCATGGTGCTGGCAATTTTTCACGGAAACACACTAAGCTCTTCATTAGAAAAGGGCTAAACAGATTGCCTGAACACAAAACACCTAATTTATCCATTTGCCTATATATTTACACAAGGGATGAAGTAGAGAATTATAAATATGGAAACAGTTGTAAACTAGTGTGGCATAGCCTATCTACAAATAATGCTGAAGTAAGAGCACGATTGTAAGAGTAATATTGAGTAAGGGAAAAAAGCAAGTATAAGTGAAAAAGAAGATGTATGCAAATTTGTTATAAATATAAGGACATTTTACCAGATGGAGAAATTGGGCAGTTCATCGTCATATTCTCACACCCGCAGAGTTGTTCTAAAACTACTTCTCATAAAAGCAAATATAATTCGCTCTGCAAGTAAACTGTTTAAATAAATCTTGATATTATATAAGAACCATCTGAAATTCTCTTCTTTGCTTATCTGAATACATCATCTGGAAACATCAGAAGCTCTGCCTTTTGGCCACTCTTTGGAGGGCAATCACTGTGCTCTAAGCAAAACTTTTTATACACTCATGGGAAAGTGGAAAAGTGTTGAAGATCTTTAGTGCTACAATGCCCATGACAGCAAGAATGTACCTAACTAGCACCTATTAAATCATCAGACACCAATAAAATGGATTTGTTTTTGTTTCATAACAATTAAACTTGCTATTAGGAATGTATTTAACTGCTGCTACCAGTGGGAGAATAATGTAACTCATCTGTGCAGCTATTTTACACCTCCCCAGCTGATGTCCTTGTCCCCTCACTTCTTACAAGAGCTGATACTTAAGTCCCACCATACAGTTTACAATATCCAAGAATCACAATGTGCCTGGAGAGGTACTGGCACCTTTCAAATGCAGCAATGTGTCTCTGAAATTCAGTTTCTGTAGAAAAAGACATGAAATTCATGAGGACAGCAAGACAGAGAATTTCCAAAGTCAGATTAAAATGCACTGAAAATGAATTTTAAAATAAACATCCTTCCTTTGCAATTTTGTGTCCTGCTTTTGCTGATTATTTCCTCATCAGGCACCACTTATAACCATCCAAATGAAGGAAAACATTTCAAAATCAATTCTAGTCAATTATTGATGAGTCTTTTTATCATTAAAGCATATATAGCAAAGAATCCGGTTTAACAAACACTGCATATCCTATTACGCATCGTATTTCACACACCTCAAGAAAAATAATTAGGAGTTATTTTAGAATAATATTGATTATTTAGCATTTTGGTCTTGACAATCTGCTTTGTAATATTGAAGAGAAAACCCACAAACCTATATTTTGGAGCATTATTGCTTGTAAGAGCTATCTGACTGTGCTCAAATATTCTCAAACATCTGACACTCACAGTCACTCAGCATTTGCACTTGAAGACCATTACTCAGGCAAAACTCCTCCCAAAAAGCCATCTGAGAGTATCTGTTTGAGTGGGAGTTGCTTCCTTAGCAGTGTGCAGGAGCAATCACTCACATGGGTGGCACACTCCACACATGTCCACAGCACAGCCTCCACCTTCACACCTCCCAGCTCAACCTGCTGTGCCGCAGGACTATTTATACAACCTTTACACTTCTAGTGCTTAGAGTAGTCCTATTCCTGTTGATCAGCAAGGGGACTGCCTTCACATCAATTCTTGATATTTAGGTATGTGAGTCCAATAGAGAAAGGGGGTTTTGTGTATGTGTTCTGTATAAACATTTGTAGCTGGATATTTCAGGATTGGCTGTGCAGTGTTTAACAGATCACTGCAGCCCACTGAGCATCCAGCACGAGGCCTCTGAGAACAGGCTGGTCACACAGCCCACTCATTTGTCTCCTCCTCCTCATTTCCAGCTGTGTGCACAGGTGCCCAGTTCCTCTGCTACAGAGCTCTCAAAGCACTAAAGGACAATCTTACAGAAAGCCTGATGATGAGCTAGAAGTTATATTTGGAGGGAACAACTGATTATTGTAAGCAAGAGGGAAGAAAACAGGGAGGAGTAGAAGACCGGTCAGGCACCACAGGGAAAAGCTGGAAAACAAGCAAAAAGTGCATCCAGTGGAGGGGGAATCCAGAAGCAAGGGAGCTTGACATAGTAACAATGAAAGATATTATAGGAAAAGAAGTAGAAGATACACAGCAGACACAAAGAATGAATATGCATTAAAACACATTAACAGATTGGCCATTAGCTCTCAGCCAAGAAAAATATCCTGACAAGACAGAACTAAAAATACACAAAGATTTCTCCAGTCACACTTTCAGTTCTGTTACTCTGAAGAGATGTAGTAGGGAGGTGGAGAGAGGCTGCTTCTGGTTAAGAATGGGGGTATGGACTGCATTCAATAACAACTGAAACAAGTAGATTAGAAAGATACTGAAAAGGCTGAAAAAAGTCTGAAAAACCCTATGAAATGCTGCTCATCCAACTGAAAGCTTTGAAAGGCCAAAACTTAGTTTTGCACTGTAATACTGCTCTTAGAATGTATGTTTTCTATAGATACATATTAAAACCAAAAAATATATATGATAATATTTTTCCTAAGTTGGAAGCCAGACTATAAAAAGTTATTTCAGTTTAAGGATAAATACATCTTGTCTAAACAAAGACTAAAGATTTCTTCCATTGTTCATTCACTGTTGTAAAGTTTAGACTACTATAATGCACCCAGGAAGGCAAAAAAGAAGTCTTCCTGTCCGTTGTGTCCATCCATTGTGCTTATGAAAACCAAAAGTTGACTCCTGGATCTTACAGCTCTTCCATTTTACAGACAGTCTGTCACTACAGTGCACCACAGACATGACTTTCTCACCAAAAAGAAGTGAATGAAATGATGTCATAAGCCTATGAACCCTATTGTCCAGAGGGGCAATCAGCATGACATAAGGCAGACATCCAGGTGTGGTGAATGTTTCAGAGTTTGCCTTGGGGACTTGATTCCAAGCTCAATTAGATTTGTCAATTAGACTCGTTTTGCAGTGATGTAATACTGCTCCTCATTTGACACACCGGATATATATTCAGAAACAGACGCCTATGGAAAGTAGTCTGGACATGAAATTGAGCCTTTAGTGTGGAAGGATATTCACAAAGTTAGAACACAAAACATATTCATTTAATGTAGTTTTCCCAGAGTTTCATACTGAATTGATCTTTTCAATGAAGCTGATGAGAAAAAGAACTTAATGTTCTCACAAATCTCTTTCAAAGGTGTTGAGATACCACACTTAAGGGCATAAAAGATAATGTAATGGTGGAGAATTCTGGAGGGGAAGAAAACATACAAAAGCTAAATTTGTCAGTACCTGTAAGTTTATCCACAGCAAGATGGAAACCAGTTGGGAAGACTATTCAGAAAAGCTTGTTTCTGTTTCAGCTGCCTACACTATGCATTTACTACATGAACAGTCACAGTTCTGTCAATCTGGCAAGTGATATTAGCAGCACAACCTCTATATTAGTACAAACTACACAATATAGCTTTAAGAGTCTACTACATGACTGAGCTATAAATATGAAAGATCTTGATTACCTAAATCATGCAACAGATTCAAAATATATAATCAGAGGTTTTGAGAATTTTCCTATTACCAGAATGCACAATTAGAATGCTTACAACGGAACACATGTCCCAGAGCACAAGAGGGAAACTAAAATAAAAATGTAGTAATATAGAAAGCTGCTGCTACAACATCAGGAAACAATAGTTAGACCGCAGTTACTGATGACATTGTGTAATAATTGTACTCAACATTTACCATCAATCTTTTCAGCTGTTTTAAAAATAAAATACGTTACTAGGTTTGATGCTTCAGTGATGTGGGAAATACTAATTTCCCTGCTATGGACAATCCAAACAATTTCATTATTATTTATACAGGTGTAAAATAAACAAAAGTTCCATAGATTCTCACGGGAGGGAGAAATGGACATGTGAGAACAGTCTGTCTTAATTTACTCTAATTCTAAAGCAGGCAGGCATGCATACATACAGAATTTGTTCTTAGTCAAATAACTGCATGCTAAAGAACTTTCAAGGTATAAAACTGTAAATTTAATTACTTGTCTTCAATAGTATCTTTTTTTAACACTTTTATCTAGCTTCACCGAAGGGGGAAAAAAAAGCAATATATGCATCATTTGAAAGGAAAAAAAAAAAAAAAAACAAACAATTAACTGGGTTTTGGCAGGGGAAGTAATCCAAACTAACTGCAGTGAAAACTGTAAAAGTTTCAGTGACATTTTCCTTGGAAGAATTTCCCCTAGTGCAAGACAAAATTTCTGGTGAAAATAAAAAAAAGAACAAAAAAAGCCAGGCCCACAAAAGAGAAAAATAATAGCCCAAGGAACTCAGCTTCAAGCTTATTCCCCAAACCTTTAACACTTATTTTAGGAAGTGAAATACCTCACAGGAGAAATGCTGAAAGAGACTTATCTGAGGACAGCCAACTGTCCAGAGGCTGAACAGACCTCAGCGCTGTGGCCATATAACAAAACTAAGACTTTTTGCCTAATCTCCCACAGTTCACGGTATTTTAATTGGAAGACCATACCAGAGTACACCCTATTTTTTTTATTTGCTTTGTTTTGTTTTAGGAAAACAACGTTGTTGAGAAAACAAAACAAAAGCCTTCAAAACACCTTGAGCACCAACTAACTGCAGGCTATGAAAAAGTATTACAGGATGGGAAATTATTTTTCTCGCCATCTCATTCTCTATGTTTCACAGCAGATATCCTGAATAAGTCATAAACTGTGGTAAGAATGGAAAAAAAGGAAAAACTTCAGGAATCCACAGGTGCACGCTGCAATCTGAAATTCTGATGATCCCCCTTGAAATCAAACTCAGCATTTTCTTCTTTGGAGTGATATCTGATTATACAAATGCTGATCTATGTCCTTAGATTTAGAGTATGACATCCCCAGTTTCACATCTTCTGGCAAATCAGATCTTGAAGATGAACTAAGAAAGCCTTACACTTGAACTCACAACTGTAAACACTGAGGGCAATATCCTGCAGAGAGACCCAAGGAAATATCTGAGACATCAGAAGCACAGAAACCGTGTGTTACATCACATCCCGCTGTTACAGCGTGCCAGGATTCCTGTTACAAGGAGGAGTAGCATGACCCAAAATTCACACACAGGTTAAAGGTCTGCAGACAAACCCACGGGAAACCACACAGCTCATCAAGTTCTTCTGCACAATGTCAACAGCTTCCTTCCAGTGGTCGTCTCCCCAACAGCATCACAACATTTCTCCAGGCCCTTCTCTTCCCTGCAACTCCAGGGTTACCAATGTGCTGGCTTCACTGCTGAGACTGTGCTTTGGGGTTGTTGCATGAAATAGCTGCTGTTTTAGATGTGAAAGGCAACATCAATTCCAGAAACACCTCCTAGTTCTACACAGCATTGGACAGACACCTGTAATCTATAGATTTTTCACAAAGCTGGAAATATTGTAAGAAAACCTACTTTTCAGCCACTATAGCATCCCACACTGTGCCACTCCTGGGAATTTTAAGTCAAAGCAACAGTAAGATTCTAGGTGTATTCACTAAAATTATCCCTTCCTTGTGAAAATGTTAAAATACACATAGAGTACCCATAAAAATCCCACAGAATACTCATAAATAACCCCTCAGAGGCTGTCACATTGTGTTTCTGATAATTTTTTTTAGTTTTTTCACAGTAAAACAGGGAGAAAAGGGCCTACCAAAAGAACACTTATTCAACAGATGTGGGTATCTATTAAGAGATATAGAATTATAACTTTATCTAACTATGGATCTGATGCCTCATGTACAGTGCTTTTTGTTTGTCACAAAATTACAAACACAGTCTATGCAGTAAAAACTAAGCAGCAAACACTACTCACCAGAGAAAGTTTGAACGCAAATAACTTCTAAAATACAGGTGAAACAATCCTGCATCAGCATTTTTGGGGGTAAGTCAAATTATTCTAGCATGTCTAAAATTTGCACAGGTATCACTAGAGGTTTTGAAGCACGTCACTAGGTAAAACCATAAATGACTTTGGGTGTTTGAAAGTCACTTATATCTGGTTCCTAAGAGAACACTGACTCAACTGATCAGGCTGACCAGCTCAAAAAAAAAAAAAAAAAAAAAAAAAAAAAAAAAAAAAAAAAGCCCCTTTACAGCCTCAGCTACATGCCCTAAGAGCAGGTGTTAATTGTATCTACAAAACTTGCAAACCTTGAGTGTTATCTCAGCAAGAATTCTCTCATTTTATCCTTTTACCTTGTGCATAGAGTGACACACAGATTTGAGTGTGAACGTCTCACACCCCTGAGCGTGAAGCCTGGCCTTGTCCTCCTACAGGGCCTCACAGCATAGGATGTGGAACCCATCCTAATGGCAGAGGTCAGTAAATCTACTCCTGGGAGTGCAAAACCCACCCCAGACAATAAGAGCTGGGAGAACACACACTTGGACTCTGCTGCTAAAAGAGGCTGAGCACCCGCTGCTCCTGAGCATCTTTGATCAGGCACCAGTATTTTACAGGCTGAGATTAATGGAGCCTTGAAGGAAGGTCTAGCAGGAAAAATTAATAGGGAAATACTCTTGGAGGATCAGCTTCATTTATATATATATATATATATATATATATATATATATATAAAATATTTATTGAAAATGATGGGTACATGGTACACACCCAGTTTGCAGCAGTAAGGTGCATTTTTATTTCTGAAGAACTACGACAATATAAGAAAAAAAAAAAGGTGTTGTTTTGTTTGGTTTTTTTTACTGGATAGAGAACCTCAAAGTAACAGCTGTTAAGAGTAAGAGGAACTACACCAGGTAACTCTTCATATACCTACCTGTCTCTCGCCCCTGTAGTACCTAAGCTCCCTACACTTGTGAAGCAGCACAAGTAAGAACTTCAATAAAATGTTTCCATGGGCCAAATTTTCCAAACAAATGCTTCTTTCTCCAGGCAAAACAAAGTGATGGCAGAGAATTGGCAATGCAGATCAAATTGCAGTCTCCTACTGATGTCTTTCTCTCATGCATAACCTCAAAACACTTAGTATCATGAATTATAATTGCTAATTATTCCCACTATGAAACAAGAATCCCACAGCAAACTGAGAATAAATATGCATTTCTCATTATATGAAATGATGCATATGAATCTTCTTAAAGAATTACAGGCCAGAAGAAAAGAGTTCAGGTTAACAATGACTAGTTACTTATACTTATTTGTGAGTGCTAATTGAGGAAAAAATAATGTTTTGTTTGCAGTTGCTCCTGTTCTTTTTGAACTTGAACTTACAACTTCAGCTGTAAGCAAGTCAGACCTAACAATTCACACTCAGGAACAAAATATTTTTGGGATTAGAAAAACAGAGTGTCTGCATATTTGGCATATATGCACACCATATTCTCTTCAATAAAGAAGAAAAAAGAAAACCACACAGATTATAAGTGAACACAACTTTTGGCTGAACTAGTTTTCAGAATACAAAATAATTAAGAGAGAGACTGATAGAAAACTTAAGCACTTGTTTAACAGCAGAGCTGTTGGGAATGGAGCACCACTGTGTTGGTAACACTTTGGCGAGGATAAAAAAGCATCCCCGAGATACATTTGTCTACTGAAATGCCAGCGAAGCCGGTTCCTGAGATCACTTCTTGTTACTGATAACTTTAATGGGTGAAGAATTGTAACTGGCATTACAAAGGCTGCAGTCCTGAATGGGTAGGATAAAGGTTTAAGAAAACCACTGTAGCAAGCGAGAAGGGGCTGTAACTCAGCGGAGAAAGGGATGTGTCAGGCAGGGAGCCCGCGGGAGGCAGCAGCGCACTGGCTGTGGAGCAGCACCCGCTCAGCCGGGAGAGAGAACTGCTCTGAGAGCGGGACCCGGCACACGGAGTGTCCCCAGCCCTGTGCGACCTCCCGCTCGCCACTTCTCCATCCCCATCCATGGGGCGGCCCTGGCCCAGGGGAAGGGGTGCCCGGACAGGTTGGGATGGAGGAAAGGCCAGGGGGAGGGCAGCGCCTCAGGAATAGCCGCCACCTCCGGGGCCGCGGGTCCCCGTCCCGCCCCGACACCCCGAGCCCCGCCAAATGCTCCCTGCAGCTCCGGCGGCGCCCAGACCGAGGGCTCCCCCCCGGCAGGACCCCCCTGCCCTGCCCTGCCCTGCCCGCCCCTCTCCCAGCCCCGCCGGGAGCGCAGGGAAGTGAGTGGGAAGTGCCAGAAAGGCCGGTCCCGGGTGCCCTCCCCGGCTGAGGGGGCTGGAGGCAGCCCCGGGAGGAGCAGGTGAGGCCGGGCTCCCCCCTCACGCAGCCCGCGGAAATAAAGCCCAGACAAAGTCACCATCTGGGGAGGGGGCGGGGAGCTGCCTTAGACGGGGAAGTCACTCACCGGCTTTGCAAGGATCCTTGTAATCTATCGCCTCGGCTTTATCCTCCTCGGTGAAATCGTAAGTGTAGTCATAATCGAGGGCAGAGCAGGCAGGAGGCTTCCCGCAGACAGTCCAGCCGGCCAGCCACAGGGCCACCCTCCAGCACAGCATCTTCATCCTCCCGCGGGCGGGCACGGGGCGGCCGGCTCTGCTCTCCACGCCGCCTCGGGGAAGGAGGGTGAGGGATGGAGAAACCATAGGTTTGGGGGGAGGCCGGTATTTTTTCCCTTCTCCACCTGGAGGCTGTTCCAAGAGCCCGGCGCTCCCTAGGTAGCCCCGGTCAGACTCAGGGCGCCGCGCAGAGTGAGGAGCATCAGCGCCGCTGCCCCTCGCCGGGGAAAAGTCGCTGGGTGTGTGGGTGGGCACAGGGGGTGGACTCAAGCCAGGAGATCCTGTCTGTCAGGGCTTCCCCTTGCCTGTGTCAGAGCCCAGGCAAACTTCCCGCGGAGGAGGCGGCGGCCCCGGCTGGTGCCCGCGTCCCGCTCCGCGCCCGCCCCGCGCCCGCTGCTGCTGCAAGATGGATCCGGGCTGCACATCAGCAAACTGCCGCGGGGAGAGGGGAAAGAGAAAGAAAACTGCCGCGGGGAGAGGGGAAAAGAGAAAGAGAAAAAAAAAAAAAAAATAGGAAGAAGGAAGGAAAGCAAAGGGAGCGGGGAGAAGGGAGCAGGGAGGAGGAGGAGGAGGAGGTGGGGTGCACCACAGCAAAGCGCGGAGCTCTGCTGATGGGAGGCAGCAGCTAGGCTGGAAGGAGCAAAGTGTCAGAGCTTCGCCCCCCTCTGCACAAACACTCACTCTAAGCTCTGTCTCTGGCCTGTCCCCCCCTCCTCCGTCCCCCTTTAACTTACGAAAACCTTACAGGCAACTAACACACAGTCGTCAGCATCCTGCTTACTTATTCATACAGTCAGGGTCAGGATCCGGGCTGCTTCTGATCTGCTCCCTTGATAGCGTGTCTTATGGAAACACACGCGCATTCAGCACACGCCTCTATCTCCATATAGCTTTCTCTCTAGATAAGCGGTGCACGGCATTTAAACAACAACAACAACAACAAAAGGACCGAGATCAGATAAAACAATGCACAGACCGACAGCCGGCAGCCAAAAAAAAAAAAAAAAAAAGCGCGAGAAAATGGGTGATGAGGAGGACGATGAGAAGAATTAACTACGATTCAGGAGACAGGAAAATAAATCAGTGTCGGTGTATTTCCCTCTCTGCTGCCGCTTTGCAGCGTTAGCCCCATGAGCTGGAGGGTGGGGGTTAAGGAGCGAGGGGGAGGGGGAAAGAGAAAAGTTTAAGAGCCCACAGTTTGTTTAAAGCAGAAGAAGGCATTATAAAAGGTCCGCTGCTCTCCAGAAGTTCAGCCAAGCAGCTGGGAACCGGTTCCAAAATGAAAGTAAGAACAAACAAACAAACAGAAAAAAAAAAAAATAAGGCGAACAAAAAGTAAAATTGCAGCAGCAGCAGCGCAGAGATCTGGCAGTCGGGCTCTCCTGCTCTCAGTGGATCCCCGGGAAAGCGGTGGAGGTTTATTTTCCAGGCGAAGCCCCCGCGGTGCGGTGCTGCCTCTCCCAGCCCCGCTCCAGCCCCGAGCCGCCCGCCTGTGCTCCACAGCCCGCCCGGGATCAGCGCAAAGCCGCATTTCAGCCCCGCAACCTGCACGGGGCGGGGGAGGAGGGGTGGGGACACGTGCGCCTGGGATAAAATAACATCAAGCGGGAAAAAAAAAAAAAAAAAATACTCGTCTATAGGTAGCTAGAGCTCTCCCTGCCCGCCTCCTCCCCTCCCCTGGACGGGCAGCTCCGACCCGGCACAAACGCCCCAAACTGTTTCAGACCAAGGTGAGACTTTTCCGTAGCAAAGTCTACTCCTCCTCTTTTTACGAGTTTCCATGGAAAAGGGCGGGGGGGGGGGGGCGGGCAGAGGGGTGTTTCTTCTGCTCCCTTTTCGCCGGGGTGTCACATTTAACGCGGACTTTTGAAAGAGGAGGGGTGGCCGCGCCTTTCCCTCCCGTCCCAGCCCCGCAGAGGCTCGCTCTCCCCGCAGCACTTCCCGGTGGCCTTCCCTGTGTGGCAGAGGTGGAAATCCGGAGACAGCCCGTTCCCAGGCTGTGCCAGGAGCGCCCCTTGGCCCGCGGGCTCCAGGTGCCCAAAGCGCTCAGCCAGACTCCGCCTGGGCACACTTGGCAGCCAGCAGGGAGGGAGGGAAAGAGGGGGCACAACTTCCTATCCTCGCTGTCAAGACTTAGTTGCCCCCAAAATTCGAGAGTCGGGCGGGGCAATGTGCAAAGCCTCCTTTGGAGTGATGAAACGTGTGGTGGTGCCTGGCCGGGCACCCAGCGCCTGCAAGAGAAGGGTCAGTGCTGCTATAGATAGATAGGCACTCTGGGCAGGTCATAACATTAAAACTGAAAGGTGGGTTAAGACAGACCTTTCAGGAGTTTAACAATATTAAGAAGTCAGGCTACTCTGACTGAGTAGCCAGTCAGTGCCTTTGGAGCATCCATGTGCTCCCTTATATTTTCGGCATCCAGGCTGCGTCCACATCGTTCCTAACTCAGTCTTGTTGCTCCAGACTTGAAAGGCAAGGAATGGGTAGCTGCCACTGAAAAGGTGCAGCCTTCATTAGGCAATCTTTGTCCCAGCAGTTCAGCTTGCTGTGTGTCATAAAGCCCTCAAAGCAGTGCAGACCAGAAGAAAGAAAAGCCTGGGAAGCTTGTGGCCTGCTCTTTTCCTCTCAATATGCTTTCCATGACTGGCCGCCTCAGACACTTGGAATGACTCTAAGGAAGTTATCAGAGAACCTTTCTGTCAGTCCCTCAGAGCAGTCTCATCAGGGGCTGATGATTACCTCTGCTTGCATTGTCATTGTTTGGTGGGCTGTGTTTTGCTAAAGAAACCAACCTGATCCAGTCTGAAGTATGATTTCTGATATTTTTTGTGTCCACAAAGGAGGCAGCTTATTTTGCGGTGTTATTAATTACATGCTCAATTGAAAAAGTGAAACCCCCCCCCCCCCAAGCTGGTTTTGTTACTTGCTTGCTCTTGCTTCATATATACGCACCTTAAAAAAGTTAATTTTCTTTCCTGTGCCTTTGCACCTCCACCCCAAAAAGCAACAATCTCTGTCTAGCAAGGACATGTTTGTCAACAGAGCTTTAGAAACACTGATTTTGCTGATTGCTTTACAGCTCAAGAAGAGGAATGTACAACATGCAATCCTCAACATGCCAGTCTCCCAAGTGAGGAGATTATTGGAGCCTGTGCAGAGGGAGATTAACTCCCAGCAAGGTAGGCACTGACGTCACCTCCAGCCTCAATCTGCCCGACCTCAGCATCCCCAGCCCGGAGCAGCACCAGGCACTCACAGCCTTGGGGACAGCTGGCCTTGCAGAGCCCTGACTGAGACAGGAAACAAACTCACAAACGCTGGATGGGAGTCGTGCAGAAATCTGGGCACATGAGTTCTGTAACGAATGTGTGTGTATGGCAGGGTAAAAGCTGTTTTCTGCTTGTAACCCAGAGCAGCTACACATTAGAATTACTCTTTAAAATATGCATTGCAGCGCTGCAGAAACTATTCTACATTGCTTAGGTATTAATATTCCCATCAGTCACATTAGTAAAAAGCTTTCTTTATATTAAAAGAATTTTTTTCCTGGTAACCAAACTGTTCCACATTAAAAAAACTTTTTTCCCTAAGTAACCTGCTAATTATTCAACCTAGCTCCTTTCATGATGCAAATTTTTGAAACATTTTAAGTAAAAAATATTTTTTCCTTATCACACATTCATGTCTACCATTCCAAAAAGCTCACAACTCTGATAATCCATCTGACAACACAGTCAATCAAAAATCCATCCTACAGCCGTTTCCAAAGAAACGAATACATAGCCAGGAAGACAGAATGCTTAAGCTGGAAGGAAACCAACCAAAGGAACACAACAGGAACAACAAAGCCATTTTCCCTTTTCTTTTAAATTTCCTGATTTGTGGGTGTATTACAGGGACAGAGATAATGGTAAATGTAGTTATGTTAGAAGTGGTGATAGTATTTTTATTTATTTAATTATCATTATTATTATTATTATTTTAATCCAGAAGCTGGAGGCTTTTCAGCTCTTCCTACACAAAAAAGAAACAACCAGAACAACAACAACGAAAAAAAACTTTTATAAAAGGACAAGTACGTACAAAGACAAACACAATCAGAGAACTAAAAAAAATACATATGAAACATCGTTACTCACACCTCCTCCTCATTCTTTGGCTATCTGTCTGCTACTTAGGCCTCCATCTAGTGTGGAGTTTTAGGTGGGTGGACACAATGGGCTTATTCACAAACATCAGGCTCAGCACATGCCTAAGGCTTTGAAAGCTGAAGACCATGGTGGGTCAGCTCCTTGGGACCAGGGCTCGCAGGACTTTTCAGGAGGCTAAAATAGAGAAGTTCTGCAGAAGTGGCTTACCTTGGTGCTTTATCTCCCCATAAATATATTCTTTCTGAGGTACCTAGAGCATTTCTGAAACAGCTGTACTTATGTTTCCATTCTCTAAGTGGTCATTCTGTAGGGAAATACTGAAGCTGAAAGCACATTGTGACAAATAAAGTCTACAGTAACAAACATGCATAAACACAATCATAACAGTATACTGAGTGAACCATATAAACTAAAATTAAACCTTTGAAGTTAAAAATCAAGTACTCATGATCTTAACAGCAGTGGGCTCACCAGAGAAACCATATTTCTCCCTTCTCTCCTACATGTACTCATATATTACAAAAGTTGCTCATTGCATGTTCACGTACAATTTTTCCTACAAACCTCTGTGCTTAATTAGCAAAAAGCCCTTCAATGTTATGTTTTCTGTTTTATTTTTGAAAGCATGCTCCATGCTTTATTCATTATGCATTTATTCAGATCCTATTCTCATACAGAGTTATTAATTTCCTCAAGGGCATTTTATGGAGCTTGTTGCTACAGTATTCATGGGCTTCAAAAATATTATCTATTTATGTTTCATAATACACCTCTCAGATGAGGAGATATTGTGACAGGATATGAATATTACATTTGGGAAACAGGTATAGATTACCTGGTTTGATACCTTGTAGACCTGTCAGGATTTGGCACTATAGAAAAGCTTATTTCTTCAAGGCCTGGTTCCCAGTTCTTTCAGTTGTAGTAATTTTAGTCAGTGACTATCTCTAATCCAACCCTGGAGTTTTCAAACATCTGAAAATGAGAAGAAAATTATCAAGAATTGTAATTTAAAAGCCTTGAACCAGCCCTATCAAGGAACTCTGTGGCAGAGACAAGAGCTAAGACACAAATTTCAAACTGTTCAGCTCTCTCAAGACTTTTGACACTGCGTGTCTTCCCATAATTCATTTTCTTCAATGCTTCCTTCATTTTCTAGGATAAACACAGCCAGACTCCTGCCAGCAATAACCCCATCATTAATGATACCCACATAACCCATCCACTGCTTTGAATCTTCTGCTCCTCAACACAGTACCTGTTAGCATGAATATGTCATGCTGTGTTTGGCCCAGCATTTGAAAGAATGTGTCTCTCTTCACCACTGGATTTCATGGCAGAAGGGGGAATCTTGGGATCCCTTCCAAACTCTGGGAGAGGGTGTTTTTAAATAGCACACTCCCATCTGCTTACTTCCCATGTCCATGCTTTGCCTTATCTTGGCTTGTTATTTCAAACCTCGCTTCATTCTCTCTTCAGTCTTGGCTGATCCCACTTTTGTTTTTCTTATCTAGTTAATGCTAGTGTTTGATTCTCATCCCAGTTCCAGCTGCCCTAGTTGTACTTTCCTTTAATCTCATTCTGGGACGTCTCCTTCTCAGATTCATCTTTAGCTGTGCAGGGTTCTTTTGTTGTTGTTGTTTTGGTTTTTTGCGGTTGTTTTCACTCCCTTTACCTAGTTGATCTTTCTCTTCTGTCTTCTTACCTGATTTAACTTTTAGTTATGTTGACATCCACCCTCCTTGTCTATTCTTTACTCCAGGTGTGTACCACAAAGCCAGTCTTGCTCCTTGACCATATTTCCCAGTTGCAGAGGGAAAGTCCTCGCTCCAGTCCTTACAGTGCTGTTCAGGCAGTTTTTGCTCATTTGCTACCTTCCATCTATCTTTTCCCTCTTACTTCTCAGGCACAGTTTCCTTACATGAAAAATTTTGTTGTCCCAAAATACGTCTATCATTCCCATTGCTGATTTCTCCTGATCACACCCCACATTCTTTCTCAGGAGCTTTGTGCTGGCTCTACCATGCTGCAAAATCAGTTCTTCCTCCCTGTCTATTCAAGTGAGACAACCTTCCCCTCCCCATCCCACAGGTATGGCTGAGGTGGATTAAGCATCTGAAATTATGGCTTCTTCTCAATTAAGTTACAGATCCAAACACAGCACTGCTCAGTGTGATCATGCACAGGTGGCACACTCTGTTAAGAGAGCTGCTAAAACTGTATCTATTCAGGGCTGGCTGTGGTGATGTGTAAGTCCATACCGATGTTAACAGGAAAGAAAAGGATGCATCTCTTTACATAAGGATGGATATTCTCCTTCTTTCTGCTAAAGATTTACATTTCCTACAGGCTGAGCATACTGAAGCCCTTCTGAAAATACTGCTGTGACTTTTTATTAGGATCAAGCATATATTTCATTTATTAGGATCAAGCGTATGTTTTGTTTTCAAGTACCTTGATAATTTAAGCTAACATTCTGAAAGACAGATTGATGAAGAAATTAAAATCGAAAATCGGCTCATAGCTGACACTAGCATGGAAAATATCATACCAAATCCTAACAATTAAGCAAAGGTGTATAAGCAACTTAAACAATATCTACCAGCAGAGAGTGTCAAGAAAATTTAATATTAGATACCCAACCAGACTGTGTTTATAACATGGTTTGTGTTCACTCCATTTTTAATCCTCTAAAAGTTGCAGAGAGCAAAACCACATTGACAACATATACTGATGTTAAAGCAAGTAATCAAGCATCAACAACAAAACCACTGGTGCGCTACTTAAATTAGAAACTGTTCTGTGTTTGCTCAGCATCCCTGATCCTCATCAAGCAATAAATCAATTTGCAGTAGCTGTGGACAGCTATTTAAACACAGGGCCAGAAGAGCTTAATTGTTAAAGAAATGTTCAAAGCTAGAAGGAATAGGAGGTTAGTATAAGAGGTCATATTAAATATTCACTTGCCTGAAAACAGCTGCATTCCAAGTATTAGGAGGCATCCTGACCTTCTCTTAATTAAAAAAACAAAGTCTATGAGCTTTGAGCTTAGCAGAGCTTAGCTTGCAGTTCTTCAGAAGATAGAGCAAGGTTGCCAGATGAAAAACTGGCATCTAAATATTTGCCAACTTGATTTTGTTTGGTTTACTTTATTGGCTAACATAAAACAAACAAACAAGCAACAAAACAAACAAAACCAACACTCCACCCGACCCCCAAAAAACTAGCACCCCCCACCCCTAAAAACAATAGCTAAAAGCTGTTTGGTTTGCAGTTTATGTTTACAAGTTGATAAATCATTCAGGATCCAATTCTCAACTTTGTAAGATGCTGTTCCTTGTCAAAGTTGACAGCAAATTTGCATTTCACTTGTATCAGAGCTGGTCAGGGTCACTTATCAGTCATCATTCTAGACACTGGTAACTGATGAACATAGTTTCTTTGGCAATTCTATGATAATGAAATATAAAAATTATATTACTACTCTCACACCTGTTCTTCTATGAACAAATGTTGCAGTTAGACTCAGAAGTGACATTTGTTATTAGACTGACTAGGTGTACAGGGTTAATCTTAGCCTCCAGTATCCAGCATACTGTCACATAGCTGAGAGTCAGTGGATGAGTTTTGACAGTAGAAAGCCTCTAATGAGCCTAATCTTGAGTGACTGCTGAGCATTTTGATCTTCCATTCATTTCTAGAAGACAAAGCAGCTCAGCACCTTGACTAACAGGAGTCACTGTTTTGAGCAATGCATCGCTCAGATGAAGAATGTCTGGTTTAGTTTACATTGTGATTTATCATTTATAATGTCTCTGGCACTTATGGCAGAAAACATGTAACACTGACACTGGAGGTAAGGAATCAAAGCAAATAGAGGAACCTTGCCCTAATTGGGTTTCTACACAGATACAATATATTCTTCTAGCTCTGGCTCACTGAAAATAAATAAGGTCTATCACCACCACCTAGGAAGAAGAATGGCAATTTTCTTACTGGAAGCAGAATGAAATTATGATACAAGCACTATCAATGACAGAACTATTGTTCTGTAGTTATCAGTATTGTTTTAGCTGTGGTAATACTTATAAAAGTTCTCCAAACAGCAGAGAACTTTTACCTTTTTCAACACTGTCTAACATCTATTTCTCATTAATACAGGCAGTACCATACCCACTGAATTTTATGGTGCAACTATCAAAAAAAAATTCTCATATACCTAAGGTGTCTTACTTGGCACCTTTTTCTTATCTTCAGTGTCAAAAGATCATAAATGTCATTGGCAAAACTAATTTAATTGCATCCACATTATTCAGCCCTATCCAAAATTATTTGCACTCTGCTTATTGTCAGTTCTTCTTTACTACAATAGAACATTTTCCAGCAAGAGCTTCTTTTGAAAGAAGGCACTGATGCACCATGCAGCAATAATTAATAACCTCTGTGGAGAATTCAGGGATTATATTGTATTCCAAAGCTGAATGCTCTTTCACTCACCAAGGTGATAGTTTTGTGCAGGCACAATCAATATTTGCTGTAAATAATATATATTTCACAGTAATTACACACATATATATAGAATACATATGTTTTACAATTTGAGCTTAACTTGCAGCCATTTTAGTACAATTTTCCTTCAGCATGATTAGAATACTAAACTCTTGCAATTCATTTTTTGTCCCCTCACCTCAAAGCTATACAATTTGCAATACTAGAGATGTCACAGATGACTGACTAGAGATAGCTGTTGTCAATTGAGGGCACATATATATGAATACTCAATATAAAGGACTCAAATTAAACTCTGAGACCAAAGCACTTCCAAAATAAATTCCAGAATCTGAAACCAGCATTTACATAAAATTTTTATCTTTCCAAGAAAAGGGTGAAAAAGGTCCCAGGCACCACTTGTGCATGCACAGTTCTGTGTTGCATTTAATAGAATCCATTCTCACTGCTTTTGCAGTGAGGATTTTCTGAAGAGCCAGATTTATTATACATTCTCCAGACATCTAGGTTTGTGTTTCCCATGTGCTGGCAGGAATGCCTTTGTCAGATTAGTCACTGAAGCCCTTACTTTATGAGTGCAGGCTTAAAACATTGAATATATGAGCAACTCAGAATCTTCAAGTATGAAGCATAAGAATCAAGGTGTACGATTGTATTCCTGTTTATTATTATGTAGAACTACACAACAGGTAAGATTTATTTTTTATGTGTGTGCATGTGCATTTAATTTGTGAAAGAATTGCACTTCCCATATAAAAACTGCACTTAATTTCCAACATCCAAAATCCCCCCTACCTTCATATAAAATAGCCAAATCTGTATCTGCATGGATACTCTTTTTCAGTGAGTGACATGAGTAGCAGCTTGCAGGACAGACATTGCAGACTGTGCACAAAATGATACCAGAGAAAACATTTAAGACTAAGCTACATTAAAGCAATAGATCATGAGTTCTAAATGGTTCAAGCAGCCTTCATTTTGTAAGAAACTCTCCTCCTACTACTTTTTTCCTTCTCTTTAAACCTGTTTTCTTCTCTCTGTATTCTGTTCCT
This sequence comes from Zosterops lateralis, assembly GCF_965231275.1. Lineage (NCBI taxonomy): Eukaryota > Metazoa > Chordata > Aves > Passeriformes > Zosteropidae > Zosterops > Zosterops lateralis. The sequence goes on from NC_139766.1 coordinate 39,736,764, forward strand.
GTAACCTGTCACAAATATGCTGAAACTCATTACTTTATCACTCAACTATAGAAATTGATACTGTCAGTTCATTTTTATCTTTACAAGTAATTATTTCTTTGGTGTCAAATGTCAAACTATTGAATACAGGTTTTCATAGTTGCATATTTCATTTGATTTTTAATACAGTTGCTTGATGTATTTGTAACAGTTCTCTAGCCCTGTCTAAGTTCCATTTTCTTTAATGAACAGATAAGTTTGCCAATTGTCTCCATCAGTAAGTTTGGATCTTTGGTTGTGATCACTTGTTACCTTTCATTCTGTAACTTCCATCATCAGTGTCACCACAGGAAGAAAATATCTGTTTGCTTGAGAAATAAAGATATAGGAATGTGTCTGAGGTTTAGTTTAAAAAGCAGTGGCAAACTAGATGAGGAAGCTCTCTTCTGAAACCCAATTCTTGATTATATTTTAGAATCAGAACATTAACAAGGAATCACATTGAAGTAGCCTACATTAGTTCTTCAGACAGTATACACAGAATTGTGTTAATCAGGCCAGAGAAGTGATAAAACACTACAAGCAGGGATTCTGTGTAAAAGAAAAGACTAGTACTTATAAATAAAATTTATTATTAATTTTCAACAGTGAGCATTTAATGAGTATAATATAGAAAACACTAGAGACCAAGTCACCTATTAACGTCCAAGTTAAGGTCTGCAACAAAAATAATCTCACCTGTACGAGCGACAGGCCTTTTTTTACAGATTACCCAGCACATGTAGTTATTAATTAGCAATTAACGGTGTTGTCTTCCCAGACTGGACTCCCCTGTGCTGAGCAAAGTTTTGTTTTAGCAGTGACCAGGAGCCCCTGTGGAGCGGGTAGAGCACTGTCCCGCCACTTGCACGTGTTTTCCCCAGAATCACCCCCAGCTTTTCCCCAGAATCCCCCCATCCCATGCGGTGGCACTGGAGGTGAGATGCAGCAGTGCGGTGGCATCCCTGCCCTCCGAGCAAACAAGCAGTGATTTTTTGGCATCCTGCGACCCCTAGTGAGAGCCGGGCCACCCCCGCCCCGGGCCGGCACCGCCTGTTTCCAGGGCAAAACATCTCCCCAGGGATTTCCTTTTCCCCCGTTAACTGACTGAGAGCCACTATAAAAACATCATAACGCCTTGCCTTTGGTTTGCTCCGAAACAATGCGCTGATTGTGTTGCGACTTCACCAAAAGCTGCTGTAAACTCTCAAAGCAGTGGAGGGAGAGGCGAGGGACAGCGCTCATCTTCTACACACCACCCCTGCAAAGAGAGAAAGAAAGAAATAAATATGCCGGCTTCACTTCTGCTTAATTATCTGCATGGAAGGCCTGAGCCTTTGCAAATAGCGACCATCAGTAGGAAAACATTGATGAGAAGTTGGTCTCTCAGCGTGCAAATTTGCAAATTTGCCAGCCAAGCTTTTTGCTGTTCTCATCATGCTCAGATCCACCAGAACAATGGAGTTTAAAACAATGATTGGTTCTGTTCTAAACACACGCATGAATTAAAAGCTGAAAATGTAAACATTTAGTTATTGAAGAGGAAAGGTTATTTCTTAAGTTGATTCAGTTCCCTCAGCTAAAATCAAGTTAGTATACGTGCATCAGAATGTGTGTTTGAATATACAGACAATGGTAAATACCAAATTATTTTCTGTACAGAGACATGCTGCACACACACTTGTAGGGCCACAGCTACAGTAGGAAAAGGGGAACTCTGTTTTAATTCCTACAATTAACAAATAAAACATGCAAACAATTCTACCTAATGCTAAAAAGAAACATTCCAGAACTTTAACATGATGATTGTCCAATAGAAATTATAATACACATAATATTACTTTTGGAAGTAAGTGGGAAGATCTTGACAATCTTACTAGGGAAGCACGGTTATCTGTCAGATTAAAAGATCCCAGGATATGAAATGCACCTGATTTTCAAAGACCGATATTAATCTCTTGTGTTCTATTCATTTCCAAAGAAGCAGTAGGGGCCTAGAATGACAAGGGTTTATTCAGTCTTTTACATGAAAATAATTATGGCTTGCCTTTGATGAATAGAATTGTCTTCTGATTCGTAGCTTTCTAAAACCCCCTAAACTCAAATTCAAGCCTTCTAGTCAGTCTTCCTGGAAGTTTCTGTTTGCTTACAAGCAAAACTAAAAGATCTTCAGAAGTTCAGATTTAAAAGCCTACTTTGAACTCACTCAAACGATTTTCTTTGAGAGTTGAAATTCTCACAGATGTTTGAAATTTTCCCAGAGGTTTGCATAATAGGAGCATGGATAATACGAATGTTAGACAAGCCTGCAACTGCCATCTCCTATTTTTCCAAAGTTTCTTTTACATGGTTTAGAACCTCCTATCCATTGCTCAGTTTGCTAAATCACCGCTTTAAGCAACATACTGTCAAGCCTATAAATTGCCTCTGAGAAAATGACTAGTGTGGAGAATTCATTGTTAGTTATACTTCTTTTATGTATTCAAAACACCTATCTATTATATACTTCAAAGGAAAGAAAGGAGTTCACCTTTCTGCAGCAGTATGGTGAATATCACAGCTTGCATAACCCATAATATTACATTAGTGAACATACAGTCAGTAAAAGAGCTGTGTCTGTTCTACAATATCTCTCCTCAATCTGCTGGGCTAATTTTTCTTCAACTTTGCCCCACATATGGGCAACCTACTACACAGAAGTTTTTGTAGAACTGTTTGACTGAGCAGAGAGGCTGCAAACCCTCTAAAATACCAATCTAATCCTGCTGTGTCCCACTGAGAGGGCAGGGCAAACAGTCTGTCAGAGGCAGCAAACCTGATTCTGCGCAGCGACGTTCATCAGGCTGATGGCTTCGTTCAAGGCTATTGGGTCGTTTCACTGCTGCACAAATCAATTTGTTTAAAATTATTTTTATGCAATTGGAAATGTACATGGCTAAAAGTAAATGACATAATTTTTAAAGCATAGTTTGTATTCAGATTTATGTGTCTTATTTACTGAATATTGAGCTAAGCAGAAAATAAAGATCTATTTTTTTTCCGAATAGTTTTAAAAGCTTTCTGTAACTTATTTGTTCTTTAACCAAACAATTCTGGAAATTCTCACAAAAAATGCAAATTGCAAGTTGATATTTACATACATTCTCTGTAGGTGTCAGCATTGCTTTATGTTGCTGTAGAGGACCGTATTTTTTTCTTCTCAAAGAAAGAAGACATGAAGTCTTATCATTTTCTACATGAAAGAACTTTTATGCTGCCAGTTTGTCTTCTACCACCTATGTCAGGCTAAAAGATTCACTGCTATATTGCATACATACAACCAAAGTAAATGTATAGCAAAAACCTACATTGTTTTCCTATGCACCCATTTGAAGTTTTAAAACTTTTTTTATTGTAGTTGTTTTTCGTATAAAATCGACCCTACGGATGTAAACACAAGGTTCGTGTGAGCTTTGCAAATGTTGCAAGGAGCAAAGGAGCAACAATTCAGTTATATAAATGCTAAATAAATTGTGAGTCTGTCTTCTTTACACAGATGGTAGACTGGACCCAAAAAAGTTCTTTTTATTTTCTAGTGGAATTCTCAGAAAGCCACTACAGGGCAAGCATTATTTAATACTTTCATTCATAAACTTATCATACAAAAGAAAATCTAACGCTGAGATCTGCTGATAATACATTATTGAGATGAATTATCCATGCAGAAGAGAATTGTATTACCATACTAGAAGAGAATGACCTTGGAAGCCAAAGTAATAGTAATTGGATGAAAATGAATTGTGCAAAGTACAAGGTCATAAATAAAGCATAACAACAAGAATTGTTTCTGGGATCTCAGGCATAAAGACTGATTGAAGAATGATATTAATTAAATAGTCAAACAATATTATTATCAATCTCCTATACCCATAAAAGAGAAACACAATCCAAGCATCTATGAACAAGATATTTTCAATTTAAAAAAAAGAAACATCCATGACATTATTACAAGCTCAAGTATATATGAACATTACTTGAAATGTTGCATATATTCCATTCTTTTTATCAAAGGAACAAAGGGTCTCTTTTCCAGGAGGCTATTAAGAGAGCACTTCAAAATCATTTGAAGGAATATGTTAGCTTCCTATAAGAGTAGGAACTACAGAAGAAAAAATCAACACAAGAGAAAAAATGTCTACAAATTCAATGTCTCAAGAATGACATTAAGTCTGGTACAGAGTCTGACAGTACTGCCCAAAAGGAATAATCAAGGAAGAAATCCCATCTGCTTTTCAAAGAGGGTTTATATGACCTGTCTGCTTGGTCTAAGAGTGTGATGGAATCTGTGTCCCAGAGAGGCCTGAGTAGCCCAATATTTCATTTACATTACAGGTTTGAACCTGGTGCTGTACCTCTGTCTGTTGATAAAGTCAATTGCTACTTAGAGTCATTGATTGTGGGCAGTCTCAGTTGGTCTAAGTGAAATGGAACAGATGAGTGTTTGTGGGTTTTTCAGAATCTATTTAGACTGGAATTATCCTTCTTCACAACAAGTGAAAAGCACCTTGATTACAGAGACTCCTCAGCACTGGCTGGCTCACAACCAACATTTCTGAGTTAGGGAATTTAATTTGGATGAAGATTTCATATTAGGCATTTCCTTAAGTGCAAGTTTCACCTATGTATTTCCATAACATACACCCTTTAGAAAATGTTGCTTCTAAAGATTTGTTTAGATATACCTTTTTGTTTTCTCTGGCCTCCTCCCACCATGTCTCTAATAAATTTGTCCATAAAACTGTAGAGCTACACTATCTTATTTTTAGGTCATCTCAAAAGTACTTAGAAGCTCCTATTAATGGCAGAGTAGAATGCTGAGTTTTCTATAACTCTGTGCCTGCAGAATCTTGTCTCTATCACAGATTTGCCCTTGGGTCACAGAATAAACAAAGAGAGTATTTATAGCCCTTCTCATACAAAGAGATTTGATCATTCAGAAAGAAGGCAATGAATTGCACAGAACTCTCTATATCCCCAGGCTAAGTACTAATATTAGTGTTAAGGAAAAGCTGATGTCACCTGATCTGTCACAGTATCTGCATTTGTACATCTCTCTGGGTAACAATGGGCCAAAAAGGTTAACAATTATTTTTGAATTAATTTATTTCAACACAGTCCCATTGTCATGACAGATTTAGTAATACTGGCCTCCACCTGAATTACATCAGATTGCTATAGTTGATACAGGATATAGGAAAAATCAAAGTAACATTTCTCAGAGTTCATCCAAAGAAAGTTTTAAGGAAACAGATGGCTCTGACCATTTGGAAATGGCCCATAGCTATTACTCTTAATAAGAAAAGCTGCAGATGAGGTAGAAATGCACCCCACCCCCACCCCCCTTTTCTTTTCAGTCTGTAATTTGATTCTAACGTAAGATTCAGAAGATTATTGGAAGGTTCACAGCTTTTTGTACATAGGCAGGAAATCATCAGTATAAGCTCTATGACTTAACTGGCCTTCCCAAAGTCATTCTCTACCCTCTAAATCAAATATCCTTGTTTTGAAGAAGTTTGATTAAAGCTACATCTTACAATGTGGCACCCAGCAGAGATTTGCTTTGTTGAGAATCCCCCTGGCTGGAAGCCTCATTTACTCAGCTGGATTGACTCCTCTGTGGCTCAGGCTACTTGTGCTGCAGTGTCAGAGATATTCCTCTCTCCCTCCGTGCCGAGTACACACACTCCCATAGTCACAGTCACAGCCACAGCTGGACCCTCCTCAACCTCAGAATATTCTCATAAAGTTCAGTCTTTATTATCCTGAAGTAAGGTTGATTGCTGTAGATAAAAAGTTAAGTAAAAACATCCGATACAAGTTTATGATGTTGCCTAGCTTTCGTGATAACTATTTTAAAAGCAAGAAAACTTTTTCTGACTTTATAATATACTACAGTCCAGCAGAAACATCAAATTCACTTTTTCTTACCTTTTCTTTTATTGTTTGCTGTATATCCAAAATCCAAATTCTTAATAAAAATTTTTTAAAGGATTTAAACATACAAATCCTTAAAACAAACTGCTAAAAATGCAGAGTAATGAAAAATTGGATAAATGCTCACATGCAAGGAAATATTTTTAGTTACTAATGTATTGCCATGTACATTATATTTTGTCACGTACTAGATGAAGAGATAATGGGAGTATTTGCTGAGTAATCAATCACTTAGAAAATAAGAATAAAATTTTGGAAATCTCAGGTTGATTTTCCACTGTAAAACAATAAAGTGATTTTCAGTTCAGTTACTTCAAAGCACGAGAACTAGAAACCAATAGAAACCTTAGAAAGGCGGGAATCCCCTTATGAGCTATGACAAAGATCTTATTTGTATTGCTGAAAGGGACAGTTTTAAGATGTCAGAGAATGGGGAAAATAATTTTTTTATCTTCTTTTACTATGATTTGAAGAAAAATCATATTCATATTTTAGCAATAATTCATCTGAGCAGATTAGACCTTGCAGTGCAACTTTAAAGTGCAATGTGGATCCTACTCTTCATTGATTGGGCCCTTCCTAAGTAAAACCTAGTTACACAGGAACAGAGGCCAACTGGATTACTTCTACTTTCTAGAATGAGGAAAACTTAATTCTGACCACATAATTGTAGCATTGGCTAAATTGATGTCTAAAAGGTGTTGAAATGGAAATTGTAATCACAGTGAGATACATGGAGAGCAGACCAGATGCAAACTGAATTCTTGAAAGCTGGTACACCACTTTCATTTTGGTTGTGATTTTAAAAGAATTCCTTACAATGAAAAGAAACTAGATTACTGTAAAAGAAAACAAGTCCTTCACAGAGAGTTTGCAGCTACTGTAGTAGGATATAGATCTGAATGTCAGATAAATGCTCACTGTCATAATAGATTAGAAACCTGTAATTAATATGTTCAGTAGTTGGCACTACTATTTTATATCCATATACATCAAAGACTAACCTACTCCTAGTGAATTTTTCTAGTTTTCTATTTAACAGTTGACTAAATGTTAGATAAGTAGAGAATTGTTATTAATACTTCAAATAGCTATAATGAGTGTAGAATATGGTATAAAATACATTTATACAACTCCCTTGCAAAACAACTTTTTAATGTGATTGCACACTACAGTTTCCCTGAAGTGCAAGAATGAGTAGTAATCATTAGATTAAACACTTTGTTTTATATTGGTAGTACAGAATGAGGACCCATGCCCTCAGATTTCTCAGGAAATTAGGTGTTTTGCTTTTTCTCTCCCATCCCAAAACAGTACCTCACAGGATCTTTTTGGCAAAGACAGTGACAGAAACTCATTCTCCAGGGCAACACACAGTTTCCTCAGCTACAAGACCATCTTTTCTTTTCTTGACATCCCAACTCAATCGAAACACATATCCCAACTTCCTCAACAAAACTGAGATGAGTCTTGCAAACAACAGACTCTTTCACTGTGTTGTGCAGATTCATTCCAAGCACTGTTCATCCTGCACACTGAATGAGGCATTCCTGTGGGAAAACAAAGGATGAGATCATGTAATTAAAGACTATCTCATAATGTACACAGGGATTGAAATATAATGGCCTCAACAGTCTTAATTCTATTTCTTAACTCTTGAGTGATTAAGAGGGTTTTCTTTCTAAATCAATAGTTATGAGCAAAGATATTTTAAAATAACCAAAACTCCAAACAAACAAAAAAAAGCCACATGGAACCACACCAACTTTCTGCTTTATGGTATGCAAGGAGAATTACCAGTGGATCCAACTGGAGTGGAAAACAACACTGCTCCTTTGGTTGAACATTCTATTTTCAATTTGCCTATCCATTAATGTTTATATGTTTTCCAGAGATGTTTTGATTTTAATGTAATTCTGGAAAATTAAATTAGTTTCAAATCCTGCCTTCTGTGCCAGGTCACAGGCTTGCTTACTCCAGAAGGATGCTGATGAGTCTCTTCACATTCCCCAGGCCTACCTGACAAACACAGAGACCCTACAGACTATGTTCTCTGTTATTTCTCTTCTGAGTGCTCTTTCAAGTTGGACACAGAATAGCCATTCCATTCTGAAGGAAATTTATCTTTTTGTAAGAGTTCTAATTTAAAGACATTAAGTTTCTGAATTTCTCCTAAGATGGATGTCGTTCTTCCCTCCCTCAGCACAAGTCTCAGTTACATGTACAGCTCATTTGGAAGCTGAAAGCCCAAGACTCAGGAATTCATTATTCTTTGACTGTTCCCGAGAGCTGGATCTTCAGCAAGCCCTGACAGCCATCCCACAGCAAGAGATTATTTAAAAAAAAAAAAAAAATCCCTCTTCCCTGAAATTCTAGATCTGGAAAGCACTTTGTTTTGAAGCTGCAGAGGAACAGGTTTCAGATGCTCACTCCTCATGTTTTCTGTCTCAGCACACCAGTCCTGCAGCACTTAGTGCTGCTCTGCAGGAGCAGGAGCCCAGGGCAGTCCCAGTGCAGGCCTGGCACAGTCCCACAATACACCAACAGCATGGGCAGAAGAGGGCCCTGGAAATAGGGCCCATCCAGGCACTCCAGTAGGGAGCAGATGGACACAAGACTTGAGCTAAGGCTGCAGCAGGAAACAGAAGGGATAGAGCTAAGCAACAGACTACCTGCAATGCAAGTTCAAGGTGCAGCAAGGGAAGCAGGGATGGACAGACGGACAGACAGACCCAGCATAGCTCTAGAAGGGATTGCAGTCTCAGGTCTGAGCTTTAATGGAGCCCCAGGGCCTGTAGGCAGAGAGTGTGTGGGTGAGGGTCCCAGGTGAGGCTGCTCAGGGACGCTAATGCCTATTAGAGCACTCAGGGCATGAAAATCATTGTATTCAGTGCTAGGGTTAAAACTGGGAATAGAAGGGTCTTCAGGGCCTCAGCATGGTCAGTAGTTTGCAGCCTCCAGAGGAGGGCATGAGTTTCTATGAATAATTCCCATTTGTTCTTTTTTTCCCCCATATTCATTTGGGGCTTTGTGGCTAATATCGCTTATTTAAAGGACTTACTCTTCCTCTCTTTCTTTAGTTATATTTTGACTTCTATTGGCTTCATTTATTTGTAGCCATATCCTTCCTTTCTCTGTTCTTTTTGTCTCCTCTCTTCGTATTTTATGTTTGTTGAAATGTAAACTTCTGGGGACTACAGTGCTGAACAAGTTCCTCAACTCTAGTTGAACTCATTAATGTTGGGAACAAGAGCCAATGGAACATAAAGGATATAAAACCTTTTGTTCCTCACTCCTGGAGGTTTTTCCATCACATGTGCTTGGAACTCCACTTCCAAGAATCATTTCTAAGTTTTTCTAGGGTGAAGGACAAGTGATGAGTAGCACGGCAACACAGTAAAGCAGTGTGGAAATGATGTGAAAAAATGTTCCATAATAATTTTGAACCTTAGGGCATTATTAGGGTGCTGTTTCATGAGGTTTTGCCAGAGCACCTCTTTTTAAGATTTCACACCAGAAAGCACCATCCCATACTGGATAATTTCTGACACAAAAGGTAGCAGATCATAGTCTTAGTTGTGTTCTGTTTCCTTTTCCCTGTTTAGGAACCAAAAACTGCTGGCAGAGCAGACAGGAAACTCTCAGTGTGGAAGAACTTCACTGGGCTTATTGATGCCATGCACCACTGGACTTCAGCTGCACTGAGCATTCAGAGCAGTGCAGATACATTGTGAGAATCAAACAGTTACACCATAAAATCTATGTTACAACAAGAAATTGCACCCAGCAATTCAGTTGATACACATCATCCTAGAGTAGTGGGTATAGCACCAGGGTACTCTGCTGACTTCAGCCCTGCTCTTACTCGCTGACCTCTCCCAGTACAGTGGGATGCACACAGTCATGAATTAGTTTGCTCACTCTGATCAAGCATTGCACAATATTTTATTGTCCCAAAACTCTTCAGAGAGTCAGAAGCTGACCCTCTCAATCTCTGCACGAAGCACATCCAAGCAGGATTTACAAGCTTAGACACGGTTCCCTGCTAACATGGTCTAAATGCTTTACAGACCACAGAGTGAACAAAGTGGTGTCATGACTTATATGCTTGTACTTGGACAGCTATCCAAGTGCTAGAAAATCCAACCTAATTAAGTTGTTAAAACAAGCTGTTAGAGATGCGGGATTTGACTGCTTACATAAAATAAACTATGCTGGTTAGATAAGTATGTTTATCATAGCATTTTTACATATCTTCATTATTCCAGTGGACTGTTTCCAATCTAGTAACATATTTCTATATATTTTCACTAAAGACCAAGATACAGAGCAAAGCATTCTGGGCTTTCTAAGTGAGAAGATGATCAAAATTGATAAATATGCATTTAGTAATTCATTCAGCCCGTGCTAAATGGCACCCTTTATATAGACTTTTCAAAAACATTCAGCGTCCGAGGTGAGTTCATTAATGTGGTGTAGCAGATTTGGAGCAGTCAAGATTTGGCCTAGAGCAAGAATGATCAGCTTCATCACTGCTGGTTTTACTAAAAGATTCTTCTGATGATACAAAGTAAGACAAACACCTAAAGAACTGCTGGTTTTGTGGTCCTCTTTCTGGTGCAGAGGCTGTTCTTGGGATAATTTTGAAGTAACTGAACTATAATTCTACTTAAAAAGCACTCACACAAACTCAAATTAAATACAATATTGAAACTGTTCAAACATTTAATTATGCATAATGCAGAGAATATATTTTAGTGATGAATAAATCAGAATGAAATGGAGTGGAGGGCTTGGAAGAAAGTAAAATTCCTTTGTTAGAAGCAATTCCAGAGGAGGGCCACGAATATGATCAGATGACCAGAGCAAACACCTCTCCTGTGAAGAAAAGCTGAGGGAAATGGAATTGCTTAGCCTGGACAAGAAAAGGCTCACAGAGATTTTGTAACAGATGGTGACTTTTACCAGGGCCTGCAGTGACAACACAAGGGGCAAGAGTTTTATACTGAAAGAAGATATATTTAGATCAGTTATAAGCATGATATTTTTACAGTGGAGATGGTGAGGCACTGGAACAGGTTGCCCAAAGAAGCTCTGGATGCCCCACTCCCAGAAGTGTCCAAGGCCAGGTTAGATGGGGTTTTGAGCAACCTGGGATAGTGGAAGGTGTCCCTGTCCATGGCAGGGGATGTTGAAATGAGATGATCTTTAAGGGCCCTTCCTACCCCAACCATTCTGTCAGATCATAGTCAGATTCTACTCTCTTGACTTATCTTTAAGCATATGAGATTTTATATTATGGTCATTCTTGTTTATATATACTTTGATAATTACAAAAACGTTTAATTCACCACTTCAACTCATCTTATGCATTTAAATTAATTAAACAATTTTCTTTAGTATTATAAATATATTTCAAATGTACACTAATTATAAACTTCTCCTTCTGAGATTAGCCAGCACTTCCTAAATTTTGAAATGTGACTCTAGGACATATGCAGTGCACATTTGAGTTATAGAAAATTCTAATATGCAAAACAGAATACGTCAAATTGTGTCTCAGATATTGAAATGTAGTCTGCCCAATATAAATAGCAACAAACCAGTGACTTTTGACTAAAATGTAACAATTGCTTTGTGTTCAGGTATTGAGTTTGAACTGCTAAGAGAGCTTTAGCAAGACAATAAGAAAAGTAGGATTTAAACAAATCTTCACCAGTTTTCATGGCTGTGTTTTGATGCAAGATTCATGTTAGAATAAAAATAAACAGCATTATATTCCATTTTACTTGATGAAAGACTCAAAAAAAGGCAGTATCCTAGCAACTAGACATCAGAACTTTTCAGTGCAAACACCTTGACCCTTCACTGTGTCAAACAATAAAAAGAGAATAATAAGACTCCAAACTTGCAATAAATCCCAGCATCAGACCTGAAAATAAAACAGCTCAACAATACATAGTAGATTTGAGCTCATTCTTTTTCTGGCAGAACTATACACTGAGACAACTTCCATAATACAGTTCTGTGACTGGTAAGGCCAAAGAGTTTTGCATTCTTGTCCATTTATGTCTCTAACTGTGAATCTTTAAAACCTTATTGTATAAGGTTTCTTTTGATGACTTTATTTCATATCCCACAACTGTCTTTTTCTGGACTTGTTCCTCCTATTTAACACAAGTTGTCAAAAGCCCTGGTTGTGGTCCTCTCCTCAATCTGCTCCACCCTAAAACAACACAAACTGCTGTTAATACATGAAGATTCTTGGTAAGTATGAGGGGGTACAGATATCTGGAACATCTAAAGAAAGTGCCCGAAGTGGGCCACATGTCGCAAACCAATAAACTACAAAGCCATTTTATAAAGCCAGCTGTATAACAGAAGTACATTCATTTAATGTTTTTTCCATGCTTTCAAAGCACTTACTGATCTAATCAAATGAAACCCTATCTCTACCGATGCCTGTTTCTAGAAGACCATCAAAATTGCTGTTAGCTCTGCAAACACTACAATACTTTTTTTTGGGTCTTGTACAGTATGTACTCATTCCACTCCTATTTCAGGTACTTCCTGCCTTGGTTTTATTCTGTTGTCAGAAGAGGGAGAAAAATAAAGTGATTTGGATAAAGAGGCTGAAACCAGGATGCATTTCATCTGCACAGTAATCAATAGCAGCCAGAGATCATACGGAAAACACAGATCAAGGTTTTTTCCCTCTCTTTGGTTTGAGCATGGGTGAAGACCTGAATGTGCTGACCATCCTCTCCAGCAAACGGCGTGCTGAAATGCGTGCCCCATTTCCAGTGAAGCCAAAACTCCTCACTGATGCATTGTTATAAAACAGAATAGCACAGAGGAAGTTAACTATAAACATATTGGTGCCGTTGCGTGAGAAGGGCACACGGATTGAGGGGGAGGGCAGGCTGCAGGAGAGGACCTGGGAAGGCCAAATCCCAACTCCACCAGTATTAGTGTCAGGCAAATGACCATCACAAAGGAGGGTTCAGCTTCTAGGTAGGTTTCCAGTTCAAATATCACAATGATTTGGCAGCCAAAACCCCTCTGTTGGGCCTTCTGCTCTACATGCTGGGACTTGGGCAGAGGTCAGCCAGGAGAAGCCCACCAGCACGTCCGGAAACGGCTCTGCCTCTATCTGAGAGCCAAAGGTTACTCGGAGCTCACGTGCTCAGTCATAGTGACTTGGAAAAAGGCCCCTCTCTCCCAGCAGGATATTGCAACCATCAGGTTATCAGGAAGTTTCCATTCCTCTGCACACAGATACTCCACTGTGATTTAGAAAGGACCACATTTATGACAAGAGAAATATATTACATAAAATTGATAGCCTAGGAAAAATTGATAAGGAAAAATGAGAAGATCAAGAAAGTATATGTATTTGGCAATGACTAAAGCAAAAATAAAATGTTTACTAATGTGGGCAATTGAAAGGCTTATTTTGTGCATGGCTTCTTTTCTATCTGGAAAGAAGGATGAGACACTCCATATTTAAGGAAGAATGAACTTTTTCAGAGTGGACTAGTTACTACAGAATATGTAGAAAAACCTTATGCTATCTAGAGTTAAATATTTTAAAATTCCACTAAAGACTCCCAAAAGAGAATCTGAGAGGATTTCAACTAATTGTTTTTATTTTCTGAGACTTTTTAATAACTTGAGTCAACGTCAGAAAACTGGAGCAGTACCAATATTCTTTTGCTGTTATTCAAAAGGTCACGCAAGATGAGCTAGGGAACAGAAGGACAAATGGTCTGACGTCAATCCAAACACACAGAACCGAAACAGATAAGATGCTTCATTTTTATAAGGTATTATTCATACTATAACACAGCTATAGGATCATTCCTTCCATCAGCCTGATATTTTCCCAGGAGATCTCCATTTCAAAATGCCTGGCAGCCCCAGGCTTAAGGCAGTTGCTTGGAAGCTGGGAAAACTTTCTTCTTACCAGGCTGAGAGAGGACTTTTCATGTACCCCAAGTCAGCAGGCTAGCACTCAGACATACAGGAGAACCACCTCTTTCTTGAGCATCTCAAGCCAACTTTCTTCTGTGTGCAGTCAAAACAATTTGAAACTTTCAGAAACTTTCATAACTGAAAATATTTGCCACATTTATGATATATTAATATTATCAAATTTATGAGTTTGGATATAAGAATAATAACTGATGATACATGTTTCAGAAAAACCTGCCCTAATATTGATCAGCACAGGTTCTTGCAATCTTCTAAGAAAATTTTAATATTAAAATTTCCAAGTCCTTCCATATCCATACTGCACAGTTGGTCTGCTCATTTCACCTTCAGGCAGCTGTAGTATTGTTTAGTTACAGCACATCCTGCTTCCACACTCACCAACCATGGAAGAATGTATAAATAAATCCATTTATGAGTGTGTCTGCAAATGTGTGCACATGCAGATACACAACACACACCAGCACAGCTTCCCTCTGCTGCCTTATTCTTTGCCTCCCTTAGCTGTACAAAGACAAGCAATGTAAGTACAGGTGCTTAGCAATCTAATTTAAGTAATTGGGGTTTTTTTGAATTACACAAATTACATTACAGCTTTTCAAACTCATGTTACAGTAATACTGTATTGAAATATATTGCAAATTAAATTATTGCTATTTATTTCATTCATGAAGTTCCATGCTGGCAGAGCACATAACAGAAGTGATCCAGGCTCCAAACCTAATTATGGCAAATGTTTTGAAAATTGAAAATTACTTAAATATTTTCAAGTAATTTAAATATTTTAAACTAATTTTAAGTAATTCTATCATGTTGTTTATCCTCTTAACTTAAAAGAATCACTTAATTACCCTTAAAGTAAAAGGCAAATTTTCTTGAGAAAAAAAAGTCCCAGTAGCACTAATATTTGTGTCATCTCAAACCACATTTAACATTGACCAGTGATTAATGTTATAGAGATGAAATTTTTCAGAGGTCCAGATCCACAGTGTTTGCATTAATTCTATGTAGAGTTATGTCACAAGTCCAAAACGTGGGCTTCAGGTTTTGAGATGAACTAAATGTTTAAATGAATTTTCATAAGCCAATAGGCTCTCAGTTTGCCTTGAAATCAAAGAAACTTAGGGGCATATCTAAACTCTGAGTGTATTTGCCCCTTTCTTGTATTTTTTAATACACAAGGGCAACATTTTTATAAGCACTTAAATAAGTTAGAATTATAAATCCCGTGACTTTAAACCCAGATGGGAACCAAAAAAATTACAGCTTTTTGGCTTCTGAAAGGTCTTTCTATTCAAAGTAATTTCTGATTACAAGAACAGATTCTGCTGTTGGACTATAAGGTCATTGGTGCTTTATTTCAATTTATGCCTTTTCACTGTAAGGATCTGGACCTTTTCTTCTAGTGGAAACAAAATCTTTGTGTAAATTTGTGAACCTGAATATTATTACAATCACCAAACTATTATACCTTATGTATGATCAGAACCAGTACAAAAATAATAAAAAGTTGCTTTATTTAAAACACACCTGGAAAAATAATTCCAAGAGCTTTTTATTGTCTTGTTAAAGTAATGATTTTCAGCCACTCTGTACACACGAAACCTAGAAAACAGACAGAATTTCTTAATGAAAAGTGTAATATAAGGAAACCAGATTGCTACCTATGTATGTTCGATGAGAGATTTTGAATCTCCCATTTTAAGTCTCTCTTCAGCAATGTTGTCTCACTGCCTACTGAAAGAAAAGCTCCCTGGTGCCCCTAGAGAACAATGCCAAATAACTTCATTTTCCCTGCCTCATAAGAAGAGCTGTCACTTCCCTTGGGGTGTAATTGTGAAGTCAATCCACCCCAAAGCAAAGCTATACCTGCAGATAGCTCCCACCACTGACAGCTGGAACAGAGGTGGTGGCTTATGGCTTCTGGTCCCTGTAGGAGCTCTGCCATTAGTACCTGGCAGCTTCCTTGGATCAAAGCATAATTAGAAGTATCTCCAAGAAAAAAGAATTTTAAAACAGCCCAGCACCTATTCCTATCATTCCTCATGTCTTACTATTCCCCAGAAGCTGGGAAAACACTGCAATTGCTTTGTGCTGCACCCCCTGGGTTCTACATCCATATCTCACATCTGCCTTGTCAGCAAGAACAGCAGACTCATAATTCCTATTTGCATCCCTCTATCCCCACTGTCTCTTTCCCTCTCTCCAGAGAGCCCATTTAATAGTGCAGAGCTCCTTTGATCTCTGTGTTCCCAGCTGTGTAACTTTGCAACTGCATCTCCTGTTCCTCCAAGAACTCATCCACATCGTTTTCCTGCCTCTCTTCTGAACAAGTCTAGTCACAGAAGATCAATATGCGAGACAGAATCACTTATAAGCTCATATACCATTACCACTTCCCCCCCTAATCAATCCCAGAAGCAAAAGTCATGAAACTCTGAGACAGCACAGTAGAGAGAACCAGTTGTTACAAACTCAGTTGTAAATTCACTTTATATTAAAGAGGCTTTCTGGCTTTGTTACCTTTGGCTGTAAAAGGACATTGTTGTAAAAAAGCCTCTGAAATGTCCAACTAGAGCCAATGTTTTACACCTGTGTGCAAAATCTTTCTCACATGCATATATTTTATAGATATGTCTGTGCACATGATGAAAAAAGTGGAAATACAATAAGAAAGCAGGGTCTTTGGCATAGCTTTAAGGGAACCCTCATATGACTTGAAGAAGTCAGCAGGTGGTAGCTCTATGTGACTGACATCTATGATCATCTGTTTAAAAAGTCTGGGAGGGAAGGATAAGAAAGAAAAGACTCCATGAGTAGAATGTCCGGCATTTGTTCATCATTTGGAAGAAAAGTACCAGGAGTAAAGAGCTCATCTTCTGACCAACAGGCTGCTTGCTACTTGGGGGAAAAGTAAAACAAGAAAATACAATAAAAGAGACCAGGTGCTGTATATCACCAATTTGCTCTTTCTCTTTCAGACATCAGAATATTCTTAGTTTTGTATGGATGGAGCTGAATCATCATGACAACCTTAAGGTCTAGAAAGTAGTACACATGCAAGATTTGTGAACATGGATATAATACAAGCAGGATATTTATACATTGCTTTTAAAACATAAAAGTCCACTTTTGATAAATATCCCTGTCTCCTATAGTAATTTATTTCCTACAATAATTGTTTATCTAAAGTTCACTGTAAACCTCAAAAAAGCAGAGAAATTAGTTGAAAACTCTTCTGAATAAAACAATATTATTTTTTAAATGTTTTTCTCCAAAGGAAAGATAAACAGTTTCCCAAATGAATACCTCCCCTCCTACCAGCATCATGTACTAACTCCCATGGAGAATTAAACTCAGGACCTTCAGAACAGATGGCAAAGGCCTTATCTGCTTTCCTACCACAGCATGAGGCAATATAGGTTTGCCTGATAATGCACTCACAATGAGAAAAAGGTTTATTGACCCCTCTTACTATATTTACATCCACTAAACAAATGCTTTTTAAATTTAATCTACATATTTTGACTTTTGCAAGTTAATTTAAAAAAACCTATGCCAAGTACTAAACCTGAGATCCTAAAGAAACTGTTTTCATTTTAGTGATATTCCAGCAGTACATTCTGTCAAATCTCTGGCACATTTTCTTCTCTGTCTTTAATTAAGAGACAGTTAATTTTCAGCATTTATTTTAATAACCTCAGTGTTCAATTTCTATGTATCTCACATCTTCCTTCTACATTTGTCCTTAAATTATACCATAGCTTTGACACTGCTTTGGCCTGTGCTGTATAATGAGCTCATCGTGGTTTAGCAGATGAGTAAGTTCAGTTCTGACCCTGCATGAGCCAAACAGCTCCTTTTGCTCTATTTGTCAGCTGCCCACCTACAAAATTCTTACAGCAAAAAAGACCAATAAAATATTTCCCGCAAACTATGAAAAATATGTAGACATCAGACCAAAACCAGCTGCTCTCCTGAAGTCTTTTTCCTTTTCACTAAGCAATCTATACCCAGTTAATATTCAATTCCTGAATGTTTCAGCTTTTATTTGAATGCGAGTCTTAAAATTTGACACTGTTTTGCATATTACTGTACTAGTCAAGGTTATATTAAAAATGATTGCTAATTTTTACTGGTTTGCAAAGGCAACAAAATTAAGTTTAGGGTGATCTGTAAACAAAAATGAAAAAAAAAAGGGTGAAAAAGTTTTGAAGCAGGGAGTGAAAATCAGAGCCTGATGGTAGCAGATCTGATGGCCATTAGAGAGCTGAAGGATATGTTGATGGGCTCCCTATGGTTTCTTCTAAAAAGATATTTATTTATACAGTTTTCTTTTTTCCTAGGATCCTTGTTAGAACACACAAGGAAGTGGAAAGATACACACCTTCTTTACAGGGAAAAGAAAAAGAAAGACAAAATAATTACTGCAATGCCGACTCACTATTACTTCTAAACTCAGTCTTTTTGCTGTTTGGATTACAGCAATAGGACCTGAGGCTTACAAAGCTTGTTCTAATTAATTCACACATCTTTCACTGAATGGTAACTACAACAGGACTATTCAGCTGTTTACCAACAAATGAACAAAACTTATAGGAATGCACATGAATAGGTAAGAATGATTGTGGTTATAATCTCCCCACATAAACATTTCCTGTGCATCAGAATAATTCTGTCATTATCTGGAAAGAGATGAAGGTCTTGTTTACCTATAGAAATACTATTATTCTTATGACCTAAATATCTCAGAGGCCTCTGCAGCTACCCTGACTCTGTACCAAATAATATCCATGTCTCCTTCCTAAACTGCTGTATGTTGTACTGACATATCCTTGCAGCAAAGAGCCCTTCCTTTATTACATATGATGAATCCTCACACCTTAGTTATACACTTAGTGAGATTTCACACTCCATTAGAGGCTAACACACATACATAAGGAGTAAAGGCTGAGCAAGGCATTTAATAGCAAAATCTAAAGCATGTATCAAACGAGGTTTCTGGAAGTGTCCTTTATCAAAGTGTTCAATGCTCATGCATTCTTTACAATCAGTAAATTAATTCCAGAATTGATTAATATGGTTATGTCCTGAATAATTTGGTTTTTAGTTTTAAGAACTAAATACCTTGATAATACTAAGCAGTTTAGCAAAACATTTTAGACAGTTGTTGCAGTCATCTACCTCGAGGAATCTATAGTGTTTCCACATTACTCAAACACCTTGATTAGACTGAGCAAAGCCATCTGGAAAACAGTTAGCAAAGCTGCTGAGCAAAGGAGCCTTTCAGCCCAAGTTTTACATTATTGCTTCTGGGAAAATATTTTTCCAGTGTTTGGTGCCTGGGTGCAATCTATTATGAAAGTAATAAAAAAAGGGAAAGGAAAAATGGGGGAAAAAGGGGAAAGAAAGGTAGAGATTGAAATGGTATCACAAAGAGCAGCCTGCCACATTTTTAGTTTTTCAAATATTTTTTAGAATATCTGTGATGATTTATAATGAATAACTTGGGAAAGAGAATTAGCATAGACTACCTACATGGTACATCTAGGACAAGCATAGTTATTTTTATTTAAGGCATAACTTTTATATCATGCTATTTGGATGAATGTCCTCTTTGGTCTTTGTATTAGTGTTTGGTCCACCCTAAATACTACAAGTATTTTCCTCTGTGCAAAGTTTCTATTGTGTTCTTCCACAATAGAAAGGAAATGGGGGAAGAAAGAGAAAGAAGGCTGGCTACAAGGCTGACCACAATGAGATTGGCCATGCTTTCAGCTGAGACACTAGCACTAAAAAATGAAAAAATTCTTGGCAAGATTATTTCCCCTTGTGTAATTTCAAAATGGAAGTTCTTGAAGTTATCTCTTGTAGACCATTAGAGGAAGTGATATTGAGGAAAAAAAAAAAAAAAGAAAATATTTCACAAGTAATGAATCCCTATTTTCAAAGCATTACATGCATGTGCAGTATCAGAACAGTAAACTCTTTAAAATCTTGACCAATATTTTATAATATTCCTTAATTTTTTGCCCTGCATACACAGATTTTGTCTGACACAGATTTGTTTTCCAAATCCTGATCCTGTCTTTTCCTACCTTCAGCAGAGAAGAGGCTTAAGACATATTTGCTTTTTCCTCTGAACTTTTCCCACTTCTTTTAAACATTAAGAATCTGTCTCTAATTATAAAGGTTCTGTAATACAGATGACAAAGTCCCATTGGAAAATGGTGCTGAACTGAAGGCAAGAATGACTCTTCAGCTCTTTCAAATCTAAGTATTCATCCTCATTGGCTTTTCCCATATGATCAGAAACCAGCACAGGAAAACATCCACAAAATATATAAAACATTCAAAAATACATGCTCCTTGTAGTTAAATTAAACTTGCCTGCTCTTTTCATCTGTTCTAAATGCAGCAAAACTTTTACCAGGAAACCTGTTCAGTAAATACCACTATAAATATTCTTACAGCTCTGCAATATGACCATCTTCACTGGTGAGGGGTGCATTAGGGTCTGCAGGGGGACAGCCTGACACAAGAGACCAGAGTCAGGCACTCAAGAGCACCAAGAGCAGGAAATTGGCTTTTTACAACCCATTGTTTTCCCCCCACCAGCTTCTTCCAGGCAAAACAAGCAAATGAGCTACTTCAGGATTAGACCTGGTAGTATGGTGCAAGTAAAATTGTACTGCTGGTAACTGAGCTTTCCTCAGAAACATCTTCAAGGATGACAAGGAAGAAAAAGGAAGCACACTGAGGCCAAGCACCAGTTTTGAACAGCTGCATAGCTGACACAAGGATATGCTCAAGGGGAAAATGGTTTAGACAGGAGGCTCTCCAGCATGCAGCAACAGGCCAGATCTGCCTGCAATAAAGGCTTTGGAGCATCCATATGGCTAAGAAATTAAAATTACTATAATGACAAATACATATTCCCTTTCACTTATGGGCACAGTAAAGGATAACAAGAAATGAGAAGGCTTATTTCAATTTATATTTTAAAAAGCCATTTTACAAGTCCATGTAACTGGAGGATACTAACATTCTGTGTGTAAAAGAATCTGGAATATAATTAAAACTTGTGCTAATTACTGCATAAGTTGTGGTACTATTTTTATAGACTGAGTAAAAATTTTATAGTCATTCTTGAAAGCACTTTGCATCAGAAACATTTCTTTTCCTAATCTACAAATTTTACAGGTATATCAGTTCTGCATATGAAATTTGAGAACTTAAAGAGAAACTGCATTAAATCAGTAACATGTCAAATACCTATGTGACATTTTGATTATTTCATGCTTATTAAATATAATATTTCCAGATCCTATCATTTCATGCTTATTAAATATAATATTTCCAGATCCTATCATGTTTATTAAAGGTACTGCTACTTCAAATGGGATCCTCTTCATTCCATTTATCTACTTACATTATCAAAATGCCATGAATTCAATAAAATTGACCTTTTATATAAATATATATATATATAATTAGTCTAAAAGCCTCAGAACCTGTTCATCTGTAAGGTCTTTTTAGAAAATAAGAGGCTTCATCACAGTTTTGAATAACTATCATCCAGGAAGCTACTCCTTTTGTATGTTTCATTCATTTCATAGAGAATAAATGAAATGTATCAAGCTAACAGTGGCTGAATGGAATAAATGAAATATCTGCCTTTGTGACAGAATCATATTTTAGAAGTTGTATCTTTGGCATTGTTTTCTGTGGCCATAATGGGCTTGGATAAAAAGAAGAGAAGGATATCGGTTGGTCAGCTCTAGGGTGATCAGCAGCCAGGCCAGTCCACAAACCACTTGGGGCCCTTGATATATTTTTTAATTAATGTGGCATAGTTACTATTTTTCCCCCTCCTCTTCTAAGAATGGCTGTGAGCAGGCTTATTTTAAGGACGCAGTCCCACAAAAATCAAAGACAAAGCAAAAACTTGATTTCCTTTTTCTGTCTTACTTTTTTTTTTCATGTGAAACACTGCGCTTATTCTCCAAGTATCTGAGAATGCCCAGGATATAAGGAATAGTAAATTTTTTTTGTTCTTATGACATTATCTTTTCTGGTTAAGTGAAGGTGAAAATTCAGCTCCAATCAAGTTTTAAAGAGAATAGAATATCATGTGTCCACAACAGATATTATATTTTTTCCCAATTATATTTATAAATAGTCCCTGCTCCATGTGTTAGAGAATTCCTCACAGATCAAGCCCCTGACCATGTTTATGCTTCTATCAGTTTTTCTTACTGTTTACAACTCTCCCCATAAGTGAGTAAGGTTTTATTATTTTTAGTCTGTAGAGGATCACACTTAAATTACGAGCTGCATTTTCACATTAAAAAACATGTTATCTCATCACCTGTCTGCATTATGTGTAATCAAAAATTTCCTGAAGATCTTAACTCTAATAGTTTATCAAAAAAAGTAAGTGAAATTTACCTCTGTGCTTGTGATTGTTTATTGTGTGAGCTTTAGCTTTTACTACCCAAAAGCAATTAAGTGAAAAATTTTCCCCAAATCTGAACTAGCTCATAATATTCTTCATAAAGACTCCAAAATAATATTTTGTCTGAGTTGCTCTACGACGGAACTGCTGACCAAATTATGCCAGGCCTTCATTTCATATGGGCAACAGAAATGAAGGTATGAGTCTCTTTTTGGTTTACTTCCAAGGTTTTCAAGATTAACACGTTAATAATTAAAATACTGCCTTCTTTAGGTCTTGTACAACCATGGTACAAGCCCAACTGTCCTAGTTGTGGGTGACTATCCCAGCACAGCTGCTGACTCACAGCAGGATTTTCTCCTCCTGAAGTTCATTTCCAGGACCAGATTAAGAAGCAGAAACCTACAACAGGGAGATTTGCTATCCCTATTAGCAGTCATTCTGCTTCTCTGCACTTTGCTCTAACTTTATAAAGAGTAAAAATAAAATAAAAAACCCCAAACATATAAAGATATAGAATCATAGAATGGCCTGAGTTGGATGGGACCTTAGAGATCATCCAGTTCCAAACCTCCAGACACCTGTGGAGAGGGATGCTGCTCACTAGGCCATGAAATAAAACAAAATAAAAATACATCATAAAAATAAAAACTGAGAGGCATATTATGTTAGCAGTCATTGGCTCAGTAGGCTGCCTCTTCAGAGGATACACTGAATAGACAGAATCTCTTAAAAATATATTATTCCCTGAAAATGTTGGGTTTTGTGCATGCAGCATACTGTAATCAAACCAAGCCACTTCAATGTTTATTGTATTAGCTATAATGATATGACTAGCAAAATGCAAGTCCATTATACACTAGCAGTTCACAGCCAGTATTGGTTATCTCAAAATGAGAAAGATGTGCATGAAGGGAAACTATCATCTCTAATACAACTTTTGGCAACAAATTTAATATGAAAATGCATATTAAATTGCATTTATAATGATGGAAATTCCTGCTCACAAAGACATATTGTGCAGAGGAGCACATTTTCCATCTGCCTGGGCAATGTGAGGACTCTCAGTGCTGAGCAGAGTGTAATATCTGACTCCTGACTACTTTCTGTACTCAGGCTGTGATGAAACACAGCAAATTTGTTTTGTTTTGAGAAAAATAAATGCCAAGTTGTTCTGTAGGGCTCCCATTACGTTAGTTACCTGTGTAAAATTGTGGTGGTGCATATTTGGGTTTATCAGTTTCCTGTATGGGTTTGTTCTTTGTTTTATACTGTTTTTATATAAGTCATAATGGTTTGTCCCATCTACCCCATGTTAACCACTTTTTGGTTTTCCCCAAGTAATTGTCAGGTGTCAATCATAATTATGGGTCCTGTCCATCACTTCACAGCCTCACCCTGATGTCTGGAAGGTTCTAATGAGGACATTAAGTGATTGGCAGGGTCCCTGTTCTCTCCTCCCTTGATTTATTGATTTGTTCTAGTGCCTGTCATTTCTGTTCAGGGTCACTCCCTTCACCCTTTGGATTGGTCCCAAGCTGTCCCCTTCCCATTTCTTTACCCCCATACTTAAGATGCTGTACAGAGAGGATACCTGGCTTTGGCGGGCTGACTCTCTGGGTGTGGAGAGGTCCCGTATGGACTTAATAAAACCCCGCTTAAGTTCCCCACCAGAGTCCCTCCCTTTATTCCTTTGCTGCTGTTCACACTTCTGCAGGGCAAGGACCCACAGGATCGGGGACGTATCCCAGGATACCAAACTGTGCCTTCACTGCAGCCCCGGTGCGAGGGCTGGCTAGGATGCAGGATGCAGGTCCTGAGAGACACACCGCACTGCCGCCTAAAATCTTATTGTGAGAGTGAGCTGTGAGTTCAAGATTGGTTTTGGCATTCAAGGAGAGGACAGGGCTCTTTCCAGTAGTCCATAACTAGGCAGGCCTGGGGGGTAAGCATGGGCTGCTCACAGATAACCAAAGGGTCCCACATCACCTGCACAGACAGCGGAGGTGAAACACTGAGGGAGAAGGCAAAACAAGGTCACTATCAGAGGTTGAAGGAACAGGTCCATGCACCCCAGAGGAGCAAGTCAAGAGCGCAGCCCAAAGGCAGGCAAGGGGAAAACAGGCACAACACTGGGAATTGCTAAGAAAGTGTACAGAGCATGAAGGAACGCTAGTGGTCCACAGCAGGAGTTGGATAGAAATGGACCCTACAAATGCAGCTACAGGTGGAGGATGAGGAGACAGAACAAGGGGCACAGCCCAAGACATTGGCCAGATGACCACTGCTGTTGGCCTGTTAATGCTGTGACTTTGAGGCAGGAGCCTTTGTTAACTGGGGTTTTTGGCAGCCCCAGTAACAATTAGCTTTTGCCCAGTTTTTTCCTTTCTCATATGCATAGAGACCTGTCACAAAGTGACACTGTTAGAACAGCGTTGCAGAAAAGAAATCAGAAGTTGGAGCTTCTCACTGACTGCAATTCACTGTAATTTTATATCCTATAAAATATAAAACTTACACCTACATACCTAAGTACAGATAATATCTTTGAGAAATGTCATTATAAATTTAAAAAGTCTCCTATAAGCAAAAACTGGGATCATATAACATTGCCTCTGGAGTTGCACAGCACAGGGTGTAGAAACCCAGAGAGTATGTACACATTTTAATATGTACATATTTTAATGTGTATATATTTCAGTTCTTTGCATTCTATTTCTATTATTTTCTTTTATATCAATATTGCTTCTATCTATCTTGCTATTTATTAAACTAAAATAACTGCTATTTTGACATTATTACTGTAACATTTCCAAAGGCTAGAAGTTGAATATTTCATAACCATTACACAGTAATGTCATACACAATTCACTGAAGAGATTTCATAGACATCACAGCTATCAAATTCATACCCCTTACTTATTGGTGGGTCAATTTATTCTTTTATACCTGCTGAACTTCTCAGGCTACATGTTTATATATAGGTCTTCCTTTTGTATCCAGCTCAGTCTCCCACACAGGAGCAAAACATACAAAAAAAGCTGGTGAGTCTTTCAGAACAACAGTGAAAATAGCACTATATAGAAATGGGTTTCTACATTCACCCAGGAAAGCTCAACCAAAAATATTCAATTTTCAGTATTGCCATTGGGGTCCTACTCAATCTATGCAGCTGCATGAAATCTATGTGAATCGCCTGAAGCAGCAAAAGCCATTCAACCTCCATTTATAATTTGGATTCTTCCAACCCTGAATTTCTGAACTGCAGTGCTATCTTGATTTCATCAAGACTCATATTTCATCATTATAGAGTTCCAAACTCTACAGACACACAGTTTCATTTCCAGATTAATTTAGAAAAAGAAATTACTAGGTCATAGTTCCACTCCTTCCACAAGACTTGTGGAAGAGGTTTGAAAGCCTTCCTCATAGTCACCTTTCATAAGCTAAGATGTTCCCTAAAATCCTTTGATATCAGAACAATTGCAGCAGCAGAATGAATGAATCAAATGGAAAACCATACCCTGTTCAGAATTCATGATACTCTCAGGACCAAATGGAATATTCAGATACGTGTCTGCAAGGGGGGAAGATGGTATCCTTGATGAAAGGACAGAACTTTCCTGTATTTGTCATTATGACAAGTGCAATCATTAACCATGCAAACCATTTTTTTCTGAATGTGCATGTAAAGACAGACAGTATCATGCAATTGTACTTTTTCATCCAGTAAAGAACAGTCTTGTCCTCTACTGAGAAGAGCTTTTCCATGCTCATATTTTTAGCTTTATTAGTAGGGTAATATTTCAAAATTATTTAGTCCCTTTCTTTTTACAATGAAGTTTAGAAGAAAGAAATGTTAATATCAGAATCTGAAACCAGCATAATTTTCAGGAGTTGTCTTTCAGTTGCTTAAACATCTGCAAACTGAAAAGCAAAATTTTCTTAATTTTGATATCTGAATTTTAAGATAGAGGAAAAAATTACTTCCTTTTTTATCTTTGAAATAGTTTTTTGGCTTCTGCTGGAATGTTCAATATATAATTGCTGTTTTATAGAGCAACACTGCAAGCGCAACTGTAGCTATACCAAGACTTATTTTTCTTCTGTGAAGATGGGAAGGGGAATCCAAAATACAAAGGAGAAAGGAGTTAGGAAAAAAAATCTAACCCTAAAGAAGAAAAACCTCTGTTTTTCAAAGGATATCCCTTATGCTGACAGTCTGCAGTAGTTTGATCTTGCTAGTGTCAAGTCAAGTGAACCAAGCTGGCCAAAGAAAACGCAGCTGATATCATATTTTAGCAGGTCATCGAGCTTTTGGGGGTGAAAAGGAGAGAGGCCGTGAAGCTAATCCAGATGAGATACCTAATCTTTTGTTTATGTTCCACTGTGATAATGTCATTTCAGAGTAACAGTAATAATGAAAAGCAAGGAAGTTGGAAAAAAAGTGGAAGGACAGAAAAAAAAAGGGGTGGCAGAATTATTTGATTGTCATTTTGTTTTGGCAGATAACAATACAAAGTTCAAAGGCTATGAATCCTAATAAAAAGTTTCTAAAACAATGAACTTTTGATATCAATAGTGCATGCGTTGAAGGACATACTAAGTAGTGTTAAAAGGGTGTTCAAAGAAGAATGTCCCGTGCTATAAGTAAAGTAACAAAAAATGGCAAGAATGTCAAAGGGAAATGGTTATTTTGCTCTTATCTGAATACAAGGTGTAAATCATTTTCTCCCTGTCACCCTGATGATTTTAACTTTCAGTTTTTCTAGCTCAATAGAAATTTTAAGGAAAGGTTCAGAAAATGCATCCATGAGCAGTATGTTACTACAGATCAAAGAATGCCATAATGTGTCAGTTTTTGAAAAATTCAACAACAGATTTTTTTATGAGAATAGGAATTTCTGTGTATAGCACCCTTACTCTCATGTCATGCCACGGAATTGTCCATTTTGTACATCATGCCAAATGTTTTGTACAGGTTTTGATTTTCCCAGTTTTCTTAAAAATTACTTTAAAAAAATTTCATGGACTTCTCATGTATAAAGGATACAAGAACAACAGTCATTCTGGACCTCTGTAAATCAAGTCAGTTCTTTTGAGTAAATGCTGCATTTTCATTTCTCTTTTAAAATAAGAAGAAAAGAATAGTAATTTATATATAAAAGTATTTATAGGATAATACATTCATTTATTAACAGCCTCTTATGAAATGTAAGTTGATTTTGAAAATCCAGGCTTTCTGAATTTCCCGTTTAATTTAATTTTTAGAAGCAGCTCAGCATTCTGTACAAAACATCTGACAGAATTTAAAAAACTGGGTGTTCACTGTTCAGTCAATGAGGTCCAGTAAGTCCCCAGAGCTCCTATTTGCTTGCTCTGCTTGCAGGACTGTGATGAATCATTTAAAATACACATAGAAACTAGTGAAGTAGTTCTATTAAAATTAGCATTTCTGAAGATCATTTTCTAAGACTGCACACATCAGCACTGTTAGGTTAAGAATACCTCTCTAACGATTCCCCTTGCAAATTTGAGGCATCTACCATAAACAAATAACTGTATTATAGAATTCTTTTTTAAAAATAAGTCAAATTTTAGTTCTGTAGTGTATTTGTCCCTAGAAGAACATTTGCATAGCCTATTATTACAAATCAACATCTGCAGCTGTAACACACTGAGTCCCTCAGTAGCATTTAGCAGTCTATACAGCAGGTTTTTGCACAGTTTAAATGTGATTTACTTATAATGTTGTTTTACTTTAGCCTTTCCCAGGCACAATGAAATTTTACTTCCACAATTTTACTTTTATTCTGTGTTTCTGCATGTGTGGCAGATTCAGACCTAGAGGCATGATTTGGTGAATAATATATATTTTGTTGCTGTTTCCCAGCTGATAAAGAACATTTGCATTCCAAGAGTTCCCTTGTTACTATTCAGACATGGGTGAATACTGCGAAGTAAGTACTCAGAGATATGTATTACAGTAAAACCATGAATTCACCTCAGTGGTATTTATGACCTTTTGTATTTATTTTCAGAAAACATGTGAGTATTTTTTTTAGCCAAAATGCTTGAGGAAAACAAGAAGTCCCCTGAGTACTCGTACAAAGGCTCACGCCTAGGAATGTTCATTAGGGCTTTCTCAAACCTCTGATTTTCCTTCTTCAGTCATCTGGTCACTGACCACAAATATTAAGCAGGAAAGAGTTAGCTGAAACAGAGAGAAATCTTACATCTTGGCTGAAATGAACAGCTCAAATACATCCTTTGTTCAGTAGTTTGTGGCCCATAATCCATAACTGGTCTGGAGAATAGTTTCTATCTCCAGAGAGAGTCATCTAGTCACCCAGTAAACTCTTACTTCATCTGCTACACTGCTCTCAGACAAAACAGGAGAACAGAATTCCCTGTCCTACTATTTTGCATTAAACAATTCTTGTGCAAACACGTCTCTGGAAGGGACAGGATGACCCTTAAGTGGTGCTACATAGTGAAATGGAAAACTTGCCACTATAGCAAGTAATATGTTTTCTCCTCTGTTGAAAGCTCCCAAATGTGTCTGCCTTTACAGATAATTCATAAAGGAAAAGCAGCTGCTGCTATTGACAGTTTGAGCAAAATTTGCCCTGTGCGTTTCTTAATGAAAACCTTTTAATCTTAGCAAAGATTTTAAAAATGACAAGATGACTGGAACTGGTTCAAGGGACTTGAATTAACTAGACAAATTAAACCATCCTTTTTACACTTGAAACTCACAATTCACACTTTTCAAAAGATAAAGTTGACATCAGTTTTCCAGTTCACTAACAAGGACATTCCAAACATTCAGGGTATTTTACCCAGTATATCTGCATATGTCATGATAGAATTACTAACAATTTTAGTGAAATGAGATATTTGGGGAGAAGACTGCAGTATGTAATTAAGCCACAAAAGGAGAATAAAAGAGTGTGTGTTTGCATAAAGAGAAGGCCTCAGCTCAAATTCATGAAGAGATAGACATCCAGGACTGAAATTGCTTCCACATAATAAAGAGCAGCACAACATACATAGCTCTGAAATACATATTGACCTGAAGTGCTGCCAATGCTGAAAGTCTTAATTGCCATATGAAAATCCTAATATGATCATTTTTATGTATATGTATATATAAGGGCATGAGAGCAAAATGCAATGTGAAGTGTCTTTGGATCAGTATCATTTAGAGTAATGAGGTTCAATTCATAAAATGCACTTGTGAATAACTTGTGCAGTTCAAGGTATGTTTTTGCATAAAGATTGACCTATTCATATGTAAATATCCTTCTAAGCATAGTCGCCACATAGAGACATCTATATTATTTACTTTGTTCACTGATTTATTTCATTACACTTTGGTCAAAATTTAGAGTACAAATTACTGACGGGTGTTAATAAACTTTGAAACATTCAATGTGGTTCTTACTTGAAACAGAGAATGCAATTATGAAACGTGAGCTGCTGCTCTTGACTTTTATGTTCCTGTAGACTTAACAGTTAAAAATAATAAAAAGCCAAGTAAGTTCATAGCAGATATTTCATATTCATGCCATGTTTAGTATTTGTTCAGCCCAACCTGACAGACACAGCCAAGCTGTAATTAATGTCATAACATAGAAATTAGGCCAATTAGTGCTTAACACTGTTGGCATGGTCTGATGCTGTTATAGCTTTGTTTTTCATTGATTTCTAGTATGCTGAGTTTGATTGATGAGGTCTTTATTGTTTTTAAAAATGAAACTTAGCTGTTCTCTAGAAAAGTGTCCCACACTTAGACTTGAAACAGTATTACCAAGTTTTAAATTAAAATTTGTTTTGCTCTCTAAAAACTCCAAACTCAGAGTAAAAGCCTTAAAATTTGGCATTTATATTTACGGATTCCTAGCAGATCAAGCTATGTTTTTTTTGCAAATAAAAGGAACAAGCAGTACCAGGTACCTAATTGGCTGGTTTTGGATAATATTTAGCATCACCAGTGACTGGTAGCATCCTATGAGTATCCATCCAGTTAAAATACTGGATCACAACAGAAACTGGAAACCCAATATTACTAAAATGCAAACAAACATAAACATTTCTGCAGCCTTTGGGGTGTAAATACTCAGTAGTTCCAACCCAATTATCTTCCATTTCCTTGTGCTCACAGTTTCTCAGACTGCAGTTATTTCAGTGGCAGTTATGGTACACCACTGCTCCCTATGCTGTGTGGTCCTCCCAAATAATGCATGAAAAACAGAAGGAAAAAGAAACATTATTGTCACAATCCAGTATTGGCAGAGATTTCTTCAAAACAGGGTTTTTAAGACTCATTCTGTGGTCCAGACATTCCACTATTACTAGGAAATATAAATCTGCTCCCTTTGAAAGGAAAATGTATTACAAATTAGTTATCCTTCCACAGACAAAAGATGATTTTAGACACTCCTTGCTCCAAAAAAGTCAAAAATCTTTTACTAAGCAGATCTTCAAAACCAGACAAACTTCTATTTACTACATGACAACAAAAAAAGGAAACTACTCTTTTGGTTTCCAGTTTTAAATGAAAGAAACCAAGTTTAACAGACATACACACACACAGGATGAACCTCTCCCCCCCCTCTGTTCTTATATATTAATTTTCTGGAAGTGTTTTTCAACTTTCTTGGGATTCTTTACAGTATAAAAGGCTCCTTAGTATATGAACAACACTAATAGAAGAGTGGAAAATATTACTTTTTATTCTTAGTTTAGAAATCCAGAAAAAAATCCATCCAATTACAGTTCTGATCAATCATGCTGATTTTAAGTGAGTGCATGTCCATGAAAGCCTGTGAATTAACAAATAAATATACCACATTACCCAGTGAGGCAAAACTAGTTACTTGTTTTGTGTGAAATACTTATTACTCATCTCCTTTCCACTGAAATAAAGTTTTCTAAAATTTAGGACATTTTAGAAAATATGAGAGTCACACAGGGAGATTATGTAGACTAATTCAATCTCAACTTCTTAGCAAGTATCATACAAGTGAAAATTCATTTATTATTTCCTATCTGATACACATTTATTATTAATTTCTTCCCTCCTTTTTTTCCTTGGGAAGATCCAAGACGTATAAACACACTCTCTGAATACTATGTGCCTTATCTACATCTCCATTACTATTTAGAATAGATGGAGAGTACCTAGATAAGACAAAATATTTCAGGTGTAAGCTGTAATTCATCTCCATATATTAGTAAAAAGCTGTAGAACATATCAATACAAAATCATATAATTTGTTGAGAACCTTATCCTAGATACATAAAATCACAGAATGATGATTGAGTCGGGAGAGACCCTAAAGATCATTGAGATCCAAAACCCCCTGCCATGGGCGTGGCCCAGTAGATGATTGTCTCAGAGCTCCATCCAGCCTGGCCTTAAAAACTGCCAGGGATGGGCCATCCACAGCTCCTCTGGGCACCTGTCCTGGTGCCTCACCACCCTCACAGAGAAGAATTCCTTCCTAACATCTAATTTAAATCTACCCCCTTTCAGTCTAAAATTGTTATTCCTCATCCTGTCCCTAATCTTCTTTTGCAACTCATTTTTCCTAATGTTTAATTGAGCTGCATTTGCTCACCTTATTATCCAAGAAAAACCTGGCTGGCTTGGTACATGATAACATAGTAGTTATACTCTGTTACCACAGAACAAATAGTGCAGGCTGATGGAAATTTCCCAACCCCTAAAGAAGCTGGAAAGGTGGGAAATTAGTAACTTAAGTGAGGGGGAAAATTATCACTTCAAAGAAATCTTTCTTTGAAGCCCTAAAGAAAGGAACACCAAATCTATCTAGCATTTAGTTTCACTAACCCAGGAATTGCACTGAGAGATAAGTAGGACATGTACTGAGGCACACATGTACACACAGTGTAGGTCTAATCCATTTGCTGTAGAAGTAAAACCTTGGTAACTTTAAGGATCTTGAATGCTACATCAACATTCTTTAAATTGTGCAAGCCACTCATGATTTATTTCATGATCTTACCAGAAACTCCTGGTAGAAATATGCTCTCTGTAGTCAGAATTGTTCGTATTGTATTTTGATACACATCATATACAAAACAAACTGTTATTTTATAGATTTCTAAAGCTTTTATGGTTCTGATGTCCAGAGGTGCACTATAGTACAAGTAGAAAGAGACATCCAGGCTTGTTCTAGAAATGTGTCCTATACAATTCCTGAACAGAAGAGCTTTCTCCTGCCTGATCTTCCAACAAAATTATTGGGCACATGTCAATTCATATTGCATTAATATATCCTGAGAGAACTCTGAAGGCTATAATCACAGAAGGAGGAGCTGATACTAAAGGCTCATTTCATGATAGCTACTTCAAACTCTGGTGCAGGCCAATTATGGCAGAGAGGTGTCAGAGCGAGTTTGACTAACATTCCAAGACACAGTGCATGTTCCTGTCCATTTTTTTTAATTTAATAGGCAAATTATAATATAAAAAATAGAAGAAGGTAAAATTTATTTGACCATTTTCATTGCCCATACTTCTTCCCAAGGAGAAAATTAATATCACAGAAAGGAATAATCAAATGCACTGAATTGTTGTTGTTGTTGTTGTTGTTGTTGTTTTAGCACAGTAAAATGTAATTTATAAATTTTTTCAGGATTTTAAGTGTTCCATTAGTTTCTTCAGACATGTTAATACACTAAGAAAGTTTTAAAAATAAGTGGAATCATTAACATCCTTCTATCCTGATGAATATCATAAAATATTTTAGATATCTAACAAAGTATAAAATACAATACAATAAAATATTTTACTTTTGTTTAACCTCATCACAACTTCCTTTGGCTTGCAGAGTAGCTCCAGTTAGCTACAGAGTATTTTCAAATATGTTACAGAGAAAAAAAGCCTGCTAGAGCCATCGAAATACAGTTCTTTCTATTCTGTTTTCAAGTATTTATTTGGTCTTGGAAATGGCAGGACGTACCCAGAGCAGGGCACAGAGGAACAGACTCACACCCACTTTGTGCCCAGGGAAGACTTAGGCTGTTGAATCCTAAATCGTAAACCACAATTTCCACAAAATCCTGGAAACAAGCCTGCCCAGCATCATGTGATGCATCTTTCTTTTATAAACAGTAAACAAAATCAGCTCTAGATTGGCTGAAACTGTAAATTCTGTAATTGAGGGGTGGCATTGGTCAAGTCCAGGCAGCTGACCCTCCCAGAGCTGCAAACAGATGGCTAATAACAGCCTAGGACATCCAACCAGCTCTGAGGATTTGTCACATTTCCAAGCTGTGGTGACAAGTACCCTCCTGACACCTGCTGCAGATCTAATTTGAAATCTTGAATGTTACTGATAATCACAACTAAGGTAATTTTCCCCCCATGGTGTTATAGCAGAAGATTTTCAGGTTGCTATTTAAAGCAAATGTTTTGTCTAAATTAAGCATATGTGTGCTGGATGAGAAAGGAAAAAAACCCACCTCACCATGAATTATGAAGTTATATAAAATTTGGAAAATAACTTGGTTTATCCCAGACACCTACAATGGGTTCCAAGAGAGATGTGTTGGAGTTACAATTTAAAATGCTTTGGCATTTTTCCAGGCAGTAATTTATCTTCCCGGGGTGAATCAGTATATTTACTTGGCTTAGGTTAAGGCATAGGGTCATTAAAAAACATTGTGGTTTCTCCAGAATTGCACCAGATTGCAGTACCTTGCATTTATCCAGCTGCAACTACACACCACACTTAAAAAAACTGGTTCAATATTGGCTAAAAATTGATGATGTAGGCAATTTTTATGATCAGTTCTTTGTGGCTGATTGGGAAAAAAAAAGAAATGTAGGCAACTTTTATGTTTATTCAAACCCTATTAAAATAACACTTTTATCTTCCCAAACCATAAGCGAAGCGTTTGCAGCGTTGGGGCTGACCCTGATCTTCTGCATATTCTCTGCTTAAAGGACATGAACAGGAAATGGTCAGCTTAAGGACACAATGAAAGGAAACACAGCAGCAAAGGTTTCACTGATAACATGTGATTTGAAGTCAGTGAGCAGATTCAGTCAGTCATCCAGCTGTTTGGGCCAAAGTCTATACAGCACTCTGCTGACTCTTACAAGACTGTGTCACGAAAACATGTGGAAGGCTGACGCTTGACATGGGCAAGGCAGGGAAAGCAGAGCACTTCCACATCATCAGATGCTGTGCCTCAGTTATTTCATGCCAGAACCAAAGAAAATTATGCTGGTTTAGAAATATTTGTTTTTCTAAGAGCTAACTGGGCCAAATAGAAATAGGATGCTGATGTGAGGGTGTATCCATATGTCAGAGCATGAGTATCACTAGGTGTAATGGAGTTCAGGTCAGAGCCAGAACTGCAAAGTATTCCACACCCACAATTAAGGACTAATAGTATTATTTTTTATTTTTCTTTGAGGGAGAGAACTTTCCAGAAGACATCAGCACTTTGGATACTGAATAATTACAGTGTGTTTAAAAGGATTTATAAACTACAAACTTAATCCAGTTTGTAATTTCTAAGTAGTTCTTTCCTTACATAGTCAGCAATAAACTTACACCAGCCAATAATTAGAAAGAAATCCTTATTGAGGGTAGCAAGTAAGGAAAAGATTTTATAAGCCTTGGGTGATGTACTTTCTTACTGACTTTAGAAGCATAGTTTAATCTAATTTCGGATTTGGAATTGTGGTAGTTACAAGTCTTGTGCTTGGACAAGAGTTATGTCCTCTATATTTTTCAAGGCACGTTAAACAAATAAGAAAACACACTGCATTTTTTAAAAAATCACTAACCCCCTAACAATTTCTTAAATTTGGCTTACTGTGATTTCAGAAGACAACCACTTCCAGGTTACGCTAGAGCATTAAAAATTCTTCGGGCATTGACAATTTATCAAATCATCATGCAGGTTTCTGTATCAGCACTATTGGCTATTTTTTTATCACTCCAAAATGAACTAGCTGGCCAAAACCAAAATAATTAATAACCTCACCCCTTGAAGGGATTGTAGAAGGCTCAGGCTTCAGACTCCACCTTCTACCTGGCTCAATGTTTTCTGTTTTGTACAAGCTGTACCATCTTATCCATTTAATGTATTTTTCCATTAAATACCAATATTAAGACAGATAGAAAAAACACTATGCACTGGAGGAAAGAAACCTTGAATATAAAATCACCCACAGTCTAAGAAAAGTTTTCTACTCAAGAAATAAGTTATGCCAGAATGAATTAATACTTATAAGAAATTCTAAAAGGTCATGTGAATGTTCCATAGCAAAATTGTTGTATATTTTAAACCTCAAATAGTTTTGCAA
This sequence comes from Zosterops lateralis, assembly GCF_965231275.1. Lineage (NCBI taxonomy): Eukaryota > Metazoa > Chordata > Aves > Passeriformes > Zosteropidae > Zosterops > Zosterops lateralis. The sequence goes on from NC_139766.1 coordinate 39,772,559, forward strand.
ATAGAATTCTTGTTTTCTGGCCAACCCGTCTCTTAAAACAAGTAGACTTGTAAAAAGAATTGAAAGTATATAGAGTTTTACTTTCTACTATTCATTTAAAGGTTCTGTCATGAGTGTTCAGAGTTTCCATAGCCTTTCACAACCCTGGGGGTCTCAATGAAAAGTGGCATTAATGCTAAATATATGTATTACATGGGGGTTTCTAAATACCAAAGACAACAAATTAATATGCTACTTACTCACAAAATTTGCTGCCTACATATTTGCATAAAACAAATTGGAGATGACAACCTCTGAAACACAGCATTTCTACTTTTATACCCTCTATATATCTAAACTGTGTGAGCATGGTCAAGAGAGAGGAGACTGAGCAGCAATGAATTAGATGGATAAAATTAAATTCTATTTTAACAATACATATTATGTCAGCACCGAATAAGTCATTCAATAAATCCAAACCCAGTCAAGAGCTTTTTCTCCTATTTAATTTTTTTTTAAAAAAGAAAGAGGTGAATTTTCAAAGCTCAGGGAAAGCCAGTTCCTGTAGGCAAATCTATTTGCATTTATATTTAAGACCATCCTCCCCCCATTGTGAGCCAAGCACTAATCAAGAGTTTTGACATAATTTAGACTAATATTTCCTAACATGAACACACAGTATATTTCTCTTATAAGGTTCAGACAGTACTTTATCTCTTTTTAATAACCTGCTAGGTTTTAGAGTACCGTTCTGTCTTGACAACAGCAGGAATGCCCAGAGTTACCAGCATATAAAGCAGTTGAATCAATATTGTGAAAAGTACCCCTACCTGCATGGAAATTATCTTAAATCACTCTTCTTTAATCAGTCTATCAAATGAATGAGGTGAATATTTTATATTGCCCAACTGTAGTCCTGTAAATTATTTATCCAAACACTAGTTTTAGCTGGTATTGCTACTTTGGAAATAGGAGACCTTGAAGCTATTAGGAAGGACAGAATACACATTATCATGGTTTGAATTTTTTTTTAATTCTCAACCAATAATTATAAGAGATACTGGTGATGTTGAGGTTGGCAAATGTACAACTCTCCTCAGAAGACCAAATGAAGTCTGACCCAGGACATTCAGAAAGAGAAATATTGGATAGATTCCATTTTATGAGTGCTGTTCTACACAACATGTTCTACATGCAAGACAAAGAGAACAAGTTTGGCAGAATTCATTAAGGATCTTTTTGCTCCAGGAGAGGGAAGATTAGGTGGATAGCATGAGACAGCTGCATTCTTTACTGTAGGAGACTTTCACAATTCATTTAGGCTTTTCCTCAAGTGCCAGATTCTCAGCCCTGCTCTTGACTGCATCTGTCATAATTTCCCCCCTTGAGCTTTCCATTCCTTTCACTGTCATCTGCCAGAGTGCATTGTCATTTCTCCTAGCTCAGCTTCCACAGTGCACCAAGCTCCCTGCTATCAGCAGGCTCACAGATGAACAGCTTTTAGCTATAATCAGAGGCTTATAGCTTCTACAGTAGAGTGCAAATAGAGTAAAGACTGACATTCTCCACTTTTGGGTTTTGTTTGTCCTTTTAGATTGCAAATGCTTGAAGGAGTTCATTTGCTAGACACAGCTTTCACAGAAATAGCTTTGAAAGCCATGCTGTAATTACCACATAACGTGGGTAAGGCCTTTGCATCATGAGGAGCAATGTGGGGGAGGTCATGATGGAATGGCAATGAAAGCATGAGTGAGATGTTCACAGCTAGATCTAGGCAGGTAACTTTGACAAACAGTTCATTTACCAAGAAGGTGTAGTTTTGTTCATCCCAAATGACTGGATCTAATATACTGAAAATTTTCATCCAGAAAAGCTTCGGTTTTACAGAAACTAGATTTATAGAACAGAAAGGAGTAAATTGGATAAGCTATTGCATTACAGAAACTATTGGATAAGAGAAGCTATTGAAATAAGAGAAGCCAAAATAAATGCTCTGAATGATCAGGATTCAGTGCTCACCTTTGGAGGAGAGGATCTTGCTTTGACCTGTGCTGATGACTTACTGGTTACAGGTGTCCTTGCCCTTTACAGAAAATAGCACTCTTGTTTGTCCAAGTGACTGGCCATCTAGTGAGGCACTTAAACAGGTGCCCTGTCCAACCTGGACACATGTATATCTTAGTATTTATAGTTTTAAAACAGATTTAAAGAGCTCATGCCATAGGGACTGAGAAAAGCTCCCACTAGAGAACCTGGCAGCAGGGTAGTTAGGGGAAGGCATCGCTACCAACTATTGCCCTGAATTTGGCAAAGAGTGACGGAGACAATGAGCCTCTGTGCTAAGTTTCTAATATTTTAATGAATATTTATTCACTGGTGTAAATGTTGCCACGGAGGAGCAAGAACAGCACTTCTGGCTCCTAGCTAATGCCAGCAGCTTCCTCACATATCATGCCATTAATGTAGAATCTATACATAAGGTGTACTGCTCTATAAACACAGGAAATGACAACAGTTCCTTGACTTTTCTGACTAGCAACCCATCTCTAGCTCAGTACCTTATTTCTCCTGGGTACCTCTTAGGACTGTAACACTAGAAATGGTTATGCCCCCCAAATGGTGAAAGAGCAGAAGCTGATATTTCAGGTAGGATGTGCTTGTCTAGAAGGAGACCTTTACCCCTGAGCAGGGTTTGCCCATGGACTGTGTTGGAGTCCAGGGCACAGGGAAAACCCCTTAAACTGCCCTGGAGGCTCTGGGACCCCTGCAGGGACCCCAGGAAAGCATTGCCTTTGACCTCAGCCCATGGGAAAAATTGCCAACACTTATGGATGAAAAGAGAAAAACAAAAATTTAAATTAGATAGTAGATTAGTTTGTCCCAGGGTGAAAATTTGTAGTTTTGGATTTTTTAAATGGAAGTAGATAGAGGCAAGATGGAGAATTTTGGGTGGTGTCTTAAGTTCTTCTTCCTCTTCTTCTACTCCATCTTCTGCTGTGACGGTGGCACAAAGACATTGGTAGGATGTAGATGATGTAAAAAATTGCATGTCTAGAATTAGTAGTAATTATTGGTACAAAATTGTAAATATAGTACGTTTCAAGAGTTAATTGGGTTAGAAGTCCTTAATGATAACCTTGGACACCAGGTCTTGTGCTCTTGGCAGCAATGTCTTTCAGCATGCTAAGCCTGGTGTTAGGTAGTGGGTGCACTGACCTTCAGACAAAAAGCTTAATAAACACCTTTCAAGACTGAACTGCGAGATCCGCTCTTCTTTCTAACTCTGGCATGAGACTTTGAAAAGGAACAAAACCCTAATTAGGGGAATCTTGGATTTAAAATCCAAGAGGATCAGGGTTACTAATATGGCGCAGCTGCTCCCAGGTCCATTCAAGACCTAGCACAGTCCTGGCACATTTCTGCTACGTCACCAGAAAGCTGGAGAAAAATACAGTGCCCTCCACTTGCAATATATAGGAATTTGGTAAATTACTCTAAAGAGAAATAAAATAGTTGTCTCATTGTTGCAAAGTTTCAGTCTTGTCCCCATTTACTCCATCTATGCTTTTACTCCTAACCAGAAGTTCAAATCCCTCCAGCACAGGATTCAAGATTTTTAAAGAAGCACAGTCCAAATAAATACTTGGCCTAACCAGGGGTTTTCTCCATAGGCAAACCCACAGCTGCAATAGGCTATCCTAACACTTGTATACAAATCCCAAGTCCTATTGATTCAGCAAGGAACAGTTTGAGACAAGTTTCATGTTTCCTAAGGCTTTCCAGTGCCTCCCATTTTAAGCCTTCTTCCTGGACCTAGCTGACAGCACAAGTGTAATAAAATAAGGTTCATTATGCCATTATTCCACATCCTTCCTGGCTGCAGCTTAATTAACTGTCATCTCTCAAACTGTTTATTAAAAATTGTACTCTGGATATCTATTCCAAATAGCACACTCAGGTTACTCTTTTGAGCAAGCAGAGCAAGCACTTTTTTCCAGGGTTTTTTTGCATAGTTTGTCACTGAACCTTTTTAGATAGCCACAGAACCCCTGCCTTCTGCCAGCTTTAATCATACAACTCACAGTTTTAATTTTTTTTATAAGTGCACCCTGGATTTGTTGTTTATGCAGCAGCTCAAATTCCTTCCAAAATAATTCATCTTTATACCACTTTACTTTTTTTTCTTGTCACTGAGAAAGTTTTCGTAGTGCCTCGAATTTTATTTTTTTCTGTGAATCCCTTTGAAACACCTTGTTCAAGCAACAGTGAAAAACCAAAAAGTCTAGTTAGTGATGCATGCACAAGCATGGATCTTTTTTCTTCAAACAGTACCTACCAGAATTCTCCAGGTTTATCAAGCATACACAGTTAAGTGGCATTTGTCTTGTCCTCAGTGCCCTTCCTTCTCAGAAATGTTCCTCTTCTTTATGAATGTTTTTATAATTCATTTTCCCCCAGTAACTTAATGCATGGAAAGCTTGAATACTTCTGTTCTCTTCTTGATTATTACTCTTTCCAAGAAAACACTATCAAAGGCTCTTCACTCACCACATTTGTCTTTCACTCTAATCCACCCTCCCCCACCCCCTTCTGTGAGATCAAAGGTTTTATGGACTTCTAATCCAGCCTTGGATGTGCTTGTCATTAGCACCTTCCTGTGCGTCTTCTAAGCTAATACCTAGTCATAAGTGGTTACCTATCATAAGTGGTTCATGTACTCTTCTAATGGCAGTGTTCCTACTTTTGGCCTGAATTTTATTCTACCTGTGTATCATCTGAGGGTTTTCTTGTATTTCACTGTCACACTAAAGCTCCCATTTTATAGGAAAGCCTACTCATCTTTCACTGAAACTGCATGTACTTGGAGCAATAAAACATTTATCGGAAGGAGTGGTATAATTGTCCTTTTTGTTCATGATGAACACCACCCAAATGTTCAGACTTACAAACTGCATCCATTGCACTTCTTTTTGCAAATATTCGATTTTCATAACTGGTGCTGGTTGCCATGCTGAAGTATGTTTGCGTATAGTTCAGCTTTGTTTTGAGTCCTTTGCTAGTTCATTTCACATGGGCACAAGCTCCAAATAGAACTCTTATTTTCAATCCTTTCAAAATGTCTCTTCTACGTTATTTTTTTTAATCTGCTTGAGTTAATAGAAAAGTATTACATAGACTGAAACTGTACAAAATAACATTTCCTTCAGTATTTTCCTTCTGAGTAGTGTTCATTGTTTGAGCATATAGAATCAAGCTTTCTTTGAACTTGCCTCACTTGACTTACAATTTGCCAAAAAGTTTCAGCTAAAATGGGACCTTTATTTGTTCTATTCTCCCATATGAGATATTTTCTTAATTTCTATGGCACTGGCAAGATCTGCTTTTCTGTGACAACCATCTCAGAGTTTAAGGTACTTACAAGAGATATGTTTCCATACCTTGCAACTTTACCAGAATTGTGCTGGTTTGCTGAAACCCATGCAATAGGATTCAAGAGATTATACAGGTACTTTCTCCTATATTGGAGAACCCCACTCAACCTGAAGTTCTTTTGTCCTCAAAGTAATACCTAAAAACATGAACCCTCCTCACACAAAACATGAAGAGGTTCAGTGAACTGAATCTGTTTAAAATCTCATTACTTTTAAGCCAATGCCTTGATTTCTCAATACTTAAAATAAACATAGCTGTAGCTATATGGAAAACTGACATATCCATGACTTTTTCATCTCTGTTGAGAAAGAGTGAGGGGGACGTGGCTCTCACTCACGTTGAACTGTTGCTCTGGGATTTGCAAGGAAGTTGCATATAGAGATGATGTACTTACTTAAGCACCAGCAGCTGCATTCTACCTTCTAATAAGCAGTGTTTCACAGAGAGAGACACTACTAAAGTGATGCTTCAGAAACCTGTAGTGAATGCTGGCAAGCTTATGGGCAGGATTTAAACTGTTGTTTTAATTTAGAGTGAGCCTCAAAGGTTTCATATCTGATTACATGAGAGACCACCTATCTTGCAATTGATTCTGTTGTATTAGTGGTCAGAAGAGGAATTCAAGTTAATGGCCTAGTCATACAGGCAGAACAGAGTTGGCAGAAGGAGATCTGGTGGGCAGCTTTGAACTCTGCAACTTATTCTTCAACTGTAAAATGGGGATAATAATGTTCTTCTACCTCCCAGCAGGATGCTTAGGCTAAATTCATTATTAGACATTTTCAGTAATGCTTCTGTTTATGTTTCCAGGGTAATGAATAGGGATGGGCTGGAAATCCCTTAACAATAAAACTTATAGAGCTTAAAGGGCAGTGGGAGCTAAGGGGTCACGGCACTTGTGACAGGAATTATTATCTACTAGATAGTAGTTGTAAAATCTGGTAGATAACTCCCAGCCCAATCAGTTCTTGGCAACCCAGCAATAAGGCTTCTCTGATGCAGGCTCTGGTATCCACCTAATAAGAGGACTGCTAGGAGATACATTATCTCATCTTCTGGAGGACCATTCATAATACTGAGGCTGAGGAAAAAAACCACCTCTCTAAGCTGTGTGGTGCACTGGAAAAGCAGGTGCTTATCACCAACTCCATCCCTGCAGCCAAGAGTACTTTAGCCTGCATGCATGTTCAGAATAGCAATGGGATTCCTTGCAAATCCCATCAGTCATTAAAATATATATCTCTACACATGGATTTTAAAGTTAAAGAAAGAGCTCCATAAAGATCCCCTCTTCCAACAGTACTTTGCACAGGAGCCCCAAACTTCACCCTACAGAGAGATCCCTTTGCTGCCTAATAAACTAACCAGAAACCTCTACTGCCAGCTCCCAAGGTCAGCTCTGCATCAGGCTGCACTTGAGGCTTCATGCAGCTCAGAACACTAGTAGGGAATCTTCTTTTTTTTGTGCAACCAGTAAACATAGCATCCAAATATTGAGTTGATGAGTCACCACACTGAAGTGTCAATCAAGCCATACTCTGCAAAGGCATAGCCTGGTGCCTGTGGAAGGATGTCAGGCTTGTGGAATCAGCCTCAGCAAAGGGCTTGATCCATCTTGGCTGTTTGCCCTGAAGTCCTGCTGTTTGAACAAGAGAGAAAGCAGGAGGAGTAAAATGTATGATACAGAGTGTACTCAGCCTCCTACTAGCACAAAACTTTTTGGTCTGTGTTGCTGCATTTGTTTGATAGACATTTGATTCCTTCAGCTTCAGCAGCTGCTCAAAAACCTGCTAAGAACTGCAGCTACAATATGTTATGTTCTGATGTATATTTCTTTCAGACTTAGGTGGCATTTCTTCCTGGTGTTATTCAAGGTTGGATGAAGAGCTCAAAGTTTGAAGATGAAATCAAAAAAACTTTCTGCATCTCAATGTCAGCAGAAAGCTATAGGAAGCAAAGGTTGCTGACTGCATCCTCTATTTTTTGCTTGACTCTCATAAGCTGTTGATCTTAGACATAGCTGGTATACACCACTGCCTACAGCATACTTTTACTTGCGTCCCATGTATTTAGAACACAGCAGAGGTTAATAAGCTAGAGTAGCAGGGTATCTTAGACTGAAAACCATGTTAGCAAAACTGTTAAATGAGCCTCCTGACACTGGGTGGGCCAGGAGCTCCCTCAGTAGCATGTAATGCATTTCACATTGGCACACCACGCCAGGAAATCCTATTTCCTCCCTTCAGAGAACTGAAGCACACATTGCCAGCGTGCTTGATTAAATGGTTTCTACTAAGATCCCTTTTTATTTATTTATTTACCTGTCAAGAAAGGGTTTTCTAAGATACTACCTGAAAAGGTCTTGAACTAGGACTATCATCACCACTTGCCCCCCTTTTTACAATAAAATTCATCATTGTTGGGTTTAAACAGCAGCAGATCAGTTTAATTCAGTTATGAGATGTGTCATGAGTAGAAATAAATAGTGATTTTGTTCATGTTTTTATTTAGACTAAGTGTGGTCCCTAGGCTTCTGGCAAGCTGTCAATATAGCCATCTGTTTTGCAAAGTTTATGGATCTCTCTGGAAATAGACAGCCCAAAGCTAAAGTACACTAAGGATTGTTTTTCTTTGAACCACCTGCTGTAGATGAAGAACAGTCAGATTTGAACAGGACAAGGGCTTTAAGCCCCATGTACGCTCAAAGTCAGACCAACTTAAGGATGCAAAACTAACTTAAATTAATTTCACTTATATTTTCTTGCAGCTCAGCTTCAGCAACTTGTTTATGAATTTATTATATATATTTGCAAACACGCACATACTAATATAGATATAATTAGACAGAGAGAGAGTAGAAGACCTAAAGTCCAGAGCCAGGTCACTTCAAGTTCATATAAAAATACCTGCTTCAAAAGCTTACATATTCAAAAACAAACATAGCACCTAAAGTATATAAACAAGTAGGCCATGATGAAGACAGAAGGTATCTGATATAAAATTCTGATAGCAGATGTGCAGTTTGCAGGTTATCAGCAAGAACAGATGTCATTCTTATGAGCCATGAAAGGAGATAAAGCAATCAAACCATTACAAAGAATTTCAAAATAAAAACAAGAAAAACATTTTTTACAGTATTTTCTTAGTTAGACTTTCTCTGCTATCTTATCTTAATAGCATGTTACTCCTCAAACGCCTCTCTGATTTCCATATAGCTTACTCAACTCTAAATTCTAAATTCATACATGACTGTACGCCATGTCAGTTGGAATTCTATTACATGTTTGGACATAAATAAACTAACACATGAATTGAACTATGTACCAATGTAAAAATATAAATAGAGGGCCCAGTACTATCTTGAAACAACTGGCTAGGGTGTGGCTGAATCTAGATTTAGTAGATTTAGGGAATTTTTTGACCAGCATGTCTGAAGCAATTAAAGCCTGTTATTCATTACTTTTCCAAAATGTTTTGGTGAATTTGTCATTGTTCTTTGTACATTATCTGCCCCTAGTACACTTTGAATGTCAAGTAGCTGCTGTCAGGATGGAAGAAGTTGTGCTCAAGATCCCTAAAGTAGAAGGGAAACCCCACCTAATGTAATTGTTTTATTGTATTGCCAAAGCCTAAAATGTCAGCAGCATAGTGCTGATGTTCTCAAACCTGTAGACATAGAAGAGATTTCATGGAGGTTTGTTGTGAAGGAAAGTATTTCTAACAGTGCCTGAGGATTGGAGATGACCTTACACTAAACTAGAAACTGAAGTGATGAGAGCCAAAATGACAGTTTCATTGCCTTCTGTCTTAAAATCGAGAAATACAAGGAATACAACTGGTAATGTAAATATTGATAAGACGTTTGTTTCAATGCAATCAGCCTATAGGCACATGGTGCTCTACTGTTGCTTTACTCTCTGCCATGCTGGACCAGATGAGCCACGGTGGTCTCTCCCACCATACCCATTCTGATTCAGTGAGTCTTTGATTCAGTCAGTGTGGAAAGGAGGAAAAGCAATGGATGATCATCCCTTGGACTTACATCATAGCTGTCTGAAGCTGCGGCTGTTGCACTGTTTTGCTTTGGCCATTAGCTAGAGGGCATAGAAAGGGCCCTGTTATGCCTCTCTAATGCAGCTGACTTGTGGTCTGTTTCAAATCCAATGGTAATCTCTGGAAGATTTTCCAGTGGTTTTATTTTGTTTTGGTTTTTCTCTAGATCAAGTCCTGTGTGGACTTGGGTTTCTGCCACAAGAGGGAATTGGAATTCAAACTCTTTTTTCATGCAGAATACCTCCCTGGTCTTGTACATTTTGGTTTTTAAAGCCATAAGGTAGAGAAAAAATGCTCCGTGTCATTGTATAGATTTACAGAAAAAATGCTGAGTATTAATAGCACCATATGATCCTTATGAAATTCATACTCAGCAACCTCCAGCTGCTTATCTGAAGGTATGGTAAACAGGCCTTTGCTACAGAATTTTTCATTTGATGGTTTATTTTCAGATATGATCTACTCTCCTTCCCCATTCAGATTTCAGGAGTATCAAACCTCTGGCACAATGACAGCAATCAGGCATGCTGGTGCAATGAATTACAAGCTGTCAACAGCAATTCAGGCTGGGTGGCAATATCAGACCATATAGGGCCAGATCTGCTATTGTTTTATTTTTCACATTGGGTTTTAAATCATCGCGTCAACGTTAATTCAGTCTTGACTAGAGTTCTGTTTCTTCCTCGGCCATTGTAGTTCTCCTGCTGGTGTCAAATATTGGACTCCTACAACCCTGGAATTTAGGTCTCATTTGCAATTGTAGACTTTGCAGGTCCTTGATGCAGCCCTGTGCAGGGGGTGTAGTAAAACAGTGGGAAGTGGCTATTCATAACTTATTGAATCACACTCCTGCCAAATACCTCGTCTGGATATACGGTCAGCCTGTTACTGCATAGAAAATTACACTTCCCCCTGCTCTTGTTCAAAATATGTGTTTATTTTACATTACTCTGCAGGCTACTATTCATTCAAGTATATTAGAACTGAAGAATTATGCAAAAGTAGGTGCTGGAAGTTAATCAGAAAATCATCCATTAAAATTGTCTTGCTAAAACGGCACAGCATTTCAAATCTTTTGTGCTGATGCCACCTTGAAACTCACATCTGGAAAAGAAATTTTTTTGCAAACAAGTGTTTGCTGCTGATATAAACAAACTGTGAAATGCGAAGACCAAGAAATCAAAACTCTATTTCCTGCATCATTGAAAACTTACATGTTTCTGGTGTGCTACTCACATTGAACAGCTTACCAGATGTGATTTTAAATGCATTTCAAGGAGTCTAAGAAATGGTTCAGGATCTCAGATTTCCTAACTAAGCATACAAAATGGATTTTTTTGAATCCTTTTATAAAAAGTTAAAAATGCAGATGAGCAAATGAGTAAATAAATGGCCAGTCACCACTTGGAAGAGAAAAAAAAAATGTGTTATTTACTAATAAATGGACAACAAACCTATACAACACCCATATAACTGCTTGAAAACCTTGAGATTCTGAGCTCACAGAAATATCCTAAATTAAAATTAATTGCTTGCTATTATCCTGAAAGCTAAAGACCCAAATATTCAACAAATTTAAGTCTTCTTAACTAGGCAAACAGTGATAAATCCAAAGGCCTTATTTCCATCTATTTTTGTTTAGGTAAAAGGCTTTTTACAGACTGAACTATGCATGTAATGATTTATTTCATTATAGGCTGCTAATTCATAATATATAATTCATTATATATCTTTTATTTATTCTTAATATTACCTAGATATCTGAATAAGAAGCTATACATTCAGGATGCTTTCACTGTAGCAAGCTGCTTGTCATATTGTGAAGAGGTTTGTTTTACACAAGGATGAGGAGACAAAAAACAGGTAATGAATGCAGTGGGCTCCTTTAGTTTCCCAGGTGATGCCTGAACAATCTGGAAGGACATGCTTGATGCATTGGGAAATTCATGTGCTATCTTCTGCCATCTCAGAGTGATCATCACTTCTTTCAATATTAGTACTTTTTTTTTGAATACTAATATGTTATTCAGCCCATTCAGATCATGATGTGGAATCTACACTCGTTTTAATGAAAATGGGGGTGTAAATAGGGCCCACTATGAAGAGTCTGACTGAAATGTAGCTGACTGCATCTAATACAACTATGGCCATTAAAGCAAACTCTTGCAGTACAAGTATGAAACCACTGTTTTCCTTGTTGTACACATTTAAGGCCACTCTGTATATATCAGCTACCTTGTGTTTCTGTCAACTTTCTCTTGACTATTGTACTTAGGTTCTGTCTCTCCAAGACTGTTTAGCAGAGCTGATTAGAGAAGAAAAGAAACAGCAAGTTAATTTTTGGTATTTGTAGGACTTTTTCTATTAGCACTGTTGCAGGCATGACTTTCACCATCTATTGCTGTAACTCCTTAATTGTTGAAGCTTAATAAGCAAAAGGGAAACAGGAGTGGAATTACTCCATCTCCAGTTATGAGCTATGATTTCTCTTTTTTGTGGTTAGTGTGTGAGTAGACAGACAAATAGAAGAACTGCAGCTCTACAGTGGAAAAACATAATTTCCAGCTTGGACAACAAGTGACATTTTAATGAGCAGATGTGCAACCTTGATAAAGAAAATAAATTATAAGCACAGCTTGCATATATGAGTAGTGTTCAAAGATCTATGTTAGTCACTCTAGTTGTCTCATAGACATTACAAGTAATGGTCATGACACAGATCACAGCATAGTTTCTACTCTAGATCAACAGAAAATGATGTAGACTCAAAAGTTTGAACTCAGTATGACAGAGCAGTGTATGTATTGAGTTACTCAAACAGTGAGCTGAATTACAATTGAGATAAAAGTTATCCTCTGGGTTCAACTGGGGAAAAAAAAAAAAAAACAACCAAATACTGTGATTTATTCCATCAACCAAGCATAATCTCGAGCGGAAGTATCTGGTCTACTAAGCCACTTAGATATTTTTATTATTCCTGTTCCTGTAGTAAATCACCTTGATTTCAAAAGGGGAGGAAGATGAGACTGGCAGACACAACAATGATAGTCTTGCTGTCATACCATCTTTTTTTGTAGATGTCATACTCTTATAAACCAAAACAAAACTCAAAACAACTGAGTTACTATGTTTCATTAAACACAGTCTAATTTATTTGCCAACAAATTTTCTGCAAGTTTTGAAGAAATATAGGTGGCCCAAACTCCAGATTTATGGTTCTTCTTTAATGCAGTGTTCTATTGTAGACTTCTAAGCAGTGTCAGCTGCCAGTGCAATGGGTGCAGCACTTACTGGACTGTGTTACAAGGGGAGTTCACTTCTGGCAGACTTGCTGAAAGCATGTTAACCCAGCACATTTGCCATGGGTGCTCCTGCTTGCCTCAGTACTCACCAATAAACAAGGGACAGCTGAACTACTTGGGGTCAAACCCTGGATTCAGGGAACTCTGTATTAGACAGGTGTTAGGATTCCTCTCTCCCAACATCTTTCGCCATACCAATAATAGGAACATCCCCTGTTTGAGGACAGAATTAGTGCAGATCCTTTTTGTATCTATTAATTAGAAGCATCCAGGGATGCATCAGGTTGTTGTCATTGAGGCATTACCACAAATTATAATTCCAAAAACAGGGATGCAAAATCAGAGCACAGCTGCTGCATGATGTTGTCATCCCATATGCACATTTTTCACTGTTAGTAAATGAAATAATGAAATAGTTCATTCCTTGCTTAAAAATTGTTTTCTTTTTTGACTCAGAGAGTGTAAATGGGCTGGTATCATGAGCTCACTGATTTTCTACAGCTATTACTACTATGTGGTAGTAAGAGAATGCATGCAGATTATTACTATAGTGTATTTGATGTGCTGTACATTCATATTGTTACAAAACTGTAACATTTTCATTTGCTCAAAAATCCAGAATTCATACTACTTTGTAAGCCTAATTTTATAAAATATTTTATAATCCTATTTTATAAAATATTTCTATCCATATAATTACGAACCATTACCTTTTTTAAAAAAGTTATTTATTTTTGACTTGGAAATCTGTTATTAACTCTATATCCAATTGTATTCAAGCTAAGTTCTTGTCCACAAAAAGTAATTCCAATAATACTTTCAGTAATACTTTTCTGGTGAAATTGGAATACATTTACAACACAAAAAAAGCACACTCTTACCAGATAGCGAGCAGGACATGTCAAAAGAAATAACCTTAAACAAGACGGAAACTGAGAAACAAGACAAAGGAAACAGGTCCTAGAATATTTCATTTAGTGACTGTATGACAAGTCCATCATGGGCCATTATTTATAGGTCACTTTCCTGTCAGCTCTAGGATTCCTGGCCCTAATCATGAGAGTCAACACAGACTTCCGAATAAAAACTTCCAACATGATAGAGATAATTCCGAGCAAGACAAAAGATACATACGACCGTGATTTACTTCCTCTCTTACATTTAAAATGATGAGCGATCTCCATAATAATTCCTTGTCATAAATATTGCTGTTTTCTGTTGTCACAGACAACATAAAAAAAAAAAAAAAATTTCCTTCAGCAAGATCTTGAGCCTTTCTGAAGCTCAACTTCAAGTCAGCAAGAAGCTTAAAGGAACTATATGGTTATATATATATAACTTTGTTAAAATACCTTGTTTCTAATCTAGGCCAGCTTGGAGGACTATTTGCCTCTCCCAACAGTTTCTGCTCTTCAACACACACAGATTTCATTAGCCCTTCTTCCATCTTTTTTGGAATTAAAAGAGAAAAAATATCTTTTGTTCCTGGTTTTGTTTGATGTGAAGATACTTGAAGAATAGCAGGCTGTCCATGGGAATATGGTCCAAGCAAACTGGCTCACACTTCTGTTGTGGTATAAAATTACACAAAGAGGGCTGGGGCTGTGGGGCAAGTCTGGAAAGGACTTCTATTCTAGTGTTTGGGCAGAAAACTGAAAACATCATAGGTCATCCTGAAACAAACAAATAAACAGAAAAAGACTTTTTTTTTTTTTTTCCAGACAGGCAAAAAGTGGTGTAAAATCCTGACAAAGGCAATCCAGAACCTTCTACCTACACACACCAAAGGTGGCATTTAAAACTTGTTTTTAAAAATAAAAGAAGAAATTAAAAGATGAGAACCAGATGCCTATAAACCAAATCAAGAAGCTGGACAACTTCTTCCTGCTCTAAATGTAAGTCAAGTTTGCAACCCTCACTGGTTCATTATAGTACACTCTGATTTTCAGCCTCAAATGGCTTTTAAGTGTCCACTTTGCTGTATACATGAGCAATACTGCAGGACTGATACAGATTGCCTCTAAAATATGGATTATCCAAATATTTTGTGGCTCACTAAGAACAGTAAAAGTTTTATTTCATTCTTTTCTCTGAGCTAGAGAAAGGTGAAGAGAGCAACCTTTCCTGCCTTCAGGGAAAGCCCTGAAAAACATGACACTCTAGGGGGCAACAGACCTGAATTAGTACATCTTTTTATATGTACAAGCTCATTATAGTTGGACTGCAGGGAGAAAGATGGAAAAAACAGACAAAGTAGAAGAGTGCCATTCAGTTCTGACATTTCAGAAAATAGAATCTGCCAGCAAACTTGCAGTAGGATTTCTTAATTTTTTCTTTGTTCACTTGTTTCTTGTAGTCTGGCTTTAGATTTGGACTTGGGCAATGTGCCCGAGGTTATAATATAATGATTCTGCCTACTGTGACAGCATGTCTACGTCACTGAGAAAACTTATCTTCTGACCACACTCTGATGACTACTTTGCATGACTTCTGAAAAAACTCACTCCTAAGACCATACAATTACAAATGGAAAAACTCGGTGGACAATCTACAACTTTGATAGTCAATGATTTCTAAAAATATTCTAATTAATGTCTGAATGCAGAGATTCACAATGTTGTTGTTTTAAAAGCACTTGAGAACAAAATAAATTTACACAGTGAAATAAACCATACAGAAGTTTTTATACTAAGCTTTAGGGTAAAGACCTTTTATGTTTACTGTCCTCTATAAATTCTGTAACAAGCATTCTGTAAAACAAAGCCAAAAGCCCGTTTAAGGAAATGTACTGCTTCCATATGACAGTGTTGTGTTGGTGCAAAACCCAGATGTTCTGACACAACATCAAACAACCCTGCTAACTTCTCTTCTCAGTGCCCTGTCAACTCCCTCTTGCAAGCTGGATAACTTCTGAAAGCTTTGCAGAATAAGGACCCTTGCATGAAAGTGCTAATGTTCAGATCAATATTAATCTAATCCATTGGCTTAAAAAACCCCACATGTAAAAGCCTAAGAGTTACAGAAGTGTAATATATATTAGAAACTATTTATAAGCCAGATTTTTATGTTTTAACCAAATAACTGAATAAGAGTAAAAAAAATTAATTGATTTCTTGAAGACAGTTTGTCAGCTTTAGTGCTCACCAGCATCTTTGTTACAAAGCAACTGAGAAGTTTGTCTCAAGAACTGCTGATAGACCTCTACCTTCTGACTAATAAATGTGATTAGACTAAGTAAAGAAACTATCAGATGTTGCAAAACAGTGACTTTTGACAGCACCCAAACAATGCAGTGTGAACTATTATAAGCCAATACTTAAGCTAGCAATGTTTACTCACAGATCTGGATTGGTCAGAGGCAACAGGAGAAGTGGACCTTAATTTAGCAGGTGTCTTTTAAAAACACTTATTCAGGCCCAGTTCTGCTGACTGAATGTTGTGCCTTTACTACTGGGGCAGTTTCTTTCACTTACAGAATGTGGTTTAACTCTACCCAAATGAAAGTATTATTATCCAAAACACATTTATATTCACAGCAGTTCTTATAACATGCATTTGTAGTAAATATTTGCTTGGAAAAAGAGATCTAACTTGTGTGTGAAGTGGTTCCATGATTAAAAATATTATTGGTTTTAGTTTTTCATCAAAGATGGCCCTGCAGAGACCCAATGCTCATAATGCACATAAAAAAGTGACAGAAATTTAAACGAAGTTTATTCAGGAGGAGGGTTTGACCACACAAGAATTTGAACATAACAATAGCCACTTGTTTATTTGAAAAGATTCATTTCAAATGTTGGCTGTAGTAATCAC
Organism: Zosterops lateralis; assembly: GCF_965231275.1. Lineage (NCBI taxonomy): Eukaryota > Metazoa > Chordata > Aves > Passeriformes > Zosteropidae > Zosterops > Zosterops lateralis. The sequence continues at coordinate 39,789,139 of NC_139766.1, forward strand.
CAAAAGAAAAATCCCATCAAAGGCCATAATGAAAAACAATCATGCAGAACAGGGATGTTTTACATTTGGGTTCAGTTTCCTCTGGAAAATCACAAGTTTTTTTAAGTTTTTTTAAATATTTTTTTAAATAAAAGGCAGGATTTATCTATGTTGTCTGAAGATTTATTAATTCATTAAGTGATAATTTCAAACAATACTTTTCATCAAAAACTCCTGTTAGAAGTTAGGAACAGGTGATTCAACCAGAGCAAAGAAGATTTAATTTTGCCATCCAAGAAATACCACATAAAGTGTGTACTCTCTAAAATATCTTCACCACTTACAAGCCCTTAAAAAGATGCACCAAGCATTATGGAATTATCCCTGGAAATGTGTCATCACATAAAATAATTATCTATGATGGCTGAATTATTTTCCAGTAGAGCTCTACATGTTGAAAACCAATGTGCGTTATTTACCAGTTTTCATAATAACAAACTGTCTCTTGAAACTGGGAGAAGGTCTGAGCTCATAAAATAGACATTCCTGACCATATCAATCTCCAAGGCAAAGTGACAAGAATAAGTCCCTGAGGAAGGAGCAAGACAAGACCTTTCTGTTCCAATTGCCCTTCCATATCAATCTATCAGAAGAGAAAAACGTGGTATTTTCTGACCTGCATTCTAAGGCCTGCAGTTTTACTTGGAAAATAACTTAAAATCATGGGTTTGCATTTAGGAATATGCTGTAATTTAATTAAAACTTGTCATTTCCTAGAGGTTTATATGATATTAGATCAAACAAGAGCTATATATCTAAAACATTGAGGGCCTTTAGACAAAATCTCTCTTCTACTAAGCTGATCTTTGGTTACAGCACAGAGACTGAGCTTCTGTAGTGAAACACAAAAAAGGTGAAAATCCCCACTAACAGTTTCATAATGGGCATGTAATTGAACACTATTCACAAGCCTTGCCCATGACTGCTGTTGAATACATCTGTGATCAATGTTAGCATTCTAGTGCAGAGTCCTACAAATTTCAAGAGAAAAATAGAGAAAGAAGAAAAATAGTACCATCTTCCATAGCCTAGACTGGATGTTTGATTGATGTTAACAAAACGATAAAATAAAATCCCTTGCCCGGGCATTCTTCTAGTTAAGCTTTTTGTGATAACAGGCTGAAAGAAATTTCTGAGGAAGAAAATTTCATTGGATAGGGACATGTGTGCAGAGTCCTTGAGACCATCAGAAATACAGAAGAGCACAATTGGGAGAAACTGCCCAGGGAAGCAAAGACGTTCTAAAAATTATTATGTGCAAATAGCAGCCCGAAGAGTTTATAGAAAAAAGGCAAAAACTGAGATGCTGTAGACAAAGAATGGAGAAAGGGACAACCAATATAGACTACATTAATTAGTATTGAAAATACTCAAGGTATTCTATGCTTAATGGTAAAGTTACGGTAGTGGTTGGGGGGGGGCGGGTTTCTGGTTGTTTTTTTTTTCATCTAGTGAATTTCATTAGTCTGTTTTAGGGGCTTTGTTGCAATTGGCTCTGCAAGAAAGAAATTCTCTATTTTATGCCTTTTGTTTCCAGAGATTTTTCTCCTTCTGGTTCTTTCTGGTCCAATTTATATTGAGGTCACTTTCTCAGAAGCACAATGTCGAGTTCCTAATGGTAAGTGGAAAGTCTAATGACTTCATTAAATTATTTATAATGGCTTAATCTCCTTTTTAAAGTTAGAAATATGTTTTCAAATCCTGAAAATACTGATTGGTAGCCTGGTAGAAAATAAACCACAGTCCTGTTGCAACAGGTATTTTGCAGGAGAACTGCTACTGATTTTATTCTATGTCCTAAATGCAAAAGAGCTTAGAGACAAAACAAACTATTTCCCATAAGTATAATTTATAGGGAGTATCTCTATTCAGTAAGAGATAAAGAATATCTAAATAAAACATCAGTTCAACAAGTTTTTTCCAGATCCATCTTATTTAAATTTTATACTTAATTAAAATAACAATTTGAGTGGAAAGAAAATGTTTTCATCTGGGCATCAGTGACAATTTAACAGTCCCCTTGGGTTTGCTAATAATGACAGCAGCTTGTTGTTGTTGATTTTTTTGACTGGATCAAAGCCAAGTTCCATATTTTTAAGAAATTGTGGTGTTTTTTTCTTGTTCTGTAACAAAAATTTCCTCCACCTGGGACAAAAAGGCACAACAAATGTTGTATACATTAGTATCTAATTCAAGGGCAAATACACAAGATAAAATCATTGAAGTAATAATGTGTGTAAAACCATCAAAGCTAAGCAGCATTGACGATAGCACACAAAGTCTATGCAATTCCATGCCTGGGCCATATTAACAGATTCACAGCAAGCTGAAAAGACAGTTTCTAGTTAGAAGACAAACAAAGATTCAAGACGTGATGTGTTCTCAGCCACACTGTAAGGGGGAACTTTTTGTTCTGTTACAGTTCAGGAGTAAAACCCAGCTCAACTTGAGTGGGCCTCATGGGCTTCGGAAGGAATTGTGCCTGTTAATGCCAAAGCTTCCTATGGCCAGGGACACCACGCACGTCAGAGAAGCAATTGTAACTATGAATCAAAAAACCCAGGGGAACCTCAACTGAATGCACTGGGCAGGAAGGGACTCTGTTGGAAAGTTCTTACAGTGAAATATTAAACCAGCTAAATCGTACCGCTTGCTACGTTCTCCAGTGCTAGCTAAGATAATAAAGTAACTTCTTTCTTAAATAACCAACCAAACCTTTTCGTATGTGTCATGGTTTGAAAGGACATTATGTAAATTCCTTCCAGACTTAAAAAAAAAAAAAAAAATCATATTTGCTTGTCTGAGCACACTTTTATGAAAGCAGATTATTCTGAAGTCCTATCTAAGCATTCAATTAATTCCTGTCTGCAGCAAAATGTTTTACAGTAGATTTTTTGCAGAAGAACACATATCTCCTCCTATTGGAGTTGGAAAAGGCATTACTGCCTTCAATTTTCCCATAGTCCAGCCCTACGTGCAGATCACAGGCACATCCATGCTGGCAATGTTTCTGTTTACAGGTAAATTTCTGACCTAGGAGTCTGGCCATGCTTAGGCAAGTCTCCTGTACCTCTATTTTATCCATATTCAGAATATAATTCCTCAATACGATGTCTCCAGCTACAGAATTCCTGTTAGCATTTCCCATTAATACTCCTTCACATATCCATTTTCTTCTGCCCTACAACTTTCTGTGCCTCACCTATGATGAAGCAGTAGCACATAACACCATACTGTATAAAACGTGACTGACACAATGCAGAAATGACAATTACGTGTCAGTGCATCTTCAAGGTGCCTTGGAAGCATTCCAAAATCATAACCAATCACAAATCCTACTTGTGCAAGCAGCAGTTTTCAAGCTACCTACGAAACACAGAGCTCCACTATAGGTAAGAGGCTGGTGGCCATGGATCCAGCACACTCCCAAGGCTCCACACAGAGCCAGCCAAAGCTGTGGATGGCACACAGCTGCCTGCACTCTGTTACTGTCCCCAGTGAGCCTTTACAAGCAAGGCAGAATATTCTCTTTAGGTTGCTTCTCTTCCATGACAGCCACTTTGAGGTCTTCTGCCTACCAGCTCATGACCCTGTCCAATTTCATTCTTATAGTCACCATGAAAAGAGCTCTTCATAATCTTTTAATAACTGAATATAAAAAGCTTTACCAGCTTAGGCTTCTCGATATAGTGTCTTCACCTAAAACTTGCCATTTCTTTACCTCAACCAAATATAAATTTATCAGACAAAATTAGGTGAAGAGCTATTTCAGTTTTATTTCTGGTGATAAAGCATGAGCCATGAGGGATTACAGAGTACATCTCTGGCTCAAAAAGACATGGCAGGCAGGCATGAAAAGAAACCTTTTACTGTAGAAATAAGGTTTAGCAGTAGTTCTTCATGCTGAATAAAGACTCAATGGCAGGAACATCCTTTTATTATAAAACATAGGAAGGTCAGGACCTAAGCACAAAATAGTAGGGATATTTCTGTCTGAAATGCCCAGAAAATGGAGAGGAGAGTCCTGTGGCATGGATATTTCTAAAGTTGTTTTATTTTATTCAGTAATGCATTAAACATATTTTAATTTTTTTTGTGACTGAAATGCAATAAATAGGACTGGTAATCTTAAATCATATTTATTTCTCCTACAGGAGATTTCACTTCCAGCCTAAAACTCATGGAAGAAATTAATATAATTTGTGTAAAATGCTACCCCTAGAAAGGGTATTCACATGGGCTGAATCCAATAAAAATATACTGCTGTCTAAGCAGTGATATATTTGAGCAGCTGTATAATGCATTGGGATATGTTTGATCACAGACTTTAAGGATGTTATGGCAAAGGTTCAATTAAATACCGTGACTTCATCTCAAACTCAGCCAATTTAGCACTTCCACATCTTTTATTAGGGGTTTGTGATCTGACATCTGCTAACTAGTTACAGTCCACTGGCCAATGGAAATCAATGTCTCAGTTCTGAAATGATGTAGGAAATTCTCCAACTTCAGACCAAATAAATTAAACTCCCCCACTCCCCACCCCTAAAATAATCCTAGAACAGAATAATAACTTAATATGAAAAATATTGAAAGATGATCAAGTAGAGAGAAGCTCATGAAACTGACCTACCCAACCATGTGGAACAATATCCCTCAATGGATGGGATAAATATAACCATAAAATAAGCATGGTTTGTAGTTCTCAATAAAATTTCCTTAGAATAACTTCTCCTAAACAAGAAATAGATGCACAGAATCTGGTGCTAGACTAAAGGATAAACGGTATAATAGTCTATTAATTTATAAGGTTTGCAAAAAAAGCCCCCAACAAACATTACTGCTTTCTCTTATGACTCTGTGACCTCTTTTAATATTTTTGAGAGTTAGTTACTTACTTATTGATTGGGGAGGGTAGTGGGGGAAAAACAGATACTGTTTTATTCTCCCCTTTCCCACAGGAAGTAAGCTTTAAAATTGTTTTAAAATGTAATTCTATTCTATAATTTTTTGATACCTGAAGCTTAGCTCCAAATACAGAATAGGAATAACTATTGATTATTTTGCATTGATGATCCTTGATTTTTACACCTGCATCTAGAAATTGAATTCTTGCTTTTTTCTTTGTCTTTTAAATGTTTTATGATTGTCTTGGTATGAATCTGGGTCTAAGTTTCTTGTTAGCCAGATACATTTTTTAAACTTCTAAGTTATATTCATTGGCATTAATTATTTAAATTCATCAGACCACTTGTTCCGCTTTGTGTTCTATTTTGCACTACTGTTCTAATGCTTTCTTACAACCAAACTATTTTCTGCCTGGCACAAATTCTTTATGTCTTTTTGGGCTTCTTACGAGTTTGTCTAATTGGACACCAGTTTCCATTAATATTTTCTCTTTTGAATTTGTGGTCCTTGTCACTTACAGCAACAAGGTATACAATTTTGGGAAACTACTACTTTTAAAATTCCAAACATATAAACTGATTTGCACAAAATGTGATCACTAGTACCTGGGTGACTGCTACTTGTAAGTCCATGATTAACTGTTTTCCATTCTTCTGAGTGGGGTCAGGCATTTGGTAACACCCTTGTGGACACAAATTTACAGAATATCAACCTTCAGAGAATATCAAAGGAAAATTGGCTTCTAGTCAATACAGGACCTAATACATCACCTAAGTTTAATTTACTACTCAGAGAGGATAGCTGGAAATTTTCCCAGACAAAAAAAAAAAATGAAGAACGATTTTGAAAACCAACCAGTTAACCAAAGAAACCCCAACCAATCCTAAAAACCCCAACAACTTCCAAGATTAAAGTGAAGAATTAAAGGACTGGATTCAGGGCAGGCCCCAAGAAAACCATGGTTCAGACTACTCTTGTGCTCTGACTCTCCAGCAGCCCAGACATTCCTTCTTCCCTCCGTTTTCTTTGATTTTTTTGCAGGTTACTTCAAGAGGAGATCTGTTGCAAAGCTAGGATTCAGAATTTGAAAAGCCCAGGACTAGCCTGGAGCTCTGTATCTCTGGTGGACAAGAATTCTTTCTTGACAATGGACGTGCTGCAAATTTTCCTTGAATGAGAATTGAAGTGAAAGATTTCAGGACTTCCTATTGCCCATTGAAAAGTTCACAGAGACAAACCACACAAGAATTCCAGTCTAATAGAGCTATAACTGCAGATAGTTGGATAGCCAGAGCACATAACTTTCCTTAAGGGAAGACCATGCATGTTAGATATTTTCAAAACAAATCAAGTTTTCTTTGAACTTCCGGCTAATTTCTAGCAGAAATGAGAAAAATCTTGGTATCCATACAGTTCAATCTAAAACCATCTGAGCAAAATTTTAATGAAAATTAGAAGATTAGAAAATCTGCTTTGCATCTCTCAAATAGACTGCAAGATCCAAGATGCTTGTTTGTTGCTTTTTTTTTCCCCTAGACATTGATGATAGATCTTTCAGAATCAATTTTTCTTATTTTCTAGTGACCTTTTAGGTGCCCATTCTTATGCAGCCAAACTTGAGACATGCTTTAAATACTAACAGCCAATCAATCTCCATTTTACTGAAAAACATAGCTCTGAGGTGTCAGGGTTGCTTGCAGCCTTAAAATCCAGAAGCTCTGCTGTTCTTTGTTCAGTCAGAGGCAGATTTTAAGGCTAGGTGAAATATAATCCATGGAAAACCTTTTTCAATAACATAGATACAGTTCTCATCTTATCACCTTTTAAGTCTTGGTTTTGTACTTCATAACCTGACCACACGTCAGACTGGCATGCTGGGGCGTAACTGAAAAAACTGGAATTTGTTAGGAGTTTAAAACTCCTCTCCTGTATAGAGCAAGAATAACCCAGACATTTCTGACTGGGAGAGATGACCACCTATCTCATGCAAGATATAAACACTTGAGTTGCATTAAACACCAATATTTAATATAGAAATGTCAGCAATTTACTGTTGAAATAGTTATATACATGCTTATTACTTACAGAAAGCGCAAAGATTATTGCATATTACTTCAAATAGGTAGGCACACTTTTTCCTGAGACACCTGCACTGACAAATAAATTCTTACATATGTGTATTGAGTGTTGGAGAGTGAACTGAGATTTAAGTGCTTGCTGAGATTAGCTGACGTGAATCTGAGACTTTACATGTGCAATTCATTTATGTGGCCTCAAATTTTCAAGGGAGAATTATTCAGGGAAAAATTGCCTGAAAAACATTCTTCAAGCAATCATTTTAGTTCCTTGGGAATACATAAATGGTACTATAATGTTCAGATGGCCTAGAATTACTGATCCAGCATGTAAGGCTTTACAGTAAAGAAAAGAGTTATTGTCTGTCTGACCTAGAAGCAGAAGCTCCCTTAAACTGAATAGACTTTAAAAATTCTCTTTTACCAAGTTACACAAACACAGATGATTTGGCTTCTGGATAGTGAATGACAGCCAAAGAATACTGTACCCAGGGACTTCGGTGTGGGGTGGAGTTAAAGAATACAGAATGCAGATTTTGCACTGCAGTGGAGTGCTCTGCATGGGAAGATGGCCCTGGTGAATTCTGCAGGAAGACATAAGGCTTACTTGTATTGAAATTCTGGGAAAAATGTTGCCATTTTGCCTGAGTTTTATGGTTGCCTTCAACTTTTGATCCATATCTCTTAATCTGGTGGAAAGGCCAAAAATGTCAGTAACATTTTCTTTCTGAATGTCTTAAAGGAGACCTTTTTCTAGTCAAAACTAAGCGCAACATAAGTGGTCAGTATTTACTGCTGCATATTCACTTCCTATTTAAGTTCCTAACAATATACTATATTTCTAATATTCTACATTGCAACACTTAACTGTGGACAGAATTTTGTTAAGGCTAGGTATGAGGTAGCTTTAGAAACAAAACTTAAAAAAAACAGGCAAAATGAGAAAAATAACTCCATGATAAACAAAACACAAAAGTCCCTGATTCCTCAGAGAAAATAATTTGTATTTTGTGAAGCAAAATAAGAAACTTAAAAAGCTTTTCTCATCCCAACTAAGCAGCTAACACCACTTCAAAAGCTGTATCAAGTGTCAGTACAACACATTAATAGGCTGCTTAAAAAGATACATGGACAAGTTACACAGTTCCTTGTGGTCTTCTCTTGTCAGAAGAAAAACAGTTTGTCTTCAAAATTTTTGAGACTGTCTGGCAGAAATAAATGTCAATTATTTATCTCTTTGTTGTGTCCTGCTATGAAGCCAAATATAATTTATTTCATGGCTCATAAGGCATTACTCAGCTAAGTTTTCCATCACGGGAGTAATTTAATTTCTTGGGTGTTCTAAGTTACAACAGATTTGATTTTACCGTGAGGTTCTTCAGTGGTAACAAGAAAAAAACCTGCTCATAGCTGCTAGTGACAGGCACTAAATGTAGGTCAGATCAGCAGCTGGGGTGGATTTCTGTAACTTAATTGATATAAATGAAGCTACTTTGCTGAGTGGTCAGTGCTGAGCACTTTCTGGTCTTTGAAGAATTGAACCTGACAGCAATGACAAGGTGACCAAGTTAATGTCATGCCTTATGACCTTAAAATGGTTCCTGTTCATCTACAACTTACTAAGTTATTGCAAAATTATTTAGAAAATACTTAAAAATTTTAAAGCTACATACTGCTTTTCAAACAACAGTTTGCAAGAAATTATAAAACATTGGGAACATGAATGTTTAAACATCAGACTTCTAAATTTGTGTCATGTTCCTTTTGCTTTGATACTAGGTACAACAAAATAAATAATGTTCATATTTTCCCCTTCCCTTTGTCTTTTCAAAATCTCTCCATCCTTTCAGTACACAATGGCAAAGTTTCAAAAGTGGGGTTTTTTTTCACTTTTTCCCATAATTATTTTTCTAAGCTTGGCAAAGATTTGAAAAGTCAAAATAAAAAGCAACACATACATAACAATCCCAGATGACATAATTCCTTCTTTTAATGAGGGAAGAAAGGAAAAATAAAAGCTAAAACTGAAAACACAGGGCTTTAAGAAAATTTATGAACATTCTACTGTAGGTTCCCATTAAAAAATAGAACAAAAGTGGTATTTATCAAAATATTTCAAAAAAATAAGCAATTACTTTTTCAACTACATCTGATTTATCCTGAATTATTCCATATCTATTCCTATCAGAAAAATATTCCTGAATTGCTATAAAAACCAACCACATACACCAGCAAAATTGAAAATCATGTCTACATCAGTGTCAAAATGCAGTGCTAACCTGTGAAGATATTAGTCAGTTAGGCTGTTGATCAAAGTGCTTGACCCCTTCACCATTTGAATTTTAGTTCTCACTTGCTTAACTAACGATATGATGAAAGAAGATCAAATAATATTTCCTTAAGTCCAACAGAAAGAATTTTTTCCTTCTAGTTGTATAGAAAATATTCTCTATTTAAGTTCTAAGGGCAGCACCTTTACGACTCTTCCTGAATTTTAGGCCCTTGCCTCAGTTTCACTACGGGAAATTAAGAAAATACCCATTCTTTAGCTTGGAAACTGAGCACAGTCCGTCTGCCAGGCCTTTGAATTTCCAGTGCTGAAAGCATTTTTTACAGGAATACAATATAGAACTTCAGTTTGTGACTGGTCTACTCTGCAATGAAAGTTTTATAGTAGGATTTGTTCACAAGAGAACTCAGGGAATTTCATCTGCTGTGACACCACATAGGGATGGTGTCACTTGTATACCATTACAGATGCATTATTTTTTGTTGGAACATCATAACTACTTAAGTGTGTATAAACAAAACAAAATATGTGCTACCCCCTAAAGGCCTAGTAACATAGATAATTTTTGGTGTAAATAATTTCAATTTGTCAAGGTATTAATAAAGCTCTGTTGAAGAAAAAAGGGTTTACACTCATCAAATGAGCTGATAATAGAATTACCAAGAAAAGCAAAAGACTTTTCTAACTTTCCAGTCCTGGCCCAAACTAAAGCAACACTACTTTTTCTTTCTGTCCAGAATTCTGTCATTAAAAATGAGAACTGTATTAATGGAGGACAGCACTTGCCCTCATCTGTACAACAGATTTAAATTAAAAATCCGTTGTTGCTATAGGGCACAGAGCCATCAGCATCTCTGGAACTATTTGTACAGAAGAGGAAGAGTAAGCTGTTATCCACCTCTACTGCTCAAACATTTATTAAATTATGAATTAAATGCCTAATAACACGCTTGCCTTCCCTGTAGCAGATGTGGGGGAAATTGTGTTTTCCAACTGCATGAGTGTGAGCTAGAGAGGAGGCTCAGCTGTCCCAGCAGGCTGCTGTAAAACAGACTGGAGCTTTTGTCTGTGGCAGTGCTGAACTTATTCTGCAAAGGAAAACAGTAACATTCTCTGCACAGAAATGTTGAGACCTTCACCAGCCATTTCTGAGCACAACAGCAAAACCTGGTGATGACAGCTCTACATTTTCAGATAGAATAGAAGGTTGTTCTAAACAAAAATGCCAGTTCCTTGAAAATTAGCTACCTCCCAGAAATATGTCTTTCCAACAAAATTCCCATGAAAAACAGACAGCTCTGATCATAAATGTACCTGGTTTCCTTCTAGATTACCTCCTCAATTCCCCTGCCAAATTACTCAAGACTCCAAAGTCTAAAAACAAGTTTCTAGCTTTGGGGCTCATAAAATGGGCTCTCTAATATCAAAAGTGCTTTATAAGTACCATTGTTCAAACCCTCCTGTACTGCTCCTGTTTTCTCAAAATCTTGTAAAAGCAGCTGAAAAAACAGCTTTATTTCCTCAAAACAAAATCTTGGAACTTCTACTCCTAGTGAACTGTCACCACCTTATTCCACCATTCTGTTTGAGAAGAATTTTTTGTTCATGTGTGTATAATTCAGGAAACTGTGATTCTGGATCTGAATTACCCTGGAATCCTAGGCCATTCTCAAAATGAAGGGAGTGCTTAACATATGTCCCGACAGTGGAAAAAAAAAAAAAAAATTCCTAATTCATATGTTAAAAAATCTGAAATGCAGCTGTCGTAGAAACGCTTGGGCCTGGAAGATTTCAACTGTAGGCTCTCAGCATGCTGAAGACCTCAGAGACATATAAAAGTTGCTTTCAAAATTTGTTCATGCTTCAGTGCATTATAAATGCCTCTCATTACTCAAAATAACAATATAGAAGAGGTTTTCAGGCATAAATCCAGATTGAAGTTGCAATAAAAAGTCAATGTTTGCATAATACTCCATCAATTCTTGATAATCGCATTTCTTAGGGATTCTTGACAGTGAGAAGAAACACAAATATGAGATTGGTTCAATGCACATTTTATTTTTAATCGTTGGCCAACTATAAAGGTATTTTATATGTGCAATATATAACAGCTCTTTTCTGTATAGATGATCCTGTCCTGTTTACTTCAGGAAAAGTTATATAGTGCACTCTGTAGGATACAAGCTGAATGTGCATCAAGACAAAAATAAAAGGATCAATATTATAATTTCCCACAGATTTATAAGGATTTAAAAGTAATAGTTCTTTCAAAACTGGAACAGACTTTAATAGCTTAGAGTAAAATGCCTACACATTATTTGAAACCTTGCTGGTTTGTGAATATTGATCCAATATAATTTTTGTTTGTGCTTCTATGAATAATTTATAAATGCCTCAAGCAGTCGCTAGATGCTTCTAATGAAGAAAAATAAGACTGAAATATATTTTTTATATTATATATAAATGGAGTGGATGCTGAAGTACAAGGTTAGCTCCAAGAGCATTCCAATCCTGCGAATACACAAATACAGAAAGTGTCACAGAGTATTCATTTTATATGTGAAATCATTAAAAATGTGGTAGCAAAGAGTCTAAAGACATTAAGATGTGAATGAGGGGTTTTGAAACCTCTTGCCTCTCTGTTTAGGAATGCAAGGACAAAGCATTCAGGTACGATTCCCAAGAGCAACCTTCAGTGCTGTGGTGATGAGAACTGCATCTGTAGCGATGACAGCAAAACCTGCCTTCAATGAGCACACTTTATAAAATTAACTATTTCAATAAATCCCGAAAGACTTGCAGCATTTTAAGCACTTTTGCACTGGTCAAAACATAGAGGGACAGATTAATAAACATTGGAAGTGGGACTGCCTGCCCTGGCCTAGATCCTTTGAGTATAGCTGCACTGCACAGTGCTGTATGATGGGAGATTCTCTGAGCCATTTTGGTACCAGCAGTGTATTCTGGTGTTCTTGTATGGCATATATGACAGCCAGATATCTCTGTCTGACTCCCCACTGGCATTGCTAAACTGCTGTGCAATGCTGGGGGACCAAATTACTGTCAGGTTGATTTCCATGCTGTTTGTTCTAGTTTAAGACAAGGTGGCAGGTGAAAATCAGTTCAGTAACCAAATAAGTATAAAATTTTCCTAAGCATCTGATGCAAAACGAAAAGAACTGGGTAGAATCCTGCAAATGCTGACCTGAACCACTGTTCAGCTGCTACCTGAACATTTCAATGTTTGTTGAACTGCTGTAGTAGTTTTGAGCTGCTTTTACACTGCCACAGTACAGTACCACTTGCCCATCTCCACAGCCACACGATTTGTTTCTATTCCTTTATGTCTGGACTCTACTCGAAGGGGAAATAGAGAGGTAGCATGTAAAGGAAATGCAGGTACTACCAAGAAGATTATACATGCTGGTGCCCTAAACATACAGAAGCTGTCAACACAACCTGCTGCAATTTCTTTTTATCCAGCCTGGCCAAAATCAATATGTCAGCATGTCTTAAAACATGCTGGCCCAGCACAACACAGCACAGCTGAAAGAACCATCCACCAGGCTCCTTCCCCTCACACACACTGTGTATAATGACTGCTGGAGACCAGAATCCTGCACAACAGACTCTACCTGCATCTAAAGGTTTCCTTCTAGGAACATTTCCAAGTTGCAAAATGAGAAGACATCAGCAGAGCTGACACACACACAGACTACTTCAACAATGCCGGTGCAAGTCTGAAGCTGAAAGCCCCATGCAGGCCAAGGGATATCAGTCAGCAGTGGGGTACAGCTCAAAATTTCCAAGAATTCCTGTGGTAGAGATGCAACTTGTCATAATCTATGAGCAGTTGTGTTGAGGCTAGAGGTCCACATGCCAACATCAGGGCCTGGGAGACAGAGCTGTCTGGGTAGTTCATCACTGAATCAGAAAACAATTTTTTCAGTTGGTAGAAAGCCACCTTCCTGTCATTCCACTCCTCTGAAACAATTTATGAGAAAGCTGATGGCCAAAAGCACCAGAGCCAATAAAACTGGACCCTGTGCTTATAAAATGAGGCTTTCAGAGGCTCCCTGGGCTTTCCCTCAAGAGCCTTGTCAGCCCCTGCAGGGAGCAGGACCTGAAGATAAACACCTCAAACACATCCTTGAGCTTCCACTGTCCTGGTCAGCCCACTGCAGGCAAGCACTGCTCAGTCCTGGCCCTGCTGAGGTGGAGATGAGGCTCTCCACTGCTGCTCTGAGCCCACAGGAACCAGAGAGGGACAGGGTACATTGCTTGCTTGTCGTACAAAAGGATACTGCTTTTCACTGTGTGCGGTTGTTGCTTGTGAGAGAAGGTACTACAACGAGAAATCTTTCCTCTCATAACTTCCATTTGACTAACCCTTTTCTGTGAATGGCCTGCTCGTTGACTTGGCAACTAAATTTACTAAGGTTTCACATTTAATTTTAATAGCTACTTTGAGTTTTGTTTTAAAGAAGGAGAAAAAACAAAGAACAGGAAAATCAGTATTGCTCCCTCTTCCTAGGAGTGGATTTTAGACAATCAGATTTCAATCAAAACCAAAACTTGTATCTATAAAATTTAAAAAATAATAATAATCAGATCGATGTAGGTACAAATACTAGTGGAATCAGAAAACATTGTATTTCAGATCCCCAATGACTTGGTTTTAATTTTAAATAACACAAGAGCCGTGCATGGCTCAGTGCAAAAGGAACCATTATAGAGCAATTTTTAAAACCCTACCAGCCAAATTATATGTAAAGGAAATTTTTGACAGGATTTAGCCAATGAACTTCTTCTACACCCATCAGCCAGAGCCACTATTGGCCACACTCTGGTTGCCAAAATTATTATGTACTGGTGAAAGAATATGCCAATAGTGACAGCTTGAGTAGGGCTAATAACCATTACTATGCCCTATCTGATTCATTGAAAGCGCATTAAAAGACTAATCAACTTACTAAACAGTAAATATTCATCTTTTAAAGGTGCAATATCACATACATCTAACTGAAGTTTAAAATTAGTTTTCATTTCAGCAGGTTTTTCACTAAAGAGATCACAGTTTGACAAGGTCGGATGTTGCGTACACATTACCACATATGCCTCCCTTATTTGTTTGTTTCTCCTCATAAGCTCTATCTTCTTCCACTCCAGATTCACACTTTCCTGTGATTTATTGCTTCTATTGTGTTCCAGAAACCTTCACTTCTCCCAGGACACTAGATTTCTAGATTATAAACCTCAGAATACAACATTTATCAAATATGGATATAGAACAAAGAATTCTGAGTGTAACATCAAGGCTGCTTAGCAGGTGTTTCTCATTATCAGCTTTAGAAAAGTGCAAAGGGAAATATGATTTATGTTCAATATTTACTCTTATATGAAGCACCTTCTAAAACAGCTTCCTTCTACCTTATATTTGTCCTGATAATCTCAGTAGAGAAAGAAATGAGTTCAAAGAAGATTGTCTTGATTTCTCATAAAATTAGGTGGGTTTTGATTTTCTTTTCTTAGCTATAAGGACACAGTTGAAGAGAAACATGGGCTGGCAGCTCACTGGCCAGCTCAGGCATTGACTGCATGTTTGAAAGCAAGATTGGAAAGGGATTACTTTTAGACTCTCGTACAGGAGGTGTTGTAATGGAGGGGTCATGTTTCAACTGCACTCTTTTGTACATCCCTCCAGAGAGATCCATCCACCACCTGTAATGCTTGCTCGACCTCCAAGAACACAGGAATTTATTATCAACAGCAGCTGCTGCAGAAAAAGCCCAGAGACAGAGAAGGGGTGTCTAGTTTTGTGTTCTGAAAAACTCCCTGTGAACTATTTACTGGCAGTGGTGTCCAGGAGGACTACCACTCCAACAGTGCTAATTCCACAGCTGCACAGAGGCTGCTGAGGAGAGTAGGGCAGGACAAACTAAATCCTGGTCTCTGCTTAGTGCTTGAGGTAATTTTCTTCTACTTTTGCAGAAGGGCTGGAGTGTTTCAATTAATGTCCATGATAAGGAAGTTTTAAAAGCCATGTGCTCCAAGGACAGTCTGACCAGGGCTATTTATATTTAGGGGCTTTGAAGACACTGTGCTTCAGTCCTAATATTATCAACCATGACTATTTGCACAAGTGCTCTTAACAAAACTCTACTTCCAAATTCACAATAGCAATAAATTAGTAACATTACATCTGCAGTATTTTTGGGTCTTTTCTACAAAGCATTGTTTCTATAAACAGTTGTAAGCCATTCTCACGGAGGCTAACATGAGAAAGAAAACAGGCATAAGTAATTATGGAGAAACATCTGAAAAAAAGTGCCCAGTGCTATTGCAGCCCAGCATGTCTGAGTGGGAGAAGGTAACAGAGAGGGAGGCTCTGCTGAAGCCATTTTGCCTTAGTTAGGAAAGAACACAGTTACTGGTTGAAAATTTGTACAGATGGGCTTCCTTAATGGGAAAACCTGCACTGACCTTCATATTTAGGGACCAGAGTGCCCTGGACTTCTTCAGGGGGTAGGGGGAAAGAAGAGTGCTAAAAACGAGGTTCAGTGCAACATTTAGATTTTTTTTTTTTAATTAGAAGACAAGAAATAGTTGCTCATCCTCCTTTTCTTCTAATCATGCAGTACAACATTAAAGAAATAAGATTCAAAGTTGTACTAAGGGTTTTCATATCTTTTTCTTTCTTGTTTTTCATTGCATCTTCAATAAAAATATGATATCAATCATACAGTAAGCTTTTCTCTCAGAACTGCTATTAAACATGGTATGGTTAGGAAACACATATCAGACACTCTGGTATTTCCACAGAAATAAATACATGCTGAAGTATTATCACAGAGCATTGGAAGGGATAAACTAATAGCTTAAGCAAGCTTCTGAATGTTTTTTGTGTTTGGGTCTCTTTTCCTCACCTAATCTGTGTCAATAATATTAACTAAAAACAGATCTACAAATATTTACCATGTAAAGCAGAAACACATGCAGGACACTTCAGAAAGCACTGTTCAGCAATCCAATATTTGTTTTATTCAGTTCAACACCGATACACTGGGATCTGTGCCAAGGTTATGCATGTTGTTGAATGAATCCCAAAGTGTCCTTTTCCGCTATGTTTTGAATCCCCATTAGGATAGTTCACTGCAACAATAAACCTCACCCGCTTCTCACCCGTCTGGCTCCCTGTGGAGCAATACACACTTTGCTTAAGAACCTACATCTACACAGAAACACACTGATAATGAATGCGTTCCCAGCAGAAGACTGGCAATCATACCAGGCAAAAAACAACTAACACAAGTTGTTTCAGATGGAAGCAAGATTGCAAACACATATAGCACATAGGTTGTCTCTTTCATAACACCAGCAAACCCATTGTGTAGGTAGGACTGCTACCAAGAGGAGAACTTGATGCTATTACAATAACCTTGGGGAATCCCAAGGCTGATGGGTTTTCCAAAGTCTCAGAAAATAGAGGAGAAACCTATTTCATTAGTAGAACTGAATGGTTCTAAGTAAGAATGATTTTACAAGCAGATTTCATCAGCATAGAGGCAAATCCTGCCTCTTTCACATAGAAATAAAAGCAGCAGAACTAGTAGAGCTCATCTTTTCAAGATGAGTATGTGTATATCACAGTCACACTCAGCTATTTTCACCACTAAATGCACAGTAAATGATGAGCTGCCAAGTAGTCTGTGGGCAAGGATTATCCTCTCCCAGGTCAGGCCATCCAGAAATCCTAAGGATTCTTGAATGTTACAAGTCCTGCAATAGCAGAATAGGTCCATGCTTGCCCCACTCAAAAAATCTGCTCAGAGAGCTTTATTTGGCTGCTATAAATAAGAATGTTTCATCCACCCAATATGTTTCCGTGTTATCATCACTTATATTAATACATGGTGTATAAAAAAACTTCACCTGTTGATATAAAAATTAACTGCTGCAAAACAAACACACTGCAAAATCTGCTTTCTTTCTTTAGAATAAAGAGAAACTCCACCCTCACCCATCCCTAACTTGCAACCCTAACATTTTTTGTTCTTTCATTTGAGAACATACGAGCTCCGGTACTCTCATGCCCCTTGTGAGTTCACTATCCAATTACCTATCATCACCCAGTAGTGATTCACACCCTGAAGTTAGATTTAGTAGTTCAAAAATTCATTTCCAGCAAAGTTCAAATGTAACAGGTCAAAGGGACACATCACTGGTAACTCTGAGAGAACAGATGTTTAGCAGAGACAAGTTTAAATTTCATGCTGGCAATAGTTTAGCCTTTGAACTCACAAAGAGCATAGTCTGTTTAGCAAGAGAGTATTCATGACAATTTCATTTTCATACATTTGCTTGAATCAGTAATACTTAAAGTAAAAGCAGCGTTGCTTTTGGGTTTTTTTGAAGTGAGAAATTACTTTGTAAGAGTAATGACGAAAATTAGTATTTTGGTCTGTGTGACACGTTCTACTGAGCGAATCAGATAGAGATGAAAGAATTTAGTGATTTTTATCTCTAAAACATAAAAACTAATACCGTTCCATACTTCCCTGTCAGTACAAGACTTAAGTACCTACTTATGCTTCTCAGCTAAAGAAATAAGTCCTAAACATGCCTGTGTCAGGAGACTGATTGGAAGTTGTAAATTAGAATGCAGAACAAAATATTAGTCACACTGAATAATTCTACTATGCTAATACCATAAGTCAAAGTGTTGAAGACACCCCTACAAAACTACAAAAATTACACTTTACTCTGACATATAACCTTCTATTTCTACAGACCCTAACCCTAAACGCATTATAACACTTACTCTCTTCTTGTCTGTTCCTTGATCTGTGGCTATGGAGCAGGGCTGGGTTTGAAAGATCTACATCTCCTGCCAGAATATGACACACAATTCTTGGGGGATTATGCCAGGTCTCTTTGAACATGATTCCCACCCATCAGCCCTCATTGAAATGTTGCAGTGTTAAATAGCTTGAGAACCACATTGAGCTCGTATGGAGAAGAGTTATTAAAGATGCACCTTCAAGAACTGATACCAATTAACAAAATAAGAGAAGCCAAAAATAAAGGGGAAATTGTTCTTGCCACAGGAGCATTTAGTCCACTTTATAAATATTGACCTCTTCAATAAGCTCAAATGAAAAGCACAGGATCCTTCTACTATTCTGCATGTTTAAAAGGTCTGGTTTGCATAACACAGTAAGTTTGCTGTTACCTTTCTTTCTCCAATTTAAAACATATTATAATATCATGTACATGAGATCAAAAATAATACAACTTTATTTGAAAGTACTTATTTCATAGAAAATTGCAAAAAATTTTCCTTATAAGTCATCTACTTTTCCCAAAATGTATAAGGAAAATATTGAGTGCATTTAGTGTGTATACAAAAGAGATCCCAGATTGCATAATCTTTCTATTTTGCTGCGAATGTACAAAGAAACAGATTAGCGTGAATCACTTCCCCCAAAAAATCAGGAGAGGATAAAGGGCAAGATAATACCTCTTTCTTGAGCAACATAGCCTGTGGAAAGGGTACAGTGTTCATCATTAACTCAGGTTTGACTTGAAACAGTTAGAATATTGAAAGATAGTAGTCTCAAAAAGTAAATTCAAATTCTAAATCACTGCATAGTGGAGGACTACTATTAATAGAAGAAACAGCAATGTCTTATTACTCTAAATCTGGAAATTGGACACCTTCTTTACACTTGTATTCAGATATCTACTTTGGTCTGTGTACCACCTAAGAATTTAAAGGATATACACAGATCTTATGACCTATGCCTCACCTTGTGAATAGCACCTAAGTTCCTTTGTGATTTCAGACAAAATTAAACATCTGTTGGACAAAGTTAAACTTGATTCAATATTTTCTGTTTGGTTTTGATTGTACACCAAAACTCTCCTCCAATAACAGAAATATTTTCTAATATCCTAGAAAAGCATTACTCTAGTTTAGGGGATGGGAAGGAGAGAAGGCAGGTTTGGCAAGTAAGGTTTGGTCAGTTGCTGGATAAAATACTATAACATTACTGAGAGGATGAAACATTTAGCAAGGTCTGCTGAAATAGGAAAAGGGATAATTTTAAAATGAAGATGCGTTGCTTTAGAATAGGTATAAAGAATACATTTTTCTACAGTGAGGTTTATGAAACACTGGAATAGGTTGCCCAAAGAGGTGGTAGATGCCCATTCCTGGAAACATTCAAGGTCATTCTGGACAGTGCTCTGGGCAATCTGAGGTAGTTGAAGATGGCCCTGCTCACTGCAGGGGTTTTAGACCTCTAAAGGTCCCTTCCAACCCAAATTATTCTATGATTCTGTGCTAGGCTCTAAATGTAAAAATATAGCCAGTAATGAATAAGCTAATGGATAACTTAGTGGCCCCAGAGTAAAGTGACCAGGGAAAAACTTCATATAATGTCTCAGTCTTTGGAATTTTACCATAGGGTGCAGTAAGATTCCAGAAAGAAATCCTATGAGCTGGACAGGAGGGGATTTCAGTGCTTTTGGATATGGAATCTGCTTTCATGAGTAGCTTTTCTACAGGAGATTATTTCAATCTGCTACTAATTGCAATAAACATAGAATTTCTCTTTAGTTTTTGTTGAAATGGCACCAGATTGGCTGAAAGTGTTACAAAATCTGTGTTGTTAAGAAGAGATGAAAGATATTTTCTTGTGTTTCACCATTTTAGTGGTTAAACATAAGGAAACATGGTAATAGTTAATTTCAGACCAGTACTAATTTAACAAGTATCTTATTTCACAAGATGTTAATGTAAACCTGGGGGTGCAATTATGCCCTTTAAAATATTTTTCTTAAAATGAGACACTATTTAAACAAAGGAATATTAAACATCAAAATTAGATTAAGCTGAACTGTTAAAGAGCATTAAGGAAAAATACCAAATACCCAGCATAGACGTGATCCAGGGAAAAATGAAGTTTGTGGCCACCAACCAATAAAAACTCTTCAGATTGTATATTTTTTATAAGTATTCTGGATTCAAAAGAATAATTCTGTTTCTTCTGTGAGGCCAGACACTAATTGGAGTCCATTACCACTTTTTTCAACAAGAACACTACAATGCCTTCAAATCAAAAATCTGCCTCTTGAAAGTTTCACATTTCATTGTCGCTTGGTAGTGTGGATTCAAATCCCATCGCATGAAAGGCAAAACCATAAATATTAAAATGGAGCAATAAAACACTTTCACATATTCCATTACGGTCTTGGGAGGCAATGAAAATGCTGAAGTTTACTGGCGTCAAGAAAATTTTACACCCTACAGCACCTTGCAAGACCTGCTCCTTCCTTTCTATACACATAGTAGATAACTGTGCAAATCCAGCGGCCAATGGAAATTGGCTGAACATATCAAAATCTCATTAGTATATATCATGATAAACAAGAAAAAACAGTTAAACCAACAACTCTAAAAAAAATTACTTGTAGCTATGTGAATAAATTATCTGCACATTAACCTAGTTTCAGTCTAGTAGAAATTTCTATAGAAATTCAGCCATATCCAAGGGGGAAAAAAAAAAATCAGGACTTAAATATACTCAAAACAATTTTTAGCTCCATGGCATCTTTCATCTCATGATTTTTTACTAACGTGAATCCTGCACATAATAACTATTCCATTTTATATAGGAAAATTATACATGCACACTAAGAACAGTAAATACAGATGCCAATATCCAGGCTGTGACGGAACTATTTCATGCATGAATAAAGTTTTCTCAGTTAAAGTGTGCTAGGAACTCATTCTTTTAAGTTTCTACCACTGCCTCTGTGAATTGATTCCCCCTTTTCTGAGGGACTAGGAGACAGGATATACAGAGTCCTACAGAGGTGTCATAGAAAACCATGGAGAAAATGGATATAAAGCCATTACCTTCTCTCTATCTAATCAGATCATCTACTTCTTAATAAAAAAAAAAAACAAAACTGAAAATAAACAAAAACCAAAGAACCCAAACAAATTAGGCTGGGGATGATGTAAGAACACATTACAGAGGTTAGACCAGTCACAGTGGTTTACAGTTGACAATCTCAACCACAGAACTATCCTTTTTCATTAGGATATTTTACTTCCTCAGAAAAATAAAATCAGAAAAAAGGCCAAAAAGTCAAAAAACTTTTGAATACAATGGGATTCTCACACTTTAGAAGGATTTAACTGTGCTTACAGCACAGCAAAATAGTGAGAAAGCAGAAACCTAACATGTCTAACCTAACAAATAAAAAACCCCACCCAGTAAGAAATAGAAAATAGGAATTATTGTATCTATTGGACAGTAACTCCAGTTACTGTCCATTAACTAAGCTGATAAAGTATAAATAATGTGTAGTAGAACTGAGAAAATGTTTTTACTGTCTGTTTTTCTGCTTTTCTTTTTCTTTTGGTCTTTGTGGGGTTTTTCTTTGTTTGGATTTATAACTTTGTGTCACCCTCCCAAGACTGAACTGAGTACTTTATTTCTGATTTTTGCAGGTAAAATTGATGAGGAGCCTGATTTTAAATACAAATACCTGGATACAATATTTAATAATGCTGGCACTTCTACAAAATAGTATCACTAGTTGAAAGCACTGATCAAAATCTTACTTGATTTTTTAGAGATATTTACTAGACAGAGCATTCCTTCTAAATAGGCATTAGTTTTGAAAACTGAAGTCTGAATTAAAAAATAATATGAGTTAGTCTGGGATAATTTTAAAGTCCACTGTTGAAATATCTCTTGAAGGCTAGAAACAGAGAGGAAATTTTGAAAGAATACTGAAGAGTTAGAGGGCAGGTTTTTTAAGTTTAATCAGTCACATAACAAATTAAAATTTAGATGTCAACATAATAGATAAGAAAGAAAATGGGCTGATTAGATAAACAGATCAGTTGATCGCTTAGAGACAGTTGAGATGAAAACATTTCAATTTATGTTCCCCAAGAGAATTATTTATCTTGGCAAAGGGCTGACAACAGTTTCTATATGAACAACATAGAAAACCTGACATAGCTCTAGTTTCAAGACAAAAAAAAATAAGGCCAAGTCTAGAGTCTGTTCAGTTGAAGGCAAAATTATTACTAAATGGCATCAGAACTTCACACCAGGGCCATAAAATGTGAGGGAATGCCATTATTCAGAGCAGGTCTATTCTGACATGCCATTCACCTCCTGACAAGAGGACTCATCCCACGTAGGTAAAACCTAAACACTCAGAGCTGAGGGGGAGCTAATGCTGAAGATGAAATGTTCAATATCTCTTGAGGATTTGGATTCAGCTACCTGGAACCCACATCTCCTTGCCAGAGGCCCAGATCAGTAATACAAGACTGGGTAGGATTCGGAAGTGTGACAACACCATGGGGCAATGCTCTGCCTCAAACTATGGCCTTCAAACTCAACAAGATGCAAAGGAAAACAGGGTGTTTTAAATGCCTCTACCCCTTCGCATTAGAAGAAGTTGTAAGAGAATTACTCCAAGAGAAATCCTACCATAGTATTTTTGTGGGAAAGTCAAGGGCTGAAAAAAGGGTGAATTTATATTAATTCAGGTCCTGAATTAAAGAATACAGTGTGGGAGATGTGGTCAGACTGAAAATAAGTGAATTTTTTTTGAAGTTCACTTTCAAAAAATAAACCCCAGAATTTGCCTTCCGTAATTTCAATATTATATATAGAATTTAAGTCCCATTTTTATTTGCAATAATTAGTCTTCATTTTAAAAGCAAATTATACTTTCAAAACAAATACTTCAGAGATGCTAGATCAGAAAAAGACAGAATAAAATGCAAAGGCTTTTCTGAAATTGCCCGTCTCTTTTTTTTTTTTTTTTGTGGGATGGTGTTTTAATATCATTATAAACTAGCCATAGTGTAACCAAGTGCTCACTGAACTAAATTCTCACATATTCTTTCATCTTCCTTCTATATCTCTCACACAAATGCTTCACATGCATCACTGCAGTCCATATGACACCTAAATAGGGAAATTAAGGCAAAGAAACAGAGTCCACAGAGTCCCAGAGACACCAGAGAAGCATTTCAGAAGCCAGCAGTTGAAAAGCTTCCTGGATACTAACAGCTAACATGATGGCAGAAACAAGACACACAAAGAAGGAATTTAGCTACAAATTGAGAAAGATTTTACTGGAAACCCCAGCCCAATCTTGTCATTTTAAGACTGCCAGTGGTCTGGAGATGGGCTAGGTGGAAATCATTCCTTCACTGAGATGAACAGTAGAACTCTTTTGACGTTAATAACTCCAGAATGATCCATACATCCTTTAGCACAGACTTTGTTACACATGCTTTCCAATGACACTGTCATTTCAACATATCAGCACCTCAGAGGCATTTTCCATGACAATATATGGCAGAATACAAACTGTAAATTAATGTAATCCAAGCATTCACTGCTGACAGTAAATGACTCAAGTTTTTTCCCAAAGCTGAGCTTTTATCCTGAAAACAAAGATTAACTTCTGACCTTTATAATTAATCAGCCTTTAAAACTCTGGTAGTACAAGACATCATTAAGAAAATACATTTCTTTCATCTCTGTGTGCTGGTGTTACATAGCTTTTCCTGGACAAATTGGCAACTTCTGACTCACTCATATTTATGAGAAAGACTCTGAGTAGGCAACTTCTAGCACTGGTTCTCAGCATTATATTTCCTCCTCTATGAAAATAAGGAAGTATATTACGTAAGAAAACAACAAAAGGGGACTAACTTATTGCCCTTTTGGGTTGTCTGGGATATTTACAAATCTACATCCTTGCTGACACAGTAAAAATACAAACTAGTACTCTTGAGAGACTTACTGTCCCCAGGGCAACACTGCTTTTAATTCTTTTATTGTTATTTATCTAGTCATGGGAAAAACGCAGACTGGAAGGACTCACTTCACTTAATTCATGTTCCATCCATAAATGAGCAGATAAAATTTACAGTGAGACTTCTGAAACATTTGCTTCACTTTTTTGGAGGACTGTCAAGTGTTGTATATGCAACAGCCGTACCGAAAAGACGCAGATGTCATTTTGTTTCCTGCAAGTTCTTCAATCTATTAAAAGGAATATTCCCCCTGTTTCTGTGCTGCAGGAGCACTTCCATTCCCAGCCAGAGAAGAGGTCTAGGTAGTGCTCAGCACCTTGTCTGGGTGCAGGGTCCTCACAGCAGAGGGTTTCCTCCATCTGTTAGTTGACATGTTGCAATAGGATTGGTATCTTGCAAACATCTTCTAGAAGTGCGTATTCAAACCAGGAGATTTTATTTAAAACTAAACAAAGCAAAATGAGCCACTCCCCAACCCTTGCCAATCCTAGACCTCATAGTTAAAAATCTAGAAACCATGAAACTGATAAAAAACCAGGAGACAATAAAGATAATATAACACTTTTGCACTAAAGCTCTCTAGTTTTTAAAGCAAGCTGGATTATTCTGAAGGGGCTGTGACACGTTCAAAATCGAAATCCATCTTCCTTGAAAAGTGACAGAAAGACAAATCCCACTGATGGTTCAAGCCCCTGTCTTTCTGGCCACTTCCACTATTATTCACTCCGACAATATATCTGAGTTTGTTCATCTAAGCCATGGTTATAACACGTGTGAGATGAAAAGGTCAGTGTGAGTCATGAGCATCTTTTAAAGTGTGGTTAGAGTTTTATACAAAAAATTGTTGCACAAGTCTTTTCTTTATTTTTGAGATCCCAAAAGAGCAAGAAGCCGCCATAATACTAGCAACAATTATTTTGGTTTTGTTCATTTCAGTGATAACAATTTTCATCTGAAGGACTGTATCTCTGATGTGTGCTTGCTTTTATAGACTTTATATTAGAATTTAATTTTTAATTTTACAATTATATATTGGATAAAACACACTTTAACTTACTCCTTTATTATTTTTTTTTTTTAAATGACAATCCTAGATAAAAGAATACACACCCTTTCCCTTTAGAATTGGCCATTCCTAACTATTTTTGAGCAAAACCAAATGCAGCACAGAATGCTTTCCCAGACAACTGAATTTTCCTAACTCCATACCAATGAAATTACAATGCCTTTTCTATTTAGAGAGTAATAGCCTAGATGTATCTGAAATAAGCAGAATTGCTCATGATCATATCACAGATATGATGCTAAACTTTTGTTGTTTGTGCTCCAAATTCACACAAAGCAAATTCACAGCTTTTGCAATGAGCAGCACAGCTCATTCTTATCCTCCTGACTCAGACATTATGTAGGTGATTCCCATGAAATGAATTTATTAAATCTGAATTTGCTTTTATGAAAAAGTACTGCTAAACCAAGACATCAAATTCTGGTAATGTTTTTCATTTCCTTCAAAGTTTAAAGTATTTAAACCACTGAGGATACAATGGCTATTCACAAACTTGGCTCTAGGGGAAATATTTCTACCTTTAATACTTAGAAATTTACTCCTATCTGAATAAAAACCATCTGGCATTTCAGAGACACCTCTGACCACACCTGTAGTTTTATAGTTTATATACCACAAATAAGACCTGATCCAGCCAGCGAAGAGAGAAAAAACAAAACAAATCAACCCCAAAAGACTAAATCTGCTATTTATACCGCTGGTAAATGGATAGGGGCCCTCTTTGACTGTTCTATATAAGCTCTGTTAAAATCTTCACTCAGCAGATTTCCCATTAATAAAAGCACAATCTAAAAATAACAGATGATACACTTGAGAAATGTATTTAATTAATACATATTCCCACTAAGATATATTCAAGCATAATTCAAACTTGCAAAGATATATCCAAACCACATCCATAGCCCACTTTTTATTGATACCTTTTCAAGGAAATGAAAATATTTTCCTTTACTTCTCATGCTTATGCAGTTACAGCACTTTTGATGTCCAACTTACTGGAAAAGGTGAACAGTGCAGAACAAAAATATCTACAAAAACCTTATATGATTTTGAAATGTCAGGTTAGAAATATAATTTCTGAGCTTTTCTTGTGCAAATAGATTGGATATTAATACCTAGCAATGTTAACATGTAGAATACACTGCTTGATATGAAATTTATGCACATTGATTTTACAAGCAACAGAAACAAAATTAAAAAAAAAAGCCCTTTGGCTTTTAACTTCCTTCCATTTACTTTAACATTTTTTTCAAAAAGTTTTTCTATTCCCCCTTTATATTAATAAGATTTGGATTTCCTGAATAAAGAGTGAGTCTACATATTTCCTTATTTGTAGCTCAGACACAATCAGTATATGATCAAAGTGTCTGGCTCTTAATAAAAGGTTTTATATAGTACTTTTTTTTTCCTAAGAGCAACTCCACATTGTCCATAAGTTTTTTTTATCTTCAGAATTAATTAATTGATGAGAGAAGCCTTGGAAATAATCAGATGATAAAATATTAATAATTAATTAAATATATGCAGAACTGGTTTCATAGAAAGAGTGAGAAACAGCCATTATGACACATTCATCAGTGTTTGAGCATTATATTTCATAATGATTCATTTTATTATGCCTACAATGTAAAATGAGTAGATGATTTCAGGGTCAGAACTTGTTATATAGACCATCAACTCAAAAAATGTGTTGAGTAATCTTACCTCAAAAGTCAAGAATATTGACTTGTGAAATTATGGCAATTATTAAATTGCCAAAATATACAAAGAAACCCAGCTTGATTTACTTAATGCACATCCAGTTGTTCAAAGGTGCTTGTAATGGCAGCATTTATTAATTTACAAAAAGTTTTGAAAATATTGCCTTTTTCATTCAGTTTATTTTGTATTCTTTAAGTTATACCACTTTATTATTGCTTAAAAATACCAAAACTAATTCATAGAATTAGGATGATGAGGAAAACACAATGAACTGATGATGAAAATGTCAATAGACTATTCTCTCTTTTGCTGTGGCATTCTTCATGCAGCTGTACTGATCTTAATTTATCTGACACCTAGCTGTGTCCACAAATACCCTTAGATTTCACCACTCCCTTTACTTGTTAAGGTATTTCTCCAGCATTCTTCTGGTTTCCTGGAGTTCAGAACCAAATGTATTCATGTAGCTATTATCACATTTAATCATTCAGAAATGAATACCATCATTGCAGCTGTCTCTTCTTGTCACGGGTCACAGTTCAGGCTGTATATGGGCACTAATCTCTATGTTGTAGCAAAAATTTTTCTTTCACTAGAAAAGCTTATGTTGATTTGCATTTTCCCAGACTAACTCCACCACCTCTACACTAACAAGAAAATGTTAAATTTCCCAGATCTCATTGAATAATTCCCTAATGCTCCAGGGTTTTGCCAGTAAAAGCACCTCATTTTCTTACTGCCTCAGTAAGAAAACTACTGCCCAGAGCATTACTAGTTTCACTGACTGCTTAGTAATAAATAAACTTTTGTCAATATTGTAGATTTATAGGTTGCTTCAGCTTATAGATGGCATTAGCAAACAAAGATTTCTCCTTTGTTAACCATTTTTCTCTCTTGTTTCTGTTTTTTGTAATACTTGGAGAAGTATGTGGTGGTGTAACGTACTGCTACACACAGATGAGCAGCCATGCATTAGCAAGTCTTATATTCGAATTAACACAACGAAAATGCTCAGATCGTAAAATATGTGAGCTTCCTGTTCAGGACACCAGCGCCCATTGCGACTAATTCTCCCTCGCAAGAAATGTGTGCTGGGTTTAGAGAACAGGTTTGAAAAGTGCCAGATGAATGAATTATTTCTTTAAAAATATTTTAAACTAGAATAAAAAAAATTTAAAAAAAAAAAAAAAATCAATAAACCCCCCCCCCACAAACATCAAAGCCTTTTTTCTGCTACATATCTGAATCCATTCTGAGTGAGATGGAAGAATCTGACTGATTGAAATGCAACCACTTGTAAAGCCTTTTCCAACCAACAGAAACCCCTAATAACCTGGAAAAATTGCATTTAATCTGGATGAAGGCATGTTTTAATGTGGAAGTATTTTCTTTAGCTGGCAGCCATATAATTACATGTTGTTATGAAGATTTTTGTACAGTAAAGTTAGACTTGACCATCTGAAGAATAAAATGGGCCTCTCTTTCTGTGTAGGTTCAGCTTTCACAAATCAATAAAGCTAGTTCAGCAAGAAGTAGAAGTAATTAAAATCCAAATCCTGATCCTATCCTTTACCTCTCCTCCCCTCCTCATTCTCCCTGCTGAAAAAACCCCTAAAATTTCAGGCAGTTATGTTTCTACTTTCCAGATGTGAACAACTGGATTAAATTCTATGGAGAGCTTTTAAAAAATCATAACAAGTCAATGGGTCACGGTCTTCACAGCATAAAGGAAAAATATGCTAGGGCCTCATTGCTGAGACAAAGCAACATGGCTGAAGCAGCTGCAAGGTCACAAAGATTGAAACAGAACCACAGAGAAGAAACCACAGCCACATTAACAACAGCAGAAATTACTTGGAGTTTTTTTTTTTCCAACATAGTGACGGAAGAACTGCATTCTTTTCTATAGCAAAGCTGGCTCCATTGCTATACCAGCAAAATTGTTTCCCGGGTTTGGGAATGAAAAGGTTTTCCCCCCTCTGTGAAGAACTGTTGATATTTGAGTCAAGATCATTGAGAAGATTCAACAGAGCAAATAATGGTCTCTGAAACCTGTGAAGATTATTTATTGCGACAGTTATTGATGTTGAAAATAAAAAGTGCCTGGGATGAAAGAACAAGATAGACAACACAGGAGATGTTACCCAGAAATTTCAAAAGCAGTTTTCCCTCACCAGCTTGGATTCTTCCTGTGAGTTCCACGAAATGTAGCAAGATGAAAAAAGCCTATACTCTCAGCAGAAAGTCTGATCCTTCTCCCCTCACTTCTTTTGAAGAGCTAAATAAAGCTAAGGCATGAGCAGTCGCCTTAAGTTCCAAAGCAAAGCTTTGGAAAAGCTATTCGAAGAGGAAGCACGAACTCATTTAATATTTTTGACTTGGGCTTTCCGTGAACAGTCCTAATAATAAAATTGCTGAATTTATCCATACAGATGCCTTTGATAAATACTGGATTTCTTTACATGAAAAAGTATATAAATAATGTTATGGTTTTTAAGTGAACCAGCATATATGATCAAATCTAAATGCAATCTTTTTTTCAAGTAAAAATCAGTTGACTTGCCAAAATCTAAGTTCCAACATGTTAAATTGTTCTACTTTTTATACACTGTCTGGGACTTAAAAACAAGAAAGACATTTTATAAGTCCTTTTACTGTCTTGTACTGAATAAAGATAAGAAATATAAAATGCACCACTGAGTAACTGGTTCTTTTTTACAATCTTGGGTTTCTTAAGAAACTTAAAATTAAAGTTCCTTACTTTAAATTAACTTAATTTCACTTAAATTCACATGAAAGTATAAAAGTATAAAAAGGTACCAAAAGTATTTTTTTCTTTATCCAGAATTGTATCTTTCTAATAAGATACTAAATTAATTAGATGAACAAATCAAACTGGCTTTGAGTAACATTTTGCTATATATTAACTTGCATTCACTGCACAAAGAAACAAATGTTTCTTGAACGTATTTGCTGTTTCTGCAGTGAAATTCTCTAATTACATAACCCTAATATGGTATTTGGTTTCTAGCAACAAGAATTTAATGCAAAAAAATTTACACTTCACATCAATTAACTCTTGGATTTGACCATGTTAGCAGTCTTTTTCAACCTAAATGATTCTGTGATCCTGTAATAATTAATCCTGTTGAGAAGATATATGTAACAGCAACACTACTTCATACTAAGTGCTTCAATTTTTAAAAGACTGCAGGGAGAAAAGGCTAAAACCATAATCACTTCAACATATTCTTTCCACTGGGTTTTTCCCAGGAAAAAAAGGAAAGAGCTTCTCTTACAGGTAGAAAACAGAAAAGAAATGTTGTCCTTTGTGATTCTGCATTTAAAATGCTAATTGTTTTCTTATGACTATAATAATGCTTTCCTATTATTTCTCTAGGAGACAGAAATCACCTACTGAGTTTTTCAATTCTTGAACTGAAATTCAAGTTTTAAGCTAGTCACCGACATTTGAGGCCAGATCTATCTGTTCATGGGTGACAACTCACTGCCAGCAGCCAGACTCACTAGTATTTCATGCCTCTACCATGATCTAAGGATTCACTATAATTATTTTTAATTGCATTTCTGAAATACAGTATACCTAGTAATTTTGCTATGTGCTCAACTCCATTAGCATGCTCATTCCTCAGAAATCTTTGATCATGTAGAATTTACAACAGCTGGTTTGCAGAAAATCAGTAGCAATGGTACTAAATGAAGATAATTCTTGTGTATAACAGGTTTATTTTCAGAAGCATTTGATTCTTGACTGACTAACTTCTTTTTGCTGTGCATCATTCATGCTTAGCCATTAAGATGTTCAAAGTTCTCCGGAATACAAGGTCAGGAGAAGTGGCATGTGGCAATGTGATATGCTTGCTGAGCCTCAAGCAAGAGATGGAAATAAAGCAATACTTAAGATTTATTCACATTTTCATGGTAATAAATGTGGACTGCATGTATTTGCTGGCAGGTAATTTGAGTGGAGACAGATAGCTACAGGGCGAAGTAGAGCATCCTACTGCAGAGTCACATACAGCTCTTCTGATAGAGGAGTTCGATATTTAACTTCATCAGACTTAAACTGGCTTATCTTTTAAAAACTCAAAAATATTATAATGAGATACAACAGGAACTCCTTTTTAATTATAAGGCTTGTACTGTGTCACATTTTTTGGATTTACTACTTCAAATTAGAAGGAAACCTGAGTATGATCAACAGCATTTATGGCAAGCGTAACAACTGTAAGTGCTTAGCCCACCATTCGCTGAAACTGGAGGATGAAAATACTTAGCAGTTTTTTAATTCTTAATAGAAATTGAGCTGAGATTGGGGAAATATATCCCCAATGCAGAGTCAGTCCCAAATAATGTAAAGAGCATAAGAAAAAGCAATACTTTTCTGGCAGAAAACTTGCTCATAACGTGATCCCTGTGTACAGAGCCTTGTTTAGAGATTTTTGAACAATCAGCTTTGATTTAAAAATATGAGTAAATGTCAGTTCTGTGTGAGACACATAGGTTAGTGTTTTACCCTATGGCAAGAATTTGAAGTCCTACAAGACTAGAATTCAATCTGTAAAAGAAACATTTGTTATTCAATGTAAAGGTGGCAGCCAGTCTTCCATCATCACCTTTGTCATTCTTCAAATTCAGCAAGGTGTGGTCTGAGAATAATTCAACCACACAGAAAATTATACTGCTATTTTGATTTACTTTGCTATCAGCTATTTTGATTTACTTTGTAAATTTGTGAATTATCTTTCAAATACTGTATTTTCAGGAGCCTTTTTACAACTATTTTGTCACTTGAAATTGAATTCAGGTCAAGCACTACCAAGTAAATACCACAGACATCAGTTCAAAAATAGGTTTAGGGTCAAATTTCAGTTTGATGGGGATGCCAATCTTTAAATCAACCTCATGCTAAGCCACTACAAAAAACTACAAGGCCAGAACTGCTCTGGCCTTGTTTCCATATTAATACCTTTTTTCACTAATGACATACTCTTGAATTCCATGCTAAAAATCTTTTATTTACATTTATACTTTTCCCTTTTTGAGTTTTCATCTGCTTTCTGCATATTACAGTAGTGAAGTTAAGCTAAAATGTTATTTCATTTTGGCATTTTTATTAAGAGAACTGAAAATGTCGTGTGAGATTGTGAACACTTGCGGTTGGGCTCTGGCAGATGTTTTAAATCTCAGACCAAAAAAACTCATTGGAAGGTCGTTAATGGAACTAACAACTTTAAAGCAACTTGTTTCCATATGTCTGATGCAGGAAAACTTTTTAACAATGTTGGAAAGTTAATCTTTCTTGGCTCTTCATCTTCAGCAGAAAGTTCTGACTGCAGATCAAGGAAGCTCAAACTTAGATTAAGCTGGCCAGCAGCAGGGTACATCTGAACCAGTAGCACAAAGAGAGGCTATTCTTACTTTCAGCTGTATGAGGAATCAGCTAGAGTAGTTCCTTTGACTCTTGATTGCTCAAACATTTAAAGGATATTTACCACTTTCTTGACAAAACTCCAAGATTGACAGTATGTATAGCAAGTACTTAGGATCCAGAAAATAACACTGACAAGAAATAACATTGAACAAGTATAAAGTGATCCTTTAAATTTCTTTCCTATTTAAATAATTATTTTTACAGTCTTACTACTCACAAGATACTTATCAGTGTCTTGAGGTACTGAAATTTTAGAGTTTCGTATCTAATAGTGTTGCTAGTCAGTGTTAAACTGAACTTCTGGTACTCTGAGGTTTGACCTTTCATGACAAGATCTTCCAGCTGAGTACAGATTAGATGATAGGATAGGAATCAAACTTCAGAATTATTTCAACAGCATCAATCTCAGATTTATCTTTAAGGTGATATACAAATTATATAGAAGATACTTGATTATGCACATCTTAAACAGAAACTTTCTACCCTGAAACAAAATGGTGTCTAACAGCCCGCTGGGGAATGCAAGCGCATACCTTAAAGCAATGTCACAAATGTCAGGAAAATTTTGAGTTTCCAATAGAGTTACTTTGATTTAAATTGGTTGCCTTGGATTTAGTTATTCAATAGCTACCACCAGTAGATGCATGAGTGTCAAGTGGAATGAAAAGATTATTTAATGTTTTGGGTAAGTCCTTTTCTTCAGGCAGAGTTATTCTGCTCACTGTTAGCTTTCCAGCAGGAGAAAAATGTCCTTGCTTTAACCTTGGGCAGTCAGCTATTTTCCCCATACTCAGTAGACAGCTGGATTGCAGTGCTGAAGAAAGGGAAGGGAAAGGTCCATTGGCAACAACTATAATTTATCGGAACAGTGAGAACTCTCATTGGGGGAAATGGAAACCAGCCATCAGCACCAAACTAAACAATATCAGCTAGATCTGCAACTTCACTTTAGCACCAAGTACAGTGGTTGTACTTCCTATCAACAGTTCGGCAGATAAAAAGGATGAGGGAAAATAGCAAGCATATGTCTTAGCAAATACAATGTGATCACATTTCTGCTAAGTATCTGGGTGGAAAGCTGGAACTGAGAGAATTTCACGAGAACATTCAGAGACTGCTTCTGTTCCAGTTTTTCCAGCTCTTTGCTTTCAGCTCTCCAGTTATATTTCCCTTCCTTTTCCTATTTTTCATTTATCACTATTTCTTTTGTTCCTAGTCAAAAGTAGTTTCTTTGGTTTGGCACTTTTTTTTCAACAAAATAATAAGAAAAAAGGTTGAACAGAAAATTTTCCAAGTATTTTACCAAATCATGAACAGCTCCAGTCATTCCCAGGCTGGTAGTCAAATAGGTACAGGTAGTCTTCTTTAGATGTCAATTTTTTTGATGTCATGCATCCTTGCTGTAAACCACCATCCCCAGTAAACAATAAATGAATGCATTTCCCATCAGGAAGAATAAGCAGTATAACCCTGAACTATGGAAATTGTAGAATGGATAAGTAAATCACAACACTACAGAAATACTTTGTGTCCTTAATATCATCACTTATAATATGCTGTAAATTTTTGGCAATTTTAGGACAATTGGAAAAATTAGAAATGGTGTGGGGAAACAGATGCATTTTGCTATTAAGAAATAGCTAGCTTATTGAAGTAAACTTATGTTCTTCAGGAGAAAGTATGCAGATACACTTGGTAGAAACAGAACTCTTCATAAATCCAAAGACAGGACAAAATTTAGTTCCAAACTTGAAAACCTCAAATATGTTAATTTTAAAATTGATTCGTCACAGAGCTAAAATCTTCAATTCTTCTTTTTTAGACTTCTATGCATCTCAGCTAGCAGTCTTGTTCCTGTAACACTTGGGTATAACTAGAGTTTACTGATTAGAAGAGCCACCTTTTCTGGATGCCAAAAGGGCCAGACATCTTAAGGAATCTGCTCTGTGAGCACAGTTATTGGGGTCACTAATCTACAAACAATAGACTCCAGCTGCAATAGAGACACAGAACCAAAGTGAGCTCTGCACTGATGACTCTCTTTATGTGATATTAATATATAACCATAGCAATGGGAACCTTAAAAAATGCCTCCACATTATCTATTTCTGTTTTCTTCTACTACTGTCAGCCATCACAGTCATGCATTCATAATTCAGTATTACTCTCAGAGTTGGGTTTCATAGGCAAGAAGGGCCAAGTCAGTCAAAAACTGTCAAGGATCTGGAAAGTCCCTTTTACCAAAATACCAAAAAACCAAGGTTTTCACATTTCACATCAAGAAAATTATTGACTTCTCTTGCTCTGAGGTCTTAGGTATTCCAGTCACTTGCAGTGTAGGAGTATGGCATATACTAGTGTATAATACTATACAGGGTAATATATTTGAAATTAAATTAGCTGATATAAGGTATTCAATATTTCTGTGGAGGTTTATACAACAAACAAGAATTTCCTAAAATGAAGAAAAAAGCATCTGGGGAAAAAAGAATTACATTCACTCTGGATAAGGGGAATGAAGGAATATTGTCCTCATCTTCCTGGCTATATTCCAATTTCACTGTAAATTTATTGCAGTTTTCCATCCCTTCTTGGTACTAAAACACCACTGATGCTTTTTATTTCTCTGAATCTCTTTCCTTCTCATTGCCCTTTTAGCTTTGCTAATAGGCTGTAATTACTCAGGTGAGTTTTAATCTTGTCAAGTATAGCCACGGTCCAGTTGCAAACCAAAGGTAAAGCAACGTTAGATAAGTGGAAATTAAATGTTTTCCATCCACTAATGGATAAAGAACAATAGCCCTGTGCTAATCGCAGTCAGTCACACGATTTACAATCCCTGCAAACAATCTTGTTAGGGCATTTTTGTTGTGTGTCTGTTGGGGGTTTTGGTTTATTTCCTTCCATTCTTTTTGCACTCCCAATCTGCATACCTAGCTCTTGAGAATAAATGGTAAAATCTGAGAGCAAACAGCTCCATGCAGAATGTATTTTCTATACCTATCCTCCCTGCCAAGAGCACTTAAAACCACAAAACACAGTATCTACAAAAATCTTTTTCTTATTTAAAAAAGTATACGGAATGATGTTAGCTGAAAATTAGCCAGAAAAAATACTTGATCCAGTGACTGTTTGTTTTCCTTTCTAAATATCCTAACTAAATGCAGGTTTGAAAATAATTGTTTTGTTGATAACATACAAATAATAAAATTCCTCTTCTCTTAAAAAATTATCATGCATATGGTGGGAAAATTTTCTGATTCCTAACAGTAACAATCCCTTTTTATATTTTTTTATATAACTATCTGGGGAGTTGCACTCTAAAAAGTTAAACTTAAGAAATTTCCATCTTGCTCCACTGCAGACAGTACTACTAGCAAAAGCTTCAGGTGAATTCCTTTAGGCACACACAGATGGACTCACCATATCATCAGAAGAAAAGTACAAAAAGACTAGGAAAAAAAATCTAAATGCTTAAAGAGTCATGTAACATGATAGTGTCCCCCTTGTATGAGATCTACAATATCTCTGACAGCCCCACAGATTTTTCAAAACAATTCTGTGGCTTGGAATTACAGTATCAAGGCTTGACTTTACATGGAATCTCAAAAAGTGTTTTGTAAGTGTAGCATGCATTTCAACCTTTTATAGACAAAAGTTTAAAGATGTTATAAACAAGCAAACTGCAATTGTTTACAGATAGCATTTGTGTGAATTTAGTAATATTTTTAAACCATTTATGACCATCAGTAGACACAACCTTTTGAATTTTGACTGCTGTATAGACATTTTCCTCCTAATTTCCTCCGTAAAGAGGCCAAGCTGTCCCCAGTTAGGTCACTAGTAATCCCACAAACTTTTCAACTTCTCATCTGGAAATCAGGCCGCGTTCATTTCTTAAAGCAGTGTTGTCCTCAGGCCTTATTTGAGATATGAAGCATTGTCAGGAACACCATCTTAAGCATTGCCCAGTGCCAGCCCTGACCCTTGGAGTGACTGCCCTTTGTTTCCACTGCTCTGTGGGGCTTAACTGCCGTTAACTTACTGGGCTGAGCCTGCATGGTGAACCAGATCAATAACCTCAGAACAGAATTGATTAAGTAACACCTATTAAATCTTTATGACCTCGAGGTGTTTCACTGTAGAACTCCACAAACAAGGGTATCAGCACTGCCAAAGAGGCAACAACACAGGAAGGTTGTGGACATTAGTGAGGTAATAGATACTGGCCAAACACATATTGCATCTGATGTAACTGATCACCAAAATGTGTGTGATGACCTGTCTGGAGAAGTAAATGGACTGATAAGTACCAGAAGGGCAGAGGATAAGAAGTCAAATCTGTGAGGAAGAGGATAAAAAAAATCAAAGACATTTGCAAAGAAGAAATAGAACAGGGAAGAAGAAACAAGACACAGAAGATGAGATTTTTTTTTCTCCTTTTATAGCAAAAGAGCATCTCAGCCTATGTGTGTGTCATGCTCATACATGAGAGGTCATATCAGCATCTATAGATTTACTGAATTAATGTGAGACACATTCTTAAGAACCCTCTTGAAGAAAGTCACAGCTAGCACCTGTGTTAAGAAAATGGAACATAACAATACCTTCCTTTTTTTTCCTAAATTGGTTCATAAGGAAATTACACCCTCATTTTACACTAAATTTGTTAATTTGTTAAAGGCTCAATGTTTGAAGCTGCAATAGAAAATTCACAGTTCCTGCTTTGAGCAGTAATTTTCTTAGGAAAAAAAAAGTTACAATGTACCAGTTTTTCTGTAATAAAGGTAATATCCCTCATTAGCCTGTAATGCATTATTAAACACTTACAGGTACTGTTGATGGAATGTGCTACAGTAACAGCATAGCTGGAAAAGACTTCTACTTCTTTTTCAGGATAATTTTTTCCATATTGGGCTAACTGGAAAGCTTTTCAAAGACTGCCAGCACCATTAGCTCTTCTCTGTTGAGGCAAAAGCAAGAGTATTGAATTTGTATTGATTTGTGCTTATTCTGAGACTGCGCAAGATTTGGAAGCTGGACAGAACAAGAGATATGGGTGTACCAGGAAAAAAAAAAAAAACCTAAAACAAGCAAACAAACAAACAAAAAACCCCTAAACAAACAAAAAAGCCTCCCATCCATACCAAAGCAATGCAGAAAGCTTATCCAGGCTCTGAAAGAAATTTGATAGGGGATTTCTTATCAGCATATTGATTTCGTTATTTCTCTAATTTATATAACCAGATGAAAGGCCCATTGATGCTCAAAACCAGATAAAAACCAACTTAATCATATTGATTTCATTCTTCCTCTTATTTATATATCCAGATGACAGGTCCATTGATCCTCAGAAACAAACAGAAAGGAACCAAATTAATAAGAACCTATTATTATTTATATTTTATGCATATTTATTTGGTATGTGGTCTCCTTTATATTCAGAGATCTTAGATTTAAAGCACAGAGGTAATCACTGTTAGAATTTACTTGCAAAGTATATTTTCCAAGAATATTTTTTTTCCAATGTAGATTTTAACTGTGTTTCACTCACACACTGCATACTCCTGTAAGGTTTAACTACTGATATGTTTAGGCTCAGTTAACAGCATATTATGGTTGTATACATTAGCCTCATCTAGATGCGTATATGAAATATTCTTTACAATTTGTAGGTTTTCAATTACGAGTTTCAGAGGATAGAGGGCCCTTGCATTGAACATACAAACTCTATTAAGAAATTATGCTGTTGAATAATAAGACCTTGAGGAGCTTACTCTTAACCTGCACTACTTTGTGGATCTGTTTTATGTCCACACAAAAAAGCTGTAACCACAACTGAGATGATAGCAAAGTGAAAGTCCTGTCTGAATGATGTCAGTAACCAACCAAAACTTCTCACATCAGAGTTTCCTTGAAAGAGAGGAAACCTTCAGACACTAACAAGATCATCAGACCTTTCTTCCAATCACAGTCACCTGCAAGGTAGTCAAATACCTGGAATGAAGACAGGTCTGCAGACATGACTTCTACATACAGAGGAAGGACTGACTCCTAGAGATTTAATGGGAAATATACCAAAACCTTCCACCAAAATCTTAGAGATAAACACAAAATAAAATCTGGATCTGAATGGAATCCCTGGAAGGCTCCAAGAAAGAATTTGGCTATAAAAGCAAGCATATTTCACAGGGAGTGGGATACTTCTGTGGAAAGCAGTCACAGAGTAAGAGAGAATTGCAACCCTAAAAAGCCAGAAAGCAGCTAGCAGAGAACAAGACCTCCTGAGATATCTTCTTTGGTTTGATCTGTCACTAAGTAGATCATAACAGTGGGGTTTCCTTTCACTTTGTTATCTATCTGAACAAAAATTTTTAACTATACTTTTAGTATATATAAGGTGGTAATGTACTTTTATTGTATTTTATCTTATAGTAGGTTACCATAATAGTCAAGCAAGCAGTTTGCATCAAGCTATTCTTCACACAGAATGAAGTGAGTCTACAAAGGTGTATTTCCAAATACCCCAAGATGATCCCTGCTTTCCAGTATATTCTTCTTCTAGCAGAGAAAGTACAGATCTGTTTGAGAGCAGTTTCTTCCAAGACAGGGAATGAAGAAAAATAGAAAGAGAGGCATGTTTAACTTTCCAAAAATCTTAAGGGAGGTGGAAGTAGACCGGATCCTTCTTTAGAGAAATAACTCTGATTCATGCAATTATTAATATTGCCTCAGAATAGAAAGCTTATTGTAATAAATATCTGTCAGGATTTTGATCATTATTTTATCCTTGAAAAGCCAACATCATCACATGCTTTTCATTTTTATTTGATCCACAGTGCAGAATCTGGTCCATATTAGAAAGATCAGATTTTATTATTGACAGACAAATGAGCTGTCAGGAAATTCTCAGTCCTATCAGATACAACATCTTGATTTGTTCATTGTTAAAGTTAAACAAGTTCAGAGATGAAAGAAAGTATGTTCAGCACTTTACATTAAGGACTTAGCATGTAAGAAAGACATTAAAAATTAATCCTGAAATAGGAACATGAATTTCACTAGAGTATTCCTGGTACATTTTCCCAAAAAAACAGGGACACCAAATTTTGAAAACCAGACAAAACTAGATGGTTATGACTCTTCTGTTTGTTTTCATTTCAGGATTTCTTTCTAAAAGTATCCTATAGAGATGAATTGACTTTTTTACCTACTTTAGTGAAGAGTCAGTTTTCATTTTTAAATGAAATTTGACTTTACTGTCTGTGTAGCAGTAAATAGCCTTGACTGCTGTCAAGCAAATAAATTTTAAAAATCATGCATATTTTTAAATAGGCCCAAAACTGTCAGATACTATTTTGCAGCTTTACCAATTTAAGTATTTTGCTGAAACACTCAGAAAGGAAAACTCTGCATCCTTCATGCCACATCCATGAGGATTTTAGAGACTTAAAGACCACATAAGTGAGAAATTGATAGCTGGTTGATAACCATGCAGGATGATGTTTTTCTAACCTGATGACCCATCAAGTATATATTCATCTATTTTTCATATCTCAACTCCTATAGGCATGAGGCAGAGTGTGAACCAAAGGCCACTGATCTCAACAGGTGCATTTCATTCACTGATATGGTTTTGAACATGAGTCAGAATGAGCATTGGTTGACTCTTTTGCTGATGTTGCAGGCTCAAATGTAGAAAGCCATATTAGACTACTGATTTTGAAAAGAGGATCCTGTAGATTGCACTTCTAATTTATTTTTTTCAAATAGGCATTTTTATTTTATAAAATTCTATACTCTAAGCTGATTTTGTACTCTAAATTTACATTTCCATAGTTAACAAGCATAGACCTATGTGAGATTACTACTTATGCAATATCATATATAACCATGAGACCTGAAACAGAAATGCAAGAATAATGGGGTATGGATTTATTGACATCAGAGGGAGCCATGTCACTAACATAAGCAATATCAACCTGGCTCCTACTTTCTAATCAAAAATTCAACCAGAAGAGTAACAAAAGAATAAGAAAACGTCATTGGACAGCAATGCTAAGGAAGCAGACCTGCTACTGCTTGGAATAAGTTCCTGCAGAAAATAGTAGTTTTAAATCCTACTGCACATCTACAACAATTCCTATTAATTACCAAATTTGCAATCATAAATTGATTCTTTGATATCACAATATTAAACACCATGTTCTGATCAAATAGACATTTTGAATATATAGCCCAGCTCTATAGTTCATATAACTTATGGTATGTAAATATGCTGAGGATTTTTTACATCTATTGCCTCAGAATTTAAACTACCATCAAACAATGGAATCTATTTTTTAGGTTCAATATTGTGTGGTTTGGGCCCCTGGCAACTTGGTAGAATTGCACTAGATCAGATATACCTTGTCTTTCAATGAAAAAAGAACACTTAGATAAATCTGAAACCAGAAACATATGAGTGCTTTGGTCTTCCAAATGGCTCCTCCTTAAAATAACTGGACTTACACATATTTAATAAACTATTTGCTTTATTACACTGCCAGTAGTAACATCTTCCCTTGCACAGAAATAGCCTATTACAAGTACATGATCAAATGCTACAACCTTTCATCCTAACCAAAGACGTATTAAAAAAGAAACTGAAACTATGAGTTATTAGAACTGTATCGCTAAACTTTTAGATAAATCTGAAAGAGGAGTCAGGTAGATACATTGTAGAAGTAAATACCACTGATAAACAGAAAGGAAACTCTCTCTGAGTGGGAAACTGGATGGGAGTCAATATCTGTGTATGAGCTGGCAAGCTGTCTTGAAAAATAGAATGAATTTCAGTAGTTACCCTGCTAGTTCTGTAAACAATTATGCAATAACTAGCCATGCATATCTGAAAAAAGAAAAATAATATATTTTTCAAAGCTAAAGATCACTGGATAAGTGGATGGCTTTCTGACAGCAGATTACTAGCACCCAAGAAAAGTAATTTCTGATATATGCTTAAATGCAATTTCATCACATTTATCCATAATACAAACTTTAAAAAAAATCAAAGTATGGAATATTTTGTATATGGGGGATGAGCCTTTTTCTGACCATTTATGAGCAAATGAATTCATTATGCAAATGTACAATCACATGCTTGGCACAATAAATTTACTCATTTCCTTAAATTGTCACATTGTGCAATTTGTTTTTCAATGCAGAATTCTGCTTAATATTAATAATAAATAAATCAAAACTTCTGTTTTGTGAATGTCTTGCAGCTGGCCCTTCATAAATCTAAAATGCCAATAACTATCAAGTAGTGCAGATACGCCTTAGTGAGAACATTCCAACTGTTTTGGTCATACTGTAATTTTTGTTTCAGAAATATGGTTTTAATAGGGTTTTACTAGAGAAAATGTTCAGTGGAAATGTTTAAGTTTTTTTTAAACTCAGACTTGATATTACAAAGCAAATGTGGGAAAATAGGTGGAATCTATGTTTCTAAACACTCCCCATAAAGTTCACAGTCTTGAGAATATTTCTAGTACCGCAAAAATATCCTCATGAGTGAAATAATATTTCTTTGTTCCATGTTAATCAAAAACCTCCAAGGGAGCCATTTCTACAGATGAAGAGGAGGGGAAAGATCTTTGGAAACCATCAGCCACTCCACGGATCAGAGAATGCTATAGTATTACAGGGAAGAAGAGTCACCCTAATTGCTAGCATATTAGAGAAAAGGAGATCAAGGTTGCATAGGTCCATCTCTAAATTTTCTGGGATCTTGTCAAATAAATTTCACATGTGCCTACTTTCAAAATGTGTTTTTTGGCTCTTCATAACATTCTCTACTGACTGAAATATAAAGCTATCTTTTTGCTCTGGAATCCTTTTTCTTATCATAAAATCTGAAAACATAAAGCTGGAGGGGAAACAAAAAGGTCATTCATTAAGCTCTTTACCTCCACCAAGCAGGACCACAGTGCATGTCAGATGTTCCTGGCAAATAGATACTTCTCTCACTTGACTGTTCAGGCCCTTAGTAATGAAAGCCTTTTCCAAGAATCAATCCCAGCACTTATTTAACCTTATGAGTAGTCATCACATTTTGCTAAAATCTAACAGAAATCTTTCATGGCACAGTGTCCTGGGTTGTAGTGTAGGATGTACACAAAGTATTTATTCTATCACCATCTTCATGAACTGTTAAACCAGGTGGGGCAGTGTCTTCCCAGGCCCCCTGCCTTTGGGCTCTTCTGCTAATGGCCCATCAATGCCTGGCCCATGACTCACAGGTAACTCCCTCCAGGAGTTCTCTGTTTAATGGGCCATCAAGGACCCACTTCACACTCATCATCCCATTGGGAGATGCTCCACCCAGGGGGAGGAGCCAAGCATTCTCACCTGGATATAAGCTGGGATTTGGGACAGGACAAGCAGCCCTTACCTACTGGATTCCCAGAGGAGCAGAGCTACCAGACCTTTCTACAGGATCACTGCTTCAGGAAGAGCACCTCACCTGGACTGCTTCCACCATCCTGCTCAGGCTGTATTCTAACTCTGTCAGTGGTCCTTTATGTTATTGCATTTATTTTATTTTATTTTTACCATTTTACCTTTCTTCTTATTAAATTGTATTTCTGACTTGGAGCCTCTCACTCAGTTTACTTTCAAACCACGACACACAGTTAATTTTGTCTTGTGTTACCCAGCTTTAGTGGAAACATTTTACTTATTTGAACACTTAAGGTGCTGCCTTCTTGTCTCCTCTAGATTAATCAAACCAAGTTTCACAGGTTCTGACAATTTCAGCTGCTCAGCCACTGAGTGTCTCCAAGAGCCAATCCCTGCAGGAGGAGTGGTGTCCCAAGGCCCCAAAACCAGCTCCAAGGCTCTCCCACCTCTGAGTGGAAGCTGTTGCATGCCCATGTCGCATGTCCCACCTCCAGCACTCCCCACTGGCAGATTTCAGTGTGACTTCAGTGTGAGCCAGGTTCATCTGTGGTCACTGCTGGCCAAACTGGGCTCCTGCAAAAGGCAGGTCCCCCCCAGCCCAGTGCTTATCTCAATGTCCAACCCAGTCTGAAAGGGCTTGCTGCAGCAGGAGAATGCTGCTTACAAAGATAATAAAAACACTCTCTAACCTACTATCCAGATAGCTAATTAAAAGAGTTGATAGTCGACTGCACAAAACTGCTGAGTATAGTCTTTGAGTCTGAATTCATTCTCTAATGATTCATCTCATGTCCAGACTCTATCTCCTTTGCTTATGAAAATATCCACAGCCCTAATGTATAACAATATGTATATATTGTTATATTTAATATCTTTTCTCTACTGACAAAGGGTATTAGCCAATCCTGAGTGGAAATTAATTAGATTTAATGTATTTTTGACCAGTCTGTATAACTTACCCCTTTTCATTACTCTCCTTTTTCTAAGTAACTACAAATATTCAGCTTAATATTTTGTTCCAGTATTTTTCCATGCATTGAAGCAAAGTTGACTCATCAATAATGACTCTTGTTTAGTCCATTTAAAGTGAGACACTAGCTTTACCATTTTCATAGAATATGCAGAGTTGGAAGGGATGCATCAGGGCCATCGAGTCCAACTGCACAGCACCATCCCCAGGAGTCACACCATGTGCCTGAGGGCACTGTCCAAACACTTATTGAACTCAGACAGGCTTGGCACTGTCACCACCTCCCTGGGGAGCCTGTTCCAGTGCCCAACCATCCGCTGCACGAAAATCATCTCCTGATACCTAACCTAAACCTCCTCTGACTCAGCGTCACACCATTTCCTGTCACTGGTCACGAGAGAGGAGAGATCCTGCTGGAGTAATAACCAATGCCCCTAATATAAAACAAAAAATCTACAGTCTTTCTGCTAGGCAAATTGTAAGTATTAGCAAATCCTCTGCTTCAATCTCTTACATTATGTCAATTAACT
This sequence comes from Zosterops lateralis, assembly GCF_965231275.1. Classification (NCBI taxonomy): domain Eukaryota; kingdom Metazoa; phylum Chordata; class Aves; order Passeriformes; family Zosteropidae; genus Zosterops; species Zosterops lateralis. Next base: position 39,833,482 of record NC_139766.1, read on the forward strand.
CTTCCTGATCATGTTAAAAAGAAAATATTTAATGTCTCACTTAAATCAGAATTAGATATATGGGCGTAATTCTACATAGCTATGTATTAATAAAATATTTTTAAAGAGAGCTTTAAAGGTAAAGCAATGGTAATAGTTATGTTTTAGGAGTTCCCAGGTAAAATGTATTAAGAAAAGAATGAATATTGTGAAAGAATGATTTTGTAAGATAAAAGAAGAAAACAGGAAAAAGACCAGCACAAAAAAAAAAAAAAAAAAAAAAAAAAAAACCCAAAGCAAAAACAACAAAAACCAATCAAAGACAAAGACAGATGAGAGTAAGTAGAACAAACAATTTGTTATTAAATCTGGATTTAAAGTGGCTCTTCAACTTAATCATATTTAAGATTTATTCTTTAGGGTAAAACTACTAAGAAAAATGTTCCAAACTGTATTAAAATAATTTGAACTTCAAAAGTATTTCATTTCTGTTTTGCAGCTTTGGCTAGTACATTATTTATCATTTGGATCACAATAAGACAAATTCCCCAAATTAGCACTGCTTCACTAAAACAGAGAAGAAAAACAAAGAAATATTTCAAGACACCAAGGTCACTTCTCTACGTTCCTTGGCCACACACTGCTTCTGAATCCCTTACACCAGCAGAGCTGACAGAAATATTCTGCTTAGCTTCTCATTAAGCAAAGGACAACTATTGGTTTACAAAATTTTTTCTACTGGAGAACCAAGCCCCGTGTTTGTTCTAACTTTTTTCTTTCCTGCAGCAATATTTAAATAAAGGAAATTCTTATCTGAAATGAGGGAGGCAGTCCAATTTACACCTGAAATATGATATACAATAGAAACTTGACATATATATGTAAATATAATTTTGCATAAAAACCCAACTCTTTTCAATATTTCAGGCATCACATACTGAGACATCATCTTATACTCTTTTTGTGAAAAGTTTCCTAGAGATCCACAAAACATTACTAATACATTTACCCTATAACCTGCAATGTTTTTAAGGGTTGGGTGGGTGTGGGGCTTTTTTTCACATCCCGCCTGTTTCATGGAAATTTCCATTAGTCCTGAAATAGTGTTTTGTTTTCTACAGTCCAACAGTCATTGCACTTGGCAGGTCTTTAATGACCTTGCTGCTGATACTTTGAAGATCATCCGATGACTTTTGCAGTGTCTCTGTGTCCTGGAGGCAATGGGATACAGCACCCTCTCTGTGGGCTGCTCTGATAGCACTGCTTGATACAGCAGCAGAGTCTTATGCCAGATTCTTTTTCTCTTAGTTTTACTTATTCTGTAAATAAACAAGGAAAGACAGAAACCAGCCCTTTAAGAGACTGGTTAAGAAAACATAAAACAGTAATTGGAAAATAGAGATTATGAAGTTAAACTGAAGTTCTCCTAGACCACATCTGCCAATCTGATAAACCGACATGGTTCCTCCCCTGCCACCAACGAATGTGAAAATAATGTCTGCAGAGAACAATTTGTCTTGCTGTGATGAGAAAACTGATCAGCAAGTGCCCAGTAAAATTAAGAACATAAGTGAGATTTTTCAAGAAAGAAGTAAATAAAGCAATAGAAAGGATATGAAGTTGCTGACACTGAACTTTTTCATCCAGCACTCCTTTTGGTTGAGCCAAAAAGCTATTTGTGGAAAAATAATAACTGCACAAAGCCAAGTAATAAGTGTCATGTCATGGTGCTGTTACATTGCTTTTTTGTGTGAAACAAAATCCTTTGCAAATGTTAGCTACAGTTCAGGAATCCTTAACTAAAATTTTATTTTTAAACAAACTCTAGGGAGGGAAGAATACTGTGGCACAGAAGTATAACAACTAAAGGTCACACAGCAAATCAGTGAAGTGGCTGGTCACCAGTCAGTTCCCCTGGTCCTGAACTGCACAGAGGCTTCCCCAAGATATCTCAGAGTGACATCAGCAGGAGTATCACAAAGGCTAAAAACTAAAAGGAACCTCTCAGTCCTCATATGTACCAAGATTCTTCACTTTGACAATGCTCATTTTATCAATTTTTACATATTCACATTCTCCCTTTTCTATTTTCCATCTGTTCCACCTTCTATGTTCAGATTCAATACTGAAGACTCACAGAGGAGCTGGAAGAGAAATCTTCAGGGGTATTACCAGCAGCTTTTCAGATAGATGTTAACACAGTACTTAGGAGACTACTTGCAAAACTGAATGTTATGGAGATTTAAAAAGACAGAAACAGTGAAATTAATTTAATGTATCCTGAAAGAAAAAACATTCGCATTTACCAACAGAACTTCCCTTATCAACTTTCTCACATTGTCCTACTCATTCAGGCAAATTCGTGATTGGGTGTTCTGCAAGTGGAATAGCTTGCTGCTAAAACAGGGGAGTTAGGACACTGGTCATCATGGCAGCAGTTCCCATGGCAGCAGTCACCATGCCACTTGAACACAGAGCCAGCACTGCCTGGGAAGAGCACGCTGTGTGCTGCACAGCACTGCCTTGCTCAGAGCTTGACACCTCATTCTTCTATCCTTGCACAAAGGAAGATGCTTTAAGTGAATCAGGAGCTGTGCACCAGCTGGCCAGACTAACCCCCAGTCATTCCAGAGAACAGAACTCTGCCCCAGGATACATGCCCAGTTTTGTCACCTGACTCAGCACAAGAGATCTATACACTGTACAGAGAATCTTCCATGGAGCTGTATGGGTTTTGGGGTGCTTACAGTGGCCAATCAACACAGTCTAACTCATATACTCCCAAACACACACCAAAATGAAGTGAAAGGAGAGGATTACAAGAAAATTCCCCCTGAGAAGATGTGTTTGATCCAAACAATAAATATAAGACAAGCACATCATTAGATCCAAAGAAGCTGGAGATTAAATTGCATTAAAATCGTATGAACTACCATACTGGAAACATTGTAATGAAATCCCAAAAATCTACGGTTGCAAAATTTTACAATCAATTTACAGTAACAAAAACTCTGATGACTTCGCATAGTAAGCATAGTGAGGCAAACAAATGATTCGAGTGCTGTCAAATGCACTTTTTACTCTCTCCAATTTCAGATTCTCCTGAGCTGGGTGCCTAAGGGAGACAAATAACTTTGCTGCAACAAATTTTTTGATAATATTTGTTCCTGTACTCCAATTAACTAACAAGATACACAGCCTGTGATTACAAATTTTCTTACTGGAATGACTCACACCACAGTTCCTCAAAGCCTATTACCTCCATGGTCTATCACAAAGAGTCAGATAAAAATAGAACAGCTTTTCTGTATTCCTTTAAATGTAATTGCTTGGGTTTTTTAAGGATCAGTGTAGACTTGGGTGTGGCTGGAAATTCAGTTCTGGAGGAGGGAGGTCAAGATAGAGATAGAAACAAATTTCTAGTGCACACATACACTGGTATATACGATCTCTGTCAGTGCCTTCACCGAGAAGCATTTGACTGCAGACAGATCTTGCACAGCATTAAAAATTATGCTAGTGATGGAAAATCACTAGAAGCTAATCATCTTTTAGAGTAGGTGGAAACTCCTACATCTGAACTGCATTAAGTAGGATGGGATGGACTGCCACAATCTGCTCAAGTCTAGTCCTTGGGAACTCTCTTCTATCCCTTTTATAGGAGCTGAAAATTGATGGGCCAATTTCCCAGGGGACATAAGCAGAAACAGTTCTCTACTTCCATCAAGATTTTAACAAATGAATGTGTTACATTTTTTAAAAGAAAAACAAAACCCACAAACCAACAACTAATCATCCTGTTTAGATTAGAAAACATTGAAATGAATATTTATAGTTTATTAACAGTTACAAGGACATAGCTTACTATTTATTAAGTGCCAGATTTGTACAAATAGAGATTTGGCAGTCATGAGGAGCAATCATTTCCCTTTTCCTCCCATTTCTGGTCCTGACAGGTTGAGGTGCCTAATGCTCATGCATCTTGTGGAGAGCTTGAACTAACTTTCATAATTAGATTGTTTCAGGATCAGAGTGAATGGCAATTGCCAAGTAATCTTCTGTCTTACTCTCCTTAGTTACAAGGAAGCTACAGAGCTGCTCCACAGAGCCTATTTCATCCCAGCAGCCACACAGCAGATTCCTCCTGCCGTGACTTACAGTGCAGCCATGGGCTGTGCCAGTGCCTCCTGCCTGCTACACCCTGCTGGTCTGACAGCCCATGGACTAGGAGCTCTTCTCAACAGCAAAACACTTCCACTCTTCTCCCTCTCTGTACAGAGGGAGGAAAAAGGTTCCATTGTCCCACTAGGTACCTTGATAGATGTTGAGGTAGGGCTTCAAATCCCTCCCAGTGCAGCTTATCAGAGAAGGTATTTAAATAGACATTAAATAAACAAACTAGTAGTCTCACTAATGCACTGCAGAAAGCCTGCTGGTTATCTTTGTTTCTTAAAAGCTGCTTTTAAATAACGTGAAGGGAAGGCACTCCAGGCTTTATTATCCCATGCCCCAGAAGCACCAGTGTGGGGAAATCAGCTTTCTTGTCATAGAGAGCAAAAAACTCTTAGGACAAAAAAGACAGTGGAAAAATACACTACAAAGACATATATGTAATGTTTCCTATAATTTGTAGGAAACCCAAAATGACAGTATTGAGTCAGATGGTGACTTCTCTCTTTGTGAAATATCACCCTTTAACATCAAGGGGCAAGAATGCCTGCTTTGATTTGGGATTTAGAAGGGGAGGCAGAGTCTGTTATGTGAGGGGAAAAGAATCATCCTGGCTTCTTTAAAGGCCATCCTTACTTAATGAGTTTTTTATCAACAGACTACATTCTAAAAATAATGCAGCATGTAGGATCTCTATTACAGAAAGGTAGAAAATAACCCTGACATTAGCATATCCTGCTCAGAAAGTCATTCCTAGATCCCCTAAATTTATTGTGTCATTGAACACACTGAGGTCTTCTAATTAATCAGCAAAACACTGAGAATGTGATAGTAGTTATCAACAAACTTAATTACTTTAGTGTTGAGTTTCCTGGACTGTTTTAGTTTTGACTTTTTTTCTATTCTGCAGACATCTTTAAATAAAATCAAATCCAAAAGATATGGAAAAAATATGGGAAAGAGTGACTTTGCATCTCAGGCACAGATATTTTTTTTAGATTCAACAAACTTACTGATGACCAGACATTTTTGGTTTAAAAGCTCCACAACTTCAGACTCCACCTGTTTCTTCTGGAGTTTGCAATATATGCTCTTACAAACCCACAGTAGGCAGACAACTACATAGATGTGTTTTTGAGAATGGGAAAAAAACCCAGACAGATCAACTATAAAAAAAGTGAACTACAAACAGTTCCAGAACAGCTAGTCACAGATGCTTCAAACACTGTCTTCAGTGAAGTTTTACTTTTCAGTCTAGTTTGCTTTAAAACACATACATACATATATATACAGAGAGAGAAAGAGTTTTAAATAGAAACTATCATGGCAACATGCTGTGAAATGATACTTGGATTTCAGAAGGTGAGGCTAATCATTCAATTAAATCAACTGAGAATTGCAGGGATATTGTACCAGTTCTGCTTGAAAACCATAATTAATCATGGAGTAGATTCTCATATTGGATATCTAGGTTGACTCTAAAGGGGGAGGCACTTAAAAGATGTTTGCAAGCACAGTATTAAAATAATTTTTTGATTATACTTTTTTTAGGGTTGTCTTTTGTACCTGTTCAAGATCAAACTCAGTTGTTCATTTGGGGTTTTGTTTATCTTTTTTTCCTTTTTGCAAGTAGGACACAGTTTTAAACAATACAGCTTTATAGGTGAAAAACAGACCTGCAGTATGCTTTCGGCTGAAGTTTGGTTTGTTTTGCGTTATTAAGTTCTTGTTATAACAAAGGTGGCTTTAGAGGGTTGCTTGCCCTCAATGTGAGAGATTCTGACAAAAGGTAAAAGAAATTTTTGTTGTAATACCCAGTTCCAGCTGTGAAGGATCCACAAAACACACTGCACAGGGTTGACACAGATGAAATCTGTCTGAAAAGGCATTTCCTAGCTCAGCCAATGAGCCCTTCATGTTCCATGAGCTTCAAATGTTCTAAATACAGCATTTTCCTTCACTACTCTTGATCTCAAGAGCAATTTATCCAACGAGCAGACTGTAACAGAGGATCTAAGTCTTGAAAAGAGTCTATTTTTTATCACCTCTGACTTTTAGAGGTCAGCTTGTTAAAGATTTTTTTTTTAAATACACTATCACAGAGAAAAAACATTTGAATGCAAAAATAATCTCAATTCTAAGTGGCAAATAGCCCACAAATGCAAGTGAAAAATAGACAAAGTCTTGCAAATTGTTTCCATGGAATCAGTGAAAACTACTGATGTAGAAAATAAAATTCTGTTCCAAAAAGTAAAGTCATTTTACCCAAGGGCATTGAAGACTTTGCTCATGCGAAAGAGCATCAGGACGGGGTGACCACACCATTCTAGGAAGACTTGAGTAAGGACACAGTATCAAGTGGTAAGGCTGGGGGAAACAGAAATGTTTCAGGTTGTGTTGGCTTTTAATTCCCATGAATCACCAAGGAGCTGATTTGTTATCAGCAGTAACAGCCTCTGTCCCTAAGAGAGGGGGAAGATACAGGAAGCATATGCTCCAGGCTATTTATGAGGACATTGCCAGAAACGGGTGTAACACTATGAACATGGTGACCTGCACTTTGAGATTGTAATTGCATGTGAAGTCATAAACTAGGCAGAAAGGACATATAAGAGGGACATGGAAAGGAAATATAATGAAAACGATTAATACGTGATTGTTTCCAACCCATTATTTTCTCAGGAAAAGAATAAAACACCATAGTGCAGAGCTCTTGGACTCCACCTTTTAGTTCCTTTAGTCAGGAACAACTATATTCAGCTCAAGTTTCTGTTTTATCTGTGGTGATGACAAACACCTCCTCTAGCAGCAAAGGTATTTGCTCAAAGAGAGAACTGTGTATCTCTGGCAGTGACTGGGGAATGACTGGGATACGAGAACTGCTCTCGTGGGTTCTGTGTCAGAAGGGGCAGCCAATGCCTGATTTCAGATATATACAGACTGTACATCCATTCCTAGAATCACCCAGAACAAACTGTCAGGGAATGAGCTTCAATAACTTAGGAGAGTAAGCAGATGTAAGGTGGCTGAAATGCAATGCCATTTAGGAGTCAGCTCACATTCTCCTCAGTTATATCAGACATACAAAAATATTTTAGTACAATATTCACTACCCATTTCCTCTGTCTTTACTCTGATACATCCCAGATCTACTTCTTCCCTGGCCCCAAGGGTCACTAGAGCTGTGGGTATTCAATGCCTATGATTATAGTTTCTCTGGGTTTACTTTGGGTATCATCCTTCTATCTAAATCCAAGTAATAGAACTGAACACTGTATTAGATAGAGTTTGTAATGACAGATGGGCATCAACATCCAAATTCTAACACTTAGGTCCCTGCAGAAAACATTCTTTTTTACTTGTCTTGCAGATCAGCAATAAGCACAATGTAAAATAATAATTTAAAAAAGCTAGATAGAAAAACCTGAAAGACTCTAATCTGTGAAAGAACAAGAAACATTTTAATAAATTTATAGAAATTTCTGGATGACTGTGTCACAAACTGCTCATCAGAAAGATCTGGAATTCTCATTCATACAACTTTTCACATAGAACTATTATCCTACTAAAAATTTTTGATGCACTAGTAAAAATCCAAAAGCTGTTACACAGCAGAAATGGCTGTGTGTTTTTAACCAGATTGGATGATCAGCTGTCACTGCTGTCTGATCATATGGACTTCTGCATAGGAAAGCAGCTTTTCTTTGCCCAAATATATTAAGGTAGAGTTTCAGACATAAAACCACAAATAGCATTGATGTGGTGTTCAGCAAGGGGGAGTTCTTTGTTAAGACCTTCATTCCTGTTACTTACTGGGGAAGAAACAGATGGAATTCAATTTTTGCCCAACTGTTAAAAATGATGAATATCTTTTCAGTCAATGCTGAAGGAGTATAAAGGTACGACAAAACAGTCTGAAGACTAAAATATAAAATATAATTCAACATGCAGGATAAATACAACCTTCTCCTGATTTGTTGACTTCCCCCATTACTTCCTCACACATAATAGGCCACTAGCTTGCAAAAACCTAGTTTTAATCCTTTACTGCTATAAGCATTCTGGTATAATAATTTTAACCTAGTTTAAAGCCTGAATTCGAAGCCACTGAAAACATGTCTTTGATTTAAAAAAAAATTCATTTGCCCCAAGAAAATTAATCTTCAGGTATTTTCCATTCTCACAGACAGTGTTTGGTTTAAACCTTGCTTTTCTTGCCCTTTATACTGTTTTGCCATAATCGGTTTTTTATCCAGGCCTATCCTCTAAATGAAGATACGAGGTTTCTTTTTTACTTCTAATGGGTGAAACTTGTTCCTCATAGCTATTATAATTTAGGGGGGGGTGGGGTGGCATTGTAGCTTCTGGTATTGTCAAAATAGTTACAACACCACTGGATGTATTTCATATCACCAGTGAGAACCATTTACATTAAATGTGGTTTGTTTTCAGTCATTTAAAAGGGGAGGGACAGAATAAGCTAAAAAATATGTTTATAGTCTGTTTTCTCAATGCTGAATCTTTCTCTGAAGCCACTTGGAAGTTTGCCACTGAGTAAAATACGAGACTGGCAGAGCTCTAATTTCCCTGAGATGCGCCCCCATTTTTTAAACAACAAGCTGAATATTTTCCAACATTCTCTTCTTCCATTCTAGAATAGAACATAAACCACAGAACTTTCTCTTTGTTGTTTGTCACATGTTTTCCTGGAAAATTCATAGTGGGGATTTAAAGGAAGAAGATCAGCGCAATACAGGCAAGATGCGTGTGCACACTTTTCTTTTGAACTTGCATCTAAGGTGGTCTTTGGTGTTCTATGATTTTTCCTATTGTATGCAGTGTGGCTCGTTAGGACTTTGGCACTGTTCAATATTTTCCTGCTGTTTGAAATGAAAAAAATGTGAGTGTGAAGAGGCTGATGCAGACCGGCTCCATCTGCGCTTCCTCACTGGCTCCCAGACTGTCAGAAAGTCAAGGGCGGATACGGTCCTCTTGTTCCAGCATCACTTACTCTTAACAAGGCATTGTTCCTGAACACTATTATTGTTTCAGGTTGTCACTTAAAGGAGATGTTACATGTACAGTTACTTCAGAAATGATGGGTTGTTCTGCCCTCAAAAGCCATGTTTATAGCTTTACCCTTTGCAGAGGATGGCCGGCTGCCACTGCTGCTGGCTGCACTAGGAGGATAGCTGCAGAAAGCTCTTCTTTCACCTAGTGACTTTTAAAGTTTGCGTTTCCTCTCAAGCACTGTGCTAAGCTGTGAAGTTTGCACAGCCATCTCCACCACTACAAAGAGGAATGCTAAGTTTCTTTATAAATGAAAGGCTGTTTCATAGCTGAGGTTTAGAGGAGACAGGAGCAGAAATTTCTCTGAAGCTACAGAAAGGTTTCTGTCAGGAGTAGACAATGAGAGCAAAAAGGTTTTGTCAAATTGCTGTATAAATCGTTAGTTAATTATAGCTCTTAATCATCTGTATATTGTAGAAAACAGCCGTGCTTCAAATCAGATCCACTCAGCCAGCTCACAGACTGGCACAGAACCGAATATACGGGAGTTTATAATCATAATAATATCTTTAATCTGGCGGCACTGCTGCACATGATGATATTCTGAGAGCAAATCTGATGCAACTTTAATAATATTAGGAAAAACAAAACACAGATGTTCCTAAAGTAAAGGAATTTACAAACAAAGGTACAGAACATTAAAAAGTAATATAAAAAAAAGATTTTACCATCTGTAATAACCTTAAAGAATAATAAATCTGACAACCTGAGCCAAACATTTAGAATGCATTTGTATATTTTCAGAACTGCTGTGCTGTTATGAAAAAAAAAAAATGTCAAACTATCCTACATTCATCAACCTCTCTCATTATCCAAGGCTCTCACCACACTTGGCTCACAGGTGCCAGACCACAGCACAAGCCAGCAGTTGGAGTCCTTCACCCAAGGACTTTCAGCTGCTGTGGAGCACCCATTACCACAAATTTAGTTTTCTGACACTTACATTCATCCTCAGAGTAAAAAAAATATGCAAATTCATACGACACGAAAAACAATTTTAAAAAATTAAATTCAATTCCTATTCTGGGAGGTTCAAAGAATGCTCAAGGTACAACTTTATAAAGAAGTTTCATCTACAAAAGTCCTCATCCAGAATGTAGTGGGATAAGGGAGGATTCTTCCATTCATCCAAGAGGATTTTTTTTAATAGAGATGGTCTTGTTCAGATTAAAATACTGCTGTGCATATCTTATACAAGTCATTATGTACAGCCTTCTCATGATGCCATTTCTTTCCCTTTATTTTTGTTAAGCAAGTTATTTGTACTCAGTAGGGTTGTGTAGCCTATTACATGTTGGAGATACTAAATAAAGCTAAGAATTAATTTCTCCTTCCTACAGCAGTCTCTGCCACTACCAACTACAAAAGGGTAACAATAAATAATCAGTATCTGTGAACCACAGTCAAAAAATCCCAGTGAACATGTAACTTGAATTAACTCGTATCCACAAAAAGAGGACAAGTAAAAAGTGTGCAGCTGACAAACCTACTCATGCAACTGGCAGTGGAAAGCTGCAGTAAGACAAGAAAAGGCAACAGATAACCACAAAACCTTTTTCCTTAAGTAACCACGAAAGTTTCTGGAACTGTACTAGTGATAAAAAGACACAAAACTACAGCTGCCAGCCCAGCCAGCTGCTGGGAACATCCATGTCTTCATCATCTCTGGGAGGACTCCACTTGTCCTCGCAGCAAGTGGCAGTGGGCCACTTGTTCTGAATTTCTGCAGTCATCCTGCAAAATACAGTGTGCTCCAGAGCTAAGGGGAAAAAAAAAAAATGTGTGAACACATTCACTATGGTGTTTTTCCTTGGACCAGGCTTCACAAGCTCAAGAAAAGATGGATTTATGGTTCCTGAATTGTTAAGGCCCCCTCTGTTGAACTCAAAGCCAATAAACAGAGGAAAACATGTTGTATAATTTGAAGAAGATGGAACATTGGCTTTCCAGAAGTGGGTGTATTTTGCACTTGGAGCAATTTCCAGGGCCCTCTAGCACTGCAAATGTAAAGTTACTGTGCCCAAAAGCCCTCTGTTTTCAGTTGCACTTGTCAGCCTGATCCAGTTGATACTTTATTCTATGAAGAAGCTGTCAGTTTTCTTTACTGAATGACCCACTTCCATGTTTCCCCACTTTTACTGTTGCTCAAAAAGTTTCTTTGTGTTTTCTGACTGCCATATCTGCTCATTTTTCATCATCTATTTAGATGTTTAATGTTTTATGGTAGGAAGCATCTGTTTGCTGTGAAGAATAGCTAATGAAACAGGCATCCCATCACTAACAGGCATCTGATTGTTCATCACTATTAATTAGAAAGATGAAACCTTGCTCTCCTCTTTTGTTTTTTTTTAATAGAAAATGTGTTACTGGCTTTTCTTTTGGTTTGTGTTGCTTTTGTGTTTTATTTTAAAGATCCCTAATAAGAAAAACAGCACACCTTTGCAGAATGGAGGCAGAAAAGTCTCTAGAAAAAAAGAGCCCCTACCTTCTTTGAAAGCACATTTATATTCTTACACCACTAGATTTATGTATACAATATTCAGCAGGCGACAGGAAACGAAGATCAACACCAAAAATTGAACGGCTTCGTGAACCCTTCCTCTTGCCTAAATGTCTTAGCATCAAGAAGGCCTGATGAATAATTTTCAGTTATAAAGAGACACTATATTCCTGAGGAAGGCAGGGTTTCTTTTCAGAGTAAAGTAACTAGTAATGGGTAGTAGGGCAGAAATCTGAATAGAAAGCAACTAGAAGACTAGTACCAAGAAGAAAAAAAGAAGGAAAAATAGGAAATATTGGGGGGGGGCGGGGGGGAGGAAATATATATTCTGGTCCAAACAACATGTCCCTGCAAATTTACACAGTCTAGCTGATTCACTAGAATTAGATTAACACAACATTGCTCATTTCCAAGTGCAAAGTCTGCGTGCAGAAAATGCTTAATGACAATACTAAGAGGAAACTTGCTGAAGCAGTAAGACACAGATGGCCAGAATAAAGTACTGAAACACCACAGGAGCCAAGTTGTACCAGGGCTGAGATGAGATTTCCCTGTGCACTGATCTGCTCTGTAGAGGACAGAGAGTGACTGGAGAAAAAAGGAAACGTTAGAACAGCTACGTGCAGCAGATTTAGGGATGGAGATATGCCAGAAGTTGTTTCAAAATTTGTTTCTCTTGCCAATAATGAGTAAGCAGATTGAACATTTTAACATATAGATAGCCTTCTGCATGTAGGTAAAAGAAGAATAAAAAAAATCCGTTAATCCCTGTACCAAAGACCCTGGGGACAAGGAACATATCAATATGCTATCAGGTATTACAGGATTTATACTCTCAAACCTTTGGGCATTCTTTGCAAACTAACTAACATGTCCCTGTCAAGATGCAAAGATTTCTTTTGTTCTCATTTGACATGAGCAGGATTTAGGGATTGCTTTAAAATAATGAATATTGTGAAGGAAGGGTGGAGTTAAGCATTAGGGAAATAAAAATCATCTTCTTGGCTTTATTGCAAAAAAATTTGGATTACATTGAGGCAAGTCATTCAGTTTTAGTAGATTGGTTCTTTATATACTTAATACTGAGATTAGACTAATACTACTTTCTCCCTTCTGCTTTTTTGTGACTTGTGTATTTCACTCCCTTGAAGATTGCATTTTCTGCTATACTGGCTTCTCCTAGAATAAAAGATCCTACATCTAAACTGAGGATTTTAGGAATCATAATTCTAACAAGAGGCATGTTTGTAAATCTATCATTTGCTAGTAGATTAGTTGTACAGCAAAAGAAAAATATCTCAGAGTTGAGCACAATTACAACACACAGGGACTCATATTTAACATTTCTATATTAACACTGCTAATCCTATACAGAACTATCTGCCATCTCATTAAATAATTCCCTGAATGTAGATGTTACATGTTTATCCTTACAACAGGATGAAATGAGACATTGTAGGTAACAAAGCAAAAGTGGTTTTGGATTATAGATATTCATACTAAGGATTTAAATAGTTCCCTGAAATCAAGGTTGATGAGCAAGTTTGTCCTGGCACAAACCTTGAATAAAAGGTACACTTACTGCCACTTCAGAGCAACAGGTATCACCCTTTAGTGCCATTTTAGGATATTGGATGCCGTTTTTCAACTCTGATCAGCAAAATAAGGTCTGAGGCAAGCAGAGAAGAAGCAGCACATTTACTTTGAAATGGAGAAGTAGAGACAAGACAAAGTGTTTGGGCAGCACTTTCTAAATAGCAGACTGTTACACCTGCCATCAGCACATTTTCAAGTGTGTTCCTGAGCAAGGGAAGAGAGTACATTGTCCCAAATAATTTACACACTTTATGTCAGAAGAACCTTAATTAAGACATTTTTAAATGAGTGGCATGTCCATGTTTGACCTTTTTATTTAATAGAGAGACAGAGAAAACTTCTTTGGTTTTGTACATGTAGACATCAATATCCAAGTGACATTTTAGAAGTTTCAAATGAGACAAACTTTCTGAAGATTTCTTGTCAGTTTTGTCAGGAAGTTATTCAGAAATTGTTTAAAGCATTACTTAAAATCCTGTGAAAGTTACTGCTCCATTACATTCAAAAGACTTTTCCTCCCAGCACTAAATTAAAACCTATATTCACATACCTATTCTGGATGCTGCAGATGATATTTCATCACAGCAACTTTCATAAGTTAAGTTCTACAGACCTACAGATTTAAATCAGACAGTTACAATGAAACATGGAATTAAACTCATAATCCATACTTGATTGGATTTTGCAGAATTTTGCAACTGTCTTATGCCATCATGCTGAGCTTTCCAGTGCTAGACCATAGAATATGCTGGGGACAGTCAACTTTGTAATCAGGCATCCAGACACAATCTCAGACACTGACAATAAGATCCATGCCTTTATGATCCATGATTTAGGTCTCATTCAAATCCCAGAAAAGTTCCTGATCAGTCTCTTGTCAGTACTGGCATACACTCAGCTAGCTGAAGCCTCTGTCAGCATTAATGAGGTCAAGTTCTTAGCAAATGTAACAGACAGAAAAGTAGCATTTAAGGAGATGTAAAGATGGATGCATCTATCTAAATTAGAGACCTATGTAGTTCATATTGAATTAGAAAAAGAGAACAGTTCTGAGAAATTAACAGAATAAGTAAACACCAAACCAGGTTTTAATTAATGTAAAAATCATCATCTCTGTTAACAGGTTTGTCCTTCAAAATATTGCTCTACTCCAGTGCCCACTTTCTCACAAGCCCTGTGCTCTGCTTGGCTACCAGCAGATGCTCCCATTCCTGGGGTCTTCACCCTCTTTGCAAGTACAGCTTCAACAAGCTTCATGTGGGCAACTGCTTACATCCTTTGCTTTTCATTGCTCTTTGGTTACATAAATAGATGATCTCCCTATATGAAAACAGCCTATAAAATCTATGCTTAATATTGGGCATTTTAACATAAAGAATTTATGTAGATGGGCATGTAAAAGCCAAGGATAGAACAAGACAGAAGTATATGTAATTAACCCATTTTAAAGATGAAGGTAACTGGAGAATTTTGACTTTCAACACCTAAGCCAAAAGGTACCAGTTCTCCAGATGCAGAGAAATAACTGGATAGCAACTAGTATAATTAGCCAAGCATATATAATCATTAATCCTGAACACATATTAATGCAAAATATACACACTTCTGCAATGATTAATACTGAGGTTTTCTTGCTCCTCAAGCTAGCTCAAGTCATTTTACTACACTGAAAGCTCTAAGATAGAAAAAAATAAATCATAATTAACACTAAATAATCTCTACTGAAATGCTACTGAAAAGCCAAGGTTGCCATAACTGCAACCTTCAAATTCTTGTTGTGGTGCTTATGCGTGAACCTTTCAGTTGTGGTGGACCTCAACAGAACCTGCTGCAGCCACCAAGTCCCTCCCTGAGCTGCTAACAGAGATAACAGATATTCTGCCTGATGCATGACCTGCAAACCAAGAACTGCCACTCACGAAAGCCCAGTGGCCATCTCTCTGACAAAGAAGAGGGAGGCTGGGGCTGCTGCTGCCATCCCAGGCAGCAGTGTCTGGCTGTGACAGTAACTGAGCTGCACAGGAAAGTTCTTCCCACATATATTCTGACCCAGGATTTATCAAGTAGGCCTGGCATCTGACCGCTCTGATAGAGAGTAAAGCCAGGTGTCAGAGACAGAAAGTTATGTTGCCTGAAATAACTGTTAGAAAATTCAGCTGCATTAGTCCCTCTCAATGATTCATTCAGTAATGCTGCTGGATTCTCCTTTGCATACAAACATCCTGTAACAGACTTAGCATAAGAGCCTTATAATAAAAATAATTTGTGTCATAGTAACTTTTTGTTCCAAGTCCAAACTATTAGGTACAGCCTATGAAAATAACTCCAGGAGCTGCTGCTCAGAATTAAAAATCCATTCAGTAAAAAATTCTTGTTTCCTATGCCCAAGCACTTCTTAAATACAATTATAAACAGTTCATAGGGTTGTGACTGCAGACAATTGAATTTTAGAAGTAAACTAATCCAAGACATTTTCTGGTCATAGATCACTGGATCCAAAATCATGCAATCCAATAAAGAAAATGCTATATACCACTGAATACGACTATACTACGTAAAAAACAATGAAGACCACATCACTTCCTTCACTATTCATAAAGCCTTCCTTTAAGTAGTCCCGTATCTCGAGATAACATCAAGCAACTTGTTTCATAACCTCTTAATCAGAACACTTTTTATTTCCATTTTTTCTGTGATCCAGATTTTTCTACTGAAAAAAAAAGTTAGAGTGATAATTTAAGTACAGATCAGGTTGTCTTCTTTTGAACCTGTTTTTGAGATTTCCTCCCTTCTGCATAATGTATATAGCTTATTTACAGCCAGGTATCTCAGACATAGCTCAGAGGCTAAAAGTATCTTGAAAATATATTCACTAATATGTGGCAAATTGAACAGCTTAAGACACACACTCTAAACAGACAGAGAACTGTGATTTGAGCATGAAAACTAAAGTTATTCTCCTACTGAAATGGTAGCATTCAAAATAGATATCTTGCAGTGAACCCCACCAATTCTGTTTAGATGTGCTTCAGACAATTTTAAAAAGACCACTTTTAGAGGAAAGAGAATTAACCGAATTTAAGGACACAAATTGGCTAAAGAGAAAAAAAAAATAAAAATCAGAGTGTGCATCTGTCTGATCAGCTATTCTTCCCTAAGGAGGAAAAAGTGACTACTGTCTAACATTTATCATTGCTAGAAGCATCTAAACAGAAGAACTGAATTTTTCTAAACCATCATCGTCAACCAACAAATAACAGACATATTGTTCTGAGCCATGGTAATTCACAAGAGATAAGATTCCAACGTTTTTTTAGATAGATGCAGAGGACACAACAGGAATTTCTTAAGCAGTTCTACCTTTGTTTGTAGTTGCATTCAGTTGGTCAATAAGATAGAATAAGATTATTATTAATACATCACTGTTTCCTGTTGGCTGCCTGCTGACAAGCTTGTATTGTTCATTGTTGCTGTTGTCCAAGTTCCCATATTTCCATTATTATTCTACCCCTCTACAATCTTTTTTTTTTTTTTTTTTTTTTCTGGATACCCTGGGAAATGTCTGGATTCTGCATGATTAAAGTTAATGGGAGCTTTGCCATCAGCTTCACTAAATATGGGATAATACTCTGTGCCAAATTCCATAAACCTTCTAGTAAGCCACAACACCTGTTTTCCTTCTCCTCCCATGCCCCGTTTCTCTTCATTGCACATTTTTTTCTCTGCTCTGACACTTATTAATCCATGCACTCTATCCAATCAATCACATTCATCTTTCTTCACCAGTTATGTTGTTGTTGCTCTGTGGCTGAAATTACCAGGGCAGTGTGAACTCACTTATAAAAGTGCTACTTTTCATTTTGCCAAAATAACGTCAGTGTATCACAGAACACCAGTCTAAAATGGTATGCAATACCTTTTCATGCATCTTGATCTGATTTTAATTTAACTTCCAGTCCCACTTGGAAAATCACCACTTTATACATTTATTTCTAAAACATTCTTATACCCAAGTGTTAAATCTTTGCTATTGTTCAGCCTGTGAAATTCCAGTCTCCCCTTCCTAGCAAATGTAATGAACATACTTTACGATTTCTGCCAAAATGTTTCAACATTTAAACTTTAGCAGTTCTTCATTCTTTGTGTTAAAACCCTTCCTAGAGTTTTTAGTTCAGCTCCTCTTGAGCTTAATTAAACACATGTCTTCTAAAAACACCTATTGAGACAAGCAGAACAAGTGGAACTGTCTTAGGAAAGCATAGAGCCTCAGCTTTAGAATAATAGTGACTAAGCAGAGGGGAAGCAAAGACGATCATTTGGCAATGATCACTCAGGTCAACAGTTTCAAATATGGATTATTCATGGAGGGAAGAGACCAAAAAAAAGGAGCACTTTGGGAACAGTTGGTTTCTTATTGAAGCAAGACCTACTGCCCTGTCTCTTTAGCATATTCCCTCATTTGTTAAGACCTTTCTCTAGCTGTGTGAATGTAATCGACTACATCTCCAACATGTGCGACAGGCCAAGCAGCAGGTGAAGGACATGCTTTATTCAGTTCTGTCTGACTTTGACTTTATTAGAGTGATACATCATTCAGGAATCAAATTAATGTCTATCCCAAGAGATGTATTGTGTGGCTCGATATTTACTCTAAGTGTTCTTTGAATTTGCTGTCTATAGAAACAAAGTGCAATGCCATTATCAGAAAATTTATTTTCTCCTATTGGAGACTATTCTGTGAGAGCCAAGTTTCTACTCCTGGTAGCTTATAAGATGCCAGTTTTTTGTCCTCACATATTTTTGGCTTGGGAAAAAATGAGCATCTACAGTACTAAGAGCAAAATATTGTACATTCATTCAAAATCTAGCTAAACACGCAAAGTTCAGAGTGCAACTGCTAAATGTCTGTAGCTAACTCCCTGCTTTTTAAAGAAGTTAGGACACTGCCTAAGGGAGGTAATGACATAGAATATTTCATAATAGTAAAATTGAAGCTGATTTTTACATCTTTACCGTTAATTCCCAAATACAGAATCAAGCAGCTTAATCCAATCCAACATCAGCACCAGGTTGCTGGCCTGTCTGATAAAGTAACCTGAACTGATCTGTCAAAGAAATCACCCTTCAACCTTGCTGCTTTCAGTGTACTATACTTAATTTTTAATCATTATTTCTCCTTCTTTTGAAGATAAGACTCAAGATTAAAAGAAGCAAAGTAGCTTTAAAACACTTGAAGCAAAGCTCAAGGTTTAAACAGCAGTATCCATACAAACAGAAAATCAGGTAGAGGGATTCTTTTCATTTCCAGGTAGATGCAAAAACAAATTATGGAAGCAACTCCCTCAAATGCAGAAAAAGAAATTTTTCTCCCGAGCAAACAAACACACTTGAGACAGAAAAGAGATACTACTGTTTCCACAGTCATAACCATCAACAACTCACTGGCTTCCAGAGCTGCTGTTCATTCCCCAGCATCCAGATTGGGGCAAAATTCACTGCAGATGCCCTGATATGACTACATGTGTTGCTCTATGACGGGTTTTTATTTCCTCATCTTACTTCTATCAGCAATTCTTCTTTTCAGTCCTCTCTTAGGCCTCGATTCTTTTCAGTAACCAATATGCTTAAAATTGAATAGTAGTTTAAGCCCTTGGGAAATTTAGAAGTATGTTAGTAGTATTCGAGTTATTTTACAGGTACAGAGAGTAGGAACAATGCTTTTACTGTATTGTTTCATCCAAATAATTCCTTTATAGAAAAAGAAAAATTTTTAGGTATTTTTCCCCTATTTATAAGTTGGGGGGCGGGGGGGGAAAAGTCAGTATTTCAAATGTTAAACAGCTTTCTCAGCTTTTTATTTCCCTCTCCTTCCCCCTCCCCCCCCCCCCTTTTTTTTTTTTAACCATTAAAAAAAATCAGATTTAGATGTTTTTGAACCATGGAATGATCTGCTTCAGGGT
Organism: Zosterops lateralis; assembly: GCF_965231275.1. Lineage (NCBI taxonomy): Eukaryota > Metazoa > Chordata > Aves > Passeriformes > Zosteropidae > Zosterops > Zosterops lateralis. Next base: position 39,852,757 of record NC_139766.1, read on the forward strand.
AGGTTTTAATCTGGGTCACCATGCTGCAAAGTAGTACTTGGAATATTTCTTATCTAAGTTTCTTTCTATTTTGAAAGTTTGTTCTGTACAACAACCAACATCAGTCTAATTGATATTCTGCTAACCCCTCAATCCACATTTGTGCACACACACATACACATTATAAGCCTGTGAGTTTATGGCAGTGCAATTTACTTCAGTGTCAACTGAATTGTATAAAATCCACTTGCACATCAATGGGATCACCCATTGTGAATCGGTTTTGTGTAGACAGCAAGTAAATCACCTGATAATCTGATGAGGATGGACTGTGTAAATAGTTCCACAAAGAGCAAATGTGCATAGAAAGGGCAATAAATTGGAATGATGGATGGGACAAGCACCATGGTAAGATCAAAGACAGGAGGCTGCAGCAAGCTTTTTAATCACCAGACCTTGCACTCCCATTAACCACTTCCTGTAAACTCTCTCTCAGCACTCTGGAGATTTTCCACTTTCTTTTTTGCCTTACGCCATTCAAGTTCAGCCTCGAGCAGCATCAGAAACCAGTTGAAGTGCAAGCAAGATCTGTCTAAGGATGTGCTTGCTTGAGTTAAGCAGCTCTGCACTTTGCTGCTGAGGCTTCTGCCACCCTGGCCTCCTCCTGAGTTTGTCTGCCGCACACAGACCTTCACAGAAGTTATTAGCCAAAATTGTGACTGCATTCTTTGGGGGATCAGGGTACCAGGAGCTGACACCAGGAGCCCATCCCCAAACCCTCAATGCTGTAACATGCTTTGTTTCACAAACCAGCATGGCAGTTTTGCCAGAAGAGGTCAGCACACAGAATGGGCACAGGCTGCCCCTGCCTCCCTTCATCATCTTGTCAGAGCTGTGCTTACGCTGCTGCCACTAATCTTGAATTGGCTGTTGGTCTAAGTTTCCAAGTTCTCTCTCTGCCTTGAAAAACTGCTTTCCATTTTCCCTTCTCAGCTAGTACTTCCTCCACCCCTACCTCTGCTCAAATATCTCCTAGCCTTTATCCTTCTAGTACAATAATCCATTGCCAACTTACACACACTTTTTTTTTCCTTCTCCTTGAATTGCAATCACTCCCTTTTCACCCACCAGAAACTTCTTCCTAAACCCAAGCTCCCTTCCCAGGTGCCCTCCTTTATTTCATCTTCCCTAGATTTTTGTTTCATTCCTCAACAGTAGCTGGCTGCAATGGCAACTGCTTCTCTCATCTAATACTGCAATGAATTTGTACAAGATACCAGAAGATAGTTCTGAAATGCAATGTGAAATGTTTGAGTACTTGCTACTCTTTCTTCACCAGATTGTAAGTAGTTTAATTACCTAGAGCTTTACAAATACTCAAATTATCTCTTCTTTTCCTCAAATTTTTCATAATCCTACAGATGTTTCAGCTACCAGCAGACACAAAATACGGCTTCTTAGAGAGGAAAAGAAAAAAACAAGCAAGCAAGAAAAAATTGCTCTTTTCACCTAATTCATTTGTTTTCCATCACAACACGAGCAAGAGACTTAATATTTTATTGTTTCGTTTTACCACCTCTAGTCCTTTTTCTTTGCATTTTGATTTCCTTCCACTAACAGAATTAGCAAGCATGCTGACTGTGACTCCTCAGAACAAGGTCACTTCACCTTTCTGTGCAGCATAAACACAACCATTGCTTAGGATGAGGGAGATTCAGCATTCAACATAGGCATGATGTACTTTCAATAAATTTTTGTTTCTATTTATCCATGTAGTACATCTACAATAACATTAAAGAATTTTCATACTTTAGAAAACAGCCATGTGTTTGTATACTGAAGAAAAAGAAAGGTATTTTCTCTATGTTGGTGGGCAGGAGGGTTTTTTTGGTTGGTTTGTTTATTTTGTTTCATTCTTTTCTCTCCAGAGTTTACAGCATAAAGATCGAAGATTGTCAATAAGATTTTTAAGATAATCCTGAATGCCTCTTTCACTTAGAGGGCATAACCATTATCACCATCGGTCAACAAGGTGGGGTTTTTTTTAAATCGTTTTGGAAAATGCTTCAAGAAAGGCCATACCTCTTCACAGCCCACATGGTGTCCTCAGGCACATTTACTCCAAGTCTGGCTTCCAGACACCTTAGCTTTTGATGAGCTCATTCACAAAGCAGGCTCCCTGAATAAGCCAAGACGTCAAGGCAAATGCTTAAAGAAACAATTGCTCAACAAAGGGTTGCAAGATTTTTTTCCAAAACACACAGGTCAAATAATTGGAAATGTGAACATGAAAATGATTACTGCTTAGATTTTCTGGACATGTCTTGCTTTCAAGGTAATAGTCATATGGCTTTTCTCTCCAGGAATTTTAGGCAGCTGCTCTGCATCTGCCCAACCAAAGAGCTCTGCAGAGCACCATAAGTACTGTGGGCATTTATTACTACATTTATCAAGGTTAGTTTTTTAACTCACTCCACAGCTAATGCATTTTAATCTAGAAAACAAAGTCATGTAGGAAAGTTGTCCAATCTGAACATTGTAACTAGACAAAAGATGCAGATTTGCAGTGGGAATTATCTCTACAACTATTTTCATTGTAGGAAATAGAACTTCATAATTGAATAAAAAATTTATTATAAAGATTTAAAAAATGAGGAAGGCTTTGAACTTACAGGAAGGAAAATATATCAATCAACCCTAATACTTGATGGGCCAGGGTAAATCCAATCTAAATAGAAAAAAATACATGATACTGCAATCATCCTCACAGTCTGACTATCTAACTGAACAACAAAGAAAAGAAAAATACAAATCACATCAGATTCATTATGTTTCACATAAAGAAGTGTAAAGAGCAACAAAACGAAAACAAAAATTCAGGTGAAAATTGTAAAGCACTAAATGGGATGAGATTCTATAAGTGACACAGAGACGGGCTGACATTCCACTGCAAAATAGTTATTTTAGCATTTCATTCATCCATGACTTATTAAAGGCTTCTTACTTCTGGTTTATCTTGAGAATTTTTGATCAAAGAGGGACAAATAGAAGTTTTCATTTTTATCTCAGTAAGTCAGTAATTCTGGAATCAAATCAGTTTACCAGTGAAGCCAATTTTTTCCCCTCTACCTTAAGAAAACCACTTTGCAGAATTTGCTAGTAATAACTGTGAAAATTAGTTATATAGAAGATTTATGTCTGGAGGCTAAACCAATTACACTGACCTGTCCCTCTTTACCTAGTACACATTCTAAATATGTTAAAATATAATAATATATAGAATGGCTTCTGCTCTTTTCCAACACCTGGAACTGTGCAGTAGCTTATAAAGCAAGGAAATTAATCTGATATAGAATATTCTGATGATTTAAGATTATAGCTCCAAAATTACAGAGTGAAACAATCAGTTTGCATAGGTTGCCTTGCTTTTCTACACTCAAGCAAAGACTGCTGTTCAGTTTTGTGAAAAACTTAATTGTGTAAAATTAATCCCTTTAATATAATAATCTTCTGCTCTATATGCAGGTATGAAGACATCTTTTACCCAAGGCTGTTAACACTATACCCCAAAGGAATGTCTCACTCAGAAACCAAAACGACAAACAATTTTATGTCAAAGAGTCAAATCAAAACATAAATCAAATAACAGACGCTAAAATACATTCTTTAACCAGCAGTAGCCAAAGAGAGATATTTTTAATATACACGTAATAGGCTTTAAAATTAGTATTTTTAACTTGCTGACAATATGACAGTAATAAAATTTCTCCAATGAAAGATTCCCAATGGTATGCATAGCATTAGGAATGGAGGAATTTATTCTGTGGCCCCTTCAGCAATCAAAAACACCAAAAGGATTTCACGGAGAATTTTCAACCAACTTTTATCTAAGGCCATACTACCAAGGTAGGGAAAGCATTTTCCATAAATTAATGAATTAATTCAGTTTTAACTTTCACTTTCTGTTTCACCTTAAAAGAAAGCCCTGAGGCAGGAAATGCTGCATGCAGCACAACACAAACTCATTCTGGTTTGTAATAGAGGTCCCTGCTCAAGGATTGGTCCACTGTCAACCTCCACTACAAGAGCAGGTCCTTGCTGGAAAAGTGGCTAAGGAAGGAATCATAGCACAGGAGCTTCCATCACATTAGAAGACAAGAAGGAAGATGACCCTTGAACTTGGAGAGTCCAAGGCCAGGCTGGATGTGACTTTAAGCAACCTGGTCCAGTGGAAGATGTCCATGGAGGGTTGGAACTAGATTATCTTTAAGGCCCTTTTCAACCCAAGACATTGTTTGATGGTATGACAGGTACAGTCAGGATAAATACAAGACAACAATTAGTCATGCATGAAATGCAGTGTTGCACATTTCTGTATTTTAATGTGTATGTTTACATTCATCTTCTCTGTTGAGAAAACAATCAACTGGACATGTAACAGGGGCAAAGGATAGGTATAAAGAAATAGTAATACCACTACACCAAACAAAGTCATCACAGACTTTTTTAAAAAAAGAAAAATCTAAATATGTCTGTTCATTCCCTTTGAGCTAATATACAAGTTCCTGTTCTCTGTATGTTCTATGCAGTGATACAGGAGGAGGCAAAAGGTAATGAAAAAAAGCAAATGGGTGGATATAACAGAAATAATAAGCAGAGAGGGAGGGGGGGAAATACTAGAAGAATTAATGGGGAGATAGAAAATTAAAACCTGAAAAACAAAGTTGAGCAGCTATTTGAGATATAGACTGATCTTTGACATGGTGGATTCTTGAAGGTTGTGTGGGATTACTGATAGTTGCCTTCTGTTACTGCAGCTCTTCATGCACAGACACCACAAATACAGAAGAAAACCACCTGGCATCTCTCACTAATATTTCATTTACTGAAGATTACATCAAGAATTTTACTAGGAAGCATTTAATTATGATTGCACAACAAAACTAGCTGCAAAGGGGATCAACTGAATCTAAATTTAGATTAAAAGGTCGACGTGTTAGAATTGCAATATTAACTTTTTCTGTTATCCTTCAAAAGCTGCAACACAATTTCCCTGTTTGATTCTTAATGACAGTAGTGCTACAAAAGAATCAATTAGAATCAGGAGAACAGATCTCCCTTACTACTTATATACCATTTAAATATTATACTTATATTTATTTAAATAGTATACTATTTAAATAGTATATGAATATTATAATATTATACTATTTAAATAGTACATGAAACAAATAAATAGTAACAATACAAAAAAACCCCCACAAAACAGTTGAGAAAAAGCTTCTCCCTATAGTACAAAGCCTTACTGAATATTCAGCACTGGTTCTAGATGAATGAGGCAATCACCTAAATACATGAAAAGCTACAGTACAGTACATGTTAAACCAAATACTATCACAGGTTTATCCACACCTGAACTAAATCCAGAAAGGCACAGCAAAGTCTGAGAAAGAGGTGAACCTGAGATATACATGCAACAGAGCTTCCTTATGTCCCAGAAACATTATCAAGCTATTACACAGGCTTTTGCTCATCGGACTAAAAAAGAGGAAAAGGGAACATCTGCAATGTCTGAAGTATTCTAAAGGGAATACACGGGAAGGATGTTTCAAAGCTATTTGAGTTAGGGTCAGACAGGGATAGGAGATGAAAAACCTAATAAAGGTTAAACTACATATGGAGTTTACATTCTGAAATAATTATTAAGCTCTGTGACAAATGAATGCACTTTTCTGAAAACCATTAAACAAATGAGAACAAGCAAGACACTAATTCAGTGGTCTTTTACTGATCTAAACTGGTCCTGTATTCTATTCCTTGTTAGAATATTTGCTCACTGTAAAAGAGTTAAGGCATAGCTATTACTTTGAAAGATCTCTTAATACCTGCCTGAAAGCACTTTTTATTGATTTTAAGGTAACCTCTTTATGCAGGTATTAGATTGCCATCTAGTGTACACAGTATATATTGTAAATCTGTTTCCCAGAGTTTACATCACATAAAGAACCTGAATTTTCCCCTGAGCTGGCTTTCCTCAATGCACTTTATCTTGAAGCAGAACAGATTTCTTCCAGGCTACTCAATCCCAAGAAACCTGAGACTGGTGCTAATGCGAAATTCAGCACCATTTTAAAAAGCACTATTCCAGAAGCAGCCACTTGCTGAACCTCAGTGTCTTTGGCAGGTACATCCAACTGACAGTTTCAGGAATTTCAACTGTTCTCATGCAGGAACAGGTGATTTGGATTCAATGGTTCTCCCTTGGAGAGGACGTAGACCCTCATCCCTGACAGCAACACAGCTATCCCTCTCTGGAGCCATACTGGGTGGAGGAGAGGGGAACAATCCCAGTCTTTCTGATGTAACTAATTAAACTGTTACCGAGACAAGGACAGTGGCTAAACTGCACTGACAAGCCCTTGGATGGCACAGGGGCAGAGTCCACTTTGTGCAGGCAAAGGACTGTTCCACACCATAGTTGCAGGGCATTCCTACCATGCACCCCAAGCCATGAAACACCACTCCAGGCAGACACATGGCAGTTTCCCAATCCTGCTCTAAGAAAGTTTGGGAGACTGGAGTTTCCCACAGCTCACCACTCTGTGTGAGCTGTTAGCAGCTACATTTCCCACCTTTGAGCACTATCATCCCCTGCATTCCTTGGGAATGGTGGCTGAACTCCCCAGCTGTGAACACTGCTGGAGGCACACGTTGTGTTGCATGGAGGCAACACCATATTGTGTAGAAGCTGCACCACAAAATCAAAATCAAGCTTTTTGCTCACTGGAAAAGAATATCACCTATTTTTTTGGCCTGTGAAGAGATAAGCTACCAAAGTATAGTACAAAATTTTATTTAGAGCTGCACAGATCAGGCTTCCAAATTCTAAAACACAGAAAATTATCAGATTCAAATGCTATGAATTTTTCCATTTCTTCTTGACTAACTTCAACCACCTTGTTGCATGTACATAGCAAACGTGTTAAGATAGTTTTTAGACTATTCATAAAAATTAGTTTAATAATTAGTTTTAAAAATTGATTTCTGGTTATCAAGTTCCACTTAAGACCAAATGAGTGAGGCATTCTGTTTATGGTATAGGAGAGGTTAAGAACAGGAGACATTTAGGTGCTTGTAAAAGTGGAACTTGGCCATCTTGAAGTGTTAGAATGACTGAGTGCTGAGCAATGCCCCACCACTTTGAATACTCCAGCCTCACTCCAGTTTAAGGATCTGAGCTTTTGCACCCAGACCTAGACCTCTGAACCACATTTCCCCTGTATTTATGGTAAGATTTATCTTTTCTGGAAGAGTTCTCTCGAGACACAAACTGACACAGGTTCAAAATGCAAAGGTTAACAACTTATAAGACAGAGAAAGCTACAAAGGAACACATTGCTCTGGCACTGAGCACTGTCACCTTCCACCCATTCCTTCCCTGGCTACCGTGTGCTGCAGTGAATGCTGAGTGCAAAAGAAAGAAAAAATGGTTTCACACTCACCCCATCTGCCAATGCACCTGAGAGAGAAACAGGCTCTTCACTGGAAAGAAAGAACAGGAAAAAATCCTTACTATTACCAGAAAAGGAAATGGCCTCTGCTTTCAAAACCCAGCTTCCACATTATGAAACTGAGGAAGCTCCTTTAAGCCCCAATGCCAGTTACAAATACCAAGTTATACATGAACTGGCTACAGCTGGTTTTTTTCAGTGTCTTGCCATTTTAAAAATATAGCAAGAGCCTAATTTTATGCATAAATAAAGATATTTTAATGCATAGTAATTTATACATAAATAAACCTGATTTTACCTTCTTTTTTGCTAGCTGTTGGGGCTTAAATTACTAATTCTCCTTGTTAACACATTTGCTCACTTTACTGGTCTCATCATGATACTTTGCACTGAGTGTAGTAACAAAAATGCATTTAATAGACTCTAGCCTTTTCTTTGGCCACTGTATTACTCACTTATATTTGTTGTTACTATAATTAACATTCAAAATTTATCCTTTATCAAATTCAGTTTTTGTTTGTCATGACCCACAGATATTACTTACACTGTGCTTCAGGATGTGGACACTCATGGAGCCCATAACCAGCTGGCCTAAGGGATGGAAGTTGGCAAGCACCCTAATTAATTTCAGTCCAAAAGAGTCAAGTTAGCAAAACCCCACTGTTTTAGCTAACCAATGCCCTTTAAAATGAAACACTACACTGGCTCAGTCAGCAGATTGGTCCCTTCCAGCAGGAGGGGAGGTGAAGGACAATTAGGGCTGATAATGCCTCTTGTTAGTACAGCTGTTGGGAATTAGGCCATGAGAAAAGGTAGCAAGTGTAAATAGACTTTCAGGGTGATAATAATTCCTTTTTTCTTTTCTAAATATGTTAAACACTAATTCAGCAAGATACAATCATCAACCGTGTAAATATTTCCATTCTCTTCAATAGGACAGCAACTCAGCTAAGTCTTTAGTATTAAAGGCTGTAATGATCTATAGATACAGAAGTAATAAAAGATTTTAGTACACCACTTCCATCCCCTCCTTTGGACTGTTTTCCTTATTCTATCACTATCCTTAAACTTATTTCAGCCCTATATTCACAACTTGTCATAGGCAGGCACAGTACCAACCAAGTTAGTTCAGATATATCTTTAGCCTTTTGGCTTGTAATTAGTAAAAGCTGTCATTGCTGTAACCGGACTTTAGTTCCTCACCCATTTACCAGAAATAAAAGCATTTACAAATTATTGTGTGATCACCAGCTTACTCCATAATGAGGTAATAAAATAAACAGAGATTTTCTTCAGAGAGCAAGATGTAAAAAGAAGGAAATTCTTTTTATAACATGTTGTAATATCTGCCTTATTTTTCAAAAAAAGAAGTAAATTTTTGTTAATTGAAGAAAAAATACTATAATCAGAAAAGATTATATATAAGTGGATGCTTGATAATTTTCTAATAACATTTAATTAGTTGGTTTGGGTTTTTGATCTGAAGTGGAAATAGCATGGTGTTTAAAATTCAGAGGAAAAAGAACTTCATGATAGAAGCCTAATAACACAGAGAATTCAGTGGCATACAATTGATGAGCCTCAATTTGTTTGCTAGCTCTATCAAAGCTACTCAGCATTTAAGTTAGCAGCCAGCTTCTCATTTACACTCTGCTGGCATGGGAAAAATGTTATTCTAAGCAAGCAGAGGAGAGACAAGACATTCTAAAGACACTGTTCTGCTAATTTCTAAGAATAGAGGATGAGGCTTGCACTAAGAGCCCTTCTGTGTGCCAGTTTGATGTCAAACATCAGCGGGCTGAAGTCAAACAACAGGTTTCTCAAGCTGCTCACACTATAATCTGAGTAGAAAGTGTTTGCCAATCCTATGGCCACACACAAATTTTTGCAGTAAAAGTATACAGAAAAACTTTATTTCTATCCATCTACAGATCTGTTTCCCAAAGGCCATAACTTGTCACTGAACATTCACCACAGTGGATGGCAAACTCTACCACTGAATTTAGCTGTGGGGGATGTATGTTCTCACCTGGAAGAGGATTTTACGTCCTTGTCCTAAAAATAACATTTTTCATTTAAGCTTCTGCAGTGTTTTTCATGGTTACTATAAAATTTATTTATTAGTAAATGAAGCAGTAAAATATTGGAGGCAAAATTTTAACATAGAGGGGAAAAATTTAATGGAATTTCCTATGGCAGCTGTGAGGGTTTTATTCACAGAAGGGGCAGCCATTTCGAATCTAATAACCAGATGTGTCCAGAACTCAGTGTTTCCAAATGTTTCAGGTATGTGAGGTTTCAGAACATGACACATTGTTCCAAAAATGCACAGAGGAGAGGAAATGGGTAATTGGGAGGGAAATGTGCAGTAGTAGCACGTGCCAATCTGCCCTTGCTCCACACGGGAAAGCTGGAAAGAGGATCTTTGTGGTGGAAAAAAAAAGGGGCACAAGGTCATTTTCTACTCCCAAGGATGACATTTATAATCCAGAGTGATTCCACTGAACTCAATGGATTTAAAGCAGAGTGGAAAATGGACTCTGGCAGTTACCTCTTTTTAATCACAATGGGAGGCAGACAGTCAGTTCAGCACATATTTACTCTCTCCTCCTCTCTAGGGAGACCCAGGGTAAGGGCGAAACAGGTGCTTAAAATACTTGGATTTGATGTCTTGCAAAATATTAGAGTAGGGTGATAGAGAGGATAATCATCTCATCCTGTTGTATTTGTCCCATCTCTCTAGCACAGGATGCTGCCCAGCAGGAGGAGTGGTTTGAGACACAACATATTTCTCCCTTCACAGAATTTCAAGGTGGAAACATAATAGCATAGATATCCAGATTCTCTTTTAGTTCTGGTAATCACGTAATAATTATGAGATATTTAGGGATTTACACAGTTCTTAATTTTATGATTAGATATTCCACATACTTTTAATCCAAGTTCCAAGGGAGTTTGTAGCCTTTAGTTAGTTTGTTTTTTAGTTTTTCAAAGAAATGTTTTCAAATATTAAAGACTTCAGGGGAAAAAAGAAACTGTAACAGGAAATGTTTGCACAATCTGATTTTTATCTTTTGGTTATTTTGATCAGCAGCTTTCTACAGGGAAAACATTCTTTAGAAAAGTATGATATGAAAATAATTGAGATACATTGCTTGAACTTGGGCACAGATGAGAGTTGAAAGACTGTATGGGTAAGGTCTGTCATCTCCACACAGCTATTTCCCATTCTGTCTCTTCGTGGTGCCTCTTCATAACCTCATTGTAAACAAATCATTATGGGCATATATATTACACAGAGGTAGAAATTATACTGTTGATATGACCAAAATGAATGTGAACTATTGCTTCAAAATATTCCAGCAAGTTCCTGCTTGGCTGCACAGAACACAGACTCACAGCTGGTATGTATTGGAATATCTCTGTTACCATCCCCACAGCACTGCTGGCCATTGTGGACCTTCAGCCTAATCTCAGTATTCAAAAATTCCAATGCATAATCAAGTTTTAAGGTTTCAACATCATTTCTAGAAGAAATATCTGGAAAACTTCAAATGAAAATATGTGCTTGAGATCGGCAGAATCTAAGTAACAGAAGCTGTGACTCTGATATTAGAGGAAATATTGCTAAGGAGTTTTAGTTTCTTAGTTGATGACAGGGAAGTGTAAAGAGTAAATCAAACAGAATCCCCTTTTTAAGCTTGCCCTCCTCCCCATCTATTATCTAGTCAGATGAGAAAATCCACAGTACAATTGTGCACAGAGAAGGGGCACAAAATTATGTAGCTTAAAATATAAAGTGTGGTGTGACTTTGTTATTCTCCTTCATGTATCTTCAGGGTCTCCAAAAACACACAGCCTTCCAGTTCTCAGCTCCAGCTGTAGGCAAGAAAGAGTTTCACAGGATATGCTCCTGGATGTTTGTGTTCTTAGCCGCTCGCCTACAGTTAATGAAGCTTATCCTGATACTTCCTCTCATTACCAAGCATGGTTTTGATTCTGAGATTAAGACTATCCAGGTTGTAATTTAAGACTATAAAACAATAAAGCAGCAGTTCCAACTATTTGGAAGAGTAATTTTATTAAATATTGAAATTGTTGTGGTGGGGATTAGGGTAGGTCAAGCAAAGTGATTTCATGGATCATCATCTCTTGGAGGAAAAATATGCCTTGCAAGGCAAAATGAGAAATTGAATAAAGCCATGAGAATCAACTACAAATGACTGTAATATGCCAAGAAAAGGGCTGGGCCTTGCACCCCTTTAAAAGTCTTTGTTTCCCTTTTGTGAGTGCTTTTTCATGGTTTGCACAGTATCCACCTAAGGAGCCATTTGTCTAAAAGAAATTTTAAGCCATCATGGAATAGTTTGGTCTAATACAAGAGACTTAACAATATGAGGAACTGAACTACATTCTATGATCACACCTTTCTAGTCCCATCTTCAAGAAGAATAATTCCTGAGTGAAAATCTGGTAGAACATGAACCCATTGCCTTCAACAATTTCTGTCCAAAAGCCCAGAATAATGATGTTGTTCAACAGAAATAATAAAGTGTGCGTGCTCTGTGACTCCATGACTTTCTATTACCAGCAGCAGCTTAGTTTCACTTTTTAAGTAATAGATTTCATCGTATCAAAACCTTTTTCACATTTCCTGGCTTGGAAATCAGCACCTTCTGCAGTGCACAAATCTTATCAGTATTTTAGCATCCATCTTGGGCGTTATTAGAGCGAAAAAATGAGGGTATGAAGAAAGAAAAAGTACAAACTACCGAAGTGGGGAAGAAAAAAAGTCTGGCTTTGACATCTCATCCCTCCCCATGGAAGTAGATGTATTTCTGAGGAATGCAGACTTGCAATACAAAATATTTTCTTGGATATTATGGGAGTGAAGCTGCTAACATTAAAAATATCATGCAAGCAAGCCAGTCTTTAATTAGTAAATTCTAGGATAGTGCAATTCCAAGAAAACTGAGAAACATGTAAGACTGAAGGAGGAGAGAAAGCCCTTTAGAGCATTTTGAATGATCTGAAAATCAAACACATTTCTGTAACACTTCAGCAGGTTCTGTTGTGTTTGAAAATTCAGTTCAGAATCAAAGCTAAAAAAAGTCTCACTCAGCTTCATCAGATCACAGATAGTAAGGGAAGTAACTCAAAAGCAAGCATGGAAAATCAATACCCAGATATTTTTAACAACATACAGATACTGCCCACGGAATCCAAGCCTGAATTTTCAGCACCCTGTAATTAGTGAATCCAAAAATGCTCTTAGATTAATGAAGCAGAAACTCAAAGGGATGTATGATTATCTAAAGTCTCAGGAAACAATTAAACCAGGTGGGACAATCAACTGAAAGGGCGAACTCCATGAAGAATAAGTAGCTCAGCCAAGGAACACAAAAGCATTTAAACAGCTTATAAGAAGGACAACAGTCTTATTTAAAAAAAAATAATATTGTTATAAAAAATCTACTGTACACAACATGAATTATCTCAAAGGCAAATTAGCCTCACTGAGAAAATACTGAACATAAGTTCTGCTTCTAAGTTTGCCTAGTTTCAGCTGCCAACTATTTGATCTTGTTCAGCCTTTCTTTGCTAGACTGTGGTTTCAATTATGTGGCTACATTAAAAAAAAAAAACTATGAAAATAGTAAAAATGCTTTTAAGTGTAAATATTATACTATAAAATATCAAAGATCTGAATTTTCATTTTTATAAATGCAAGAATCAAGTGGAAGCAAAATAGTATGTTTTTCAATATTTTACTCTTTACCTTTCAATAGCCTGTTTTGATATTATTTTTCAACCCATAGTATCCAAAGGCAGCTAGAGGCATCTAGGAAGCTTTATCATAAATGAATTATTTTGGTACAGAAATATTCATAGCCATATTTTTCTAATTTTTTTAAAATTTTTATTTGTTGTATTTTGAAATTCATCATGTTTTCTATTTTTATCTTGGCTCCAATTTACTTAAATTTTAAGTAAGGGATTTGAGATTAATTACTTTGGAAACAGTCTGTAAATACATCTGCATATTTAAGTGCTTTGTTGAAAAAAAATTCACTGAATAAAAATTTCATTCTTCTGTGCCACTTGTTCAAGTCTATTACATATAATTATTATTTTTTTCGTTTGAACTTTGTTTTCCTGGCAGCTATTTATCTGTGAATTCTTAACATAATGTGCCAGCAACTTATGTAAACCCACAACCAATATGACTGCATATTTTTCATGTTAATTTGAATTTATCTTGGCATCTTATAATACCATCCAGTGCATTGGCAAACAAATATTGAATGACTTAACATGGGATGTCCTCCAAATTTTGTTTCTTTTCAGTGGAAATTCCCTGCAAGCTATGTCTAACTTTTCAGACATTACAAAAATGATCAGAAGATTTTGCAGATGTTTAACATCTTGCATGTTACACATACGTTAACAAACATCTGATGTTGAGTCCTGTCAGACATACGTGGAAATAAAAAGCTGAAGGCAGAATCTGTATTTATTTGGAAGGTCATTTATCATGTCCTGCTACAACAAGAAGTTTCATTTTGTCTTTCAGTTTCCAGAAGAAGGCATAAGAAATAAAGCAGTCCTTTTAGAAGCTTCTTTTGCAAAAGCCCTGCTAAAACAGCTGCTAAGATTCCTAGGTCGAAATGCAATAAAAGATTAATCTCTACAGGCTTCAGCAGAGTGCATGATGGGCACCTGGTGCCTCAGAGGCAAGGCAGGGCAGCCACAGTGTGACACGGCCATAGCCACAGCAGAGCTGTGTGATACCCATTTAAAACATCCTTGCAAGCGCCAGCTGGACCCCAGGCTTCCATAGCCCCTTTTCTGAGGTGGCTGCCTGGCTCTCACAAATCAGGGGCACCTTTTGGTGCACCCTCTGGGAGCATCCAGCCCCCCAACACAAGGAGTTCACTTACCTGCCATAGGTGTCTAATTTCGAAATTATTCATAAAACAAGGAGCCTGCATGCCCTTTATGGCTAACATAGAAGGTGCCTTCAAGGATTTCTGGGCAGTTAAATGAATAAAATAGCCTAGGGAAGATGAGGTACATTCTTGCCCTTCTCCCTTGCTCCCACACACACTTATGTATGTATGTTGACAGTGAATCCTAAAAATAAAGTACTTTGCAGTACTTCTTTTCTTTGGAGTAAGAGCTTTCTGGGTCCTAAATTTTTATGCATTGAATATGTGTAAAAATGGACTTCCAAAACTTTTATTTATGTCTGTTGAAACCTAGTAGCACTGGGACTGGAGTGAATGCCCTCCTTTCCCACACATCAATAATAAATGGTGTGCAGCACAAGCCAGTCAGTTGTCTTTCAGCGTATTCCTGCTCCCAAAGTTTCTTCTTTATTTCAATCAAAACTACTTTAAACTGAAAAGCATTCCCTCCCCCACAGGAAACAAAGCAGATATGCTGATATATGCATATGCAGGGATAAATATGAGCAACATGATAAACCTTGAAATATATTACCTGAATGTGATGGGAAAAGTAGGTGGTATGACATTTGCTGATATTCCTTTTCAGATTTGAATTTCTTCAGTCACTTCTCAGAAACCATGTCTCGATCTATGGAACCCAGGAACAATTCCCAGCTTCCAAGTCTTAATGTGTGCCTCCCACACGCTGGTGTGGAGTCACAGGCACAGGCCAGCTCATCCCTTTTATACCACCAGGAAAGTGTAGCAGCTGTGTTCTGCTGAGAGAAACCCAAGAGCACAGGCCAAAAGCAAGTTCCTGGTGGGGTCCCTGCTCTGGAGAGCTGAAGATTCATGGTGCCAGACCATGCCAGGGCACCTGACTGAACAGGAACCTGCAGCACCCCAATAAATTCACAGTTGTGCCAATTACGGTGTGGACAGTAAACAAGAAGTTCTGAATGCCCCACCCCTGGAAGTGTTCAAAGCCAGGCTGGATGTGGCTTGGAGCAACCTGGTCTAGTGGAAGGTTCCCTGCCCATTGCAGAGGGGTTGGAATTACACGATCTTTGAGGTCCTTCCAACACAAACCCTTCTGTGATTTTGTAATTCTAAGTACAAACTTGGGATCTTTGTAGACATCAGAAAGAGCTGTAATCCACTCCTGATGGGTCTTGGCACAAGTGATCCTTGAGCTTCTCAGGCTGGGCTAGTTTTTGACACACCCTGCAAAAGAACTGGAAGCAGCCAAGAAAAGCCACATAAGCTTTTTAGTGATAGGATATTTAGTGAGCTGAAGGGAGGGAAGTCAGGCTGTAATTTTGTACTACACTTGGCCACCAAGTCCTCTCTTGAGTATTGTCCATAGTTTCTGAAATGTGTTTAATTCACCTTTTGTGCAAGGGGTGTTGGAATACAGGGGAAGGATGTTGGTTCTATGCCCTTGCACATGCACCACAGGACACTGCAGAGCTGATGCTCTGCTAAGCTCATGAACTGCAATCTCCCACTGCAGCATGGTCTTGCAACACTGTGGACCCCTGCATTGCTGCTGTGCTACTGGCAGGTGAGATGCTCATCTAGCTCTGTGTTTTGTCTCTAATTTAGGGCCCTGATCTCATTCTCAGTGGGTGAATGTAACAAAAAAGGCACCCAGGTTCACCTTCCAATCTTTCACTGAGCAGCAGTTAGTGAACTGTAGGCTGCAACTGGTCCAGCTCATCTCCACGAGTTCTACTTTGTGTCTTGCAATGAATCTTAAGTTCCATGACCAATTCTGCACATTGTGAAAGTAGACTTCATTTCTTGTTTATTATTTCACATCTTTCTCCAACGAAAGAGGAAAACAACTACTGCTAAAGCAGAATGAGCAGCCCTGATAGCAGAGAGTTCTGACTACTCAGATTCTAGGCTTGAAGGTCTGGTAATAGCAGGAACCTCTCCAGAGTAGCTTTACCTTAGCACTAAAGACATGGACATACTGCACTCCTAGAATCCCACAGCCACATAACCTTATTCAGCCTTTACTAAAGAATAATAGAAAAAAGATCTGTAAAATCCACTTATTTCACAACACCAGACTGCTTCCAATGCATTTCCAGATGTCAAACTCCCTCTACATTCCCAGTGCAGGAGCCAAATTCTTCAGCTTCTCTCTTTGACAATTTCCACTTTGTACAGGGATGTGTGATTACAAAAACCTGTAGTTGCTTAACTGAATATGAAAGGAGAACCTAGATAAAATAACATGGATTATTAACCATTAATTTGGATGTATTTAAGTCATTGCTGAAATAAAGTGCCTGGGGTGGAGAGGTAAAATAAGGAGGGATGAAGAGAGATCAGCATTGTGAGGCCATTTAACTCAATTAATATACTCCCATTATCACAGTTAATAAAAGCAAATAGAAGTTGTTTCTAAGTATCTCATTTTTATACTGCTGATTCCTGTACTTATTATACTGCTGAAAGCCTTGGTCCCTGGATGTGTAGGATTACATCAACTTCTCAGTTGTCATCCACTTCTCTCCTTAAAGGAGGCTTTAAAAACAAAAACTTGAAGCAAGCTCACTTGAAACCCTCAAAGCCAGGAGGCAAACAAACCCACTGTTTTGGGGTTTTTAATGCCATGAATTTCAGAAAATCTCCTGAGTGTTTGTGTTTCCTGGGTTTAATTATCTAAGTCAGAAATAATGGAAGAGATGCTGTATCAATGACCAAACCCTACGAGCCAGTTAAACAAGCAGTAAATTATTCATAACAGACATAACTCTACACAAACAGAAACATACACAGGGAATAAAATACCTGCAAGGAGATGATCATTACAAGTATTTTGCAAGATTCAGGAAGGCAGAAAGCAAGCACTGGAGTGGCATTTCTCCGTCCTGCATTTCCAGAGCTAACCACAAGCAGGAAACAAGGCACTCCTCCAGTGGAGCAGGTTTCCTGAGAAGCTCTAGAGAGCTGCTCTAACTCAGAGGCCATCATTGAACTGCTGCTATTCTACAGCCTCCACAGACATGAGTCAAACTAAACACAGATACAGGAGAAAATCAGTTCATTGGGACTCCACCTTCTAACTTCAAATTCAAGCACCTCTAAACCTATCTTCTCTGAAACCTCTTTCTTTCATGCCCTGCTTATTAAGTGTTCCTAAGACACCTGTTATAGCTGTTAAAAAAAGTCAGAGAAACTTGGTAGCAATTCTTTCTAACCTGCCATCTCAGTTTTAATTTACACTTTAATTATGTTATTAGCAGCTCAGGACTAGCCAAGGCTATATGTGAATTGACATATATGCATGTGAACACCACAACCTAGCTGGGAACACAATTCAGTTGCAGTGATTTTATTTGACTGACTGCCATTTTTCTAATTTTTCTAATCCTGACCCCAGCAGTTATAAGGAATATGTAGTACCACACATTTGCAAACACACTGCATGCTGTTCTTTCTAATCCTAAGGATTAACATGGAAAAAGATTTGTAAATACTGTAAGAGAGACATGCAATAGTGTATGCCCTGTCCCCACCAACCCTGCATGGAGGCAGAGCATCTCACTACTATCCCTTACTTGACTCAAAAGCCTCCATGGGAAAAGTGCTCAGAGATGCACACTCTTTCTCCTGAGATGAACTCAGGAGGATGTTCTGGCACAAAGTAAAGGGGCTGTGGATGGCTCTCAATGGGATATCAGCTCTAATCCTGATCTCCTTTCTCTGTTCAAACAGCAAATTAACTGACATATGCACCCACTGAGGATATTTATGGCACAATTTGCAGACATGCACAGCCAAAGAGATCACATTTTGAACCTGCAAATTACTCACACATTTTACATTTTAAATAAATCTGTAGATTTATTGTACAATAGTACAGCATGTGCCTTTTTAACCAAAAGCTCAGCATCACATAACACTTTAATCTTCCATTAAACATACACAGTCCTACAACACAGCTAAGCTCAACTAGGAAAGCTACATAATGAATTGATTTATTGAGAGTCCTGGGTATGCTGTTCTTAAGGATGTTTACCTAGAGCAAAAACAGTGGCAGTGGTTCTGGTGCTGTAACATTTAGTCACTTTAACCTGTTCTCAACACAGTAATAGCAAGCAGTCATCTAGAGCACAACAAACAGATCACTTAAGGGACACCACATTTAATTGCAAATGTATGACACAGTAGACCAGATGATCTCACATACATCACACAGGTATGGATTAAAACCTGTTATGAGATCACTTTGATGTAATGTCTGCACTAACTATGCCACAGAAGACTGGATGTGTGGCAGGCATCAAACCATCCAGAAGTGTCATTTGGATTGAAACTCTTAGGTTTGGAAGAGGCAGACCAGGGTGTTCTGTACAAATATACATTTGCCTTATTACATTAGTTTACACTCCTGTAGCCACTTGCCCACATGACAGCAACATCTTGTTCATTTTTATACCATTTGCTTCAACTTTACCTGGTTCAGTTAAAAACAAGATCATTACTTACAGACACAGAATGTGTTCTGTGCTAAATCTTGGCCTTTCAAATTGTCCTAGACACCCAAGTTGGTGTAGCCAGGCATCCTTTATGCACACTTTTGTACACAGCTAGCTACAAGGTGTTATTAAGACACATTCAGACAAGATTCTTAATTTGCCACTGGGGTTTTTCATTGCAATGGAGATTCAAAGCTCATCACTATATAATGACTTGCAGTAAGTAAATTTCCTCTGAAATTTGGAGTTAAACAACTACAACCCCAGTGAGCTGCAGGTTGCAACTCTTGATCAAAGAGAGAAAGTTTATGCTTTTTTATTGCTGTTCAGTTTACCATTGTGTGTCACACCTTAAGCCTGTTCCTTAAAAGGATCAAGTGCTATTTTTATTAAAGAATTTAAAATTCTCAGAAAATAGTATTTGCAGCAAATTTTTAAATACCCAAAGGAGGTAAATTTGGATCCCACACCTGAATATGTGATTTTTCACTTACAGCAGGAGTGTGATAGTGCACTCTTGACCGGTTCCAAACGAGCATCAGCTAAAATAATATGCCAATCAAAACACAGAGAGTGGCATTAAACAGAGGAAGGAAATCTATATCAAATATCTGATCTTGAATTAAAATAGACTAGCAATATATGTAAGCTTTAAAACAGACGAGATGCTTAGCTTATCTCAAGTAGCATACCAGGAGTCATTTCTGAAGAATGATACCAAACTTGCACCTACCATGGTCCATGTGTATTCTCTGGCTCTGCAAATTTCACTCATCTTAGCCAAAATACTATAGCATGTTCATTACAGTATAAAAACACAGAAAAGGGACCAAAAAGAATTGTTTTAAATTGAAGTTGCTTTTGTATCATCTTCAACAATTTTCTGAAAATTTCACCACATTGGAAAAAATTTCACTTATCTGTCTTGTTCCTAGTTTTAGATAAGACTAGCCAGAAGAAGAAACAAAGCTTGAAACAAATCCATTCTTGACTTGTGACACTAAAAATACAATCTCAGTAGATTTACAGTTCATTGTCTAAATGGTAATATTTTGAGAGCCTTCAGTGAAAAGATGAACTTTTAGCTGACTATCTAGACATCACTGATACAAGTAAAGATTGTTGAAAAGGTAATGATTTAATTAAAACAGATATTGCCTGAAATGTTTTTTTTTTTCTTGCTGTAAACCAAATACAAGCAGCATATAAATGAGATGCACTAGTTCTTTTTCTTCTTTTACTCAGAATTTCTAATTTGCTTAACAAGTGATGAGAAATAATTAAAACCTGATCTTCAAACCTTATCAACTGTTTAAGGACTAAAGCTCTGGTTTTTCCTGAATTCATTCTATGTCATCTTTAATAAAAGACTTTATGCAGATTCTTTCTGCTTACTAAAATGAAGTCAGCTTATGTTTCTTACATATTTAAATAGCTCCAACACCAGAGACATACAAAGTGTTATACTGAATTTTAATTCTTGTAAAACATTATTACACCACACACTGTTATTATAAATCTTTTCAATAACATCCATTATAGAACTCAGTGAAGAGCACTGTCTACTACTATGCACTGTCAAATACTCCTGGCAGTATCAGTAATTGACTACAGCATACTTCTTTTTTAAAATCAAGTGTTAACCTACATATTCTGAACTTGCAAATAATACACAACAGATTTTACTTTCATATAGGTTGCATATTCATTCATTTTTTCTGATTTTTATAGAAGAGTAAATTTTCTATAACAATATGAAAGAAAATTAATAACTTATTTATCTACCTAGGAGGCTAGTAGTTATTTGTAATCATATTAATCAAAAGATGACTGAAAAATTCAAAGTTAATTATTGTGAAGTGCACAAAATCTAGAATATAGGGAGTTTCCACAGTACATTATACTAAGTCAACATATAATAGATTAAAAGCTGTAAAGCCAAAATCATCATTTAAAAATTTAGTGTTTCTGACATCATCTTCCACCACTCCATCAACTCTTCTTTTTCCTCTTCTTTTCTTTCAGACAATGACTCCAGTTCAAAATCAACCTGATTAAGAGAAACAATCAAAAATATCAGTAAGACTTACAGATAAAGAATAGTTAGGCTTTTAAGAGTCATTTATTGAAAGAAGATGTTAATACAAACATAGGGCTTAAAGAGGTACCTTCTTTAGGTTTAGGCTGGGTTTATTCCAAAATGTCTCAAAGCTGATTTAAATATGTGCAATACCAGTATATCAGTATAATAACTTATGTAAATACATGCAGATGAGCAAAAGTTCCTAAAGAACCAGACATCTGTCCACTTGTATTTGACTTGACTAAAAATTTCAAAAACTATGGGCCAATTAAATTAAAATTGAGTAATAACCAGACACATAAATCATATTACATATAGAAAGTATCATTGGCATATTGCCAGCATAGATCACAGAATATTCTGAGTTGGAAGGGACCCGTGAGGATCATCAAATCCAACACTTCTGAGTTCCATTCTCCAACCAGCTGAGCAAATCTCAGCTAACACCTAGCACTGCAGCCCCCCAGCATATCAAAACATGTATTCAATTTTATGCCATCAAAAACATCCAGGGAGCTTTTCCTAACATATGGCTCATTAATGTATATACAATGGGCTAGTTTAGTGTATCTTAACAAGTGATTCACTAGTGACACAGCATTTATTTTAAATACCTCCACATCTGTACAGAGAGTGAATTAAAAATGCTTCTGAAACCTTAGATGCAGTGTAGGTTTTATTAACCTCACATACTAAATATCTACACAAAGCAGTGGCCCATTACCTTCCTGCTGTTAGCTGGAAGCTGGAGCTGATCACTGCTTTTAACCTTAGCAGGTACTCATTTGACAAATTAAATTAAAAATATGTCTCAATCAAAACCTCAACATCTCCTACTTTTTATGTTGTGCTATTAAAAGATATTCTGTCATCTTCTGATTGGCTATTCAGACATGTAGCAATAACATGTTTTAAGTACCTCAATATTACCCATCTTCGTGTCTTTTTATTATAAATAAGAACACCAAGAGATTAAATGAGTTTACAGTGTGATTACTCTCAGTGGCTAGCGCATCAAGTGCTAGAAGAGTAATTTCCAGACTTTCTAAATTAGCATGTTCTGGGATATTCTGAAAAATCACCTCCTGCTTACATGTATACCACAAGGGAAAAAAGGACCTCTTAATGTATAATAGATGATAAACCAACACACGTGAGCACTTACCACAACAGCAGGGCTGAAGGGTACAGCCACTTTTTTAGTTATTGCTAGATAGCCTGGTGCTGAGGCTGTGACTTTGTAATTTCCAGGAACAAGCAATCTCCAGTAATCACCATCCTTGGCTGTAGAGAAGCAGAAAAGAATCCAAATAAATAAGTATAAGGCTCCTTACACAGCTAAGAAGAAAGGCTCATGTGTCAGTCTTTTATATTCCTGTCAGTACTTTCTTTTTGACTGCCTGAAAGGATTCTTCCTTCAGTAGAAGCTGTATATATATCTCATATTTGCTTCCTTTCAGGTAATCAAAAAGATTATTTAAATTTTGAAGCTCTGCTGGAGCCTCCATGAAAGATTTTGCCCACTGAAGCTGAAGGCTCTCCATCACACTGAAGAAAAGGACAATCAATATAGGACATTATTCCACTTTAGAAGCACTGCCCAGCCAGTGTAAAGTCCCTGCTAAGTGTCTGAGATTCTGTTTGCAATGTGATATGGATTTTTAATGTTCTTCACTATTCTGATAATCCAGGTGTAAATAAATTCTATTCTCATCAAATTTATATAAGTGGGACTACTTTTCTCGTCTTTCAGAAACAGCTATAAATCGTAATTTCCTAGAATATTGCATGTGTATCACCCTTGAAGCACCATTATTGATATGTTTCAGTATCCAGGCATTGTCAAGGGTTTCTTCCTTTGGTTCAGAGAAACAAAGAAATGGAAGCTTGATCCACACAGGTCAAAGAAAGGCTTTTACTGCACTGTTACCATAGATTATCTTTCCAGTCACAGAATCAAAATTCATCATCACCTTCTCTAGAAATGACCCTATTTCTAAAGGGTCTAAAGGGTCAGATCTTCTCTGCACCAGGCAATTATCTAGTTTGTCACAGGCTAGTAATTTGAATTTCTCTACCTCCAGAAAACATTTCAGAGCTATTCTAAAGTTCAGCTAGCAGTGCCATTTAGAAGATTTGGCCATGCTCTTTGTACTAGCCCCTTAAATGCTTTTTCACCACATCTGCAGCTACACAGTCCTCAAAGGGAAACATTACTTAAATGTCTGCTATTTGCATGGTCAAAAAACTGTCAGTAGTCATTCCAGTTGTTCCCAGATTTTTCTCTTCATAAAACAGAATGGAAAAAACATACTGCTGTAGAACTACAGCAATGATATATTCTAATTCCTGTCACTGGAACAAAGCAGAATGTCAACTCATGAATAAAGAAGCAGGAGAAAAGCCAAAGAATATTTCTCCTTCATTTTGACTGTGCTAATATTCGAGTACTTGTTTTTATCACTGTTTTGACAATACACGACTTTTAGTCTTACACACACACAATGATGTGAAAAGATTTATGATTAGATGCAATTTTGTATCATAGAAGCATAAGCTCCTCTCTCACATACTTCACTCACTTGTACCTCAAAATACCTCTTGGCACAGTTTATTCCCTTTTTATTATGCCTGAAAATTTATTTCCAGTCTCTATGCATTTTGCCTTCTTGTTTACAGTGACAGAAGGTAACTAATGTTTTCACAAACTGTTTTCCTGCTTGGCAGAAGTGCTGGTGGTCTCTTTGCAGGTGACGTGCAAACACAAATCAGAGGTGACTGAATATTCTACCAGCCCTGTTCCATATTATTCTGCATTTCTGTGACAGTATAGTGAGACACATCATTGAGAAAATGACCATAAAATAAGCTCATGAATACAGCAGTGACATTCACTTATTGTTTTTCTAATCAGTAACTTTTGCAAATAAATAAATGTCGTTCAGGATAGGAGAGCATAGGTGTACAGAAGGCTGAAAGTTGGCACACTGTGCCAGCTACCCTCTGAACTCATTCCTAGAACAAAGCACAACATCACTGAAGAGGTGACACATCACTTTCTGTCAACACCAACCAACAAAATGCTTTAATCTTTTAGAATCGCCCTTCTAAAAAACATCACGTAATTGTAAATAGCAAAGAGAATTTATCTTTGCTGAAGGAGGTTATGTAAATTGGAAATCTGTCAACAACTTACATACCAAAAGGTATGGCTGCATTGTGAATAATATAAGACTTCTGGACAAAAATTTAGCCTTCAAACTAAAAACAATAGTTGACAGGGCTTTAAATCCTCTCAGAGCTGTGAAACACTATTTGCTTCACAAATCAGAAGACAGACTAGAGCACTAATAACCAAGAGGCACCAAAACCAACTTACACCAGAGACCCATGAAGTCAAAAATAACCCACTTTCAGCTACTCTGAGAGCAAAATACAAGTGAAAGATTCATGAAATCCTGTGGGCAACAAGCTTCTTGAGGCACAACCTACCATCCTGGCTTCAAACTTTTGCTCCCTTAAAGCTGCAGTTAAAAATACGTGAAATGGCTCCAGGTTGCTAAGCCAAGGAAAAGCACTGCTGAGGTACCACACTCACCTGATGTAACATCATGGCTTATTCCCTCCACAGAAATTGTAGCATTTGCTATTGGATTGCCCTGAAGATCTTTAACAAACCCCTTCACGCCTCGATGAATCTAAAATAAATTAAGGCACCAACAAATGGTAAATAAAAATGCTTAAGAAAAGACAGCATTTTTTGCAATGGAATATCTACTGATAAATCTAACAAAGCATGCTATGAACCCCACAGTCTACAGCTGACCACTATCAATGATAAATACTAAATATCATAATGGAATTGAGAGTGAAGAGGAAAAACAATTCAGCAAATAGTTATAATAATATATCTGTTCAATGCAAGTAATTCTCAGAAATACATAGCAAATCATAATACACGTAAACACTGATTTGCAAATCTTTGTCATATTGGGGATTAATGAATGCATGGAAAAGCTTTGAAAGAACAGCCTACAGAAATCTTCTTTTTAAAGTTTTATCAACTATAAGAATGTAGAGCTAATGATATCATTTTTTAAAGGTGAAGCACGATCAAAGTAAATGCAATCCCTCTGTGAGATGCTTGAGCTGTCTATTGTGTACCCAAAACATCCAGTTCTGTGAGCTGGGACCACAGAGAGTCACAACACTCCTCTCCTGGGAGAGTGTGGGAGAAGGGCACTGGTGGGGCATGTCCTTGCTCCTTCATGCTCAGGTAACAGCCCAGCAGGACCAAATCTATCTGCTCCCACTATATATATGAAACTAAAGCACTGATATGATCCCCATGTGCTGAGAGACCAGTCCTGCCAGTGTATCTCAGGCACAGTCTGAAAGCAAACTTCTCAGAAGCAAGAGACTGAGGATCAACTGCCTTTTCATGCCCAGAAACAGGGAACTCTCAGTGCTGGGGACAGGGGGATGTTGGGAACCTGTGTGGAGATTGGGACCTCATGGGAGCGTGGAAACAAAGCAGTAAAGTATTGTGAAGATCAGGCTTCTCTCAGATTCCATGTCCTTTGAAAAGACTTGTGGATCCCGAGTTTTATTTTGAGATATTGATGTTCTCCTTTATGAACTATATGGTGCATTCAGCTGCTGTAGTTTAGATCAGATTCCTCTAATATACACCGTGGGAGAAGCCTTAGAAAATCAGAAATTACATATTTTCACTTCCTCAGCACTCCCAGGGGAGCTGGAGCATAGACCTGGTCATCTTATCCAGCAAGAAGATAAAATCCAATGCCAAACAGACCATCTGAACTTCAAGGATAAAGCTGGTAGCTCTGCAGGAGCAAAGGAAGTTGGCAAAATAGGATCTTATACATGAGCAATTTTGAAAAATGCGGTAGCATAGCTTTCCATGAGTCAGAGAAAATTAACCCCTGTGCAGAGGAGCTGAAAAATTCCATACAATTCCAAACAGATTCCATAAAGAATGGATAAAAACCTGCAGGACAAGTACAGCTTTTTCTTCAGCCTACAGATAATGTTTTAACACAACAGTATAACTCTTCAAATATTCAAATATTTCTGATTTCTGGATAACTAAAACATTTCTGCTTAATTAAGTCCTTAAAGAAATGAATGTGTTAATTGATCAGCTCTGCTAACAAAGTGTGTTTCTCATTTCATAATCTCAGGTGTGCAACCACTAATGATATCAAGATATATTTGTCATTTTTAACTACAATATTCAGGTTTCAGGAATTCTACATGGTCTAGTCCGGCTGCCCAGGTTCCTGTACATGCACAGAATGATCCATCCCAAGTCTGCACACACATTGGAATATCTGCAGAGGGCAATCCATCTCTCTGAGCACACACACCAGCCCTGGGGGTGTCAATCATAGACTGTGGAGATTTGCATTTTTATTTCATTGAGGAACCCAAAACAAATAATTAAAATTAAATGTCTGCAACAGTTCAAGTAGGGTGAGAAGGATGCTATACTGTAAATTCTTCCTTCTTTTCCACTCTTCCTCCATTTATTTAGAAATATCACACAGGATTTATCACCAGAGAGACAAATAAGAATCAAAGCAACATCTGGATTAATATGATATTTTGAATTAGATGTTCACAAAGCACAAAGTTTAAAAGCTTTATGCACAATAACTAGTTCTACCATCCTCTTCTATGTTACCTGCTCAATATAATTTATAAGAGAATTTTTGTTGTCCTCCCAGTAGCCCTTCAGAGTTTCTTCAGGTGGGAATTTTTCACAGCTAAGCTCCACTGTGATTTCAAAGCAGTTGCTGCTGAGGTAATTGAAATCCTGCATTCCTGCAATGCCAGAAAAGAGAGATAGTGATGCATTTTGCATTCCTCTGAAGTAAATAAGGGGGGACAAATGAAATGCTGGCCTATTAAAAAAAGAACACCTATAAATAAAATTGATGCAGCTCCACTCCATCTGCTTAATTTTGAATTCAGAAGCTTTAAGTCAGAGAAACCAAATAATTCCAAAATACATTTTCTTCCCAGGGAAAGTTTAGAAAAGCCTTGACAAATAGGCTGTATACTTCTACTTGATGCTGCATGTCACCCGTATACTTTTAGCTCATGCATTTTTGAATAGCTGACACATAAATAACTTTTTTTCTCTTTGGGAACGAAAATTATTTCAGATTATGGCTAAAATATTTCCATATGAAAAAGTAACCAAAAAAAGATGTTTAGCTTGTAAGCCAAGAAGAATAACAATTAATTATAAAGCAAATGAAACATAATAAAGTGATACTGAAAAAGAGATTTATAAAGGTATTGGGTTTTTTTCTGAAAAGATAACATTTCATGTTAGTAACATTTTACATGGAAAGCATTTACTTGTCAAGATTTTCTGCATAGACTTCAAACATTCTCCTTGGGAAAAAAAAATAACAACTTCTTATAACATTTATTTACATGGAAATTTTTCTATGGATAGGGTTTCTCCAACTCAATGCCTCTGCAAAATCAATATTAGCCTTTGAAAGAGAGGAGAAACATCACTATAAATGCAACTTTAATAGCTGACATTTTTAAAACATAAATAGTATAGTGGCATCATCAGTAGGAATAAAAACTTGATGGAGAATATGCATCCTTTTACATTTCTGAGCCCCTTGTCTTACTACATGGGTATATTGGCTATTTCCTTAAATTGGCCAACCACAATCCAAGGAGGTTTCCAGTTTTGTAACTGGATCAATCAAATGGAGAGGGACCATCCCCAGGAGGGTTATAAACATTTGTTTTGCAGAAGCTGTTGTAGGACTATCCCTCACCTTCCCAGTCTCTCTAGCTAGCAGAGTCAGTGGATTCTCAAATGGAGGCCTGAAAAGAAAGTGGCTATCAAGCCTTGTGAGCACCCCATGGAGGTCAGTGATGGATTTAGAAGTGTTTCTAGGACAGCTAATTCATTGAGCCCTGTGTTCCCCTATGCTACATGTGAGACCTGAGGCAGTCTCTTTACTAAGCACCAGTGTCACTCACAGGTCCATAACTGCCCAGAGAGCTGAGTCACATCCCACAGAGATCCCGAGGACAGCAAACTGAGTCAGGTGGGATTTTGCGAACACACTAGGGTGAAGAGGCTGCTTTCTGCCAACCAGGTAACAAGACTCCCAGCTACTGACAGGCGCAGGGATTTTTCTGGTTGCTAAAAGAACCTTTTTATTTCCAACCCCCTTTTTTTTTTTTTTTTTTTTAATGAGGACACAGAAGGCAAAGGCTCCTGGGAGGGATGGCTCCGATGTTCCAGCAGGCAAAACTTTTAGATGGACCATTCAGAATACACAGCAAGAGAGCAGTGGAGTCATGAGTAAAATCCTGACAGCAGCGTTGACTCTCATGCCTCTCTTCTGGACACTAGATAATGCTGCTTTTGTTGCTTTTTGTACTTCTTCTTAAATAAAGAAAAAATGCATGAAGAGGAGAACAGGGAGCTGAAGGGCATGATGCAATTTTACTGTGGTGACAGTAATTCTTGACCATTACTGTTCCAATTCTCAGGAAATTTCTCTTTCCTCCTGAAGTGTTACTCAGATATGCCCTATTTCTCAAGAACAGAATAAATAAGCAATATATTTTCCAGTTTTGTGCACAATGCCCGTATCCTACAGTTTGTTTCCCAAGGCCTGGCCATGTCTGAAATTTTTGTGTAGCTCCTGAAAAAATTCATCTTTTGCATCATTGAACTACTGATGATCTGAATCTCTGGGACACAAAATGAGCGAAGCTGGCCAAGATCTTAACTATGGCCCACCACATATGTAATCTGGAGTGCATTGGGCTGTGCACTCTTTAACTCCCTGTTCACTACGGTGATTAAGTGCAATACATAAGAAACCAAAACATTTCTAAAGATTTATTCAATATTGCAGCAACTTCACTGCCACTGGTCCTGTCCTCAAAGTGCCCTATCCATGGCATGTGTCACATGCATGCACATCACCATGGCCCCAAAGCCTCTCACTGTGACAAAGGGCAACACTAACTTTCTCACACTTTAACAGGGAATCAGAAAGGCTTAGGTATCTCAGATATAACTGAGATTCAGCAATGAATGCCCTTCATTGCTGACCATGAGTAGGACTTTGAAACTGAGAACACAAAAACTTCTCTGTTGCACTGCTCCAGTGACTGAGGGACTGTAGTGTCTTTATGTTACTGCTTACAAAAGTAAGCTTAGAATATGGGAAAAAATTATTTCTTCAGGTTTTAATAAAGGAACCCCAAGCTTCATAAATAAAGTGGGATGCAGGGTGTGCTCCTGGAGTCCAAGCATCAGAATTCTTAACACTTTGAACTGCAAGCCACAGCACTAAGTTATTTCAGCTTCTACACATAGAAAAGGCAGTAATCTTTAGCAGGACAGGATGTACTTGAATGAGGAGACTATGAATGCCTCCTACATTAGTATTAAGTGAAATCCTAAAAAAACCCCTAACACTGCTTCCAAACTGGTAATCCAAGCTGGGAATTAGTTGAATGCCAAAAGTGATTTGAGAGTATCTGAACATTTTAAAAAGACATTTAAACAACAGTCTAATAGTACAGCAATGTAAGCTGCTTTGAAAAGCTATTTTTGTAATGACATGCATCTGATTAGACTCAGGTGACTCTGTAATGACAGTAAAAGCAGAACAGGCATGTGGCTAGGAAGTGATTGATTACTATCTGTTCTTCTCATTTATAGTTCCAGATAGGTGCTCTACACAAAAGGTACATTAAAAAGTCATTAAGGATGTTGAAAAGTTATACAGTCAACAGCTAAGAAAATGCCAAAATTAAAGCTCTTTGTGCAAATTCAGTTTGCCTTTCTTGTGCATGAGTGAAATCATTGACTACATGCTGATAGAGAAAAGGCCTCCATTAAAAACAACATGGATTTTATGTACAAACTTGTTCCTCCCCAGAGTCTGATGGCTAAAAGAGCCATTCCTGAACATAGAAGAATGACCTCTTTGCCTTTGCTTGCTGTCTCTGAAAAACCTACATGGATAAACTAATTACAGGTGACAACTACTACACGTGTAATAGCATTATGGCCTCAGACTTAGCACAAAGGTACTCTTGGGGGGAACTTCTCCCTGTACCCCTGCTCCACAGAAGGATGTAACTACCAAACACTAATGTTGAGAACAACTCACAGACAGTGTAATTCAGAGAGAGAGGCAAGAGTCAAATATTCCTCTACATCATACACTCTCCACCCAAAAAGCCAGAAAGGGGAATTGCCACCTTGCATGAGGTTGGTGAGGAAATCCTGAGGTCAGCAAAAGGGAAGGACAGAGCACAAATGCAATAGAGGGTTCCTCCTTACTTCCAGTTAGAGCCAAGGACTGTTACCAGATGTCTCTGACACAGATGTTCAGCCTTCCTACTGAAATAATCCAGGTATTCAGAAAGACATGAAAGCCACACGAGAGCCATCCATACACTACCCCTGCAGACTGAAGAACCAGTGAAGATGGCAGATGGCCCACCTTTTACAGAAGGCACAAGTCCCTGAGGATCAATTATATGGGCAAAGAATTGATGCTGCACAACCAGGGGCACCCTAATAAGCTCTGTAGGGAATCAGCACCTATAGTAATTCATTAGAATGAAAAATCATCCTTTCCTAGGTCAGAGCTAGAAAATGAGAGCCTAGGAATGAGCTCTGATAAAGTACTGTCAAAGGCTGAACCTAGGAGATGACCAGGAATAGACAGAAAATGGGCAGGAGTGGATACTGGAGCTGTGTTCGGTGCAGAAAGGAATCTTTAGTAGAAGAGTGAGAAAGGAAGGGAAAAGGGGAAAGTAGAGGACAAAAGCCCAAAGGAACTCAAGGATGCAAAGGTAGAGAAGTACCACCTTAGCTCCAACAGGAGCAGATACAATGGAGACAAGGTCTTCAGAGTTTCTTTTGATATATTCCTAATTCTGGTAAGGAGGTACAGTGGAATACTTTCCCTAAAGCAACATAAATGGCTTTTCAACAGCTTATGCTGCTGCTAACTTTAAGTTCATTACCATGTGGACAGCAAGAGATCACTGATACCATCAATAACTTAATTGCCACATTTTCGTTTTCACATGGAGCTTTTCAAATTAAAACTTCCCAGAAAATTTTCACTTGAACTGAGCAGTGTTTAGTTATTTTCCTTAGCACTAGAGACAGAAAGAGCAGAACTGTTTTCACTGAATTATATTTGTTTTTTTAAGTCAGCAAACACTACCATGGAGCTTTTGTTCAAAAGTCACAGCTTGCCAGCTGATTTCTACACTTGAAAAAACACCCAAACCAATAACAGATTCAATCTGTATGATCCTAAGTATATTGTTGTCTCTATTTTTTATTAGCTGTACCATATTAGGATGATAGATCCTGCTTAGCACTAGGATTCCTGCCTATTGACGTCTGTACAAATATGAGAAAAAGAAATGCCTCACTCAGGGAATTAGTAGTGTAACTTAAAATAAGATCCAAAAAGAGGAAATCAAACTTTCCAAAAACTTTTTCCAATGGAAAGTTTCCTTTGTCTTATGCAGTTTAATCAGAATCAAAGTATTTCATCAAAATAATGGAAAAACTGCTTTTCATAGCATTTTCCTAAGGAAATATCAGCTGAAGTTAAATATAGCCACATTTTCGTAGCTAATATTTAATATTTCATTATGATAAATTTTAACTGAATTGAAACAAATTTTAACTAGTAAAGTTTTCAATATTTTGTTTATATTAACTTTTTTCAGCTTTTGCAAACTTCTGTTTTCAAGGGTGTTTTAATGGTTCCAATTCAAAGTCTGAAAAGCCTCACACAAAGATACTTTGGGGTTTTAGTTACATTCAGAAATTTCAATATTTTACTTCACACTCGGTCCCTGGTGATCACTGGCTGCATAAACACTACCAGTCGTTGTTCTGTTTTTAATTTCTTCACAGGAGCTTAAATATTTTCTTCTTTTAGTACCATCTCTACTGTAAGAGAAGCAGAGTTGGGCTACCACTGAGGGTGTCTAATGTTTTGAGATATTCCTACTCACTGCAGGTAAAAAATTAAAATTCATTCAGAGACTGTAACTGAATATCAAGAGAAAAACAAAGAATAAAACAGTTATGTGTGTTCAAAGTTACCCAGCATAAATCAACAAAGCCAAAGCAAAGGCAAATCACTCCAACACAAGCTGGCTCAGAAATCTGCTCAGTTTTCATTACCAGTTTAGCAGAGGCAGAACACTCCAAGATTCAGATATGCCAAGACCTGTTTGGCTCAGTTTATAAAGATATCAAAATTCTTAATAGAAAGGAATGGAATGTCCCATTTGAATTAAATGTCTCATTTCAGGCTACTCTTCTGGACTTCTGGAAAATTAGTCTGGACATGTCCATAGTAGCTCTGCTGCTCCTCTTAGCACAGAAGGCTCTACCAAAGTCTAGGAAAACAGCACCTGGGCCAGAATCAGGCCCTAATCAAGCCACAAAGTATGGAGATGAAAATGCAAGTATCTTCATGGTTGGTTTTGTTTCCATTAAAATCCAAGGCCAAATTCCCATTTTCTATGGGAATTTTGCACTTCCATTTTCACTGCAAAATCAGGCAACCAGGCTTCCCTGCTTCCTTCAGCTTGGATGCCTTCATCATTGAGGTTCAAATGAACCAGCAGCAGCCTGCTCTAATGAGAATTTGTCAGGGGATTTTTCACTCTTTTCTTACCCCTCCCCTCTCCCACAAACTCCCTTAATATTTCATGATAGCAAAGCTATCACTCGCCCACTACAGAACTATTAAAATTGCAATGACCTGGAGCCTGAAGAAACACTGTAGAAAAAGCAGTAAAAAGTAATATTTTAATAGTTATCACAGTGAGCTTTATCAGACTTTATAGATGTACTGTGGTGAGTGATCAGCCTTTGATTTAGCCTTAAGCAGACCCAAAGTTGTGGATTACACAACTCAAGCTCAGAATAGCCAGTGACACGGACTCCTGTGGGGTGGGCTCACCTCCTGGGACACTGTACCACGCACCACCATTAGTTGTTCCATCCACAAAGCTGCTGTCATCATCATTTTTACGACATGGTGGTCTGTTTGGATCAGACATAGCAGGATTAAAAGAAGAATAACTGCGGGCCAGGCTCTGGAAAATAGCATCATCCGGGCAGGAGCTGTACTCATGAGCACTGCCTGGGGAGGAAAAAAAGTCCAGGAACAAGGATTATTAAAAGGGCAGTCGTAGTGACTAGGCTCACAATTTAGATCACCAGCACTGCACAGCAGAACTGTGCTTGAAAATACTATGTACACAGGTAAGTGTCCTACAGCATCACAAGTTAATATGGCATTACCTTTTTAACGTTAACATTTCCCCATTACTTCATCAACTCTTGCCCTATCATTAAAGTGGCTAATCACAACAGTCTCAATATTCATGAAAATACTACTCAAAAAGTGCACCACAAAACCTAAGCTATTCTAGGCTTTAGATATTTTTGTAGAAGAACAGGAAGTTCAAAAACATAGATGTCTCCCTAAAGAGTTTTATAGTCAGATATTAGAAAGATTTGTAATTAAACTGTGATAATGTCAACTGAGAACAGGGAATCACAAACAATATGATTTCATGAAACTTCAGTCATGTGTTCATCCCATAGTAGCAGAAAAAACTAAACTAACATTTCTGTATACTTTATGATAACCACATGATATGCCACAATGTGATCCTTTTTATAAGGGACCAATACTGAAAATGGCTACAGTGATACTTGTTTCTGTTAGCACGCTACTGCTTTCAGAAATTAATTTTTACAGGTGCAAGAAACCTTAACCTAGACACATCTTTCTCACTTCATTTAAGAGGGTAGAAACAGCCCCAGGTAATTTAAGACATAAGTTGCCTTGATTAATATATCTAAGAGACTACGATTCCCTCAGGTATTACATAATTTTTGTTGTGTATATCTACTGAAACAAATATCATCTTCAAAACCAGAAAATATGGTCGTACTAGCTTTAAACACATGATTAGCATGATAACATAAGTCATTACAATGCAATGACTATAAATAATATTTATAACTTTTTTCAATGTTTATATGATTTTGCAGTGTTTTACGTTTTTGTTTGCAAGGTTTATAAAGTGTATCTTAGCTAGCAGTGAGATAAGTATAGAATGAA
Source organism: Zosterops lateralis (assembly GCF_965231275.1). Taxonomy (NCBI): domain Eukaryota; kingdom Metazoa; phylum Chordata; class Aves; order Passeriformes; family Zosteropidae; genus Zosterops; species Zosterops lateralis. The sequence continues at coordinate 39,886,984 of NC_139766.1, forward strand.
ATTTCTATCTCCTACTATTCATGTTAACTTCTATTTACATACCACTCCGAGTCTCATCATAAGGATAATTTGCAACAAGGTCTCCTCCATGAAGATTGGCAGACAGCACAAAGGGAATATCCATAATCCAGTGAATGACACCTTTTGTTTCAGGAGCAAGCTACAACAAAATAGCATTACCAGCAGTTACAAATTGATAATCCAATGTAGAAACATTCAATTAAATACAGTGGGCCTAATTATTACCACATACACTGTGCAAGACATTTAAATGAACAGTAATTTTATTCTGGCTTCAGAGAAATCACTCCCTACATTAGATTTTAAATTATATTAAGTGGATTATTTGTAAGTCCAAAACTGGTGTCAGCTATATCAGAATAAGACTACAAAAAACTAATCTCAATTTTTACTTCTTCCCATCACAGATTAAAAAAGCCTACCCAATTTTAAACAAAGGGAAATAAAATAATTAAACATAAATGTTGGTGCAGTCTTTTCTCTGCATGGAAAGTAAAATTACTTTATTAATATTTTGAGTCTGAAGACAGAACAAAGCTATTAGGGCCACAGTCCTATGGGACTGCAGTCACAACACTCAGTTTTCTAGAACTTCCTCTGGGCATAAACACAAGAAGATAAAAATCCCTCCAGATATACAGCTGCATATTAAAGGTTAAACTTAACAGAAATGTATGTGTTGTATGTGAGAATAGCTATCTAGCTAGTAGTATAATAAGCACAATACACAAATGAATTTCTGGCAATGGTAAAAATGCAGAACATTTGGAAAACCAGCTTAAAATGAAGAAAGAAGGCTATACAAAAAAAATATAAAATATCTTTTGACTGAGGAATTGTATAAGGATTAAAAGATGGATCAAAAGAGTTTATACAGCAATCCATTTTGAGGAACAATTTCAATAAGCATCAGATGGATATTAAGGAAATGAACAAAATATTCAGAACAACATGAACAATAAAGACCTTACACACAGCTCTTAGTAGTCACTACTGTTTGCTTATATAAAAGGGAAGAGATGGGCTTGTCAGTGACCCAACATTCAGCCCCTACTTACCTTGGGATTCTGGTCCACAGCTTTTTTCATGTTCTTCAGAAGATGGTTGTTTGGGCCACCTTCTTTCTCATTAACGTAAACTATTCTATCAAGATCGGGAAAATTTCGGTTTAGATCTATCCCTTGGGCATTGCTTCGACCAACAAACCAGTCTTTAAGTTCACCAGGCTAAATGAGGAAAGGGAACACAAAGAGAAGGGAGATGAGTAGATCCAGGAGATTACACATAAAGCTTTATATGGGTATGTTTACTTCCTATGTGCTTGAAAATCAGAAGGGATCATGTGGGAGAAAAAACTCCTGAGGCACCAAGAGCTGAGTCAATTGCCCCTATTCCTTCCTAGAGCTCTGTGGGGACAAAACCAACCTCTGTTTCACTGAGGGTCTTGCAGGACAGGTTATTCTCATATGACACACTTTGACTAAAGATATGCAAAATTACCAGCAGTATCAGATTTTTCAGTGCCAGTGGTGTCTTCCCCCAAGATTTGGCTTTCCCTCATTGCCTCATGCTCTGACTGTGAATTATAGATCTCATTGTAGAGAGCCACAGCACCTGTAGATTTATCTGGAACCCACAAGGAATGCTTGCACTTGTTTCAAGTTCTTCTAAATAGCTTCAAGGTAAAGAAGTACCCTTATCTTTATTTGAATCTTTTGTGGTGTCTGTCAGCTTTGTTCACTGAAATGGCATCAATGAGAATTTTTTCAGAATTATTTCTTTAAACTGATTCTGTAAAGTAAGGATTGGTTTTCATTGAGGAAATGCCTCCATAATGTATAGTTTTCCCTAGCTTCTCTCTGTAAGTTTCAGTACACTTTAATGTAGGTTAAGTTTGGTTAGTGGTTTTAATCTTGGGGTATATTGAATCTACAGTCACACTCTGTGTACAGGATCAGGATATTCTAAATTAGAACAGCAATACTAAATCAAATCTTATTATAAATCAGATTTAAATTTTAAGGTAACCATATAAAAGCAGGTGTACTTTGGCCAAGGAGCAAAAGTTTCAAGTAATATTACAGGACCTCTACAGAGAGAGATTTCAAAGTAGTAAAATGCCCCACCAATCTGAGGACAGCTTCTGCTTCACTGCCACCAGAGGGAGATGTAAGACCGAATATAAAGAGTCTGTGCATATTTTTAAAGATTTCATGAGAATCAGTTTAATAAAGATCTTAATGAGGTTTGACTTATTTAATCATAAATAGCAACATGAGAACTTTCAATATTTCAATATTAATTTAAAAAATAAATATACCTCGTAAGCAAGAAAATTCTTTTTTTTGTTTATAACGAAATGCACACCAAAATCTGTACAACAGGGTTACTATTTGACTTCCATTTCCTAATTATGCATTATATGTTTCTTGACTGAGTCATCACCCTAAAATGCATACTAAATATTCTTGACTAATATCTTAATTAAAGTACCTCATACATGAAATTAAGAATCATAGTTATTAATATTAAGATGACTCATATTTGTTGTTTTGGGACCAAGCTCTGGTGAACATGAATAATTTTTTTAAGCGTATTTGCATGGGAATATCCTTAAAGAAAACAAATCTTCCCTTTTCTAGCACTTTTGAAACATTTATAACTAGTTTAGGAAGTTACATGTTTAAGAAGCAGTTCAGTCAGTGAACTTAGATGAAAGAATATGCATGAAACATAAACATAATTATATTTTAAAATCACAGGAGAGAGGGCTACTTGTTGAAAAGTCAAGCATAAAGCCCTTCTTGTTAAACATAACAAACCTACTGTACTATTAGGAAATACTTTATTTTTGCTGTTCCATTCAACAATTGCCACCAGGAGTCCATGATCTGTAAAACTGTTAGTCCAAGAGACATTATGATAAAGCTGACAGACATTGATAGCTATTTTTATATACATAGCCTTACAAACCTGGGATGCTGCCTTCTCAAAGCCATCTGGGTTCAAAGATGGCATGATATGGATACGTGTGCTGTGGATCAAGTTGATAATAGTATCATTTCCTTTCTGGTATTCATTACACAAGTACTGTGCCAAGAAGATGAGTAACTCCCTTCCAACAGCTTCATTCCCATGCATATTCCCAACATATTTAAATTCTGGCTCTCCTGAAAGAAAAAGGAAGAACATGTCTTAGAACAACATATAAAAATCACCCATGGGCTGGATCACTCAGCATATCTGAGATGTGGGTATGACTATTACTACAGCTGGGCATGGTATTCCCAGGAAGCTTCAAACCTCCTTCAGAAAAATGGATTTAGGGCTTTTTCTAAACTCTGGCTTAACAAAGGCTAATTAATATTCAGCTGTTTGGCAAAGGCAGAGTGAGCAGAACAGGGAACAGTGTGCCAAAATAAATGCTGATCACCAACATTAACATTACTGCTGTTGAGCTCTAATGCAGTTGATGCATCAATACTACAAAAGTATGTCCTGACTATGTAGTTTTAATATATATAAACTGACACTAACAGAGCTTCTTATCTTAACTGTTCTCTCAAAGATTAGCTTCAGCTTATTCTACTACATATGCATTAAACTGCAGTTCTTTCATGAAAACAATGCCAATGAACAGCTGTTGATCACAGTGATTTGAAAAATCTTACTCAGCAGGTGTTTTGTATATTCAGCTTGGATTTTATGAACCAAGTGCCACAGTCTAACTCACAAAGTCAATAAATGCTATTTAACATTCTAATAAACTTAATTAAATATATGCCTAAATATTCCATATATATAATCTATATTAAATAATTATAAATTTAATAATTTATATTTCATGTAAATCTTTATTATTTCATGTGTATATTTAATGTAAATTTTCTACATATTACATAGCCATATAATACACATATTAAATGTGTAACATATATTCAATATATATTCTCTGTACAAAAAAGCCATCCAATATTCCCAGCTGCTATTTAGTCTCATTCTCATGAACATGGACATTTAAATCACACTACAAATGTCCTATGGAACAGTGAAGGATTTACCATTTAAAAGACTACATTTTGGGCCCTCATTCCAGAGAGGTTTTAGTGCACACACAAATAAATGAATGAGGTCAAGAGGGATGTCCTGGAACTAAAATGAGGAATATGCTATTTTCTAGGCTGAAGCTCCTTTTCCCCTATGAGTTTCATTTTAAAACACAGTTAACTGTTGTTAAATATTTTAATCAAACATTCAGTTAATTACAGGCTCTGGACAGTCTTCGACCACACTTTGTGATAGTCTTTAGCACTATTAAAGGGGCAAACTCAAGCCAGGAAAAATGTTACACAAACAAGACCTAAGTAATTGCTAATCAAGCATGCAGCCGTATCTACTTATGACCCTTCAGTCTGTGCTTGTTAACCTTAATCCAGTAATAAGATGCTAGCACACACAGTGCTATTAATACCATGGCTTCCTTTCCTTCCAGCTAAGTTGGTTTTATAAATATGCATTCATTCTTCAAATGTTTTGCTAGATAGATTTAAAAGTTTCCTAATTTGAGTGAAACAGTTTCATTTTATCTGACAGACAGAAAGCCATTACTGTGACTAAACCCCTCCATTTCCTCTTTTGGCATTGAGATGCTATTTACTGTTTCTTTCTACCTGCTAATACCAGCCAATGCAAGAGATTTAATCATCAAGAGTAATCAGACCACGAAATTAACCTGATGCCAAGAAAACAGATGGATACTACATAATGAAATACGCAGCCCTGCACATCACATGTACTCAGAATACTCACACACATGTACAATGGTACGTTACTTATGGGGAAAATGCCTCACAAACTAACAGGCAAAATGGTTACTCCCATAAATATGAACACAGCTGCATTTTGCACCTGTGCTTTTCCCTAGGACATACCTAAGAAAGCCTGAAGGAGAAACATTTTCTTCTCATTCCCAGACCTGTGCATTAATCCACCACCTTTTTCACCCACTTGAATTTTACAGGCCTGCTTCAAATTAGTAAAGAGAAACATATGTTTCCCATAGGGTATTACTTGGCTTTCCCCCCAAACAATCATTAACAGGGTTTAGAAGGGTTCATGGAAACAGTCACACAGGGTCCACAGTGAGCCAAGAGTACAGCTTTGCATCTTCAGTGGTAATGAGCCATCCCAAATAAGCCAGGGAGAGGTAACGAGTCACTGCAAATACAGAAAGTGTTTCCTACGAAAAGTGATTGAAGAGGTCAGCCCCATTTCCCTTAGGTCAAATATAGCAATCATCATGTCACAGAGGGCTTGGTCAGGAGAACAGGATTTCCCAACACCACAAACAAGGGAGTGATTTTCAGTGAAAGAGAATAATGACAGTTTCTGGAGGGATAAAGAAAAATTACACAACTCATACCATAAAGTTAAAGATTAGTTAAAGTATCTAAAAGCAAATGTAAAAAGAATGAAAATTAAAAGATAACAGAGAGCTGAATAACAGCTCTGCTTCAAAATGTAAATTCTGTATTTATATTTTATCCCCCTTGGGCATTTTCTTATCTCCGTCTCTGAAGCAAAAAAAACCCATCTCCTATCCACCCTCTGGCTGCAGAGAACAAGGATGTCTGGTCCACACCCCTGTCAGCTCCCAGCCCTATCACTTTCCTCATTCCAGCCACAGCAACCAAAGAAATATTGGGTTTCTGCTCAATACAAAGTACTGAATTTCATACTGTATCCAAAAACCTTAGGAAAACTCATTCATTTCATCAGGGCAATGCAGCCAGCATTCCATGCCCACTACTGCATGAGAAAGAATCAGCTGCTGTTGCCTGTCCACTGCATGGGCTAACAAATACCTCAAAAGCCAAGGGTGCCAGCAATCAGGTCATTCAGCCTTAGCACTTTATGGTTCCCCTGGTCTAGTCATAGAATATGTCCTGCCACACCATTTCTACAAGTTTCAGCCTTCTCTGGAAAACAGCCCAGCCCATGGAGAACACAGCCCTGGGTCACCTGTTGCCAGCACACTACTTAGCCAGAGGAAGAGCTGCTCTTCCCATTAATCCTTCATGAGCCATTTAATGCAGACCTTAATCACCCTTTGTAAGGTTCCATAACTGCAACTGCCTCATAGAATTTTTAATTTTTTTTTAATTAAAAGACTCCGTAAATGTCAATTTGATGAAGAACTTTTAAACAATGTCTTCAAACCAGTAGAAAAACCCCTCTTCCATCGCAGAACTGGAAGTGGCTGTAAAGAAAAAGAAGTTCGAATAAATAATAATTGCTTTTTCTCATTTATTTGACCTCCACAGAAAAAAAAGTAAGATTGTTTTCATGGATCCCCAGGGTCTAAGATAAACTTAACACAAAAGAACATTCTTCTTGTCTGAATATTTTATATTCTTCTTTAACGAATTTTTTTAACTTTCTGACGATATCTTGACAAAAAAGTAGCTTGTCATTCACAGTAGCAAAAGCATGTCTTCCAAACAATTCATGGCATTTATAAATGCTTACACCTAATTTCAGCTCAGATACAGAGGTTTATGATAAGGAATGAATGAGTGAATTCTAACATAAGAAATGAAATGCAACAATCAAGTTCATAAACATTTTAGTAATTCTGGTGAAATGTAAGCAATCACATCATTATGGCTTTTAGAAGGCTTTTACATCCCCTTTAAATAGACTACGTGTGGTACAGTCATTACAACCTGATAAACGCTTGAGGAAAAACGTATTTTAAAACATCATGATTTTCTGGTGCCTGGCAAACCTTGTGAATGTCACCATTAGGTTCTGCAGTTACTGTCAGCAAAGGTCTTCCACAGTTTCCTGGGAACAGCTTGTACATCACTAATGCTAGAGAGATCATCCAATTAACAGTGACTAACCACTGCCGTTTTCAGGTCAGGCTGTATTTGTACAGTATTTGTACAGTAAAGACAGTAATTTTCTAAAACATAGGGAAAAAAAGTTTACCACCTACTAATTATATATATCCTACAAGTCAAGGCAACATCTTGCCACTAGCCATGGTCTAATGTCAAGTAGTTAACCTTAAAATGTACGGTATTTCACTTGTGGAACTGAAAGCCATATGGGAGACAAACAACTAAGTCCTGGGAAGTTTAAGAGCATAAGGAACTCTTTTGCAAACCTCAAATATCCTTAAAAATGAGTCCTTCTGCTTTCCTGTGTTTCTTATGGAAAAGCCAACAACATTCCTGCAATAACAAATTTAGTGTTTCTGATTACTTACAGTTGCTTGTCATTTTTAATATGGCAACCAGCAAACTTCTCTTGTAGATAAATGGCAGAAAAAAATCTCAGAACCTTGCTGGCAAGAAATTCATTCATTAAATGTTAACGAAGACATTTTTACACTGCAAATTTTTATTAGTATTTCAAAGAGAAAAAAATATATCTGGAGATCAACTACATGGAAAACCAAAGATAATAAAATGGGTTTCTCCTTCAAATATGAAAAAAAAAGAGAGAGTAAAAGAATAAATGAAGACACAAGATAGTAAAGTGAACAAATTTTAAAAACTAGATTTCTAATGCCCTGTAATCTAAATGCCTTGCACATGCCTCATAACAGCATTTCAATGGAAATGTTGATCTCCACAATTTGTGGAGAAAATGGCATTGAAAGGCAGAGCCACAATGCAGTATTAGTTTCTAAATCACTGCATAGGCCTTCTGTAAATTTAGGACAATAGTTACTAAGATAGTAGCATTCATCAGCAACCTTGCTGAACAAGAAAGTATTGGAAGTTTCACAGGTGGCTTATATGAAAGCAGAAACAGGTCAACAGTCAACAAGAAAGATATTTAAAAAAAGTAGTATTTCCCTTTCTTGCCATTGACTGCTAGAATATACACTGGAAGAAAATGAGATGAAAAGAAAATCAAGGATCTTTTGGCAACCTCGTCCTTTAAAAAAAACACATGCACTTTTAACAGGTATGATTTAAAATCAGTCTCAAGCTCTTTCTGGGAATTTCTGTAATTATTTAAACACTACTGCTTAAAATCAAAGTTAACAATAAATTCTGTACGACACTTTAAACTTGGGAGTGAAAGCTCACAAGCAGCAGCTGTTTGTGCTGGCCCTGACATGTATAAATTAAGATGCGATCTCCATTCTACTGAGTACAAAGCCTGTGAGTTGGGCTTCAGACTAGGATCCTACATGTCCTTGCATTGGAAATTAAACTCTCCAGACAGATTACATCATGCCCAAGACAGCTATTTCCACCACAAAAGTTCTGGATGACTCAGTGCTTTCTCCAGGTTTCCAGCAGCCCACTCTCACCCCGGCAGCTACAGGACTTGGCACAGCCTCCCACAAAAAGTGGGCAAAGCATCTGCTCAGCTCCTACAGTTCCCACCTACAGCTCTTTGCTGGCACATCCCTGTGATCTTTCCACAATATGTTGCACTTACACTGAAGTGCTGCACAATGCAGCACTGCTTCCAGCATTTTGGGAAAAGCCCACCTGCTTTGGCACAGAATACAACAATTTTGCCTACTAGGTTGGTGTTACTGCACACAAACTGACAGTTCTATCCAATACAGGTGGTGATGATTCTGTAAATAATAATAAATAATTTGTAAAGCAAAATAAGTTTATTTTATCAAACCCTTTTAACTTAATAAGAAACACTGAAATGTGATATGTGCAAACCCCTCATTTTGTGTAAATGTGTTTAAAAGGCCTCTCAAGTTCAAAGCAGATTTTAAAAATCATCAGAAGGAATAAATAACCTTCTATATATACATCTGGATTAACCAAATTAGTCCTGTAACAGATTGCATTTCTCCTGCCCTAAGAAAATTAAATAGGATTTTGCATTTACAAAATCTATTAGTATATAGAATACTTATAGAATACTTACAGCAGCAAGTATTGTTATCTTGGCACTGAAGATGAGGTTCCTAAGAAACCAAACACAAAATTGGTTTTCACCCTTACCAATCTGTGAACCACTCTTACCAGTCTGTGGCAGAGCACAAAACGGGGTTTTTTGCCTATCAGTTTCTGCTCTCACTGCTAGGAAAAAACATGGAGCAAATCATACCCTGGCATTCTGTGTAAATGACACTGACACTACAGAGTTGTCATGAATAACTCTCTGTCCGCTGTGATGCTTGCTCTGGGATGTAATAGATTCATCTCTTCCACTATGCTCAGGAGGGTTTTCTATTTATAACAAGTGAATTTTCATTTCAAAAGCACTCACTGTACCCCTCAAGTTTTGGTTAGCAGATAGAGCAAAGATTTTTTTTTATTTTCAATCTATCAATTTATCATCAAAATAAACCCAGTTACGAGAAAGTTGATACATAATTTATACATGGTGGTTCCTCATCAAGTTCACTTTAACAAGCTTTCTCTGTTCAGCAAACTCTAGAATCATCTTTTTCACTTCAGCTACAAAGATACTTGCCAGTTATCAGAGCACTTCAAAAGGAATGAGCTCAACTATCTCATTTCTTTTGCATGTAACAAATATATGGGGAATTTCAAAGCTAAACTAGTTCAAACGCCTGCTGCCAGCAGGAGACACATTTGGGCTCTGCTTTTCCTCATCCTCATTTCATGAAGAGAAGAAATAAAAATCAGAAAAAATGTACAACATTTATATCTAGATTCCAGGCTCTAAAATCAAAGAATTGGGCAGTAATGCTGGACAAATACTTGAAAAACCAAAAGTAAGGTCTCCCTATTACTGGAAACAAACAAGGAAAAAGTCAATGAAAACACATAAATAATTATTTTTCAGTAAATCATACAGGGCCAAATTAAACATTGCTATGTAGGTTTAGATTAGAAGAAATTCTTTACTGTGAGGGTGGTGAGGCACTGGGACAGGTTGCCCAGGGGAGCTGTGGATGCTGAATTCCTGGAAGTGTTCGAGGCCAGGTTGGATGGGCAATGAACCTGTCTAGTGTAAGGATTTGTGCTCACATCAGGGGAGCTGGAACTAGATGATCTTAAAGGTTCCTTCAAACCCAAACCATCCTATGATTCTCCCTGCCATACAAGTGGCAAGAAGCACAGAAATGCAGCCATGAGCTTGTGCAGCAGCAAATTCCAAGCTGGAAACGATGGACACTGTGGTTTTCCCAGCAATGCCCAGCACATAAAGCAAATCTGAAAAGAGCTGAGGGACTTAATTAAGGCCAGGGTTCCACCTCTGTAGCATCGTTCAGCAGAACTCACTGCAAGGCCATTTTCCAGGAGGAATGAAAGGCTTGGGCAGCACTCAGGGCTGCACTGCCTTGGGCCCTGGGTGCACCAGCATGTGCAAGGGAAGCACAGAGTTCATCATCACGCAGCAAAACTCCCTGCATTGCTCTCTCCATAGAGGAGAGCTATTTCTGACTGAAAAGTATCACAGTTTCTGTCACAAGGACATTTTGGGTCCTTGGGGAATATATTTTCTCTGCTTAAGAGAAATAAGGAATAACTAGTGGTAAGCCTCCAGACTTGCTCCCTGGATTTCCAGGAGCCTTTCTGAGGCATCACAGTGGCACTTGTTACTCCATCAAGGCTCCTGGTACTGGACGTTCCTTCTTGATTGGTAACTGGAACATTCTTTTATTTCACTGCATTTTGTCACAATCTGACACTGTGTGAAAAAACCTGTGGGCTGCAGATCTGTGATTCAGGCAGATGATGCTGAACTGCCTTGGTCATTGCTAACAGAGGGAAAGGGATAAAATTTCCTCAAAAATTCACCCCTGCGATAAGTCCCTTCTGTAGACAGCATGTTACAGAATAAGAGCTCCTTTTGCACTGGTATATTTATTCAGCTTCCCTTGTTTAGATGAGCCCGAATATTTACTGATCTTACCTTCTTTGATTGATGGCCATGGAAGTCACAGAAAGTGTTATAAAGTGACCTTTTATAAAATGACAGAAGGACAGAGGCAAAGTGCAACAGTTAATTAGGCTGTTAATTTGCTTCTATGTGGAAAAAAATATTAAAAAATTGACTCATGATGACTAACAGGGACACCATTTACACGAGAACACAACCAACCTGATTTATGCCAACATTCCCAGAAACCAGTAGATACCCAGATAATTTTAGTCTAGATAATTTTAGTCTTAATTTTTTTTATTATCATGCTTTTAATATTAAAAATAAAATAAAATAAAATAAAATAAAAATAATCAGAGTTCTGTCATTTCAAATGCTGGGGCAGGGTGGGTTTCCAGAAAAAATACATCTGCATTGTAGCCTTAAAAATGTGGCAAACTGTGAAACCCTGATGGGAAAGTGCCTGATTTTAGCAGCTAATGCTCTCTGAGTTTCTGCATTTAAGGTATGAAGCCTATGTGATAACCAGCAGTAAATCTCAATTGTATTTCTTCTTCAGACAGGAGTGGTTAAATCGTATCAGTATAAAGCAGAAGAAAATAAAGGTTAAATGGGTATAGAGTGATTAACACTGGTAGAGCAACACTACATATCCAAACATTGCGGTATTGGCTTCAGAAATTTTCAATGTTATGTAAGAGTTTTTAAAAAAATGGGTATTGTACCTTAATGATTTATTTATAGTCAGTCAGGTAGAAATGCAGACCTGCATGCTTGAAGAAAGTCTGTCTGTTCACACTCATGTATGTTTGAAATACAGATACCCTTTAGAAAATGCCCCTCATATCATCTTCCACATTAAAGAGAAAAGAAAAGAAGCAATTATTACTCCTAGCAAGATAGTATAATCGTTTAAGGAGAGGAAGCTAAACTGGTGCAGAGGCTAATAAAATCAAACTTCATGCGTAAGAGGAAGAAGTGAATCATACAACAGCTTTATGACTCAACAGCAATGATGGAGATAACTGAACCAGACAAATCCCTTGTCTCCACAGCAGATGTGAGTGGATCCAGAAGGCTTTCAGGAGATGTTCTGCCTTTAAATAAGGGAGCTCCAGACAAAAAAAATCGCATATGGACATTGACCCTGGCACTGCAAAGCACACTACAGATGTATAGCTGAGACACAGAACAGTCTTCATAAGATAGAAATGGTTAACAAAAAAATCTGTAATGGCTTTTAGGTCTGCTCAGAGGACACACTGCAGTGTCCTAAAACCAGGCATTTTTCCTCATATAGGGAACAAACATAATGCTTTTTATTTTCTCAGTTTTTGTCAGAGCTTCCGTCCAAAGAGTAGTAAGACATTCCTGCAATTACAGAAAGGACTTTTGCACATGGTCGCAGTCAAGAACAGCAAAAATTACAATCCTGACCTTGGACAGCACTCTGTAAGTGCAGAAAGTCAACCAACAGCTGAGCAGCCACCTATTTTATGATGATCTCTATGTATGGCAATAGAGCTCTGTGAAATTTGGTACAAAGTGAACTTACCTAGGATTTATTCTAAGCGCACACAGAAAGCCTATTTCAAAGTAACAAGGCACGTTCCTCACAAAAGGGCAAAAAATAGCCATCTTCTACCATTATGCCCACTATGCCTCCAATATGCCAAGGACATTAAAGGGCAATGACCAGCAGGGTCAGTAACCAAGGAGTAATTCCTAGCAGTCTCTAATGACTGTTTCCTCTGAGAAATACAAAGCAGCTACAGAAAATCCATCTTTTGTGGTCCCTTTCATCTCACTTGAAACTTCCTTTCTCTTTTATGTTACTGCTAGTACATCAGACAAGCTCCTTTTTGACAATGCAGAGGAAACATCATGTTAGTGAAAAGGTACATCTTATCCAAGGAATTTTGTTCATTAATAAAAGCCCAAGGCCTTTTGTTACTTCTATCAGTGGTATCTGACATCAGTCTGAGCATTTTCACTACATTTCATGTGTAGTCACTTATATTTTTTTAGTAAGTGTAACAAAATACTGGGAGCTGAGATTTTGCCACACTTCTGAAATTCAGACCAATATTGAAGTACTGAAACCTGGAGGAAAACAATGCCCTACCTTCCAGATTTATTTCATTTTATTTCAATTTTATGCAGGTGTAGAAGGCTGGCAAAGTATAACGAAGAGGTACAGCAAAAACTGGCATGTTTTAAAAGCTGGATTCATACATTTTGTACCTTTATTCAAAATATTCTGAGATTTGTGAAATTACTTTTCTCATACATACTGTCATTATTCATGTCTAGAGAGCCCATGAAGTAGCTAACTGGCCAGAAGAGAGCATAATACAGCCAAAAAGCATCTCCTGAGAAGCCCTACAGCAATATTCGCACTTGAGACATTTGTGACACTTTGAGAAGGAAGAATTCTCTAAATGAAGAAAAAAGGGAACCTAGGAAATAATAATGTGAATCAAATGGGAAGATGATGTGGTACCTGATCCAAAACACATCTATCAAGCTCTTAATTCTAGAACAGTAATACAACAAGCAGAGGAACAGTACTGAGTAGCCTGGCTGCAAAATCTTTTCTAACTGTATGCAAGCACTTCTCTACCTTTGTGCTTGCATGTGGATACATACATCCCATTAAAAGGCAGGATCATCCCTTTACTGAGAGACTCAAGCAACAAGGAGGTTATCCCCAGGTCATGAAAATTATTTTCATGTTTCTTTACACTAACATTGTCTTTGATCTAAAGCACACTTCCAATTTTAACTAAAGAAATTGCATTTGCAGATACTCAAAATCATATGAAAAGACGTATTTGGCACAGTTCACCAATAAAATCAAAACCACATGATTACAAGACAGACAGAGAGAAAACCTTGTGGGAAATGACCCAGTATTCCCTGTTTTTATTAACCCTGTTACACCTTATTATTCAGTAGTTCATTCTTACAATCTAAACAATCTGGAAGAAAATCCTTTTAATGAAATTATTGTATTTTTGTGTTAAAAGACAAAGTTGTTCAGATATTAGCTTTCCAGTATTTGTCACATTTTCTACTTCTTTTTTTATATATACGTTACTTTTTCTTTTAACCTTAACTTTTCTGATCCCCGTGTGATGACTGCCAAAAGCCTGCTTCAGGATATTTTTTCCAGCAGTCTGCTAAAGCATAAAGAAAAAAGAAATAGTTTCAAAATGTAACTAATCTAAAAAAACGTGTTCAGATTTTAGGAACACAGAAATGGGAAGGCAAAGGGACTGAAGATTACCACATTGACCACTAAAAACTGCACCTAAAGTAGGTGACAAATTTGGCAAAGAGTGGCCAACACATGAAACTCACCAAGACACACTACTAACCCTACATTGAAGGAACTATACTTTTCTCCCCAAACAACCCAGTGATATTTGACTTGATTCTAACCTTAGAACCATTCTTCTTCTATACATAGTATACAACAAGGACATTTTCTCTTTTAGCTGTAGCAAAAAACAACACTGAAATTGCACTGAGAGCTCAGTTTTATCTTGTTTTCCTTTATGTAGGGCTGGAACCATTAAACATATACATACCTTCAGCATATCAGCACTGGAGGAGTTTATCTGGACTGTCAAGTCAAGCACACACTCAGGAGTTTGACAGAACAAGGCATTACAGACTCAAGCAAAAGTAACTTCAAGAAAAGATTTTCCACTGACTTCTGTAAATTCTGAATCAAGTTTTTATTTCTGAAAAGATTGTTTCTGGATGCAATTTTTCTATACACATTTCATCTCTATCCAAATTTAACAATTATTTAAGCAAAAGCTTTTCACCTATTTGTAAGTTATCTGAGGGTGAAAAAATATAGATCCTATTCAACAGCTATTTTATTTTCAAAGACGTTTTCCTTGCAGTTGTGTACCTAGAAAAATTAATTTTTCATGCTAGAATTCTCCAGGTGGTTTGTTTTCACTGAAAGCTTCTCTTCAAACCAGGTATGAGCCAAAAGATTTTACAAAGCTTGACAACACCATCTTGTAAGATGAGATTTAGAATCCTGACACTTTGAAAAGCTATCAGAAAACCAGCGTGCAGAAGGGCACACGGGTGTAGTTGGGTGTGGATGCCTGACTGCCTGATTTTGCTTAAAAAGGAAGACAGAAGGAAAAATCACATCTATGTTATACTAAGACAACTATTTCAAACTCTCCCCTATTAGAGAATTACTCTATTTTTAGAGGGAAACCAAAGCAGCACTTAGCAATAAGGCTATGCTGGGGTCTAATGCATATCCATTATCAATTATCTTAGGGTAAGCTTTTTGTCTCTCACTGGACTTGGAAGTCTAGTACTGCAACCCCATTAAAGTGACAAACTCAAAAGGTCTGTTTGTAAAAGATTTCACACTGGGAACAATGCTCTTATCACATTTTACACTATTCAGAAGGCCCCATTAGATCTAAATAATCAACTCAACATATCAAAGGAAGCAGGATATGAGAGCAAACCTAAAAAAAAAAAAAAAAAAAAAAAAAAAAAAAAAAAAAAAAAAAAAAAAAAAATAGTCCAAGAGATAATTTCAGGAACTGTGAGTTTCCTGACTAGGAGCAGCTTCTAGGAACAGCTTCCAGACTCCCATTGAAATGTTCTTTCACAGCTGCATAGCTTACAAACAGCCAAGCTAGAAGATAAGAAGATAACACTGTAACGTAGGAGCCAGACTTTATCATGCGTTCTGACCCTTTGCATTATACACACCTACTACGAGCATCTTGTGCTTTGTCTTACAGGCAAAAAAGAGTCAAACCATGATGTTTTTCCCCAGAAAAAGAGATATTCCTATTTAAGATTCCTTGTTAATGCAAAGTGGCTTGAATCCGATAAAGAAATACAAAAAGTGACTTTACTATACTGATCACTAAACAATGGACATTAAAAAAAAAAAAAAAAAAAAAAAAAAAAAAAAAAGCCCCAAAAACACACACCAAAAAAACCAACACACCAGTGAGAGCTGATACTCTCTCCTGGCCAACATCCACACAAGCAATGATTGTAAGGCATGGTCACAGTGCAGAAAGCCATTCTGGATTTTAACCATGGTTTACTCGAAGCTGCCACTGCAGCAGTACAAGACTTCCCAAACAAGCATTAATGCCATTGTCACAAAGCCTGTCCCAGCCTCCAGGAAAGGACAGACACCACTGTGCCATTGCTGAACAAAGACTGTACCTGCTCTCGGAGCATCTGCTATGTAAGCAAAAAAAAGAAAAAAAAGAGAGAATAGAACCATATGGCAAACACAGGGCAGGCCATGATACTGCCACGGACCTCATTAACCCCTTTTCCTCCCTTATCTTTAAGAACTAATGTGACAAAAGTAGGTATTAAGGAGAGATCTGAGGAAGGATATCAAGCACAGCCTCTGACACTGCTGAGGGGAATTTGTTTGCAACTCACAAGAGCGAGTGCAAGAAAGGTGGTTTGAAAATTTGCTCAGTGGACAACAGAAGCATCATTAAGAGACCAGAAGTACAAATTAATATTTTAACTAACCTTACACTGAGGTTTTAACATCTACTAATACTTTGTCTGTTAATGTTTCAACAGCAAAAAAAATCAAGTACCAATCCTAAATTATACTCCAGGCCTTTGGACTCAAAGGAACCTCCAAAACAGGCTGAATAAGCAATATTCAGCTCAAATAGACATGAAAATGAGTGCATTTTTCTAAGGAACAGTTCAAAATGAAGAAACAGACAGGGTGGTGTAAGAAAAGCAAGACTGAGTGAAATCACTTCACTGAACAGTTAGTATAAAAGCAAGTGAATAATGGCAG
This sequence comes from Zosterops lateralis, assembly GCF_965231275.1. Classification (NCBI taxonomy): domain Eukaryota; kingdom Metazoa; phylum Chordata; class Aves; order Passeriformes; family Zosteropidae; genus Zosterops; species Zosterops lateralis. The sequence goes on from NC_139766.1 coordinate 39,903,692, forward strand.
AGAAAAAAATACACAGCACTCACTTCTCATTAGAATTTTTTCTTGAGTATAATGCTAATATGGTTCCACTAAAAAAGAAAAAAAATAAGCCTTATGATATTTTTGAAAGTCTGGGCAGCTGTACTACAGAGCTTTTTCTTCATGGATTTTCTCTACAGAGATACAGGTACAGATGCAATTTTGGTATCACATCAATGCACACAAGGGAAAGCAGGATGATGCATGATGTTCACCTCCTATTTGCTTATCATTTGGCTTTATAGCTACATGTTTCTATTTACATGAAGAAAGGAAATGTCCTATCTTATGGTGTTATTTTAGGTTTGCTGAATTGCATTTACAGTCACACAAATACACTTACAAAGGAGAACACAAGTCTTGTGAAAATGATGTCACAGCTGGTGAAGATAGTATTTTTCAGGTAAATTACAGAAAACTAGAGAAGCATTTTTATTGTGCCCTTCCTGTGCAGGCTCATTTAAATCCCATGAATGTTCTAAATCAACATACATGAGAGAAAGACAGTTATTTTTTAATCAGTTAAGTGAGGAAGACAGAGAAGCTGACAATGTCTGCATGGAAATTTTGTCTCCTCATTCTGCCAGAAGATTTTACTCTGAAATATAACTAGACAAAGTTGGGGATTTTCCCCACAAGTTAACAATGTAAGAGACTGCAAGCATCCTGGAGAGCCAGCATCTAAGCACCTGTCAAAGGCAATGGTCCATAACACAATAATTCTATTTTTAAAATGATTCTGTCTGTTAAATTCATCAGTAAGAGAGTAAATGCTATGTATTGTGACAGGTCAGATTCACACCTTTCTTGATATAGACATTAGAGTGTTATTATTCCTCTTTGAGCATGCAAACTCAAAAACTCAAAAAGCACTTCTGGCTTTTGTGAAGAGCTGGAAACATTAATTCATAAAAAAAACAAAGTGCAACAGAATACGGAAATATTTTAGCACTTCTGAGATTTGAAAAAACAATGTCAAACCACATTACTCCAAATACTGTGCCAAATTGCCTACCAATTGAAGAGGGATTATTGTCTGAAGTGATCAGACTACAGTACAATACTACAATATGTTACTGGTAGTAAGAACAAAGTAGCTTGAAGTAAGTTTGAAGAGCTGACAAAAGATCACTGCACTAATTCATAATATAATTTATTTATTTGTCTATTTATTCTAACTTCACTACCCACATTTTAATGAAAGGTTAAACCTTAAGGTTTAGTGCAAAACCTCCACACTTCAAATGCCTAAGGAAAAAAACATATGAAAGAAACAAGTGTTAAGATCTGGATAAATAACATTCTCTAGTTTTTATTGTTTCTTTTTTTTTCCATTACACATGGTCCTAGCTATACTATTTCATACAGAAAGAGAGTTTTTCTCTTTACAATTATTCTGTGCTGGATTTTTTGTTATTGTTTGGTTCGGTGGGTTGACTCATTCAGTTCTGTGGTATGGGATTACTCTGTGACTCCTAGATTTGACTGTGATTAGTTCTAAAGGAATAACAGATGTAAACAGATGGGCACAGCCAAGTACGGGAGGCAGCAAACCAGAGAAGCAGCCCAGTAACTGCTCTAATGAGCACCAGGTAAAACACATGTGCATTCCATGAATAATGCACTCTGAAGATACACTGCTTTCAGTGACACTGTGCATTTCAGAGGTCTGGAGAGACATGACAGACTCCCCCTCAGAGCACACTTTCTGTTAGATGTATTTTTTCTGTCAAATACAGGAAATCGAGATTTTACTTTGGCATAAATATTCTTCCCCTGGAGATACTGGATACTGAACCTGACACTTTTTGCTGGCAAAAATTCCTAGTGCTACTTTTTTCTTACAGAAACTTTGATGTAGGCAATTTCAAATAATTATTATGGAAGCAGAATCCTGAGTAGCAAACCAAGTTAAACCTCACTTTTTTAAGTTCAAGTCTCTCAACTAGATCCATACATTGCAAAAATTATTTAAAAAGCAATGAAGCAAGCCAAAAGCATCCAATCAATGTTTACATAGCAGAGCTATAAATCCTACTTTACAACCCAGTGCACAAAAACTTCATTTCTCACCATACAGCCTTGAAGAGGGGATAGAAAAACACACTTTTTCTCTAACATTTTTAAGGCTATGGCATTGTAATTGTTAAACCTATGTCCTATATATAAGGTATAGCATTAAGATGAAGTATCTTTTTTCCAAGAACTTCCAAGCACTTATCTTCATTCAGAAACACTCGGGCATTTTTAATTTATCTTACCATTTACAGAATGTTAGAAATGGAAGACAGAGAGGCTTATTAAAACTACTTACTCAGAAGAGAAGTTAATAAAAAAAAAAAAAAGAAAATACTTAGTACATGCTAAAATTTTTTCTGGAAATCACAGTGGAATACAAATGATGCTGTGCTCCTGTAGCACTTACATGTTTTTCATTCTGGGGAACAGGAGGCCAGGATTTCCTGAGGGTAAAATACAATACAGAAGATAATCACTCTTGAGTTTTTCCACCAAATCAAAATATTCCAAAAGTTATTGTGCATTTTAGGGTGAGTTAAGAGCTAAGCTGTCATAAGAGGTCAAACAATAAAGGCAATTACAGAGCAGAATACAAGACCAGTATAAGTTACTCTAAGCAGACAAGAAGATGAAATATGAAATAATATAGCATGTCAGCCTCTGAAAGGAACAAGCTGAGTTCTGCTGCAAGGCTTGTAAGTGAACAAAAGCAGCAGACTCACAGTATTGCAGTGACTGGAAAACAGCGCTTTGAAATTCAGTCACTTGCCCAGAAGGCTATTCCATGATTCAAGTTAATGTTTTTGAGAAGAGCAGAGAAATACCTTGAAGAAATTGGAGGTCCTCTAAAGTAAAGGGCTAGGGAGAAGAAAATTTCATTACAAGGGACCCAGAAAGAGAGAGGACAACTGGCAAAAGGTGTAAACCTGGCAGCCTGAGCTCAAACGGTGCTCTCCCCTGAAGCCTGAGAAACAGAGGTGCCAGATGTGAAGCCACAGCCCTCAGACAAGCAGTGTCTCAGTGCTGGAGGTGGAACACAGAGCAGTTCCCCCCAGTGCTGTGCTCAGACTGGGAGACACGCAGCACTGGGCCACCATATTAATGTTTCCATGGCCTTGCTATAAGGTAACAACCAGCTTTTCATCATCCTTCATCCTGCAAGACCAATCACTCACAGCATCCTGCTATGTCCACATCATCTACAATTGCCAAGAGTTAGCATGCTGGCAATAAGAAGGACAAGAAGGAGAGGAGAGGGACATCTCCACTGACTTCTCATGCCACAGACAACACCACCTAGCACTGGACTAAGAACCAGAAGAGAATGAACATTTCTGGGGATTTGGGTTTGGTTTTTTTTTTTCTTAATTTAACTTTCTAGCTTCAATCCTATTAGATTTTTTCACTTTTTTTTTTTTTTTTAATATGATTGTTCTCTTACTTCATGTCTTCACCTTTTTCTTGTAAACCATCTCACTACTGAGTTTAAACAGTTAATTATTTCTCTCTGATGAAATATTCCACACTGAATAGTGGTTTCCACATGTGATCTCATCACTGCTTAATCCTTACCCTTTGGTTTCTGTCCATCCATCCTGAAAAATACTCAGTTTGGCACAGTAATATCACCAATTCACTGGAGACCTGTTGGACACCCAAGCCAGCAGCAGCACCTATGTGCCCTGGGTTACTGCCAAATTAATGTATTTGCATTTATATTCTTCATGGCCTTGACAAGCACTAAAGTAAAAGCAGTGATTGGCCTCCAAGAGGACCATAACACTGGGGTGGTTTATCCAAGCACTTGGAGCTGATGGAACATGGAATGCATTGGAGCAGTGCTGGGACATGCACTGTCCCAGTTTACATGTCAAAAGGTGACATTATTTTAGCTGCTGCCTCTACAGGCTCAGTGCTTCAAAACTTCAAAACAGTGCTCCCTAGGAGCCATTTTTTAACCTTCCTCTCTTATATTTTTCCATTGTATCCATCATCACAGTATTCTTACCTCTGGAAAATATCTTGCAGCAAATTTCTACTTTCACTTAGATCAGTGCAAAGCAGTGGACTGCATAACTGTTCATAGAAAAGCCAGCTCATTTCTTCCACTACTGTGTTGACTTTACTATCCAGGAACAAAGCATTCATCTTTCTTGTAAGTGAAATAAACTTGAATTAAGTAAAAAGTATCCTTAACAGTGACGTTTTGGTCCATGATACAGACCAATACATTTCAACTACAGATTATTCTCAAAAGTCAAATTCATACAAAAATTATATATACTGTGATTTTACTTTTACTTTTACTAGTTTTGTCCACTTCTTTCTCTTCTGATCATTCTAAAAATGGTAACACTTGATAATTAACTAAGAACACTTCTTAATTCGTTGTTTGCACTCCACTTATCAGTGAAATGTAATTCCAGAGTCTGTCCACAAACATTGCTTATGATTCATGGTTCCTGAGGAAATTTCACAGAGACACAGGTCTGAAACCATAATCACGACATTATGACAACTTTATGAGTTGACATGTCAAATGCAGTTCAGCATTTCCATGGGGAAAAATGAAAAGGTCAGGAATTTCCCTCCAGAGCTGTGATTTTAAAAAAAACCATCCCCAACAACAATAAACCCCCCCCTAAAAATGATGTAAAGAAGTAAAGAACAGAGAAAGAACTTTAAAATTATAATTGTCTTATACTAATATCCAAAGTGTTCCTTGAAGAAAGAAAACATGTTTTTAAGAAATCCTAACAGCTACATTTGATTTAATGACTTAAAAAATTATATTTATTTTGTTGGGGAAATGTGAGAAAAAAATCCATTTTAAGAAGTTTATTAACACAGCAGTCTCAAAAAGAATGGGAACAATAAACTTCATCTTTGTGATATCAGCTAGAGACACTATTTCACATAAAAAATACCAAGGAAACCCTAATAACAACATCAACATCATTTCTACAAAGAGTGTTTCTTTCCTTGTCTCTTTTCACAGGATACCTGCTATTACAATACCTCTAATCCCATTGGGAATGAATGTCTCACACTGTCAAACATCATTTCTCTCTGAGGGTGCCAATCTGCAGCTTATTGGGAAATATAATAAATTCATATCTGTCCTCATTAAAAATTCTGTGATGTTTCCTTTAATGAGTGGGGTTTTTTTCCTGGTTCTTTATTTAGCTTTCAATTCCAACAGCCCCCCTGCACAAGAAAATCTTGTCAAAGGATGTGTGAAAGTGGCATGGACAAGTTTAACCTACTTAAGTGTGTGACAACAGTGATAGAAATGCAGGTTTAAGCACAGGCTAGCACTACAGATAAGCTCCAAAAAATTCCAGTTACAACACCCTCAGGCTCTTTTAACAGAGAAGAAAACCTGTGGTAACATCATCTCTACCACTGGATTCAGCAACTTAACTAAACAAAGTACATTTCCTGATACAACTGCACTTTTATTTATTTAATGGATACCCTACAAAGGGATGGGTTTGTGCCTCTCTCTTCTGAGTAAAGTTGTCCTACACACATATAATTACACACATATCAATAATTTAAAAGAACAAAACTTTCCTTGAACATCTTCTTAACTCTTGTGCGATTTCAGAGTCTGTTTGAGTCTTGGTAAATAGGCTTGCCATGATTCTTCAGAGTAAATACAACTGAAAAGATCTCAAAACAGACAGATCCTTTTAACTGGCATCAAAACACTTCTTTCTCTTTTGATATAGCCTACAGAAAATCCTTCCTAGAATAGTGGGCACTCAGTAAACATTTTCTGCTAGCACACTATAATTGTTCACATAGCAACACAACCGCACTCTTGGGAGAATTCTGTTTCTTTTTATCTAAAGAACTTTCACAGACTTTAACATTAGCTAGACTCTTTCATGTCTTTTCTCCATTTGTGGAGAACTAAATGAAAGTTATTCAAGATGCACCATTATCCCTCTAACCTATCTGCTCTTACTCCTTCAATACATGAGAAAGTTTTAGAAAGTTACCTTTGGTATTTTTGTTCCCATTCTCTAAGGCCACTTCCTTTTTAAAGTTATTTATGTTTTTCCCCTTTGAAATTACTGAATTGCAGACAAAGCAAGCTCTTGACTTAAACGTAGTTTAAGTGTAGCAGATCTTTGAAGCTTTTGAGCCTAATGTGAACATTTGAAACACTGTTTTCTGGGGTATCTTTCATTTGGCCGCCTACCAATGGTATTCTGGTTTGCCTTGATCCTCTGGTGAGACAGGACCGCTGTGTCCAGTGTTACAGATACTGACCTCACTCTTGCAAGTCAAGCAAACTGGCTGCCCTGAGAAACCTTCCCTGAGTGCACTGTAACTGATAAAAAGTTTAAAAGAACTTTTTCTCTAACATGTAATAATGCTTCAAGTTTTGAAAAATGGATCAATGTATGCCAGGAAATCACCTGAAAGAAGACTAGGAAAACAATTGGTGAATTTCAATGCACCATGTAAGAATGGCAAACTGAGACTTGAATTTCACCTATACCTTCGGGTTTCAAACCAATTCATAATTGGGTAATGTTATGAGTTTATTCATTTTTATTAAAATTTATTTAATCAAATTATTTAGGAAAAAAAAAATCTTTGTTTAAGTGAAACATTGCCACTGAAGAATTATGACCATTGCAGGAAAGACCATTCTATAGCATCTTGACTGAACCAGGAAATCAAGGAATATCAACACAAGGCATCAGACTTCTGATTTTTGACAATTCATAAGTTAAAAAAAAATTAAACCCACCAAGACTGTCATGTTTTTAGATGGATATTTTTCCTCTTTTCCATTTTGGCAATTTTTTCAAAGAGCAATATCCAAAGAAATTTTAAAAAGGCATTTTTGCTTTTCAAAGCTTTAAAAATCAAAAGCAGTTTGGAAAGAGTTTCTCATTTGATTTTGATGTTTGGTTTTCAGTTGTTGGGGATTTTTGATCTCCCCAAGAACTTAGCAAAAAAGCCTGGTCTTTGAAGTCTGAAATTTTAATTGCTACAAGAGACAGTCAAGCAAATAGGAAAGAAAATCAGAGTATCAATTCTGCATGTGGTGAAGATCATGAAAGCTTTGCTAATAAACTCAGTAAAAGAAAAATGTCTCAATTGTGCATGTCACAATGTTCACAATTGTCTGTATATGACTAGAAATGGGAAAAGCATGGGAAAAGCATGGGCTTCACATACTGTATCCACCACTGTTAAACCTTTTACTGGGCACACTTAACAACACAAAACAACTTCCAACAGGAGACCAGGTACAATGATGTGCTAATTTGTCTCTGCATATTATATTCAGACAATCTGGGATTGATTTGTTTATCAAACAGAAGAATTGACAAAACCTCGCAGCCATTGGTGCTGTGCTTCTTTTCAGATTTTCATACCACTGCTTTACAAAAACGTAATTACAGCATGAATATGAAGGGCTGGAAAGTTTACCAGGTATCTGTTTTAATGCAGACTCCTATCTAAGATAAGGACTAGGGTTAAGTCTTTCCAGTCTTTTAATTTTACTTTTTCTTCCATTCCAGGAGCTTTAAAGATCTGCTCAGCAATTACTCCAAAGATTGGTGCACCTTCACCAATCCACACTGATAAGCTTCTGTTACAGAGCCCAAGAAACAGATTCTTTACAGCCAACAGTTGAGAGATTGGATTTTCCCTTTCTATGAGGATCTTTTGGAAGATTTCTGATACAAAATGTGCACAGACACATGAATATGTACACACAATCACATGATTTTAATTTACAGTAAGTTATTTTATATTATTATTAATGACTTATGAAGACACATATAGCCCACCCTTGAGTCTTGCTTTCATAGTACATAATAGTTTAAGCAATATGTCAAACTCTAGATCCCTTGATCTCACTGGCAAAGCTTCAACTGACTTCACTGCATGCAGAACTGAATCCCATATATATTTTCATGCTATTTAATGTTGACTGATTTCCTGGAAGATGTGCATTCATCATTGTAAACCAGTTAATGGGAAAGCTGGAAGAAGGAAGTCTTGACATACACTTCTTGAAATGCACTTATGCATGTCTGATAAACTGCTTCAAAAATTAAACATGGGCAACCCAATCTGCCAAGTAAACACAAAGAGAAATTATTCTGCATTAATTTCAAAGTATTTTTAAGCAACAAAGAGTAACAAGGGTAACCAAAGGGAAAGCAACAGAAAAGCAGGATGTCTGAACTGAACTGGACCTAAGTCTAGCCTAAAACAATCACAGGGAAGAGCTTGACCCACAGTCCTGTTTTTTTTGTAAAAGTATTAATGGTGAAATTACTACAATTTTTTTTTTTGCTTGCTTCCATTCCTAGACACTAGGTTAGACCTTGTACACTTACTATCTCTTGTTTTTCTCAGAGGTTTCCATGTGGACAATAGCTGCAATGATAGATTCATAAGGGACGGCAGCAATCATCGCGCCATCTGCTGAACCACTGATGTCATCATCTGTGTATTCCTTTCATGTAGCTAAATGTAAATGTGATTTCTATCTCTGTTCAAAGCTTTGAAAGGGACATTTAATGATGGAGCTATAAATAACAGAGGAGGATCTCTATCTGTGATTCCTCCCTGGCCTTTTTAATGTGCATTTCCTTTTACAGCCGAAGCTGCTTCAATTTTCCTGAGATTCTGCTGAATCTCCTACAGAAAGAGTTTCTGCTCTAAACCACAGTGCTATAAACAGATTGCTGACTAATGTGCCATGTTCTTGTACATTACAACTACAGCTTCCTTCTAGACAGTACAATCTTGATACACCCTATAATGAAGCCTTTAAGGCTGGAGAAAACAGAAAGTCTACCAAATCTTGTAGCAAAGCCACATTTTTTTTTGTCCTCTCTGTTTCCTCTCCTCTATTTCACCCCCACTGTATTTTGAGAGCCTGCTTTTAAAATACAACTGCAGTGGCTAAAAAAAAAATAAAATAAAATAAAAAAAGAGTAAAAACGATAGAAATAACAGCAAAAACAAAGGAAGAAAAAAATGTTTTACATGAATCTTTGTATAGAAAAATATACGTGCCATTCCCCATTTTCTAGGGTGCAATTAGTCTAACTTATAACTGGAAGACTGCACAGGTTTCAACCTACATTTTTATACCAGCAATAGGGTGCAGTCTATCTAGCTCAATGTTCATATATTTAATACAAATAACCTAGGAAGTGCTCCCAGATGGCAGGCACTGTCAATAAGTAAATTTTAATTTGTTCAGCTGTGGATGATCACTTTTCCTTTGCAACATGCAGCTCTCTTCCTGGCTCTAGTTAATAGCATGATGCTCAATCACACACACACACACAGAATCACTAAGTTGGAAGAGACCTTCAAGATCACCGAGTTCAACCCAGCTCTAACACCTCAAATAGACTACAGTACTGACTGCCATGTCCAGTCTTTTTTTAAACACATCCAGGGATGGTGATTCCACCACCTCCCCAGGCAGACAATTCCAATACTTTATCACCCTTTCTGTAAAAAACTTTTTCCTAATATCAATGTCCTGTCTCACATCAATCTATTTTATGCTGGAGGAAAAAAAAAAAAAAACTATGAGATCTATTATAAGAATTATAATTAATTTCTAATTTATATTTAACGCTACTTAAAGTAATTTTTGATACCAAATGAATAAGGAACTCGTAGAGACACCATATTCTGTGCTAGCAAGTCTGTACAGAGTAGATGAGTATGAGCAGAAGACAATGCCACTAGTCATTAGAGAAGACACTAAAGAACCTTTTTCTTCTTGTTTAGATCATCCTAATCTATTCAGCCCCTAGGAAAGAGAAAACTAAGAATGGACTGGACTGCACCAGACAGTATCTCCAGTTCCTGTGGTGTCTGGCCCACGCAGATACCAAATGATTCCCTACCACAGGGAATTTGTTGCCACAAGCTGTGCAAGCCCTGCTGCCCCAGGGTCCCAGAGGGTGAGCTGCAGTGCAGGAACAACAAACACTCTCTGCAGCTTCGAGGAGGAAGTCAGAGGTGCACATGGGCACTAAATCTTCTTCTAGTCTTCAGATCAAATAACTGAGCACTCCAGATTGACCTCATATTGTGATTTCACTGGGATTACAGGAGCAGCACTGGAATGCTACGCAAAGGTGCAATTTTCCTGGGACAAACCTTAGGAAGCATAAATCTAATTTATATTTATACAAATATAATATATATTTATATGTAAACAAAGCATTTTTGAAGCCTTTTTTTGATTTTTTATACAGGACACATTCCACCTTCTGATGATTCAGCTATTTTTAATTACAAGTTTATGAAATAGCCCCATCATATAGAATCATATTTTAGTAATCCAAGGAATATAGAAAATCTATTGTTAAAATAAATCAATTGTATCTACACTACTATTGCAGTGGTATTTTGAGAACAATGTGTCATTAGCCACCTATGCCTGGTTGTTTCAAAAGCACATTTCCATATCATTAGTCTTCAGGGTAAAAGATATCACAAAAGTTACTATACATTCATCTGTGTTCATTCCACTCCACTTCAATTTAATAGTAAATTTAAAGAAATGCGTTGGACACTCCAGACAAGAAAGCCTCATTGCAGCTATTTCAGTTTCAGACAGTCAAGTCACCAGACTTTGCAACTCAGCAGAATGTTATGTAGCACAACTGGTGCTATTTCAGATGCTATTGTTTCTCAATTCTGTCACCTTTTCTCACACAGAAATATTCAGTGAATGGCTTAATCAGCTGCAGTCAGCTCATTTAAATGCTATGGAAATGCAGCAAGAATGGAAATGAATGCAATGGAGAAAAAACGAAGTTCATTCCTAGACTACAAATACTGGTATGTCAAATGTCAGTATCTGAAGAACTGAAAGAAATGAAGCAATGTGGAGGAATGAAGTAGCATCTGGCCAAAATCAGCAGCTTCAGAAATTAAGTTCTTAAGCACAAATAATCAAATTGAAAACCAACAAGCAGCCAGAAGACCCCTGCACCAAGCAGTGTAGGTGGCTTACACCCAGCTCCTCAGGGCCAGTCCCTCCTGAGCCTCCCCCAGGGATGGAGAAGGCTACTCCTGGCCCACAGGGTATTTCAGAAGTACTTCCTTGTGGGTTTATCCAAGCCAAAGGGCCCACAATCATGCAGGAGTAGCATCACAGCCTCTAGGCTGAATTTAATACTTTTGCACACTTGTGTGGCATACCCTGGACGTGTGAGAATAGTAAGATGCATGGGAGGCTACAAGCCATGACAAGGTAATGCTGGAAGACTGCTCAGGGTTAAGAGCAGGAAACAGTTCTGCGGCAGGAACATCTGTAGCACCATCAGGTGGGTCTTGGGGTGAACTGACACCCAAAACTGCACCCGAGCTTTGTTCCAGAGAGAACTGAATGACAGCATTAAAACCAGCAAACAAAACAGGGAGCAAACTGACTTGCAAACTAGGAATTGAGGTTTGGGAGTAGGCTGGGAATACAAGTTATTTGGCTTTCTTCCTGTGCCCTATTTTCATTTTGTTAAAACAGAACTAAGCTGTAAAAACATTAAGCATCAAACATAATCATTCTAAAGCTATTTGAAGGAGTGAGGACATCCACAGCTATGTATTTCTTGGGCCCTGCACTTGAAGCAAAACTATATGAAGAATTTGTTTTGGCACCCAAGTCAGAGCTCCAGAATAAAAGCTTAAAACCTAATGATTTGTAGGACGGACCCCATTGCCCTTGTTTCATTTCATTATGGTACTACACACTTCACACTAATATCCAAGAAATATCAGTCACATCAATACCTGAGGACAAGTGTTACTCTGCTGCAGAACACTGTTAGAAATGCTCCCCATTGGTAGTTTCAGAATATCAGTGAGCTGAAAATGTAAAAATGCCTATCAAGCTTATGGATAATTATCGAGACTTGACTTCAAATTCCATCCAGTTTTAAGTCTATACAGGAGAACAAAGCCTCCAGCTAGTTTTCCTTCCAGCCACTTTCCTTACCATGCCCAGCCTACAGAAAAACCTCCACACTGGAATTCAAACCCAGACAGGAATATTTTCTGGCTCTTATTTGATCACTCTTTAACCATTTATCTCTGTCTGGGGGAAAAGTCCTGAGTATTAATTAATTAAGTATCATGATAATAATTATCAAAGAACAAAACAGTGAAATTTTCTAAGCATCTGAGGCGTGTCAGCACTGTCATAAGCTCCTTTGGAAGATAACTCCCACTCCAGAGTGGTATTAAGGAAAGCAGATGAAGACTCATTGGTATAAATAGAGCAAAGATAAGGTTTATCTTAGCCTTTACAAACTGTCTTTCTTATCAAATCCTTTGCTAAAAAATACATTTTTTAATACATTTTACTATATAAGTCAAACTAAAAGAATTTTTTTTTCTTGAAAGCATGGACTCTGAACTAAGCTAAAGGGACTCTGTTTGGTTAGATCTTAATTTTTTCATTTAACGCTGCAACATTACAACATACTTTTCCTTAATACACAATATGATCTTGTGTTGGTTCAAGGTGGTGGAGCTGTAGTTCCCAAGCAGCTTTGCAGTGAAAAGGCTTATTTTTCAAAAAAATGAGGCTGCCTTCACATTCACACCTGAAGAAACATGCAAAAGTGTGTATTTGTGTAGAGGATATTTCAAATATGTGCTGACTGAGTATAAAGCAAACTTCTGAAATTCTTCATGCTGCTTCCCAAAGCCCCACTTCATCTCTGTACAAACTGTGATTTTTCAGAATATTTTTGTGCACAAGACAGCTTTTCAAGGGCCCTGTAACTCTTGTAGCTTGTCTTACAAACATAAACCAAACCATGTTGGCCAAGTCCTTCCGTAACAGAGCTGCACCTTTAAATACCACTAATGCCAGATGGTCTCAGCATATAAAGCAGCATGAGACAACATATTAATGCTACTCAAAGAAGCAACTTGTGCTAGCAGCAGACCAATGAAATCAGTCTCAGGCTGCTAATCCTATCTGTCTCCATGGCAACATCTATTTCAGACAATTCTGCAATTTTCAAGTCAGATGAGCTTCTTGGCTCCTAAACTTCTCTATTCAGGAGGTGTTCCATTGTCAGGTACTTTTTCATCTTGTATTGGCTACTGATATAATACAGATTTTATTTTTATCAGCTGCTTCATGGAGTATCAAGGAACAGACTCTCCCCTGTTTATTTATAGGCTTTTCCACTAAAGATTTGTACTGAAAGATTTTCACTGAAGGTTAGCAATATTTATTTTGACTATGGATTTGTTCCCTTAACTGCAACACGTGGAAACCTTGCAAATATTGATATCTCTGTTGTGACTCTCCCTATCAGCATCTGAAAAAAAGGAATTCATTCCTTCTTCATATTTATCTGCAATGAAGGCAGATTTTTACACAAAACAAAAAACTGTGTATCTGCAGCAGCCAAATAGGGAAAGAAACCCTTGATGACTCCTCACCATATGTCCATTAGCACAGCTAAGTCAACACAAATGTAGGGGCTACTTGCTACTAGGAAAAATCTGACAGGAAGCAGGTAGGAACTGCCTCTTAAAGACAGATCAAATACTGAACCACCTGCTGTCTCTCAAGTACCTCCACCCTGGATACATGGCACAGCCATGGAAGCTGATAAGGCATGGAGAGGAGAATCTGAGTCACAGGGAGAGGGTGTTCTTACCCAAAACCACAAAAAGTTCCCAGCAGAGCCAGGAAAGTAGCCAGCCATCCTTTACCACAAAATAGCTTTTGCTCTCTATGAAACAACTTCTTACAATGGCAATGTTTAAAATTTAAGCATGTGAAAGCTCAGCTCCCAACCCCACAGCTTTTTTTCTCTCCATCCCTCTGTGTACTGATGTCACCAAAGATAAGGAAGACATTTCATCCAGAACAGAATAAACTTGGGCCACTCATTTTTTTTAAGTGCAGGCTATTACAAAATCAGAGTCACATTTAACTTTCTCTTTTTAGGGTACAAGTTGGCTTAAACATTTAGGATTTTTAATTATAAGTATTTATAAGCCTCTTGCTTAAATTCAGACGTACAGCTCCCACTGACTTCAGTTTGATTTTTGGATGCTCAGCAGCTGGGTGGGAGGAAAAAATTTGAACATGCTCTAGTCTTACCAGGTGAAGATCTGACATGGAGAGTCAGCTTACCATAGTCACAAGGCTTTCTTTGAAGTACCATTTTTCAGATGTGTAAAAAGTGTCTATTTATGTCTTAGACTCACCCCAATTTTGCTTATAGTTCCAGAACTGTGCAATAAGCCAAAATGCTGTCAAAATCGCAAAATATTTTGTTTAGCACAGGAAAAAAAGGTCCATTTTGAATTATCAACATGCAAGTTGTAACTACTCATAACGCTGAAGAACAACAATGTGTAACTGAAGGACAGTGATGCTGAGTTTGAGGGACCCAAAAATAAAATTCAAATGAAAGTTTTGCAGCCAGAAATGTCAGGGGATGAGCATGTGGCAACTCACACACGTATTATCCAGATATCTCTAATGTGATGGTATGGCAAAAACAACTATGGAGAAAGTTTTAACCTTTCACTGTCCTTTCCCTTTGTATCTTTGAACTCTTAGTTGTATTTCTCATAGCAAAATACTGTATGATTTCTCTTTTGTTTGGAGAACTAATATGACAAACTTCTGGGCCGTACTTTCTAGACACCTACCAGACCATTAGACCAGCAAGGATGTCTTTGCCAGGAGAACAGTTCAATAAACTTTGGCCAGTCTGATGTCTGCCCTGATCAAACAACTCTTTTCATTCGGCTTTAAGGCAAATCCATACCAAAGCATAAATACCCAAAATGTTATTCAAGTTGTTCTTGCTTTGGGCAGGCTCTGCAGCCAGAAGAGTATGTTTGATCATAAATCAGGCAGTTCACACTCCACACCCATGTGCAGCTCCATGCAAAGAACAGGTGTCTCCACGGGACTTGATTTGCAAGCAAACAAGGATGTGAGGTTTTGCTCATAATTCAGTTTGAGCAATTACCAGGAAGCAGCTGCCAGCTTATCCAGTTATAAAAGTCTCACTTCGGAAATTAATTAAAAACAAATTTTTATTGCCTTTGAACTGCCAGCCACAGGTTTATGATTCAAGATTGTCTCTTACCTGGCCATTGTAGGTACACAGACACATCCCCAACATACAGCTTCATATTGGCCAAACCTCTTTTTACTACACAGACTCTTGATGTCTTCATTTAGCCCACCATACTAGCAAACCTTCATATATAACATCCCATTCCCACTGAATTAATCGAACACTGGATTTTGATGTACACCTTATTTCAAAATGAAGTTTACACCTTTTATTCTGCTCCTTGTAACCCCAGCAATCATTTTAATTACCTTACTCAGAAGCCTTAAAGTACATACTGTGGTTTTCACTTTTCGCTGATTCCACAAAATTTTAAGAGAATTGAGTTAATAGTCTTCACACTTGAATTCCCAATTCAATTGGAGGGGGAAAAAAACCCCAAGGAAACAAAATAGTAAGTCTCTATGGTAATACATGCATGGGACTTGTGTTTAAAAGAAAATGTAGACCAAAAAAAGATGTTGACATGATGTTTTTGTTTTGTTTTGTTTGTTTTTTTTTTTCTTAGGAGGAACATGAATTAAAATAAGTATGAGGACTTAACAAAATAAACAAATCTGCTGAAAAAAGCTGAGACAGTGTTCATAAACTGTATGTTTTGCAAAGACAGCACATAAAGCACAACAAGGTACATTAGATGATGATACATGAAGGCTGGGATTCACCAGATCTTAACCATAAGCTCTTGCACACATTCCTAAGTCAGAAGCCTGTCCAGTGCTCCTCTTACAGACAGGAGAGAAAACAGATGTTTCCAGAGGGCACTGAGGCACAGCCAAGAGCTGTTCCTGCTGACCAGGAAAAGGGAGATTCCAGCATGAATATGCACACCCACTATGGAGGCTACTAAATCACCTGCCATCTTTGAAAATAGAAATTAGATGTAATGAAAACAAAACTAATCCCAAACAAGTTTTAATACTAAATTATCAGCTGAGTCTAGCAGCAACTCCACTGTTACAATCAAAAAATTGTGTTTATTCTGAAACTGGAAGATTTCTCTTGTGTTTTTCACCCTCCATGTAATTTAAAGGCTTGAGATATTGATTACTAAGTTACAGAATAATAAAGTTTGTCCTGAAAAAAAAATTAAAAATATTTTAGTAATGAGGTCACTTTTGATAAATCACATAACTACGACTTACTGGCTTTAATAATACACATCACAAAACGTTGGGAAATACCTATGCTTGATAGACTTCTCACGAATTCTCTGGAGTCTGCATTATTGTCACCCTAATAAAACATCACTTTAAGCCAAGACAATGACAAAACAGGCCCTGAATATTCTGCATACTCAGACTCATTTTAAGCCTGAAAAGTAAAACAACTGCCTTCTGTAGAGTCATGTTTATTCTTAATGCTCACAGACCTTTTTACCCCCAGTTTGTTTACCATTTGTGTTATTCCAGTAAATAAAAGATAAAGTGCTGAGATGCAGTAGCTGGGATTCACTGTGTTTCCCAGGTAGCACACAGCCTCTATTAACCCTTTTTCAAATGTTCTAACGAAAAGGGAAGTCTTTAAATCCGTCAGTCAGTGAAGCGATTTGGAGTGAGAGTCTTGTATCTCTGGAGAACACTGCAGAGGGCCTGGCACAGCTGCCTAACCACACTTGCTGGGAATTTCCATTGACTTCAATGGGAACGTGAATGGCATTAACAACCAGCTGCCAATGTGATCTGTAAACGTGTCTGCCTCTCCTAGAACTGCACCAGTCCTGGGAGACGCTTTTCCCTTCGTATTCTACACCTCTATTTTTAGCTGAACAGGAAAACAATGAGATAGAATGAAATCAGAACTACTAAGGGAATATTATTTAAGAAAGATAAAATTAAGGAAGAAAAATCTAAAAGTCTAAAAAATTCACTCAGCACATCTTGCAGCCATCTTCATGCTGCTCTGCAGCCCCCCCGAGACCTGCACAACCTGCACAGTCTGTGAAGGACACTGAACATCCCACTCTGAATGCAGGCAGCATTAAAATAGTCCTGCCAGAAACTACCCCAGGCCAAATCCTGGCTGGGTAACTTCAGGAGGATATCCTAACCGGCACAAAAACCCTTCAGGACTTTTGCTGGAAAGGTAATTACAGCTTCTCAGCCTCCTGTAGAATGCAGGTACAGCCCGCCCCAGATCTGCACTCCCAGCAGACAAGTCAGTGGCATATCCCTGACAGTGTTCCATGAGAAAGCCAGAACATCCTCACAAGCTCCGAAAGAAAATCTGTTCCCTGAGGCACAAAGGAAAGAAAAATTCCAAATGCAGAAGGCCTCATGAGGAGTAAGTTCAACCACGTTTTACTCTGCATTTTCTATCCACCCCTACAGAGACACCAGAGCTGCCCTGCTCCCACTCATCTGGTGCTGCAGGTGCCCAGACAGCAGCTCACCTTTAAAGAGGATTGCAGACCTAAGCCAGGAGAGCAGCTAAAGCACAGCTGACAGAAAGGGTGAAAGCACAACATGGTCAGCACGGCATCTCCCATGTTGCTGATGCAAAGTGTTCTGCTGACACCGACCTATTTAGAGCCCCAACCTTTATGCAGTGCAGCTGGATGAGCATGGACAAAGTGCACATACATTTACCAGCAACCAGCCCTGAACCATTCAACATCTCCCTTCAAAATGGGAACAATCTATGAGTGGCTGTTGATAAAAGCTGCTGTTTGCTTAAACCTCGAGCACACAAATTAGGCTTGCTGTCTAATATCTAGATTTAATAACAAGCTCTTGCCATATGCAATTTGTATTAATGCTTTGCAAATACAGGAAAGATCAACAGGTCCAATCAAAGAGCTCATAAGATTTTTATGTGCAGATTTGGAGCTCAAGGAAAAGAAAGATTTAGAAAATCAAGTGCCATTAACTGTAGATAATGAGGTTAGAACAGCTGTACCTGATGGCATCACCATAACCAAGAGACAGCTGTGTGCTTTCTGACATCACCAGTGATACAACACGCTGCCACCAAGCCCAGCACTGCACCCACCCACCTGAAGCAGGGCAGCCCATAAGAGCCACAGGTGACATCCAGTGGTCTCCCCACTCAGGCTGCCACCTACAGCTGATCCCTGCCCATGCTGGGCTGAAACCTCAGCAGCCACCTACACGTTTGCTCGTTTTTCTTCCTGCCCTCTCTTTTGAAAAAGAGCAACACTTGTTCATGGTTCTCTTAAATGGCTGCAGAGTAATTAAGATTACAATAAATCAAGAAATATTTTAAAATGGGTTTTGTGCAACAGTGAAAAAGATATCACGAGAAACAATTTTTCTTCCTGTAAATTCATTGGCTTTTTTTATTGTGACTTCTTACCACTAAAAGTACCAGCTGGCATGGCTGGTGTCACAGCTGAATACGGGCGCACTTCATTGACAGAATAAAAACCTGTTTGTATTAGCAGACAGATCTTGGATTTCTCCATTCATCAATACAGGGCCATGATTTTCACTTCTCTCTTAGTCACCCTCTAATTATTTTTTGCAGCAGGAAATGGTTCTAGCACTGCCTGGCTGGGGTGTGAGAAACTGAGAGCCTCACATCTGGGGGCTTTGGAGGGGCTGGTACAGGAGCTGCAGTTTGGGAAGCCGAGAAGCTGATTTAGGCTCAGTGCCAGCAGTGACCGACCCAACTCATTTCCTCACCCTGCCAAGTGGAGTCTTTGATAAAGTGATGGGTCCAAGGATTATTGTAGCTGAGTTGCACCTCATAAAATTTACTGAAGTCACACCCACAGGGCCCTGCAAATATTTCAAGCCACAGCTGCACTGCTCAATTCACACAGGGTGTGCTCCTGCCTCACCACTCCATGATGCTTTGTTTGAAACTGCAAACAATGTCATTTTCTAGAAAATCAGTTGTCTCACTCAACTACAAATTAACAATTTCCTTCTACTTGAGGTATTTTTAAAGATGCTTGTGGGGAAAAGGATGAACAATAAAATAACTAACATTCTGTTCAACAGAACAACAGACATCCACAGCAAGAGCCTATTTCCTCTCTCAAGAGCAGTTGGTATTCTCCTGCAGCAAAGTGTTGCTTAGTTTGTCCCAGGAAAAAAAAAAAAAAAAAAAAAAAAAAAGGTAAATAAATAGATAAATAAATACAAAATAGAATCTGTGCTTTACCATCAAACGTTCTGTTTTCCCCTGGTCCACCACCAGCTTCCCACAATCTCTTTCTCCTCATTTTATCTGACCTCGCAATCCACTGCCTCCTATCAACTTTGACAAATTTTGGTGAGCACAAGGAGAAAACTGTATTTTCTCATGTAATCAAAGATACTCCAAAACATTTTTACTGCTTCCAGTCTGTGTTCATGCAACACCTTCCACAGGTAACCACTGACAGAGTCTCATTCAAGTCTTCCTCTGCCTTCACCGCCTTGTCCTGAGCGACTCAAAGGGAGGATTTCTGCCTTGTTATAAAAATTTATCAAGCTCAAATGCCTTTATCCCTGGGTTGTGTTTTTCCTTATTCAAGGGCTTCTTTTCCATCAGTGACTGCAGGCTCTAATCTCCCATACCAGTGCAGTATCAGCCTAAAGAAACCGTTGCCACAATAAACACCCAAACAAATATCTAAAAAAAACCCACAAAAAAGAAATCCCAAAAAACACCACAAAATGAACAAAATTACAAATATTAGCCCAAATGTTGCTTGGCATGAAGCACAGTTGAAGCACAGGTAGTGTGGTGTTCAAGTTTGCAGAAAGGCAGCACATTTTCTGAGTGTTTAATGTAGCATCAGAAATTTTAGGCAGTCTCACACTTCTGGTGTTTATCATGTCCCCAGTCAGAGCTCAGTGAAGGCTCCTCTCATAACGCCCAACTGACTCATTGGGTTTCCAAGGCTTGCAAAGACACTTGGCATGATTATGCAAGAAACCAGACTAGTCATTCTGACTTCCAATGCAGTATCAGGCCTCTAAGAAAATACTTCTAATGAATATTTATCCCAAGAAAAAATGAGGACTTGATGATTTGTTCCAGTTTTTTCATTCACCAAGGACTTTTTCCAGTTGCCTTGAAGGTCTAAAGCAGATTTCTGAAGTTTTCCTATTTCTCTCAAGCAATTTTTAAAAACATTGCACATATATTACAAATTAATTTTCAAAAATAGCTGACACTCTAAAATTGAAGTTGATTTATATGCTTGCACACGATCAAATGCATTGACACAAGGCTACACAGCCTCTATGTGCAGCTACACAGCAATACATGTGATTATGCAATGGTTGCATGTATATGCACTATTTGATTTACTCAGTACAAAGCCTCTTTACTCAGTACAAAGAGTCTTTACTGATGCTCTGCTGACACTTTCCTGATCTATTTTGTCATCAGCTTGCTCACTAAGTGAACACAAACATTTTTTTGTTTCACAGCTGTTCACTAGATGATTCAGGTATCATCCCTGTGTACTCATCAGCCTTCTAGAAGCATGAACTCTTTGTAGACTATAAATCTATGAACCACAGCATACATTTTGTTCACACTTCCCTATACTTAAAAAATAAATCCTGTAACACTCAGGATATCTTGCAGGAATGGATTATCTTCAGAACTCACGACTTTTTAGCTGTCTGGGAAAAATGAAAAGTAACTATATGTATGTATATATGTGTGTCTTTGATTCCATCATTTTTTAAGAATAGTAGATGATGATAAACCAGATTCTGATCCTACAAAATTTACCACACAACATATCCTTATAGGAGTGGCCTGGGAATCAAACATGGATGCTCAGGGTGAGCAGGATTCCCCCTTCAGGTATAAGCAGAATCAGTCTCATATTTCCTGCCAAGGCTGGTACAAGGCTCCACTTCTTTTACTGCACAGCTTTAGAAAGCTCCCACAGAAAAAATAAACAGTGCTACCTTTTACTAGACAGTTGAAGAAAGGGCAGGTTTTTAAGAAAACGCCTCTAATGCAACCCTTGGCACAATATGTAGGTGCTTAAGCTCTGTAATAAAGAAGCATGGGAGGTATCAATGCTTTTACAATTCTTTTTAAGGAATGCAAGGGTAACTGTGCATGAGGTCTGTCTTGCACGGACCCAGATCTTCCCAAAAAGATCCCGAGTTTTCTCCCATGTGCCACTGCAGAGAGGAGTGGCTCTCCACTTTTTGAGGAATGTTCAGAACCTCGCAGAATGAAAGTGAGGATTGAAATAAAACAATGAATTTGCTCTGGTACAAACCCTGGTTAATCCCCTTCAAAAACCAGCATTTTCAGCATCCACCACTAAAGATTGGCAGCACTCATCACATTCCCTGACACGTGATTTGGACATTGCAACATGTGCCATTTCTGTCTATAGGGCTCTCTTAGGAAGGGGCCGAGCACATTCCAGGACATGTTTGACACTGTCTAGAGCTTGTATGTGGATGCAATCCATTGGAATTTCTCCTTTTTGCAGTTTGTTATTCATACACTGCTGGATTCCCTTTAGCTCAATGGCAAATGCTTTCTCCCAGCACTGACACCAAGAGAAGTGTGTCTCTAGGAGGAGGCACAGCCCCATCTCAGACTGCAGTGTGCTGCTCTTTTCCTCCCTTTCAGCCAGCTTGACACAACAGTCACAGAAATCTCAGGAGCTGCAGCGACTGTTCCCCAGCAGCAAAGCAAAATGTTATCATTCCAGTGTGCAAATCACACAGCAGCAATAGACTCATTTTTAGCTGCAGAATCCTCACTCCCTCTTATCAAGATGGCAACACACCACAAAGAAATTTTTCAAATTGCACTGCATTCCCTACATTTCCATCCCAAGACAATGCTTTCTTACCCTGCCTTCCTCTGACATCCCCCTCATGTCCAATATCCTACACCCT
Organism: Zosterops lateralis; assembly: GCF_965231275.1. NCBI lineage: Eukaryota > Metazoa > Chordata > Aves > Passeriformes > Zosteropidae > Zosterops > Zosterops lateralis. Next base: position 39,925,701 of record NC_139766.1, read on the forward strand.
CCAAGTTCTACCTGCAGCCCCAGCATTGAGTCTCTTGCGGACACAAGGCAAGGTTACATTCAGGTCATAAAGCGGAATATTAAGCACTAATTGTATTGGCCAAATCCCCGGAGAGCCACAGAAGCCACACCTCCACCTACAAGTCACGGAGGTGCAGAGCTGTGCTGTAACCCAGCGGGGGAAATGTGGGGACACAGCTGCAGGATGGCTGGGCCAAAGAGGCACCGAGCATCTTTCACGGATAATCCCTTTCACGGACAGACATCAGCCACACCAGCGATTCTAAAAGCGGAAACGATGGAATAGACACAATCGTAGATGTAACACGAGTGCAGGGCATCCATCGCATCCCCTCTGATAACGATGTCCCAAGCTCTACCTACACACAAGCCCGTATCCCGAGCCATATGGGGATACCCTGGCCATGGCACGGCGCTCCCGCCTCCCGCTTCGTGCGGGGAAGGGCGGCCAGAGCCTGCCCTGCCCTGCCCTGCCCTGCCCTGGCCCATTTGATGGGGAATCCGGGCGTTTCTTGCGGCAACGGGCGCTGAATCCACCGGCAGCGGCTCCGAGCGCTCGGCGCCGGCTGCGGGCGGTGGCTGTGCCGGTGCCTGTGCCGGTGCCGGTGCCGGTGCCGGTGCCTGTGCCGGTGCCGCAGCCGCAGCGGGTGTGGCGGGGCCCGTTACCTGCGCTCAGGTGCGGCAGCGGCGGCCGCGGGCGGCCCTTACCGGGTTCGTGCTCTCCGGGGCGGTCCGAGATCTCGATGACCAGCAGCTCCCGGCCCTCGGCGCTGCGCCCCACCGTGTAGATCCTGCTGATGGCGGGGCACTGCAGCCACACGGCCACCAGCGCCTCCCGCAGCTCGGCGTAGCGGTGGTACTCGAAGGAGATGCCCTCCTCGGCGCTCAGGCGCCGCCGCCGGCTGGCGGCCCCCGGCAGGGGCTCCGCCGCGGCCCCGCAGGCAGCGAGCCCCGCGCACAGCGCCAGCAGCATCCGCACCGCCATCCTGCCCGCCCGCTGGCCGCCCGCACCCGCCGGGGGAGCAGGGACGGGGGAGCCGGGCAGGGGCGGGACCGGCCGCTCCGCTCCGCCCCGATCCGCGCCCCGAGCGCTCCGCGGAGGGCGGGCCCGAGCCGCGGGCCGGAGCCGCTCAAGCCGCTGCCGTCAACCAGCTGCGAAAATAACGCTGCGAGAACCCGGGCGCGCGGTTTCCGTACCGCCTCATCATTTTATTCGGTCCCGCTGCCACAAAGTAACTCCATGGATGAGTCAGTGCTATTGCAGGGCCACACAAATGCATTTGAGTGACAGGGAAAACTACAAGCCGTCATCCGTTAGGTCACTTTGCTCCTCAATTTATAAGGCGCCTTTGCTGCATCACAGAAAGGAAAGGACAAAGCAATACTCGAATTCCTGATTGTCCTGGGTTGCAGTGTGGGATGTACACAAAGTATTTATTCTATCACCATCTTCATGAACTGTTAAACCAGGTGGGGCAGTGTCTTCCCAGGCCCCTGCCTTTGGGCTCTTCTGCTCATGGCCCATCAACGCCTTGCCCATGACTCACAGGGAACTCCCTCCAGGAGTTATCTCTGTTTAATGGGCCATCAAGGACCCACTTCACAACTCATCATCCCATTGTGAGATGCTCTGCCCAGGGGGAGGAGCCAAGCATTCTCACCTGGATAGAATCTGGGGTTTGGGACAGGACAAGCAGCCCTTACCCACTGGATTCCCAGAGGAGCAGAGCTACCAGACCTTTCTACAGGATCACTGCTTCAGGAAGAGCCCCTCACCTGGACTGCTTCCACCATCCTGCTCAGGTTGTATTCTGACTCTGTCAGTGATCCTTTGTGCTATTGCATTTTTTTTATTTTATTTTTACCTTTTTACCTTTCTTCTTATTAAATTGTATCTCTGACTTGGAGCCTCTCACTCGTTTTGTTTTCAAACCACGACACTGATACTGACGGTACTCAGAGAGCGCGCCCCAGTCTGTTCAAAGCAAATCTCGTGTGAGAAGCCATACACCATATATTAATAAATCAGTTTCTTCTAGACCACACATACTACAGGCCTTCTGAAGCTGTGTTCTTTTCAGCTTTTTTCATAGGCACAGCTGTTTTGGTTATGTTGAAACACCCTGTAAAGGACAGTTCTAACAGCAAAAGGCTGAATGCTAAGGAGCAACTTCCATATTGGGTTGTTGATTTGGGCTTCAAGGGGGTTTTTTGCTTGCTTGACTTTTTTTTCTTAAGAACACAAAGACTTGCTGGGAAATGTTGGCAGGTTCAAAATTTTGAAAAGTGCACATCCAATTCATTCTTCTACAAACAGAATTTTGTCCTCAGTAATTTAATGCATGGTTATTCTGATCTTCTAATTTAAAGGAGTTAGCCTGTATAATACCTCCTTCTATCATCAATTAGTACTGAGTCAATTTTTAGGGAGATTTTTTAATATTTTTTGCTGATATTATGAATATTTTCCTAGATTGTGGGTGTCTATGTCAAATAAGGTGAAAATGGACACAACCTCTTCTAGGAGAATGTTTTCACTGACCTTTGGTGATGTGCCAGCTCAGAAAGTGATCCAGCATCTGAAACACAGACCTTGAATGCACAACTACTATCCATAAATACTTCAATATCTGTCTCAATTTACCTATACTTGTAACCTCCCAGGGCCCTGAATGTTAGTCCTGAATTACTTGATGTGTTTCTTCATAGCAAGAACCAAAGTTCAGCCCTTCCAGTTCTCACCATCTTCCAAAGCCAACTGGGTTCAGAAGCTCCCCTGCCCAGTTTAATTCCAGGGTCACAAGTAGGCAACCACATGCAAAGGGCACTTTCAGAGCACTTTTTTGAGCCTTTAACTCTTCATTCTTAATGCTAGAAAACTTTTGTAGATGCCTGTCATAGCACGTCCCATTAGCTCTGAGGTTATCACAACACTAATTTGTGTTGTTTTGCAAGACTTGGATATAGAGAGACTCCTTGATATGGTGTTTTCTCTGACCAAGATCACTGTTTGAATTTAGGATCACTTTCTGACTTTCCCCCTTCCTAACAGCATTAACTGGACTACCTTAAAAAATTTGTTTATGACACCACACTGCCTTAGAGCTATGTGCACATGTGCCCTCTCAGTGCTCCAAATGGAACTGCAAGTAATGGTAGCTGACCTAAGATAGTAAAGATTCACATTCTTTAGCAGTATTGGCTACACTCATCACGGGCTAAGTATTCCCGGTTTTTTAATCACTTTTTCTTGCACTCAGTATATAAAATAAACAAATCTCCTGATGCTGATTACATTATTTTCTGGGAGAACTTTCTGATCCAAAAAGCCTTCCTTTTCTTCTTTGTAGCAACTGTCATTGGCTTCTCTTCTAATTTAATTGACCAAAACACACCACTAAAAAACACAAGTAGGCTGGGAAACAATCTAATTATTTTCATCTCCTCAAGCAGTGAATTATTTTTCCACTACATAAATGTAGTCTTGCACCTAGATCTGAATGGCTTTACTTCTGTTTTCATACTAATTCACCCCCACTCTTAAAAAACTTAAGACAATGTGTACTTATAAAAACACATGCATATCCTGTGTAAAGCAGGGTGGTTTATATACTATCAAATATTTGAGCTCACAGATACATCAGAAATCCTAAAAACGCTCTACGATGGGGAGCAGATATTTACATTATTAACAAACCACTGCTAATACATACACTATGGAAACACTAAACATCCCTGGTTTATATTTGGAAAGAAGTTTTAATGCTAGGAATAAAATAACTCCAATCAATTTAAAAGAGAGAACAGTTGATCTCAGAGTTGACAAACCAGGTAAGTAGATAGAAATAACTGTAACTGTAAGAAGATTTTATAAAATTTACCAGAGTGCTGATTATATTCCCATATACTACACTTGACAGCTGTGGTCACTTGAAGCTGTGTCTTCAAGACAGAAGCATTTGTTACCAACTTTCAAAATATCTTGCACAAATCACTGGCTCTGCTTCTTGGATAGACTTGCAAAACAGAGCTGAGATCTAGGAAGCTGAGGCTTTTCCAGTACCTTGAGAAGGTGATTAATGCAAGGCAGGGCAAAAGAAGTACCACCACCAACAAAAAATTGAATTATAAAAATACAGACAAGTCACTTATGCAGGCAGTTACAGAAAGGGAGAGGGGAAAATCCACCTACCTTCCAAATTGTTTACTGCAGGACCAAATATTTTATTGCCTCCATCTGACTCACACATGTTACAGAAACCACACCCTATCAGGTATTTTGAACTGTTCTCTTGTTGGGTGGTGACTATCCTATATATGTAACAATTCTGCATTGATACTCTATAGACTGCAACTTACATTTCATACAAAATGTATTTGACATTTGCACCTACACAGATGGCAGTGACTTATTGCTGCCTGTTGTTGAAGTTTGCAGCAGTAATAACTGCTCCTGGGGTGATGCTGGGTCCTGGATATTGGACTGGAATGCCGTTTCTGAGAGATGCTATAGCCTGGCTATGGTGCCAAGCACTCACACAGAGAAACTGCCACGCAGGATCATTGTGAGGGCTTGAAAAACTGGCCGATAGGGCTTTTTAAAAGTGGTGAATCATGATCTTAGTGGAGCATTCTTCTGGCCTTCCACAGGCACTGGTATTTCAAGTCCAAGGGTTAATTTATTCAATGATTGCATAAATGTGAATCATAACTGATTAAAATGTGTGGATGACAAAGAATGGGGAATAATAAGGATATAGCAGCTCTGGAATGTGATTTACTTGCTAAGTCAAGCACACAAATATTTCAGAGCAGCCAATTGTGAATTGCACTCAAGAGCAAGAAATGTAAAACATAGATAGGTGACAGTCTAGCAAGCAGCATTGCCAGAAGCATTGAGAGATCACTAAAGATGGGTAATGACTGTATTTTCCAGTGCAATGCCTAGACAGAAGGATAATGATTAGGTGGGAGTATGTGATAATATCACAAGGTGGTGTTAGAGAAAACAACCTGGACACACTGTTCTGATATCTACAGCTGAAACAAGACTGAAAATTCACAGACAAGCCACAGCAGTGGCTTGAGAAACAGAGGGAATGTCTCACCCTGGAGGACAATACAACCTGGTGAAAAATAAACTGAAAAGTGATTTGGCTACTGTGTTTACTACCTTCACAGACAGAAATTTATAGCAGAACTAGTGACACAAAGTTGCCTTCTCCCTGGACCTGCTAGTTGCAGGTTTCAATGAACAAGATGTGCCAGAGGGGTGCAGCTGCCAGAGCAAGAGAGGCAGCCATAACTGGGCAGAAATTTGGAGGCAGTTAACCAGACACTGGTTAGCAATAACTATCAGTAGCCATAATAAAAGTTTCAATAATGGAATTTTTCAACAAAAATAAACATCAAAAATCTAGAAGCACATTACAGTTTAAAAAATTACCATAAAACATGCAGTATAACTCTGTGAGGAAAATAAATTACATCATATAATCTTAGAATCATAGTATCAGTCAATATTAATGTTTTCTGGCACACTGTGCTGCAGTGTAAAATAAGCCACCTTATTTCATATTTCACATCAGCTGCCAAAAGCAGGTGATTATTTTGCAGTACTAATCATTATAGTTTATCATACTTTTCAAGTTTTCATGGGGTTTTTTGACATTAACTCCAAGAAATTAATTCATGGTTTACATAGGACTTAACTCTTGTCATATCTTAAGGGACAGTACAAAGTTATTTCCCACAGATGAGCTTTAATTAAATTAAACTGGACTTCCAGAAAAAAACAATGTAGTGGAAAGAGTTCCTTCCCCACTTACTTCCCTGTACTACCACATTTAATTCTGTCTCTTTGTTGAAGAAGATAAAGGACAACTGATTGTGTAAGGTTTTGTTGTGTATTGTGAAGACCGAAAACTGCCAACCCATATGTTTATCTTTTTTTACTATTGCACAAAACCCTCTTTGTTTTCAGATCTGCACATACTCTATAGTCTCTCTCACAAAATATGGAGGGAAAAATTAGTAAAGTCTTATTTAATAAAGGCCTAAAATCTTAAAAATGGAACTTCCTAACACGATTCTTCATTTGCATAAAAAACACAAAGTAATGAGGTAGGTCATTTACTCACCAGCATCACATTCAGCAACAAATTCAGGTTCTACATTTGATAAAGCAGTGGGATGTGGCAAAATGCAGGTCCATCTGATTTCTGAAGAAAACAAGCCTGTGGTTTTCAAATGCAAGTTCCTGTGTTGAGAGGCCCAGAAGCCTTTTTTTTTTTTCCACAAAAAATAAATTTATAAAGTACAGCTAGCATAATTCTCTAGGGATTTGTTAAAAAAAGCAGATCAAAAGCAAGTATGTGATCACGTTGTACACTAAGGGTGAACATAAAATAACCCAAAAAACTAAAATAGCAATGGGTGTCAGAAAAACATGGATTCAAGTAATTTTAAAAGGTCCAAAAAACTCCCATGTACATTTCCCCAAATGATAGCGTTAAAATTGCATTCTTTATCTTTAAACCTCTTGAAGAATGGAATATACATTACAATTTTTTAAGTCAATCCCATCATGTTTTTAGCGCTCTGCTTCAGCTTTCCAGTTGCTGAGGAGTCACCAAGCTTTTACAAATGCCTTCAGTGGAATATTTAGGCAAGTGGCTCCCAGTTGTGCATAATTTTGCAGCAGTGTGAGGCTGCATTAAGGCAGCAGGCTGAGAAAAACTGAACAGAATGATGTTCACAGGGAAAAGCTGAAGCTCTGAAAGCTCCTTGTATTTTTAGGCTAATGCTTCAGTCAAATAAAGCAAAGTATGCTGCAGCTGCAGGATGGGAGTGGGAGTTGACAAAGCAGAGGATAATGGCCATCACCGAAATCTGATTAAAGAGGTTGCTTCCACCATGGAGAGTTCAGGCAGGGCATATGGATTCAGCAACACTTAAGTACCAATCCCTGTTAAAAGCTGAACAACACAGGGATTTCAGCTTCTGTCCACCTGCCATAGTTAATTTTTTTTTTTTACTTCTTTTTAGAGGGAAGGGGAAAAATACTGAATTTCAACAGGGATACAGATAAAGAAATAAAAGCTTCTACAAAACACACACAGAAGAGGAATCTGAACTACTTTTACATCTCAAGTAATATTTGAGTCATTCTGCATGTCATAAACTTTTTGTTAGAAACCTGATCTCATCTGCACTTTCACTGGATTGTCTGTTTTTACAGTTATACCAGATTGCGTGTGAAGCAGCCCTAAAATTCAGGTGTGGTCTTGAGTAAGCAAAACACTGTAAAGTCCTCTAAAGGACTTGTTGAGTAGATGAAGCAGTATTTGAAGTCTGAAGAGCAGCTGACATGACAGCTTCCACAAAGTGGAAGATCTTTTAAGGGTTTAAGCCCTTCTCAAATACTTCATGTTATTTCCTACGCAACAGACAAATACTTAAGAGTAGATTCAAAAACATTAGACTACTGCTTCTGTGACTAGTGCAACCTAAGTAGTAGATTTTGAGATTCTAGCTCGATCAAGCTGTACCCTGAGAATGCACTCATCCCAAAAGATGTTGCTACATGGAGCAGTTATGTATCCAAGTCTTTCGAAACAAAAACTGGCAGAATTTACATGTTCTCCATTTCTGTTTCTTTCTGCTGCCTCTGTAAGTAGTTTAACAGACAGCACTGCTGCTAACCATCCTAACAAATAATGTGCCTTCATTGAAGAGATGAAGAGCAAGACCCAGTATCCTCTATGGTTTTATCACAGCTTTGTTCTTAAAAGCATATGAAAACTATAATACACGCATCAAACCAAACCACTTTTATTTCATCAGTCGCAAGTGCAAATATAGCAACAAATCAGACCAGCAAATTACAACACATAGAGAAGAATGTAATGTAAATGCTAAGTACACTGACAGACCAACTTCAAGAGAGCAGCAAAAAACAGTGTCTTCAAATAAAACCTTCTATTCTTTTTACCTGTAATCTAAAATAATAAATCTAGATCAGGAATGTCTCTGATAATTCATGTTTAGTCAGGCATTGTTATTAGCAGTTCACATTATCCAGTGTGCAAAAGACCTGTCCAAGCTTCCTAGTAACAGACATTTTGGTTTTAAGCAACTTTTACCCAATATTTAAATAATACAGTGCTGATGCTAGTTAATAACTTCTGCTATTTGATATTATAAATTTAAGAATATATATTTTAAAAAAAACTAAGACCAATTTCATTGTACATACATAATTCTACCTGGATCCAAAAATGGGCAACATTATAGATAAAACTGATTTTTTTCTTGTCAAAAAAAAAAAAAAAAAAAAAAAAAAAAAAAAAAAAAAAAAAGATAAACACAAGTCATCTCTGTTTTTTTCCATCATCTTTAAATCTGTAGTTAAAATATATGCAGTACTTATGTACAAAATAGAAAACATTCCCATTAGAAAGATACTGCAGTTCAATTAGCTGTTTTTCCCTACCTCTTAGTAGCCAGGGAACAATGTTTATGCTAAACACTCAATCACTATTTTGCTTTACAGAAAAGCAAAAGTTGACTTTTACACTGGTAATTTAGTTAGCCTTCTTCTTTGTTACGCATTGTTTCTTCCTCTCTTTTTCTTGATAGGCAATGAACTGAGAGTCTGTACCAAAGAGTCTGTCCCACCATGTGAAGGTCGAGGCGTAGTTGCCAATAAAGTTCATGTGATGGAAATCATGGAAACGGGCCCCAGCATAGAAAGGCACCAAATGGAGAGGGTTCAGTGGGACATCGTAGCCACTATAGTGCAGGAAAAAAAGAAAACAACCAGGGTAAGGAATCTTTCTGAGAAATAAACTACAAAATATAGGCACTAACTTGTCATTTTTATGAAAAAAAAAAATATTTTATAGTATTCTAAGGTCTGAAGATAATCACAATGATATCAGCTTAACATAGAAACAAATTCCCTCCACTCCTAGCCAAATGACTCTGTAAATTATTCTCCAATGGCTTTGGCACTTTCTTTTCAGCTCAATTTACTAGGCAATACAAAAAAATTTAAGCAGATAACTTAAAAAAATCATAGTGGCAGACTTGCTGCCATCTTAGCAGTTTTAACTATGAGTGACTTTAAGAAGGAGAAAGAAGTAACATTAAGTGCAAGCTATGGCCATCAGCACAGCAGCTCATCAGAGAGCATCTCGAATCAAGAATCATTGCAGACCTACCCTTATTTTCAGCTTTCTGCAAGCTCCTCAAATATTTAAAATCCAAATATATGATTAAAGCAGAACAGTGCGCTCTAGAGGGATTCCAGCTCCTTTGCTTCGGAGTACTGGAAAGCCTCTTACCGCCACCTCGTGGGGAGAGCGCAAGGCAATCCATTAGAAAGCCCTCATCAGGAGAACAAACTAAAATTATAATTATAATAGGAAATTCCTCTTTTGTGTCAATGAGTTTATGGTATGTCACAACATAAACTTTGGGAAGTCTACAAACAAAACATAACTAAACCTGGAAAGCTTTATACCATGAATTTACTGGCAACTTATGTTCCACTGAAACACCCGACACTCAATTTGCAATAAGACACCATCCACTTCATAATATATTTACAAATACAAGATCAAGTGTTAATACTATCATTTCAAAAATAAACTCTTAGTGTCCCCTGCCTTTTGAACACAGGAAAGAAAAGCTCATCCATTTGTAGATGAACTAAACTAAGCATACTGGGATTTGCCCTAAGATTTTGGAGCCAAATTTGAATTAAGTCAGTTCTACTACAGAGACAAGAAGTCTTGTCCTTTTTATTCACAATAAATAAAAAAACAAGTAAACAAAAGAAATTTATGCATTTGTTTTAAAGAGAGTCAGGTCACAGAGCACAAAGTTTCTCTTGAGCAAGAACAGCCTGACAATATTAAACAGAAAGAGCTCTTGACTAGAATATCACCTTTTATAATTGATTTTTGGTGTTCTAATATGCATAAGATCACTTGCACACCCAATATCAATAGCCAGAAATCCTAATGAGGCACCTAGCTTCTCTAACCCTCCTTGAGATGCTCTAGCTGATAGTCCACACTCTTATAATCAGCACGACACACTTTTTAATCAGTGCTGCTAACACTACCTCTAAACAGAAGAGAGTGATAACCCCAAGGTTGTCTCATTCTTTGTAACAGACACAGAAAAGCATTTTAGTGCAAAATAAAAAGTACATCTCAGTGACAGACAAGTGAGTTTGAGAGAGATGTAGGACAAGAGAACAAACAATTATTAAGAAGCAATGAGCACCTCACCTGTGTACATCAATGGTTTCCATCAAGCGACAGATCACCCATGCCCACAGCAGAACCACATGGTTACAGAAAACAACAATTCCAATAAAAAAGCCAGCTCCAAGGATGAGTGTTTCCAAAGGATGTGCATATTCTGCTTGCATTCCAAATGGAGACTAGAAAGAGATGACAGAGAGCATTCACCATTTTCAGTTTTATGTACTCCCAAATCAGAAGCACCATTTTGCAATACTTTCCCTTTCCCATTACCCCACAAGACTAGAACAGGACAAACGGAACAGTGCTGTGGGCAAAGGGAATGGTACGATTGAGCAAGGGCCATAACACATGTATTTAGCTCCTCTTTGGAAAAACAGTATTCCAAGATCATAAGGATTATCAGTCTATTAGTGATTCCAAATACTTCACTACTAGTTGAAAAATTGAAAACTTTTATTTAGGCTTTCCATCACCCCAGGTCAAAGCATTATTTCAGGAATATTAAAAGTGTTTGGCAAGCTCCTATCAGCTTTACTGTACATCCAGTCTTGGAAGCAGAAGAAAGAAGGAAGCCAAAATATTCTCAAAAGCAGGACTCACTTAGAAATTTATTATCAAAATAATATTTAAAAATCCCTCATGGTTGACTATTTTTTAAAATAAATTTGTACCCCTCAAATGTTATTTTGAGATTGATATAAAACATTTTCTCTCATATACATATATACACACACAAGTCATTCCTACACTTGGTTTAGCAAAAAAAGACATTCTAAAGAGTTTACAATCATAGAATACCATACATAGAGAACAGTTTAAAAAATTTTAACCTAATGCTGAAGGTTATTTATAAGATCATCAGAAAAAAATGAAGCGCACTTTGTCTTAAGGGATACTTTAAAAACATCTCTTTTAACTGTCAGGAAAAGTTTTAAGTGAAACAGCCATTAGGCTACAGATCACTTCTGTGAGAACTGCTAAGCACTCTCAAGAATAATGGCCAAAAGCTGCTCCAGCTAGAGACCTGAGGGGCTGCCAAGAGCAAGAGGAGGAGAGCAGCTGCTGTTGCAGATGTCTGTACATGCACGTCTGATGCAGATGTCTGCACATCTGCATGCATCAGTCCATACCAAGGTCCTCTATTGGCAGCATATGCACGTTGGCAGGATGCATAAAGCATCCCTGACCCAGCACTTCTGGCACAGTCTAGGCTATACACAGCAGCACAGAAACACATAGCACTGACTGCTGGGCTCCACAGGCACTGCCACCTGAACACAGCAATAACATCTACAAAGTGCAAGCACTGCTGGATCCACTTGCACTCCACAAGTGTGGTTCATTGCCTGGTGCTCAATGCCAGCTCCAACACTACTAAATGCAGAGCCACCCAAAGTGTGCTCTTGATATAATTGTGTATTTGAATTGCACAATGGGCTATACTAATTCCAGAGGTGCTCATCCAGAGCCGTAAACCCTTCCTTGAATCAAGTACATGATGCACACACCCAGGTTGTGCAAGAGCTGCCGGTCTGATCACGTTCTGGGGATTCATACGCTCTGGGTAACAGCCCATGTGGAGGGGAATTGATGAAAACCAAAGCCAGACATCCACTGTTTCCCTTCCCCTAGCAATGAGACCTATATGTGTGTTTTTAAAAGTCCGCTTCACCTTGCTCACAGATACGATAAAACTTTAGCATGAGTGCCATCCTTCACTTCACTGAAATGAAATCAAATTACAGGAGCTGTTTTCAGAAACAAAATGGATGACTTCTTGACAAAGTGCCCCAGAAAAGGCATCTAACCACACTGTCAAAGGAATGCAAAATTCTTAGGTCTTTCAAATCAGATGTTTAAGGAAGTTCTACAAAATATACACTAAAAGATACTATTAAAGAAAAAAATCAAGTAATACATACAACAAACTCATGGTGAACCTTATGGATATACTTGTATATTCTCTTGTGATGTAGCAATCTATGCAGAAAGTAGTGCCAGGCATCCTCAATCACTGCACATCCAAAACATTGGCCAACCAGAATATACCTTTGAAAAGCAGAAGATCTATTAGTTATAGAAAACACTAGCAGACATACGTTCCTGAAAGAGAAAATAGTTTATATGCCAATAACGGTCAGAAATGTTCATACCTATTACTAACTGAATAGCAGTGCGCTACTTTTTTAACATGGTTAAAATATTAATTACCAGGTAAAAAGGCTGTGGTGCTTATCAGCTCATCTGTTGATATGCTGAAGTGAGTTAGCACACGTTAACTCACTTCAGTTAGTGTTAGGTTAACTCACAGTTAGTGTAACAAGCTGTCATTGCAATATTACAAACGCACTCTACAGAGAACAACCACAGACTGTGTGAGACCTTGATCAAACCCTAGAGCTGCATCAGCCATCTACACCAGAGAGCAAACAGCTCTCCGAGAAACAGGCCCTTCTGTGATAAAAAACTACTGCTGAGGTGGGAGGTGGGGGAGAAGGGGGCACTTATAGCTAAGCCAGCTTTGTTCAAAAGCCCATCAGCTCAGTGCATGAAAGAAGACTCTGAAGGTGGTACATTCTCTCCTTTGAGGAACACTCTACTGCTATGATATAAAACAAGGTGGAAGGTAGACACACTTAGGAGGAATAAAAAAAATTAAATAAATGAAACCCCCAGAAAGCCCAACATTTAACCTACCCCACCAAGAATTTTGCTTTGCTTCCATAAACTCCCTCCTAATTCCCCTTCTCTCCTAAAGATTAGAACAGATTAGGGCCATTTTAAAAAAAATTAGAAAATTCTAATTAGTTCTTACAGCAGCTAAACATCAAATCAAGGATGATTAATAAACACAGTTCACATTGCCAAAAAATTATTTCCTATTAGAGTTGACAACATTAATTGTTAAATATTCTGCCTCCAGCTATATGCATGTAACTAACTCAGCATCACCATATCAGAAAAATCTACTCACCATCTTGGCATCTCTTCCCAGCCATATGGGATGTTAAAATACTCTGTGAAGTAATAGGTACCACAAATCAGGGGAAGCTGAATGAAGAAGTGATTGAAGAGAAGGGTTTTGAAACACTTCCACTGTTTTTCCCATGTTTCTGGTTTATCCTAAAATGAAGCAAAACAAAATTTATTGTATTGCATGTTTCTATTGCACACAAGTGAAGTGCTACAAAAGTTCATCTGGAGTCAGTTTAATTTCACCTTGGAAGACAAATAACATGCCTTCCAATAATACAGATTAACTCAGGCAACACAAATCACATGGGATTGGATTCAGTTTTATCAAAACCTCATTTTTCTAGGCTAGTGTTTTAAGATAAGCTGTCTTGTCAGTCACCTCCAAGCTATTTTTGTCTTTTCAGTGTTTATAGTTAGCAGGAACATTTCATACTCAACAGTTTAACACAACCTAAGTTTTCTTTCCTTCTTCACACCACAGAATGCATTTCCAGTGCTAAAATAATACAAAGAGAGGCTGAAGATACAAGCTTGTGAAGAAGTAATTGTCTTGAATTCAGTTTTTGCAGGGAAACATTCTACCAACTACTGCAATAAATTCAGAAGCTGTTATTAATTCAGAAGAAGTTATTAATTTCTAACTCAAATTGTAATGAACCAGGGGAAAACTATGATCTTTAGATACTGGATGTGCCTTTGCCTGCAATTAGGAGAGTACAATCCATCCCAGGCTTTCTTCACTGCCAAAATATTTCAAAATCCTTTCAAGAGGATGTGCATAGAGGTACTTTGAAGAAGAGCGCTGCTGTTAAATAAGCACACCATGTAATTGCTTTATACTACTAAGACACACCTCTAATACCAGATGCCAGAATTCTATTCACCTTCCCTTGCTGATATAAAAACTATGTATATAAAACCTCACTATTAGTAAGACTGATATACCCTTTCCTCTCTACAGCAACATGGTGAAAAGCATAACCCTTCCTCAGGGAAAAAAAACAACTCCTTTTCTTCCCCAAAATCCACCTCTTTCTCTCCTCATACACAGAGTAATTTTACTTTGTTGTTTCCAGGATGTCCAAGTGACAGATGAAATGGAACCATATACATTCAGGACCAGGATACTGTGATTATATGCTCTGCCATATTTATATGTTCAAAGACAAGTCAGTGCATACTTCATAACTTTCTCTTACCGGTTGAATTTTATACTTCTGCATGAATGGTATAAACTGAAAGATAAATCCTGGTACACAGAGCAAAAAGTACGAAACTTCATGAACCAAAAGTGATCCCCAAGTTGCAATCTGGAACTTTGTGTAGTTATCCAGCATGTAATTCCAGGCATTTTTAAACGGTTGCTGCAGGGGATTGTCGGGTAGGAAAGAGTCTATGTATTCCACTGCCAGATAAGCAGAGTTCAAGATATTGGCACTGTCATTCATGGCCATGGTTCAATCATGAAACATCACAATCACAGTTCTTCTGTAGTTGTCTGTAAGTAACCTGCAAATTTTAAGAAAAATTCAATAAACAGAAGTTAACCTTCAGAGAAAAAAATCATTACACAATACAGTCGCTACCGAGTTTTTAAGTAAAAGCTGAGAAAGGACAGGAAAGACAGATTCTCTTCACACAGAAAAGCCTAAAAGAACAAACCTTTTAATTGGTTTGAGAGGCAATCAGCTCCTAGGTTTTGAGATTATATCAAGGGAGTAAAACGATAAAGAAATATTAATTACTAGTCAAATTTACTTCAAGGCTTTTGCAAGAAAATTGTATTCTGTACTAAAGAGCAACAGGAAGGTTCAAAAAAGATTTAACAGATTAATTAACTGTGATCTCTTGATTATCCAGTCCTATTTTTCTCATGGCTGTG
Source organism: Zosterops lateralis (assembly GCF_965231275.1). Taxonomy (NCBI): domain Eukaryota; kingdom Metazoa; phylum Chordata; class Aves; order Passeriformes; family Zosteropidae; genus Zosterops; species Zosterops lateralis. Next base: position 39,940,859 of record NC_139766.1, read on the forward strand.
AACCAAAATCTCTGCAAATTACATCATTGGTTTGAGGCAATCCACCTTTCCCTGAGTAATGGACTTTTCCTCACTCACAGCTCCCAAAACCAGAGTCTGCATTCCTGCAGGTGCCCTGAACTCATGCCATTTCTATAGACTAGGCTCCTTGTTGGTTTGGCTTTGAAGGGACCTTTAAACATCATTTACAGTCCAACCCTCTTGGGATGGGGAGGGACATTCTTCACAACATCAGGTGGCTGAAAGCACCATCCCACCTGGCCCTCAAACACTCTCAGGGATGGGGCATACACAACTTTTCTGCTCAACCTGTTCCAGTGTCTCAGCACTCTCGTTGTAAAAAAATATCATTCTTATGCCAAATCTAAACCTATCCCTTTTGAGTTTAAGAACATGCTTTGCCACTACAAGCCTTAGCAAAAAGCTCCCTTTATGTACCACAGTAGGGTGTCCCTTGACCCTTCTCTTCTCCAGGCTGCACAACCCCAACTCTCCCAGCCTCTCCCCCATGGTGATGTGTCTGCTGCCCATTTCCAGTCCAGCCTCTTCTGGAGCCCTTTAACAGGCCCATCCTCCACTCTCACACGAGTTTCCAGCTCGGAGGCCAGAGGACCCCGGTCCATCCCACACTTAGGCTAAACCCGACACAAACCGCAGGTTCGCAGGCTGGAAAAGAGCTCTCAGATCCTCTGACTGTGACCCGCCCATAACCTGTGACCCACCACCCAGTGCCAGATCCAGTCCTTCCTTACACACCTCCATCCCCACCCCGGGCAGCCCATTCCAACGTGTAATTACCCTCACACACTGAGCAGCACACCAAGCCAGTATATCCAACAACATTACTTATTTTCTCTCTTAGCAACAGCATCAGATGCTGCCACTTCCTGTAAACAGCAAAGCATCGCAGCAGAGGCCAAGGCAGCTCCCAGCCCGAGCTCCTGGGCGGACGGACGCGCAAGGCAATTTAACCACGGCCGCCTGCCCCGACACCCCGCCAGGAGCCGGGCACCAGCGGGGCTGCCCCGGGGCTCCTCCGGCCCTCCCGGCCCATTCCGGCACACGCCACCCAGGCGCAGGGAACGCCGAGGAGAGATGCGCTCCCTGGGGGAGCCCCGCACCGGCACCCGGCCCGCCCTCGCCCCTCACTCCTCACCTCTCGCCCCTCACCCGGCGGCGGCGGCGGCGGCAGCTCCGTGTGCGCAACAACACCCACCGGGCCGCCCGCGCCACCGCGCGCCGCCTATTGGCCGCCGCCGCCGCCCCGCCCACCGCAGCCCCATTGGCCGGCGGCCGACAGCGGCGCAGGGTCAGGCGGGCGGGGGGCGGGGCCGCGGCGGCGGCTCCCGCGCGGCCATTGGCTGGAGGGGTGGAGTGAGGATAGTGAGACCCCGGTGCCCGGCCAATGGGGCGGGAGCGCGGCCCGGTGACGCGCACGACGCCATGGGGCGGGGCCCGCGCGCACCGCCCTCAGCGCCCGCCCCCGCGGGGCCCGCCCGGGCGCGGCAGAGCTCAGGGAGCGGCTCCGGGAGCGGCGCGGGGCTGGGACCCGCTGCCCGCCGCCTCCCGCTCGAAGCGCTCGCTCGCAGGAGCGGCGGGGCTGCCGGCGGGTGGACGCGGTGTCACCCCTGCAGGTGCCCGCGCCCGCTCCCTTCTCCCGCGTTAAGGAAAAGATGGGAGCGCACAGGTGGCGGTGTTGTCATGGCAGCAGCGGCCCCCACAGCCGCGTTCAGGGGCTGATGTCATGCGGGTGAAAGTGTAGGACTCAAATAAAAGGCTCCAGTTCAAAGGGCCGGCCTCGCCCCGCAGTGAGTCAGAGCACAGGGAACCGGGCCCCTACGTGACGGCCAGCCCTGCCAGCGGTGCCACACTCAGACACTTTCCTGGGAAGGCCGTGGGGGCCATTCCTGCGCTCCTTGGCCAAGCACAGCTTTCACACAGGCCTGCGGCAAAACAGGGATGGTCACGGCCCTGCTTCATAAACCTTCATAATTCTCACTTCGTTGGTATTCAGACCTTTAGAACACCAGCTTCTCCCCGCTCCTCCCCCCTCACCCACCCCAGATTATTTCACTGATCATTTGTTTTGAGACTTGTATTGAGGAACACAAGTTTTAAGCGAGCTGTTGGCGTTAGGAAACAATGTACAAACTTTTATTTGAAGAAAATGTCTCAAATATGACAGTAACTTTGGTCATGTTAAAAGGAGGCCATCCAAGAACAAATAAAAATGTGCTGCTTTATAAGCATGGCCATATACAGTATATTCAGATATTGGCTAATAGAAGCTGAGGTTACACGCATAAATAGGCCTTTGTACCATGCAAGTTCAATGCAATTGCATACATTCACTACAAATTTTCAGTTATTTTCATGCCAAATCACCTTTTGGATAAAAAGGTAAAAAATAAGTTACATCTAAATGTGACCAAAATTGAACAGGAAAAAAAAACCCTGTAACTACAGACAACATTTTTATTAAAAAGATACTGAAATTACACCTGCTCAAGAAGTGTTATACCATCTCTGATCTCCTTCAGCGGGAATTAGTGTTAAGCATTGTTACATATCAAAAAATACATCTCTGTTTTACAACATAGTACTGACATATTCAAAGTACTGTGCCAAATTATAAATAGTAAAATCAGGTTTTGAGGAGTTTCAATAGAGAGCAACTTATGCTCACACAAACATATGCACATAGTATAGTTATGTAACAAAAGTTTTATAAAAGGAAACAAATTTACCCCATGCCAGTTTGAATTACTGAGGTGGGATTCAATACCTACAATGAAGACTGACAGTTCATTTCCTTAAATATATTTATTAGTCTCTGGAAAAAATAAGACAAAAATTTACTTTCACCAGAATACACACCATTCTTCACTCACAATCCATTTCTCAGTCGTGACTGACAGAAGTCTGTCCTTATGAAAGTGGTGGGGTTTTTTTGAAAACCTTGCAATAAAAAAAATTGGTCCACCAGACTTCAAAAGTTCAGTCAGCTTCTGGTCAACTGCAGGATAATCCTACGCATTGCTTCTACCTAGAGTAATCTTCATCATCTGTCTGCTGTAATTGTAGACAGTCACGTCTTCCACTGTGACTCAAAGTGCAGCTACAAGTAGAGAAGTGCTTTAATACTCAGTCACTTCAAATACACTTGTTGAAGACTGCTTCTAGTGCATATCAAGTTGAAAATTCCTTTACTGATCATAATGGTTTGTCAATAACTGTGACACCTAGAGGGATGGGGAAAAAAAGGGATACATCTTTAGGCAATATTTTTTTTAAACAAGAAAAGAAAAATTTAGTATGACACATTGCAATTAGCATTTAACTGTGCATCGGCAACAAGGTACATATTTCTCCCTATTTCACAAATGTCTCTTTGACACAAAGCCATCTGAATCAAAGTTCTGAAAGTTTCTGTGACTTGAAAAAACCTGCCATTTTGCTATCAGTGAAATATATCCTTCATATTCACTTACATAACTCATTTGAAAAACTGCAGTTATTGAAGGAAAAAAGTCCTGAAACAGCTCATTTTCTACATATCAAATCCCAAAGAACTTTGGAATTGAACCCCTTAGACTGAGACACACATTTCTTGTTAAAAAAACTGGTCATACCAGAATCATCTTTCTGACTCGACACTTAAGTGCTAAATCCTTTTTGAATACACTTTAATACCTTTTTCTTTTCCTTGTAGTGAATAATTATTTGAAGTCATCATTCAAAATGTACCATTAGATTCTTCTTACCCATTTTATTATATTAGGTTTTAGCTTAGACAAGACTCTGTTTGGATGCTTTGTCAAATGTTATACTTTAAAAAGTCTGTTAAAAATATCTACATGCCTTACCTGCATAGCTCCTTCCTGTACTCATACAAGATGACACAACTGTCCATTTATCAGTTGTTGGATTATAATACTCCACTGTTGATAAATTACAGGAACCGTCATCTCCTCCAACTACATACAAGAGACCATTTACAGCACAAACACCTAAAAGCAGGAAACCAGAATGAAAATTAGTAATTGACTTACACACCCCTCCAAAAAGCATGTTTTTTACGAAAGCAGCAAAAATCCAGATACATGCTGTTCACAATCAACACTGGCACGGTTTTAGTCATTGTTGCCCATACCTGCATTCCTTCTGCACATGTTCATGTCTGCGACCTGCTTCCAGGTACTGGCAATGGGGTCAAACACTTCAACGCTTTTTCTTACCAAAGGACCATCATGACCACCTACTGCATACAATAAATTGTTTAACACACCAACACCTGCAAACATATGAAAACACGCAGAATTAACCACAGAACTGTTTGAATGATACAAAGGAGAAACAACAAATATGTCTGCTAACATAAATCCTTCATTAAGTCAATGTTGGAAACTATTTCAGAAAACATTTGGGTCAGGATGCATTAAAGCAGAGAGACAGTAACTACAGCAAGACACTGATAAAATGCCTTGCGTGCCCATCTACCATATCACAGCATACAAAGACCAGAGCTGTTCTGCAACAGAAGATTTAGAAAATTTTGGACGAAAAATGACGTGCAGGAAAATGAGGCTTGTTGAAATTTAGGACTAACTAGAAGTGACAGTAAATGAGACAATGTGCTCAGCCAGTGTAACAGAAATCTGACAAGATGGTAAAGAGTAAGTGAACTTTTAGAAAGTAAAAACTGAGCAGTACAGAGGATAAAAGCTGAATGGATAGACATTACACAATAGGAATGTTTCCACTGAAGTATTGGAATACCTTGTAAACAGATGGAACAGAGGTAAACAGTTAGCAGTGAGTACCTTCTCTGGGATTTGAAGAACACCAAGCATCTTTGAACCAAGCTTCAGTTATCAAAATATCCAACAGGATATTAAAGTGTGTCCTTTAATCCTAGGGTCTCCTTTACTTTACAACAAAAGTTTATCAATCTGTGAGCTTGGAATGAAGGAGTGAATAAAGCTACGTCTATCTACTTGCTGTTTGGGCTGCACATATTGAAAAGATGGAAATGGGGGAAGCAGAAAGAAAGGCCTGTTTATTTATTCCTCCCTTTATAATGCATTATTAGAACCCAAACATTGCAGAAACGAATGGAGTTTTTTGCATTAAAACTTCTGAGTGATGGACCATAAAGACAACTAAAAAAGCACTTCTATGAAAGTATACTGGGAAATCTAATAAATGCCACATTTAAGACTATGAAACTCAAAGCAGAGATACAGATTTGCAAATATAGCTCATAAAGTATTCCATGGAAAGGGAACCACTTTAAACCTTTTTAAAAGGAAACAACAAATATGAATGCAAAAAATCAGGTAAATCCCTCAAAGAAAAAAATATTGAGGTAAAAAAAAAAAAAAAGAGAGAGAGAAAAAAAAGGAAAAAAAAAAAAAGAACCCCAAGACCTTAATGACCAGCTGAAATATCTTTTAAAACATCATTAAATTTGTATTTGAGAGCCATTTCTCTATATGGAGAGAAACGACTCCTGTTGAAATGACTAAATTTTCTTATTAAAGAGACTGATTTTAATAATTAAAAGAAGAGAGGAAAGAAACATGGAAGCTAATTGGTACTGTAAATCTGAAAAATAGCTTCTTGATAGGACACTCTTATAAATCATGCTATTTAGTGCTTTATCAGTGATATTCACGACTAGAATTTCCCCATATCCTCCCCAGTTAATTTAATTCCTCTTAATTGCTATTATTTCTAGCTATCATGCCACAGTATAGTATGACAACTTTTCTTTTTCCCACTCTGATCACACTTTATTAGACAGGCTAGTACAACACTCATATTTTGTAGAATTAAACATTACAGAACTAGAATGAGGGCTATGGTTTTCAGTTTAAATATGAGATGTGATATAAATCCCCCCACCCATGCCTTCAATAGAATTACTGGCCTTCCTATTCAGTGTATAGAGCTTTCTCTGCCACATTGCCACTTTTTTCTTTCATAGCTCCTTATTTTTAATAATGTCCTCCGTTCCTCCATGGTGCTTCATTTTCCCTTAATCCCACACCCAGTTTCCAGGTCCTACCTTATTTCTTGCTCCTTCCGTCTGCATCCTCTTGTTGCCGTCTTCTGAGTTCTCCTTTCTTTGTTATTTTTCTTTCCTGCCCATTTTTCAGGACCCTGTCTTATATCTCTCAGCCCTCCCAAATGGCCTATATCTGGATCTGAAGTTCCTCCTCCCAATATGTTGCTGGAAACAGATCTGTCCCCGTATTGATCAACTGAGAAGCAGTGGGTACTAAAGAAGAGTAACTGAGGGTTAACCTCTGAAAAGTTGCTTTTGAGTGAAGCTGAAGCAGTAGGAACAGAAGAGATGAGCTTAAGTTCTTTGAGATGACCAGACATCCAAAAGTTTAATACAGGAACAAAATTCTCTTTAGTTAGCCCCCACAACACCACCAGGACTGATTGCCAGTTGAAGCAGTCCTGGTGGGTTTGGTTATTTGGCCTTTACAGCCAAGATCAATCAACAGTCACAATTTTCACATTACCACCCACTCCTCCACCATGCAAAAATGTATTTCTTCATGTATTTAACAGAGTGGCCCAGAAGAATGCTGATTATTTTACTCAGTTATATGAATTTGGAATAACTCTACATTGAGTTTTCCTCTCCTTTTTTTTTTTTATCAGTGAACCAGGTAAAAGGCAGAAGAGAGCTGAGTAAGCAAACATGGAGACAAGGGAAGAGAGGAAAGGGGCAGGAAGATCCCAGTAGTTAGTATATTTAAGGAACTAAATTTCAAGGTTGTAGAGGAAATTTAACATTAAAAAAAAAATCTGAAAATATCTACTGTATAAATAGGCTACAAGCACAACAACAGTTTGCAAAAACAGAGTATCAAAAAATAAACCCCAAAAGCTGAAACAAAACGTGTGTGCAGGCAGACTGCAAAATGCAACTTTGTCACAACCCACCAACACTATTTGTCTTTATAATGATACTTGTAACTTTCCCATTTTATAAATATTTTCCTCAAGACTTGCCAATATTAGACAGTAATATTTTCCAGTACCCTTACTGCAACTCTGTCCAGTTTTTAATCCTGAGTTTACTTCCAAGAAGCACAGACTGAGTTACTAGAAGTTTCACAAGACAACTGTGTTGACTTGAGGTAAGTGTATCATGTTTCCTTCATTAACATCATAGTTTTATTTTAGACATACAATTGAAACATGACTTTTAGTAACGTTATCAGCTTGCTGATCTTGTAAGGATATGATGGAAGTATCACAGACTATCTTAATTTTAGCAGCCAATTTAGTACTTTGATAGATTTCTATTGAAATTATTTGAACTTAATTTAAACATTATTATATAGGTAAAAACTGTTCAGAGTTAACAAAGAATAATGGAAGGTGAGATGAGAAGTTGGGATAATCATATACTAAGCATACTAGAAGTCCATTCAGCTTTATTTGTAGCAATATCTCTTCCCATTATGTAGCACATTAAGGCAATCATCAGTAGATACCTGAAGGGTGTTGCTAAAAACCACCATTAAGTACTTGGCAAAAAAAGTGACTTAACTACTAAAAAATAAATGTAGAAAATAATATCATGGAATTTGACTTGAAAAAGTCCATGGGAACGCATCTAGAGAAATAAAACAACTTCTGCGAGTTGAAAAAACCTGAAATACCAAAAGACAAATAGAGGACAGTGAACAGCAAATGAGATTCAAGTCCATAATATTAATAGATAATGAAAAGGCTAAAGTCAATTTGGAGTTGTGGAAGCATCATTTCATTAAACAAAAGTGGAATACCACAGGGACTTTTAAAGATGTCTTTAAAGAGAAATATATACACTCAGAATTGCAAGAAGGAAAAAAGAAAGCCACAAAAAAAAAAAAAAAAGGAGGGACTTTTAAGATTATACAGAAATAAATGTATATACCTTGGCTAAAGGATAAGGAAGGATAACATGTAGGAGGCTGTACATGTACAGAGGATGTAAACACCAGGTAATGAGAAGAATTACTGAAGGTGAAATAAAGGGTACATAAGTGGAAGTAATAGGATGAAACCAAGAATACAAACTTAGGAATGAACAAGGATAAAATTTCCTGCAGTGAATCAGAATGCAGAACAAATCCTCTAAAGAGGTGGAAACCTAGTCACAGTTCACACGTAAAGTCAACCTGAAAATGCTGTTAGAATAATCAGCCCTAACTGGCAAAGAGAGATCGGGAGAAAAGACATCTTTTCATCCTTGCTGTATAAATTTTGATACTTAAGAATTGAGGTGATAGTGATTATTACAATCCATGAGTATTAGTCAGTATGTTAAAAACCATCACAAGTTGTGGAAAGAGGAAGAACATGGAAGTATGAAAAAACAAAGAGACGTTTACTCTTAACAGACTGAATCTTACTCTGTGGAACAGTTTTGTTTTTATAACCTGCTGTGAATCAGCCGTCTAGGACTAGCACACTCCATTAGATTCAGACTTTCGCTTACCTTTCATATTTTCAGATACACGTTAAACCCACGAACGTTCATCTCTGCAAGGACAACTGATCCTCGTGCACTCACCTGCTCCACTCCTCCTTGTGCTCATTTCTGCGACATAGCTCCACTCATTGGAACTGGCATCGTAGCATTCTACTGAACTAAGGCACTGCCGTGACGCTCCGTCGTAGCCACCAACAGCATACAGCTTCCCTGGGGGGGGGAACAAAGGAGCTGCCAATTGCTGATGCACACTCAGGGGTTGGCACATACAGAAGAAGACATCGCTCTCTGATTAGCTACTAATCAGCACCTGTCAATAACTTATTGAGATTCTATACTCTAAACAGTTTAAATTAGCGCGCCACAGTTCTTGTCATTTTTAGGATGTAAAAGGCACTCCGTATCTGACAATAACAATGCATGTCAAAAGATTTTAAATTGCCTAGCTGAAATACAAAAGTAAGGTTTTTAATTAGGCATTGTTCAAAAGCAAGCTATTTCAAGTATGTTTGATACCAGAAGCTCATAAATAGGCTTCCTAGAAATATCAGAAATTTAGATGAAAATCATTTGTACGGTCTGCATTTTCCGATTAGATACAGCATGGGTTCCTGTGCAGTTAAAACACACACCTATCCCTAAAACTGTTCTAAGATGCAAGAGCCAGGCTGGGCCCTCATTGTGCAAATGACATCCAGGCTATTCACCACCAAGCTGACTGAAAAGTCAGCAATTTTACTGGCACTGCCCTTGGGATTGTCGCCAGTGTGCAGCCAGCAAGGTCAGCCACAGATAACAGAGCTGATAATACAGCAGTGCTACATCACTAAAGACCAAATGATAAGGTCATCACGTCAGCTCTCTGACTCTGCTGATATACACAACCTAGAGCTTAGCAAGGTCTTCCCCAGTTGGCCTCAGGCACAGCTGAAGCTCTGAAAAAAAAATTAAAACTACTATGCTAAAAATTGGTCAAGTCCAAGTAGAATGATTATATATTGTTCATACCATTTGAATTACGAGGTTGAGCAAAAAACATAAGTCTGAGTATGTTTTTAAAAGTGAGAAAAATTAGTAGGGTAAATGATTGCATTTCCCTCCATTCTTTTTAATATCATTTGTCAACTTACCTCCAACAACACCTACACCAACACTACTTCTTCTTGTGTTCATTGGAGCTACATGAAACCACTCATTAGTCTTTAGGTTGTAAACTTCAACTGATGACAGACCTATGAAAGCAATAAAACATGTTCTCTATAAATCTAGGTGCAACATACTGTCCAGCTTCCAGGAAACTCTTCATATCTGAAAATTCAAATTATATCATTTTAAGGATTGTTAAATACTGAACAAAAACTACAACTTTTTGCCATTTAGATAGGCAATTACAGTCAGCCCACTCTTTATATCTGAAAATGGGTAAATTACTGGAAACCTTTGTGGAGCTATGAAAAAATCTTCCCTGGATTTTTTCCTTTCTTTTTAATAAAGTCAAGTGCTTTCTCCTACATATGCTTCTATAGTAGCTGTTCAGCGAAAAGATCACTTCTGCACCAGTTGTTTAATGCATCTAAGTAGAGAATGAACAATGTCTGAAGCCTTCTCACAGGTCAGAAAAAGCTGTTTATAATCTTATTTACACTACATAAAAATGCAGAAATAAATTTCATATGCAAACAGGACAAAACAGACCACGTAATTCTTCTCTGACATCTTCCTCAAGTTAAGGACTCTGACTATAGAAGGAATACTGGAAGCAAACTTGCCAAAGTTCAGTAGTCTTTAAGCCTGAACTCTCAGGAGGAAACAGGCCACTGTTCAGGTAGGGGGATGTGACCATTTAAGCACATTTCACATCACAAGATGACAGACTACCCTCATGCTTAGTTTCACCACAAGTACCAGCAAAAAGAGGCGTTAAAATTTGATGCAATTATGTTAAGAGCAGTTAAAGCTATTCTTAAGTGTCTAAGGCAAACATACCTGTACTCCCATCAAATCCTCCCACAGCATAAAGAAGGCCATTTAATACAGCTGCTCCCAGTGTGCTTCTCCTGTCTTGCATGTTAGCAACACTTGTCCACTGGTCCTTCACTGGATCATAGGAATCTACTGTACGAACTCTCAACGAGCCATTGAAACCACCAACAGCATAAACCATGCCTCCCATGTACACCATTCCTAGAACAGGGAAATGGGGAGGAAAGATGAGTGTTTCAGTCTCTCTGCCAAGTAACTGTATTCTCTACTGTCCTAACTATGCAGACGCTTGACATAAATTACAGTATTCACTACATTTGTTGTGCTTTTGACAGTTGCCTAAAACCACACTTCATTCAAATTAAGCTGTAGAATTTCTGACACTTTTTGCTACTAACATTGCACATTCCTGAATACCATGCTTGCTGAATTTCTTCTTACCTAAATCACTTGGCTGCTTTAAGATCCCATGTTCATGTTTAATAGTGGATGATCACTTCTTTACATTCTTTATATCATTTAATAATGTTAGGGTATTTCAATAGCAAGTCATTATTACAGTGCATTAATATATAAATTTATTTATCCCTTGTTTCTGCAGGAGGTAATAAAGTAGTTTATCCCACAGATTGCAAACTAAAGAACAAATTAAGCACAATTGATCAAAGTTGTCATCATTCCAGATTAGCAAGTAATTCAAATGATCAGTGAAGTCAAGGTTTAGCCCTTGTTAGATATATATCTCAAGTACTGTTCCAGAGAACATACAATGCCTAAACTCTGAAGCATTACCAACAACAACAAAAAATTAGGCATCCTTACCTGCTCTACATCTTCTGGAAGGCAATTCAGCTACCTGATGCCAGCGTTCTTCTTTAAAATCATAGCATTCAACACTGCGAATTGCCTTTGGTGCCTGTCCCCCAACTACCATCATCAACTAACAGGGAGATAATAGGAACTGTTAGTTATTTGCATATATGAGAGCACCTGAAAGATCAAAAAAGCCTTAAAAAATAAAGCAAGCTTCTGTACAAGAAATAATTAACAGATGGCTCCCCTATAGAAATTTGAGTCTTGTGAACCAGGCAAAATTAATTGTTAGGTATACTTTTAAATAAATTTACTTTGTAGTTATTTTCTCCTGAGGAATACCAAGGGTAGAAAAGCAGAAAGCAACCAGAATCTTGGTAAAGCTCCCATGAAAGAGGGAGATCCTGCTGTATCTTCACATCCTACTATGATCTCGGGTCTGAGAATTCACCATCTATGATGTGTAATGAAACTGTGACCATCCATCACATAACAGCCTTATCTTGTTCTTCTAAGAAAAACGTGCTAAATCTGATTAATTGAATCTCCCATTACATTATTGCCATTTATACTACAATGATACTACAAGAAAACTTCTTTACTTCATTGGAAAAAAGAAAGTATCTAATGTTTTTTGCTAAAATGAACTAAAGATTAAATTAAAAAAATCTCAGCACAGAAGCTTCAATCATTCTTTGTTTTGGTTTGGGTTTTTTTGTTGTTTGTTTTGTTGGGGTTTTTTTACTTCTCAAGGCTTACTTCTCCATAATTCTGAATTTCTCAAAAGCTGAAGCACTTATTAAAAATGTTTTCTGGGAGGGCAGGTAGTGGTGATTCCCTGTGTAGGTGAGAGGTTAAAATATCTCTGTCATAAGTAGGATGGAGTGTAAAGGTAATTACTTGTTATATTTTTATGATAAATAATTCTGGTACAAATTTCTTACAGGCATACCCCAAGACACAGTCTCATGAAAGTTTTTAAAATGCAGTTTGAAATAGTAAATACATTGGAAAAGCAAGGGTCTTACTTTTGGAAGGCTAGCAGGTGTTCTCAGTTTTGTCCGTGTGCTTTTCATCAATGCCCGTTGCTCAGCTGGTAGCAAGTGATACTTCATAGCTTCAATGAGGAAATCTTTACAAGCACTGCTGTTCTTAACCAATATTTCCTCTTCAACTCTCTGTTTATTAATAGAAGTTTAACAAGGTCTGAGCATGTTAAGGAAGTAAAACAGAAATCACAATCCAAAGTGTAATGAAGCTTACGACCTATCACACAAATGCAGATTAATCTAATTTTTAAGATTATAATTCAACCAGTAGGACACAAATTTGTGGTGGAAATGTGCAGCCACTAAAAAAAAAATCAAAATATGCTGATTGTTAATTAGCAAGTGGAAGAAACAGTGATAGGCAAGGTAAATCACCTTTCTTACAAAAATTTGGCACATTTCTTGATTTTTTAAAATATAGACAGTACAGAATATTTTAAGGTGGGAGTAGCAGAGAATAATTTAACAAACTAGTAAGCCACCCCATGACAATAAAAACCACAACAGAACACAGTGGCAAAAAAAGCCCCAAATCCCACCCAAAACAATCTCACAAATTGGACATTTGTACCACAAAATCAGAATTTTTAAAATAAACACCTACTAACCTATTAATACCTACTAACCAATGTTAATACTGAACTCATATTGTCAATCTTAAATATTTGATCTGACACCAAAATATCCAAATTAGCTTATAAAATTTGAAGAAAATGTATTTTATCTGAACCAAGTAAAAGAATGCTTCCTTTGTCATTAATTCCTAATCTCCTTAAACAACAGACTTAATTCTGAAGTTGAAAATTCACTTATGAGAACAAATATTTTATGAAAAGATGGCATTACAAATGAAACCTAACCTGATCTCAGCGAATTACGTTGTTCAGATTCCTGGTGTGGTAGGACATGCCAAAGAGATAAATTACTTACATAAATCATCCTCTACATGGCAATCCCTTACCTCGGTGTGTCTATGTGCACATAACTATACAAAAGTGGCTGTTTGTTTACTCACTAACATACTAATGACACTGTTGTTTAAATTTAAAATTATCTATCTGGCATTAAAATAACAGAAATATTCACATGCAGTATAATTAGTATTCCTTTTTGCTTACCTGAACTAAATACTCCCGGGAAAGCAAAGGCAGCCGAACATGCTCCATCAGACGTGCCATTAACTCCTGCCTTACATCTTTGTCATGGTTTACCCATGCTATCACTGCTTCAAACACCTTCCAGAAAACAAACAAATCAAGTTCCTTGACTTACAAGGTCATAAGCATGAAAACATCATTGTGCCTCCAAAAATAGTTTTGCTTATACTAAAACTCTAATGTAAGAACAGATGACAGTGGTTACAGCTCCCATTATTTCCATATTTATCAACTAGAGAATTATGAAAGTGCATTATCTGGTATCTTTTTATATCTGCTCCTCTACTGGTGTTTCAAGGATAGCTGTGCTACATTGACAAAATGCACACAGTGACTTCACTGACACTGAAAACTATGCAAAGAACACAGCAACAGGAATGTTACAGTCCTCAAACTTTTCTTCCTTTCTTGGAGAACTGATGTGCCACATCACCATTCAAATGACTTATTATCACTGAGTCTTAGTAGGACAAGTGAGCCCAAGCCTGGTTTTGCCTCCATTGCACAATAGCTTATCATTCACTAGAGCATTAAAACTTTAATTATACTCCACAAAAGCAGCATCACGTGTATTTAAGTGATGGATCCAGACCGTCAGGGGATTACAGGAACAACAACATGGCTTTGCTAGTTGCTGTTTGAGCAGATAATTCTCAGATTCAAAGTTTCAAAAAGGTTTTAACATGAAACACTGCCTAATTGTACAAATGAGTAATCAAACATGCTTTTGAACACAATTAGCCTTATTTGACTACAACTATAAACTTCTCAGAGAAAAGAAAACCAACATATTTGAAATAGATCATAACTGAATTTAAAAAGCTCAAAATGAATACATCCACAACCTGAAAACCATTAGAGGTTTACAGAGATGGCCTGGGCTCACTGAAGAACACAGTGTTTCAAAAAATGGCTTTAAAAGATTGCGATCTAGGCTAAAGGTGAGCCAACACACATTAAACTCGGGTTAGGTAACACCAAGCTGCCATCCCCTGTGCAACCCACATGTGTTCAGTTAGGTTAAACAGCTCACACATACACACAGAGCTTTAAATGCCTTTGTGGGACTGCTGATGTTAAAGTTAATAAATGATATATAATTGCCCTTCACACTTGGAATTATATATCCCAGTAAGCCAAACTCCTGGGGATGTGACTCAGCATGTGTTCTGGTTGTTCTGCTTGAAGATGAGAAGGAATTTCCATTCAATGTAGTTTTGGTGGGTTTTTTTGTTTGTTTTTTTTTTCCAAAGAACAAAGGGTAATGTGATTTAATATAGTTTTAGGATTTTTAAGAATTGAGACTAATTTTCAACATCAGACTGACAACACTTTTGGGAAAAGTCCTTTAAACTTAAGCACAATAACCACTTAATTTCGCTAAGGAAACACAGAACACATCCAAAAAAGTGCACAAGATTAGTAGGAGCAAGCTCGCTCTTTCACATAAAGGAATACAAAGAATAAAGGGTTACAGATTGTCTTACCTTCTCCTCTGAGGCAATTGTGAGCTTGTCACTGGATATCAGACTGCACACCTGCTCTACACCAAGATTGAGGTATTCTTCACTAAGTACAACATCGGAAAAGTGCTGTTCTGTTTGGAGAAAAGAAATAGCTAACACAGAGTGCAACACGTCTCCATGTGCATAACAAGCATTAAAGCAGCAAGGGAAAACAGGAAAATTATTGACTATTCATGCTATTTCACCCTACCTAGAAGCCATACATTGACTTAAAACCTCTTCTATAGGTTAAAGCTTGGTCTCACAAATAGCTTTTATATTTAAAGATTCCTTAACTGAAATATTATAACACCTTATACTAAAAGCATTGTAGCAATTTTCAGATGCTTGCTTCATCTCAATATTTGTCCTTGAGAATTGCCTAAGTCTCATTTTGCTAAATTTGTACACAAAAAATACATAATAAAAACTCCAGAGTCTGTATAATCTGTATGTTGTTGACAAGCATATTTTATAGTTTGATATGAACAATGGTTGATTCTTTAGAACCAACCAGCAGTGTCATACAACAAGTCCTGTTGCATCTCTCAGAGCTTCTCCAAGGTCACAAAATATTGCATATTGCAATCTCTCCAATATGCAGAAGGTATGTAGTTTTTCTTAGTTTTTTTAAACCTCAACTCAAATAAAACTGAAAAAATGTTTCCAAGTTGTCATTCAGATATTCAGTTGTCCCCTCCTTTCCTTAAAATTACTTTTTATGGCATTCTTTTGTTTAAAAAGTAGTTCCATTAATTTAAATTATTTTTCCCCTTCTTCTGCTATTCTTAACAGAAGTTAGAAGGGACAACTGTTACTAAGAACTTAAGAGTTCTCTCAAAATTCGAATAAATAAAAAGAGGCCAGCAAACGTACTCAAGCCAAGGAACATTTTATAGCTTTTTCAATCACTCTATTAGTACTACTGTAACTAAGACTCCATACTTGAGAAAGTTTCTAAGCTGTTAAAAAATTTTAAAGGATGCTGAGTGCTTAAGTTCAAGAAGTCTAATTTTTCAGTTTAACTTTGCAGGGTACAAGAAACAGCTGTTTTAGATGCAATCATTATTGGTACAAGTCCCTCTAATTCTGCAGCATTCTCTTATGATAGAATTTTCTGCAGTACTTTGGCAATGGGAAAGAAAGGATGAGAAGAAATACTATTGATTTTTATAACATCCCCATTACTTTTCCACTGTGCAAATCTTCTTGTATCTGTTTTCTTTTCAGACAAGTATTCAGTTTCTCAAGCTAAGTATCTGATGAGTTTTATTGTTTGCAAATTGAAATTGAGAAAGGTAATTTGTATAGATTATCTTTACGATAAACTCCAAATTTCAGATGACAGTGACACAAAGCAGTATGCCTGACCCTGTACTGAGAAGCTGAGCTTAGGAGCAAGCAGAGAGGGGAAGCAACACACATCCAAATCTCAAACAAATCTGAGGTTCTGAAGCACTGTTCATCTTTCCTTGAGAAATACAATGCAACAATGGATCCCAGCCAACAGGATATATTTCATGAATTACAAACACCTGGTTGATTTTATAGACTCACCAAAGACTTGCCTTTTAAAAGTTGATTTAGATTTATGTCATGTACTAAAAGTAGGAAGACATCCACCTTCTAAACCAAGAGAGGTGAAAGTTGAGAATTTTCAAAGTAATACAATGAATGTGAGGCTGTCTCCTGTTTTCATGCTAGATATAAGAACTATAGAACAGGATCCAAAAAAATCCAGTGCTCAAACAAAAATTGTTTACTGGGTGTCATAAAGCATAAAACATGGCACATGGTCAAGAGGAGGAGTGAAAAAAAGGAGAAACACTAAACCAAACTACTCAAGCAACAGCTACAGATCCTCAGGTGAATGAATTACAGACAAAAGAGAAATGGAGGAGATCTCTACCTAAATTTTAGTCGTCAAAAAAGAGGTAAGATGAAATAACTTGTCTCGTAAGAATCAGATTATTTGTTGTCAAGGAGACAGTTGTTACCGGTTGATAGATAATGTTTGGGGAAAAGCCAATTTCAATTACAGCTGCATGGATTATTTAAAATAATTAAAAACTGAAAAAGGACAAGAAAATGTAAAATCAATTAAATCCACCAATGGCAATTTATGTAATGCTGGTTGAAGTGTGGAAGACAGAAGGCTTCATTATATATAAAAATTATGCTTATGAAATTCAAACTTTTTGCATCCTTTTAGCAAAAAGGATATCAGCATCTTTGAAATAACATGATACAGTACTAAAATTTCAAGAAATCACACTTAGATGCTCTTTTCCCAGGATTGATGAAAAATAGTACTGGAGGTATGTGGATTTTTTTGCCTTCTGGGTTAGGATTTGTATTAACTAATATTACTGCTGCCATCCTGAAAGCTTCAATACTCTTGAGATATTAACATCAAACATAATGAAACTTATGCCTAAATGATTAAATATTTCATGCAAGTGTCCTCTGTAAAATCTCAAATTATCTTGGTTTTTATTTATTGCATTAGAGAACACACTTCTTTCTTTATGAATATCTCTTAGAGAAGCAAAGAGAGAACTATTCAGATGGAAGTTTCCATGAAAGAATAAAATATTATTTTTTCCCAAATCAGAATTTTCCACACAGTATGCAACTTTGACAAATTTATACTGGAATCCTGCCCCATTTCTTGCCTCTTTACCCAGAAATTGAAGCCAGCTGGCTCCAGAATCTGGCAGCCTGGAAACAAGCTGGCTTAGGACATCAGAGCCTTGGCTTCTAAATTCCCACTTCCTAAGCATGTAAAGTCCTCTTTCTTTATTATCAAGACTAAACTGTGTCTTTGAAAAAAAAATCAATTTTAGGACATTTCTAAAATATCTGTTCCAATTGCATATGAAAAACAGATTTTCACATTTTTGCAATGAGTCAATTTCTATCTGAATAGCTAAAGATCTGTCCTTGTCTGCCCTGTGCCAGTAGGGTGGCAAACAAAATGAAAGTCTTTCACAACATGAAAGGGGCTAGTAACAAAAATATCTGGAGGTACAATAAATAATGCCCGTGTGAACAGCATAGAAAGAAAATAGGAGCTGTAAATGTATCCCTTTTTGGTATTTGTTGTTCTGAGTCTGGAGCTATACATGCGCATGCAGCAAAAAGCACTTGATACCTCTTTTATCCAAAAGACACACAAGTCTGGCTATACAGATACTGCCATTAACTTTATATTTTTTAATTACATAGGAAGGAAAGCTACATCTGAAATCTGCACAAGATATTTTATGCTTTAAACATTTATGGATTAATTCACAATGTCACATGGAGATTTTTTTTTGTTGTGTTTTGGGGTTTTTTTGTTTGTTTTTGCTTTTGCTTTTTTTGTTGTGTTTTTTTTTTTCTTTTTTTTTGTTTTTGTTTTTTGGTTTTGTTTGTTTGTTTGTTTGTTTGTGTTTTTTGCTTGGGACAAAATGCCTTTGCTATTGGCCTATTTTAAGGCACTGGCCAAACAGGAACCCCAGCTTTGTTTTAGAGGGATAGACACAAGCTCTGCCAGTTGGAGAACCAGCAGAAGCTAAAACTGCAGAATCACATTTTTTTCAAAAAAATCTGATTTATTTGTCAATTTTATGCTTAAATAAATGTTTTTTAGAACATGATGAAATTCACAACAGCCAAGGCAACAGCAGCGTAGCAACAGACGTTGCTACTCAGAATAGAATCATAGGAATGATGCTGACAACTCCATCCTTTCCATGCCAGGCATACAGTTGTACACAAGAACAGTCTACAGAAGACATGCACACTTCCAAATCTTGCCAGGGCTCAAGTTTTAGACTATGAGCACCAAATAAAGAATACTGTTATCTCACAGTCAAATACACTGCAGCAACCCCTGCATCACAACACACTAGGATTCCCGAACAAAAGAATCTTCAACATCTCAGCACAGCACTAAAAGCCAAAAAGATTCACTGTGCCAAGCCTCAGAGGACACCTCTGCCACAGATCTCCCAAGGTTGCCAATGCCCATACTGCCCTGTGCAGTGGGTGAAATACATTATTATTCTTTGGTTAAAACTAAGAAACATGTCAGGACGTAAGCACTGAGAAAGGGTCTCTCTAGTCCAAGATGGCACACACCTTTTCATTAAAAGGCTTTACCAATTTATTTTCAGGTTGTACATAACATTACAACACCTATATAATGCACTGCTTTCTCAGGAAAATTTGTTATTTTGTGAACATCCTTTAACACTATGTAAGACATATCCCAGACCAAAACTGAGGACAGACTAGCAGTGCTCATGCCACATACTCTTCCTAGAAATCCTCACAAAAGAAGGATGAGAGGTCTCAGCTATACAGCCTCTGACTGTACAAGTGTAACAAGACTCAGTGCAGGATTGCTTTCTGGAACATCATGAGAACAGATGGCATCTCCAAGTTCAACTGCAACACAAGCTCATTCCAAGTAACCTGTATCAATTGTCCACTATTGTCAGATCATAGGTGCGTATAAATGACTCTCCTAGAAATCTTGCTCTCTGCTGCAAAGGACAACCCACCACAGGAATATGAAGCTCCAGTTTTAGTGGAAGTTGCATTTTCATTCCCATTATTGGAAGGAAGTTATAGAGTTTCACTTTTCTAAACTTCTGATCCACTGGTATCCATTTGTTTTTATATTATCATTATCTGTTAGCAGGACTATCTCGCCGTCTCTTTTTTCTAAATCTAAAATAGCAAGTGTAACAAAATAAAGACTGGGAAAAGTTACAAAACTAAATATTTTTTATTTTCTCTAGCAGGGTAATATTTTCACTGTTTTTTCAATCTATTAATCCTTTTCTGTACTCTAATATTAATTTCTGGAGCCTTAATCCCAAAAAGTGTGCTCTGCGAGTTGAGCTGCCTGTGATGCAAAGCTTAACTCTGAAATGGCATAGCCATGTATTTTTGGCTCAGACTTTTGAGAATTTTTTTTTTTTTTAGTTGTAAGAGAGCTGTGACAAAGTACAAAGGGCCATTTGAGATAAGGATGGGGGAAAAAAGAAGCTACGATGGCTGAGATACAGGCAGTAAGTAGCCTGAAAATTCAGGAGGAAAAACATTGACCTGAAAAGGTACAGAACTGTATGAAAGGAAATCAGGGAGTCAGCAGACAAATTCAGCAAGACTGATGATCAGCCAATTCCAAGGAGAAATGAAGGCCAATGCTGGATCCCTGGATCCTTTTATCAGGAATACTGAGCATTCTGGTATTCAGCCCAGTATCCTGCATGTCCCAACTAGGACCAATAAATAGCTTCCCTCCTCTTTTCACTTGTCTGTGTTCTGCTTGCAGACACTCTCTGAGCACAGCAAAGGATGCCTGAACAAATGACCCTGGGAATGAGAGTTAACAGGTGGACACAGTTCCTGTGCTCTCAAAACACATTTAACCAATACTGCACTCAAGGTCATGCCAGGGCCTTAGAATTTATATCTCTAGAAAGTAACTATACAAATACAAGCTTCAACAACTAAACTGAACAAAGATTGTTTAGACGTACCTGAAGTAATTTAGAGGTTTAGTTTAGAAATAACTAAGGCCCAGTCAGAACAGAAGTTGGAAAAAATAATTTGAAACTCAAAAGTAAGCAACAGCTGTACCAAAACATGTTCCCTAAAACATTAAATAGCTGAACCTTAACTCTAGTTAATAAATGTATGTCTTACTTCCTATTGCACAAAAGGTCAAAAATGTAATAGTTTTTTGGATTTAATATTGTATTACTCAAAGTCAAAAGGATTTAATTAAAACCTTTTGCATAGATGTCTAAACAGAAATATCACAAAGTCATTCAGTCATGTACACATCACAACTTCTTGAGTAAAGTAGGCATTACAAAAGCTAGTACTTTCAAAAACAATCTGAAAAGCTTTTGAATTTTTTAATTGATATATCAATCATTCTTGATAGAAATACTATAATCTCCTGTGATTTCAAAAAAAATCTATACCACAAAACAGAATTTCTAGGAATGAAGACAACTGAAAGCATTCATCAAAATCCTTGCCTTTCTGAGGTCTAAATTTATTCAAGGCAATAAAAAGCCTATTATTTGGACCTGAGTTGAAGCACTTAGTGCTTTATTTCAGGAAAATCATCTATAACTCTATACTAATTGTTAATTATGCTAATTGGTCACTGTACATTTTAGGAAACTTATGAGAAGCAATACAGTGGTATGTATTTTTTTCTACAGCCTTATCAGGATGTTTAATTTTTAATTCTCTTTTTTGTATTGCTCTTGTTCTAAGCCTGACAGTGCTAGGAGGAGGAAGGCAGAGCAGAGAGTGGACGCGACTGTGCACCCTGACTATACACAGCATATTTATCTCAAGAGTAAGAACAGAGTGTACATTGCTTTAAACTCCACCCCACAGACACAGAAAATACACAATAAGAGTTGAGCTGGCAGTTTGTCATACAGGCCTGCAGTACTCCAAGAATACAATGGCAATAAGGGAAGCTTTTGGGGGAAATTTGGCAGAAATGGAAGGTGGTTTGGTTATGGAAGAAAAGATAAGGTTAGTATCAAGCATGAAAATAGGAGAGTTGGAGAGACAGATGAAATACAAGATTCAAGTGGATGACACTATAGGTACCCTTTATAGTAGGAAATTTCAAGTCTTTGGCTAGATGAGCAGGATTTTCAGAAGATAAGTTGATAATATAATACCCAACATTACATTTCTTGCTTCTTCACTAGTGCAGTGCAGGAGCTACCCCTTCTCCCAATGCCTTTTTCTTATTTCTTCCCCCATGTAATTCCTACATTGACTTGTGACAGTTGTCAGAATTTTAATTCATCTTTCCTGATTTTCTCCCCTAAGTGACAGTGCAAAATTTTAAACAGGAAGCTAGCTTCTTTCTGGATTATAAATGGCTTGGACTCTGCAGAGTCAAAATAGTCTGTGAAGATGCTGCTCCATTCAGCTTAAATATAACTATGGGCCAGCCAGCACATTTTATTTCTCTTGAAGACATTCAGATCAAATGTAGTTTTCATCAGGAGATACAGATCTGCAATACCTTGGATAAAACTCGGGTTCCTCTTAGTGGGGTTGGGTGGCATGGAACCCACCCACACTGACAGATATCAAGCTGTGTGCTCTACTAATGATAACTTGCCTGCATATGTGTTGGCCTTGCTCAAGAGATCTGTGCATGCATGCATGTCAGCAAAAGCACGAATCCCCAGGCAATTGATAGGATGAAGCTGGGATTCCAAAAATTCACAGCAAGTCCTCTTCACATCCTGCAGTTGCAAGAGACCAGCTGCTGGGAGCAGTACCTGAAAGGAAAAGCAACAGCTGGTTAATGTTCCACTTCAATTCTGAGGTTACACAAGAGTATTATCAATATTAAGAAAGCAAACCATTAAAAACCAAGACTAAAACAAAGAGGAAGATTGCAGCATTATGCAACTGAAGAAGTTAAAATCCAGCACAAGTATGATTTTACCTCCCTACAGATACCATTTAGAATAACAAGCAACATCTCTACCATTGTGTTCACTGGGGAAGTCATTCCACAAACTGTAGCTTACACTTTATTTAAACTCTTCCCGGTACTCATTCACAATTTCCCTTCTTATATTTCCCAGCATTTCATAATTACATCTCTTTTCCAAGCCTTCAATGTCAGATATTTTTAAAAGAGTTTTCTAGACCATGATAATGTAAATCTTATTTGCATGCAAGCACTGGACATTGTACATTTTTTTTTTTTGTTAGCATCAAAAATAAGCATCTTTATGCAAGAGATTCCAGTAAGGACAGAATCCAGCTTCCCCAGAACTCTGTGACCTTCTTGGAAGAATGATAATTCAAGATTGTCTGGCAATCAATATAGACAGGAAAAATGAAGGATTATGCATTTAACAAGAGTTTGATTTGAATATCAACTGTTAATGAAAGAGAAATGAAGAAAAGACACAAATGTGATCACACTGAGATACACAATTTATTGCTAAGCAAAATACTTTAAAATTAGTTTAAATCTTAGATAATTCTTGAAAATATTTAGTAAGTCTAACAAAGTAAATGGAAAAGATGTAATAAGCATAAAGGTCAGTGTCACACAATTCAGAACAACTTTAGTAAGCTTAAAGGTTATTAATTACAAGGTTGAAAGAATACAGTGAAATAGTTTTATTTTAACATATGTCTATGTAAACGTTAAGATAATGTTACTAATACAATTTATATTACCAGAACACCAGAACACTATGATTAGTTGTAACAGTGAGTAGACAAATTCATATGATAGTTAATTCTATGATAAGATATAATCATTAACTTACGTAACAAAAATCAATGTTAGATATCTACTACAAGTATTTATTTATACAACTTGTCCCAATGAAGCAAACATTTCATACCTGCTCACCAATTCAGTAACTAATTCAAGGACAGTCCTAGATCATTTTAGGCATATTATCAGTATAATTGAGCAAATAATTCTGAGATCAATCTTTGACTGCATAAATGGATCTAGTAGAAAAATATGTAAAATTATCATCAAATCAGAATACAAAATGGAAAGATGAAATTTGAAAATAGCATGGAGAAAATAATTTAATATTTGTATTCACAGTTACCCTGGCTTACTTATGTTAACAGTAAAGGAATGTTACAAGAACCAGATCACTGTTCGTTATGGGAAATTTACATCAGTTATGAGATCACTGTAACTGAGCTTGGAAAGTTAGACATTTCAATACATTTTACTTATCAGAAAACAAAACATTCAAGTCTAAACGTATTTTATATTCTGGTGCTAAAAAGGAAAAGAGAGGCAAAGTGCATCAAATTTATCTCGTTGAATTACACATTGGGCTTTGGTTACTAGGCAACAAGAGCTGTGATAACATCTAGCTATTTTCATTTGTACCTATAGAACTGTTGGTCTGAAAGCCGTAACAACCTGCATTCAAAAACACAGTTCCATCACAGTCAGATTTACTCTGCTGAAGCCAGGGGCAGAACTAAAGAAGGAAAAAAATACTGAAACAACCTAAACTCCTCACAAATCCATAAGAAAAAAATAAAATAAAAAAAAGACTACAGTAAAACTGCAGTACAGATTAAGTTTAACTGCTGCTGACTCTAAATTGGTCAGTTATAGCTCAGATTTATTTCCAAAAATAGCCAGTAGAGGGTATCATAACTTTCCTTTAAAGATCAAACATACTGTAATGCGCATTCTGCTTTGTACCGCAAGAAATGCAGAGGTGAAAAAAAAAATCCCTGAATTCTTGTTTTATGGAAATGTATTCTCATCATGTTTTTTTTTTTTTTTAGAATCAAACGAAACTGAATAGATTATTATTACAGATAGCAAATAAGAAATTATGTATCCTCTTTGTGTCAAAATTGAGGTGGTGAATCTTGGAATGACTGCTAGATTTCCTAGAGCAAATGATTTAACCCTTACAAGCATATGAAGGCTCTTCTTTGGTTATTTCCTTTTGGTTCTTCCTGCAGTGACATGACATGCCTATTCCCAAAGCTCTGTGCACCCATCATGCTAAATACATCTTTCCAACCCCACTGAGACAAAAAGGACTGTGACTAGGTGCAAGGATTTGTTTTAAAATCTACCTGCAACGTCACCTGCATAGTCAGGAGGGATCCCCTTAAGGCCTGGAACTTGGATCTATCTTTTCACTGGAGTAAATCCAAGCCCTTCACAAAAACTCAACTAAATCATCAATCTGTAAATGAGGCTGCTGCCCTCTCCTGTGGCCCTTCAGGTACCTGCCAGGAGTATGTCAGGGACTGAGGGTACTAATGATGCCTGCAGCTTTTCTCCCTCCTTTTTTACCTGACAGCATTATGACTCTGTTCATCTTTGTGCAGCTGGACACGTGCACCTCACCTGACCAAAACATGTGTTGAGTTTGGAAGTGAGGAGCAGCTGGTACAAGCAGGCACCTCTCCAGGTGCTCACATGTGCACCAAGAACATGTTTACAACAGTCCCAAAGAGATACAACCTGCCTCACTGAGGAACAAACCTCTACAAGGAAAGAAAGCTCAGAGGAGATGGGTAAGGGTGATAAAACTGGGGGAAGAAATACAAGAATGAGCATCTAGTGGCATAAAGAAAGTCAAACTTATCTCCACATAAGGGGGACTGGAGGGTGACTTTTCTTTTAGATACATGGCTCTACCAGGAAGTCATCAGGTTATGCAAACAGCCTTTTCTAAAATAATTACCAGCATATAAGGTCTCCCTCAGCTAGCCAGGCCAGCAGGGGGAGAAGTAGGTATGTAACGTGGCTCAGTCCCACTAAAACCGAAAAACCAACAGAAGGAGCCCTCAAGAGAGCAATAGGCTTGAGAGGGCTTTAGTCACATATTCCTTCCTGGTGAATTGGAGATACCCACCATCCTGACAGTGGGCATATATAGATCAGTAACAGGAATCACTTTTGCATAGTGATCCAAATGTATATTGCAACTGCTATGTCATGCTTGTGTTGTGATTTCAGCATATTGCAGTGTGTCTCTACTAAATCAAAACATAACACTATGTAGTACCAAGTAAACTACTATGTAGTTTACTTCACAACAGTAAATTTCACGGCAAACATTAAATCCCCATCAAGGACTATCCAGAAGAAGCTGGTCAGAGCAGCTGCCCTGGAGTGCCTCCATAGCAGACAAGGGTCTCATCCCACCTGAGGGCTGCTAGAGGACATGCCAGGCACAGCCCCTGGTCTGGTGCCACTTCTTGAACACACCAGGTTTTAGTAACTGCCCTGTTAGCTGAGAATGGGGGAACAAGTCCAGTGGAAGGAGCCACCAGGATGATCAGAGCGCTGGAGCATGTGATATTACAAGGAGAAGCTAAGAAAACTGCGTTTGTTCAGCCATAAAAGAAAAAAAGAGAGACCTTATTACAGTCCACGGCTACCTAATGTGAAGGTAGAGAAGAGTGAGCTGGACTGTTCATGAAGATGCACAGCTGTAGGACAAGGAAAAGTAGAAACATAATAAAATCTCAATGGAAAAAAAGGAGTTAGGTTGCTTTTTCTGTTTTGTGTTGTGTTTTGCTGGGTATTTTTTTAAGTGAGACTGGTTAATCCCCAGAACAGGTTGTCCCAACCAGCTGCAGAATCTCCATGCCTGGGAGATATTATAAATTAAGTGAACAGGGCTCTCAATGTGCTTTTAAAAAGCTCAATGAAAAGTAAAATTCAAATTGATTAAAGTTTTCTGCCTGTTAATTTAAATTAATTTGATCCAGTAATTTTATATCCATCCAAGCACTCCTTTGCACTCCTTTTCATACCTTGAGGTTCTCCTAGACAGACCACATTGTGATACCTGACATATGAAGATGCTCAAGACAATATTTTCTTCTTTACTACTTCCAAATTTCTTGTGATCATCTTACAATTTCTGCCAGGAATGTTTGCCAAAATTCAAACTGATAGCCACCAAAACCACATTAAGATCAGTATAATGTCATAGGAAAAGAGTGAAAGATCATATTGAAGCTTTTGAAAACAAGATGCCACTACATAAACAAACCCAACATTTCTCAGAACACTGAAGTACTTTTCAAGCAAACAAGCCAATAAAAATCAGAGCAGTGTGTGCCAAGAGAATTGAAGAGTGTGCTGTCTAAAATAGAAAAATTCCATTCTTTACTGCATGGAGAGAAAAAAACCAGATCTGTAACATCAGGAAAGATACTAATCTAGAAATGCAGATGCAGGAGAATCCAAGCACACTACAATACAACACAGAAGTACACAGTTACATTAGCAAGTTACATCCTTGCTAATCACAGATATTCCGTACTTTCAGTTACATTACAATGAAGTAAATTTCAGAGAACAGCAGTTATGTTAATATCTGTAATAAAAATATCCCGAGGAAATAAGATTAAGGTTTAACACTTATTTCTAAGTTTTAAATAACCATTTCAGCAAACTAAGCTCCTTCATTTGCTGTTCACATTATCACAGCACAGGGAAGAAGGAAATTAACATAGTGGTTAAATGTAACCCAAATTATCTTATTTTTTTTCATTTTCATCTACATGCATCTGTGCTGTAATTAAAATTGTAGTTTGTAACTGAAGTGTAGTCTAAATTCTAGTAAAATCATTCAGCACGGCATTGAAATTATGCTATTTAGGAGTATGCATACAAAAACATGAAAATAGACACATATTTTAAGGCATCTGTGAGATAAAATATGGAAGTTTCAATTTTGGAAAATTCAACCCTACTTGAATTTCTGTACAAACAACATGTGCATGTTAAGTGCAGTGTTCCAGTGTGAAAATACAAATATAAGAGGCTGCACTGGAATTAAAGATGTGCATGAGCTGCGAGTTTAGAACATGATGTCATGTAGCCTATGAAGTATACCTTTTGGATATCTTAACATCCTCAAGCCTATTGCACAATGAAGACATGGATGCATTAATTGTTCCTTTAGCTTAACGAGCCCCATAAAAATCTCCCTAAAAATCAGGTGCAGGTGGAAGTTTCATACTGTCACAGGAAGGAATCAGATCACAAAACAGTCCTATTCCTTCACATTCCCCTTGTACAAGATACAAATTAGTAGAGCACCACTTCAGTAGAAAATGGTTTAATAATCATGAAAATGTAATACTTTAAATTATTGACATGATCTACAAAATACTAAAGAGCTCCCAACTTGGAAATCAGTGTGACAGATTAAAATGGAGGATAAAGAATAGGTAACTGCTTTACATATCCACTTTTTAACTTGCATCATAATCTGTACTGAAGAGTCCACTTCAGTTACTGACATGCAATTGATAGAAGTAACCAATTTGCTCAAAAATCAGCTTTTGAGGAGACGGCATCTTAGAAGATTAGTCTGAACAAACTACTAATTATTAATAAAAACATTAGGTACAGAGGTGGGTTTTCTGTTGTTTTCTTGGGATTTTTTTTTTTGAAGGGGGATGGTGTGGAAGTCTTTCGAGGGATTTGGGATGCAGTTAGTGGTTGCTGAAGTGCAGAAACAAGATTCATGAAACAAATGAAATTACAGAAGAGTCACTTATTTAAGTAATACACTATAATGAGGGGTATCCATCTGGTCTACAAGAGAGAATCATGCAGTCTTGCTTGGCTTCATGGTTCTCCTACATCTTCTCTACCAGAATAGTGCCTTAACCATCACATGAAAGTGCATTTTGGCATAAGCTTTCACACAAGAGAGACAGATTGATTTCCTAGTCTGATGGCTATTTTTGTTAACAGTCAGAAGTTAGTTTAGCCTTTCATATCCTTTTCTTCTCTTAAAAGATACTGGCAATAGAAATGAAACATTCTCTCACTAGGAGTAAAACATTATGAACCTAAAATAATTTTAGTTAGAATTTTAGATTTTTCCTTCAGTGAAAAAAAATTGTAGGCATTTTGATTTTATAGGAACAAGGTTCTTGATTTGAAGTCTGGCCACTGAATTTAAGTATGTGTATAGTAAGTTATCTAAAATGAAAGCTCAGAATCCTTCATCATACTTTAATTAATTCAGTTTTTGGAAGATTATACAACTGCATAAAAACACCATCATATTTTCTCAGGGACAGTATAATTTAAACGAGACTAACTCGAGTCTGAACAAAGCTACTTCTGATATTGTGTCATTCAGGAACTGGACAATTTGTTCTTTAATTATGGTACCAGAAGTGCTACCCAGTCAAATCATACACACAGCTACCCTGCAAAAGGATTAGAAGAAGCTGAAAAGATTAACTAGGCAGGATAACATAACTCGCACTACATGGTCTGCTTTCCTCCTGCAAAGGCTGACCCACATAGAGAATCGCTGCATCAGCTGATGCTCTGAGCTTTCCATGAGCTTCAGCCATGGGACTGAACTGCAGCATCTCAAGCTCCAGCACCAGACCACCCTCAGCTCACACTCCACTGACACATACAATCACTTTGGGTGTACCAAAAATTACCATGATAGAAACGTTTTCAAAAGATTGCCAAAAACTGAAGATGTAAAGGGTTGACAAAAAACCTAAACATGTTAATTTGCTGTTTCCTAAAGTATACAAAAAACCCTTGAAGAGGTGGGGAGAGGGGAAGGAAAGAATTGTTGGTTTGCTGAGGCTTTTTGTACGTTACAGACTGACTTGTGACAAACAAGGTTTGTTCTCCTAGTATAAATGAACGTTTTCTGGTAATTTAAAAGAGAGGGCTTGAAAAGCCATTTGCAAAATCCTAAACCTGTGCAGGAAACAAACAGCAGCATAACTGGGACAGTAGATTGTGAGCCTTTGCTTGCTCTATTATTTCATCCTCTGGCACAGAAGATCCATCTATACTACCAAGTCTTAAAGTAATACAAAACCAAGAACTAAGGACAACAGAAATAGCATGAAGTAGAAATGATTTCTGTGCATGGTGCTTATCTTCAATACAAAAATTATGTCAAGATTAACATCTAATATGCAGTAAATGGTCCTTCAGTGGACTCAAACCACATTTGATTACTTCGAGCTTTTACCATAATTATGTTTTTGTAGTTTATTAAGATAATCTTTTACTTATCCTTCAGTTTCCTACAACAGATCATAATTATATTCTAGAAATGTCACAGAGGATTTCCTCGAAATAAAAGCATTAAACTTAGTGACAAATTTCATAAATGCTTTAATCTAGATGTGCTTAAAAAATTCAGGTATGTAGAGTCAAAATTCTCAAAGTAAATAGCATCTACAGCATCCCATTTATTTTTTCTTTGCAGATGCAGTCTAATACATACATTTCATGATTTCAAGCACAACCAATATCAAGAAAACAGAAATATTTTCAAGGAAGCCTTTATGCAGCTTCTCAAATTTCATCTTGTGTGTCACAGCATATCCTGAATCCACATGGAAGTAAGAGACGTCAATCGTGGAGTCTCTTTAAGTGACTTAATTTACTCATAATAAGCACCTTGAATTTTACAGGGAGTTGGACAAGCATTCATTTGAGCAAATGACTTCTGCACTTTAAGTTGGCATGGGCTACTTTTGAGGTTTTGCCACAAAAGGTAGCTTTATGGTCATACAAAGAAAGAGAGACATGGATACATGCCTACAAGAAAGGTTGCAGCTGAGACAAAAGTAGCTGCTTTCATCCAACTTGACATAGAAGCATCTCTAGCACCGCCTAGCAGTGTGATGATTTTAAAGACTCAGAATAAGTTGTACAAACTTGCGGTCTGAGAAGGCAGTTTACATGCCTTCATTATTAATCGTTAGCCAAAGGGCAACCACATCCTAGCAAGGCAAGATGAAGGAATCAGGTTTTAGAATCACAAAACTTGTGATGTCAGCCTGATTACTTCTGACCTACCCAATGGTCATCATACCTGATACTCTTTATTTCTGCCTTTTTTTTCTATTTTTAAAAATCATAGAATGGCGTGGGTTGAAAGAGACCTTTAAGACCACCGAGTTCCAACCCCCTTGCTATAGGCAGGGACACCTTCTATTAGATCCAGTTGCTCAGAGCCCCATCCAACTCCGCCTTAAACACTTTCAGGGGAAGAGCAGCCACAAGCTCTCTGGACAAACAGTCTATTCAAGTCTGTAAACTCTTTTAGGCCACACCAGACTTAGAGATTGTTGCTATAATACCTCTCAATGGAATCCCAATCGCAGCTGGCCCATAAAACAAAGAGTTTAAAATATTTTCCAGGCTAGTCTAGAACTATAAAGTTTTCCAGAAAAATGTTCAAACAATAGGTAAAATCCAGGCCTTCTAAAATGAAAAACCAACATCTCCCTACTCAACTGCACAAGAAAAAAAAAAAGAAATCTCAGTTTCCTTTCTACAGAAGGAAATGGCAAAAATTTTGCCTTTGTTAGAACAGTTTTTGTCTAGCTCTGCTACAACTGGCTAGGGATGGATCACCTCCAGTCTGAGTCACACTGGAAGCAATTTGGCACCTGGTTCAAGACAGAATCTGTTATGTCCTCCAACCTTCCCTAGAATGTGGTTAAACCTAGTATTTACTGAAATGAAGCTTCACAGCACTACTCTGCTTGCACCAGCACCATCCCTTCCCTGTCTTCCCATCTTCTGAGGAAAAGGGGAAAAGGAAACCTAGGATAGAGAGGATAAGAACAGGTGAACTCACCCCAGATGTGGACCTCATATGGTCTCACCTAACTAGAGAGGTAAACCGTAAGAGGTAAAAATACCTGCTTTGAAACACTATCTAATCTTTGCTTTGCTAATGCTTTGAAACACTGTCTATCTAATGGTAACACGGGTATCATTTCCAAGGTTCACAGGTAATCATTTCCAAACCAACCAGCACAGCCAGAAAGCAGCACTGCCCACCTTGGCATCCTAGGCAGCTGCACTCACGCGTTTTGCATGTCTTCTATTTGTTTAGGCAGTAACCTTAAACATAATAACAACTACATGTATGGACTTATATGCTTTTATGCACTTCTCTTTAGGTATTCTAAAGAAAAGCTTGTTATCTTTCAGCATAAATTAGTAACTCATTCTTTCACTCTTTACAAGTGTATGTAGAGTCTTTGAAACAAATAGACACTGGAAGAAAAATAGGAGACCTATTTTAGTCAACTCACAGTCAATCTAGAAAAGGACTGAATTCCCTTCCTCTCTCAAATGATAGCTTTTCATGCCTTTAATGGTTTTAAGCCTTTCCCCAAAGTATGCTATTTCTGTCATACTTTAGACCATCCAACAGCGTTCTAGGTGATAATGCAGATTTAGACAATGACATACAGATACTGCTGTGCCATTTTTTATGCTTTGTTTTAAAGACAGTATTTTACAATACAAATTTTACAGAAGTTTTTCTAAGGTGACTACAGTATGTTATCCTATACTAGGAAAAGCTGTTAATGTAAAACATAGCAATACGTAGGAGTAATTCAATTTTTTTCTTTTTATGCATTACTTTACACTTTCCAGCATTAATTTGGATCATGATAGCCTGACATCTAGCTTAGCTAGAAAGCAGTGAGATTTTCTATTTTTGCCTGATCTTGAAAAAATTACTTAAACCAGTTCATCACCTACATCTTTTGCTACCTACTTTTCAAAACTAAAGGAAATAGGTCCTTTGGAAGCCAGTGACACGTTACAATCACTTTGATACAGCAAAACCCAACTGTTTATTCCTATTTGTTCCTTTCCTCCCAAGGGATTTTTGATCTATTTATTGCTCATCATGTGACAATTTAGGAGGGACTATAACTAACTTGACTTTCAAAAGCCTTTGATATGGTTATTTCTGGACCATGCTAAGAATTACAGGAGGTTTTTAATATCTATGCACAACTCATAAATAGAATCCTGAAACATATGGGAACTTTGAACTTTCTTTATCTCACCTGCCACTAACAAAAACCAAATCCTTGATATCTGTATAATGCATAGGTGATTTACTTTTTTGACATTGTGGTGATTTACTAACACACAAGCTGAAATTCCAAGGAGTAACCAGCTAGAGAACATAACATGTTCATACAGTCTCAGCCACCTCACTTTAAGTTTCTTTTCTGTGGATATGCAAAGACTATTTTTACAAATATGTCTATAAAATCCTATTTTCTCTAGTGATCAGATGTTTTTATTCATTTGATTTTGCACTTCATTTTTTGACCCTCTCTCTAAGCCTACTCTTGATCTGTAAGAGGATGCACCTTGCACAGTCCCTTGGTGTAACTGGGACTTTCTACCTGAATCAGTTTTTGGCACCTTTCTCGTGCATGGCTCTGACAGCCCACATGCTCTCCTAAATCACTCATTAAAGAAACAATATGCAGGAAACGAATAGATGTTATATTTAGAGCTGCAGTGCTGAGTAAAAGTGTTTTATTCTTTTTATCATTTAAATTAAACATGCCTGTTTAAATCCCTCGGTGACTTCCCATTCACCTCCCACAGTAATCAGAATCACACGCTTCTGAAGTGCAGGATTACAGATCAGTATCTCTTCTGGAACACACTCCTGCCTCAACCCCACTTCTCTCTCACCCCATCACCTCCTCCAAGAGTTTCTGATTCACTCCTTGGCTCTTGCTTAGCCCATGCTGACATAGCCAAGCTACAAGCCTCTTCACTGCCTTTGCCCACAAGTCTCTTCCAAATAAGCAGAAACAAGTGGTTTCATAAACCTCAACCCACATTCTCCCTCCCACAAAACACAACAAATCAAAACCAAAACACAAAAACCAGAACACCCAAACATCTTCTGAAGGTACAGAGATTTTGAGACAGGGGAAATCTGTGATTCAGTCCACAAGACAACAGTCTCTCTCTGGAAGAAATATGACTCTCTGCCTCCTACACACACTGGCACTTCATAGTCCAAGACAGTCTTTTACAGCCTTGGGACAATTTTAATTCACTCTTCATACCTTTTGATCCACATTTTAGACTGTTTTTCCCTCTGGTGCCCATTCTGTTCTGCTTCTCCCTCAAGTATTTCTCTTTGGCACCTATAATCCAGAGTACAACAGCTCAAATGTCCATCCGGGTTCATCTTTTCATTTCTTACAAGGCTCATACTCTTCTGCCTATTTAATTTTCTTTATGAAAAAAGTTCTTGGATCCCCATTCAGCCAGCCAAAAAAAAAAAAAAAAAATAAAAAGTATCATTTGGAAGACAGAGAGAAATTGCAGTAAGATATCTGCAGAAGGGAAAGGAAAAAGAGTAAGGAATGTAAAAATGTGAATACCTCAGGAGAGAGTATTTGCCATATCTGTGCAACATCTGCTTCTCCTGGTTCTGGTGGTCCTGCCACCATTTTCCCCTCTGCCTTAATCACAGCTACAGCTGTACAGACACAGTAATTGCTTTCTCTGCAAATTTCTTTTGCTACTTACCTCATGAACTTCACCTTCGTCTATAATTCAGGGGAAGACATGGGAAAGAATTTTATCCCTAAATGAAGTAGTATGAATTGGATTTATTCAGTGTGTCTTAACAATAGAAAAGATCTTGAATAGACATGTCCAAGAGACTCTCTAGGAAGACAGCTCAGCTCAAGAGAGAATTGAGCCATCAGGCGAGTGTTTGTGCCTGCATTGATCTGAGGGGCTGGCAGTGTGCTCTGTACACACGTCACTGTGCATGTACCTACTGCAAACACATGCTCAGCCTCACTACCAGGCTGAAGCTTGGGGATATGGAGCTTCAGGCACCTAGTTGTTATCAGGCTACCAGTTTCAGCAACCCTTAATGCTTTCCTCACACTGAGCACACAGTGTGATTTCCTCCTGTCACATACCCACCAAGAAAGCCAGATCAGAAACAGAAATCCTTTAAGAGAGCATCTAACATCTATCAAATAAGTGTGAGGCTTTGGAATACATCTTCAGCCACATCAAAAACCCACTTCCTCAGTTAAAAACAAACACTGGGGAGTGACAATATAGCAACCACAGCTATGCAGTGCACATAGTAATGTGCTCCCAAAAAACCAGGCAGTTCTACTTTGCACATATATAATAGTTAAAATCACAAAACATATGCTGCCAAAAAATACATTTTAAATGCATTTAAAAATTATCAGAGAACAAAATACTAAAACTTCCAGCAAAGCTGTTTGATTAGTAGCTTGATCAGCAGCTCTTAGGTGAAGCTTACTCATTTAAAGTGAAAATTAATGAAGCTTACATTGGTAACAAAATACACCTGTAAAAAGATCATGCTCCTCTTTTCCCTTCCCTCCTACACTCATTCTCCTGACAGGTAGGCACATATAAGCAAATGAAGAATGCCTACTAGGATTATTTCACTGGAAAAAATGAGATCATTTACTGTTGCCTGACATGTCTTACAATGCATATAAATTCAAGGAGTGTGCCACTGTCTCTCCTCCAGCGATGCCACATATTAGTTGTGCCCTCATATTATTAAAATCTTCAAAGCTGTTGTCATAAATACAAAAATAGGTCAAAAGGAGGTAACCAGATGGTTGCTTGAAGCCTTAAGTATAAAATACATACAATAGCAAAACACAGTGGGAGTCTTTCAGCACACAACTGAAGAGCACACTACAAGGCTGTTCAGTCCAACATTAAGTTCTTGCCCAGTAAGACCTAAACATGTTTCTGTGAATAGGGTTTGTAATTAAATTCATGTCAGCTTGGATTTAAGGACCTCTCTGCAGTGTCACAAGCCCCTAATATTATTAGAACTGTGCTGTCATAAAAGAATAAAAGTGAAAGTTTGGATTACCATGTAGTTTCGACGCACATCAGAATTTAAAAACACCAGTTAATCCTGTTTTAATCATAAACTCATTAGGATGAGCCAGTTTTATAAACATTTTAATGTGAATGACTCTGAATACAACTTCAGAATTTGCCAAAACTTTCATTATTTACTATCTATGCCACAGCAGTCACAATGGAGATGAGCAGAAAGGCCAAAGGCTTTTTTATTTTTAAGGCTCTATAAGATGATCCAATAAAGAAATCCATCTCCTCCTAAAGCTTTAATAATATCTGTGTCAAGGAAATAAGATCACTGACTGCCAATAGTTTTTGACACTTAAATAGCTCGATTACATAAAACATTTTTTGAAAAAGAAAATGTTTTCAAGAACTTGTGCAGTGGCCTGAAACCTATTAAGAAAGAAAGAAGTGACTGAATGTTTTAGGTTTTCATGAAGGCAAAGCAAAAAGTGATAGTAAAATGAAATATGATGGTGGAAATATGGTGGTTTCAACATTAATCTGAGCCTGGAAAAAGCCAGGATATGGAAGATACGGGAACCAAAGCCCATGACAAATACTTTCATTATCTCAGAAACAAGCAGGATTGTAACCTGTCACCTCAGGGCTCAATAATTAGCACCTTACTCATGATATATTGAAGACAGGAAGCAAAATCTGTGCAAAATTTTATAGGAGATTATTTGGGAATCAGAATTCAGTATAGGTTCAGAAAAATAAAACTATATGAGCAGCTTAAAAGACAGCTGTACAGAATTTTTTAATTAATATTTGGCCTACAAGTCTGTCTAAAAGAACATGTGCTGCACTGGGATACTTTGCTGAGAGTTTCTTATGAGTTAAATTTAAGTCACAGGAAATGGAAATTCACAGATTTCACCTCTAAAGATACTGTCAACTAACTAAGGTAAAGTCAAAGCTATTTTCAATTTTTGAAAAATATCTACTGCAGTTATTGACAGGGAAATAAATCAGTGCAATATTGCTTCACTTTTTGAGGAACAGTAAGAGAGACAACTTACAATCATTTACTTAAAAAATTATCTCTAGAAAGAAAAAAAATCACAACCAAGTATCACTGTTACCTTCAATAGGATTGGTATTATCTGACCTAAGTGCATCCTTCTTCAGAAGCATGCAGACTTTAGCAATAAATCAGCTCAGAGGAATACTCACGGAATATGGTCCAATATTCTGTTCTAGCTAACATGTAAGTGGCCATGTACTCCAGGAAAGGCTTGGGAAGCTAAATCAAGATGCAGTGACTATCTAGGCACTGTGGAGATGCAAGAGGAAATTTGCATGAAGAACCAGTGGGGATGGGGGAGACAGGACAGGAACAGCCATAATGACATCTCACTGGCTTAAACCATACCTCAAAATTCTATCCAACTAATAAATAATAAAGTGATGATTTTTAAATGCTTTCCTCAGGGAAGTGTGGTTAGTAAATAGAGGCAAATGCAAGTAAATAAAAGGCCTTTATCAACAACCAGTCAGCAAACCTCAGAGATGCCAACCTGATTAACCTGTGGTACAGCAGTAACAGTTTAATTAAGTTACTTGCATCTGCTAGAATGCTGTGACTGCTTCTAGCTAGAAAAACTGCTATCATGACCCATTTGCATCACCCAACTGCCCTGTCTAGAACATTATCATCTATTTGAAAACCATTCAGCAATTGCTGCTAATTTAGAGTAAACTATTCTTTAGGAGCCCTGCATTTCAGTAGAGTGCACAACTGGGGACGTACTGGACCTGTAATAAGTAGCTGTTGGTCTCTTGGTGACATGTAAGGAGTTAATCATGACCAGTAGGGATGTAATTGCCCAGATCCAGCCTACCAGCACCCACTCTTCTCAAGATATATTTCTACTTAATCTGTCTCACTTCCCCTGATTGCCAAAAGGATTTGAAAGAAGAGGTCGCTGGAGGCATATCTGTCAATGCATCAAGATCAGATTTATTCCTTTCCTGCCCCTTTTAAGGCATTTTTTTTCCACACATCTCTTTTTTAGGTTCTCTGAAGGAGAACAGCCAATTCCCATAGAAGCAATTTCAGCACTACCTTCTCTCAAACCAGTTTCACATATAAAATATGTATTTTATATTTGAAACAGAACCTACTGCATTATAAGATTCAGTGAAAGCTTCACAGGATTCAGTTCAGTTGAATAAATATTTCTTTTATCTCTTCCACCCACTTACACAGCAGCAGGCACACTTCCAGGACAAAGAATGCATGTCTCTATTCAAGTACTGAATTCAACTCCCTCCTCTTACAATGCCCAATCACACATTTGTAAAGAACCGTTGTAAAGTCAGCCTTAGATTCTAAAAATGAAAAATCTACCTCAATCAACACAGAAAACTTCCTATATTCATAAAGAAAATATACCCCTTTGGATATACCCCTTTGAAAGGGAGGGACATATTTTTGAGCCAATAAGGGAAAAGAGAAGTTCTGTAGTGCTGAAGGTATACCTTATTGGCAGGCCTCATGAATTCTTGAAAAAACATTCCAAGTTAGATATCTAAAATGAAACTAGTTCCAAAACACATGCTTTATGCTCTTCACACATCACAGTCTTGCTAACTCATATAAAAACACTTAGTTTAGTCAACTGCTCATATACACAATTTGTTTCCAAGGATAAAGCTTGACAAGTATCACAATTCCTAGGAGTATTTTGACTCTCAGCTCAGATACAAAGATAGTATGGCTCTGAAGATTACTGGAATATAAGCTCTATTAATTTGATCGTGTAAATGCTCAAAGACTGTGGCAAATATTAAATAAAGAGATCAGTCTTATAAACTAGCTTACATTAAGTCAGTCTGTATTTTCTTCAAGCTAAAAGTACACACAACTAACTGCTGTTGTTTAGTTGATGTGCAATGGTAAGTTGTTAAAATGGATATTCCATCATGATCCTGAACTCTCTTTTTAATTAAACTCCTGTGAACTGGTACCTGACTCTTGGTAGAAAGAGTACTGAAGGAGAGAATCTGAGACCATCATGAGACACAGGTGTGAGGAAAAAAAAACAACTCCATTACCAAATCTGACATTCTGGTAATACAAGTTTCAGAACAAACTGGAAGCCCCTAAACAGGTTATTTCACATCCTACCCCCATAAAACTGCACAGGGTTCATCATAAGCACACCAATTCTAAGTACAATACAACAATTTATTCTGAATATTTTTATCTGAGCTTATTCTAGTGCTTATAAATAAGGAATGTTTCATTCTTCGCAGAATTTTATTTTTGCCTTTGAATTAGTATCCAGTGAAGATGAGGCAGGGTAAATGTAGACCCTATGTTTGCATCGACTTCATCTTACTGATCATATATAGTTCTACTACATTTTATTGAAATTAATATCCACTCCTTGCTGGTTTGTTGGGGGTTTTTGTTCTCCTCAACATACAGAAGTCTGGACTGTTTATTATTTTGCAATCTATTTTGTGTAATGCTCTCTTCTTTCAGTTTTAAAATAATTTGTACATATCTTGCTTCTCTCCTGCCCTTCCATGCCTAAACCACATATAATTTTACAAGATTTTCAGCAGGTTATTTTTTCATTTTAAAATATAAGTAAGCATTTCTCCAAAATGAAAATAATTAATTTCTTTACATGTGGTTGTACTCTGGAAACAGACTTGCAAATTAGCATTTCTTCCTAACAGAAAATTCCTGGTGTGAACCTGAAGTCTTGCTCACTAAACTTACTGAAAGACACTCTACTACTATTAAATCAGATAATGACTTCCACTGGTTGCAATTTTGGTTCATTGGAAGTATTATGCTAATAAGCATAAATGCTTAAAACAACAAATCCCTCAAAATGGCTTTTATCAAAAGGAAGAGGTGCCACAACTTCTTTCCCCCACTGTATCATGACTACTTTCATGTTCTCATTCTCTCTACAAGCACAAACACATAGTGACTACTAGAAATAATGCCTTCTACTGGAAAATTAATGACATAAAGAATTGAACACTGTATTTTTTATTCACGACATAATAGTTTCACTCTTGTCTGCAGTAACAAGGCCTTAATGGACCAATCTGGCCATTGCATGTTAAATATGTAGATATAGGTAAAATGGAAAGAGTCTAGAAGAACAAGAAGAATGTATTTAGAAACTACTGTGTCCAAAGAACAGTCTATGATGTTTAGCTTTAAGAAAAAAAAATTAAAGTATATGAATAGTCATTCAATACATGACATTATTGCAGCAGAACAGCAACAAGTCACTTTACAAGATGACAGAAGGAAGTACCATTAATTAGTCAAATATAGACCCAGGAACATTTAAGTCAGATACTACCTGCCTTTTGAACTAGAAAACTATTAAAGCAACTGGAATAAACCACCTAAGGATTACCATCCAGTTTCCATTGTTAAATATGTTCTGCCAAGTCTAGACATATTCAGTCACTGTTTCACTTTACAGAACTCAGGAGCAATTATCTTTTATGCTATTCCCTGTAACATCACATTCCTTCTTCTTTTTGCTCCTTTAACATACCCTCAGTTCAACTTATGGCATGACCCAATGCTTGTGGGTCATGCCACAAATATAATTCAGAAGCTGACCATCTTAAAAAGCACACATCTGTTTTCTTAAGCTGTGGGACTTCTCTGGGTTTAGGTGCAAAGTACAGGCTCATTTTCAACTCTGAGGATTTTTCATGATCTAAACCTGCAACACCGATCAGCTAGAGGTGATGAGGTGTGGCATGAATAGTCAAAGCCCGTACTACCAAACATGGTACTGTAGAATGTCTACCTTAATAAATAGCTGGGATCTTAGTAAATAGCATTAGGATCTTCTTTTTTGAGGATTTCTTGGGGAAATCAGCCCCTTTTTTGGACCTTGTTTTGACAGCACTTTAAATCAAATGTGCTGTCAACTCTTATGCCCACACCCCATGACACCATACAAATAGAAACGTCTCTGTTGTACTTTTTATGGCAATCTGCATGAACAGTAATAGTTACAAAGAAAAAATGCATACATATTACTGTTCATAATATGCTTATTACTATGCAAATGTTGTTCTTGAATAATTTCAGAAAATGAGCAGAAAAAAATGATACTTCTTGAAAATTACCCTATTCAGAATTCTGGACTTCATGTTTGTTGTACCTAACAAAATTCTTTAAAGGAAAAAATATGCCAGAACAGAGTTATACAATTGTAAAAATACAATTTATTGTGATTTTCTCTTGTACTATCTCTCATGCACTCATCTTCTTCAAAAGCAAGGCAGCAGTAGCAGCAAAGTGAAGCTACATGCAATGCTTGCCCCAGGCTGCAGGGAAACATCTACTGCCAACATTGGTGTATGTTCCTACACTTCAGTATACTAATCCCAAGTATTGGGTGAAAACAACTGACAGGGCTGTGATCTGAAGTAAGAATAGCTCAAAAATCCTCCAAAAACCCATGTGAGGTGGAGATACAGAGTGTTATGCTGTCAGATTTTTTTTTAGTTCAGTGATCTGCTTTATAAAACAGTCCAGCAAATAGTTGTATCAGCACAACGAAAGGAACAGAGACCTGTAGCAGGGAATCAGAAAGGAATCCCATCACCTAGCTTGTGTCTATTCAAAACACATTCCACTCAACCTGTATCAGCAGGCTGATCTCTCAAGCCCATAACAAATCCACAGCCCACCAACAACTGCAGGAATGTCTCCTCCAATATATTTGTGCTGAGGAGAGCCCCGAGGTGTACAGCTGACTAAAAAGGGGCTGCAATGCATACGCATAGCGTGGGAGAGTTACTCACGCAGGAGCTTCTTATAGTAACCAACTCTCCCACATTGTGCACTGCATCTAGTTAATACCTATATGGATATCAAAAAAATTTCATATTCATGAAAGTTGATTTGCCTTCTGAAAACATTAACCTGGATATTCCCTTCTTAAAATAAGAAGAATGAGATATTGCACTAAGTCTGACATTTAATTTCATTTCTAAAAAAAAAAAAGGGAAAAGCAAAGAGTTAATTAAGAATGCAGAAGAATGTGACTTAATATATAAATACAGCAGCAATACTGGTATGGCATTATTCAAAGTGAGTGCCACTAGAGATGAATTATAAATAACTTATTTTAAATGAAGGACAAACACTGCATGTACACATTCATATACCAGCTGTCTTATTGTTGCAGGCAGGGGGGAACCTATTGAACCAAGAACTGAAGAACAGAACAAATGTTCTTTTGTATTTAACTACTGTAGTGACAGCATCCAGTGATGAGGGCCTCCTGTGTCAATACTTTATGGGCTAAATGAATGTAGTTTTCTCCTCAATCACTGACTTACACCTGATTTTTCTACCTCCACACCTGCCCAAAAACATACATAATTGAGAACAGGACAGTGGGAAGAAAAAAACGGACAGTCCTCACTAAGAAGCTGCAAAGGCACAGTCAGGAAGCACTCTCCTGTCCACATCTAGATCAAGTAAGATCCTAAGGAAAGAAGCTCAGCTAACCTGCCCCTTGAGAAAGACCAATGAGCTGGGCTACGATTATGTATTCCTTTATAATTAGCTTTCATAAATATACAATGCAGCTATTTTAATACCAAGGACGACTTAGCAATTCCACATTACTTAAACATGAAGCTTGCACATCTTCTTCAAACATTGTATTGCATATTAGAAATTAATTCAATATCTATTCTTACTATGGATAACCTGAAGAGATGGAATGATACACCTGAAATCCCATAAAGGGTATCAGAATAAGAATCATAAGCAGCTATGTAAGAAGCTGAAGCTCCAGTCCAACACATTAATCCAAATAAAAAATGCATCTTAGGTTTTCACACATCTACAAAAAAAATTCCTAACCACTGCCAAAACTTCACAATATCTTCTACGTCATATAGACAAGAAACTGAGAGCTGGAATTAATCTCAATAGCATACAACATGCTTATGGAGAGAACACATTTTTAACTAAGACCTGACAATCTCTACTAGGTTTCTAGGTTTCCAAAAAGCCACAGTAACAATTTTCCCATCTTGGCTTTCAGGCTTAAGGAAAAGAATTTGCATCGGCATATTTATTTTTATTCATAGTGTTTATTTCTGCTGTAATGCAAATAAACTCTACATATCTAGTAATAATAATGCAAAAAAGGATGAAAGTGACCAAGTAAGAATAAGTTTACATTGTTTACATTCAATACAGTCAATATTCACCATCAGCATTAAAGTGCAACTATATTGGAAAAAATCAAAACACAATTTAGAAGTCTGATTTTCTTCTCAGTATTCAAGTAACCACAAACTTGCAATATCACTCACCAAGACATATTATTTATACTAACATCCCCAGCATCATCGGGTATCTATCTTCAGACAGATAACCTGGAGCCATGAAAATTAAAGCCCTATCAGACCCATGAGCATTAAACCAGTGGATTTCTGGCCTTCAGCAACTCCTGTATGAGGAAGAAATGTAATGCTTTTCCTCCTCATTAACATGGAGGAATCAGCATTGCCAAGGATGGGTGACAATGCCTCCTCCCAGGCAGCACCTACAGCCAAAATACACTAGGACTGCCTGTTAAGTCCACTCCAACGTTATGGATTGAATGTGTAAGATTAGGGCCATTAAGCTCTGTCAGCAAGACACAATATTCTACTTTAAGGATGAAAAGCCAGAATGATCAAGCAGCAAGAGGTCTGTTAGGGAATCTCTGACAGCTCTGGATTTGCTCAACGTCTTCCACACCAATACAGAGATTTGGGCAACAACCAGATTGGTAAAACACAACAGAATTTCAGTCATTTTTTTCACTATGCACATTCATCATCAGACCAGAAAAATTCCTTAAAAAGGAAGATTCTTAAGAAACAAGTCATTGAGAAAGACAAGAAATTATTCTT
The DNA here is from genome assembly GCF_965231275.1 of Zosterops lateralis. Classification (NCBI taxonomy): domain Eukaryota; kingdom Metazoa; phylum Chordata; class Aves; order Passeriformes; family Zosteropidae; genus Zosterops; species Zosterops lateralis. The sequence continues at coordinate 39,984,052 of NC_139766.1, forward strand.
GGGGAATAAAATGACTTATGATATGACCCAAGATACAGAAGTCTTAGTAGCGGGATATTTTGTTTCAAGATGGCAGCATTCTCATTTCGGGAAGTATTCAATCAAGCATGGCTAAAACAGGCAGTGTCCCCATCAGACTCAGCAGCCAATAAAATGCTATTAATTTCAGCCTAATGTCCAGTGAAAGCAATTAATTTCAGAATACATAATTGCAACAGAAGCTTTCAATGCCAAATATAGCAACAGGGTTTTGCACCCTGCTAAAGCAGCAAAATAACTGCTAATAACCAGTTATTTGGCATTGGGCAAGAGTGGAAAGAGCATAGGTGTACGAAGAAGAACTTAAGAACTAAATGTATCAAATGTTTTAAACTTATTGAACCTCTACAACAAATTTCAAAAGATACTGGAATGAAAATCTACTCATCTTAAGTCCATCTGCATTTAGAAAATATTAAATGTAGGAGGCTATGTTTTCTAAGCTTGTGTTTGTTTTACTCTAATTGACATTTCATCTTAAGTTACAGCCAATTGGAAAAACTTATTAGCTCTGTGTGGGATGGACACATGATAGATATTGATTGATTTAATTTTAAAAAAATAGGTAGCTAAAAATTTCTGTACAGTTGGTCACTGGCAAGTTACAGAGATTGAGCAGGAAAAAGTACTTTATCGTGCAGGCTAACAGGGAAAAAATAAACAGGACAACTTAATTGGACAACATGGTTTCACATTTAGAAATAAATCTATGTTGCTTACGTAAATTTCACTTAAATATTAGAGAAGAGGTGGTATAGAGTGCCTGACAGCATTAATTTTAGGCAGAGTAGACCATCTATGTTATTGCATTACATAAGGTTTGTTTGCAAAGACCATTAAAGTCAACTATTTACTTGAATTGTCTTTGAATTTGACCCAGAATTTAAACAGCATGACCACTTGGTTTGCAAGCACAAGGTCTGAAAAAATTCCACTTTACAGATGAGATTTCCCATGTCAGAGCTGAACCCCAATGACAAAAAATATGACTCTGCACATTCATCTCATTTGTTGCAGAAAATATTCTCACTCTTACCTGCACATTTTCTTCTGTAACTTGAATTTCAGCAGTGTAAATATAATCAATAAGCATCCTTAGAGTCCAGCCATCAACTTCCTTTATTCGAACTTTTTTTGCTCGGCTTTCACTCATCTCACCTACAAACACAGTTAATTAGTCAAATAAATAAGACAGAAATACAGCACAAATATAGAAGTTTAATAGCAGCAGAAATTTTGTGCACGAACAGTTATGATAGCAGAAAAACTTTAATACTAATAATTTAATTTCTTTTTTCCCTTCCTTCCTTCCTCCAGTGAGAAAGGAAGATTTTGTTGCCACCACCATGCAAATGCTACGTGGGTTAATAGTTTTAGTGCAGGTGACCTATTTTTTCTAGCATACAGTATATCCAGAAAATATTGTTATCAGACCCAAATAAGACACTTCAAATGCATACAAAAACATTTTGCTGGGAAAGCAAGATATTAAAATACTCTAGCTTTATTAGCTTCTTAATTGAAGGAGCATACCAAACAGTCTGGAGTAAATTCATTTAAATAAGAAAAGATATATCCCCACAGAAGAATTAACATACATATTTCTTTGCTTGCCTACTTATTATTCCCTTAGCGATTTCACCTCTTTTACAGATCCAATTTAACAGCTCAAACTCAAGCTAAGACAAAATGGTAAGCAAGGGAAAACTTGTTGGATCTCATTTTGCGGAGGTTGACATGTTGGCCATATGCCACAACCGATCTTCATAGGCCTGCAAAATAATTTCCCCCTTCCAAAACATGATGTTTCTCAAAGTGCAATATTTTCTTTATGACTGAAATAATTATCCAAATATATACTTTGAAGAAATGACTATAACCTTCTTCATGACTTCCAGATCAGGACATCTCAGACCTTTCAACTCTCTTGCACTGCCTTTCACTGAAAAAAGCAAACATGAACTACAAAAACTGTGTTGGAAGATACATAAAATTTGACTTTGGAAGAGTATATCCCAATCTCTGAATACTTTCATTTCTTATTCTTCTGTGTTGGATATAATTTTTTTCCCTTAGGTATAGGAATCTAGAGATAAGGGTATTGGTGATACAATAAATTTTATGTATACAACAAGAAAAGCAGACATGACAGAGAAGTGAATAAGAACATGCTAACCATTGCTGATATTTTCTTACTAAGTCATATACATTTTCATTATTTTTTACCCTCTGGTCTCTAGGGTTAGTGTCAAACAATGCATTTTACCTAGTTCTGTCAGCAAAGGGATCATCACTGAGAAATCTGTTACCATTATTCATGGTATCATACCTTTTTTTGAGCTGAAGGGTAAAGAATGGTGCTGCAAATCAACCATTTAAGTGGCAAGAAGTTCAAAAGACCATCTACCCACATAAAAACCAGCAAAATCCAGCCCCCACAGAACTTTCTCCTGTCACCTGCACTTCTGAAACATTCCTCTACACCTCTGAAGGATGACTCCAGCACACTCCCTGCAGGGCCCTGTATTCCAAGTTTCTCGTGTGACACAGATTAAACCTATTGATCTCCAGAGCATGTAAGCTGCAACTTATTTATTATGCAAGCTGCTGTGGAGGTGGTCCTCTGGGAAAATTGTGTGTGTGGGAGAGCAGATTTTGATATTCTGCAAGCACATTAGATTTGTTTTCAGATTTTGTGTCAAGGCTTTTAGAATCATGGATAGGCACCTTTTTGCTTAAAAGCCAAGCCCAGAAGATAAAAATAAAAAACCCTAATCAAGAAAAAAAAAAAAAAAAAAAAAAAAAAAAAAAAAAAAAAAAAAAAAAAACCAAAAAAAAACACCACCAAAACACAACACCCCACAGCCAAGCAACAACAACAAAACACCCAACAAAAATAACCCCAAAAATACTTGCTTCCAACTTTCATGTGAACCAGACATGCAATCTTACCACAATTCTAGATCAACCCATATCTGTTTGATAGATCCTATAGAGGAAACCAGAGATGCACTCAACAGAATTCAATCTGCTGAAGAAGTCAGTTTATGACTGGGAAGCAGCAGCACCATGTCTCCACAGTTCTTAATGACAGGAGAGCATATTGTGAACAGGAAGAAAGCACTGAGCTGATCCAATCTCCCAAGCAGCAGCAGCAAAGCATCAGTTGAGTTGAAGATACTAAAGGGGCTACCTAAAAAGCTTACATGGTTCCTCGAAAAGTAACACAAAAAAGGCTTTTTCCTTCTTTTTATTTCTTTTACCCAAGAATTTTACAAATGAAGAATGGAAGTGAAGAGAGCAGGTAAATCCCTAAGGATAACTGCCATTGTAGAAAAGAAAATTAAATTCGGGTTACTCTTGTCTGAAGTGAGGCCCTACAGCCACTGAAGAGTCTCTTCTCTGATGTTTTATATTAAATTCCTCTAAACTAAATTTAAATAGATTTAAATCATATTTCTAAATAATTCCACTGTATAAGAAGAAAGAAATATTCCTACTAATTTAAATTAAATAGCTGGGACTTTCTTCCCTCCTCTCCTCACTGGATAATTGTTATTAACTTACTATATTTTGTAACTTTAAAAGACAGTAACTTTTTCTTTCCTGATAATTATTAGGGCTACCATTACATGTACAAACAGGGAAAAAAAAAAAAAAAAAAAAAAAAAACAACCAGGGCAGAGAGGTTGAACCCAGTTAATGCCATATCCCAGCCTGCACTGCCGTAACACTTTGTGACTCAGAGAATGATGGAATCAACCTGCAAACACATGTCTAAATATAAGCTTCTAATTTCTAATCAAGAAGTAACCTTAAAGCATAAGAGTGCAATTATTTTACTGTCTTTTCTGTCCATGTTTCATTCTGGATGAAAGAAGATGCTTCTCCATTTGGTTGTGATTGTTTAAGGGATCAAATTCACTTATTTGAACTTGCAGATAACTGGATGAGAATAAAAATCTGCCTGAGATGTGTGGATTTTAGCTTTCATGGAGAGAACAATCACAATGAAATTCAGGATTTTTTGTGTGAGGAGCAGCTGAAATGCACCAATATCACAGCTGGGCCGTGCTGTAAGCAACCTATAAGCTTAGTATAAAATTGGCTAACTCTTAAAGCCACAGCTAAATTCTACTTAAGCTCCCACCTGTTTGGCTCACCCAACTACACAAACCTCACCAAAGATACATTAGTTAAACACTTCACACTCATTACTCAAGTACGTGTTCCCACCTCCTGCACCACTGGGGCTAAAGAACATCTACATTTAAAAACATGTGAAAATTTTTAAAAGAGACTGAAACAAAGGAAGAGAAGATTTCAGTAATTCTATCTGGACAGCAGCTACAGACATTGCTGTACTGGCACTCTGTACAGGTAATAAACTTCTTCACAGGAAGGGCAGTCAGGACAAGCAGAAATGTATTAATCACAGAAAACACAATAAAAAGCTCCACTCTGAGTAAAGAGTATTTTCAATGTGATAGTCAACAACAGTTAATCTTTAATACATAACTAACATAAGAGGCTTCCATTTCTTTGCTACTAAGGCGATAAAAAGGAACTGTAGAAGCAGCTTTTTCTATTCCAATTTTATAGGCAGCAGTAAAAATTAAGAAAGAATTTATCAGTCACTCAGAATGTTTGTCTCAACCACAAATGCAAACTTAAAAAACTGCTTGAGGAAGAGATATTTAATTTTCAAACCAACTTTAAAGCAATATTGTGCAAGTTACTCCACTTCCAGCTTTGATCATGTCAAAATATTTGTCTATAAAATCAAGAATGATCAGCTGCTTCCCCAGAACACAACAGTATTTTAAATTTCATCCATCTAGTTGCATACAATTAAAATTATTAAAACACCAATCTGTTTGTATATGGGCAGGCCAAGAGTCACATTTCTACCTCCATCTGAGCTGGTGGTCAGAAGCAATGGATTATAGAGAAGTCTTTTAATTTCACACAATTGACATTAACTACAAAGCTGGCACAAGATTTTAGGAGGAACAGACAAAACCTCAGAAGCTAAAATTAACATGCATTTAGTAGCATTCCTACTTTGGCAATGAATTTCACATTATTTCAATGGGATTTATAACCATGATGGAATTAAACCCGCAGCACAGGAATTTCAGCTGGAGGCTCCTATGAACCTGAACCCATCTTAGCCTTGCAAGCCCTCAGCATTCCTGTTCTAGCAGTAAAGCAGTAACTTGGCCAGCATGGAGTGAGCAGAAGTAGAACCAAGTCTGTACAGAAAAGCAGTGGCAATGATGCAGAGTACATATGTCATGGAGCATTACCCTAAAAATACTGAAACATACACTCCAGCTATAAGCTGCCAAAGCCACAGAAAGCTTTCATGTCTACTAACAGCCTAGAGCACCCATGGGCTGAAGAATGTAGCAGCAGTTGTTGTTAAAGGACATAATTTACTCCAAATTTCACATGAAAGTTATTTTAACCTTCTTTTGGAAAAGTGAGATTACTAGAGGCTTAAAGCATATAACAACTTAACTGTTGCTGGCTTACATTACATCTAATCTGTTTTTTAATTAAGGATACTTTTTAAAGCATTCATCATGCTAACAAAGACTAAGTTGACAATATGTCCTTAGACTGCAAAAAAAGAGAAACATTAAGAATCCCAGATGTTCCTATGGGCTTATCTAAAAATCAAATTAGATCCTAAAAAGCAAAAGTAATGAAATTTTATTCTTTATACAGTTAGACTGGATTACAACATAGTAAGTATTGAAACATTTGGTACCTGTAAACATGGCATGGAAGTAGGGGCTGCAGGCGGCTAACACAACTCTATGCGCTGCAATTTCCATGTCTTCAGCTACTATCGTCACATCACACAGCAAGTTTTGACTATTTAGAAATATCAGAGAAGGCAATTTCACATAAGTGAACTACAACAGGAAAGTATATATGACATCACACACAATTTCTTTTCCCATGCCATCAAATGAGGCAGACAATGTTGATGAGGCATTGTTTTTAAATGTGTTACACAACCATATGGCTGTTACTCAATCAGATTACTGATAGTGCTTGGGTACACAAAACTATCTAAAAATCAAACAACTGAATTGTGATTCATTGCACAGAAGTTTTCTGCATTGAATAACCATCATTTATATCAGCCCAATTTATAAACATTCTCTCTGGAAGTCTGGGTCCCTTTGAACAACTATGATAGAAAAAACAGAATTTAACATACATAAGCACTAAATATATATATATATAAGAAACAAGGCTTTACAGACAACAAAGAATCCAAACTTCAACTGAGATGCCTGAGTCACATTACACTGAAATTCATGCCTACTTGACTGTTCAAATCCACTAGTCAATCTTCTCTGTTTTCCAAGCATTTTTCATATTCAGCCCATGCACACAACAGCAATTATTTTTTTCAGTCTGAGCAGTTTAGAATTTATTATGGTTAACTTCATATCTTGACTGACTTTGTATCTTCATTACATCCATTTGCATTCTTGTCCTTTGTGATTGAAACATATTTCCTCCCTGTTCAGTTGCAAAAATGTAACATCTCATTTATAACCATTCCTAACCCAGGTGTTTCTAACACATTTTACAGCTATTGTCTGTATCTCTTCCACTTAAACCCATAACATGTGTATTCTTCAAAATCTAATTTTCTAGACTGAAGAGGGGTAGGGGAAGAAAACACTCCCCAACACCAAAAGGCTTCAGTTTCACAGCATCTAAATAGCCATAGTTACAGTTGCCTTTTATTTCCTGTTCATGCTGGCAGTGTCCCAGTGGAGGTAGTATGGAATCCACAAAACTCAGAGCCACAGCAACAGAGGGAAGAGGGAAAAGTATAACTTAACAGAACATATTCCTTAGGGATGGAACTAGAGCTGTACGCCAATCCAGTACCAATTCTCAGTACTTTCAAAAAGATAATTTTTTTTACCATTCCTGAATACACATTAAAGATTTTTAGATGGTTTGCAACTGCCACACTGAGTTGTAGCCAAGACTGGTGAGCAGCTGCCTTTTGCTTGGACAGAACTAGAACTCTCAGCCAAACTGCTCAGATATTCACCTCAGTCCAAAAGAAAACTCTGTGATCTCTCAGTTATGCAATCATCCAATTCTTATGAGCCCAGACTCAAGTAAGGTGGCTTTGTGGAGGTCACACACTAAAAATTCTGGTAGCCAAAACTAACCTTTGGGCCCATATTGCAGTCCTGGCATAATATTATCTTTCTGCTTTCAGCTCTTAATACCTACAGCAACTATGCAAATCTCATAAGTTTAGCTTGCAATATTGCATATTATTATCAAATAATACGTACAATGTAAGGTAATGACTGTACCAGATAAAACACACAATTCAGAGGATCTTGAAAAAAACATTACATTTATTCTTTTTAAAAAATGGAAACAGAAAGCTACACATATAAGGGCATCAGATACCCAGCTTTATCAGACACCTGCACTTATCCTGACAACAGGAACAAGAAGTTTTATACTTAGTTGCACAGAAATAGTAAAGATAACAATGAAGCCAGAAGGAACAGAATTACATCAATGCAAGATTAGGGTTAACTAATTACACTGCACATAGCTAGGTATAGAAACACATCTAGTCTGGAACCCCATCAGGTGAATGAATATGCTCTGCATTACTACAGAGCTGACTAGCTAAAGAAACTTCTGAAGAAATGAGCTTAAAAAACTTAATCATGTACTCTGCTGCAAACATCTTGTGGCTTCCACAGCAACTCAGCACCTTTATTTCATGAGGGCACATCAATTTATTTTAGAAAAGGTTGTGTTCTGAAGTGGGATTGTACCCATTTGCTTGTATCTGAATGTGACTGAATGAACATCATTGTGGGGGATACACCATCATGGTATAGAAAATGAGAAAAAGGGGATAAGAAAGCATGCATTTAAGAACAACTGAGCAACTGTTTACCAGCTTGCAGGCTATTCTTCATTGGTTCATACAGAGAAAGCTCATTACCCCCATGTTCAAAAGATTTTGGTAAAGTCTTGGTTGTAAGAATGAGAATTTTAATAAATGTAGGTAACATCGAATTCCATTGTGATAAAAGCAAATTATAAAAAAGTGAAAAGATAGTAGGCACTAGAGTATAATTTTGTCATATGTCAAGAAGTAATTAGCTATCCTAATGAGCATTCTACTTAGTGTTGAGGTGATGGTGTGCAAGGATTGATTCTGATCTCTGACAATGGTGAGCAATGAAATGACAAAAAATACAAAGGACAAAATTGCTAAAATTTGTCAGCACATAAAAACTCATTAACAAGCTACTAGAGCCAGACAATTTGACAGTAGCCAAAAATTTAACATAAACACACAGACTTAAGCATTCAAAACCAAATGTATTTAGATGCTTAAGCAAATGATTTTTTTCACTAGCTATTCACTTCCTGAAGAGTATACCTCTGGCAAATATCTGTTTGTGCTACACTAGTGAAAAGCACTGAGATTCAGTACATTTTTATAGTTGTTTCTAAATCAAAAGTATCATTTACTGGATTATTATTAGATCTTTGTTTAGAGCAATGAAGTCTGAAACATATTTAAGATTTTCTGTTTATTATTTCAAACAAATGAATGCAAATAGAAATGTTTATCATTTTATTTAATTACCACTTACCATCTTAAAAGCTGCATTCAGCTTAAATTGTAAATATTGTTGCATCAACGACCTTATTAAATGAGAACTAGTTAAGGTTATATGGCACACCTCCTGTTCAAACTTTAAGTATTTATACATGCAAGGCAAAATTGCTCAAATTGCTTCTACAGCAATTTGAATTTAGGTTACCATGGAAACTAAAGTATATTCTGAAAATAATCCATGGGCTTCAAAAATGCACTCTGCTGGAAAACAGTGAATCTCTTACTTGCAACACAGCAAAATGCAGGTAATGTTTCTGACTTCCAAAACTGTTGCTAAGATGAATTCTGGAAAACTTTCTCCATGTACTCTTGCTCATCCTCAGGAAGTCATTGCTACTGGCTCTAGCCAGGCTCTATTATGCTCTTTGAGACACCAAATCTGGTTACTGGGATACTTGAAAAAGCCAAGGGCATTACTTAGGTGAAGCAACAAGTGTCAGTCTATCCAGCACACAGTTTTAAAGATTTGCCTATATGGAACAGCAAAGGTAAAGGCAGAGGCATACTTTTAAAGGATATCAGTTGCTGTGTTTCTTTTCAGTGAAGCCTCTCCAATTTTTAATTTTCTATGGGAAATAACAAAGGACTACAATATTTTCACAGCTTTTGGTACTGTCTCTGCTAGAGAAGTATTTTTATTTATTTAATTTCTCCACTGTTGCTGTAAGTTATAGCACTAAATTACTATTAGTGATAGCTGTGAGTCCTGATTTCCAAAGCTCAGTTGTGAGCTCTAATTACCAGCTGTCACAGTTTTCAACATCACTTCACCTACTCACATGTAAAATATAAATCAATATGGATGCTAAGAACACCATCAGCACCAGCCTCCCAGTTTCACTGAAACTGATGTTATTATCCCTCAAGGTCTTACAAAACTTCATTGAGAAAAGTTACTTTCAACATTTGATTTGGGAGTTCATCAATTTCTCCCAGAGGGCAAGCAAACAGTAACTAAGAAAATGTACAGTCAGTTGCTTTATACTGTGACCTATGTCTTCAGACTAGAAAGTTTTAACATTTTACTGGTTCACAGCCTACCACAAAAATCAACAACAGGCACACAGCCTAAGGCTCAACCAGAGTCACTTTTCATCTATCCAGGATCAGCTATGTACACGAGAGGACCAGCAGCTGTAACTCCTTAGGTACAACCTGTAAGTGTTTTTCAAGTCTCATAAAACTAGTTTCGACTAACTTACGAGGTGCAAAAGCATACTGCATAATTTACTGCTATCATCACATGGCTACCATTCAGCTACCACTTCATTGAATATTTAATCCTTCTCCTCAACTATACTTCTGAAATTGCATGTTCTTAATAAACAAATTATTATTATTAACTTAACAAATGCGAATGAAAGTAAAAATGAACTATGGACTCCAGGGAGGTGTATACAGTGAAGTAATACCTTCTTAATTCATTCATAACTTTAAAAGCTTTCTTCATGTGCCATGGATTTACTGTAATAGGACAGTGAATTTCGGTGTTATCATCTTTCAGATCCAAGGGCTTCTGATGGCAAAGTTTGGTACATCTGCAAAGAACAAGGAAAAAAATAAAGTTAATATTTCTGTCTCATCTCCACTGCTGTCACTTCTTATTTTGTTCACCTTCATCTTGGGGAGAAGGAGAAGACTTGCACTTGAAACTTCTTTACTCTAAGCAATTTTAGTTTCCCTATTACCGAAGGTGTAGAGGAATAGGTAGAATTCCCGTGTGTGCTGGTTTAGCGTGGATAGCAAAACTTAGTGAGCGGCTTTGAAACTGACAACCGGATTAACCAATTAAATATAGGGATATGCCTCTGGGCTACACAGGTTAAAAATCAGAAAAATCCTGGGAAAAGCTCTCTTTCTTCTGGGATTTGAGAGAGGTTGAAATCCAACAGCCAGAGCGGGCACTGCCCAGCAGAGAGCACAGGACCATCCACAGGCCCGGGCAAGATGTTCACTCGTTCCTTGACAGATGGCACTTACACAGCACTAACCCTTCTCTGAGTGAGAGAAAAAAGAGTGATTGAAACGTACGGAGACACAGCATGAAACTGAAGTCAGTGAAGAGAGAGTAAAAGTCCTAGGTTGGGAGAAAGGATTGAGGAGTTGCCTAGTTTGGGTTGGACTTCTCTTGTGAAGCCATGGAGAATGGACTAAAATATCCCTGTAACTTACAGAATGCTTTTTAGGGGGATGCAAAGCTCTAGACAGAGCCGTGGACTGATCTAGCTGTGATCCAGTGGAGAATTTTGAACAGAGGAAGATAAAGAGACGCTCACCACCCCAGGGGAAAAGACCTCTGTTTCTCGAGATGAAGATGATTTTGGAGATAGATGAAGAGAACTTTCACTTTATACTAGAATAGTCATCCTAAAAAAAAGCTGAAATAGCCCATATGCAGTTGTGGGAAAAGCTGCCAAATGGGAGGGACTTCACGGTTTGCAGAATTCCCCGGGCAGCTGCACATTCGTGACACGAGGGCCACCAGAGAACTGGTTCTTTTGGCAACACCTCCATGGAAGTTCTAAGAGAGACTCCTCTCCCCAGGAACTGATGAAAGACTATTTTAAAGTGGTGAAACTGACTGAAAATCATAGGATTTGTCTCCATGTTGTCAGTGGGAAAGTGAACAGTTGTGGGGGGAGGAGAAGTGTTTTGAAGGTTTCGTTTTGATTCTCATTCTTTTAGTGTTTGTTAATAAACCTATCTTTATACCTTTTAAGTTTGAGCCTGCTTCGCTTTTCCCCTGATCCTACCTCACAGGAGGAAAAAGAGTGGATAATTCTGGGAGACACTCAGACTACTACACTAAGTTTGGGAAACAGAAAGTGGTGAACATGAAACCACTACACCTTGGAAGTAGTAAGCTGGTGACTAATACTAGTGACATTGACAGAGGCTAACAAAAATCTCCACTAAAGAAAACATGAAGATATTTCCTGGTCTTGTGAATATTTTTCTATTAGTGGAGAAATATTATAGAATATTTCCAATAAGCTTCAAAGCAAGGGCAGAATTAAGAGTTTTGGGAACTTTTCACCTGGTGCCCATACAGATTAATGGCAGAATGCAGCAACCCTCACTCCCAGTCTCTTAGTGCCTCCACTGCCTGTCAGGTAAGAGCTCCTCTCTGCACTTCTACCAGGACCTCAGTTACTGTTTCACACAGGTCCTAGTTCTCCTCTGACACAACCACACAATGACTACTGTAATTATCTAGGCTTTCCCTAGCTGCAGCATAAGACACGGGTGACAGAAAAATTGTGTCGTTTTGTAGATTCACTCAATGTTTTGAAAACCATAATGTTCATAAGTGACCAACCTCTCAATTTTTCTTACTCTCAAAACCCCACTCCAAAGAGCAAGAGAAGAACTAGGCAGTGTGAAAAATCATTACCTCTAGCTACAATTACGTCTTTCTGTAAGACATACCCAAGTTCTACAGACACTAACTTCTGCAGAAAAAATATTATATACGCTCCTCAGTTACTTGGACTGTCCAAACAGCAAGCAGACTTTTCATGCCAAACTAAATCAATGAGTCTCCTGTTTACAGTCACAATGTTGTTCTTACAAAGCAAACTGTGTTGCTGTAGCACTTGGAAAATGCTTAGCATCAGTGATGCTTTATTCTACAGTACCGTAACTGTAATCCTGAACCTCGAAGCTGGAAATAAGCAAACGGACTGAAGTCATTTGGTAGAGCCACAAGCGCTGGTACATCAACGATCTGGTTCCAAATGAAAATTCAACCTTACTAGCATTAGGTAAGCACAGTCAAACTGAACATACTCAGTGACTCACATAATTGCAGTGACTCTCTTCTACTACACCTGAAACTTTTTAATTGGGCATGTCTGATGAAGCTTAAAAGAAAAATGCAACAATAATTTAACATTTTAACCTAGAACTCTAAATTCTGTGCACTACAATAGTGCAAAGCCAAGTAGCTGGCTTTATCTTTCGTTCTCCCAAAACTAGCTACAAAATTTTGGAGCAAAGCAATACAAAATTGCACCAAGCAACAAAGGAATGCAAAAAGTCTCCGTAAAACTAACCTAGTAACACCCATCCGCAGAACTCCAACTACTACCAACTTACCACAGCGTACCATGAAACTGATATGAATTAAAAGTTTCATACTCAATATTGAAAATTACAAAATTCATTACAGAAAAAGGACAAATAAAAGACAGAAATTCTGCATCAGCAAAAAAACCCCTCAAACAGGTCACATGCTATTCAACACATATATGTTCTACTTCATAGAGAAAAAAAAAGACATTCTATCTAGCAAACTCCTTTACACTGACGGCTACTTTTCTACATTATGTAACATATGTTGTGATCAGAATTTCAAAAAATTATAGACAGAAATCAATGACTGCAAAAAAAACATTCAAAACACCAAAAACCTATAAGGAAGAGAGAGACCCATCTTTTAATTATACCACTAACCTATCAAGTGCAAGACACAACACTTTCACTGCAACTTTCTACATCCCAAAGCAATGCATCAGATACTGATGTCTGTTTATATACATATATATACACATATACAGGCTGTGTACACATCAAATACAGCTAGGCCAGGAAAAAACCCGACTGAGCTGTCCGTAAAGAGCTGCCAAGCAACCTGGGTTAGATGGAGGAGTTCACATGAAGCGTAAATTAATTTGCTGAAGTTTCATTAGTTTGTCACAAAGGGTGACTTTGTTTTAAGGTAATGAACCCTACAAAACTAACATACGCCTTCTGTTTTGGGAAGTTTTGGTCTGCCTGAAGTAGCGGGGTCTCTCTTACCATTTATTTCCCCAGCTGGGTCAGAGGTGTCTGCAGCTGGTTTCCCTCGGTGCAGCTCACCTCACTCAGCGTGCCTGAGCTCTGCCTACCGAGGGCACAGGATGAAATTGCACTGAGCCGGAGCCTGTGGAAGGCCTGAGGAGGCCAGCTGAGCTGCAGCTGGAGATGGTTTGCCTGGACTGCATTGCCTGGGCACTGCCACTAAAAAAGATGCTTAACTAAATAACCAGCAAACCGGGAGCGAGATGAGCACGACTGCTGAGTCAAACAAGGAGTAATTTGGGACCGCATATGGAGGAAGCAGAAGGAGCGAGGGGGAGGAGGGAGAGCAGCCCGCCTGTCCCCTCAGGCTGGCTGGCAGGCACAGGGGGGCGGGCGGGGCGGGGGTGCCGGCAGCGCTGTCCGCCCGCCCGAGCCCCGCCGCACCGGCACCGCCGGGCACCCCCGGGCACCTACCGGCGGCCGAGCATCCCCTCCGCTCCCGGTGGCCGACACCACCCTCCCGCCTGCAGGCGCTGCCCCCGTCATGGGCACGGCTCCCCCGCTGGAGGCCGCCCGGGCTGCGGAGCGCCGCGGCACCTCCGCTCGCTGCTGCCACCGGGCTGGCCCCCGCCCCGGCCCACGGACCGCACACCGCCGCCCCGGCTGCCTCCCTGCCCGCCCCGCCACCGCCACCGCACTCACACGGGCGGCAGCAGCATCTCCATCGCGGCTCCGTTCGGGTTTCCTCCGTGCAAGGCGGGCGCGGCGAGCTGCGGCCAGCACCATGCCAGCCGCGCTGCCCCGCCGCCGGTGCGGGGTGCGAGAGCGGGGAGCGGCTGCGCCCGCCCGGCCCAGCCCCGGGAGCCGCCGGGAGCCGCCGGGAGCCGCTTCCGGGTGGGTGCCCGCCCGCGGGAGGCGCGGCGGGAACGGGCGCGGTGCGCAGGCGCGGCGGGCTCGGCCCGGCCCGGGCGGGCACTCGTACCGGCGGCGGGGCCGGGGAGCCGGGACCCTCCGCCCTGCGGCTGCCACAGCCTCGGGACTGCAGGAACAGGAGGCTGAGACGCCGCTGCCCGTGCTGAAAGGAGCTGGGATGAGCCAGGGTCTCCCGCTTCCCGGGAAAGCGGTGGCTCAGGGCCCGGCCGGAGAGCGGCACCCGGAGCTGCCCGGGACAGGGGGGCCTCAGCACCAGCGGGGACAGCTCGCCTGGGAACACACAGGTGCTCTGTCCCAGGGGAAAAAAACAAGAAAAAAAAAAAATAAAAAAAATGCGGCCCCAAGTATCCTCAGTGAGAAAACCCACCTGCTGCAGGTGCAGGCCGTAAAGGACATGGGCATCCTCTTGCCAGGCCAGCCAAGGAGCTGGCCCGATACCAGCCCAGGCAGGTGGTTTCTGCTCGAGCACGGGCCCAAGGGAAGGGCAAAAGTGCATCGGGATGGAGGAGTTGGACAGGCTCTACTTCGCTGGGACTTGCAGGGTCTCATCAGCTTTTTTTTTTTTTTTTTTTTTTTTTTTTTTTTTTTTTTTTTTTTTTTTTTTTTTTTTTTTTCTTGTCAAGTCCAGCAGGAACACTGCCGCTCAGAACAGCTGGCCTCCTGTGTTTTGTAAACATTGCTGGCGTTGGTCCTTAAGTACTTGAGCTGTGTTTTAATGTTTGCTGAAGTAGCCTCTGGGATGCAAAATGGCAAAAAAAACCCAAATCCCCCCCACAAAAAAAAAAAAAAAGCACCAAAAAACAGGGATCTATTCCAAACTTGTCATTGTAACAAACATTAATTCAAGCAATGATCAAGAATACTACATTTAGCAGCTTCTGACTTGGGGCACAAGAGAAGAATTTACTGTATTTAAACCTCTATAAATTACTTCCAAATCTTTGAAGGTCGCATAGTGGAAAATGGTTTTTGCAGGCTGAACACGATTAAAATTTAAATTTTATTGTGTCTGTAAAATTAAAATGCTTCTTCACTGGAGTAGAGGATTTTAAATTGGAATAGTATCTCTAAACTAATAAGTCTACTAATTACTGACCAACACTATTTTTCTAAGAGTGAGTAGAGTTTGAGGGCAGCATATTTCAAGTAAGACACAAAACAAAATGGCAGGTGTGTTTTGGGTGGAGACTTTTATAGATGGATACTGAAAGCCTTCACCAGGGTTTCTAATAAAATCACTGGCTATTAAAACTAAATGTATTTTAATCTGTTATTTTCATTTTTGCTAATCTCCAATAATACTCCTCACTTGGAAAGTGCCATTTTAGTTTTCTCAGTTTACCAATTCTCTTTCACTACAGTGATGTTTGATTTGGGAACACTTCAATTTTTTTTCAATGGGTTACCACTGGAGGTTTTTCTAAATTAAATAGTCAGAATTGGCAGTGCCTGTTTTTATGAAGTCTCTGCTTTGTAACTACTGAATTTGTCTCTTCTCAAGAGACAGCTAGATTTGCCTCTGGGTTGTATTGGAGAGGACAAGGTACTTGCTAAAGATTTAAATAGACAACAAAACCTACTTGCAGGGAAGTCTGCTCCAAAGGACCCAGCCAAAAATAATGCTGTCTGAAATGGAGGTTTAAAATTCAGCTGGCTCCATGTAGGATAGCATGACTGAGGTCTGAGTTCATAAACAGATGTGGCCTGGGTAGATGCGAGAGTGGATGATGACTGTCACATCACACTTCCAGGTTTCTTTAATTTAGAGTAAACTCCTGGACACATCACTTTGTAAGACAAGGATCTCAACTTCTACTGGTCTAAGTGAATCCTACTGTGTAAGACCTAAGCGAATTCTACTGTGTTGTGTTTAAGGGTTCACACATGACCACTGTAAACTTGTGAGCTAGTCTGGTAGCTGAGGGGCTTTGTACACTCTTACATAGATCCTGCAAAGAGGTAGGCAGCTGCAGGTTCTGCTCTACACTAACACGGCAGAACTTTTTAGCAATATTGGTGTGGTTTAACGCTGGCCAGCAGTCAAACCCCAGGCAGCCCCTCGCTCACTCCCCCAAGAGTAGGATTTGTGATAAAATCAGAAGACTAAAAGGAACTTGTGGATTGAGGTTAAGACAGTTTAACAGAGAAAGCAGAAGCTGCATACACAAGCAAAGCAAATCAAGGAATTAATTCACTGCTTCCCATGGGCAGGCAGGTGTGGAGCCACCTCCAGGAGAGAAGGGCCCCATCACAGGTAAGGGTTACTTGGGCAGACAAACACCATCACTCTAAATATCCTCCCCTTCCTCCTTCTTCCCCCCACTTCATACACTGAGCATAATGTCACATGATGTGGGAATATCCCTTTGGTCTGCTGGGGTCACCTGTCCTGGCTGTGTCTCCTCCCAACTTCCCATGCACCCTCAGCTTCCTCACCAGCCTGGCTGTACGGAAAGTAGAAATGGCCTTGGCTCTCTATAAGCAATAACAAGAACATCTCTATGTTATCAACTCTGTTCAGCACAATTCCAAAACACAGCCCCATGCCAATCACTGCGAAGAAAATTAACTCTACCCCAAACAAAACCAGCACAAATATTTATTCCTAAGTGAACATTAAGCATTTCTGACCTGTGACTTCTCTCATTTTCTTGCAGTGTTGTTTTGGCTTCAGAGCCAAATGTTCAACATTAGTTCAGTTAACTTCTGTGATGCAGAGAATCAAAGAAATTAATAGGGCAAGGTTCCATTTTTTTTTTCCTGAAAATTTTATCTTTGTAATTCAGTCATTTCAAGAGGAATCAAAGCAAAAACTACTTCATCCAAACTAAATTATGTGGTTATGGCAAAACAACTTGTATCTCTAAGAAGAAAATACATGAGAAGAAAACACATCCTTTAAATACAATGTCTAGATTTTTATGGGATTCTGCTTGATCCAATACCTCTTCTTAGAAAAGAACTTTCAGAGAAAAAACTTATTTATATATGTCTGTGGGTGTATGTATGTAGTTCTGAACGGAAATGGGCTATGTATCTCATCTATGATAAAACAGCTGTCATTTCTGTTTATGCTGCAGCAATTCAAATTACTGCATTTACTGAGCAAATTCCCTGTCATGTTTCAGGCTGCCCCTATAATAACTCTTAGTGCTTTCCTGCTTGTTTTAGTGAGTTACAAAGGAATGTGGCCAACGCTTACTTAGGATCACACAGTTCTTCAGATCTATTGACACTAGAAATACTTTACTGATGTAGAAACCCCGATACTGTCCATCAGTGAATTGCATCCAGTGAAAATGGAGTTATGCTGGCAGAGCTCTGCTTGCTAACAAGATAGTCCCACAAGTTATATAGTCCTACAATTCGAGTAACTAATCCTTGTAAAAGTTGATGTGACTGCATACATACCTGGTGTTTTATTAGCATGTTTAAGGGATCATGCTCTATGCTGATGTGGTCACGTTAGAAGAAATCTGGTTTAGGTTTAGCTACAGAGGACACTGATGTAAGTTCTTACTTATTTTTAATTGACAAATATAGGCTAGGAAGGCATCTCCAAAAAGGACAAAAAATAAGGTGGTAAGAACATTTGCTCTTATTTAAGATATTAAAAGTCGTAACTTCTGAAGGATTTGGGTAGAATGCTTATGAGGACATACTGCTGAAGCTGGTATTCTTTTGATTAACAGGGAACAGAAAAGGAAGGACTCTAGAATTGAATACTTAATTACCTCTCTCTACTCCTACTGCTTCAATCAGAAAAACAATGTGCTCCTTCACTTTGTTAGTTTTTAGATTATCCATTATATTTGTATCTTACTGAATTGAGTTGTGAGTAAATTATGTACAAAATCTATGTAAAGATGAGTATGCATTTTTCTGAAATACGTGAAGGCACACATGCAATTTTTTTCCCATACATTTCACCCTCAATAACATAACCATCCAGCAGCAGAATTTTATGCAACCCAGGCCCCTGTATGTAAACAAATCCACAAGGACCTTTGTGGAATTCATGACAGAACTTGAATTCAACACAGACACTAGCTACTACTGCATTCTTTTGTCTAGGACACCAGCACTAATTATCACCATTGCCTAATCTTAAAAAGCTTCACTCTAGTGGAAGAGACTCCTTTTTCTCGCTTTAGAAGCATGAAATATTTAAAGTTTCAGAGAACCATTTAGCTAAGGACATGAATGCAGTTGAAAAGAATTACACTGAAAAGTAATGTGAAAAGGAAATGCAAGAAACTGCATGCAGCAGACTGCGAAAGGGACCAGATTGCAGAGGAATATGTACTGGAGAGTAGGCAGAGAGAGAAAAAATAAAACATGTAAATTGGGATTGTGAAATAAGGAACAGCAAAGCAGCTGCTATCAAAGAGAAACTGTACTGTGACCAAAATCAGTTAAATACAATTAAGCTTGGATTAAAATATTTAGTCTTTTCTAGCATTTATTCTCCTCTGTGAACAGTTGCTGGAGCAGTAAGAATGACACATAGTTAATGAAAATAGCTGAAGGAATAAGATTTATTCTGTAAAATTCATGGACCTTATAATGATGATGATGAAAATTAGTAACTATAAACTGTTTCTTCAGCGTTCAAAACCAGATATAGTGTAATTTCCAAAAGGACTTGATATGACACAGTCTAGTAAACAGACTGTAAGTACTCTGATCCTATTTCTGGAAAAGAAGGGCCACATTAAAAGCACATGGTATGACACTTTTGAATTCTACTTGATGGAGAAACCAGGTCCCTGTGGTCAGTGCTGTGTTCCTTCTAGATTACAGCTTCCGAAAGGAAGTCCTAGCTGAAGTAAGAGTTACGAATGGAAGCAAATGTAGGTCATACCCATGATTCATATTTCTACTGCAAACTACAAAGATGCAAAGTAGATCTTGTTGAGTAGGCCTAAGGCCCAGTGCTGCAAAGGTTTGGGTTTCACATATAGTGTATTCCTGAGGTGACTGTGAAGGAGGTGGACTGACTCCTGCTCTCATACCTGCAGACTTGTGCTGCTTCCTGTACACTGGATAAGGCAGTCACGTCTCTGTACTGAGTGGGTCCATTCACTGAACCAGAAGAAAGCCGATCAAAAATTATCAAATTTCACCTTGTAGCCATGTTACCACTAAGACATGATGCAAAGGTAGCAGCAGAAACCTGCAGCAAGGATGTCTTGGGAAAAGCTGGACCATCCCAATCAGCAATGTGCAGAGCTGATTAAGGGTTTCATCCTTAACACAGAATTATATGTTACTGAAATAAGTTATGCACCATTTTTGTGTACAGCCTACACCAAAAAAAAAAAAAAATGGACTCTTTTTGCAACATTTAGTTTTTAGCATCATAAGCAGTCATTGGGGATTTTTCCTAATTATTTTACTTTATAAGAGTGTAGAAAAGACTTTTGTTTATTGTTGTGTCCTGTCATACTTCTTTAACTTGTCAAAACATTGTTTTCTTGAAAAATGAAGCAAAAGTCATTTTCTTCATAGATATTAACTGTAAGGTACCTATTACATGCAAGCCCATCAAAGTCTGTATACTTCTCCCCCATCATATTTGCCACTCTAACAGCAATATTGTGAGATAGTCCTAACCAGGTCAATCAGCCAACATGCCCCTTTCTCAGAAGAAAACAGCTACGGCTCATTAATTAAAATTAGATTTAAACAGCTGATGTACTGCCATCTAGTGCTTCCTGAATGCATGACGAGACAGATGGGCTCGTTTTGGGTAGTCCTACACATCCAGGATTGGCCTATTGCAAACCCACAGTTAAAATCATGATTTTCCTCTAGTCATGCTCATTGTGAGCTCACATAAGAACAGTAGTAGTCAGCAATTTACACCGATAAAAGTGACATAATATGCTAAAGAAATCAATCTGAATATTTACTGTTTCATATGCATATAAACAAGATAGGAGGAACAGAGTCTATATTGCTTGAGGGGACATTCAGTGAAAATGAAAAATGCTGTACACTGGGAAAAAGCAAGTGGGATATACCTCACACATTGTACAGATTATTTTGTTGTACAAAGAGGCAGTGAAATCAAAGACATTAAAATATTAAAATGTTTTCATTCAGGGAGGCATAGCAATAACAATCACATAGGTCTAGTTACTGCACATAATTTTGCAGAGAGGTTGTTCATAGAATGAAAAGCATATCATGCTGCTGTTCCAGAAAATGGGTTAATCTTCATTTGGAATAACCTTTTCTTTCTGTGTAAGAAAGACTAGAAGTATTGCAAACATTGTTTAATAAAATGGCTCAAGATCAGTACTTGTAGCTATGCAGAGTGTCTATTAAAATTGGACACACAGTAAACTGAGAAAAAAAAAAAAAGGGGGAAATTTAAGTCAAAGATAAAGGTATGAAAAGGTTTAGTCTGATAATTCTGGTACAAGCAGGTGTTCACAGAATGAGTAGTTCATTACAGTGTTCCTGGAGTGGAATTTTCACTGGTATCAAGGACAGTCCCTTGCCAATATTTCTATGCAAAAGAGCATTGATATCTGGACTAACATACTGAGGTAAAAATAAAAAAAATAATAAAATATTCAGAATTATATTTATTGGAACGTTAATATTTAAGCATACAGCCTAAAAAGTTAGTTTACACAAACTAGTTCTTGACACATTCATTTTAAGTTTTTCAGACAAACTATTCAGAAAACTGAGAGGGAAAAAATCAACTAATTTTTCCTTGAAATTTAATCTTCTGTTATTATTTCAATTTTGTCAGTAGTTTTCCCAGGGTACTTATCTCAAACATTCCTCTTTTTTAGAAAATCACCCTAGAAAGTATATAATCTAAACTCAAGTACTTTCAGAAAAAGCTCTGTTTCCCTTATATAGTTCAAATAAATGCTTGTCATATTGTGACAGCTTTACAACAGAATGTAAACAGGAAGGTGATTTTGAAAAATCAGAAGAAAGTAAAAAAAATACTCTGAGAGGGAGTAATTTTTCGCTGCAAATTAGGCATTTGCTTAATTGCTAAACCACTTAAAACTCAAACTCATCTTTAGCACAAAGTAAGACACATTGTAATACTTAATTCAGAACTGTTTTACATCTAGTGTATATTTCTAAAAACTAGATACAAAATTAAAAACTGTATGCTTTCTTTAACCTCAATTTATTTGCTTTTTAATATATCTGGTAAATCAGTAAAAATTTTTAAAATAATCAAGAGTGCCCATTCTGTTTTTTACACTTTTTCTCTTTGCTATTATTTCTCTTTGTCATCTGCATAAAGCAGTACAAATTCTCTCTCTACAGCCATATTATCTACCTGTTTGATCAGGATACTCTGGACTTAATTACAGACATGTAAGACATTTTGCCAAATAATTTGTACTACTAGATTAGCTGAAGTAACCCATGGTCACACTAAGACTCCAGCATTCAAATTTGTATATTAATAGGTGAAAGACTGAGTTTTTATCAACACCAGCATAACACTTCTCTTTTCAATAGCTTCTATTTAAAGGCCACAGAATTTTTAATGGACATTTTATTTAGGAAGCAAAATCTGCATAGCAATTGGCAGGTTTTGATTACACGATTACCATGCATAAATAGCCCTCTGCTGCTCAGCAACACAAAAACATTGGCACTTACATGATGTGAAAATCTGAACCTATACATGAACTGAAAGGTTCCTTGGTATTAAACATATTCAACAGTGAACAGGTTCCTTTGTATTAAACATATTCAGCAGTGAACAGTTTTTTTAACCTCCACAGGATTTTAAAAAATTGCATGAGCTTGAAATGAAATAAGTACTTCTGAAGTATGTGTAATATGAGGCTAGAACATAGACTGCACTTACTACAGTTTGGCTTTCAGGATTATTACAACCAATTCGTGCAAATAAAATTTTCTACTGTTACTTTTACCTTTTTACTTCCCATTTGTATTTTAAGTAATTCTGGAATCTGTCACAACCCCATATTTTCAGAGCAGAGACTGTATTCTTTACATAGAGCTGAGTATCATATAAGTACTAATTATACCTGGAGTATAAAAAAGAAACAATAATGATAATTATATCTTATAGCTGAATGTGAAAAAAATTGTGAGCCTAATCCTGTTTCCATTCATGCTAAATTTTAAATGAAACTGAGAGGAAGAAAAGTAGATATTATGCCTCTTTGTGAGGATACAATTGTGACAGCTAGTCCCCAAATATTGTAATTGTTACTGATATGGCAAAGGTAATGCCTAAGTAGAGCATTCACTCCTGTGTATCTAATGTCTAAGTAGAGTTTTCCCAAAGGGCAGCATAGCATTGTTGGACCATAAATCTTTTTATCTTACCCTTATCAGATACCTTCATCATTACTGATGGAGCTGTAGTGGAAATAATTTAAGAACAGGCCATATCTTTATCTGTTTTAGACTGCCCAGCATTAGATCATCCTTCAGAACCTTCAAGTTCACACTTTCAAGTTCGTGTACACTATAATGACAATGTGTGCAAAATTTGATGGAAGATGGAACAGGAATTGAACAGAAGAGAATGTTACTTTATTAAAATCTATCTACATCACTAAAACGTCTCACTATAAAAAATACTGTGAATCTAGTAATTAAAACGATATATCAAAACCAAAACGAAGATTGGTTGATCCAGAAGAACTACTACTATAAAGATTACATATATGTTTTATGTAAACCAATTGAAACTAGCAACCACATACTTCTAAATATGTTAACTGGTTTTGTATGCAGTAAGTATTTATGCACTTCAAATATTTAAACTTGTAATTTTTTCCCTTACTGCACTCTTCACTAATCCATTGAGAATTCTTCATTTTCCGTTCAGTAGAAACAAGGTTTACAATGACATATAAAATTATAGCTGTTCAAATGAGTGCCAATAAATGTAAACTTACTGCGACTTTAGGATTTTAAAATTACAGTTAAAAGAATTTGCTCTTTTGATTTTATCTTAAACATTTGTCTAATGGTGTGTCCAACACACACTGCATATATGTATGCAGACTGTGGCCTCACTTCACTGTCAATGAAAACTTTTGTCGTCTTCTTGCTATTCAGTAGGATCTGTGTTCTTATCACGAATGGAAAAAAAAGAGGAAGCACAATAAGGAAGAGGAAAAAGGAACATTAATACTGAGAAACTGGAACAGAGCAAGCTCTTATCACAGGAACTGGACTTTGTCTGAGTCAAACCAGCAAGTTTAAGGCTTCTTTTTAATTTAAGATAATTTTCCAGTTCATCAATGTGTGTATCTATATTAAACAAGAACAAATGAATGCAAGTGATGAATGTAAATGCTCTGGGTGGGAGGTTTCAGTTGACTATTTTTTCTAGAAAAAGATAGCCAGGAAAAGTCACAGAAACTGAGATAATAAATTTGGAACTTCTCTGAAGAAGTTCATACCTAAAGAGCAGTTTTTACCCCTTCAACAAGCTTTCAATAGAGACAGAGCCACTGCAACTGTGCAGGATGACAGTCCTGGCTTCTCTTAATTGTACACATAGAACAATTACAACCTGGAGAGGATGCAATCTTACTTGTCTTTCAGATCCCCATTAGAGCTTTGATCCTCTTCAGAGTCCTCACCAGCATTAGCTGAAGGTTAAGGGATGGTCATGTAGAACAAACAGAAGGTTAAGAAACATTAGCAGATGAACAGTGCACATAACAGATAATAAATATGATGGTTTGCAAATTCATACTTTGCACATGCTTGAACAGCGTGTCATTCAGATCCTTCTCGTTTCAGAGATGTTATGTTATAGCTGAAAAATGTCAAAGAGGCTAACAAAAACGACCAAGTAATAACTAAGCACAACTAAGTGGTTGAAGAGTATCCAGAATACAGAAGTCAACATCAGTAAGACAGAGATCCATAAGGGAGTAGTCCAGACACCGTGAGTGGCCACAGTCTGTCTCGGTGTCATCACAGAGGGTTAGAAAATTAAATTACCAAGCACACATATTAAAGAAAACATGTTCCTTCCCAAAATATACAACAGGGCCAGAAACATCTTAGAAAATGTATCAAGTGCCCCATGAATGCTAAAACTTATCGTGATCTGAAGGGGCAACCAGATCTTCTGGAAACAGTTACTAGCTGCATAGACTTCATCCTTTCCTCAAGAAGTCCCTGCAGGACCAAGGGGAGGTGAGAAGATACTCTGCACTGAAAGCTGACAGCAACACTAGGCTGCCTTTACCCCACACTTTGGCCAACCATCTGCTGCTGGGCTGCTTTCCCAGCCATGGCCCCGCAGGGACACTCTTGGGTTGGTTTTTTTATTTGAGATTTAGGTTGTTTAAAGTTTTTGGCTTTTTAAAAGCTTCGAGTTTGTTGGTACAAAGAAGTGGAGTTTTTAAGGTTTTGTTTTTTGGTTTTTTGAGTTGTTTATTATTTGATATTACAGAGGTTTTTTTCGCTCCCAGCCGAGGTCTGGACAGTGGCTGAGACATGAGGCGACTGCTCACTGATGGGATGTTACTTTACATTTATATAGATAATTATGTATAAGTTATTTACTATTTTGGACCAATGCTTAGTGCTCACACTAAGAGGGTTACTTTTGCTTTGACTTAATTTACTCTAACTACTTTATATTATTACTACTTTAGAAGATGGAGGACGAGGAAGAAGGAGAGGGACACAAGGTACCACCTAAATTCTACCATTTTGTCTGTTATTTACTTCTATTCTAAGAATCTTAAAACTTCTGAATTTTGCATGTTCTATTGTGCTAAACCACTATTTTCACTTCTTGGCAATTTGCAATTCTTCTCTTAATGCTGGAAGTTTCTTTTATGGGCTAAGATCAAACTTAGAGTTTTCTTGGGCTCTGTGCCAAGGTTTCTAACCTTTTTGGACTGGTTTTACACTCCCCTGTCCAGTCCAGGGCTCAAATTTTCTTTCTCAGGTCCCAGCTCATCCAAAGGGATGTCCTGGACTCCGACAGGACACCAGCCCGGAGGCTGCTGTAAGTGATCTCCGTTTTGAATTGGGGCTGCACCGAGCACGGCCAGGGGACAGCGCAGGGCGGGCTGGGGGCACAGCTGTGTGCAGGAGCTCAGGCCGGCACCCTGTCAGAGTCTGTCTGTGGATGTGTTATGCCCCACAACTGTCTCTGATGGTTGAAGACCAAGACCCCCAAGAGACCGGAGAGAGCCCCTGGCCTGGCTGAGGTGGGGCGCTGGCTGAGGACTGGTACTATACTGACCATGCTAGAAGGGTACAGCCTGCAGCTTGTCCCTGAGCACCCAACCTTAACACAGGTGTCTGCCTCAGCTCTGTGCCCTCTTTGACTCCGTGCCACTCGCCTTGGTCTTCTTGTCGACCAACCTATAAAGACCCTGTAGATCCCGCACACCTTTGTGATCACCCCACTGGAGAAGATCGCGTCTATGGGCATCTCTACACCTTGAGGACTCATCCCTCCAAGTTGGTAGCTATAATCCCCTCCCCCTCTTTCTCTATCTTTCTCACTATTCTCTATTTTCTTTCCCTGCTATCGCATTGTGGGCACTAAATAAAAGTGCATTTTTTGTTTAGGCAAACTGAGTTGTCCCCTGCTGTGTCTTTTGCGCTTTGAGATCTCCAAATCGAACCATCAGGTTCCCCGCATATGTTTGCGGACCCTGACACGCCCGGCTCTCGGGCCGACCCCTGGCTCTTGGGCCCATACCCGGCTCTCAGGCCCGGCTCTCAGGCCGATCCCCAGCTCTCGGGCCGACCCCCGGCCCCCAGCCCGACCCCGGCCCTCAGGCCCGTCCCCGGGGCGGCGCTGTGGCGGGCGGGCCCAATGGCGGCGGGGGCGCTGTGGCGGGCGGGGCGGGCCGGGGCGGGGCGGGCTGGGCCGGGGCGGGGCGGGGCGGGGCGGGCTGGGGCGGGGCGGGGCGGCGCTGCCCGAGGCCGGCCGGTGGCGGCGGGGCCGTGCCCGGGGCGCACATTAAAAGCCGCCGGGGCGGCCGCGGCGGGAGGAGGCGATGGCGCTGACGGCGGGGAGGCGGCGGCAGGAGCTGGAGAACGTGAGCGCGGCGGGCGGGAGCGGGGCGGGGCCGGGCCGGGCAGCGCCTCGTGTTCCGCGCCGTCTCTTCCTTCCGCCTCTCCCTGGCTCTTTTCCGTCCCGGGCGCCCGAGGCTTTATCTGCTTTTTCTGGGGGCGCCGCCGGCCAGTGCCCTCTCCGGAGTGAGCAGGCCGCCGCCGCCCTCCCCAGCCGGGCTGGAGACATCCCTGAGGCGTTTGGGCCTGGGCTTGTTTGTAATCGAGATTATTACCCTCTAATCGGGGCTGCTCCTGTGGCTCCTTCAGGTTTTCGCGGTTATTTTTCCACTGGCGGGTCCTGTCTGTGCCATCTCTGGATTATGTGCTGTTCGCTGGCATGACCGCGGCGTTGTTGTGTTGGTTTGAATGTTTGTCCCCGCCCCGGCTGGAAGCCTGCGTGGGCAAGGCTTGCTGCCTGTGCCCTGCTCCTGCCCGCCCTCCTCCTTCTCCTGGCCAGGAGCTGCTGTGCAGCGGTCACATGCTGGAAGTGGATCTGGGAGCCAAGAAGCTTTAACCTGTGCTCAGCAACAGTGCCTAACAAGCCTGGATTTAAGACATTTTGGCTTTTGACAGCTGTGGTTTTGGCTCCTCTTAATGAAATGAAAACAGTATTTGCTTCAGTTAGTAAGGACATTTACTGGATTTTCTTTATGTCAGATTGACTGCATGGGATCGTCATATCCCATGCTTTAATTCCCCTCCTCTCTATGTTTTGTAAAAAAAAATTATTTGAAGATATTATGTCATCTTCCTAATACTAGCTGTATTTTAGGATGCAAAGATGGGCTGTAGCCAATCTTGTGAGAAAGTAGCATGGTAGAAGTTCTGATAAAGCTTTACCTGTGAAGGAGTGCCCTGATCCCTCATGGTATTGCAGAAAGGGTGAATCACTTGTTCCCATGAGACAAAGGATATTGTCCTAAGGACGATTGCTGTGTTTGTGGAAGATGTGAGCTGTTAACCCCACTATTGACTCTGATGTAGAATAGTTTGGGTTGAAGGCTCTTCAAAGGTCTATTTCCAACCTCCCCTGCCATGGGCAGGAACACTTTCCAGTAGACCAGCTTGCTCAAAACCCCAGCCAGCCTGTTCTCCAACACTTCTACTTAGTAAAAGACACTACATTTGAGCTGAATGTGAAGTCAAAGACCTAATACTTGCCTCCAACATGATGAGGGCATGCTGCATTCTCTCTAGTGTAGGCAGAGAATGTCTTGCTCAGCAGTTGGTAGCATCTTCTTCCCTCTGTGAGCTTCTGCTTCTTTCCTGCCCCAGTTCCGCTCTAGTTACTGCCGCAGGTGTTTTGACATGTCAGCAGTATCAGAGGCCGAATACCCAAAACTGTTACTGTTACACTGCAGCTTTGTTGTTGCCTCCAACTGTAGCTGGACAAAAGTAGGAACAACAAAGAGTTTTGCAGTACCTGTAAAAAGCATGTGAGAGAGCATGTCACTTTTCCCCATAAATATACTGATGCTTCTAACATCTCTCAGGGTTGAAGCTCAGATACTTGTAATATGTTTTAAAGACTGAAGTTCCTGAAGGCTCAGCATGGTACTAGGAAATAGATTAGTGTGATATTTGTCCAGGACTGAGTTCTCACATAAAGATGTGATGAGAGTTTACCTGGAGTTTAAGAGCTTTCTCAAGATATTAACCTAGTGGGGTTTTCCCCCCATCAAGGCTTGATTTGCTAACAGAAAATTCCTAAACCTTTGTACTTTACTTTTAGAGCTTACCTGTTGCTATTGTTTGCCCTCTCCTGTTCCAGGGTTCCTTGGAAATAACACAGAGTTTGGAAGATGATCCTCTACTGGATGCACCACTCATTTCATCTCATACGTTGCATTCCCAGCTGAGGCCAAAATTTCACGCTATCCCAGCAGTTCTCCTTGCCAATTTCCTGTTGTTAATACATGTAAGTTTTAGAAGCATAATTTTCCTAAGAAAACTTTCTATCCCTCTTCCAAACCAGTGAGGTCCCCTTTGCTAGTAAATTTTGATCGTGTGTGTGCTATCAGATCCTTGCTGCTTCTCGTTCTGATTGTTGGTGCTGTGACACATCTTGTTAGGAGGGAGAACATTTTAAATAGTAGTTCTTCTATGCTGTTGGAAATGTACTTTAAAAATAATACTATTGTCATAGAAGTGCTGTATTAGTTATAGGGAGCTGAGATAATTTTGATGCCGTGCCTTGTGACAGCAGACCTAATTTCAGAGAGAAGGTAACTAAACAAGTAAAACTGGACTTGCTTAGGGGGTGTTGCCTCGTAGTGGCTGGAGAGAGAAATTAATCCAAATGTTACTTCCTGCTCTCACTTCTGCAGGATAAGAGCAAGAAGCACAAATACTGAACAGTATCTAGGCATTTATGGGGACTGGTAGACAGAAGCAGAGAGAGTCCTGCCTAGTAATGAGTTTTTCCTTGATAAGCTGAAGAGGCTTGTTGTTGCTTGTATGTGCCAACCAGATATGAAGAAGGAAGGCTGAAGAGCTCTGAGCCTAAGCTCTGAGTGAAATGGCACTTTCATGTCTTTTAGGGACATGGGCTAGTGGTGGACACAGTAGTATTAAATGAAAGGTGGAGTTGGTGAACTTAAGGGTCTTTTCCAACCTAGATTCTATGATTCTGTAGTAGCAGTGACATGAGCTATTTTAGAGCTTCGTTTGATCTCAAACAAAAAATGCAGTCCCCAGCGCTCTTGAAAACATGCTCCCTGCCAGGACTTTAAAAGCACATACCAACCTCTAAGGTCTCTCCTTGGGCAGCTGCATAAAGTTGTTCAATGTGCTTTACCCTTCTAATTTTAGGAGTAGGTGTTTTGGCAGCCTTGTAGTAGTATCAAGAAATGCCCCTCTGACTGGCAAGTACTTAGGAAAGACCTCTGCTGTTCTGCTGAGTAGGCTACCAAAATTCCCAATGGAAACCATGTATCCAGCCTTATTTCCTTCCCCTACCAGAAGAACTGTGTCATGCCCTTATAGAAGGCACTTGAAGTCTGCTGTTGGTAACAGAGGAGTGACTATTCTTCTGCCAAGCCTTGGGGCTTTGCTATCTACTGCCATAACTGATACAGCCAAATGTCAGTCACCCAGACCCTAGGAAACTGCTCCCTATTCTCCTCCCACCTTTTCTTCTCTCCTGCAAATGGAGAGATGTGTGGGTAGGTAAAATGGGAAAACTTCTGTAGCATTTGCCAACACGTTTTTACAGGTTGAGTCTTGTTGCTGTTGCTGAACTTGCTTCAGTGACCAGTTGGTCCTTAGAGCAAAATGGAGAAGTATCCTTTTCTGTTGGCAAAACAGCATTATAATTGTTACCTTGAGTGGCACTGTGTCTCTCACTGGAAAGATAGATGGGGAAAACAAGCTCATTGGATTTCCTTCCCTTGTGCTTCTGCAAACAGGCATTAATCTTGTGGAATATGCAGAGAGGTCAGGTTAGCTTCTGATGCACAGCCTGTCAAAGGGGTAAATGTCCTGGAGAAGTTAAGCCATTGTAGTATTATGCAGTAGAGCTGTAATGTGTCTCTAAAGCAATTTGTATGTAACTTGGAGTATTTCTTCTCCACTTTCCTGTGCCAAGAAGTGGAGTTAGGTAGCAAAATAACTGCTGTGGTGCAGCTGCCTAGTTACATGCAGTTCTGGAGAGTGGGTAGGATATGCTGGACTGTGGTGAGACTGGGTTTTTGAGTGCCTTTCCTTTTGCCAAGCCTTGCTTTTCTGAAGGCTTCCTATCAGGAGACTGGAGAGCAATGTGAAGGGTACAGGCTAGAAATAATTTCTTTATATTAATCCTGTCTTTCCTTAATCCTCTCTGTATGTGCACATACACAAAATTGAACTTAAATACTACTCTTTATAGGAATAACTCTTTGTACGTAAAAATATGTGTGTGGGGGGGTGAAACACTCAACTGTCCAACAATGCAAGCAAAACATATTTAATAAATACCACTCTACGTGCCAGCTTCCTGTTTCCTCTAATATAATCTGCTGTAGTAGTTTAGTAGAGATGCAATGCTAGGTCATTCCTGCTTGCATCAGTTTAACATAGCCATTTTCTGTACTGAGATGTATTCCTAACACCTGGAAGGAGTAGAACTAATTGTATCACTATTGTAAAATAGCAAACCAAACAGTAAACAGATCAAATATAATAGCTGAATTATTCTTAGCTTGGTAAGAGAAGGAGGTGGTAAAATAATAGATTAAACAAATTATAGACTCCTCTTATTTAACTATTTAATCTAGGAACTTAACCTACCTCAAGACAATATGGTGTTTAATTTGTATTTGAAGTAACGGTTTTATGGGTAATGTGGGGTACATTCCTATTTTAGTTTGGGTTTCTTTCCTTCTACCTTCTATCCTATCTATCCTCTGTAATGTCTTTTTAAGTTATTGACAATTGTGTGAGAATTATTCTCCTTTTTTGCTCCCTCCTCAGTTGCCTAACTCTGGTCACAACCAGAGCAAACTAAGGGCAGTTTGTCTCAAGAGTTAAGTGGTTCTAAAAAGTTAATTTCTGTGAAGAATGCTGCTTGAGAAAGTACAAAAATAGGGAATATAAGTTCAAGAGGGTGGAAAGGACATGATGGGATTCCAAATACCCATAGAACTAAATATGAAAAAAAAGGCAG
Organism: Zosterops lateralis; assembly: GCF_965231275.1. Classification (NCBI taxonomy): domain Eukaryota; kingdom Metazoa; phylum Chordata; class Aves; order Passeriformes; family Zosteropidae; genus Zosterops; species Zosterops lateralis. Next base: position 40,015,224 of record NC_139766.1, read on the forward strand.
CAAATGAAAATTGTTGCTTTCCTCTGTCTTCAGTTCTGATGTGCTGTTTCTGTCAGTTATGTCATATAGAGCACCTGACATCTTTTTTTTTTAAGCCAAGTGTATTAGAACTCATTTGTAGACTCAAGACAAATTGATTCTTTTATGTTTTGTTTATCAGTAGCTCTCCATTTATTTCTGTATTGGTGGGAGTTGTTTTTCTTTACAGTTCTGTTTTAAAAATATTCCTGTTCTATAGAATGAGCTAGGATGAGACAGTGTAATAATGTTCTTGTTCGCTGAATGAACACAGCAGAGAAAATATTTTCTGTGACAAAACTCTGTAAATATTATGAAAGCCCTGTGTGTATACATATACCCCAGGTAGTATGCACTCACAGCTTTGCTTTCTAGTTGGCCAAAAGATTGCTGATGCTGAAAATTTGGAGAGGAGTCTAGAAGACAGGAAAAGTCATAGCAAAATGGCAGTAGTCTGAAAGGATAAGTAAATATACAATCTGACAACATATGCAATCTGACTGACTGTCTGGTTTTTCTGACAGAAGTAAATAGGTAAAATGGAAAAATCTGATAGTAAATATGTCACTGTTTTGGACACACAGAGGATGAAGCAGATAGCAGCAGGTCAAACAAGGAAAGCTCCAATTTTATTTTCTGATTCCATCTTTTATACATTTCTGTCAAGGGTTCAAGGATTGGCTATACAGGTTGCCACCTCATGGACCTCTTTGGTCAACATCACCATCAATCATGTTTCTCCTCCCAGAGGAGATAAGAGCCTGTTCCACAGAGCAGCATTAAGTATAATTGAATGAGTCTAAAAAAGATGTGATTTCTCTTTTATAAGAGCATAAATCAAGTAAAAAAGCATAGTAAGGAGGGTCCATAAATTAAATAAATTCACTATGATGACTGGAGGAATGGTGAAATTGATTTAGTAGAAATTCTGGGAAGGGTGGCAGTTACCAGCTCTGTTCTGCTGGAGACTGGTTAACTTCTGGAAGTCAGTCTTACTACTGAGCAGGTTCAGTCAGCTGTATGTTCCCAGAGTGACATGTAGTGCTTGTAGCAAGTGTCTAATGTTTTATATGTTACCTCAGCATAATAAAATCAATTCAGAAAGTAATGCACAATGAATTAACTACATAATCCTGGTTTTGTATTTCAGGTTCTTTTTCATATATATAGCTAAATGTTGACTTTAAAGATTTTTTTTCTCTCTTCCTTTCTCTTCCAGGTTGCTTTTGTTGTTCTAGCATTTTTAGCAGCTATGTTTTGTTCTTACCCCAATCCAAACCAAGATAAGTGCCCTGGAAATTACACTCACCCACTTAAAGTGCAAACTGTCATAATGATTGCAAAAGTAGTTCTGTGGGTTCTGCATGTCCTATTTGAACAATATGTCCAGCACCACCACAGCAGAGTCAGAAGAAGAGGTTACTTCTCCATATACCGATCAACAAGGCGTCTGAAAAGGCTTCCACTGCTGATACATGCCACAGGTGAAGTGAACTTGGGGTTATTTCCATCTAAAGCTTTAAACTGTGACACAATGAAAGACTGAGCATTTTACATGTGATTGTGTATTATATATTATGAACTTCTACAAACCTGCCTGTGAGCACTTACAAATTATACTTCAGTCAGGTGAACTTCTGTACTGATCTTTCTGGTCTGCCAGATGCAGCTTGTTAGGAACTGTTTGTAGTGCAAAAATGCACACTGTGAGGTTGAGTAAAGCATTTAGTCATTAGCATTTAGTCTTCAGCCATGAAGTATTCAGTCAGCAAGGTCTGTGATTGACTGCTAGTGATCTTGCTTTGCATATTCATTTGGTTGGATATGTAGTAACACTGCCAGTCCTTCCAGGAAGTGTGCTGCTCTTCTCTTTTCAAGGTCAGCAATCCACATAGAACAGATGAATTGCTTCTTGCCCAACAGCTGTCTGAATTCAGTGAAATAACCAATTTTCTAACCTCCACTGAGGATCTTTAACATTCAGCTCTGTATCTGACTGCATTTTTCTATTTTCTGTGGACAAAAGGTGGTGTATAGGAGGGATTTAACTATATTTTTAAGTTACATCTCTGGCAAGTTTAGCTGTAAAGTGTTGGTGCAATTAACTGGTGAAGCTTTTCTACGAATCACTTTCAAATCTGAAGTCCATCTAACTTAAGGAGATAGCAGTGGAAGAGAGCAGAGCTATGGCTTTTGCCTCTTATAGTTCCACCTCCCTCCTGAAGTAGATCTTGATTTCATCAGAATTAATAAGTTAAATGGTCCTGTTCTATATAAAAACCTAACTTTCTTTCCACAGTGCCTAAAAGTCAGCTTGATAAATGCACAACACTTCAGGCTCTGGCCACTAGATAGAGCTCTGAAGATGTGGAAGTGTTTGGAGTGCAGTGACAAAAGCAGGCTACAGGAGGCTTAATGATGTAAAAGGATTGTTTCTGCCTGTTGCAGTGTAATCGGCAATACCGAGTCCTGCTGTCAGACTTAGATGGAGCCCACTTCTCCCCTGCTAGACAAACGCTGGGCATTTGTGAATGTTCAGGTGCAATCAGGTGTGTGCTGTAGAGTTTTGATCATCTGTTGTTCAGAAGGTAGTTCTTCCATTACTGCAAGTTTCCTGCCATGGTAATGACTGCTGATACCATTTCCTTCACTAGACTAACGCAGTAGGAAAGAGAACTGCACAGTTCCCTAGGTACATTAATGGTCTTTATAAACTCAGCTCTTTATCCAGACACTGGTTATAACATCTTTACAAGAGGGAAGAGAACACTTCACACTCGGTATCAGAAAAGATTTTTAGGCCTGTGGCTCTGTATTTTTTCTCTTTGACTAATTGTACTCATTTCAATTAAACTTTCAGTAATGTTCAAGTATTAAGGTAATAGCTGGGCAAGTGGAAGCCTATGCATGTAGGCTTTGAAAGGAAGGTGTTTAGTTTTGGGGGTTTTTTTTTGCTCTATTAGCCTCATTTTAATATATTTTAAATCCACTGGTTGAAGGAAAATACTCGCTCATTTCCAGCTGACTGATGTGATCTGTTCGGAGTTGAAAGAATGGGTAAGATGGAAAGCATCAGCAAAGCCAGAAACTTTTAAGCCCATGTACCTATGGTATTTCTAATGTGTTTGTTCCACTCTTGTTTTTTAAGTCAGAAGAATGTATAAGAAAACTCATAATTGTCTACCATTACAGGCATATGCTGAAATGAAACCTCATTTTGCTACCAGCAGGTATAAGCTTGCACGTTAAGGAAATGAGCTGAAGGTGCAAGTATGGTATGAAATGGAAAAGCATTACTGAAGTGTTGCAGTCTAATGCAGATATGGGGGATGAAAAAGTATTAATTTATTTTCAGTAGCTAATGAAATTAGTAAATCTGTAAAATACAACGTTTGTTTTCTAGGTAATACAGCCCTGCTCTTGATTCTGTCAGTGCAGCATTCCTTTCCTGATCACAGCAAAGTATACCTGTATCTTATCCTGGGAGTCCTGAGCCTGGAGATGATTAGTTCCCTGACATGCTTAGTGATTTACACAGGTGAGAGGGGCAAGCTTTGCCTTCTTGTGTGACATTCATTATAGCTGGTGCTCAACTGTTTCGTTTGCCCTCACAGTAGTTCACTTGGTGTACCCCAAGGCATTTAACGACCATTATAAGTACAAAACGGTTCTGTGCTTGTAGAAGGAGAACTAAGGCAAATCCAAAACAAACTGGGAAAGGTTGTCAGACTTGATTTGGTTCCAAGGGCTGCTAAATGAAAGCTCGGTGTTATCTCAAAGCTGTTAATCCAGTGAAGTGGCAATAAATGCCTAATTGTTTCAAAAAGTGTCCCGTGAACAGGTTTGTCCGTTTATCAGTGTTTCTCAAATGCATGCACAGCAAGCTGTGAGGCAGTAAGAGCTGGCTGACTTAGTCAGAACTGCCTCTGGGATTTACAGTGTGAGGTTTGCATCCTTGATCCTGTGGTTGTGCCTTATCCAGCCTCTTCCTCTTTCCCTGGTCCCACCCCGAAGGCTTCAGTTTCTTTGACACTAAAATGGAAGATTCCCTCTAATGAATATTTAAGAGATGCATGGGTTTTGGAAGCTGTGATCATATCAAAACACAGTAGTGCTTTATAAAACTGTGAGGCTTTGCTTTGTGCTATCACTGTTGTTTGTAATGTTGTCTGCTTTAGGTTTGGTGTAACTTAAGACTTGATAAAACACTTGCCTTTAAACTTGGCAAATCTATCTAAAATGTTGATTAATAAATGCTTCAAAGAAAACTTCAGTGTTTTCATAGTAATGCAATGGCACACAGAGAAATACTGCCAAGTATAGCTTGTTCATCTAGGAAATAAAACCTATTCTCGACTCTCCTACAACAGCGTCAAAATGCACCAAGAAATAAGGCCTCAGCCCTTAAGTATGTCTTTGTCTTACAAGTATGCAGATGTCTGAATGCTGCAGGCTTGTCAGGCTTGTCAGGCTTTCCCCTCGATGGCCCAGCGTGGCTCAAGTAGACTGACTGTCCTCTGGAAGAATAAAGGCAGTGATGAGGGAATGCAATCATGGCAGTCCTAGAAAACTATTCCAAGAATGCTGGAGAACATCCCTTCTTTGCATACGCATACTTACTTTCCTGGGAAACTTGGGGAATAAGAGATAAATTGTAAAACTTTAATAGAATGTCAGGAATTCCAGGGAAATGCCATTTCTAGCCCTGAGGCCTGCTGAAGTTCAAAGAGCTACATTGTGTGACTCTTACCTTGACCAAAAAGGAAATGCAAGAAAGATGACCTGCACAGTAGTAAGGTCTGAGGCTGTACTTCTGTAAGAGCTCTTAAAATATTTTTCTGCTTATTTGTCACCAGAGGGATATTGTTTCCTGACTTGTACTATCCCAATTCCTATGACCTTCAGATTCATTAACGAATGTATACAAGGAAGTTGGGAGGTGCAGTGTTGTGCTTGCCAGCTCAAAGAGGCTTGAAGAAGGGTCCAGTGAATCCTGGAGTGAAGGGGAAGAGTTGCATTGCTAGGAAGGAGTAAGGCAGTGTGTTCTACTAACAGCAATGTTATCTCCTGAGCAGCCTCAAAGCAATATAAAATTCATTCTCTAAATCTTGGTGTACAAAAGTAGGGTTAATTTTTATGTGACTTTACACCTGCTGCAAGATGAGTAAGGCTTCCAGTTACCCTAGGTTGCTTTTTCCAGTGGGTAGTGTATTTTGTTTTCTTGTTTTCCATCCAGTGCTTGTTGAGGTTAGTTGAGAGACTGCTTGCATGTCTGTCTTACCTGTAGTGGTGGGTTTTAAGGTTTTTCAACATTTCAATATCAAATTAAGGCTGTACTGAAGCAAAACAAATTTATTTGGCCACTTTTAAAAATACTGTGAGAATCTGTAGCAATAATTACATTCAGATGAGGTTTTTTCTCTCAGAGCAGAGAATATGACTGAGTGGAGGCATGAAGCTTCTTTAATGGGATGGTTTTAAGGGCAGCCCTCTGCTGAGGTTTAGAATTCCCCTCTTCAAGGCAAGCACTTAGCAGATACTGCTAAGATAGTATCAGCTGAGCAACAATGGGGAGAGTAAGGTAAATTTACACTAAAACTACTGGCCCACCCTTTTTTGTATTTGCATGTTACTCTGAATTTTGGAGAGAAGGCAGTACCAGTTCACATACTGTTTCTTCCCAGTGAAATAATTATTTAACTACTAGAATGAGACATAAATGCTTAATTGTAGAAGGTTCATGTACCTGACTTATTTTCTGTTAAATAATTCTGTCTCACAAATCAGGAATACTTGACTGTAATTCTAGATAGTTCCTCTTGCTTGTTGGAGCTGTTTTTGAATTGTATGATAGATAATGTCCTGTGAAGGACTACTGCCTTCCTTAAAATTGTCTCCATGCTGCAATGTGTGTATACAGCTGTAGGATGCAGATGCAGAGATTCAGAAATCTACAAGGAATTGCTGTGATTGACCTATAATAGACTTGACATATATAAATCGTTCAAGTGAGGTAAAAGTGCATGGAATGAAGTATGATACAGACAGTTCTAAATGTCAGCTTACTATTCTAAGTTTTTTACTGCTAGGATAGGGAGTAAAGCTTTAAAAGACTTACTAAATATATGTATTTAATTACTTTCTCACATACTTCTAATATCACTTGAATAAAAGACCAACATTCCCACAAACAACACATGTTGAGAATTCCACATCCATTCCTTTCTGGTTTTATTTGTAGAGAAATACCATCATAGAAATAACTAACCTTTGAGCCTAACTTGTAGTTAACCTCTGGAGGGTCTTTGCATTGTTTTAGCAGGGTGGCCTGTAATAAACCCCATCACAGTACTGACTTGTAAGGACACTCCTTCTCTGTTGCAGTAATGTGGATTTCTCACAGAGCTGTAATGTTTTGTGTGGCATTAGATGTATTGTTTCACAAACAGCCCTAACTGCAGAGTCCTGAATGCATACTCTGGATATTTTGATATTTTCTCTGAATCAGGATCTGGCATTGAATGGCTTTAAATATTTTCAGCTTCCTTTTTGAAATAATCAGAGGGTGCCTACAACTTTTCCCACCCATCCCCATTCTACAACTGTTAAATTTAGCCTGAATCTTTATTCACAGGTGCCCACGAATGACTTCTGGGTTTAATAGCCAAGACTGCTAGGTTCACAATGGCTTTCTGTAGCAAGTCTGCCCTAGTCTGAGCAGGAAAACAAGCTGCTGCTTCACTGCAGCTGCTCTAGTTAAACTAGTACTTATTGAAGAGCTTAAGCTAGAAGTTCTGAGCCAGCTACCAGTACAAAACTTCTTACAATTTTTTTTATGGCATGTTGCTTAGTTTTGCCTGAACTTGGAGCCTGAATCTTGGTACCCTGTAAAAGGCAAACTTAGGTTTCACCCTCCCTTAGGTGGCAGATTAAACTTTGCAGATGTTGAGCAGTATGTTCAAGCTTCCCCATGCAGGTTTTTTAGGCAGCAGGACTGAGGGGAATAGAAAAAGTGAACTAGTGAATAAATCAATTTGGCAAACTATCACTGACTTATAATCAAGACAATTACGGGAATGAGTAGAATAGATTCTGCTTTTGCTTTCCCATTTCTCAGATTCCTTTATTGTCATTCCATCTCCTAATCCTAAGGTAATCTTGGGATCATCTCTTACAGATTTTTATAACTTGGACTCTGTTGTTAAAGCTTCTTTTTTTCCTTTTTTTTTTTCCACTTTCCAACTAATTTATAAAGCTTTCTTGCAGTGAAAATAAGCAACTTCAATCGTGCCAAGCCAAGACCTGACATAATTGAAGAAGAAAAGATGTATGCCTACCCTAGTCACATTACCTCAGAAGTTGGATTCAGGTAAGAGTTCTGTATTCATTTTGTGCTGTGTTCAGCTGTGGTATGTAGGTAACATGAATGAAATTGCACCACTTCCTGTAGACTTCCATGCAATCTTAAACCTGTCAGCTCAACCAGAGGTGGGAATAACAGCTCTGAAGGAACTATACAAAAGCCTCATTTTAGATGCACAGAGAAGATGCAGCAGTCTTGTACTTTCTCCATAGTAAATGACAATTTACTATGATACAGAAATCCTCAAACATAAGGTTGAAGGTGGTTTGACCATTTATGGCTGGTTGACAAATGAGAGATGACTAATATTTTGGGACTTCCCTTGGTATCACAAATGCAGCACGCACATGCTTTTAGGGAACTTGGAAGTAGATATCCAGGATACAGGAAGGATTTAGAGTTGTCTTGAATTTTGATACCATGTCTGACTTCCATTTTGATATAAAAACCAGGGTGATTGCATGGTGGACCTCATTTCTTTCTCATTCATCTTCTCCCCTGAGAAATTCTCAAATGCCCAAGGAATGAGTCTGCAACAATGACCAGCTGAGGAAAAGACTCTGGTTGTTTTTGATTAAAGAGTGCAAACTTCCTGTGAGAACTGATTGCAAAACCATTATTTTAATTTAGCTCTATACAACTCTGACTCTCTTTCTCTTGGGAGTTAAAATCTATTGAAAAGTGAATCCTGTCAGCCCTTCAGTTGACCTTGTTATAAGAATGGTTTGAATATCATGACCTCTGCAACCTAAGCTACTGGAGGATCGAGAGCCTTGAGTTGGTAGTGCACGTTACTGGTTAAGGTTGCAAGTTTTCTGTATACGAAACTTGTGTTCTTCACTTTTCTCAGTTTAGCTACGGTAGGTTTTTAATTGGACCTAAGCTTTTTTCCACTCAATATCCTTCTCAGTACTTTCTAAGAACTATGAAATGGGCAGTGTTCCTCTGTAAAATGCTATAAGGCTGAGGAGCAGCTTTTTCATCACTAAGATGCTCACAAGTGTACTAAGAGGGCAGATTCCCAAGTCAGCTGAGAAGAAATAATATGTAAGGAAAGAGTAGGCTACACTCAGGCATTGGTATACTTCATCTTGCTGTATCTTAAAAATTCCTAATTAGATTTGACAAAATTCTGTACTTCTTTTCTCAATCAAGTGAGCTTTATGTAAATGTTGCAATGTTACTATTGAAGTTAAAATGAGAGATATCTGAAAGCTGGATATATTTTAAGAGGGGAGGGTAGTTGTACACGAGGTTGTAGATCTGAAAAAGCACAACTTTTTGGTACTGGTGCTGCCATGTATGTGACAGATATTGCTATATATAGTAGCATATAATGTATGCTGCTCCAGGTTAATCAAGAGATTTGTCTTAAACAGCTTATGATCTTCCACAGCTGAACATTATGCCTGCTCAAAGCAAGCTTCCTAATATGTGTGGGAAAGGTTCCATGGTTCAATTCTAGCATGTTGTCTGTCTAAGATCCTCACTCTGTACCTGTCTAGCAGGGAATATGTAACTTGTGTATACATGGCATTAAGTTCAGCCAAACTTTCTCTTCCTACCTTCTTGTGCAAAAGAGTTGGACATAGATGTTGTAGATTGCCTCCTCCCTCAAAAATTAGTTGATCCCAGCAAAAGTGAAACTAAAGGAAACTAACATTTAAGTATGTGTTAATTAGCTCTGGCATTTCATATATTAGAAAGCTGCTGTCACTTACTGAAACCCATATTTCTTTTGTTCCTCCAAGGGAAAATTCCAGTTTAGAAGAGATAGTGGAGAAGCAAGGAGATGTCATAGAGTATCTTCAGCGACACAATGCGCTGCTCAGCAAGAGACTGTTGGCGTTAACATCTCAGCAAATCAAAACTTAACAGCATTTGGAAAACTGCTGCTGAAGCTCTGGAGGGGAATTTGAAGTAATGTGATATCCAGACTGACTTGTACAGATGTGACTCTTCAATCATCTTCCACATTTTGAAATAGAAGTTGAGCTAGAAGGATATGCCCTGCATACACTATGAACCTGTTACAACTGGACACTGGCTCTCTTCAAACCATCAGTTCTGGAAAAACGTTCTGCAGCTTCAAGGATCTTTAATTCATCATAAGTTAAAGTTGGACCTGAGTTAATAGTTTAACGTTGCCCAGTTGTTGCTATTATTTTGTACTGCTGTGTAACCTTTAAGCTTCAGGCTACCAAAGTATTTTATATTTCTGGAATACAATTTCTCTAGAAAAATTTGACTTTCCAAGGGACATATATGCAGTTTCTATTGCTGAAGCTGAGACTAGATGTGTTCTGTCACGGATTCCCTTTACTTCCAGGGATAGAGGTGGTATACTGAATTAGTCCAATACAGATACTTGTTTTCTAGATGTCTCCTTTAATCCTTTGCCAGGTAAGTGGAGAAATTTGGCATCCAATTTAGAATTATAAAAAAGTGGTGCCCTAAAACTGTAAATCTCACATACAAGTTTGTGGTACAAAACCACACCGTGATAAGCAACTGTTCAGAATTGTGGCTTTGACACTCTTAAGAGTTTTATCCTTAAAACTGATCATCAGGGCTGATGGCTATACCATTACTAAGAGTTTGTGTTAGTAACAAGACTCCTACTCTGCCAACTGAACTAACAGAGCAAAAGTACTTGAGTCTAAATTTTACATTGATCTGATAACTAACTTGTGTTCAGTGCTTTTAAGGATGCTGTCAAAAATGCCTGCTATATACATACTTGCTCTTCACTTCAGCCCTTAAAGTCAGCATCTTGATTCAAAAGCTGAAATGGTGTATGTGGGGAAGTGGAAAACAGCAGAAGATGGAAAGGTCTTTTAGAAACTGAAGAAACAAGAGTTCTTGGTTTTAATTTATGGTGAATTAAGGCTGGTGAAAGAAACATTTTGTTCTGGGTACTATTTTGTCTACCAATGTAGACAGAATTATTGTAGAAACCAATACCTCTGTGGGGATAGGGTGATCACTAATCAAAACTGAGAAGAAGACTCTTAAGAGGAGTGGTCTTGTAGTTGAATATAAGAAAGGAAAACTAATTCATCCTACTTTGGTGTTAGGGCACAACTTTAGAAGTACCTAGACAGTTTAGTGTGCAACAAATATGGGGCATGTCTCATTCAAAGGAAAATAATAAATATCGGAGGTTTTGCTGCTATCCAACACTAGACTGTTCTCCTTAGCTGTTGTTTCTTGAAAATGCAGCCAGAGTTTTATAGTATATATGTAAGGAATAAAGTTATTTGTTTTTAGAACTCAGGTTTTGATGTGATTGTGTATGTCAATTTATATAATTTCTATGAAAAGCAGTAAAATGTGACTGAAGTTCATGCACAATAAATGCAACCAAGGAAGAGTGTGAATTCTGTTTTTTCCAAGCTCATGTACATCTGATTCCAACAGGCAATCTTTGCATATTTTTCTGTTATGCTGAAGTTCTCACAGCAGTGTTGGCACTTAAAACTAGCCAAACAAGGATCTGTGCACTTGTTTTGAAGCTTTAAGTTTAGTTTTATTCCATTTCTGGGTAATGGTTTTTTCCATTATGCTTCAGGCTTCCCCTACCACTTGTGTTTCTTTCCAACATTGAGATGGAAGCTGCATATAGTAGCAGAACAACTTCCCTTTGTTTTGAGGTCATTACTCAAATATTTCTCTCTGAGTGCTCAAGGTAAACTGTGGATTAACCAGTAGTTTTGCTTTCTGTGGAACATGGTAGCTGGAAAGGAAAGAAAGTTTGGCTTGCTGTGTGCACACCTGTACATCTTCTGCCCTTTAAATGTTACCTTCCTAAGTACAGAAGTGATAACAACCACCCACCCCTTGTCCCAGTTTTCATCTTTATCATACTCCCAACTCTATCTTATTTTCTTAGTATCTTTAAGCTTTTTCTTTGGGCAGGGTGGAGGTTTTCACATTTGTATGGGCTCTGACCAGAAGCTGGTCATCTCTACTACTCACCGTGAACACCTGAATTTTGGCCATGGTACAGCTACAGGGAATTGTCAAATAGGAGCTGCTGCTGCTGAGTGTGGCAGCCCCAAGGATTTGCACGTGCTCTGCTGCAAAGCTGTGCTTTGCTAACCACCAACACAGCCCTGATCTGGTGAGGTGTGGCAAACCCACAAGCCTGTTATTCTGAGCAGCTGAACTGATAGTCTATGTAACTACAGGTGCTGAAATGAATCAGTATTTGCAGGTCTTGGTAAGATCTGCTGAATTGCAGCTGGGGCAGCAACAAGATAATGGAAGCGAAGGAATGTTTCCTAACATATGTTACAATTGTACCTTAAAATAAAAAATAAAGTAATTTATTGTTATTTTATCCTCTTTTTTATTATTTAGTGCTACCCTAGTAGCTTTTTATTCCTGTAGAAAACCAATATATATGGGTTCTTAGGTCTGAGAAAAGAAATATTTTGTGCCACCTATGAAATACGTTGGGTTGCCTGAAAAGTGTTCACATGTCCTAAATATTCTGTATACTTGAAAGAAAAGATGCGATGATCTCTCATGAATGTATGTACATCTTACATGAGGGAAAACTCTCAATTGGTATTTCTGTTTTGTATTTCTGAATTACTCATAGGGGATAGTCTATATAAACTCTTCAGTATTTCACTCCACAAGGGAAATCACTGATTGTAAAAGATTTTAGCAGGACTTTCCTGCTTTAAGGTTATACACTAACATCTAAGTAACTAACATGGAGTTAAGCAGGCTTGCTCTACTGGAAGTCATTCTTAATCTAAAAAAAAAGGTTGCAGCAAGGACTAGAAACTTGGGCAGACAACAGTCTGAACAGGTATCTCTAGACATGGAAAAGCAGCTTCAGCCTTGGAATGCTTTAGGCTTTTAGGCTTTCTTTCTAAAAGCCACATTGCCCTGTTTGTGCTGTTGGAGTGTTTCCTGCTTTGCACAAATAGTTTGCAGCTGATCACTAGCAAGAAAGAGAAAGGCCAGTAGAAGAGCAAGTAATGAGAGATCAGTAGGCTAGTGGTACTCTTGACAGTCAAACATTTGAAACTTATTTGCCATAATAATGTTTGATGTCAATTTAAATCTTTTGTGACCCTTGGTAAAATTTGGCTTTGTGTAGACACTGAGATATTTATAGCATATGTATGTGGCGTAAGGGAAATATTTCCAGTCTTTATTCTCCTATAATTTCCTTCTTTTCCATACTGGAAAGGGAAGAGGTGAATTGTTTATTATCCTTTGGGAACATGCTAAACTGCTGTTTCTCACCAAAGCCTTGAATTTACCTCCGTTTCCTGCTGACCTGCTGTTACAGGACTTAATGAAACGTACTTTGAAATTAGGTTTTCATTTTTCCCATATTACAACAATGTATAAGACAAAGAGTTAATTCAGTATTTTAAAAACTCATGTTTTGCCTTCCAGAATTTGAGGGCTTAATCTATCTTGGGACCAAACCTTGTTAGATTGCATCCATGCAAACATCAGTTCTGACTTTGAGTAGACAGCAACTTGTACTTGTGCAAAGCTGCCTTTAAGCGTACACTGGTATATCGCACGGGGAGAAAGAGCTCAGTCAGTTTGGCTGTTGCAGCACCGTGTCCTAATGCTTCACATTTATAGGTGTGATCACATTGTTACCATGCAAAGCTGTTCTTCCACGAGCCTTATGCACATCAAATGGAAACAGTTTTGACAAAGTCAAATGCAAATCTGACTTGAATCAGAATTTTGCACTTTTAGAAAGGCAGAAAATGTCAGGAAAATTTTGCCATGATTAACTATCAATTATTTGTGTCAGAAATTGAGTAAAAAATTTTCAAACACTGATTCTGTATTAATCTACAGGGAAAATAAGCAAGTTCTCAGTTTTCTTTAGATATATTGCCTTTGACAGCTGAAGAATACAGACTTCGAGGAGTGTACAAAATTTATTTCAAATAAGGTATTATCTGAAATGCATATATCTTTTTACAAAATATACAATCAACCAGCTAGTTGATAAACATATCTATCAAAGTTCACAAACAATGCCTTTTTCAAAGCAGATTTTATGGTATCAGAACACCTTAAAAGAACAGATATTTAAAATAAGTCTGTAGAGTGACAGCAGGCTTCCTAGGGTGCTGTTTTATTTTAACTTCTGTGAAGGAACATGCATTTATAGCTTTCTGATAGATACATTATGTATTTTTTATGCTTTTATCAAAGTTAATTGAATAATTATGGTTATATAAAAGATCCAGAGCCACAATAGATCCATACTCATTCATAAGATATAACTGTTAAATAGCTACTCTTCACTTTTCTTACTTTCCCACACTCTTTAGCCACAGTTCTAAACAGAGATAGCCAAGGATACATATTGAAACAAAGTTAAATAAATAATTAAAAAGGCATATATAAGTGGTAGAATGCCTCTTTGGGAAACTGTTTTTTCTTTCAAGACTCCGAAGGTTTACCTGCAGGACTGCTTGCTGGTTTAGATAAGTTTGGCCATCTCCTTATGTTGGTTTTACACAGCTCCAGGACTGGGTCTGATGTTACACTTTAATTTTCTTCATGTAGAGCAATTTCTAACTCCTGGTAAACTCTGCCAATATTAATTCAAGTAAGGTTTCAAGTTCTTAGAGATAAGGGATTACATACGCACACTTACTAGAAAGTTTCAGTTATCCAGTTTTTTTGATTGCTGTTCTTTCATTAATTAGAAACACTATGTTGTAAGAAAAAAAATTGTAATACCAGATTTAAACCATGACACTTCCGACATTTGATTGTCTTCTTTATATATTTTGTAAAAAATGTTGACATTACAAGTCTAGTGCAATGACTTAAAAATCTGAGTGTGCTTTATTTTCAGGTTGTTTTAATTAAGCTAATGAAGGGCTTACCACGTTTTCCTTTATATGTAGGTAGGTAATTTCTCCTGATATAGAAGGCAGATGTGAAGCATGTATTTTTAAGAACAAAACACAGACTAAAAGCTCAATGTATTCTTGACTTCCAGTGCTGAAAAGAACAGCCTGTTTTCTGTTTGAAGTCTTCATTCATTGTAGTGCCATGTTCAAATATCCCATTCATTTAAATTACAGGAATAGAGTGCTACGCAACATGGGCTGACCAAACAAAGGTTTCTTTTCAATGGTCTATTTTTATGCTCTATTTGTAATACTGTAGTGGGTATTTTAGGAAAACTACTATTAAGCAAATAGCTCTGTAGTACTGAATTTTCAAGCATGTTTTAACTGTCTGGTTTGGCAGCTGTGTTTAAGAAAACAAATGATAGGCTTTGCAGTAACAGCTCATTAGACAGGAGGATGGGCTTGACCTTAAGGCCTGGCTAGAGAGATCTGAGTTATCAGTTTTGCATGACCCTTGGCTAATCTCTTATCCCTGTGTGCTTCCATTCTCTATCTATAGAATGAGGGATAACACTCTCTGCTTCTTATATTGTAAACTCTTACTATGCTTACTATTCATGAAGCCAGTAGGGCCACTAGTGTGGTGCTGTCTTTGGTACTATTACAGTAATGCATTCTATGTTATTAAGATAATTCCATAAAGATGTAATGTTAGATGTTAAAACATATGTATATATTATTAATATATAAAAGTATAAACAAAAAATGGACTTTCAAAATTCCATGCTGGAGTCTGATACTATTTCATCCTAAACATTGCCCTATACACAGCCTGAACTAAGCAGCCAAGAGCACTTTCAGTTTCCCTCAGTCTGAACATTATATGCCATCAAGAGTGTCCCTTGGGCAGATCCTTCCTTCTTATTGCCCCTGGAAATCTAGCTCAGGTACCTGATGTTTGATTTGATCTTTAACTTTCACTACTCATTATGAGACCCAAATAATTTGCAGGGAATGATTCCACCAGTAAGTTCATGTACATCCTCCATCACCACCCTTCCCCCCATACACTTCTTAGGGTGTGAGACAGGAGCCTTTAGTCCAAATCCAGTAGAATGTGACAGACAAGACTGCTGAGGATGAAACTGTGGTGGCTGTCAGGTCAGCTCTTGTTGATCTGGGCTTTTGACAAACTTCTCTTATCCGTTTAACTGTTGCTCCTTTACAACACTGAAAATGCCAGGATGAAGTTGCTGGGAGGAAAAAAGAAGAAAAAGACAGAAATATTAACGAGAGATTTAGTAGTCTAAGTAAGTCTCATACAAAACAGAATACATTATTTATGAAACACAGAGATGAAATTTGGAATGATATTTCTTAATTTGGAGATTTCAGCTACAAAGTTGGAGGAAAAAAGACAAAAACAAGAAGGCTGCTAATATAAAATTTTCTGTGGGTTTTTTTTTGTGTCCCATGTTTTGTGGATGGAACTGATGAAAAATCAAATTCAGTCTTCTCATTTCAAGTGCTTCAAGAGGCTGCTATGCTCATTTTAAGTTTCCAACCACTAGTTGAAATTAAGGCTTAAGGGTGCATCCTGTTTGCATCTGCAAATGGCTTTATCCATATGTACAACTCCAGTGAGATCAATAAGATTACTCATGTGAGTCAAGTAACCCAGGCATGTAAATATTTGCTGAATTTGGACTAAAACTAGAAGGGAATGTAAACGTAGGTGGTAAATCCTACTTAAGATAAAGGATAGCACCCACAAAGAGTGAAGATATCTACATTAAGAGAGTTAGTTCAGGTGCCTGTCTCCCCTTACACTCTAGTAGAGGTTTACTGAGTTCTAAATAGTTTTATAAAGCAGAAGGATTTTTAGCTAAATGTCTACAAAATGTATTGAGAATTGGTAAGTACACTGTTCTGTTTGGTCATTGACTTTTGTTACAATAAATCAGCTCCCCAAAGAAAAGGAGATAATGCTGAAAATGCCCTTTATCTTGATATTCTGTGGGGAAAGGAATTCCAATAAAGTGCACATATATAATGCAGCTACTGCAGTCTCAAGCAAAATGCATTCATTATATGAGGCTTCAGAGCACATTACAGAAAATTTAGATGTTTTCTACAAAATTTCCAGACATTGATGCTTAATAGAAGGGGGTTAAATATACTTTTTTTAGGAACTGAAGCAAATAATTCAGAATGGATTCACGAAGCCACTGGGCCTAAATTCCTCTGTCCCTCTGTCCATTGAGTCTCTGCCTGCTGAGTGAATCCATCCAATTGCTTATCTTTCTAGGCTTATGCTTAAACTGATGATGGAATATCAGTTTGTTTAAATGTAGCAGTGAGGAGACATGGCATTCAGTAGTAAAGCATCCTTCTGGCATGTCCTTTTTTCTACTTGCATCTCAATTCTGCCACTCAGTATGCAGCCCTGAGATTCACTTTAGATATGGCAATTTTTTTTTTTTCAACCTTACAAACTTGCCAGTTTACCATCCCATATGAACATTCCACGTAAACAGTGGCATAGGCCAACACTATAGAGTGCAATGGTACCCTTTTGTGTGGCTGCTTTGGGAGTGGTGTAGGTTTTTGTTTTATGCATTGACAACATTCTTGGTATAGGGTCGATAAAAGTTTTACTTCAGTCTCCTTTTCACTCTTAAGCACTTAAACATCTTGGCTCCACAGAGTGCAGACTCTGCCACCATTTATTTAGGATGCTGCCATGCCTGAGGCTACAACATCATTTTAATACATAATGAGTTTCAAAGATGCAAAACTACTGACTACATGTTTTATTCATCCTTAAATTGCAAAGAGCGCCTGGTTTCCTTTTGATGCCTCCCCTATTAGCATATGCTACCTGTGTGCTTCTGCAGCCACTCAGTGTTTGAATGTATCTGCCCCCATCAGCTATAAAGCATTCATGTTTTGCACTTGTATAGCCTTTCATCCAAAAGGAGCTGAAAGTCTCTTGCCGACAATGATTAAGAATTACAGTCCCCTTTGAAGTGGGTGAGTGCTGCTACCTTCATGTTACTGACGGGCGGAGTGAGGTGACTCGGCCCCGCATCCAGCCCGGGGAGATGTCAGTGCTGCATCCCCGAGCATCCTCTGCACTAGCGCCGCTGTGTCCGGCCTCTGCACTAACACCGCTCCCTGCCCCGCAGCCTTGCCAGCAGCCTCGGGGGGCAGCGCTCGGCCCGATTAGCGGGCTCGGCTGTTTCTCACCGCCTCACCAAGGCGTTTGGCACGGGGGGCGGCCTGGAAGGGGGAGAAGGGGCAGCGCCCCAGCTCGGAACAGCGACGTGCGCAGTTCCAGAGCCCCGTGTCCGCACCGAACCGGGGAAGCCCGGGTGGTACCGTGCCCCTGCACTGCCCCAAAGGCAGGTGTGGATTCCCAAAGGTTTACCTGGCCGTGGCTCAGGGGAAGGGCACCCTGGAGTGGAGCGGGATGCAGCGCCGCTGGGAGCAGCTGTGCCGGTGGAGTTTCCTGCGCAGGGCCAGGCTGGCTGCCGAGAGAGAGAGGGAGAGAGGGAAGCGGGGCGTGAGGGAGGCCGCCGGTGGTGCCTTTGCCTTTCCCCGGGACGGGACAGGCGCTCCCTGGAGCTCCCGGTGCCCCTGGCCGTGCCCTCCTGGCAGCCGGTCTGCGAGAGTTGCCCACCTTGGTTCCCTGTTTACCCCCGTCCCCCCGCTCCCGCCGCCCCCCATGAAGTTTCCAGACTTGTGGGCTAGACGCATCCCCTCCCGCGCCGCTGGAAGCGGGGATGGAGCGCACAGAGGGACGCGCCCGGTCCAGACTCGTCCCGGAGGCGGCAAAGTCAGACTCGCCCGCCGGGGGTGCCCGGGGCGGGCACCAAGCCCGGCATCACCCTGAGGCATCGCCTACCTGGGCGCTGTCCGTGGGCTGGGAGGAGGCTGGCCAGGAGCAGCAGCACGACCCAGAGCAGCAGCCGGAGTCTCATGTCTGCGGGGGAGGCGGAGGCGCTCCGGGCTGCGGGTCTGTCCGCGCCGGCGGGAAACGAGCGCAGAGCCCTGAGGGGCCGTGAGGGGCCGTGAGGGGCCGGCAGTGCCACAGCCCTGCCAGGGACAGCCGTGCCCGCTCACATGGCAGGGACCAGCCGGGGGCCGGGAACAGCCGCCGCCACCAGCGGGATGAGGGTCGGGCGCTCCAAGGCTCCTGGGCTGTGCCTGCTCTCCCCTTCTCCCTCTCTCTCCTTCTGTCACTCCCCCTTATTTTCCATAAGCAAACAGCGCAGGAATGGAAAGCCCGTGTAAACAGCGGCTCCTGTCAATGAGGAGGGGCAGAGGAGCCTCCGGAACAATGCGGCCGCCCCGCTTTAAATTCAACACGGGCAGGAAAAAAACACATGTAAAACAAGCCCCGAAGTTCCCTCCCCCATTTGCAACTGTTTAGGCTCTGCATGGCCCATATTGGCCCCACATGCAGACACCGTGGCAGGGCAGGAAATGCCCCCCCGACCTTTGTTCTCCCCCAAAGCGGGGAGCGGGGGCAGGGACCCCCCGAGCGCGGCCCTTGGCCCACTCAGATGCTTTTCTCTGCTCTAAACTACCCGCCAAGCTGCGCCTATTCACAGTGAAACTGCCGCTACTTAAGGCTAATGGGTGTCTTTTGTACCGTCAACGATTTTTTAGAGGATCAGAATATTCAGGAATTAATTTGTGAGCTTTTTTTTTTTTTTTTTTTTACTGTGTCGGGTAAAGTAGATGTATCTGTCCCAGCGGTGCCAGTCTGAGGGCAGAGGGTTTTGTTGTTTTATGCATTATGGACATTTATGCATTTATGGACAGCCATTTCCATAACCCACCTGCACGTTGCATTATATTTATATTTGGTTATGATGAGAGCTCGCTTTAATAGACCACGCTGAAAACAGCTGGTGCAGATACCCAAACCTGAAGAGAAAAAAGGAGAAACCTGTGCAATGTGGGAGCAGCAGTGATGGCTTTGTAATGAATTACTGGCATCAGCTGAAGTTTTTTCCAACCTGCTGATTTCTTGTGATGGAATAGCACCTAGTTATTCAGGAAAAAAACATCAAAACTTGTTCCTTTTTGGGAAAAAAATTCTGTTCTAAAACATGCAAAGGGTACGTTTCTATATAAGTACTACTATTATTACTGGGCAACCATTACTGAAAGTTGTCATTTGCCTATTTCCTAAAAGAGTGAAAAATATAGTTGGTTTGTTGGGTTTGTTTTGTTTTGTTTTGTGTTAATTCACTTGCCCCTGTATTATCCCTTATTGTGGGCTTTCCCATTTTGTTTAAAAACCTATTTAACTCATTAATGCATGCCAGTCCCTCCTCATAGACTTATACATTGTTACTTGGTTACTTCATTTGTCTAGGTAGAGTATGCCTGTATCGATTAAAAGACAAATTGCAGTTTGAATACATGGAGGAAATACTTACTAAATGTTGTTTTAAAATGATACCAAGACTGCTGAGGAAGGTGTCTCAGACAGAACAGTAACAAGGGAAATCCTCTGCTGGTTGATCAGATTTGTCTGTCATAACCAGGAGACCCGTCCCAGTGTTCTTTATGGCTTGGTGGTCATTGAGATTTCTCTTTGTGATTTCTGGTCTTTACAGTGATTTTTTTAAAATATTGTTGCTGCTAGCTCAGCTGAAATCAGGGTCCCGTGGTGGCAGTGACGGAGTTTCCTTAAGGGAGTTATAAATTCAAGTAGGGATGTGGTGGTTTAGGAGAGGAGTGCTATGGCCAGATCACTCAAGAGTTTGTAACAGCCAGGGCTTCATCCTCAATATCCTAAATGTCATTGTGGCTCCACTACAACGTATTTAGGGATGTGTTCTCTTGCTCACCATGAATGAGAACACACTGGGTACCTCATTCATATAGCCCTGTAAATGGCCATCACTTTCATTCAGCAGGTGAGGTTCAGGCTCATAAGCTTAAGGTGGAAAGTAGTATAGACTTCAAAGTGATAGGGACTCTGCAGAAAGCTAAAAGCCAGAAAGAATGCATAGACTGTCACCAGTCCCTCGGGCTATCCAGGCCTCTTCTGCACCTGAATGTGGTGAAGTTTGCAGACATTCTGAGGTGACATTACATTTAAGGGACTTGAGTAAGATGCAATAATTAAGTGCAATATTTATTGGTGTTTTTTTCTACTTTTGTATACTGTAAGCTGTTAATTCCATTGTTAACTCTGTGCCAAAGTTTACAAATGTTTATTTGACTACTAAAATCCAAGTCACTATAACATGAGCGTGACAGAGGTATTATAATTTTCGTGTAAGATACAATAATAATTCCATGCTTCCCCACTGAAGAAATTTCTAAAATGTAATACAGTCCCACTCCAGGGTTTGTAGTTCTTTTGCAAGCAGCTTTCCTTCATGTACTTACTTTCATGTGACATAGTGCTTGAAATTAGGTAAATAGAATATTAGGCAAAAAAAAAAAAAAAATAGGCAAAAACCCCTCAATAGAATATAGTGATGTAACAGTTCTGCCTTTTTCACAGTGTTTGCTGGTGGGTTTTGTGCTGGCTTAAGAGGAAAGGGAATGTAAAGTGCAAAGGAAAGCTGGAAGCCTGTAGATAATGCTTTATGAGTTAGAAGAATTGGTTCTTTGAATCAAAAGCTTCCTTCTCTTATAATCTGAAAGGAACATAAGAAAGGAATGATGATTTCAGCATTTATTACCTATGTCATTGCTACTTCTCCAATAGACATTCTCTTCCCTATTTGCTCCTTGATATGATCAAATAGATTATCAGTTTACATCCAGGAAGTGAAAAAAATAATTAGCGTATTATAGAAATAATTTTGGAAGTGTTGAATAGGAACTACCTTTCCTGAATATCAAATGTTAACTGTAAGTAATACATGACATTATCTTTTGCATAACATATTTCAGTAAGTACTGTACTGTATTACTTCACTGGTTATGAATTGTTCTGGGTGACATTTTCAGTAGAGTGACTGCTACAGTCTTATTTGGGGAAAAAAAAATTGAAAATGTGGTGCTGTTTCTAATAATGAAATTGGAAGAATTAAGGGAAAAGTGGCTGAGGGAATATCAAATAATTTTGTCACATATAGAAGAATAAAATTATCTCGATAAATGAAAGAGTAAGTCACTGGAAGAACAAAAGATTAAATAATGTGAGGAAGCAAAAAAAGAGTATTAAGAAACAGAATAAGCAGAGTTGGACGGTTACAACAGGAGAGAAAGATAATTTGACACCTCCTAATATGGAGTAAGAGATTAACTCACATTCCCTATTGCTCTGCTAGTCAGAAATTGAATGCTACCTTTGGTTTGAAGGCCAGCACATAATTATAAACTCTAGTGTTTATTATTAATATTTGAAAACAGCTTTCAAATGCTGTCAGTATTAAAACGTTAAGTGAAGCTTCTAAAGTACAGGAATTAATTGTTATATATGGCAATACTGGTTTCAATCCTGGTATCTCAGATACCCCTTGGAGAATAGCTCTTCCCCTCTTAGAAGCCTGTGAAAATACATAGATCATTGTGGATCTCTACTGTTTCATAAGAAACCATGCCGAATGTTCAGCAGTGATAGTAACTAATAATAAATGAAAATTCTTGTTTATTTTAACTTGAAAGTGTCAGATGAGATACATACCAGAGTTTCTAGTCAGATTTTCTAACTTTGTTTTCCCCCAAATTAATCCATCCCACTGATCCAGAGGAATTATTTCACTAACCAGTGAATTATTTCACTAACTAGATGTGGGATAAACATGTTTATGGGTCAAAATAATTTTGTGAAGCACATCTTTGAGTCAAATTGCAAATGTCACTAGGGAAAGTTCTCGACTATTCCTTGTTCCTTTCTATTGAATTGCAAGATGGTAAGTGGGCTGTACAACAAGAAAAATCTTAAAAAATGCAAAAAGATCATGTGAGTAACCACTTGAAAGGAAGAAGTTGGCCAAGAAATGCTCAAAGGGGTAAATTTTGAAATGTTGTTTAGGTGTCTGTGATTTTTTTTTTTTCACCACAAATTTCACTGGGATTATTATCTCATGGTTTTATAGGGTCTATGTGCCTGCCATGAATATAAAGGATGTTTTTTCTTCAGTCCAGGGTACAGCACCAGATGCCAAATACAATGTTTGCCTTCTTCGTTGGCTATAATCATGGAGACTACTTTTTCTAGGCGAAAGTCATTAGCTCAAAATTTAGGGTTTCAGGAGAAAATGATGCGCTCTGTTCTGATTTTTATCTGTGCTTGGAAATGAAAACCTACCCAGAAACAAAACTCTATTCCTCCTGTTTGCCATTTTATATTTTTTCTGGAGGAAAAAAAAAAATCGACTTCCCTGCCTGTTAGTGCTCAGCTGCCTTTCCTGCCTGGAGGGAGACAGTGCTCCGGAAGAAAATGGTAGTCAGCAAGCAGAAGGAATGTGCACGTAACCTGACACTGGAGACAGATGTGCTCAAGGAAAGGAAATGAGGATGGTTCAGACCAGGCTAAACCTTATATGATTTTTAAAAAATGTTTTCTATGCACATTGTAGAGATGTACAACCTAGAAAGTACCTTTTCTTTAATTTTAATCTGGGAAAAAAGAATTCTGTGTTCCTGCCATCATTTCCGGGTTCTTACTGCATTACAAGTCATAATTACAATTATTAGAATAATAATACAAAGGTAAAACATGCTTTGGTAGACTTAGTCTGTCTTACTTTTGTGATCCTACAATCTGTACTGATGATTTTTTAAAATACAATGAAATACCAGCCCTGCTCCTGAATAATCATAAATTATGAAGTCCCTCCTAGAAAAAAGAAAAAATTCAGTTACCTATGGGACTGTATTGATGAATTTTCTTTCTTACTTAAGGAAAATACGTTTACGTGGGCTCCAAGGTGCACTTATTTTTCTGTTTCCATGCATCCCTTAGAAGTAAATTTGAGTCTAAGATTCATCTAGGAAATTCATAGGCATATTTCTTCCTAATAGGAAAACAAAGAGGTCAGCTCTGGAGCAGCAGTGCCTGTGATCCCCACCAGTGTGACCGCATGTTCCATTTCAGGCAACCCATTTCGGGTCAGATTCTTCTCTGGCACTGGTCATAATTTCAGAGCTTTTTTAATTTAAAGAGTCACTTATATTGTCTTGAATAAATGACCTTCAATAAAAACCCCACATTTCTTGCAAAGCACAAGATTCTATAATAAATTTTTATTTGCTGGTTAACTTTCAAATATGTAACCCCCTTACATATCCAGACCCTCCATGCCCTAGGTTTCAGCAGGGAAAGTATTTTTCGAAGTATGTTTTTCATGTTATAAAGAAAACTCTCATAAGCTATCACCTAAATAAGGCAAGCATATTTGTACCTTTCTGGTGCAGCTTCAACACATTTAAGAAACAGAGGTGCTTACTGCAGTATTTAACACTGAAGTTACTGTTTATATTTACTAGGGAAATTTCAGGAAAGAAATACAGAAATAATTTTGTCCTAAACTCCAGGTTTTAGAGCTTCACACGCAGTCGGAAAATTATTGGTCTTACCTAAGGCTATCCATTCAGTTGTACAAATTTCTGTAAGCTTTTCAGACAGAAAGAGTTAACTTCCTGGAGATAATTTTCTACATAAATGATCTTCTGTTTTGGATTTGGGCTGCCACTAGCCACAGTAAATTTTAATGCAGGAGGTGTTAGGACAGGCTTGGTAAATTTTTATAAAGATTGGTTGAGTGATTACTTGAAAAAGAATTTCAAATTAACCTCAGCTTTTTTGCATATTTATACTTTTGACTTCAGGTAGTAAATTTGGATTGCAGCTTCAGAAAATCCTTTTTCTGCGTTGCTTGCATGTTGCCATTAGGGATATGGTGTCTCATGAAGCAGCTCTGTAGCAAGAGGGAGCACAAGTTCCCATCAGGGAGTCTGGTGTGATGTAATGTTTTAATATTCCAAAGAGTTGTCACCATTAATGTTAACCCTCTGCAAGCCTGGTCACCAGCTCGCAACCAGGTGAAATGTGTGCTTTATGTGAGGGTTTTCTTACAAGGGTTTGGACCTGTTTAGTACAGTCCTCTGAACTTTGCCTCCTGGCAAAAAGATTGCAGAGCTGCCTTGCTCTTCATCAGTGTCTGGGCTGTGATACTGCCTTTTCAATGTTTCCTATCTGAATTATTTATTTATCTGCTGTGATCAGGAAGGTCAGCCTTGCTGTGGCCAACACAGCTGACGAGAGGTGCAAAAGAAGAGAAGGTATCTATGATTTCTCTGCTTTTCTGACCATCAAACAATCTGAAAACACGGAGTTGCAAGCTTACGTTCAAATAAAATTTATGAACACAAGAAAAAGAATGGAGGCAAGAAAGTCAAGCTTATATTTAGGGAAATGGTGGATTTGTCATTGAATTCCTATGTTGTTTGTGTGGGAAAGGCTAATGTTTTCTGGTTGAATTATATATAGTTCTGTTTTTTTGAAAAGTTTTGTGGTGTTTACTCTTAGTTAGGATAACAGCACCTACGTGATAACTAGCCTTTTTGCTAGCTGTTGTTGCATGCTTGTATTAATAACAGATTTTCAAGGTATAAGCTTTACTTTGTAGGCTTGTGAGATCTTTCTATGCCAGCACCTTTTTTTTTTTTTTTTTTTTTTTAATTACATATGCTGGATGACTGTGTAATGTGGTAACAAAGTCTGCCAAACTGAAGAGATTGCCTTGGAGAAGCTATCAGTGCTTTAACTGCTGGCAGTTGCTGGGTGACTGCTGTGATCAGTGCTTGCTGTAGATCTCACACACTAATGATCGTACCATTTCTTCTCCTGTGGAAACTGCACTGAGGGGATTACTGGCTGTACAACACTTATAGCTATATCAAATAAGGTCCTGGTTGTGGGATTTTGTTGTTGTTGTTTTGGGGAGGTTTTGGTGGGGTTTTTTGTTTGTTTTGGTTTTGGTTTTTTGGTTTTTTCTTTTGGTAGAAAAGTTCTTTATCAATGGAAAGACCAAAGACAAAATTAGCAGGGATGATGTAGTAGAAATATGTGCAAAGCCTGACAGTAGGTACAGGATATGGCAAAGGAATGTCCTGCAGAAGCTGAAGCAGCAAAGCATTGGTCTTGCTTCTGCAATATATATATTAAATAATAATCATGTCTAACATGAATAACAGGCACAAAGCTCGAGTGTGGATTTTGTTGATCTCAATGTTCGCCACAAGAATTATTGTGTTAAACTCTCAAACAAGGTCTTGAGACTCCAGACTCATCAAAGTTTTGAAATGGATACCATACTCTCTCAAAAAATAGTTGAATCCAAGAAACAAAACAGCAGCCTAAACCATCAACCCTCAGACAAAATACATGCTTCATGGAAGAGAGGTTACATTAGGTTATGTTCATAACTTAGCTGTTGTCAGGAAGTGCAGCTCATGAGAGGTGTTGCATCACTGCCTTAGAAACCCTCAGTTGAAATTGGCAGTGTTTTTATTTGCTTTCAAGGCTAGTAAATATTTTCAGCTTGCAAATTTCTACAAAATTGTAATATATGTCTGTTACCAGAGACACTGATGAACTTTCCTTTTGAAATGTGCTATTTAACAAAATATGTTGTTCTGTTTGAAAACACAAAGATAATGTTATCCTACATGCAGAGGTGGAGATGCTAATGTATCAGGTCTGCAAAATTTCATTAATTTTAAACAGGTCTTCCATTAGGCAATAATTGCTACTTTTTTAATCCTCTTTTTTGTTTGTTTGTTTGGTTTGATAGAAGTTTTTTTGTTTGGCGGTTTTGTTTTCATTATTGTTGGTTTGTTTGTTTGTTTGCTTTGTGGTGGCTTTTCTTTTTGTTTGTGTTTTTTGTGGTTGGTTGGGTTTTTTACTTTTTTCTTTTTGTTTTTAATTAGCCACTAAGGAGATTACTAGCACTGGGATTACAGGATATACTTGGAGCCAAAGTGATTTGTACCTTTGTAGTAGAACAAATTGTCTCAATGGTTTCCTGGCAGGATACATGCAGGATGGAAGAATCACAGCATGAATGTCATGGTTCAAGTACATATTATGAGGCTGATAGGTAGTAAATCACAGTTTTGAATTTTCACAAAATAAAATAGAAAGCTTCCTTTGGCCAGTCCATAGTCCTTCCCAGCTCAGCAGCACGTGGAGCTATGCAGTGTCCTGGCTGTCAGAGCTGCATGGGTCTGCCTTAGCAAAAGTGGCCACAGATGTGTGCCACCACTGTCCAGGCATCTCATGCAGCCTTTTCCTAATTGTCTTCACTCTTGGAAAGGATCAGGATGGAGAATGCAAGCTGGCTGAATTGCTTTTGTGCCAGCAGTACCTTGCTTCTGCTGTCTTTCCTGAGAGGCCCTTTGGTTTTCCATCTGTTGTATGGTGGTTGTACAGTTTGCACAGGGTGTGGAAAGGGTATTGTGGCCTGAAGGTTGGGAGAAGCTGAGAACAGACTACAAGCTCCACAGCTTGTTCTGGCCAACAGAACACATTGTGTGGGCTGTAGCTTGGGAACTTTCAGATGACATTTCAACTGGAAATCCTAGAGAAGAATGGATTTATACAATGAGCTTCTTCACAAGACTCTTATCACTGCAGGGGTTTACCCACAGCCAGTTTCAGTGTGCTAGTTCAGGTAACCATAGCAGTGTAACAGTGAAATAACCATGCTCCTGAGTGTTTGCTCACATCCTCTGATGAGTTTACAACTGTTCTTAGGGCCGTGCTGCCATGGTGACAGGGGTAGCCTCCCTGAGCTAACTGATTTAAGGCCATCATTCAACCAGTACTAATTTCAGCCTGAAACCCCAAAATTAAATGCCATGTACTTAGAGAGAGAGAGAAAAAAATAGTGTATCTAGATATAGATACCTCTCTAATATAGAGGAGTATCTATATTAAGGTATATGTGCATTCACTTGAAGGTCAGCAGCCTACATCTGCTGTCCATCACTGGAATATAGCAGAATAAATAGATCGTGATCTACCCTTGTATGATACTTCATGTTTCTCTATACCAACAACAGGGGTTTGTGGCTCTAAATACTTACAATACATATGCTAGGCATGTGAAAAACTGTTTAAGAATTTAAACAGAAATTGACTGCAGTAACCTGCACCAACAAATCTGCTGTTCCTTGTCCAGTTTTTCACAGGACTATATGTGTATTTACTTGGACTTTTATCATGGTATAATCCCAGATGGCCACTAAGCCCCACACCACAGCTCCCTCACATTCCCACAGTGGGATGAGGGAGAGGATCAAAAGAGTAAAAGTGAGAGAGTTCATAGGTTGAGATAAAGACAGTTTAATAGGTAGAACAAAAGCTGGGCATGCAAGCAAACCAAAACAAGGAATTCATTCACCACTTCCCATGGACAGGCAGGTGTTCAGTCATTCCCAGGAAAGCTGAGTTCCATCACACGTAATGGTTACCTGGTAATACATTATACAAATTATACATATACATATTACAAAAATACATGATATAAATACAAGTACATTACTCCAAGTGTCCCAACTCCTTGAGCATCCCCAGCCTCCTTGCTGGTGGGTGGGCTGAGGGGCAGAAAGGGCCTTGGATCTGTTCAAGTCCTGCTCAGAAGTAACAAAAATCTCCCTGAATTATCAACACTGTGCTCAGCACAAATCCAAAAC
Organism: Zosterops lateralis; assembly: GCF_965231275.1. Taxonomy (NCBI): domain Eukaryota; kingdom Metazoa; phylum Chordata; class Aves; order Passeriformes; family Zosteropidae; genus Zosterops; species Zosterops lateralis. The sequence goes on from NC_139766.1 coordinate 40,043,148, forward strand.
ATGGCCCCGTACCAGCTAGTGTGAAGAAAATGAAACCTACCCCAGCCTAAACCAACCCAATCTTTTATTTGAATCTCAACAGCAACAACTTTTGTTCACAGTTTTATAGATAAAGAAAATACTGTATTATTTTCTCAGTGTGTGTCAGTACTAATCTCAGGTAATGGTAAAATAAGGTAACCTTTATACTGCAGATATATTTTTTCCTGTTTGGTTTGTATAAGAAGACCTGAGAAGAACCCAAATAAAAATTCAAGGTTTATTAAACTCTAGATTACACTTAAATGAGTTACAGTGTCATATTTATAGAACTATCACAATACTTTTTATATAGAATTTTTGTAGAGATTTTAAATAAATCTCAGAGATTTGCAGCTGTCTTCTTGAAATATGTTATTTTCAGGGTTTGTTGCAGTTGTTACACATTAACTTACAGAGTGCTAACAGCTAAGTAAATGTTTGGCAACTGATCAGAAGCCCTAAATGAGGTCATAACATATGGAGAGGTGCTGAGAGGTTACAATTCCTGTGTGTCTCAATTAATATTGTAGCTAGTAAGCATTCTTTGCAGCTCATAGGCTCTGATCCAACAGTGTGCTGGTGTGGAACTGTATATTTAAGCCAACAACCCAACAAGTAGATCAGTCAGCTTCACTAAGGGTGCTCATATGCTTAGAAATATGTTCAGGAATGAATACCTTGCTGGGTCGAGTTACCTTGGAATAAATAAGTGTTTGTTGGGAAAGTTTCAGTACAACAAGCTGAAAAACTTGAAAAACAATTTTTTTCTGAATGCTGGTTTGCAGCTCATCGATGCATGTGAGCAGCAATAGATTTCCTTTATGAAAAGTGCTATTTTCTCTCTGATTGCAGCTCATTTAAGCATAAACACATTTAATATACTCTTGCTTTAGCCTTGCCTAGAAACTATCATTGCAGCTGACATGATGAAAGCAGAACTGTAGAAGTAATGATTTTAGGCTAACAGGCATATGTCAGGCTTTATTGAAAGGCAGCTGTTCAGGCCAGTATTTCAGAGGGATTAGTTTATGTTCCTTTCACATCATCTCTCATTGTTTTGATATCATTTCGATCGATGGATTGACTGTATTGCACTGGCTGATAAGAACAAATGATAAGAACACATGCATAAAAAAAGAGGCACCTTGATTTATTTTTCCTACAAGATACCTAGGTATTCTATAGGAAAATATTGTCTCAAGTATTTCATTGTGAGTAGAGAACATCTCAGTCTTTGCAGTTTGCACTGGAAGGCTGGTGACCAATTTTTAAGATTGAGCAAACGTAAGAGAAATGAAAATGTGAGTTATTTGGATATTTGTATGAGATGCTTCTCTGACTCTGTTGTAGAGGCAACAAAAAATACTGTCAAAAAACACAGAAAAGGAGAAGTATTTTCTTGAATTTTTGCTGACATACTATCAGTTTATTCAGAGTTTCATTATCTCTTCTGTTATCAAACAGGAAATCCTTTCTTTGCTTTTACTGCCCCTGAAAGGTAGTCTTATCAACCAGCCATTCTCTACATGTGGCTCCCCAAAGTTTCTTCCACTTCTCATATCTCACAGGGCGATTAGCTCTGACAGAAGCATGCAGAGCCAGCCTGTGTTTAGCACTTGCACACACCACTGGGTATTTTATTTGTGTGAAGACAGAAAAGATTAGTCTTGACTCATGGAGGCTGATTAAAATAGTGGCCCGATACTTGGTTTGTTCAGGATCTCACTTACTGAAAATATAATCATCACTCAGAAGGGACCTTGCCTTCAGAAAGGTCAGAACTGTGTTTAATACTATCAGTTTTATTGTGGTGATATACTAATAGTATTATTAGTTATACAAAACCTACTTACCTGAAGTTACACATCTTGAACTTTGAGAATGTGGTTCAGTTTTTATTGGGTTTTGAGTTTGGTTTGGGTTTTTTTTTCCAGTGGTGGTGGTGATGGTTTTCTTGAGATGGTATCTTGGTGAAGGAAAAAAAACAAGTCTTAAATGTAGAGTATGCTTTGAGTCTCTTTTTTCATAGATCTTATTCTAACTGAGATTTTGGCTTGTCATGAAGAATATGTTTTGAAGTTTTTGTCTGGTGCTTTTTTTTTTTTTTTTTAACCAGACTTAAGAAAATTTCCATTGGTTTAAAAGTGGGGTTTTTTTTCCAACAACATAATTTAAATTAAAATCCCAGTAACCTTTATTCATAACCAATTTCTCCTAGGATCGACACATAGATATAATCCCATACTAAATAGCAACCATGAGCACTGCAGACTTGGAGGATGAAGATGAAGCTAAATCCTCATAATAATATCATCAGGGGTTTTAATGGGTAATGCTCATTTTTTAAGCTGTTTTTAGGTCCCTTGTTCATGTAGAAAGGCCAGCAGAAATAGAAAACCAAATAATGTGAGATAGATCTTATACTCATTGATTGCATTAAGACTGGAGTGTCCCTTTACCTGAAGGAATATATGATATTGTGATTTTACCAATAAATACATATTTTCCCCTACACTTGAAAATTGCAAAGTACCTTATTTCTTTAAGATGGCATAGTTGTGCACCCATTAACTTGGCATTTAAGAACCAGATTCCAAACAAACAGCAAAGCCCCAATTCTTTTCTTGATTTCCCCCCACTCTCCTTGCTGTTCTCTTTGTCTATCCATAACCCCAGTGAGTATATTCAGATGACAAGTTTGCTTCTGTTTTCAGTTTATCCCGTAGATGTTTCCAGGTGATGAAAGGAGACCTTTTGAAAATTGCATGTTCCTTTCTTTTTTGTGAAGTGATGAAAAGCACACCATGATGCCGACAGGGACAGGTTTTGTCTCGTTGACAGGTACGCATAATTTATACAGCCTTATAAATCTTGGCTTTATGGGACCATGTGTCTTATAAATGAGATGAAGGGTGTCCCCTTCACAATGGATTTGTTAAAGCTGAGAGAGTGGTGTTCTCTCTCTCTAACCTCTTGGCCACCCCTTGGTAAAATAGCATAGCTTTGGAGTTAATGGACTAATTGCATATACAACAAACATCTTCATTTTCAAAATTACTACAAGCTGACACCTGTAGTGTCATGCATTAAAAAAAAAAAAAAAAGGTGGTATTTCAGAGAAAAGAAATAGGGAGGAAAAGGCTGGTAGAGTAACTTGTACAGGAAAGCATAATATGGTCGACAGAGCAAACTTTGAAAGGCCTTGCCTGTGTTCATATCTGTTATCATAGTTATAGATGATTATGGGTGTAGTAGATATGAAGCAATTATATCCCTTCTAAAATATTTAAAAACTTTTTAGAAACATTTCCATTTCTTGATAATTTTTTTAGGTTTTTACAAAGAGTAGCTTTGATGCCTAGTATTTTGGAACTATTCTTCCCAAAATTAGCTATAATATTTTCATTTTTATTTTACTCAGATCAATTTAGATCAATTTAAGAAACATTCTCTATGGAGACAAAACCTACCCAAATGACAACATATTTTTTCCTCTCTATTTTTGTAGAAAACTGAAAGGACTGAGGCATCCAGTTTTTTAGTATTTCACAGTCTTTTTTTCTTTGTCCAGAATTATCTTTGATGAAAGTGGGGGATCCCAGCATAGCTTATTGAGGAGAGTGTCCCAGTTAATCAAAGACAACTGTTTATAATTCAAAATGTATACATTTACTTTTTGTTAAAAGAGTTTTAACATTAATATGTTAAATTTCCCTCTGAACATCTACACACTAAAAAACATAGTAAAAGACTTTTCCAATACTCTTTACTAAATCATCAAAAAACTGCTAGAGGTGAGCTGCCTCCAAAATAGTAAACATACGTGAATATTTGATGTCTTGTGTAAATAGAAAGTTAGAAAGAAACAGAAACATTTAACACAGGGCTTCTATTGAGAAAAAAAACCTCCACACCTAATTAAGTAGTTAAATTCTAATTATGTATTAAATTTGATTCTTTTTGTGCTCTCACTTTTTAAAAATCAGTCTGCTACAGCACAGCTTCAATTGGTTTTAATTGCTCACACACAGCTAGAGAATATGTTCATTTGCTGTGATCCTTGTTTATATGCAGGAATTGTGCTGATTTAATTCATTAAGATTCTGCTGTAAATTGTCACTGCTTCTTTTTATAACAATAACAGATGATTTAATGTTTTCTCCTAACATCTTAATGCAAATTAGCTACTATTTTTTAATGCAATTCTGTGTGTTTTACATTACATTAGACTGACTTTTTTTGTCATAATTGTTGGCCCTTGGCTACACATACCCGAAAGCTTTCACTTCTTGAAGATATAACAAATTCTGTAAGCACTCTACCTCTTGACAGCATTGGTCCATCTAGTCCTATGTTCATCAGAAGTTTGTCCTGAATCTGGAAGACAAGTAAGTAGGAAAGACGTGATAGATGAAAAAGATGTAAAGCTTTGTGCGTATAAAAAGTACAGTGCCTGAAAACATTCAGTGAGCATCAGGGGCATGCCTGGTCTGGTGTAATGGTTATGCAAGCTGGGGCAAAGACAGCTGAAGAGGTTCTTATACTGTGATAAAACCTTATCCAGAACAGGAGCAACCATCAAGGTCAAAATCTCTGATATTAGCAGCCTCTTCAGTTTAATATCTTATTACTGGTATTGAGATGTGGCTCCTAACTCCCCTAATTAGATGCTGATCCATAAGTAAGTGAGGTTGCAGTGGGGCAGCTGTAAGGACTAATGCGGCTGCATCCAGCCCAGGCACAAGTGCCCTCAGGGACAGAGGTGAGGGAGTTCAAACTTCTCTGGCTTCCAGATGAGTGCATTCTCTCTTGGATAAATACGGCCTCTCCCTAATCTGTCCTCACTATCTCTAATTCAGGTCTCTCCCGTTACAGATTTTTCACAAGGTATTCTTTGCCGCCTCCTTCGTTTTCCATTCTTGCTTGCTCTTTCTGAACTGCTCCAGATAACAGGAAAATGTAGGCATCGGTAAATTTGAGCAGTATGTGCTGAACAGCCTTCTAAACAGCTCCTGCAAAGTGGCTTCTAAGTACTGGAGATATTAAATATTAGGGGGAAAATTACTATGTAATAGTAGTAGTAGTATTATAATAGTAGTAATAGTAGTAATATTGCAATATTCCATCATCCACGCCAATGTGTGAAATACTTTATGCTTTCTCCAAAATTATTTTTTGAGTAGGGTAGGAATTTGTGGCTGTGTCATGAACTTTTCTGTATGTGTCTGATTGGATATTTTAAACTTTGGATTTTCAGTCTAAGATTTTTTTTTTTTAATGGTGGCTGGCAGATAAGAAAAAAAATAATTGTGAGGACAAATTGTGTTTACAGTTTTCTAGACCTCTAGTTACCCAGACTAGAAAGCAATAGTTCTGCATTCTGTCTTTTTCATATTTTATCGGACTGGAGACAGGCCTGAAATGTTCTGGGTACTTTTATTCCTACTCTGAATGATTGATATGTATAGGAAAACACAGCTTAATATAGAGATACATGTGTCTGTTGGTAAACACAAAATTGGGATGAGAGCTTGTTGTCATACAAATGGATATTAAAACTAAATTTCTCCCACCAAGTAGTTTTGAATAAAATTCATGTAAGCTTGAGAAGTCAAAGAAATAGTGACACATGAGAAAAAAATTTGTAATGTCAGTCTGAAAAACATTATACATGAAGATAATGACTGGATATTTTAAGGGTATGAAAAATGTTAAAATCAGCCTGAAGGGGAGAGCAGAAGTAAAACTGTTATTTCAGAATAAAGTATGATCATTTGTTCAGGAATAACTGGACATATCTGGAGTTACAGTCTGGCAGTTGTGGTCTTTAACACAGAAAACAGGAGCTTTTTCAGCTTGTGGTGTGCAAACAAATGAAAAGATGTTGGAAATACTGTAAAACAGGACAAAATCTAATATCTAATTGATATTGATATCTAATTGATAAACTGTATTAGGATCCTTTGAGAAGGATTTACCCCAGACAGTCACTTAGAGGTCCCCAGCCGTGTAAAAAAAACTCCAACCAAACAAAAAAACTGAGCTGTGAAAGGGTATTACTAGTGAGAAAATAAAGTCACCCTAATGTGTGGAAGTCTACAATTTCAAGTTTATGTACACCAGCACACCAGAATAAGCCAGAGAGTCAAGGGCAGAATTCTAGTTTATCCCATTTTTGGATACTGCTTTGTCATGACTTATTACATTTTCCTCATTGAGGTGACTGAAGGCATTGAAGCAAAATACTACAATCTAATTTTTTTTTTCTTTCTTTTTTTTTTTTTTTTTTTCTGTTTCTGGAGTGCTGTTATTGTTTTAGATTGCTCTTTAAAATATTGTTAATAATTCCCATAAACAATGCATATGTATACTTTGTGAATATGCATGGAGATAATATCTTTATCCTGAAATTCTTGGTCTGTTACAACTCAAAGTTGCAGTTCAACATACTCAAAAATTCGATGTCTTTAAAGCAACCCTGAAAGACTCATTAGGTTCACCAATCAGTGATTCTTTGAACTGAATGTTTGCAAATGGAAGAAGTTTAAAATAACCTGTTCCTAGCAAAGAGAAGTAGAACTTGTTTAAAAGTAAAGTGCATACACATTCAAAAGTGTTGTATTGAATCACTCAGGCGTTGAACTTTATCTTGTCACTGCAGACAGTCTATATAACATCACTTTTTGGTAATGGCCACCACATTAAATTTTTTAAAATATAATTGCATATTCTTTATTCTGCAACCTACTGAACTTTTTTTGGTTGATTGCGTTTGTTGTTGGTTTTTAGGGGTTTTGTAAATGTTCAACATAGACAACCAGTTCAGACAAAAGAACAATAGCAGATGAAAGTCAATGACACTCCAAAAAAAGTCTAAAGGTAGGAAAACAATTTCAACAAGGGAAGTTAACTACTGAAAATCTAAGACTTGTGGAAATCACCACAATGTTAGTTATAGAGGTGCGATATTGGCATTGCCATAGGAAATGTCCAGCTTGAGTGGAGCTATGGTTGCTCTCAGCCTCCTCTCAGTGAGCTGTCCTTGCTCAGTAAGGCATCTATGGCAAATATTCAAGGGCTGGTTGTAGAATAGAGATCAGTTTAAGCACTTGTTTAACACCTGTCCCATATGAGGACTTTCAGTCTGGTCTGCATTTACTGATCTGGCTTCCTTTGAAAGGTTTTGGCCAATCCTAAATTCCCTCCAGTGGCAAAATTAAGGAGGCATTGTATGAACTTGTCAAAATCAAAATAGGTTCTTGTGGAAAACTCTTAAGGTCTGTGCACCTTTCAGGTGGTCACTCTCCTGGTTAGTAATGTTTTAGTAAGGAAATAGGGTTCTGTGAAGAGAAACAGTAACAGGAGCTTAAATTGGAAAAGTTGTATCACAGACTGCATGAGCCTTAACCCCTTTCTGAGGAAAGAGGGGACGGTTCAGAAGGTTTGTTATCTACAGCCAGTGAAGCCAAGCAAATAAATACTAATGCTTTAGTGGGACCACCTGTCACCAAAACACCAAAAGCTGCCTTCCTGAAATAGTACTGCTTTTTAGATATCCACCTGAACAAAACCAAATACTTTAAAAGCAAACCACACAGGAATAAGAATTACTCACAGCAGGAGGCATGGACAACTACTTTCCATACAATGGGTCACTGATCGAGACACATAATGTAAGAAAACTAGTTGAGAATTGCCATTCATATTCCCCCTGCATATTTCATGTCCTTTTCCACTTAGAAAATCAGTAAAAGATACTTGGGAAGAGGAAGAGGAAGAGAAGTGTAAGAAGAGATGCTTTGAATGCAAAAGACAAAGAAATTGATGGAAGGACAGAACTAAACCACACATAGCCATTTTTTGCCAAAAGAAGGGGGAAACAAATAAATACATATTAAAGAAAGAAATTTAGAGAATTTAGTGACAACTAAAAAAATGAGAGGATGTTTATTTCTTCAAGCACTGAACTTCCTGAACTATGAATGAGCAGCAATGGATGCTGATGTCTACACCAGATCTTCCTGCATGCAGAATGTGTCCGTAAATTGCTTTTCAGGAGGGATATCATATCTTCTGCCTCAGTTTCTCTTTCTTTTCATAGTGATTTTTCTCTTGTGCTAGAATTTCTTCCTCCCTATTTTTTAGTATTGCTGAGCGTGTGTTCTTGGACTTCCTTGGTTTTGCTCTTGTGACAAAAAAAGAAAGTATTGTACTTGCCAGTTGTGCCTTCTGACAGTGTTGGTAAGGAAATATCATCCCTGGCTGAAACACACCTATGAAAAGCAAACCAAAGTGGCACAACATTTTTCCACTACGTGTATTTAAGGGCAACTGTTTAGGTTGGTAGTACAAAATATTTCACTGAAGCCTTTAAGAAAAAAAGAATTCTAAGAACCTAGGGATACAGACCAAGAGCCAAGTTGGAAAGAAAAAGTCTTAAATATCCAAGGGTCATTGAAATGCTGCAATTTGAAAGAAAGGTAGTTCTTTTAATAAACAATTAAAAGAACTTCTATGTAAAGGCTCCTTCTTAAGTACAAGATCTGGAGTAACTGATCAAAGGGATACGATTGAGTAAAACCTGTTCAAAATCTCTTTCATTCTTGCTTTTCTGCATTTTTCTTCATTGTGTATTTTTCTTCCTTTCCTAATCTCTCTATCCATAATTCTTTTTATATTTTTCTTTTACTGTTACCCTTACTCTGTTTTCCTCATTTTGGTCCCTAGCTCTTATCCTTCTTCCAGATTCCATTCTTTTAGTTGTGCCCTTGTCTTCTCACCATTTTCTGCAACAAATTCCAGTGTGCCAAGGGCATAGAAACAACAATGGTAGCAGCTTATGTCATCTCCAGTAATTCAGCTTCAGGTCTTAAAAGGAGAAGTAAACTCAAATCTGCAACTTTGTGTCAGTTTTGGGCATGTGGCTATGCAGAGGTTGGTTCTTCATTTGGTGTTCATTTTTTAAGTTCAAGTGTTATCATTCAAAGATAAGCAGTGTTATATCTGTCAAGTAGGAGGGGAGCTTAAAGAATGCTCAGGAAGAGCCAGCTTTGGAGTTTTTGTTTTGAACTCAAGTCATCTTTGACATTTTGCTTTCAAATTTACAACCAAAAAGTGCTCAAACACAAAAATTAGTTTAAATCAAATAAATGCTGACTGAAAGCTAGTTATTTAAATATCAACAAATTTTCTTCTAAACCATAAATGAATCAGATGTAATTTATTACAATTTGAAATATCTCAATAAATACAGTAGTTGTAACGACTCTTAAACTTATGATATTTTTTTCTTATACAAAAATACATAAATTAATTTGCTTTCACTACCAGTTTGGATCTTAAAAGGACAAGATTGTGTTACCCTTTACTATCATTCAAGCTATTCAACTAGAGTTAACTCAGGGATTGGAATGTTTTTCTGAGGCAGGGGTAGAAAAAATAGGAAAAGATGCTGTTAAAAGAGGGAAGTATTTTCCTGCAGGAAAGTTAGAGATTCGTAGGTGGTCAGAGAGTCTGTGAGTGGCATTGAGATGGGTAGCTTTGACATCTACAACTACAAATGTATCTGACTGAAGGCTTCAGGTCTGAAAAGGAATTTTTGCATCTGCATGCATAAGTGGTTCAGCAGATTACAATGTCAATAGAGGTGTTCTTAAACAGGTGGTAATGGGCAATTTTAAGAGAACCTTGGGGTTCTAGCATTGTAAATGTGTAGTGTAGAAGAAAACGTGGGAATTTGCTGCAGAGAAAGCTTTGTTTCAAATATCATGTTTAAGCAGAAATTCTAAGACACAAAATGATAAATCATGCATACAATAATTCAAAGAATGGCAATAAAATCCGTGCTTTTTACTTAAAAGTTCTAAAAAAAAAGTACATTTGCAAGATTGGAGTAATAATTAAAGGCTGGCAAAATTATATAAAGTGTCATTTTGGCAAAGTAAATATTTTATATTAAATGTATGACAAGGCAAAAAACCACTGCAGTCTTTCAAATCATCTTTGGGAATAGTGAAAATTTAAGTAAATGATAAATAAGATGCATGCTTGTTGATTGGAAGAGAAAGAGGAACAAAAAGTGAAAAGGAAAAAGAAGGAGATGAATTACAGGGTGCCCCAAAGCACCTACCCCTATTATGACCCTCAATACCTTTGTAAATATGGTTTTGTTACCTTCGTGTTCCTTGCAAGCAGACCCCAACAAGCTGTGCTGTGCCTTTAGAGCTGTACTTTCATCTCTGTGGGCCTGGAGCAACAACATCACACAATTTATTTCTGTATCATTGTCCCTCGGGTCTGCTAATCCTCCTCAACAGGGCTGTAAACAGCACCACTCAGATTCCCTTTCAAATAAAAAACTCAGTGAAAAAGAGAGAGGCAAGATCTGCAAATAACTCCTCCCAAGGCCATGACCTCCTCCATCTATCACAACCAGAGCAGGTAGATAAGGAGGTTTGATATGAAAGCATCCTTTCTGAGTGACTACATGTTAAATCAATCTGCAGATGAAGCTTTGACAGGTGCTGATACCAAGGTCTGGCAGAGGCCATGTGAGAACTCTGTGCTACTTATCCATTATTTTCCTACTTCCCGAGGGTATTTGGAGAAAGCAGAAAAGATGAAAATCTTCCATCTCTCTAAGTTCTTAACTCCTCTCCCACTAAAGTCTGTGCAGCTCTTCTGAAGCATTATACTGTTCTGAAGCCATATTTCACTCCAAATCTTTAGCTTTTAGAGAAAAGAAAGATGCAGGGACATACAGCTAACATCTGAAGAGCTACGATTTCATCAATTATAATTCCAGTTATAATTTTGGGCTTGCATCCAAGTGTAAATTGCTAACATTTTATGCAGTTTTCACATTAACAGATAGTTAAATGTTACTTCTAATAAACCAAAGATAAAATGATGAAAATCAAAAGAGTTTTTCTTTGATGTACAGTACAAAATTTTCTATGCTTTTTAAAAATGCTATATTGAATCAATATGACCTTTACTACTGTCATCATCCAATTATTGAAATGAGCAAACATGGATAGTAATAAAGGAAATAGCTCATCAACAAACCCTGCCACCCAGAAAAAATGTCACGTTTTACATCTGTTTCACTCAGTTGAAGAGATCATACCTTGGAATCTGATATAGTCTGTCTTTGTAGAAAATTTTTATGAAGAAGGTTATGGGTAGATTTTAAAAAAATAGAAAATATACATCAGAGTAATCTTAAAGTCTAAATCTGCATGAGTAGCCCAAATGGAATATGCAAATAAAGTTTTAAGCTTCCAGCACTACTGCTTCCAGGACTAATTTGAATTCAATGCTTTAGAATCAGAATATGTGAAGCAGAGTAAAATGTCAAATTTTAGGGCTGAGTAATTTGCCTGAATTCTAACAAAGCAAGTAAGAATATTAAACTTCAAGGTTTTGTGCCACAACACTAACATGTGCATTCATAAAATCATACTCTGTCCATGTGCTTGCTCATTTTTGGATTTGTATCAGGAGCGCACTTTTAAAGTGGATATCCCAGTCATTCCCAATTACTGTATTTTACTTAGTGTCATAAAATAGTATCAGAAACTGCTGACTGGATCCCTTTTGACCTAATTGTGAATTGAAGATGAGTACAATAGATGCAGTCCAACTGTTAAGGGGTGCTCAATCCACAGAAGCTGATGATCAACTCGTCTGAGTAAACACACCTGAAACACACAGAGCCTGCCTGTTGGATTGTTGGTACCATCAGGTTTCCTCTTCAAGTCTTCTCCCCTAGGCCTGCACTGCTTGCTTATGCAGATATAACTTCAGCCTTCTGACTCAGAACCTTGTCTTTCTGCAGTCAGCCTGGCTGTTGGGATTTAAGGATAAAAGTGGGCATACTCCTTTATAGTCCATGGCAGCTCAAAAGCAAGCCTCAAAGAAAATTAGAAAATAACAAGGAGCCCAACTGCCTTACAGAATGAGATAAGAAAGTCCCAGACAGGAGATACCTATATATAGATATATAGTTATGGTTTTTTGGGTTTTGGGGGGTTTTTACACAATGCTCATTTTGTGATTGGTCTGTCTTGAACAGTACAGGTTGTGAAGTTTGTGCTAATGGCCCACATGTGCATACATCCTTTTATGCATATATTGCATGGCTTTGATATCACTGTACTTTGAGTATTGTTGGGAAAGGAATGAGAATACATCTTGAATTCTTTAATTGAAAAAATAGGTGAATGTTATTTTTAGTACTTTTATATGACCCTTTTTTAGAATATGCAGCTATATTCCTGTGAATTTACATCTGCCAATTACCTTTTCATAAATACAAGACTTACATGTAACATATAAAATGGAGAAAAAGGCTACAGTGTGTAGCTAAACTTTCCAAATAACACAGTCAGACCAACATACAAAGTTTGATTCTTAGCTGAATTAGATATACTATTTATGTCTATCTTCTTTTTTATTTTGTGGCTTTTTCTTCTGTGTTCAATTATGTCATCTTTGAAGACATTATTGCTGGAATTAATTACTTTGCCATATACCAGAGCAGCGGCATCCTGAATTTGTTACATCAAAGGATATTGGCTGAGAAGACAAATAATTAAATGACCCGTAACACAGGTAAATGATACTCCTGGGATCAAAGGGATCCCCTAGGAATACTGTGTTCTGCTCAGTTCAGCCAGTCATGGAAAATGTCCTTGCAAGGGCTGTAGTGAGGTAGCTTTTGTCAGTCCTTCAAAGTAAGGGGTTTCCAAACAGGATCTTCCTGTTTGTTTTCCTTGTTTGCCAATTGTTCAGAAAATACAAAGATGAATGTAAGGCTTGGTCAAATATCAATTCATATTGCATGGGTACTTTAGTACTTGGGGGCCAGGCTTCTGAGCCACTTCCAGTGAAAGACAAGACAGTCAACAGTATTCTGTCATGGAAATGAGTGGAGATGGCTAAGAATTTTCTGGTGCAAAAGGTACTATCTTTAAATCTTAAAATAAACCAAGACCATTATTTTTAGTCCTGTAAGTTCTTTACTGCTGCAATGGTCATCTGGTATGATGAATTCTTTACACAGTTTCATGTAAAATAGTTGTTCACACAAGTTTTTTTTTTTTTTTCTTTCTTAGTGTTTTTTATTACCTCGCCACCTCATTTTTATTACATCTAAGCTCATGGCTTAGATCCACACTTTTGGTGAGGTACTTCCCATTGCTTCCAAAAATGTATTTTCTAAACTGATGGTACTCTTTCTTTTCTGCTTCTTACTGTTAATAACCTACTAAAACTTAATAAGGAGGACAACAGTCAGAAGGAACTAGACTTCTCTGTCAGTGCAGAAATAGTACACTTTAAGAGTACAACTAAGGAGCAGTAACCACTAAATCTCAGAACAAGAAAATAAATATTTCACCTCTATGGTGTCTCTTGGAAAGGATTGCTTGTCCTATGGGTAAGTCACTCTTATGGAAATTTTAAATGAAATATTAATTTACTTCGTCTCTGAGGATGTGGCCATTAAGCTGGACAAGTGACTTCCAAAATTACAGGTCCTTTTCCCTAACTTGTGCCATGAGCAGGAATGGGCTAGTTGTTCCCTAACTGGATTAAACTGTAAAAATTTTCTGACTTCAACAAAATCAGATTCACATTATATGAAAGACTTACCTTAAACCAGGGTCTTTACTTGGGCTCACTACAGCTGGAAAACTTTGCCATGTGTCACATAAGTAATGGTTTTAACATGGCAGGAGAAGGAAGACACTCAGGAAGTACAGAAATTGCCTGCAGGGAAGTTTACAGCTTCAGCATGGTAGATGACGTATTTGTCCTCTCACTGAACAAAATGAAGCATATTAAAACTGTATCTTCAAATTGTACATAGTAACAGAAGACAGCACTGAGTTTTAATCTGGCAAAGTACAACTGCATGTTCCTAGTAAAACATCTGCCTCTTTACTTGTCTGCACAGCAGCTTCCTGTTTCTTAATGTTAGACAAGTAATTAGGTGAGGATTCTATGATACATTCAATGTTCCAATGTTTATATCTACAAATCATTAAAATTAGGTTTGTTGTGACTGGACAATAATGTAAGAAGTGATTTTATCTCCGTATTTGGGATTTGCCAATGTGTCTGTGAAAGACTCATCTTTGCCTGTATAAGAGGGCTGAGTTGATTTACTATGAAAAATTTTTAAAGTAATACAATTCCTGTGTGGACATTCTTATTTCAAAGAAGTTTCTGCACAGTTCATCTTAAATGGGTTTGCAATCAGATCCTTAATTAAGTGTATGATGATCTGTTCAGAGGATCTCCTCGTGAGGAGAGAAATTTCTTTGTAGTATTTAATCCTTATTTTTGTCTTAAGAGAGTCTCCAAGATGAAGCTGAAAATCATCTCCACCTAATGGCAGCTTCTGTTTGCAATAGCAGTTTAGTAATAAGAAGAGCACAGTATTTTTTTCACACTTATAACTCGTTTTATTGTATCCATGTCCCATTATACTGTCCTCTTTCAAAGTGGGATTTTACATCTTCTTAAAGCCATGACTCACTTAGCATGTAAAATAGGAACACAGGCCACTGGAAACATGGATTGAGATTAAAAAAAAATAAACCAAAAAACTATAATTTAATTAGCACATGTGACAATTTCCAATACATTTACTGTATTGGGCAGTTGGTCCTGTACATCTTTTATCATTTAAAAGGCAGTTCTCTTTAGTTTTGCCCAGAATATATGGAAAAACGTGGACTGTAATTCCCAAGAAGGACAGGACATTCGTGCTTCCAAGCCATGATTCTGAGTTAAGAGTCCTCTTATCTTTGTGTCAACATTGAAGGTTTTTATCCCGATGCATCTCCCTACAAACATGAGTTGTTTTGAATCCGAACATTGGATGAGGAGCAGTGGTTTCTTTTGAATCAAAATAACCAACTTGCAGATTAAATGTCATCATAACAGTAATTTTAACAAATTAATTAAAGCCCAGGGAAACTAGGTTTATAAAGAAATATGCTTTACTCTTGCTCTTAAATAAAAAGAACTAGAATATGTGTGTATTAGGTTCATTCATCCTAGGATGACTTGTAATCAGCTCATGACATGCCTATTAAAGCACTTTCTCTTAGAAAGTTTTGTTTACATAGAGATCTCCCATTAAATATGTCTATATGACATATGCCTTTATGAAGATAAAACAATTATTTCTTCTGTTATGTTTTATGTTCATACTTACTGAAGTAGTTTTGCATTGAAGGAAATTATTAAGAGAGTGGGCCTTTAAAACATAATTCGTCTGTTCTGTGGGTGGTTTATTCACAGTGTTGTTTATGTTCTCTGAATAAATATTTGCAAAAATAATTTGGTGTTTACGCAAGGCAGATGGTATTTGCAGCAAACACTATTTCAATTATTTTTAAATTTTGCTACTTTTTAAACTTCATCTTTTATTTTTCCACTAGTTAGACCATGTTTTCAATACCAGTAACGTTTAATGAGCTCTAGGAAAGTTACAACAAAAACCAACCAAACAAAATAATGAAGACAAACCTGAACTTGTCATAACAATAGTGTGCATGCTAGTAGGGATAGTTTTGGGGATTTTTGTTACCAAGACATTTAACACAGTGTGAAGCACTTTTTTTTTTTTTTTTTTAAATTGAGAATACTTTTCTAGAATAATGTGGTTTATTATTTCAACTGCTATTTAGTCTATGGAAAAAGTATTATAAAACAAAGCTCTATGAGCTACTTCCCTTGAAAGGCAGTGACTCCCAGTGAGATCCTGCACATACCACAGACATTTCCATGTACAAGAGCAAAATGGAGTCTTACTTCTGAATGGTAGTTTTCTTCCAGTTCAGAGTTAAAGAGGCACCGGCTGCTGAGATGTCTCTGCTTAATATAGAAACAGAGGAATAATGTATTTTACTATGGGAGGCTTTGACAAGGGGTATGTTGGACAAGGATTGCTGGGATTGATACTAGTATCAAAAAGCAACTGCAACTTAGATATCAGTTTTGATAGTGAATTGATTTGTTTGGGGAAAATCATTTTTGTGCTAGCATTGTATACACATCAGACCTTGGCTGATCAATAATGTCTTAACAAAATACATGTATCCTTCCAGCAAACGAGTCTAGCATTTACTTGGTCGTGGATTAATATGTAGATTGACTATTTTTTAAATTAGTGGTTAGTATCAGAAGAAGGCATTCTCTTTACTTTCCTGAAGAGCACAGACTATCTGAAAGCATTGCATCATAATTAGGCTGCTCAGCTATTGCCATCTGAAGCTTTGTGACACAACAGGGTCAATTTTGCGATATTTTTATTCATGTCAATGTGGTGAGGAAAAAAATTACTTCTTTCCTCCGCATTTCACACCTCGTAGCCCAGCCCAGAGCTTTTCCAGTCATCTCTTAGTATGCAAAAGAGAGTTTTCTAACAATTAGTCTATGAGCTACTTCATCCTTCCCTTTGCCTCTTTTTGCTTGCGGATAGAAGAAGCAGTGTGGGTGTAGCACTGGTTGAGATCTAAGGGAATGAATAGGATCCAAAAACTGCAGAAGTGCTTTGTCCATAAGGCAAGATCAGTTCCAACCTCAGCCTTAGAAGTTCAGCACATCTTCTGGACTTCAGGAAGGAAGGGGTATTGCTTCTTTAGTTGTATTTGCTCTGTGAAGAAACTGAAGAGTTCAGTACCAAGGCTGAATGAGGCACTCTGCAAAAGCAGCAAATCAACCTGTTTTTTGTAATGCATACTATTTCTAAATATTTGAAATCAAAGGCAATACTTGGATATAGATAACATGGTACTAGAGAAATAAAAAAACCCCATATTTTCTTGGTACTTTTCAGTCACCCTCAGCAGCTTATTAATGCTACTAAATAACTATTATAATAATATTGTTTTAGTGTAAAAAAACTTTCCAATTCTGATGTTTGGTTGACTGAACTGGTAGAAAAGTAAATGCATTGCTGTTAAATAGTCTTTATAAATTACTGAAAAGTGGTGAAGAAACAAAAAATAATTTCTGCATGTTAGTTTCTCTTTTGGGAATTTAGAGCAGATGTACTCTGTAAAATAAGCCCTGGAACTTTTATGAAGGCCATGAAGTGGGGGCTGTAAAAAGGTGCTGAAGCAGCTTCATGGGTCGTGGTTCATTAACTCTAATTGTCACGTCTGGATTCCATCTGATGGATGACCAGGTCCTTCCTTTCTCACATCCGCTTTCTCACTGTCTTCAGGTGACCAGCTTCCAGGGATACCTCTTGCAGAAGTGTTTCCAGCAGTGGGCTTGGGTAATATTCTAAACCACTTCAGTCATATTTGAACGCTTCTTTTTCTTGTTGTATTTGCTCCTTTTCTTGTATTCTTCCTGTGTGTGGCTTTCCTCTGGAGAGAATAAATCCATCATTAATGAAAAGCATTTTAGATTTTGGGGGATTATGTTTCCTAAAGGTTTTCCTAATTGACATGGCTTATTTTTTGAAGGTCACAAAATCTTTATACACATTAAAAACAGAAAATGTAAAAAGCCTTATCAAGCACCACGTGCCTTTTGATTTCAGGCTTGCTATAAGGGAGTGAAGAAGAAGTGTTTTACATACCGCCCACGTAAGGCAACCACATAATTTATAGTATGGAGCCATCTGTGTGTTTTCCAAGTTCTTGGTTTTTTTATTAGAAATAGCTCTGAGCCAAAAGTAGAACATTAACTCTAAGGGAGAAGAAGAGATGTGAAATAAGTAAAGAAAGTTCCTCCCTTTATTTCAGGCTATTTGTGACTGAAAGTTGCGTCATGATTGTTTGGAAGAGGAACAAAAACCTGTTAATTGAGTTAATGAAATTAAGTGGAGTAATTAATGTTTTCAGACCAATGTCAAATAGCATTTTTCTTTTAGCAGTGAATGTATTTCATATGTACATGGAACTATCTGTTTTCCCCACTAAAAATAGTAAAAAAATTCAGAACTTGGATTTTTTTTTGGCATGTCTAATTCCAAAGCATAACCAAAACCTCATGTCATGGTAACAGAAGGAATAATCTTTCATTACTATGGGAGATGGCAGTTTGATTGGTTTTCAGTGTGGTTTAAAAACTTTTCTTCAAAATAAGTAAATAAATAATGATGTGGTTTTAAGCAATAATTTCATTAGCATGATTGGTAGAAGGGAATTTTCTGAAATCAAGAAAAATAAGATCTGTAAATCGGAACTCATTTTCTGAGTTTACAAAATCAAAGTCTAAAATTCCATAAGTTTGTGCTTTCTTGGCTGTTAATATTGTCATGAGTATTCAAACCATCTTTATTTTTATATCAGGGATACACTGTGCCAAAAAAAAAAAAAAAAGAAAGAAAGAAAAAGAAAAGAAAAAAAAAAGAAAATCAATAAACTCTAAGCATGTGAAATAGTTGCAACACTTCATATATTACTTTTAAATGTATCAAATTGTTTATACATGTAGCTAAAATTTTGAAAATAATTCTTACAATCCACTTCACAATTAATAGCACACCAATAACTTTCTTGACCTTGACAATATTAAATATCTTTAAGTGTATTTATTTTTTCAAATTTTTTTCAAGTATACTCAATTTTTGTTGATGATTTTTTGCCTCAAAATACCACCTTCTTAGGGTATGTCTATCAGTATTGTCTGATACTGATTTCTCAAAATCCTTTCAGCATTAATATTTCTTTTAAAGTGTTTCCTGTATTTTAAAATAGAACGAAATATCACAGATAAACTGAGTATCCAACTTCTCTCTTCTGTTAATTTGTTAAAAGTTCACTTTAGTTACTGATAAATGCACTTGCTGTCTATGTAATTTATGAGTGTTTCAACAGTAATATTCACTTTTCTAGGGTGTATTACCTGAGCAGTTTTAATGCTTTTAGTTACGATCCCATAGAAATACAATATGCATAACAAAATGAAACCAACCTCTCTTACCTCTGTTTCAGTGTGTCTTTTTACTTTTATTAAAAGAACCTTCCTATTTTCTAAAACAGTCTGGTTCCACTCTACAGTATAAAGTCGCTACTCCATTCTGGGCTCTATATACTTATTTAATTATTTTACAGCATCCATTTTTTTCATTATTTATTACAAGTTGGGATCAAACTAATCCTGGTTCAGCCATGGCATGCTTAGCTCATTAATTTTTAAGTCTGCAGTTTTCTCCAAAGTGTCCATGTGCCAGAGGGCATTAAACAGAGATGAAAGCTGGTGGCTTATTCAACAGCATCTCTGGTCTTTAGTCTCACCATACTTTTCTATTTTTATTGCCTGAAAATTCACTTTTTTTTTCTCCTGCATTTTATCTATAGTAAAGGAGCTCACTGACTATTTTCACACTGCAATATTTAAATTTCAGCCTGTTGTGAACTGTTAGAATTTTTTTAATAACAAGAGGAAATCAGAGGTGCTTAAATGTACACATAAACCATTTTTATGTAGAGTTCTCACGTCTTCAATCACCAGTGTTAACTTATTTGGTTTCCACTTTTCCTTTGGGAAGCTCTACTACTTTGCTTCATTTTGCTGTTTCATATGCATCCCAGTCTATGTTTTCAGATGTTTGACCTTTATTAGCCGTAAAAAAGAATATAATTTCTGCTTTGATAGCATTCAAATCCTGAAATTTATCATTAGGGAGTTACTCCATTTCCAGCTCTTTTCTTTTGGACCACCTCTAGTGGTTTTAAAATTGCAGTCTTTGCATAAGCTTAACATACTTTAATATCTGATCTACACAATCTGCCATCAAAGGAAACAAGGCAAACATATATATTTGACCTGTTGCATAAATTTGCAGCACGGAAAAATATTGTATTTCCTGAGAAGAGTGCTGGTGCCTTTAGATATTGTGACGTCTAGTTTGAATTTTTTTTTTTATTTATTTTTTTTTTATTTTTTTTTTTTATTTTTTTTTTATTCTCCCCTCTCCATCTACTCCTGTGTCCTTTCTCCATAACTGATTGGTCCTGAAGTCCTTAGGCATCTGTGTTCTTACCTTTAAAATATGCACTTTTGTTTTTGCAGCCTTCCAAAGCTCAGTTATTCAACACTTAAAATATTTGTCTAAGCTGTTCTTTAATTATGTTCTCCTATATTTGAACTGTTACTAGATGTAGGTCTTTGCTCTGGCCTTGGTAACATACCTTTTTAGAATTGTTCTCTCTGTGTGGGCTCATGAATCTCATTTGTTTAATTTAGGCTGTGGCCTGAATCAAACACGGCCGATTTATGTGAGCAAAACAAGCTCCAGATGAGCCATCCTACCTGTTCATAGAAGGAAGTGCTTGGGATTGCCTAATCATCACGACTTTCCAATGCCTTTAATTGTCTCACAATTGTCTCACTATTTTTATAAATAGTTTTGAATATTTTAAATTATTTATGAATATTTTTGAATGAAGAGATCACTGAAAAGCAACTATGCTTTCACCTTAAGTTTGCCTGATTTTACCTTTTTGCTCTTAATTTTGCCTCACTGAGGGTAATTATTTTCTCTTTCTCCTTCACCTCCTGATCCTTAGGTTGTCTTCCATTGAAATCACAATAGCTATCTCTTAGTGTTGTTGTTGGTTTGGGTTTTTTCAGAACTCTATCAGCTTCCCTTGGGTTGAAATGTTTTCTTGAGATTCTGGGAGTCAAGAGTATCCTTTTACATGGAGCAGAGCGTACAGAAATCTTTAACTTAGAGGTTAGTAGATTTCTCCCTGTATTTCAGTGAAAGTTGCATGAAATTCAAACATAATGAGGAAATAAATTGCTTTATATTTTAGAAACATGTTTTATAAGATTTTTTTTCTACTTAACCTTAAGTATCAGTCTTAATAGTGAAATTATTGAGAGGGAGAGAGATTTTATTTTAAAGCAATGCAACAAAGCTTATCTTTGTTATAAACCAGTTTGAAGACAGATTCATTGCTTTTTTGCAAAAATGTGCCCCCACCCTTGCTTCCCACCCCATCAGCCACAAACAAAATCTCAATCAAATTCAAGGCTCTATAGTGAAGACTACAGGAAACTAAAGAAAACAAACTTTATTTTGGGGTATGTTTGCCAGATTCCAGCCAGGTCAGGCAAAAGCCCTCCTAAGGTCACTTATCCATGTTTCTACAGTTGCCTCTCTGCTTCACAGGTGCAGTTAAGCACTGGCCTCAGAGAGCTGTGTGGGGCCAGTGGACACAGAGGCAGAATCAGAGCTGAGTGAAATAGGGAATAGCACATGGGAGCCAAGCAGAAGCATGAACTAATTTCAAATTTCACCCAGATTTCAAATGTTTCTAGCTACAAGACTAGTCTGAGTGCATGCTCACACGTGTGGCTTTGCCATATTTTAAGAACATTCTAGGGCACAAAGCCAGGAGAAATCCCTGGGATTGATGAGCCTTTTCTTTCTATATTCTTTTAGATATGGATTCTCCAATAGATGGAGAACTATTTGTAAAGCATAATCCTCAAAAGGTCTTTTCTAGACACCACTCACATAGATGGGGTGCAAGAGTATCAGAACTTTAAGCAGAAAATAGAATGAGTAGACAGAGAACAGGAGCTAGTGGAGTAATCTTATTTATTGCCTTCTTTGAACCTGAACTGTTATTTTTGAGAAAGACTACTTAACCTCTCTGGCACTTACTTTGTTATGTATATATATCTATCTATATATATATATATATATGAATGTTACCCAACATTTCAAAAGCAATCCTATGACAGCAATAAGGACTGAATTTAGTCCTAAAATAATATATGCCAGTTCCTTAGGGATTCCTGGGAAAGTCTTAGTGTTCACTCTAACTCCCACATTATTACTTTGAAAACACAGGGCTGTTTCTTTCTTTCTTTTTTATCCTCCCCTGTAGGACTTTTCAAAGGTGACTTATTTTCCCTGAGTTTTGCCACTGAAGGGAGTTATTGAACTTTAAACTTTATATGTTGGGAGGCAAAGGAGTGTCAGGAAAGCACCCTGGTAATGTTTTTGTATGTGGGAAGACTTGCTGTTGGCGTATTAGGTTTCTCAAAGAAAAAAAAACAACAACAAAAAACAAGACAATAAAACTATCTTGCTCAACTATCTTGCCCAAAACTATCTTGCACCCAGACCTCTTGAATTTGGTATTTGATGTTGATTCTGTTGTCTCTGAATACCTCAGTTTAATCCTGATCAGCACATGGTCCTCATGGTCAGCGTCTCATGGTCCCCTCCTCACCATGCCTTCTTTGAGTTGAAATCATTAATTCAGTTTGCACTGGATGGAGCAGTAGCAGATGATGTTTATGAATGAAAGCATCTCCCTGGTCCTTACATGGAGTGAAGGGGAGGCAAGAGGAAAAGCACTTGTTGCTATGGGTTTTTCTTCTTGCCAGCCAAATTACAGAATTTTCACTTTCATCCACCTCTTCCTCTTCTGGCCTCTAGACCATTAAGTACTTTCACACTCCTAGCAACTAAAATTGTTTATAAATTACCTTCAGACAAAGGAGTCGCTATAATTATTTCAGATTAAATACATTGTTTTATTTAATTATTCAGCAATTACCTGCAATCTTTCACCTCTAAGACCACATCTGTGTTGCCATACAGATGGTTGTGCTTCAGCATTTCCTGTAGTTCCATCCAGCCAAGGTGCTACTGTCACTAAATCTCTACACCACAGGTGGCCCTATACAGACTTTTTTATCAGACTAAAAGGCCCTACATTTCCATTATGCAGTGATAGTCTGGTTTTCATCATATATCTGAAAATTCTGCTATAAGCTGTTATACCTTCCCCCAAACCTCCATGATCCTTAAGAGAAATTTACATATGTGCAAATATATATATAATCAGAGAAGAATATGTAATATAAAAATCCTTCCACAGGATTTAATTCTCTACCATTTTTAAATATTTCACTTTAAAGAACCAAATTTGGAACAGAATTACAACATCATCTCCCACTTTCAGTGTTTTCAAAGAGTTGAATATTTGGGTTACTTAAATTTTTAGAATGTCCTTTTCTTGCACTGGTCTTCTATTAGGTGTAACACTGGTCCTAAGTACACGTTTGCTATTTTGGCTTTAGGGCTAGAAGTTGGGGGTTTAAGCATGAGTCACATACAGTTTTATTACTGCTTTGAAAGGGACCTTCAGATCAACACAACCTGTCTCTCTTTACAATTTCTTGAGAAATTGCAAAATGCATCCCAGGCTTTTTTAAAACTACTTCAAAGGGAAATTCATATGGAATCCTTTAATTATAAAGCAAGAAATGAGGAAAAGCTGGAATGTACCTCCATCCTCTCATATATCTGACAATGTCATAGCCACTTCCTTGATGCTCTGATAATATTCTTAGGTGACATATGTTGTGACTGTGGTCAGACATAAACATGGGTCTGAATGGATTCTGATCCTGAAGCCCAAGTGAGACTTTTCCACTGTAAACCTCACTTCTAAGTACTGCAAGTGGTAAAAAGAACATATGGCACATACTGAGGGGTCTTAAATATTGTGGTGATTTCATTCAATTTAAAAACCATGATTAAAATATCTGCTGTGACACCCAAGTAATACTTCTGAAGTCCATAATGCAGTGCAAAATGCAGCAGAGTTTAAGGCAGTTATTGAAAAATGCCTTTCTTTTTTTATTCCAGTATCAAACACAATGGTAAGGAGCTCACATTTATAGTTGATTTTAAAACAAGGAATATAAATTCCAAATTATTTTTCATCAAATTAACTGGAATTTTACTGTAATCTCACTTAAGTAAATAGGATAGTTCTGAACAATTTATAATACAAGTAAACTTTTGACCTCTAAGTAGAGAGATACTCAAAATATTTTGAGAATCAGGGCAAGATCAAACATTAATGACAGAAGGAACACAGGTGTTAAAGGAAAGTGCTGATTGTAGCAAAGCCTGAAAAACACTAATTACATTATTCTAAGCAGTGACACAATCTTTAATAAGATGTGAAAGCAACTTGAGAACAGTTAGGCAGCAGAGAAAAAAAAAATCATTAAATGACTGTGTAATCTCACACTAATATTATTAATTATGCCAATGGGGTGAACAAAAAGCTCCAAGCTAAAGAGCCTAAACCTGACTATTTTGCTGGTTTAGAGTTAGAAAATACTGACTTCTGGAGCAGAACGCATCACACATGTGAATTGTGCTATCACCTCTTCTCATGGAATGGAACTGATACTAAATTATCAAATCAATGCAGGTCACTAAGGATTGTCCCCAAGATGGTGAAGTGTCCCTTTGTGACTAAGGGAAGATTAAATAGTAATTCTCCAGGTTTCCTCCTGCATATCTAACACAGTTGTTACATGCTTTAATTTTCCCTAATAAGAACAGATGCATAGCCAAGGCTCTTTATTCCTGAAATTGTAGGTAACCTACAGGTGATGATTGATTCAAATGGGATGAAAATGTGTAGTAAACTTTATCGTGTCATGCAAAGTTTTTTATTCAAAATTATTCAGGAATTCCTAGTTATCAGCTACAAAAATTGTGTTACACAATTACATATTTCCCTTTGTATGGTATTTTGTTCTGCAGTGTAACCAGATTTGACTATCAGAAAACAATGTTATTCTCTTTCTTGCAGTGCTCAGGACTTGGCCCATTCCATTCCACTCTGTGAAATAGTGGCACACATACAATATTTATTGTTCCCTTTTGTTGGATTTTGAAGGTTTTAGCTGATGTAATTTTTCTAGACATAACCTGTTCTTTGTAAATGTGTGATCACTAAGTTTGCTTGAGCCTTTATTTTTATAAGAAAAAGAAATAGAAGGGGCTTTGTCAGTACACTCGTATGCTTGCAGTATTCTGTATGACTCCATGGCCTCACGAGTCTTAACAGCAGTTTGTTAACAAAAGAAATTATCTTTAGAGAAATCATGGAAATATTAAACTTCCCTTACATACAACATACTCAAAATATTAGAAGTATCTTAAACATCAGAGGATGCATGTTCTTGAGTGCACTTACTGTTTGTACTTATGTCCTAGTACTCAAATCATTACAAGTGAAGTCTTCAAAGTCATCACCTCAGTTTTTAGGATCACTACTCTTAAACATGGAAAATTTTAAGTAATTTTAATGTAAGTAAATTTCTTAAACATTTAGTGTAGGCAATGCTTCCTTTGTTTCCACTATATGTATATTTGGGGTTGGTTTCTTTTCTGCAAAAAGAATATACACAAGAAGAAATAAATTTTCTGGGCATCTTCCTTGCCATCTTACCATTTGGATTATGCTGTATAAGTGGAGCAAAACAGTAAATTTCTTCCACTGAAATTCAATTAGTGCATATGAAATCAAATTTCCCTGAGGCAAAAATCTGCTAAGTAAATAGAAGAACTCCCTTGTGTGCACCTGTGTTTGGAATAGCTTGTCACACAATGGAGAAGTGACTGGCAAAACAGGCATTTTAATCTTCCGACTTGAGATTTCAATTCCAGCAGACAGTGCTAAAAGCAAAGCTTCCAGGGATTCATGTGTTGTTTCTGGTCTTTGCAAGATAATTCTTCTCCAAGTAACAGAGCTAGTGGCTCACAGTGACTAGACATCTCCCTCCAGTGGGAGATTTATTGCATAGACTTTGCTTGGAACTGTCCTTCCAATGATTGTTCTTGGCAGCAAATACATCACAAGTTCTTAAAATCTCACTCTCTTTTACCTTTTCACAATAAATCTGTCATCTTTTATATCCCTTAGAACAAAAAGTCTATGAAGCACATTGCACTTTGCCTCGAGGAGCTGTTGCTTGGTTCCTGACAGGGATACTGGTCAAATAGGGAAAAGAATTAAAGTCAAGGCTTACCTACTACACATAAGAAAGAATCCTAGAAAATCAGAAGACTGCTTCCTCACAGTTATTCCTTATATAAAAGAGCTACAGTGGCACTGGGGCAGGAAAATTATGTTCCATAGAAGTTGTGACAGTGGGTTTAGCCTCTTCTAAAAGGGCAGCAGGAGACGTGTGCTGCAGCCTGCCTCCATCAGAACATCCCACCAAAGTGTCACTCTACTCCATACCCTGCAGACTGTGCCAGATGCTAGCCTGTTGGCATCTGACTGTACAGAACAACATGTAATGCCAGCAAAAAAAGCTTTATAACACAGGCAGTGACTATATTCTTGATTTTACATTTAGGTTTTCTGTAGGCTTCTGTGCTACTTCCAGTAGCTACTATCATGCATAATGATGCATGCCTTATTTTTAGTTTTCTGAGTTAAGTTTCCTTATGACAAATCTAGTGAAAGATTTCTGCAGTTTTCAGTGGTGTTATTCTGCTTGTTCAGTACCTTTCATCAAGTATCTCAGCTGTCGCATTATCAGGAGTTTCTCTTACTTCCACCTCAGTTAATGAATAAAAGCTCTCAGATTTCTTATTTTTCTTCCTTGAACAAAGAACATTATTCCAAATATTCTGCTTCTCTTCTTCAGGTAGATATAGACTTTTGAAGGACTATGTTATTTACATTTGCATGAATTATTGCATTTGCTCGATGGTAGAATAACCTTACAGACCATACCCTCATTTTTCTGAGGGAGGAAAACTCTTATCTCTTAATAGAAGGTAAGCATACTTCTCCTCACTTCCTAATGACTCTATTTAATATGTCTAGTTTGCCACACATGGCTATGCACACTCCTCTCTCTCAGTCCCTTTCCTCCATTGAAGTGGCAAATCTGAGAACTGGCTTTTGAGCTGGAACATGAAGAGCTGATTTGCACTGTATCCTCTGCTATACAGTACCATGATAAAACACTGTAATATGCACTGAGATTGTTGCTTTAGAACAATTTCCCTCAAAACTTGCCTTAGAAGCTTGAGAAATACAGGATAATATTTCAATTTCTCATTTCCTTAATCTAAATAAATATCTGAAAAATACACACTGTGTTCTGTGTTTTGGGAAAAGCAACTGATGTGCAAACTTCCTGGCCACAAGACAAAATAAAACAGTCATATTCCCACAAAATAAAAAAAAAAAAAATTGCAACTATCTTCTCTTAAATAACTGAACTGAAAGAACTGGAATATAAATTAGAATCCTGTAGACCTCCTTTTCTGTTCAGATAATGTGCAAGAGGAAAATCAAAGGATACTTCTTCCAGCTGCGAGTAGAAAGTACTGGCCCAGTGCTGTATGAGTGTGCTAAAAGACTGATGAAGGACAGCACCTCACTGAAACATGTTTCTAACCAGACATCTGTCACCATTAGTGCAAAGAGGGTGTATGGTTTTCATTCTCCTGTTGCTACTCTAACTTAGGCAGGAGGCTTTTTATAGATTCCCTGCTTGCCAGTCTTTCCTCTAAATGCAGATTTAAAAAAAACAACAAACTTGAAAGAGAAAGGCATAAACATGGTTACAAAGCTCTGTTATTGCAGTGGGACATTGCCTGAATTCAGGGGTTATTTAACTAGAATAGTAAGCATGATTTGTTCTCACAACAGTTCTGTCCAAAATCATTGCCTACAAAGTTCTTTGAACAGAGTTCCAATCAGGAATGTAAGAACTAGGCCTGCTGAGGGCACACTGAGGCTTTTGAGACATTTGGCACCTATGAGCTCTTAAATCAAGATTGTGCTCTCATATAGTGCTCAGCAGGAGATCCAGCTTTCTCTTTGCAAACTGAAAGTGTGGTTGTGGTGATATTAACAGGAGAAGTGAGAAGTTCTCGCGCAGTTTTGACACCAAGGAGATGCTGTCAGAAGTAGTCACTCTGCAACTCTGTTGTGAGTTATTGTGGAAGATGAGGGCAAGGAGGGGGACCTAACCTTGTTTTTGCACAATGGCAGGCATAAGTTTAAAATCAATATGATTCTATTAACTTTCCTTTTTGATCTCATAAGATATATCTCAGTTATGGACCTGCAAGACAGGGTTTCATTTTCAAGTTGCTGCCTATGCAGAATCTGTTGGTTGCCATGAGGACTGCACACCTTACAGCACATTTCCCCCATCCTCCTCAGAGCATGAGGAGTGCCTGCTCTTGCCATGCCAGTACAACAGATTCTCAGGGAAAAACATGCTTGTGTCCATGCTGTCTGACTGAGGTCGGTTCTCATGGCAACCACACTTCATCCACACAAATGTCCATTATTTCCAGGCACTTTCCCCTTCTGGGTAAAAATGATGTAAAATCTGAGGGAGCAGAAGAGCAAGAAGGAAGCCTAATTGGCATTGCAAGAGGCAAGTGCTGAGACACTTCCTTACCTTTCATGCTGTTTAGCTATTGTTTCACAAATTACTGGGCAGGCCAGAGTTTTACAATATGAGATATACATTAAGAGCACTCCATTAGGGCTGCTCATAAAATGTCCATAAAATAAACACCTTATTTTAGACAGAAATGAAGGTTATGCAGGAATAGTTTCTGGCAGAAACCAACAGCTATATTGCTTTGCTGTGTGCCTCAGGAGTTTATTTCTGTCCTTTCCTTGCCCCCTTCTCTAGTTTGAGGAAGCTTAGCAGGGGTAGGGGATCTCTGGGGAGGGTGGGAAGAAGAGAGGAACTCCTTTGCTGGCAGGGATGGGCAGAGCTCCCTGCTCCCACTCCATCCAGCAGCCTGGATGATGCTCCTGCCAGCAAAAGATTCCATGGCATGAAGGTGGCTGTGACATCACCACTCCTGTAACACAGGAATTCTCCACTGATGGTGGAAGGTTATGTTAAGTCTCCTTTGTAGAACTAGCAGGGATCTGGTTGGGGCTTTTTCCAGATTTCAAAATCTTTTGAATGGAAGAAAGACACCTGCCCTAAATGGCATTTTCACTCTCTTAAAAGGCAGGAAATTCTTGGCTTCAGCGTGATGAAAACAAACATTTACCTTGATTACAAGAACATCCTCAGTTTTGCCAACCCAGGCACTTTATGACTCCTCAGACCATGAAGCAGAGCTGCTGCCAGGAGAGAATTCTCCCCTGCGGAGAGCAGAGGTTGCTCACAGAGCTGATCTCGGCTGTGGCAGATCCAGCTCTAAAAGGTCTCACATCCTATGCAATTTCTATGCTTGAGACTTTTACTGATGCCTTAACCAATTACTCTCCCCTCGTATGTTATCCCTAAAGCTGGCGTCAGGCACTGTAGGTCTATCGACAAGATAAATGGCAAAACATGTCATTAGAGTATTAGTAAAACCTGTAAAGTACTACATTTATTTTAGGTCATTACCTTCTCTGTTGTCACGGGAGTCACTGTAGATAGAAGCCAGGGTAAACAAGGTGAAAATGACAAAAGCCAGCAAGATGAAAGCTACTTCAAGGTTTGTGAAGGGCAGCTCCATGAACTGCTACTGCTTCGCCTAGAAAAAATGTAAACGTTTACTCATCTGGGTGGCTGTGGGAAGTGACTGCCCTCAATAGAGTGGTTAGGTCTTTACTCAGGAGGATACTAGATCCTGGTCAAACTGGTTGAGTAACTTTGGTGGTTAAGAGGGAAACAATGCTGCTGGCTCATACAGGACTGTAAGCTCAAACCTTTTTACCGAGGACTCAGAATGTGCTCTAGGGGACACTTAGAGAAACTATTAAAGCCAAGCTGCACTTTATTGTATGTGCAAATACATCTATATACTATATTTATTTTATATGGCTTTGTGTGCAATGCATTTAGTAACAGAAACATACTTGGACTCTGAAAGAGTAATAAAAACCCACTTATTAAAACAAAAACTATCTATAATGATCTGTAGGAAAGCATAGATTTTTCTTAATAGAAAAACTGCCATAAATAAAACCTCCTGCCTTCTGTGTAGTGGGAAGTTTAAAATGTATGAGAGAAAGTCTAAACATTATCACCAAATTGCTAATCGAATTCCAGTCAATAGTGCAGGAATTCTGAAATCGGTGGAAGTTTAAATTGTTCAGTTGCCCATAGGATTTAGCTCCAAAAAGCACTCTCCCGGAAATCTTAAAACCAAGGAGTCCAACACATTTCTATGGAGTTTTGTGAAAAAGGAAAGAAAAAAAAGAAAAAAAAAAAAAGAAAAAAAAAGAAAAAGAAAAAAAAAAAGAAAGAAAGAAAAAAGGAAGAAACAACAACAATAAAAAGACAACCTGTAGTAAGTAAAGAGAAGCTGGCACTTACTGATTGCCAGCGATTTGTGTATATATTCCATTGGGTTTTCTCCAAAAGCATCCCAGTTCTATGAACTAGAGTTAATCACCCGAAGCTGTGGAAGGATCTGGTGTAAGGTGATTCCCTGGTGCTTTTCCCTGTCCTGCTGTCTGCAGGTGGAGTCCACATCAGACCAGAGGGTGCTGAAAGTGGCAGGAGAGGCACTCCTGTTTCTCCTGTACCTGCCTACAGGATGCTGATGTGTGAGAGCAAACTGAAGGCACAGAAGTTGGAGCAATGCCTTTGGGTGCAAACAGAAGTTTGCACCTTGTAAATCGTGTTGGATTTTAAGGCCTAGTGTAACATGATTGTAAACAAGACTAATAAGTATAAGAAAGAAACTCAGCTCAGAAAATGTATCAGTAAGAACTTTAAAATTCAGATCTATACTGATGTAAGCAATAATAATTAGAATTATGTCACTGTCACCAAAACTAAACCTGTATAGGTGCAACTTACATGAAAAAAAGACATTTTGAAGGATTTTTCTGATCAGTTTATGAGTTTTTTTCCAGTTGAGTCTTGGTTTGAAAAACACAAACACCATTTATACAAACTAAAGCATCAGCCACCTTAGATTGCATTAGCTGCATGTTAATTAAAAGAGATCTCTAAACTGTATTTTTAAATATTCAGATTATTCTGTTATTTAAAAATATAAAATATTTTGACATTGCTATTTCTGATCTTTTGTATAGTGATCCAAGAATGACTATTTCCACAGCAGGCAAAAAAATGATGCTTATGAAACACCATGTCAATACATAAAAATAGAATACATAAAATAGAACTGCTCTTAAATTAGGAGAATGTGGGCATGATTTGAACATTGTCACATCCAATGTATCTTTTGCTGGATCACCTTTGCAACAAATATTTCATTAGCAACTTTTATAAATCTCTTTTTATGATTTCTAGGACTGAAAATATAGTTACACATATCTCAACTTCTTTGTCTAAATGATGGATTGGTTGCCCCATTTTATTAAATAAACTAAGGATTACCTATTCCAGTCAGAAGAAAACTTACACCTGTGTATACATTGAAAAATCCTTGACAGACTGAATTTATGCTTTCTTGCTCTTTGCAACAGATATTTATATATCTGCCTGAAGATAAATGTGAATTCAAAACTTACAGTTTTCCCTGTAAAGAGAGTTAAATTATTCCACTTCCCTTATCTCAATAAAGCTGCTGAATCTTTCATGCTCTGTTTAACTGATAGAAAGACATTTATGTGCAGTTAAAGAAGGGACCTATTTCCTGAAATCATTCTATAGTTAATAAGAGGTT
The DNA here is from genome assembly GCF_965231275.1 of Zosterops lateralis. Taxonomy (NCBI): domain Eukaryota; kingdom Metazoa; phylum Chordata; class Aves; order Passeriformes; family Zosteropidae; genus Zosterops; species Zosterops lateralis. Next base: position 40,074,610 of record NC_139766.1, read on the forward strand.
TTTTATATAATAGCCTGCACTTTCTTTAAGCAAAACTGATGTATTTTGTATTGCTGGGCATATATGTAGTACATTCATTTATATAAATGCATATTTTACCAATATATTGTTAAATAGTTAAATATCTGTCTGCTGTGGTTTAACCCCAGCCAGCAGCCAAGCCCCAAGCAGTTGCTTGCTCACTCCACCACCAGTGGGACTGGGAAGAGAGCCAGAAGGCTAAAAGGTAAAAAACTTGTGGGCTGAGATTAAGACAGTTTAACAGGGAAAGCAAAAGCCAAGCACACAAGCAAAACAAAGCAAGGAATGAATTCACTGCTTCCCATGGGCAGCAGGTGTTCAGCCATCTCCAGGAGAGCAGGGCCCCATCACAGGTAACAGTGACTTGGGCAAACACCATCACTCCAAATATCCTCTCCTTCGCCCTTCTTCCTCCCACTTTATACAGTGATCATGATGTCACACGGTGTGGGAATGTCCCTTTGGTCAGCTGGGGTCACCTGTCCTGGCTGTGGTAAATTAGCATAATTTGCTACCTTAAAGCTGCTGGAGGACCTGACAAGCAGCTTCTTCAGTGAATTATAACCTAATCAGTCATGTGCTGTGGAAATAAAGGAGATGATTTATTTAAAACTTCTTAGCTATCTATGCAGCATGGGTATGTGCCTGCTCATTAGCTCAAGAGTGAACTGAAATAGAAAAAAAACCCAAATGAGATACCATGAAAAAGGAAACAGAATGGCTGTGGAAGAAACAGCCAGAGAAGTACCAGTAGAAAAAAGTTGCCAAATGAATAAATGACAGCATGTATAGAGTGTATATATCAAACAGAACACAGCCTTTGGACTTGCATATCTGTAGCTTCCTAGTTATCTCAGTATATCCTAAGTTCATAATGGATATGTTCTAAATTCTCATTTGTTGAATCTGCTCATTTTGTTTCCTTGTGTTATCAAGGTATGAGTTAAGTCAGGTATGTTAGCTGTGAGAAATGCAATAAGGTGTAACTTTATTATGGTATACTGCAAAATGACCAGACTCATGTAAAATAAGACATTTCTTCACTTCATAGGATCTTTATTAACAATTATGTAAAAATTATATTATAGAGATAAATTTGGCTTTCTCCCTTGCTGCTCCTATGGTTAATGAGTGAGGTAAGCCTGACTGAGAGCATACATCCTTCTTTGTTATCTCAGTAAAGAAGTGAGCCAACAATGTTACTGAGTCAGCAAGGAACATAAAAAAGCTCTTGCTAAATAATAATAATAAAAAAGGCAGTTGTATAGTTATAATGCTGTTACAAAAAATGTTGACATTGCTCTAATGTCTTACCTATGTTTGCAGCTAGACCGTGTTCAGTTCAGGGGCTTTTTCTATTTGTAGAAATTGCCAGTGACAGGTAGTTTTTGTAGCTACCCTTTTGTGTGTTTTTTGTTGGGGTAGTTTGTTGGATTTTTTTGGGTTTGGTGTGGTTTTTTTTGTTATTGCAGTTTTGATTGGTTGATTGGTTGGTTTGGGTTTTTTGTTCTCCAGGTGTTGTGGCCAATGTCTTTAATATAAAATGAACATATGTGACTTTAACTTTGCTGTCCACATGTTCCATGATTTTACCTGCCTAAGGAACTAGCACAGATTAAAAGGCAAAAGATCCTGCTGTATTTTGTATTTATTTCTGTGATATTGATGACTTTATAACAGCGGCGGAATGAAATTTTGTTTGTAAAACTGAACCTAATGCTGCTGATTTAGAGGAACAATTCTAAACATGAGTGATTATTTTTATTATTTTTTGTTAATAACAGCTTGAAATCCTCATAGGTCAGCATGCAGATGAGTTCAATGTAAAACTTGATTACTTTTGTTCTGGTTCATATGACAGCTGTACATGTAGTGCTAAGCAGAACTTTATAATTTCTTTCATAATGCTTGAAGACATTTTCTGTGTGAGAATATAATGATAAATTATTGATACATATTCTAATACAAAGGAAAGACACTTCAGTGTGAAATGTGAACATCTAGCAAAACTTCTGAAGTGGGAGCAGAGCTTTCCTTTAACCAAGATAGGCTTGAAATTGTTGGGGTTTAAGCCATTCGAAGAAAAGATTTGTCAAAATGAAATTTTCTATATCCCAGTGACAGTCACACATTACATAAAAATTGGAGAGGGGCTTGTACACACAGAGGATGGATCAGCTCAGAGCACCTCAGCTCTGCAGGCCAGGAGGGTGCAGCCCATCCCTGTGCATTTCTCTGCAGAGCACCGTGTGGTAAACCAGTGCCAAAGTGAGGCTGTCATCATAGCCTGGGAAGTTCACCTGGTTTTACTCCAGGAAAAATCAGTCTGCCAAGCTCTGCAACAAATGCTATGTGCAGGGGGAAGAGAAGGGTTTCTTTGTCCTCTGTAACAAATAAAATTACAATATTGTAATAGTATATGTTTCAACCAAAGTGAACAGTGGGACTGTTACTTTTTTGTGCAGTTATACTGAATTCTTGTGGAGTGGTATTTCCAAAAGTATGAATACCAAATACTCTTTCCTTTAAAATACTATGAACAAAATAGCAGACAGAAGACACCTCTTTCAGGGAAACTCTACCTTTCAAACTTAACTAGGCTTAATTGGTCAGAGTTTTCCCTTTTCTTTTTTTTTTTTTTTCTTTTTTTTTGGCACTAGCAATAAGGACATATAAATATCTTATTATTTAGAAAAATAGTAACTTTAGATGAAGTGAACTACCAGGAAAGAAAGGATTCAAAGTGTTCATAAAAATGTTAATTAAAATACAATATTTTGTCTTCATTTAGAATCTCAACTTTAAAAGAAAAAGAAAAGTGGTTAAAAATGTTTTTAGGTGTTTTTAGGTTTTTTTAAGCTTTTTAAAGGGTGTATGTATCATTCTTATCACACTCCATTAGTCATGTGCTTTACATTGAACAGCAGGACTGTAGCTTATCCTCTGCCTCTCCCTTGGGCAGGACTTTGGTTTGTCCCTTTTCTTCACAGACACATTATTGCACATTTCTCTTTAGCAAATTTATATTAAATAGGTGATTCTAGGTTGTTCCTTGGGCAAAAATTCATAAGCTTTAGGGTAGTACACATGATCTCTTGGACTTCACTAGAGAGATTAAACTGAAAATTTTGCAATTGCATAAGGAGAGCTTTCTGAATTCCCTTCAAGATCCTATGTGTTGGGTTTTTAGGTTTTTCTTTCTCTTTTTTTAATAGAGAGAGAGAACTGAGGCCATATCAGAAAGCATTCATATCCTGTCTTGTGAGAGATTGGAAGCCATAAAGGGGAAATGCTAAATTTTCCATTCTAAGTCACTGCTAATTACTCAATCCTTTCAACAGAAAAGTTAAATAATATAGAATTATTACCTCATTTTGCAGTGTAGGACACTTCTAGCTTAAGTTGTATGAAATGAGGTTGGGCAGTTGGCCTCGTCTCCCAGGCAACTAGCAGTAGGCAAGGGGAAATGGCCTCAATTGCACCAGGGAAGTTCAAGTTGGTTATTAGGAAAAAAAAATTCACCAGAAGAGTGATTAAACATTGAAACAAGCTCTCCAGGGAAGTGGTAGAGTCACCATCTCTGGAATTGCTCAAAACTATGGGTAGATATAGCACTTCATTACAAGGTTTAGTGGCCATGGTGGTGTTTGGTAAAGGCTGGACTCGATGACTTTGGAGGTCTTTTCCAACCATGGTGATCCTGTGAATCTATAATAAGAGGTGGTGTTCATCACTTTCTGGGAAGTATGACTCACCAGTAATTAATTTTTTGTCAACGTAACTCATCTGGACATGAAGTTTTATGGCCTGTACTATCAACAGATAATCTTTACTTTGCCAAACCAGGTGGCTGCCTCTCTACTGACATAATGAGAAAGATTATGTTTAATTTTCCATGTCCAGATTATTTATTTGTACAGCACATCTTGTCTGCACAGTGGTTTCCTGTTTAAAGCCACAGCTAAAATGAAGTTAGGACTTGGGAACAGCAAGTTGCACTTGGGTTCCTTTTTTCCCTTCTCTGTTTTCTCAAAGTTGCCTAGAATTTGATTTTTTCTCATTAAGATTTGGAACTGAGAACACATGGAGAACTCTGCAAGTATTTAACCGCTTGGAATACACATTTACAGATACATTTTCATGTTCACAAGCATATCTATATGCAATGCAAGTGGTGTATATGCAGTACATAAAAATAGTATTTGAGTTAATAAGAAGATGTGTGTCAGCTTTCAAGCTCATTGTATCATTAAAATGATGATGTAGAAAGAAAAGCCTGAAAGGTAAATTTTCTTTAGAATTTGAGGCAGATGACTGAGTTTTGGTTTGACTCACCTGCTGATCTGAGAGATATGGAGAAGATGTAAAGTAGCTGGATATGGGCAATAGTGAATCCTTCTATGCTGTCAAAAGACAGTGGAAATAACATATCTGCTTCCTTTATTTGAATAACCAATATATATGTACATTGTTATCGATATAACAATAATGTATATGCATGCTGATTGATCTTACAGTCCCAGATGTATTTCTTCAGCTGAATCCCTCCTTTTATAAAACACTGTTATACCTGTCAACACTTTGATAAAACTAGCTTCAGTTCTGCAAGAGCTTAAAGGAAAAATTTTGCAAACTTTTTTTTTTGCCTTGTACCAACTGGACTCTGTAGATTTCACTTTTCTTACTATTTTAATGGTGGTATTTTGCTGGTAAATGAATATGAAGGGGATATTATGATTTATCTGCTTCTCTGGGTGCTCAAAATAGACAAGAGTGTGAATTAACATGCTGGGTTATCTATTCTCCTCCATTTATTACCATTATCCTAGGAACAATAGGTAAAGTAATAGTTGACACAAACATACTTTCTAGTTTTCTCAGAATGTTAAAAAAGTCTGTAATTCTTGATACAACTCAGTCTTGTGTTTTAATATGTATTTTGGTATCTCAAAAGGAAGTCAGTCTGCCATTTCCCCCAGCTGAACGTTTTAAAAATTCCCACCTATATCAGTCTATGGCACTTTAATACCTGGTATTTGTTTTTAAGGAGTTGGGGACAGCCTATCAATTTGGGCTCCTTCCTAAGCTAAGCATCCAAAGGTTAATGTGACATTGAAATCAGTGAAGTAAAAATAGGAGCAGCACCAATTATTTTCATATTCCAGTTTTCCTTTCTCACCTTTTTATATTGCATATGGCCTGTTGTGACCTAAATGCTTGTCCAAGGTCTTCCTGGACTGGAATTTTGTAGCTGTAAGAAACTTGATGGAGATAGCTGAGGCTTCAGATTGGCTCCAGTTCTAGCTCCACTGCTGAATCTCAGATGGCAAATTTGTTTGGAGGTGGTTGCCCTCTATTGCATCTGACTGAGCAGATCTTACATACCTTGTACAAAAATACATAGCTGGTGATGTTTTTATGGAAAAATTACTACAGCCAAGTACACTCCCAACATATTATTTAGAAAAATCTGTTTTCATTTAACCCAGTTTACAGCTAATTCTGTCTGCAGTCATAATCTTTGAGCTATTACTATAGAAAATGATACCAAATAAGCTACAAGAAGGAGTGGTAGTAGGATATATATGGAGGAGTAAACACCTTCATATTTCTGTTGTGAGAAATAACTATCTGGATCTGATGCAAGCCGTTCTTTTCCTTGAAGACAGCAAAGTCCCAATGTTAGCTCATTTGAGGGAGGCAAATCAATAATGACACAATGTAAGAACACCCACATTTCATGCAGCCAGCTATTGGATTTAGATGTTATTTTAGGAACACACTATGGTATGCAAAACTTCTTGACACTGACTAATTCATTCAAGTTACTCTGGGCTGTCTGTATGCATCTTTTCAGTTTGGCTTTTATACTAATACCTTAGAGTTTGTATCATATGCAGTACCTATAATTGCAAATGACCAAACCAAAATTGAAAGGGACAATAAACCTTATATTCCTACAGTACTGACAGGCTCTAATCAGCTGAAAGGGCAGCGTGTATTCAAGTAACCTTCTGCTTGCAGTATGTAATTTCCATTTTCAATTAGTTTACATTTCAGGCAGTGGGTGAAATTTGGTTTTGCAGATATCTACTAGGGATCTAGTTTTGTTCCTTGGTTTTGACCTCTGAGAGGAGAAAGTATGTAATACTAGAAGAAGTGTTTGTTCAGGAGTCTCAAGTTTCCTAATGCCCACAGACATTACTGATTTTGTTTTCCATAATCTTTATTTAGGGAATTTAATTAACTGAAACCAATATGGTGATATTTTTCTATCTGGTGAAATCAGAGAATGGCATTTTAATTATTTTTAAAAGGGAAAGAGACAATTCTGTATTAATTAAAGGATGTATTTATTGAAAACGTAGTAGAAATAATTTTGGTAAGTGCATGAAAAGAGACCTGAATTGAAATAGAAGCAGTTGTTTAAGAGCTCTGTCCATACATAAGCACTTCTGAAAAAATTCCAAACAAAGATATTGTCATTAATAAAACTTTGTAACTACAGTTTTATATATTTATTAAAACATTCATGTTATTGATAGCAGGCAGTTTTACTTTACAATCTTCTGACTTTAATGATTGGATTTTTATTTATATTGTATAATTATTTAATAAAGGTATAGGACTCTTCTCAGTTGTTGTAAACCTCCATGTTTATGTGAATATTCATATCATTGCATGTAGTTTTCTTCCTAACTTCCAGGTTCTCTGCATTTTTTGAATAGTTAGGACAATTGTACACATCTCCAACTTCCAGGACACGATCTACTTGACATTCCCTAACTGCTTAGTGAAGCATTTTCATTTATAAAATAATGGTCAAGTCTAATGCTTCAGAATTAATCCGAATTCAGTGCAATATCACAAGAGGGAGCTCTTGTCAACACCAAGAAAATCACTACCTGATTTTGCAGAGCTGCATGAATCACTTTCCAAGTGAAATGTGGGTTCTGTGCACTTGTAGTGAAAGCAGTTTCACACTAGAAAGAACCTTCTAAGACAGGTTGTATACAAACTGATTTTTTACTTAGGAAAAAAGCCAGAAAAGTATTTGAATACAGGTTGAGTATTTGAATAGGTTTGAACTGGGATTTTTAAATTACTGCTTTTGCTATTTTTGAATAGCAAGGGATATGAGGCTAGACCATTATCACTGATTTACTTTAAATGATTGTTACTTTTATTCTCTTGAAAATTCAATGTTACTCTCTTGTGAGTTGCAAATTATCAATAGGAATCTAATCTTTGTCAGTTTAAGGGATTAATATATTCTGAAATACGTTTCTTAAAGAAAATTTTTTTCTATTTTAGGTAATGCTTTGCATGGGAAAGTATTCAGTCTGGTTTAAGTTTAATTGTTTTGCTTTGAGTGAAAAAATGATACATTTTACAGTGGTATGGTGCTATCGTGGTGAAATTCCATATGATGTTGACTGGAGAATAACCTGAAAATAGAAAAAGTTAGTTTTGATTTGCAGGTTTCTTCAACATGTGTATCTACCCACTTTAATAAAAGAGATCTTATACTAAAGATTTCAGGTTTTTCTACTGAAAGTCAGAACACATCCAGGCTAAATTAGTAACAATTCTGTGTCTCCTCTCTGTCTGTCTGTAATGTTTCTTCACCACTGAGTGCTATCTTTCTTCAGGAAGTTAAGTCAAGGTTCCTAAAGAAAACAGTGGTTTATCTTTCTGAATATTTTAATGCACTGCCTGTGTAAAAATGAACAGAATGAAAGGGAAAAAAAAAGGAAAATGTTCTCCAGAACACCAGAGTTTTGGTTGTTGTTTGCTTGTCTGGTTCTTTTTAATAAAGTTTCATTTGAGGTATCTGATGGAATGACTTTCTCACCTAGACACCCTTCAAAATCACCATAATGGTGAATGGACCTAAAAGTTGGTGCAAAAATCATTGATAATGGAGCACACTGGCACAGTCTGAAGCTGATGCACTGCAGCAACTCCTGAGAAGACATTATGCTGCTCTCTTCTCTGTTTGAGAAAATGATGATGTTAATATGTTTACAACCTACAATATAAATTTAAATAAATTGAAGTGTTACTCTGTATATACAGTAGAAAAATTAGTTTTAAAACATTGATTATATAGCAACTTCATTTTTCTTTTCACACTTTCACACCACTACCAGCAAGTTTAGAGTGTTGACTTTAGTATTAGATATCCATTCTGAGGCAGGGAGATTTAGTGATACAATTTCTTTTGCAATTTATGGGACATTATGTAGTTAACCCCTGTTCAGGTGTCACGATTAATTTACTTTTGTGTTTCTGAAAGGATCATTTTTAGTCCAGGAGAGTTAAAGACTACAATTCATTGAATTGAAAAGAGAAAGAATTACAAGTGACTTCACTTAGAGAAAAAAAAAACATTTGGAGAAAAAATTGACATCCTCAAGGAAATGTTGAAGCCAAGTAAATATTAGAGAGTAGACCATTTTAGCTAAGCTTCTTATGTGCAATTTTATATTTTCTCCTTCTTTTGCAGAAAATACATACATTTCCCCAGTTTTTTTAAGGTAAGACAGTTTGGATGTGGAATCTGATTTTTTGAGGTGATCATTTGATGTTGAATTGAAACATTAAAATTCTTCCACCTGATTTTTTTGAATTATCCTCAATGGCAATATTACAAAGATATAGAGCAGGTACATATATGGAACAGGCAGCTATGCTACTGGTGAATCTTTTGCTTCTTCCTTCCCTTTCCCAGGCATGGATTTTATAATATGCATGGCTTTTCTACCAAAGATATGCATGCTTTGGAACCCAAACCTTACCTAAGTGTCTAGTTTCCTGGTTTCAGATGAGATGAAGTTAATTTTCTTTCTAGTAGCTGGCACGGTGCTGTGTTTTGGATATATAGAGAGAATAATGTTGATAACACACTGCTGTTCTAGTTGGCACTGAGCAGTGCTTACTCTAAGTCAAGGATTTTTCAGCTTTTCACTGCCAGCAGAGAAGGTGGGGGACACAAGAAGCTGGGAGAGGGCACAGCCAAGACAGTTGACCTCCACTGACCAAAGGGATATTCTACATCATATGTCATTGTTCTGAACAATAAAATTGAGGAGAATTGGCCAGGGGTTGGGGGCTGCCAGAACATTGGTCAGCAGGTGGTGAGAAATTGTGTTGTGCATCATGTACTTTGTATATTCTTTCATCACTTGTATTATTTCCATATCTTTTTCTGTGCTGCTACACTACCTTTCTCTCAATGCACAAGTTTTACCTTTTTTTCCAATTCTTTCCTGCCTTGCCCTGCGGGGAGTGAGTGAGCAGCTGTGTGGTGATTGACTCCCTGCTGGATTAAACTGCACCAGCGGATTCAGTAGAGTATAGGTTAGCTTTTAGCTGCATTTTGTGTCTTCTTATCTAGGACAGAGACTGCCCTAACTCCACTGGAATGCCATATCCATCAGACAGGATTTGTCCATCGCACAGACTGCATGGAACAGGGACAAGTCCTCCTCTCCTCAGCACCAGGTCACTGGGAGCAGCTCTGTCACCAAGCAGTGACAGGGTGGCCCATTGAGCTGGGTCTCAACCATCCTCACTTTGGCTCAAAGTCCTGCTCAGAAACAAGACTGGCCCTGTGGCCTTCTTGTCTGGAAGTTTATTATTGAGGAATACACATGAGGGAAACTGGCTCTGTGCTCAAATGGAGCTCATGATGCCAGAAGCTGGGCCATGTAGTGTGGAAGAGGAAAGGGAGAGCTGTTTGCCTTGGCTCACTGGGAGCCATGCAGGAGAGCAGGAGCACTCACAGCCTGTGCCATCGACTCAGCTCCACAAGGGAAATGTACACTGGAACAGCACGAATCAAGAGGCTGAGTTGATAACTTCTAAGCTGCCTAAGCTCTCTGCTTATCTCTGCCCCCACAGAATACAATAGTATTTAAAGAAACAGAGGCCTACACTGTGTTCTTGAAAGTTTCCAATATTTTTCAGGAAGGGTAAATTTTTTTCTTTGCTGCAATTGCTGGAGTAATGAAACCATACTATGCTACCATGTGCACAAAAAAAAAAAAAAAAAAAAAAAAAAAAAAAAAAAAAAAAAAAAAAAAAAAGTGAAGGAAAAGTCTTGAGGTTCCTAACAGAAATATTTTATATTTCTTCTTTATATCTGTGCCTCTGTGGAGGAATTTTGCATGTGTGGGAGATGGCAGAAATATAATATAGATGTTCAGCTGAAGGGCCATGACCAAACAAAAGGAACATCATAGAAATAAAGTACAAAGATTAATAGTAGCAGAAGGATGGAAAGGTCTAACTATTGTTATTATAGTTAAACATGAAACATTTTTCTCTCAGGTTTCTGTTTTCTGAAGACAGGGATGGTAACTCATTCCCTAGCCACTGTCACACTGGATAAAATGTTCTTTTTATCAACTTCAGATCCAGCCAGTATATCTCTTGTAAACTTGCTTCTTGTTTGTGCTCTGTACAAAATTATTTTCCAAAAGAATGACTTCTGAGAAGATCAAGTGAGAGTTGCTTTTTTACAAGCTAGGATCAATTTTTGTAGCTATCTTTTTGTAAGCTAGTTCAAAGTCATACTGTGAAAAACATCTCTTTAGAAAACTTAATTTTTCTTTGGATAAAAACTTAAAAATTTAAATGAGATGGCTTGATCAGGCTTACAAAGTACTTGTCAGAAAAAGGCAGATTTAGCTACATTGTGGTCCATCTCTTCCATTTGATTTCATTTGTGAATTCCACTTTGTGAATTTACCCAAAATGAGGGAATAAATTGGATTTGTCTCAAAAACTGTTGATTAGAACTCTTCAAACTTCATACATATAAGCCACATTTTTCATTTTATTTTTGGAAAATTGCTTCCAGTTTTATAAGCACATTAGCTCCAATAAAAGAGCCTGAATAGTGTCTCGGTATTCCTATGTAAATCAGAAGGTTATGCCACTAAATTCTATCATTTGGTTGCCTATGGTAGCTGGTAAAATAACTCAGATTGAATTAGTTTTTTACTTTTCTTGAATTTGTCCTTAATTTACTAATACAGGTTTTTCAACTTACCTAATTTTTACTATTACACAGAGACATGAAACTTCTCTAACACTGATGAATTTAATTGAAAGATTACAACCTTAGGCACCAGAGAGAGATTTCAATCTCTTAAACTCTTTGGATGTTTAGTTCTATTTGGTTTTATGGTCTCTACCACTGCAATGCCATTCACAACATATATTGCTGTAGCTGAAATCATCTGACTAATCACAACAGACAAAAGGGGGATTTTAGTAGTTGTGGATGAATCTCTGAACTTTGTGAATAGAAAAGTAAATTTAAAATTTTTCATGCTGTCATGTTCAGTTGTATTTTCACTGCAGATTCCAAGTACAGCAAAAAGGAGAATTTTCATCACAGTAAAGATAATGGCTGCCATTTTAGGTCAATATGAGGCAAGCCTATAGAAAAATCCTTTTAAGTTGTTTCTTGAAAATGGGAAGTAAAAATAGTGTTTACTATATAATTTTAACCTTTTTTAATATTATATTTAGAGATGAAATGAGTCTTAAGAAGTAGTACCTAAGTTTCTATACTAACCTCCAATGATAAATGTAAGCTACCATGTCAGGTTTAAATGACAGGGTGCACTTTGCCAGGTGATTCGTATACCCCAGGGTATATAGAACTTCAAGAAATGATTTTAATAGTCTCCTCTGGCATTAAAATATAAGTCTCTAAATTATATATGAGTCTCTAAAACCCCCTTTAAAATAGACTGAACATCTGACTGTGCTCACCATCTACTAGTGGAGCAGAGATACATTGTATAGCTAGGCTTAATTATTAAAAGAAATGCATACAAAAGAACAGAATATAATTTTTTCATTTGATCTCCCCAGATTGTGACTGGTAGCAATTCAGAATTTTTCCTTCTAATGAGCATGCTCAAATGCTCCCAGTTTCCAATGCATTGCTTTAAAAATAGATAATAAGGAAGGAAAAAGGAATAAATATCTGTTGAGCAAGTCATGAAACAAAAATTTATTGAGGATAAATTTCGCTGCCCACTGAGTCCTTGCAAGTCATTACTTGTCCTGAGTCCAGCAGCTTTTCAGTGGCCTCATGAACTGCACAACCCTCACTACAATGCTCTATAGGTCCTACAAAGAGCTTCTTTACACTAATTCTGGATTATGAGACTTTTCCATGCCAAAATTGTGCCTATTTTCTGTCAGGAGTATCCTAGGCTCAACTCTTGCTGCAGGTACTCATTCTTCTTAGCTCCACATAACAGAAGTGTCTCCAAGCTGTGTATACTTCTCGTTTGGTGGTCTTGTTGAGTAACCCTGTTAATACACTGGGTACGACACAGAAATCAGTTGAATTATTCCACTACAAGATTATTCTGTACATATTACCAGTAGATGCTGATAGACACTGATGTGAGACTTGAAAAAGGCATTTAGAAAACTGTAACTACAGTTATTCCGTATGCTGTGCTTACCTAGAAAGGAAGGTATACAGATTAGGTAGGTTAAGGCCAAATGAATTATGGAAGTGTTAAATCCCTTAACTGAGACAAACCTTTAGCCATTGTCTAAAGTGTGCAAGGAAGGACTCACAAATACAGCAATTTTGGCAATTGAAAATGAGTTGATCTCTTCCTTAAGAGACAATCATAGAAGAAAATAATGCTTTTCAGTAGGTGACATTGGGCTTCTGAGAGAAAAATACGGAACGTAGTCCAGATTCCTTCCAACTGTTTGAAAAAGGAAAAAAGAAAGTCTCTGTAAGAGAGAAACTTTCAGTATTTTATTTTCTTTCTACCTAACAGAAGGGAGATGGGATATGTATGACCTTCCCCATTCAGCATTTTCTTTGCTGTTTCTGTCAAACCATTCAAAGAAACAAACAAACAAAAAATCCCATGAAACATCTTTCAGAAGGAAAGATACTTTAAATCTTGTATTGTGCTGATTGTTTTCTTCAATTTACTTTTCCCATTTGACTCTAACCATTTGAGCATGTAAGAGGTCAACTTTGGAAACATTTCTAAGTCTAATGCACATGGAAGCTCTTTGTTACCATGGAAGCAGGTAAAACCATTGATTGAGAATATCAGCAGTCACCACTGCAACTACCAGCCCAACAAGACAGTTAGATAAAGTGGCCAGTGAAACCAAACAGCAATGCTGCATGATGCTGCAATAACTGGTGTCTGATCTACCCCCTTTGTCTCTGCTGCTGTAACAGATTTCAGGGAGTTTTCCCAAAATGAAAAACTATCTTTTGCAAAGTCACTTGTTGTAAGTAGTGGCTCTTTGCTTCTGAGGACATATGTTCTGTTTTCCATAGGAACTCCTAATGGTAGCCTGGATTATATAATCTGAAGTCAGATCAAAGGAGTGGTGAAGATGTTGCTCCTGTACCATATAGATGCCACCAGAATCCTCGTTAATATGGCTTCTTGTCAATATTGAAGTGCTAAACAAAACAGATGTGTGGGGTGTTGGGGTTGAGCTATCTGAGAATAGGTAAATAGATATATTGTAACAAAATAGTTTTAGATTGTGTTGTGTACATGTACAGACCAATGTGACTCAAGCCACACAGACACTATGCTTAGTATAAGCACATAGTCTTCAGAAGTGAAAATATTTTATTAAGATTAGTGATGGTTTTCAGGCTATATCGGGGCAGGAATTCAAGGTAGGCACATCTGGATTTCTCCATTAAACCCTGAGTGAGGTTAGCGCTAGGAGGTCATTATGGTGTGCCATAACTTATGTTTTAGTATGACTTTGCTGTCTTGAATGGGTAATCCAAAATTTATCAGTAAAAAAAATCTCTGAGGGAAGTAATAATGGAAAGAGAAAATTGAACAAAGTAGAAGAATAGGAGTTTGAATTTTAAATAGAGACAGACTCTCATGCTGCTGTCTTAGCTTCTCATTTTTTGTTTGTAAGATAATGAAGATGTAAAAACTTTTCCTTAAAGACAAAATGTTCTTTCTTTCCCATAGAAGTTATAAAAATGTCAGGAAAAATCAGAAACTGCTCAGAGCCCATAAAATAGGACTGTTATAAATTCCTTGACACATTTATGGGGAGAATTATTTATTTAAAATATTTATTTTGGCTCTAACAGCCCAGTTTTTACTCTGCATGTGATACTACAGCTATTTTCTGATGATTTCTCCCTTAGCCTCAAATAGTAAGGTTTAGAAAAGCAGCTGCCTTTTTGCCAATGGGCAGCTTCTGGAAAAGGGAATTCAGTGGCCTGGTCAGGATCTGGTATCACAACATGCTGCTAACACAGTAATGGTACAATGTAAAATGAGATTTTCCCCAGCTGCAGAATCGACCTCTAAATTATTCTCCAACTGAGTTGACTCTTGTGCTGGGTTGGAACACAGCTGGATGCCAGGATGCCCACCAAATCTGTTCTGTCACTTCCCTCCCCAGGTGGACAAGGGAATAAAAACACAATGAAAGGCTCATGAGACAAGGGCATTCACCAATTACTGTCACGAGCAAAGCAGATTTGACTTGGGGAAGTAAGGTTAATTTATTACCAACCAAATCAGAGTAGGGTAATGGTAAACCAAACCAAACCTAAAAAACACCTTCCCCCAGCCTTCCCGTCTTCCAAGGCTGGATTTCACTCACAGTTTTCTCTATCTCATCCCCATCAGTGGTGCAGGGGGACAGGGGATGGGCCTGCAGTCAGTTCATCACACATTGTCTCCCCTGCTCCTTCCTCCTCATGGGAAGGACTCCTCACAATCTAACCCTGTTCCAGCATGGGGTCACTCCCATAGGAGACAGTCCCCTACAAACCTTTGAAACACAATTTTTTCCCACAGGATGCAATTCTCCACAGATTGCTCCAGCATTGGCCTCTTCCACACAGTTCTGTCCTTCAGGAACAGGCTGCTCTGGCATGTAACCCTGTGGGATCATAAGTCCTGCCAGCAAGCCTTCTTCAGCATGTGCTCCTCCCTCCAAGGGTCTACAGGTCCTGCAGGAATCTGCTCCAGCACAGGCTTCCCACAGGATCACCCTCCTTCAGGCATCCATCTGCTCCAGCATTGAACCTCCACGAGCTACAGGGGCAGAGCTGCCTCACCAGGGGCTGCAGAGGAGCCTCTGCTCTGGCACCTTGTCCTGGGTTGCAGTGTAGGATGTACACAAAGTATTTATTCTATCACCATCTTCATGAACTGTTAAACCAGGTGGGGCAGTGTTTTCCCAGGCCCCTCCTTTGGGCTCTTCTGCTAATGGCCCATCAATGCCTTGCCCATGACTCACAGGTAACTCCCTCCAGGAGTTATCTCTGTTTAATGGGCCATCAAGGACCCACTTCACACTCATCATCCCATTGTGAGATGCTCCGCCCAGGGGGAGGAGCCAAGCATTCTCACCTGGATATAAGCTGGGATTTGGGACAGGACAAGCAGCCCTTTCCTACTGGATTCCCAGAGGAGCAGAGCTACCAGACCTTTCTACAGGATCACTGCTTCAGGAAGAGCCCCTCACCTGGACTGCTTCCACCATCCTGCTCAGGTTGTATTCTGACTCTGTCAGTGGTCTTTTGTGTTATTGCATTTATTTTATTTTATTTTTACCTTTTTACCTTTCTTCTTATTAAATTGTATCTCTGACTTGGAGCCACTCACTTGTTTTGCTTTCAAACCACGACACACCTGGAACTCCTCCTGCCTCTCCTTATTCACTGACCTCGGTGTCTGCAGGGCTGTTTCTCCCACATATTCTCTCCCACTCCTCTCTTCACTGGCTCGAAGTGCCATTTGTGCAGCTTGCTTCCCCCTTCTTGGACCTGTTATCCCATTGCTGATGGGCTTGGCCTCAGCCAGCAGTGTGTCCACCTTGGAACTGAGTGCCATTCCAAGGGGAAGCTTCTGGCAGCTTCTCTCAGAAGCCACCCCTGTAGCCCCCCTGCTACTAAACTCCTACCACATAAACCCCATACAACTCTTTTGGTTATAAACTAGCCAGCTGATACCTCTTTAGCTGTTAGGTTTCTCATTAAGCTGGATTTTATTAATGGTGTCTCGACACGTGTGGGAGAGCACATCCTGTTCTGAAATCATTATTAATTGTTTGTGACGGGTAAGTGGAGCATCAGTGACATCCTGTGGCAGCACACAGGCAAGTTGTGTTCTGGACACCTTGAGGGATGAGTTTCATAAACTTGCCTCTGTTTTCTTATGATTTGGCTCAAAGTCTGGTTCTGGAGAGCTCAGGCATATTTTGGCAGAATCACGTTGTCTGGCTTAAATACTAGGTGAGCAAGCTGTTACTGCAGCATCATTTAACAAATAGTAAAGGATGAACAAGATTAATCTCAACTATCAGACACCAATTCAAATAATAAGTCATCTCACATACAGTGTTGTGTCCTCCTGGGGGATTTTTTTTAATGCTTGAGCAGAATTTACCAGAATTGTCAAACAATAAAGAAATGAGTTTCACTGGAGTGTGTAGGAGAGCTGATTAACTGTGTTAGAGCTAAAGCATTGTTTGGCAACACCATTTCCGCAAAATTTTTTGTTTACTTTTTAAGGTGACAGAACTTAAGAGACTTGAATGCAGAGTATAGCACTGTGCTATTAAAAAAAGTGGTATTATTTTATAAAATAAATTTGTATGTCCTTCACCAGACCATGGAGGCCATTGTAAACCTTATAAATCAGTCATTTAAATTATCTTCTAAAATAGGAAATCTACAAAACATCTGACATTAAGCATTCAAGTAGGTACCCTGTGGTGTCCAGCTGTGGGGAAGAGTTGATTATCTACCATAAAATTAAAAGGAAGTTATACTGTCCTGTCTTCAAAAGGAGATGTATCACATACAGTAATGTCTGTAGTGCAGGTAGCAAGTCAGGACTATCAAATTTACTTTCTTAATAATTTAATCTGAATATTGTCACTGGGACTTGACTTCTCTAATTCCATTATGACTTATTTTAAAATATTTTTAATTCCACAAGAGTAAGTGAAAACAAAGTGGAATATGCCTGGTAATCAAAGATTATTTTGCTCCTAATTTTTTATATTTTCTGTAAATAGGGAAACATAATACATTCATTGTACTATGCCCAAATACTTTATTATCAGTTTTTATAACTACATATTTGTCATAGCAAATTCAGACACATTGAGATTAATAATTATTTTTTTAGTTTATTTCAGGAAAGAACACCTACTGATATCTTGAGTCAATGCAAGTTTTTTGATATCAATGAAAACAAGGAGAAATCCTCTGGCATCAGCATTAGATTAATGAAAATGAGACTGTTAGAAGAAAACAGAGAATAGTATTTAACTAACATAATTTTTTCTTCAGGAACAGTGTTCCAGCTCAACAACAATTTGTGCAACAGGAAAGATCAGGAGATATTCCTGGTACCCAGAGGCTGTTTCTCCTCTCAGTGATGGAAAATGGCCTCTACCCATCATGCACTGAAAATTCTCTTTCCAGGGTATCTTAATAATTCAAAGTTTTTTTTCTGTTCTGAGAGTTGGGAGGAAAAAAAATATAGTTTCGCAATGATCAAAAAAAAATGGGTAACCTAGACTAGTTTTATGTTGCTGAAACCTTTTGTTGATTCTAAAATAATGTGTAAGGTACTTCACTGGTTAATAAAAGGCTTAGAATAAATTGTGGTGGGTTGGCCAAAACACCTGCTTGGCTGACATTTTTCTTATTGTGTTCTCATGTGGCAATGATGCAAACAGTGTTGTATGAGTGGGGGAAAAGATCAAATTGGTGAATTGGATATAAATTAATATCTTTTTTAGATATCAGAGTGTCAGAGTAGAGATTAAAAAAAAATGCCTTGAAAGGAAAGTCCGAATAAAAATGAAACACCACAGGTTTTTTTCTGTTTGCTGTTTATATTGCAAGAATAAGTAGAAGGCAAATCTAAGGAAGCAGCTCCATTTTGCTAGAAAGGTTCAAGCTGATACAAAAGATGGCTGCTGTGTGCAAGATAAGGTAAAAGAATGTGACCACAGAAATGGACAGAATAGTTCTACAATATTTTAATTTTTATCTGAGCCAACATCACAAAGGAAATAAGCCCATGAAAGTTAATTTCTGAGATCTCGAGAGAATTCAAGGTCAGATTTGTTCCATGTGCTACGAAGATAAATTCTATTTTTCTGTGACAAATTACTGTTTCTGTTTATAGGAAAGAAACATGAAGTCAGAAGAAAAATTCTGTGTTATAGCTGTATTTGACAGGCTCCTTGTTTTACTCAGATTTATTTGAAAGATTGAGGAAATAATGCCTGATAAATCCACACAAATATGATACTATGTGAGGATCCAGAAGGGAAAAATAGGAAAAAAATCCCAAACAAACTCCCAAGCAACAACCAAGTATGATGCAGAGGGTGGTAGAAGTTTTTTTCAGGGAGTGGGAAGTTCATAAAAATATTTACTAAAATTGTTATCCATCTGTACTTATTTTACTAAACCAAGGAAAAACTGTTTTATTTTCTCACATATAAGGGGAAAATCTTTGAAACACAACTGTCACACACTCCCAACTGATTCATAGCTTTTACTACAAATACTTAGCATCTGATATTGTAAATTTTAGACTGTCACTGTGATTTCCCTGCTTTTTTCCTCTACCCTCTGCTGAATCAACCTATGTATAGATTTAAAAAGTTAATTTTGAAGGGTTCATTATCATACTACTTAGTTGCTCACTATATAAGAATTCAGCTTTTAGAATTTGCATCTCCTATTTTGTCAGAGAGGTTGCCCAGAGATGTTGTAGACTCCCCATCCCTGGAGATGTTCAAGGCCAAGCTGGATGAGTCTCTGAGCAACCTGGTCTAGTAAAAGGTGTCCCTGCCCATGGCAGGGGGGTTGGAACTAAAGGACCTTTAAGTCATCTTAAAAACAAACTATTCTCTGATTCTACAATTTTATTTTTTAGATT
Source organism: Zosterops lateralis (assembly GCF_965231275.1). Taxonomy (NCBI): domain Eukaryota; kingdom Metazoa; phylum Chordata; class Aves; order Passeriformes; family Zosteropidae; genus Zosterops; species Zosterops lateralis. The sequence continues at coordinate 40,093,605 of NC_139766.1, forward strand.
TCCACAATTTTTTATGTTCAGAGCATGACTCACAAAATCCATTTTTGAGCATTTTGAAACACTTTGTTTCTGCAGGTGTGAGTTCCTTTGGATGTTGTGACACAAGGGAAAAAAGGCTGATATTGCTCATTTCTTCAAAGAAAGCATTCAGTATCTTTACTCACAGAGCAGAGGTGAATCCCTGACATTTTTCTAGGTGAAGACAAGCTATACCTTTTACAGCTGTTATAAATGAGGGCACCTGACTACCTTGATCAAGTATAAGTGGAAACCACATTTTATCTCCTTGTTCTTTTTTAGGCGTATTTCTATTTTTCTGATGAGTGCTGTCAATCAATTTCTGATATGTAGACTGTCACAGCCAGAGGTGATCCTGTTCTCTGTTCCAGCAATATGAAAGCTGTGATATTAGAGCCATTTTTATTTAAAGCTTGATGTAATGGAGCCTAATCTAGGTGAATTATTGGTGTTACCACAGCATTCCAGAAAATGTGACTGGGGGAGATGTTTTCAGCCTGAAACTCTTTCTGTTAATTGTGGTGGTTCTGCAATTATGTTCATCTCTCTAGAGGCAGAATTGGTTGGAGACTTTGAAATTTGGCCTTATTAAATACACCTGCCATGGAATTAGCTGGAGGTGTGAAAAAAACCCCCAAAATCCCATTTGAATCTTCCTATGCCATGTCTTAAGTAATCAAAGACAAAGCATCACATGTGGAATGTAAGAACATTTTGTTTCCTGTAGGTGCTTTTCAGGTAGGAAAAAGAAACCTCTGGATACTTAACAGCACAGTATCTTGTGATTTTCTGTATTATCCAGGTTCTACTCTCATGTTTAGATATGGGCTGTTAAAGTTATTTTATAAGCTTGAAGTATAGTACAGGCAAGTACATGCACTTTGTAATAATAATGACATATGCTTTGTCCTGAAAATTGCTAAATATTCCTTAAATATATAAATTCCAGCTTCTGAGATGTTGTGAACGGTTTCTGTTATTTTTGAGTGACGATAGAGTCTCCCCATAGGTAAAAGAAAATACTTTTGTTAGTAAATAGTAAACTGTATAGCTGAAAAAATAGAGGTCAGAGTGAACTGGAAATCAATTATAAACCCTTTGGGAAGTCTCTTAATTTATACTTAATAGTGGCTTTCAGTAGATTTAAGTAGAGAATGGATTGGAGAACTTGTTTTCATTTTAATCCACCTAACTTCCATCTGTCTGTGCATATTTTTGGTGAAAGATCATTTCTTTGCATGACTCTATAAAACTACTGCTCTGCTATATTTCAAAAGCCTGACATTTAAGAGATTATTCTACAACTTACTTTCTTCCTTCTAATGTTAAAATTTTTAAAAATAGTCCCTTAGTCTAAAAATAATCTTTTTGAAACATATTCATTAAAGATGTGTTTAATGTTAGATGAATGATTGGTGAGAGTGAACAAGCTCTTGTTCAAGAATGTAGGTGCTGAGCAAGATTTCTATCAAAGTTGTTACTTCTGATAGCTGTAGTAAATCATGTTTTTGAACATTTGAAAACAAGGAGATGTGTTCCCTGCCTTTTCTCATCTCTTTAAATTTCACTAGAGGAAAGACCCTCTTATCATACTGCTATAACGAAGAAAAGAGTAAAACAGGTCTACTGTTTTTTGCCTACTGACAAAAAACACCATAGTATGTTAATGGTTTAGCACAAAACAGGTCCTGTAAGTAGCCTGTGCTCGGAAGGGAAGAGCATGAGATGCTTGGGCTTGGAAGCAGGAATAGAAGAGGCTATATGTCCTGATTCAGAGATGGAATGAGACATGCTGAGGCTGGAGTAAAGAATCAGCAAAGAAAAAATGTTCAGAAAGGCCAGAGTCTGGGTTAAAAGCAGCAGAAAGACTCATTACTGCATTCAGTATTCACATCCAAAACTTGTGTACAACCCAAATTTTCAGTTGTCATTTCTTTGCTCCGAAAGAGTTTTTTATTGTATAGAGAAGTAGTTCCTCATCTTCTTTTTATGACTGATTTACAGTAAATAGTCTATTACTGTAAACCCAATAAAATTTACTACTGTTACAAGTTGTTTTATCTGACCATGTAGAAAAGATCTGTGCAGTGGTTTTAAAAGTTACAAAACATAGTAATGAAACCTATAGGTGTCAATGTGGTACATGAAAGAATCTGAACTTTCAGTATAGTGGAAAGGAACATACATGTAACATACATGACTGAAGACAAACTTCATTTAAAGAACACCTCAAGATTGTGAAGTCAAACACTGGAAAGCTATGAAATGCAGAACTCGGCATGAATGCTTGTTTTGCTCTCCCACTTTAATTATAATTACATAGTTCTTCCTCAGATTTCCTTCCCTCCTTTACTGGTAGGAAGATTGGGTCTGATTATAATTCAGTGATTCAGTGCACATTTTCTTTTCACAGTTTATTGCAGAAAAGGTAGGCAAGAGCCTCCACCCTTAATAGTTATCAACTTTATTAATGATGAAGAGACAGAAAATATGTGTAGAAGAATAGTTTTTCTGATTCAGCAAACTGTGTTCCTCCTCATTCAGGGCAGTGTTTAAGTGACTAGCATATTCCAGCACTCTCTTAATAGTTCATCCTTTGGCACTTGGATTGGGTGGAAGACACAGACTGCAATGTTTTGAGAAGGCCATGTCAGTGAACACAAGTTACATATCTAGATTATGTCTCAATATTTTTTCTGATTTCAGCCAGTAAGATTGTTCAGAGACCGAGTCTAGATTCAAAGCCTTCCTGTTCTGAGGCTGACACAGAAACCTTACCTGCCTGATCCCCCATTATCCAGATGAATGATGTTCCTTATTTACCTTGCTCTCTGCAAGAAAAGATTCCTAAAGGCTCCAGTATTTCAGAATGTGATGTGCACAGGCCTCCTTGTAGTTAAAATTTGCCATGTAATATCTCAGTGTAAATTTGAAATAACTTCAGAACATTTTAAATAACTTTCTTCTGCTTACCAGCCCCATACTGATCCCATCAAGCATGGCAATATCTCAGTGACTTCAGTGTCATCAAGAGTAAGGTCTGCATGTTGCTTTAAAAACCATATTAGTTCTATCTTGCACTTATATGGCATAATGATTCCCCAGACCCCACAGAGCTTTTCTGAAAACAACTGTCTTTAAATACAAGAGTGAACAGGACAATATGATGAATAACCTGCAGAGCTGAATAGAACAGAACTTTACGTGGTCATGCCAGTACAATGGTGGTCACAGCTTGCAATTTGCAGTAGACATTGCAACTCCAATAAAGAAACAGTTCTTTTCTCTTCAGAGAGCACAGCACCAGCACAGAACAGGAGGCTGCCACACAGTCCTCCTGCAAGATTCTGCCACTGAATAAAGCCAGGAGCCACAGGTACCTCAGTAATTACGCTGTGAGCAGAGGCATTGCCTCTCAGCCAGGATTGTGTATCCACAGCTTCCATCAGCTCCTCAGGAACCACAGCACATTTGAACAGTCATGATTTTGTGGCGCAATATATTTGGGGAAGATGAAAATTCCTAATGCTCTGCAAAACTTTGAGTATTATGGATGTGGTGGCTTTCACTGTGAGAGAGAGGCTTAGTATCTCAGCTAAAATAAAATGGTGAAAAGTAATGGAAAAATCTCATAGAGAAAGAAACTCCAAAGTTTAATAGTTTTTCAGTATCAATAGAACTTTGGGGGGGGGATTGCAGAAGGAAAGTGTAGATTTCTTAAACTTTCTAGTTTAAGTATTAACAAGTATTCTAGTATTAACACTCCAATTTTTTTCTATGTATCCATCACATGAAGAGATGAAATAGTTATGCTAACCCAACCACTTCATAAGTGTGTGTACACATATAAAAAATTAAAAACCATATAAGTATATATATATATGTCACACTTGTAATTTGTTTTCACAAGGTGAAATAATGATTACTTGATGACTAATACTGCAGCCAGCCCATAAATATCTCATCAGAATATTTTACAGGCCAAGTATTAACTTAATGTTTGATACAGTGTGAAATCATACATAAGAGACAAAATAGAAAGTAGGTGGTCAAAATATTCATTTAGTGACTTTGGTTGTTTACATCACCTGTGAAAACACATTCAGAGCTAAAATTTATGTAATCAGATGAGAACTCCTCCCCTGCCCTCATTTTGTTTTGTTCTGGAGCAGATTTTCCAAATCCAGAGTATTGAAAGAGAAATGGATGATTATCTATACTGGTGACTTGGACCTACCAAAGTACAGATAGAGGGATTTTCCATGGGATGAACATGACAGATAAAATCTGTTTCAGTTACCACTGCAGGCTCTTTTTCAGTGCATTGTAATGACTTTGAAATGGCAGGGACTTTGGATAGAGTTTTCAAAAAAAAAGGATTATTTATTGATCTTTAGGAACATAATAAGCCTGAAAGATGGTTAAGTAACAAAAGCTGATATATGCATTGTCTTAATTACATTATAGCAGAATGGCTAATCTTAAATATATTTGAGCCGCCAATAGTGGGACTTAGAGACTTATTTTTCTCTGCTGCACATTCTTTTCAAGAGTGACTTCCTGTTTGGAGTTTGTATAAATCCATCTCTTTTGAACAGGTTTTATCTATCTCAAGGTCTTTGCCAAAAGGTTTTTTAAGACCCTGATGAGGAATTTTAGTGTCAGGATTTTAGAGTCAGACTGTTTTACACAATTGATCCAGACGGGATATAAAAATCTCACGGTAAATCTTCTTTTTGACAACTCAGATAGCACACACTTTAAATAGTCACTGCTAGTTTTCTGCATAATCTAATCTTCCGGTTAAATTTTGGAGTTCAACATTTGGATTCACAGAGCCAGCTGAACAGAGACATTCATTGCACTAGTTTGAATTTAAACCATCTTATAGAAAAAATAATAACAATTATTCATTCAGAGTCCTAATCATGTTCCTCACTGGGCTGAGACATAGCCCTGAAAAAAAATCTTCATAGAACACATGTGGAGAAGATATGCTTATGTTATTGCTTTGGTGGATCTTTCTGAACACACTGTCTGCATGGCACCACCCTGTCTAACTAATGGCTTTGCACCTTGCTTCCTTTCCTTGGGAGGCTGGGAACAACATTTCACGGTAGCAGCATATTTCTGAGCCTGAGAAAGAGGCAGATACATCAGCTTTAAAATAAGAATTACTTTCGACAAATTAAGTCTCATATCTTAATGGGTTTTAGTATCAAAATGTTATTAATTACTGAATCATGAAACATGTAGTTCACAGATTGCCTTGAAATCACCTAGGTAAGGCAAATAATTTTATATTTTTTTTTTTTTCTGTGAGAGAGAGAGAATCCCTACCATGCAAAATCCACAACTAACAACAGAGTAGTAAAGCATCAGTTAAAATTTTCCTTAGAAAAAGCCTGACAGAACCTTACCCAAAAAACAAATATTCCTGTTGGCTTACACTTGTCCCAGAGGGTTCTGGCTAAAATAACAGAGCTGTTTAATTATTCTGAAATTGATTTATACACAGATTTATGCAGCTGGGAATTTTGCAGGGCTCTGCACCATGACAAGCAGTTAAATTCTGAGTAATTACTTCTCTATAACTAGCTTTCTGAAAGAATTGGGTTAATTTCTCCTTAGTATTAAATGAATGTTTATATAAATTTATCTAATATTTGACATAAAAATCCCATTTTTAAAATGAAATACCAGAAAAATAAATGGTCCCAAAAATTCACAAGGCAAAAAAAGTAAATTCTTTGAAAATCTGTGAATTTTGTGGAGAAACTAATTTCACTTTTGGTCATTTGATTAATTTTAAGAATACTGGATACACATCGTAATTTACAATACGAAGTTTGCCTGGCATTATACTGATGTGTATCTTGGGAAAGGTCATAAGCAAAAAAACATACCTGGAGGAAGACAGTACTTGGTCAGAATGATTATATTGCTTGTATATTTTGGTCAATTTAAAACCTAGATTCAGAGCAGAGCTCAACACAGGTTTCCTGAGAGACCAAACAAAATGTGTACAGTTGACACTCTTCTGACAAGTAACCATGTAAGAATCTATGAAACCTACTTTTACAGGGAATTTTCAGACAGATTCACACTTGCTGATGCAGCCCAAATATCCTGAACATCTCTAATACTTATTTCTAGCCTTCATTTATTCTGTTGACTTGTGCAGTCTGAGTAGGAGGGTTAGGAGAACAAAGCTCCTTCCAGCTCTCAGGGGTGAGACGTGTTCCACCCTTGTGTAGCTCTGTCTCCAGGTACATCGCAGCCTGTCAAATCAGCAGTGCAAAAAAGACATTAAGCCATTAGAGATCCTCCAAAGGAGGGCAATGAAGATGGTGAAGGGCCTTGAGGGGAAGCTGAATGAGGAGCAGCTGAGGTCACTGTTCAGCCTGGAGAAGGGGAGACTGAGGAGACCTCATTGCAGACTGCAGCTTCCTTGTGAGGGGAAGAGAAGGGGCAGGCACTGATCTCTTCTCTCTGTTGACCAGTGACCCAAGGGAATGGCCTGAAGTTGTGTCAGGGGAGGTTTAGGTTGGATATTAGGAAGAGCTTCTTCACCCAGAGGGTGATTGGGCACTGGGACAGGCTCCCAGGGAAGTGACTACAGCCCCAAGCCTGATAGAGTTCAAGAAGTATTTGGAAAATGTTTTCAGTCGCATGATGTGACTCCTGGGGTGTCCAGTGCAGGGCCAAGAGTTGGACTTGATGTGGGTCCCTTCCAACTCAGCATATTCTGTGACCAGAACCCAATCAAATTTGAAGAGGGGATGTCCTTTATGTTTTACTATATTTCTGTAGTGAGCTATATCTTCATCCCTAAAATTAAAACAGAATTATGTTTTAACCATATTAAGTATAAACCAGGATAGAATATTCTTGTTACATGTGACATGAGTCTACCTTTTGTATTTAACATATCCAGCAATAAATTGCTATCAAAATGCATAAAAAATAGTTTTTAATGAAAAAGCAGGTTTGATTCCATGAATAGGTTAATTTGAAGTGTATGCATGACTGATCAATAGTCAGCAGAGCTCTTTCTCTGCATGCCTACACAGCCAAAACACCCAACGTTTAAGTGTGTTAAGTTCAACAAACAATTCAGCAGCACTTTGCTTAAAAATACACAGGTGGAGGACAGAACAACAAAGGTAAAATGAATTGAAGCACTTCAACTGAGGAGTTAAGGACAAGAAAATAAAAGTTGCTCTTCAATGTGGCTGTAAAATAAAGCAATAAAGGGCACCCAGAGCGGATTGCTCTTACGTCAGTGTGTAGCTCATTTGCACATTAAACTTAGTTGATTAATAACAAAAGACCACCAGCTATTACAGTGTATTTAATGGATTGTATACTGCTGAAAACACCATATTTTTGCATACTAATAGATCAGATATAATGTCAGAGCAATGAAGAATCGCAACTTGACCAGGTATATCTTAGAATACAAATGAAAAGAGATACCTTATTACAAATCCTATCAATAATACAACACAATTTAAGTCAATTTCAGGGAGGACATTTTAATTATTTTAATTAAAAATAAAAAGAGTACTTGGCTATCTTGAGAAATGAATAAACTTACAGTTTGACCTGTATAATCATAATTAATTGTGTTAACAACTCATAATGCCACCAGAGGAACACAGTGTTTTTATGCTCATCACATTTAATAGATGAAAACGTATCTGGTCATTCATTTGGAGTTGTATTATTCCATCTTTTTGATTATAATTTTCCCAAGTAGCATCCAAATTTGACACGTACAGACTTTGAACATGCAGACCTGTGGTAGTGAATTTTGTTTATGTGAAAGTCACAGAGGGTGAGTTTGGTTTAAATACTGAACACATTACCTGTGTGTCAGGAGTCATTAGCACAGTATTTAACAAAAGCATGGTTTGTAAGCAGACCAGAATCTGCCTTGTCTCTTTCCTCTCCTTTTGAACTTAGAGAACAGTCTGTTCTTACAAAACTTGAAATATCTAAATCTTGGCACACTGCAACAGAAAAAGGAATCATTCACCACGCATTTGACAGAAGTAGCCCTCCTGTTATCTCTTGTGTGAAATCCCTTATATCCACTCAGATATAAACACATTGGTTTAGTCTGCATCTATCCAGCTAGACAGGAAAAAAGTGACAACAGGAGGGAAAAAAAAGCAACAGAGAAGATACAGAGGTCTAAAGCAAAATCTGAGATTGAGCTGAGGACCATTCTGCTCTGTCTGTTACCACTAGCATTTTTAGTAGTGCCCTACACACTCTTCCCCTTCCTCTTTCTCTTTTTTTTTTTTCCTTTGACTCTTCCCATAGGTATCTATTACCCTTCCATAGTCTCTGCATCTCTATCCTGCCTTCTGTACCCATTTTGGATTTTGCTTTGGTTCTTCTTCTCACAGCCCATTTCCCTGATCACTCCCCTCATTATTTCCTGTTTCTTTTTTACCCCAATCTTTCCATGCCTTCCTGGTATCACCAACCCACGCTGCCCACTCTATTTCCAACTGCTCTTTTCTGTTGCCTCTCAGCTTTCTCATTTCCTCTTCCCACCTGGACCTTTTACTTTCTTCCTTGCTCTGATTTTTTTTCTTTTTTTTTTTTTTTCTTTTTTTTTTTTTTGTATTGCATCCTTATTGTATGTCTAACTTCTTCATCAAGTTTCTGCCTGTTATCTTCTTTTTACCTTCTTTATCAACCCTTTTTATTTTCATTCTCTGTTGCCCTACCATTCTCTACCAACAACCACGCTGCCTGCTTTCCTCTTTTCCCTGTTATCTTCATTCTTTAGTAGCAAACATCGTTGAAATATAGGGCAGATTTTATCAGCACAGTTATGTTGCAGACCTTGTCCCCTCTGTTAAAGAGTAATTTCCATTTCAGTGAATTTAGCCTTTTAGTACTAATTCCTTTGAAGTGTGAAATCTATTGTTCTGCTAAAATACTGGAGTAATGCATTGTGAGGGGAAAAACCTATCTGTAATGAAATTTTAACTCTCTAAATCAACATCACAATGTCAGACAGGTATGTAAATAATGAGTTATTTATACTACCTGTCACTCTACCTTATCTAGAAAATAATTCAGTAGTTCTTATACACAATTGTGCCTGGTATGTATTTTGATGTGTGATAACTGTAAAACATTATCAGTGTCAGGAACTGTGCATACTCACATCGTTTTTCACTTTAATGGAGCTGAAAGTGTGGAGAACAAAGCCTCACAACTGATGCAAATCTTGTGATTAACACGAATTTTGAAGGATGTTGTGCATGAGAGAGTCTGCCCAGCCTTGTTTCAGAGCCTTATTTCTGTAAGCATCTGAAAATGGGAAGGAAAAAACATCTTTAGTGTTTTGGAATTGATTAGGCCTGTATCCAACTGGTTGCAGGTGTTCTGTGTATGCATTAAAACTGAGCATCCAGAGAATGATAAGTATATTGCAGCAATTTTCTAAACATTTGTTGTAACTACATTTTCTTTCCTTCTATTTAAAAAACCCATCCTAATCTAGACATTCTGACTTATTTAATATGTTTGCAGAGACTAAAAAGGTTCCTGCATTCTTGGAACATATGCTCAAACAGTTTTATCATCTACCCCTGGTTTTCTTCTTTCCCATGTTCATTCGATTACAAAAGTTGTCTACACTAGGAAGCACTAGGAAACCTCTGTTAAACATGCCATGGAAAATGATAATATCAACTTTCAAACTGTGACTACATATGCAGGAGGAGATCTCTATGTCTGCCTGTACAAAGACTAGAGGCTATCTTGGCTCATTTTGTCTTTGCACATGAGATGAGGTAATGAGGAGAGCAGTTTGTGTTGTGGAAGGACATGTCTGGATGAGTTCCACATCCACTTGCTGGCATGAGCTGCAAAGCCTGCTCTGCATTTCCTCTGCTCCACACTAGCTGGATGCAGTCACTTTTCTCCAACATGCACCCATAAGAAAAGGACTGATCAGGATGTGAAGAGGTAATGCAACATCATCAGGGCTGCAGACTTCTGCTAAAATTGAACATTAAGCTGAATGTTGAGTGGAATGGCAGAACAGAATTCCCATAAGTTGTCATCTGGTGCAGGTCATCTCTTCTTGCACTGCCCATTTTAGCTGTCCATTGAGAAACATCCAAATGCCATACAGTCAACACGGAATCTTAGGAATGTTGTATATCTCAGGGCATACATGGCATACATGCAGAATCTTGGGAATGCCACATACCCCAGGGGCCCAGGATGAAGCTGGTCCAAAATGCTCTGAATCCTGTGAGCTTTTCTAGATGCATTCTAACACCAATTTATAGAGGTAAGGACTTCATACAAAGTAACTCTACAGTGTTTTAAGCATCCTGATTGGATTTCTTCAGTCATCCCACCTACTGTGCTAAAAGTATATTGAACCCAAAGAATCTAACGTGGAAAAACATAATAGAGAGACAAGATATTGAAATGATAATTCTCCTGAACAGCAACAGAAATTATTTGCTTCAGTAAGACAATTTCATCCACACTCTTTATTTTGAAATATATTTCTAAGCTTGTTTGTGGCTTTCACTTACAAAAGTTGGAATATTTACTGTGCAAAAATGACTCAACAAAGAATTGTTTTTCTCTTACACTTAAACTTTCTATTATAATGGGAATGGGGCAGGAACTTGTGCCAGCTGTCTACGGATGTGTATTAAAATGAAGTTTTCTGATAGGTGAAGCATTTTTGAGATTTTGAAAACCTGTTGATTTGCCTTCATGCTCTTTCTCAAGAGAGATAAGAATATCATTTTAGATGAATGAAATTAGTGGCATGGCAGGTTCCCAGTATTTCAGCTATCTATGGAAGAATCAGGTGGAGCAGAGATAAAAGATTTACGGAATGTCGTAAAAGACATTTGGTTTTTAGCGTGAGGGTAGCTTGTGAACAAACAAGAGAAGTGCAATTACATTTTGATCGAACTGTACAAAAAAAAAAATTCTTCGAATTAGTATTTTGTTTCCCAAGGTCTAGTCTTGATTCTAGCCTGCCTTCTCTTGAGTAGGTGTGTAATCCTTTTAGTGTGGGTATGCAATCCTGTGTGGCCCAAGACAGTGAGCAGCTTGCAGAGTACACAGGATCGTTCTTTCCCTTTAAGTACCTGTGTCTTTTTTTTTGCCTCCAGTCCAACAAAGCTCCATGAGAACACATCTGTAGATAACTACTGTAAGTTTGTGTGTCATTGTTTTAATTTTAACAAGACAAGCTTTTTCAAAAAAATACATGAGTCACATCTTTCTCACACCATTTTCACACTCATGCAGCAAAATTAAACTGTCACAAAATGTTTCTCTGCTTTCTCTGCTCTGAAATGGAGATCTATATCTATTTCTCCTTTAATCTGTTGCAAAGATGCAAAACGCCCTGAGGTTTAACACAGAGATTTAAAACCAGAAGGAATTTCTTGTGAGCTCAGAAATGGTTCTTATGTGTGTGACTATATGCATGCATGTGTGTAGGAGCATCCTGTGAGAAATGAACCTGAAGAAAAAACCCTAGCATGGGATTTTTTTTGGTTAGCATCTGCTTCGCACAAAAGGGCAGCCTTATGCACATCTCTTGTTTTACTCGGATGCCTGTACAAATTCTCATGCTCCCTATGAAAAAAGGTCATGATGTTGGTCAGTTCCTTGTCAGTAAAAACTCATCAGTTCACATTTCCACCCTTTTTTGAAATACTGCCCTGGTGTTTTTCAAGTGCCTTCTGCTAAGCACTAGATAACACACAGCATTAAAGGCAATCATTTTGAAGTCAATGACTTCTTCCTACCATTCTGTTCTGCTCGAGATAGGAGACAGAACTGTTTTCATATTTTTCTGACTTATTGTCAGCTGAAGTTGAAGTTATTATTGGCATCTCAGTAAATGTACAAATGTCACTGCTATATTCTCCTTGAACATACAGAGTACCAAAACCTAGATATCCTTGGAGCACTAATTTTGTTTATTCATATTTAGAGTGATGAAGAATTAGTTTGGCTTAAGTAACACTTATTAGGAAATATGTGTGTGAAAAGTCATCTACTGTTTTCTTCATGTATGCAGGATGAACTCTGCTTTCCATGATGAATCATTATGTTGCTTTGCAGTTTTTTTCTCTATATCTCACAAGATCCCACGCAAGCTTTAAAAATCTCACTGAGAAGCAAAAAAAAAAAGCCAATTTAAATAACATACCCAAGACTTATTTTCCTCCTCCATTTGCTATGAAATCCCAGCAAAAATATTATGTGTGAGCAGTTTTCTATAAATCTTATGCTAACTAGCTGTTAAACAAGAGGACGAAATTCCTAAGGATGAGAACATGCAAATACCCTAAAGAAACTACTTTTTTTCTGAGGGATCTGATGAAGTTCAAGGAAACTTTCTAAAGTTCCAAAGTACTTTGAGGCAGAACATCTTCTTGAAGTATCCGTGCTGCTGCTAGGCAGCAATCATAAATTGCAGAAGGCATAGATTTTCAGTTCTCACACCGTTTTTATGTCTGACAGAATAACTCTATCTGTTATATCTTGTTGCTACCCAAGAGGATTTACTGAGGTGAAAAGCATTGTATCCTTACTGAAAGAATGCAGAATACACTTGCTATATATATGTCCTATCTAGAGCAGTTTATATTTTTGCAGGAGACTTATACAGTGTATTTTGTCCTGACACAAGTGATAAATTTTTTGAAAGTTCTCAGGAATAATGAACTGGAAAATGTATTTTCCCCACAAGGCTCTAATATTTTTAGCAGGTGGTTTCAGGATTCTATAAATAATACTCAGTTTTAGAAGGTGTAAAGCAGTTTTGGAGACTGACTGCTAATGGCAAGCTAATCCATGCACTAAAAGAAGAGGTAAAAAAATCCTACACACTTTATCCCTAAACCTTCAGTACTGTGATATTTTACAGAGGGTCTGGAAACAGTCAGGACCACAATGCCTTAGAATATTACCAGAGGCATGGGTTTTAGATAATCATAATTTTGATGACAGTAATCTGCACCAACAAGATAAGTTTCTGGGAAAGAATTGGTTTATCCTCTTGTGCATTACAATATGTGGTGAATAATATTATTGTTCACAGCTGTCCCTACTCCTGCCCTTTTCCCAATAAAGGTGACTAGAACAATACATTTTGGAAGATAAAAATAACTAGGACTAACTTTTGATTAAAATGTACAGAATATAGCTTATGTTGGCATTAAGATGAGGTGGTTAATACAGTTAAATGACAAATAAGAACTGTGACTTTTTTGATGAAACTGTTTTATTCGAAAAAGTGAGGGGAAATGTTTCCCCACATTTTGCAACTTCTACCATCTTTTCAAAGCAAATATGCTCCTCTTGTTTAGGAGCAAATCCTCTTGTGTAGCAGCTATTTAGCATAAACTAAAACAATTAGGGAACTCATTGACCAAGAAAATTAAGATTTCTTAGCTTTATTACCATTGTCTTAACTACTAATGTAGATTTGTCACCATCTCTAGAGGTATTTAAAACTTGTGTAGAGATGGTGCTTAGGGACAATATAGTGGTGGTTTTGGCAGTGTTGTTTATGGCTGTACTTGATCTCCAAGGTCTTTTCCAATCCTAGTGTAGAACTTATTTAAAAAAATGTTTTGTTTGCTTTTCCTCTGCACACATCCCCAAAAATCACTCAGTTGTTGGGCAGCATTTTAATTTTTATGCCTTCCTTCAATGCCTGCTCACTCTCATTGCTAAAATACATATTTTGCTGTATGAAGCACATTTTATAGGAAATATTTAAAAAAACTGAATGCCAAAATGGTCTTGAAGGGATGACAGTTTTTTAACTAGACAAATGTGCTTTCTGTAATTTTCCATCTACCTCTCTTATGGAAAATGAGAATGTTAAACAGCAGTAAGGAAAAGGCCATATGGAATAGCTGTCTTGAGAATTATTCTTGAATAATTTTGCCCTGATGAAGTATTTCTTCAATATATCAACAAAATGCATTTCCTCTGAGGTATTTGCTTTTCACCAAATGCTGCATTCCAGGATGTAATCTCTGCTTGGTTGCAGCTGAATGATTTAGGGAGTAAGATGTTAATAGGTAGGCTACAGAATTCTCCAGAATTAATTTTTATACATATGGTTGATATGAAGGCAACTTGTTGAATTTCAGACACAGTCCAAGAAAAAGCATATAAAAAATTATGTGATTAAACTATTTTTTCACATTTACTAAACTACACTCTACATACATTACTCCAACGTAAGTTTTAGTGAGACAAACTCAAAGATAGATCTTTACAAGCAAGTTATTGCTTGAAGAATGATGTGAAATATTCCCTGAAAAAAATTCCTAGTTGGCCTTTTGAATATCTTATAATCAAAACAAAAATAGATTTTAATACTTTTAGTAAAACAGAGGCTGCATTTCAAATGTTATATTTTACTGTGTCCCAAAAGAGGCTCTGGCTGACTGAGGTAATTAATACAGGCTTGCTCAAAGCAACCTGATGTACAACTGATGTTTTAATTTAATAATGTCTTAATTTTATTGCACAAACCAGAAGCAATGGTGGTTTAATTTACAATCAATTACTTACAATTAATCTCTTTTTGATCTTTCATGCTTTTCTTCTTCTCTATTCACACTTGTCCTTACTGCTCTATTGCCTTTTCCACCAAATTAATGCCAATCCTATCCCAGGCGTGACCTCTGTTTCCTATTCTTCTAGCAATTCTACCTTCCTGTATGCAGCTAGAAATTCCCACATGATATCCCAACAAGTACTTAGGAACAGCTAGGGTGGTTATGAACAGTCTTGATTTAGAGAATTGGTTTAACAAACAAGGACCTCAAAAGGAACAAATAACTGCTAGGGTGCCTACACAGGGATCACCAGAGTTAAGGTATTCTGAATAAACATCTTAAGAATAAATTTCCCATTTTTCAGATAAGTGGGGTTATCATATTGTTGGGTTGGCTTTTTTCCTAATGAAGGAGTTTTGGAAGGACACTCTTATTTTGGTGTGGAACAAATTGTAAATCAACTCAGCTGAACTTAAGAAAACAGTTCTGTACTTTCCCTGTAACTCTCACTGAAAAATCCCCAGTGCCTGAGCTGCCACTGTGCACCCTGGCTGCCTTTCAGTGTACCTTGACTCAGATGTTTCCAGCACTCTTCTTTTTCGCTTCAGCCCACATCTGAGACTCTGGGAGTCCCCTCTCTCCATGTTGTCCCCTCTCTCCCCATGTTGTTACTGGGGAGATCTGGGCTGATGGGACCTGTTCTCTGGCTAGTGGCAACCAGCTCAGCCAGTGGCTGCAATCTCAGGGCCATGCAGCGCCTCCCCAGAAGGCTGTGTCACACCCTGATGGCAAGTGCCCCAATTTCAGTCTTTTGTAGTTGAAGAACTTGACAGCACTCAATTCAGCAAGTGAACTTTATGAAATTTGTGGGAAATCAAACTTGGTGGGACCTCTGGACCTGATGAAATTTGAATGTGAATGGCCAGTGGATTTTTATGAAAAACATTCATGGGATGTTTCTAAGCAAAATGTTTGGGATCAAGTAAGATGTCTTTGTCAATGAAGATGATTAGGGGATTGTAGCATCTGTGTTATGAGGACAGGGTGAGGAAACTGGGCCTGTTCAGCCTCAAAAAGAGACAACTGAGAGGGGATCTCATCAATGTCTGTCAGTGTCTGAAGGGAGATGCCATGAGGATGTTTCCAGGCTCTGCTCAGTGGTGCAGAACAATAGTAGAAGAGGCAATGGACAGAAATTGATGCACATAGAGTTCCATCTGGACATGAAGAAGAATTTCTTTACTGTGCAGGTGAGTGAGCACTGGAACAGGTTGCCAAGAGAGGGTGTGGAGTCCCCCTCAGTGAAGATACTCAAGAACTGTCTGAATGCAATTCTGTGCCATGTGCTCTGAGATGACCCTGCTTGAGCAGGGGGATTGGACCAGATGTGACCCACTGTGGTCCTTTCCAACCTTTCCATTCTGTGATTCCATGATCCTGCCTCCTGTTTATGCTAACAATAAATGTGAAATGGTTACAGCTGAAGAACTGATGAAGGAGCAGGCATGGTTCTTCACACACGTGTGCAATAACATTCAGTTTATGGGGGAAGCTTGCTGTGCTGGGAGGAGGAAACAGGAAATAGTGTTTTCCGATGTGTGGGCTTGTAGCATCTGAAAAGCAATAGTTTATTGTAATGGGTAATTCAATGGATCTTCTCTGGAGCAGTAGCCATGGCAACCCCTTTGCACTGGACCAGTAGCTCTAAAAACCATGAGAGCTGAATGAATTTATACAGGACATTTGTATGCATTTGCTAAATACAAGAAGATTTCATTCCATGTCTCAAAATTAAGTTTCTAGTATTAGTATTTAAACACAGTCAATCATATAAATATGAGGACATTATGTCTTTTTAATCTTATAAATCTATCTCCAACACTCTTTTCCCAGCAATGTATATTCTGGTCTTTGTTACATCAAACTCTGTTATTAACTGAATCTGCATTCAATCTGTCAAGCAATTGAAAAAAGAATCCAACTTGTAATTTTGTCAACCCACTTCTCTGTGTATGAGTCCTTGTGAGACTCTCAGGATGTCACTTACTGGCAGTCACCATTCAGTAGTGTCCATGACTTCTCTAATGTGAAGCTCTTATTCATCCTTATGATCCCCTGCCATACAAGAAGAAAATTCCATTAGTGTTGATGCATGCAACCAACCTGCATAAAATCTGCCTTATTCCTGATTACTAGAGCTGTTATTAAAAAAGGAGTCCTGAAGTGAATGAATAGAAAGTATTTTTATTTTTCCTGCTGCTGTAATGTAGCGTGAACAAGAGACCAGAAATTTTCTGAATGTATTTGTTCTGATAATCCATTTCTTTTACATTGCCTTTCTAGTGATTTCTGTTTTGTGCAGGAGGTAATCAGCAAAAACTTCTGTATTTTATTTAGTACTGACAATTACCATTGAAAGAAAAATGGGAGTCTACTGAAAACATCCCCATTTCACTCCAAAGACAATCCTTGAGGTAGGATTGTATTTTTCTAAGACATTTTTCATCTTTTATTCTCCTAGGGCCAAAGAATCTTCAACACTCAATCTTTAACATCCAAAAGTAATTTACATTTAACAGGAATATTAATTATTTTATTGCTTCAAAAATAAAACCCCAAATCAAATAGAGTGATTTATGCCTAATCTGCTTGAAAATTTTGCTTGTTCCCTATTATGAGCTAGAGAACAACCACTGTTTGAAATTCTTAGCTTCTGTTTCATTTTTTATTTTCATAATACTCTTCAATTGTTTCTACTGTAATCAAGAAATGGAAAAAAATTGAAAATATGTAACGGAGGAAACCTCTTTAGTTACAGGTAAAAAAATGGAACTTTCAGAATTCTTCATCTTGCACCCAAAGTAAATATAGAACAAAGTTTTTAGCTTCAGATCTTTTTTCTATACTTATGCAATATCTCATTCATGTTTTTATTTTACTTCCATAGAAATTTAGATGTTTTGCCTTCAGAAAGGTGCATTCCCCAGTCATGCATTCAAGTGATAGCTACATGGAGCTGCTGATTTGGAAATGTAAGACTTCAGTTGTCAGCAGAAATAAAAGGTTACCTTTCATTTTGTGAAGCAGGATTTTGTGGGCTAAAGATGTCTGTGCTGGATATCAGGCTATGTTTCCTCGTTTATTAGAGCTCATGTCGTGTGAAATCACTTGCTTTGACTGTTCCTTACATGTTCTATGTGACAGTGATGTTGATCATAAAACCTTCCAGGATGTCTAGGAGAGGAAAATGGGCAAAGAGGCATGCAGAAATCTTCTGCTGATTGTGCTCCTTCACTAGTCAGCATCTGTTAAAAATAAACCAGCCCAAAAGAAAGCAAACTTGAAGCTGAATTCTAAGTCATAAACAAACTAATCTGTTTGTGTGTGCTCATGTGCATACCAAGTAGGGATACCAAGTTCTCCTTGAATCTGAAAAACACCATGAATTGGCATGCAAAGGAAGTTGATAACTAATTCTTTTAGCTGTTGTTTGTCTCATAATAGCATAGAAGACTCCCATATAGGAGTTACTGACAGATAATAGAATGGAATTCCTATCCAAGTATTTTATTGATTAAGAACCAGCTTAATGGGATAGCCCCATACCTCCTGAATTAAAAATTCAGCATAGAATGCTTTGTGCTATTAAAAAAGCATATGCATGCAGGTTCATGGCTTTGCATGTGATAAAAGTCAAATCTGTCCTCCACATGTAACACCTGCGTGTCAGGGCCTGACAGGATTGTCCTACAGGACCACCAACCTGTTCTGATAATTCACTTCAAATTTGGGGCTGTAACAGCTCCTGTGACCACAGTAGCTGTAATTATACTGCCTTTATTTTGAATTTTTTGTTGCAAGAAGCCGCAATCTACTTTAGTGTGTATTGTGGTAATGCAAGTCACACTTTCTTAGCATCAAAATTATTTCCGGATTCCTTTTTGACCTAACCTGGTTCTGGTTTTTACTGCATGCGAATAAAAAATTTTGATTTGATATAAAGCATGGTAATACATTGGAGAGACTATGCTGAATAAACTATTTTACACAGAGTTAAACCCCAGCAGGTTTAAAGCTTTTGTCACTTTGCTTTTGATAAAAAATAGTTATGTGTGTCTTCCTTGATTTTTCTGTCACAATGAAGAACTTAGATCTTGAATTTGCTGGCTGGACCCTTTAGTCAGACTATGTCAAGGATTTTATTTACTACTGTGATTGAAAACTCTTTTCTGCCTTAGGGCTTCTATGCATAATTTTGACAACTTGCTCTTTATCAAACAAATTGTGTCACTCTTTAAAACTGCTGTTCTCCTTATTTACTTGCGAGGTTTGAATATCCAGCTCCGAGAGGAAAGGGAAAGCCACATGAAAAAATAATGTCAAGGTAATTTAAAACCAAAGGGAGGAGGTTTATATTTTTCAAGTCTTTACAAGCTTTGCTCTGCACTCCTGTTTTGCTTTTCAGTTATAGCCCTTTGTGTTTCCTTTGGGCTGTGCTGGTGCAATATTCTCACTGCTCTACCTCACATTTCACTTGTTTCCACCAAAGCAAGAGGAAATAATTTTTGTGTTTCATATGCATATTATCTCCAATCTATCAGATAAGCTCCTTATTTAGTGGGTTTGCTCACTGGTCTCCTTGCTCAAGACTCCTTGACTGCCTCATTATGAAATTTCCAGTGAAGCTAATTGTAATAGTTTTGATCCTAAAAAATTTCACTTGGTGTGAAACCCCATGCACAGTGCTACTGCCACTTGTGTAATTAATGAGTATCTGGCTGGATATTTTGTGGTGGTAACTGAGGAAAGTAAGTGTATAATGGTTCTTAAGTTGAGATCTTCGAGAAAGCATTGATTTGTGCACTGACCTTTCATGGATTTTATTGGAGAATTTCCTTTTGAAGTAAGGATGTGTCCCTGAATCAGAGTGGCTCCTGAAATAGTTCAAGATCTGGCAGCCTCCAGCATTGATGATATGTTGATTTATCTGTAAAAAAAGATGGTTTGGCTACCTCAAGTATTCTCGGTCACAAATTAACCATGGCTTGTGTGAGTTAATTTACTGTTTATTTCAGAACACAAGCATAGTAGATTAACTTGTATGGAGACCTAATCTGCCATAGATTAACTGCTTCTGATGCCCAAATTTGTGGTTTAGGTATGCTCTTTATAAATCCTTGACCTTCAAGCTATACTTCAAAAGCAATTTAATGGGGAGGCATTTGTGGAGGGCCAAAATGCAGAACTTTTCTTTGAGGAAGCAGTTGGGATTTTTTATTATTGTATCTTTCTGGTAGTGTTCCTGTCTTATGAAACATCTGAAATAACATTGCATGGTGATTTGATTTGGTTTTGGAGCTAAGAATTGATTTCAAGAGATCTCACATCACACTTGGAATTTTAAAAGTTTTATCAAAATAAATAAAACTGAAATCAGTATAATGAAGAACTGACAGTTAAATGGGAGTAACAACTTTTCTTCATTTATTGGAGTAGCTCTAAAAAGTATATCATTAATTTTACATACGTTCAGAACTAGTAACATCAAAGATCATCCTGTATGTGAATGGTGATACAGTCCTTGTCTTAAAAATGCATTAAGAAAAGGAAGTAAGCACAGAAGGCACCTGTAGAAATAGTGCAACCCTTTTCCCTTTGCCAGGTGTACAGAAAATTAAGAGACTGACTAAAAGGCAAATACTTGAAGATAGTGATACTGATAATGAAACTTTTGAAGTCTGTATTTAAAATTGCCACTTTCCCTTAGGCACATACCCATCAAATTCTAAGGCTATTGAGTATATTATAAACCAATAAAAAACCTGTACTTCTCTTTCTTTTGTGCAGTTTTTCCCTAAAACTAAATTTTTACAAAGGCTAAATATATAACTAATATATATAATTCATAAAGACTAAAATGAATATTCTATTGTGTGCATTATAAGAAAAAATATTTTTCTGTTGAAGAATAAGGGATGGGAAAGAAAAAGAAGGCATCTGTGGTACTAGGTACAGTCCTAGAAAAACTTATTTTAAGTTTAACTGCCTTTAAAGCGGCATTGAATTAGACCCCATATCTTGATGTTGATACCATGACACAAAACATCCTTGCATCATCAGAGTGATATCGGAAAGCTCTAGAACTTTCTGTAACCTGAGTTCACTAGTGCAGTTATGTTCAGATGTTTCTGTATTTCTCTGTGAGTCCATGTGTCTGTGTGTGCATGCTCATGAATGTTTCTCAGTTTTTCATACTAGTGTCAGCTCTAAGAAAATTTTAAGAGCTAATACCCACTCTCCTGGAAAAGAAAGTTTTTCTTTTTTTTTTCTCCCTAGTTCAACTGAAAAATTCACATTAATATTGGATGAAATTCTGAATATGTTGTTTTATTTTATTTTGTTCTTTTCATAGTCACTATTTGGTAACCCCCTGCATTACCTAAGGGCATGCACTGAATCTTCTTCTCACTGTTATTTATCACTGATTTATTAGAAGGAATTCAAGGTTAGTCATTAGCAAACACTAGCCATACTTTCTTCCTGATACAGTATGTAGCTTTCAGCAGTGGGAGGAAAATTCCCTGACAGAATTGTCTGCTGTTTGAATGCCGCCCATAGAGAGGCAAGAGGGAGAGAGAGATTCTCTGAACAAAAGAAGCAAATCTGCTTTGACAGCTGCCAGTGTAGCAGTGTAGACCACACCACTTCAAAGCCGTGGTGCTCTCTCCCATCAGCATCACTATCGCTGCTGCTGGGCTTTCTCTGGTCACTCTGCAGGGAGAGGATAAGTACCTGAATTCTCAAGTATTTTCTATTATTCTCACTTCCTCCTGGCTCAGGTGAAGATGTGGTGCAGAACTGTTATCTGCAGTCCTCCCTCACTGACACAGGCAGGTAAATTTGTAAGCCTGGTCTGTTAGCTAGTGATAAAGACTGTCTCTGGGCAGGCAAATAAATGACAGGTCCAGGACATAAACACTAATAATGAAAATATTTTAAACCAAAATACTCAATAATAATAATAATCTATATTCAGCTACCTAATAGAAAACATTTTTTTACTGTATATATACTGAAATATTTGTAATTTCTGTTCTTCCCTTTTCTGTGTTGTGTGAGGAGAAAAAATGTTGACTGGCAATTAATTCTTTGAGCAGCTCTCCCAGTCTTCATAGCTGTGTAAGGTAAGAAACTACAATGCAAGCTGCCAAAATTGTGCACTGAGCCATGTCTGCTGGCTCTTTAAGTCCTTATAGTGAAGTTATCAAGGCAGAAGTGAAAAACAACCTAATGTCTTCTGAGGTGCAAACACTGCAATGGGTTTGCATTATGTCACTGTCGTGCTTATGAAATATAAGAGAGACACAGAGCATTTGTCTTTTTAATCAACTAACTCTCTCAACATTCCTGGTGCCATGAAAGCAGGATTAAAAAGAAAATAAAAAAAGAACTGTGGCTTAATTTTAACTATCTATGTGGGTGAGCCTATTCCTGATCTTTGTCAGGATAGGGTATTTTCCAGCATAGTTCTTCAGTATTTTAGACTTCATTGTGAATACGCTGGCTATCCCAGAAAACAGATATTGATATGGAGGGGCAAAAATAAGGGAGGGAAAAGCCTCTGATTCAGAATTTGTTATTACTAAGTATATACATGCAAAAGTGGGCTAAGTTTAACTGGCATATTACTCAGACTGTGGAGGGCAAAAATGACACTCATTCCTTTAGTGGCAATAGCTAAGGAAATCCAAGGTGATCTGATTTACGTTCTGTGAGATATGCTAGTAAGTAGAATAAATATTTAAAAAAACCACAGATCACTGCATGCAGTATAAACACAGAATCTTAGAACATTTTGGATTGGAAGGGACCTTTAAAGGCCATCTCTAGTCCAATGTCTCTGCAATGAGCAAGAACATCTTCAACTAGAACAGGTTGCTCAGAGCTCCACCCAGCCTGGCCTTGAAGTTAATATGAATAATGTGAACAGCCTGAAACTGTCATTACCTGGTGTCTTTCACTTTCGTGAAAGGCTGCACAGCATGTCTCTTTCTGGTTGGTGCTCAAGACTCTCATGCTATCAGAGATTCAGGTTTGTAAGTCTCCATCTATCGGTTTGCACTGGATCCACCCTTGGCAGGGGTGGTATATCCTGGTTTTGCATGTAGGCTTGAGTATTCCTGCACCGTGTTCCTCCCACCCTTTCAGTTCTAGTGTTAGTGGCAACACCTTCTGTCTTGGTACACATTAAATCAATATATGTCTCTACAACCAAGAGGCTGACAGGAAAATATAACTACACTTGATAGAGCCTTCATGTGTTCCACTGCTCAGAGGTGTTACTCAGTATATGGATCGTAGTTACTTTCTGCTTGATGTTAGTAATTACTTGCAAATAGCTTGTCACATACAATTTATTATAAATAAAAATGTATTTTCCAGTATTCGGTATTATCCATGCTATCTAGATCATTAATATATGAAAAAATATTTGATAAGGAAAAAGAGTGTGATTTCCTGTAGAAAAAAGGAATATCTAAGGCAAAGCTTTTTCTTAGCTAGATCTGAGGGGTACAGTGCTGTTTGTTTCTGTATACAATGGTTATGTTTTGTATTGTGGTTTAAATGTGTTTTGAATTGAGTTTAATACATAACATTCAGTTCAGAGTTGTGCTGTGTGTAATAGCAAAGTGACCTGTCTGTGCAGGAATGCTGCCTGCTTATTGTAACACACCTGCGACTCTCTTGGGGCTTACAAAATAAATTTTGTGTTTCTGAATTTATTCTTTCAAGAAAGCTAGCATTTTTCTGCACTTTGCATGCTTAGAATGTGTAGAAAGGATATTTAACATTTGATGTGTAATGTAAATAAGATGTATTGTTAGTAGATGTCATTAATGTGATACAGAGTACAATGGAAACTGAAAAGGTATGGCTTGGTGCTCCTTTTTTTTTGCCTTAGGATTCAGGAGATGTAGGTAAGTTTGGGATTTTTTTGTTTGGGTTTTCGTTTCTCTATTCTCTATATCATATATTATCTGTGTGCCTGAGTGCTGCCTGAGACTTGTTTCAATACCACCAAGATAAATGCAAGTGTTTATGTTACCTTGGCAGGGCTTTGTGCTTAAGCTTTTTATCTGTGAAACAAAGATGCTGAATAATGGCTCACCTTGTAGGCATTATAAGGACAAATTCTCTAGCCTTTGTGAGGTAGAGGTACAGGGATAACTTCAGGTTTTGGTTGTTAGGTATTTTTTAATGTTATGCATAATGAAAAGCTGTTTATCTTAAACTGTGTTCTTTGGGGAAAAACTAGTGGTTAAGAGCACAGAAATAATCTTCATTTACATCACCCTTGTATTCAAATCCAAAGGAATTTGCAGCTAGAAAGTGTATAATGGTTATTTATTGTGCTGTGATGAAAACATAGACTTGGGACAAGGCATACAACATGAGCTGGCAGGTGTATGACTAAACACATGAACAGAGATGGAGTGGGTCTGAATTGCCTTGGTCAGCTGTAATCAGGGACAGCTCATAGTCCTTTCCCAAACACTGTTATCTGTGCTGCCTCTTTCTTGGGACCGAAAAGGTACAATGGATTGTTTTAGCTTCAGCAAACAGGCCATGCAAAGCTCCCCACTAGGCACTACACAGAGTGTATTTAGAGTCCACTTCCAGCTGTGCGTTTTGATTACTATTGACTGAATTGCAAACCTCACCTAGTTAGTGGCTGAGGCAGGTTTATCAGGGAAAGTGATTTTCCAAGAAAACTTGGGATTATGCCTCACAGTACAGACACTAGTAAACCCTCCCTTCACCCCATTACACGTGCAATTTTCATGAATATGTATCTTTATCTTCCTAGACTTTTTACATCTTGACATATGAAGAGAGAACACCAATCTCATCTCTGAAAATTGTATGCCAAGAGAAACAGCAATGCACTACCTCCTGTTCCTAGCCCTAGTTTGCCATGGTTATTTCAAAAGATCAAATTCATCCAGAAACCAAAAAACAGGTCTATTTTGTGAGGAAAAGAAAACATCATCCAATTTTCTTTCAAAGCAAAGGACAGGATAAGACTCAAGTCACAGTTGCATTTTCTTACTTGTTTAGAGCTTTCATTTTCACTATTTTGGTTCCTTTCTGCGGTAGCAGAAAGTTACTGTTCATTAATCCAAATTCTAGTTATGACTATAGTACAATTAATCAGTGTGTGGAGATAAAAGTAATTGCATTTTTCTGATTTCTGCTCTAATTTGTTAGAGCACTTTTGGCAGTTACTGTTAGCTGAGCAAGAACTGTGTTCTCAGAAATTATTCACTGGGGTATATCCCCGTCACAAAGATGCAGTTCTGGGTCATCCAAAGGATGTGCTGAAATAAAGGGAGGGAAGCATATAAAAGTTGCTGCTGAAAAGTAAACTTACTGAACCAGAATTAATGTGGTGTTCAGAAAAAGGTTTTTTTTAATGTCTAACTTCAAACATTACTTTCCCATGGATCAATGACTGTTTTCATGATATAACATGAAATAAAATCAGCTATTTTTTGTTTATTATTTCATGAAAATAATTGTTTTACAGAAATACTGCAATTAATTTTATTCGGCACCCTATTTTTTGAATTTGTAAACTTTACTCACAATATTGCTATTAAAATTATATAAACCCAATTTTACTAATCTACTAAACTGTGGAGAACACATCACTTATTTGTGTAAAAAATTCTATTAATCATCAGTAAGATTTGCTATGAATTTGATGATATATAATAGGTGTATATATCAAAGTATGGAAAGGAACCCTCCAGAGAAAGAATCTATGAACTTTCTTTCAGCACTTCATAGTGCTGATAGAACAGATTTTTAGTTATATTTGTTGGATTTTTTTTCCCTGGATCCTCATTTGAAACAGATTATTTCAGAGTTAGGATTTTTGATAGCTTTTAGAGCTGGATTTTAAAGAGTCCAAGATTATAGAAATCTTTCCTTTTAAGAATATGATGGCAGAAGGACTTAAAAATTCCTGCAAAAGAAATTCTATATTTGTGTAAATAATTATGACTGCTAGTTTGCAAAAGGAGAACCATTATAAACTTGCGTTTCTTTCACTTTGCAGTCTATTTTCATAGCTGTAACTTGTTGCTAACCGCCTTTGTGTGGCAACATCTTTGTTTTATGGTGCAGGAAGAAAATAATTTGCTACAATTGAAAAGCACCTTAAAACACTGTGCAAACCTCCAGCTTCATGTGGAACTGTGTGGATTAAACAGTTACATCAGATTTTAATCTTTGTCCCTTGCTCATGACTTCTGAAGAAATTGTAATAATTCATGCCTTGTTTGCCACAGTGGAGTGCAGAACATCTGAGAAATTCTCTTTCTGTGTCCTGCATGGATATATTCTGAATAGATGTTGCAATAAGATTAGTAGCCTAATTATTGCAATCCACACAGGATGATTGCTGTACTTCCCTTTTCCGTAGAGCTGTCCTCAATTTTCACAAGTTCTTTGGAAGTGCCTGAATGTAGTGTAATATTCATGAAGGAAGGCAATTTTAGTTACTACATCTGTAGTACCAAAGAGAAGTTCTTTATTTGGAGTGTTAAAAAACCGGTGTTCGTGTTGGGCAGGAAGATGTTTTCTTCAAAGAAGTTTGATTTCAATCTCGATATCCTAAAACAAGTGTCTGAGATCTTGAGGTGATTCACAAAGTCTCACTCAACCTCTTGTTGAGGAAATAACATCAATTCCAAAACAGTGCATAAAAACTTGTAAAGAAAATGTGAGCGGGGTATTGTGCAGATTGGAAAGCACTGAATGCAAGCATAAAATCTGGAGGACTCTAAATCTGAGTAATCATGTGAATCTTTTTATTCAAAAATATGCAGCTCCTGCTGCAGTTGGTGGATCAGTATACCTTGCTGATCTGCATTAGTTTGCCCTAAACCACACCAAAAGAAACAAATTCTAAAACTAGAACCTTTTGAAGTAGTGCTCTAATGTGTAGACAAGTATCAATTTTGCAGGCTGAAGCTCCTAGGTCTTACTTGTGATATGAATACTTGAAAAAAATAAGATCCTCGTTATAGTGTCCTTTCTTGTTTAAGATCCTAAAGATTTCTAGACAAATGATATTACATCTATCAAAATTTTGTGCTTTCACATATGCAAGCTCTTTATGCATTTGTTGCATTCAAAAGGCATGGGCAATAGAAAGGTATTTGGAGATAACTTCATGTTAGGTTGATTTCACAGGTTCTAATGCAATTGCTGAAGGTTTGTCATTGACAGAACTTTTGCTAATTCTTCGTGCTGTTTCATTTTTGCCCCACGTGGCTATCACATTCAGATTTACTCAAAGCAGTTTTTTCTCCTCTTCATTTACACTAAATGAGTTTATTGGTTTTGTAACTTGACTTTTATAAAGGCAATAACATCTGGCCATATTTATTACCGCTGTTGGCACTGTCTAGGAATTTTGAAAGCAAAACTTCATGTATGCATTTCTGTCTAACTTGTATTTTTACAGATTCCCTTTCAGTTTGTAGGGAGGAATATTCTTGTAAAGTCTCAGGGGATCCCTGGTTCTACTATAATCTTTGCCTTTAAATTCTTTAAAGAAATATTACTGAACAAACTCCAATCAGTCTATATGCATGAAATTCAAGTGACAGCTTCCAACAAAGATCTAGGATATATGATAATTATGCAATATATTTTAGCCAGTAATAATAAGGCTGTATAACTCAGTAAGTATTGTAACAGGAATAATAAGATCAAGCCATTTCTTTGTGGCCTAAAGCAGGGCAAAAATCAAACAAATATTTACATTCTCATGTTCTCCTTTTTCTACAAGACAAATATTCTTATTTTTTTCATAAATAAAACCAAAGATGCTCTTTTTTGGCAAATATGTAGTGTCCTTAAGATACTTTTGAAAATAGCTGCCAGATTACCATGTGACATAAAAAGTCAAGTTTATTTAAACTAGCAAAGCAAGTCATCACAGTAAGAAAGAATGCTTGTAGGGAATATTAAAAAGAAGACAATTGTCAAAACAAGCTTTGTGAAAAGTCCACACTAAGAGCATATTAAAACACACCTGGATTCCCTGGATGCTGTAGAACTGATTGAGACAACTCAGTGAGATCCTAAAAAGGAATGAGATTTTTTTTCCTCGGGTGTAATGGGTGAGATAGAAACAAAGGAGGGAGAAGAAGCTTACAAGCCAGGAAGCATTCCTTCTTGACAGGAGTCTGACTGTCTGGGAGGCAGCATTCAGCCTTCTATCTTAAATGCCCTGGTGTCTTGGGAATGCAAAACAGGACACAACCTGGCATTTCCTCTATTTTTCTGTTCTCACAGATAAGACACTCTTCTGTGAGGAATTTCATCTCCTGTGTATTTCCTGCTTGGGAGATGTGATCAGAATGTCTGTACAAAAAGTAAGTACTGTAGATATCCACATGCACTGAATGCACAAGATGAACTAAAAAAAACTTTTAAACTAATCTAAGATCATGTCTGGACATTTTTGTATCTGGTCTTCTAACAAAGGCTTTTAGAGTTTAAGTAAATGATTTTGATTTTGTTCACATTTGTTGTTTGTCACACTGGGCTTATGACACCCTGGGCACAGACATGACAATCAGTTAACTAAATTTCTTTCTTACACAGATGTAACATAGTTCAATCTTCATTTTCATGGTCTCATTTTTAAGAGATGATCTATCCCTGTGCTGATTCAGTTATCTGAAGACACTTGTGTGAGGTCATTATGGACCTTAGTTTGTTTTCATCTGTTGAATCAAGTCCTTCTAAACCCATGTTTAGTAAGAAAATCACAGACAGAACTCAGCAGCAAACTATAGCAAGTGTCACTTAGTAACAAAGCCAGAAAGAAATTTCAGCACTCAAAGCTAGATGTGTACAACACTAAAACCCTCTAGAAATTCACAGTAAAACCTCACTTGGCTCTTCAACCTGCTGAAAAGCAGGCTTATATTTCACCTGTCTTTGAGAAGAAATTAAAATATTTATCTGTATTTATTTGGATATTAATGGACATAGGGCACTGAAAAAAAATACCTCTTTCTCTTAGATTCTTAAAATTGATACAGATTACAGATCATAAAGTGCATTCCCTCGGTGTGTCAATTTATGGTAAGAAAAACACATGAACACACAAATACATTACACGGTTAGTGGGTTTTTTAATTTTTTTTTTCCTTTTTTTTGAAAGCACCTGCTTTATTTAATGTCTTTTACTTTTCATCACTCTTTTAGGTGAATGTTTTTTAGAACCACAGTTAGACTGCTGGCATCTACACTCTGAGTTCCATGTAGCATAGGTGAACAATTTTCAGTTACTTCTTAGGTAATTTTTTTACTTGCCAAATGGTCCTACTTTCATTTTAGTTTTTTGGCAGACAGATTTGATCAGCTATGAACCTACCATCATTACTTGTGTTAGTAACGAAAGGCTTGCCAGGGCTTTAATACTACTGATTCCTGTATTTTAGAATTTACTGGATGGCAGCTGTCCTAAAGGATGTTCCAGGATCTTGCAAGGGAATTATTTTGACTTACCATCTTGGCTTAGTGCAGATGATGCTTACTATGTGGGAACTGGCAGATGTATATGAGAAGGCATAACTTGGCTTGCCAAACAGTTTAGAGCTCTTTACTGGGTAGAGATACAGTATGTCTGTGTGTGCCACCCAGCCTAGAAACCAGGCTAGAAACCAGATAATGCCCTTAGGAACAGTCTATGTGTGACACAAGTGCGTTTCATTCAGATAAACCTGTGGTTCACTTCAAAAACAATGAATTTTTAGTATCAGGTTCCATTCCTGGCTTAAAATGGAATTACCAGAGACTTAGCAGTAGGATTTATTATAAATGTTCTTGTTGTTAATTTAGGATGGGGAAAGCTTTCCAATTCAAAGAGGAGATAAACATCTCTCAGTGAGAATGACGAGAAAAAGCATCACTATTTCCAGAATCTGATGTTATCATGTTAGTTTCTAGATCCTTGGGTACTCTTGGGCTATGAGTTTTCTCCTATGATGAGCAATTTAACCCAGAAGCACTTCTGGCAAAGTGCTTGCAAATAGTTAATATTTGAATACACATCCTCCAGCACATAACAACTTTGCAAACCAGTGGGCCAGAGAGTTCCATCCAGGGATCCCTTCCTTGTGTGCAAATGCCTGGTAGTACTGCAAACTGCATCACTATGAAACAATTTTGGCTGCAATGAGCCAATTTGTCTAACCACCTCATTAGACAGCATTTTTGTCCCAGCTTCCATGAAGTTGATCCTATATGTTGGATTGGGGGCTAAGGTATTGGCCTATGTGGCTTGGGCAGAAGTGAGAGAAGGGTGGTATTAGCAGTGCTGCTATCAACTACCATGCTCTAATGCTTAGATCTGCACTATTATTTGGGCCAAACCTATCTGGAAATACGTTCAACTTTGGCAGATGGAAACTGATGCATTCTCAACTCTGCTGCACATGCTGTGGTGATTTCATCCTTGACCAAATATTTGTCAAAAACAGACTGGCAAAAAATTAGAAATCTAGGCAAACAATAGGTCAAAAAGTTCCTACGATTTTGGGAATGCGGAGGCTGGGTTTTTTTTTTTTTTTTTCTTTTTTACTAGAAGATGTAAAATTTTAACCAAATGCATATTTGGTTTTCATTTTATCAACCATGCATGGTAGCACAGCAATTTAATATTGCAGTCATTGAAAATTAAGTTTGAAGTTGATAACCAGAAATAAACACTCTTGGGTTATATGCAGACTCCTATAAAACAAGCCATTTATACAAATATACATTTTATTAATTCTAATAAGAGTAATCATAGGAGACGAGGTGCACCTTCCAACATTCCCTGTTTCTTAAATTTTTCAAACATCTGAAGCAGAAAGCTTTTCCCTACTTTTCAAAAGAATACAAGACTCAGATTTTTGAAGTGTTCCAAGAGAAGTAAACCACGGAAATAATAGTTATTTTGTAAAATTTATTATGTTATTACTTTAAAATTAAGTAATATTCATGCAGGAGTGACTTTTATTTTGAGATCAGATAGAATAGGTGCTGCAAGAAAGTTTCATTTGGTTTTGCATGCAGCATTTGGTTTCACATGTAGCATTTTTAAAACCTTCTACATTAACAGAATGGAGTTACAAAAGTGCTTGAAAACTAAAGTGATCACTGAGCTTGTAAACAACTCTACTGTAAAAATGGTTTGAATATACCTCACTTGATTTAACAATAAAGCTCAAGATTGAACTTACATTCTAGCCCACCATGGGTTCGTGAGACATGAAATAAAGTACAAGGTACAAAATTTGTTTTTAGAGGATCTAACTTACAGGTCAACAGCTGAAGGTCTGAAGTTTTGGAGGACAAGAAACAATCTGTGTCCTTGGGTTAGAAAGTCATAGTAGTACTCTTCTTTTCTTGGATGTATATTAATAATTTGGCACTCAGTGCCACTAGTGTCAGTGTTCTGCCTTGCAAATTTTCTGTCAACTTGCATGAAGAGAACCCATGGAAAAGTCCCTAAACAACTTCTCTTCCCCCAGCTGCAACGTGCATTGGGTTAAAGAATTTTTCTTCTCACAAAGATGCATGGTGGTGGCTATAAAAACCTGGCAATATTATGTCAGTTAGACCATTGCATTTAACAGATGCAGCATCTCCCTCCCTTTGTCTTGGATAAGAGCTTTCAACAAATGAGTTTACTAATTGTGTATGCCATGTATTGTTTTTTGGGAGGGGTACTTAAAGATAGTTTGTATTTCCCAAGACACTCTGTACCATCAGATCACAGAAAACCAACTGTCAGCATTGATCATAATTCTGGGTTTTGTTGTGTTGGTGGCTTTTAATATTTTCTTTTATTTTTAACTCTGATAAAATGTCAATAGTGATGCATATACTGAGTAAGCTGGCTATATGAGTATATGCAGCTATGCACCTATTTCTCTCAAGAGAAAAAGATTTTCTGTCATCTGTGGTTGCTCAGCAAAATTGTCAGAGGTTGTGCAAAGTTGGTTACAAATTACTCCAAAGTAAATGATATAAAGGTTGCAGAATCCAATCAGTAAATGTCAAAACCGAAGGACCAGTTTGAAATGAGATAAATAAAGTTAATTACCAACCTCATTAATTCAGGTGATTTTAGGAGGATTGTCTCCATGGCAATGCAGTTTGTGAATAATTATTATGATTAATAGATTTGACGAAAATACAGTGTTTTGCCTACCTTTTATTGGCTACTGCAGTAGTGGTTGGTGTCACTCTGTGGTTTTAAATTGGTCTGTGGATTAACTGTCAAGCAATTAATAATTCTGTTAGGTATCTGTCACTTTCATTAGATTCAAGACCATTAAATGAAAACAAAAGATCATCAGTTTCAAGGGAAAAGAAGGTACTACAAAACTTTTGCCATGGCATTCACTGAGTTTTCAAAGCATGTATAAAATTATGACAGGGAGAACAGAGATGCACATCGAGGAGTGGTGGGGTTGTGGTCATTGTGAAATACAGCTGAATAATTGTCCCATGGTTGACAATCTGGTGAGTTGGTTTAGGATTATTCTAGTTACCTTGATAGACTCTTTATTCTTTTCATTGCTGCCTGAAATCCTAGTTCTGGCCATTGCAAAAGCACAGGATACTAAGTTTGTATGGCTGTGCTTTGGGGATAAAGCTTACTGTACTTCAGCAAGAAATCCAGCAATGATGGCCTCTCTGTGGGGACTGATGGAGTGTCTGTCTGCCCTTCTGTGACCTTCTACCTTCCCTCTGAACGACAGCCCTTTGTTCATCCTCTCTGCTACATTCATTCCCAAGGGAAAACCCTCACACACTCACACTCACACCATAGTGAGTAAAAAAAGGGAAGAAGGGGACAGAGCAGTAGTTTCAAGAGTCTTGTCCCATCACTTGATTATGTGATTATGCTAGAGGGGAAAAAAATGTATTAAATGTGATTCTGCGGCCAAAATGATCCTTCTCCTCCTCCATACCATCTGCATCATCTGAGAGCCAGGCTGTTTTGAGTTACAGAAATTTGAATTAACTATCTCAGATAGTACTTGTTTTGAGCCTTCTAAATTGTGACAAAATTTCTCACTTTAGCAGGCAAAAATGATAAAAAGAAGTACAAAAAAATCTGGTTTCCAAAATGTCAGAGAAAGGGAAAAAATACTCTGCTAGGATTTCAGTTGGTTGAAGTGGAAATAGTAAATTCATTGGAGTAGTCAATGTTTTTTGGTAGGAATTTTTTCTTACAGACCATATATTTTATTCACTCAGTTCTAGCTAGTAAAAGTAAACAAGAGGATACAAAGTCATTTGCCCAGATGGGGATAATATTTACTTAATGTACAGTAATCTTTTGAATGAACTACCAGCAGTAGGTACCTGCATGCATGCATTTTCCTCATTTAAAAACAGAGAAGAGTGCTACACATTTTAACACATTTAATGTGGAGTTTTTTGTTTCTTTGAGTTGTTTTGTTTGTTTTTATATTGCCAGATGTTTAAACTGGCTGGCCTGACTGTGGCTTCTTTTTGAGTGTTGGGGCTGTTGTGGCTATTTACAGCCTTAGGGAATCCTCTCCCTCTTTCCCTTCACATCACATTGCCCATCCCCCCACCAACACAGACTCAATGCCAGTCATTGCATTTTAATGTATGTTTTATATATATGCATATATATATATATATATAAATAAAAAAAGATGAAGCCATGGGTCTGTGAAATGGTACTGTGAAATTTCTTCCTGATTTTCTTTTTCCTGAAAAGCACCATTAATATAAGTATTCTTAAAAGATTTTATCTTGCCCAGTTCCAATCTCAGAAATTATCTTGCGGTGGAAAATATCAGGGTACCATCAGAGGCTGAGCATTCAAACAAGAACTTTGTGCAGCTGTTCTCCCGTACTACTGGCAGTTCATAAAAGTCATGAATAATCCAATACTAGAACACACATTCAGTTTGGTGTCGTATGTTGCAGCGATTTGAATATGACAAGGAATTGTGTTTTAAAAAACCCATGAGTACTCATGACAGTAGCCATGTACAAGACAAGTAGAGCATTAATGAATATAAGTGATGTTTATAATGGCAGCAGTACTGGCCACTGAGAAGAATTTGAAAGTAATGGTTGCTTTTCCCATTACTGAATGTAAAAGGTGCTCTTAAAGCTCTACATAGGCAATGGCAGCCCTTAAAATATCTCTGTTTAGGATGTATCCAGAAGCAGAGATATTTCTATCCATGTGGCAGTAACTATCAGGCCTAGACTGTCCAAGAAGGAAAAAAAAATCCGATGAAATTTTCCCTAGAAAACTCTGAGTTAGAAAAATTTGTTATCTAAAGAGAATGACTAAGGTAAAGAAACTAGTTTGACATAAGGCCCTCTATAATCCTCCGTACTGTGGACTTCTACATACAATGGTCTGTAGTAAATAAGGGAAATGGAGCATGTAGAATACTGTTTCTTTTACTAAAGTAAAAGAAAAATTGAAAAATTAAAGTCCCCTCTGTGATACTTGGAGTACTTTCATGGAAAGGTATGTTGCAGATAGGTAGGTACATGCAAACTCTGAATATTATAGGCTGTAATATACACCAGAAGGGTGCTAAAGACTAATCAGGAGCCTGATGTATTCTAAAGATTTTATAATGTGATAAATCATCCCTAGTTTCCCTGCAAGAGGCAACAATATGCTACTACCCTAATTAGGCAATTTAATACAAGAGACTAAATTTATTCACATCTGGTTCAGCTGCTAAAAATGTAACTGGTAAATGCTGCAGATCTTTTGACAACTGGGAAAATACTCTGGCTGTTAACAGGAGGATCTGATTCATTTCAGTTTCCCCAAAACATAAATACTTCTTGAATATGGGAAACA
Organism: Zosterops lateralis; assembly: GCF_965231275.1. Taxonomy (NCBI): domain Eukaryota; kingdom Metazoa; phylum Chordata; class Aves; order Passeriformes; family Zosteropidae; genus Zosterops; species Zosterops lateralis. Next base: position 40,128,171 of record NC_139766.1, read on the forward strand.
GTGCAACCTCATTCTGTGTCTAGAAAATTTTAATCAATGTCTAAAAATTAGGTTAAGAAGTATATCTAAAAATGTGCTAATTACCAAATGGATGCCATGTAAAAAAAAGAAGTGACTTTTTCTGAAGGAGTCAAACTGTAGCTTCAGTTGAACACCTACAGGGTACTCAATGAAAGCTACGGCTGGAGATCGTGATAACACTTCTGCTTGTCTTTAACCCTTTTCTCTTACCACTGTCTATGTTATGCTGTGACACAGATTAGCTTTAAATCAATGTAAAGGCTGAAAATTCATGTCAGCGTGTGCACACATGATTTGGTACCATGTGGACTGCACTGCTGTGATGACAGTCATTGTACTGTGGAACTGAAGCACAGTGTGGAAGACAGAGGCAAAGATGCTGTAACTCTTGACATATTTTCATCTGGGTAGAAGCAGACAAGGCAAAAACTTAAAAGTCTATTTTAACATTCACGTCTCCCATCCCGCACTCCTTCAAAATGTTGGGTAGAGAGCCAGTGTTGGAAAAGTAATCTCTGCAATAGCTGAGGTATAAACCTTTGCATATAGCAAAATCTTGCAGTCCAACATTCTGATCTGTAGTGAAATAAAATATTATTTGCATTGATACAAATATTTGGCAGTGTACAAGATGTCTATAACACTAAAAATGATAAAAATTCAGCAAAGTGTGTTCTCAAGGACAAGATGGTATGATGATATCAGCATTTGGCATAGTAAGCAAAAATAAAGTGCCTGTAGCATTAGAAATCCAGATACGGTGTAATAGAAATTCAAGAAATATAATAGTATTTATAACTGAGTTTATTACATTAATTAGATAAAAATCTATTAATATATCTATAAACTGATATTTATACATATTTAACAATAATTTATTTATACCAATAATTATTTTTCATATCTAGATGAGCATACATTAATTACAATCTGTAATACAAGAAAACATCTGAAAATGAAGCATGCTAAAAAAACCTTTTTGTTGAATCTAGAAAAGTAAAGGAAAGTGGAATTTCATAATCTTATGATCATGCTGTTTTCCACATATTATGTTCTCCAAAATGACTGTGATGAGCCATTATAATATTCCAGTGTCCAGAAGCCAGTCTGAGCAGACTGGATTTATCCATCATAATTTTGTGGTTCATTAGATTTTTATATACTGTAGTAGCCAAAAAGAAAGCATTGGGAACTCTTCCAGGAGTTATATCAGTGCTTAATTAGTTTTAAGGCTGCCTTTCAGCCTCATGCTTACTTAAAAAAAAAAAAAAAAAAATTAAAAAATTCCTTAAAATCCTTATTCTCTGTGGAGTAATGAAAGAAAAAACCTCTTATCTTTACAAGGCTGTATTTTTTTTTCCAAGAGTATATTATCTTCTGATCTGAAACATACAGAAAATTGTAGCTGGCTAGAGTTCTACCTGTCCAGGTTATGGCCTTAAATAGAGTGGGCATTCATGTAACTGAGGTGTTGGTAGGAAACTATCAAAGACAAACTTACATCCAGAAATGCAAGTGGGATTATAAAAGCCACTATTCTTGATGCTCAGTTAATGGGATTACAACTGACTGAGGAAACACTCACAACTGAGAAAATCCCTGTCTGTGAGCACTGTGCACACCTTCATTGGAAAGGAAATGAATGACTCTCCTTCAGCAAAGTACTGTGGGGAGCATGATCCTCCCCACTTCCCCCTTCTCTACCTCTGGCCTGCTCTGCACTTCCTCTACAGTTTCAATACCCTGTTATCAGGCCCTGTGAAAGAGTTTGGTGCTGAGGTGTGCCTTGATTATATTTGGAGCTGCTGTAAGGCTGAGGGGCCAGCAGCACTGGCAGTACCAGGACAGCCATATGTGCTGCTTGGGCAAAGTGGGACGGGAGAGCAGGAGTGGTGAGAGTCATCCCTGATAGCTTTGGGACATTCCTTTTCTGAATTGACAGGGACCACAGTGGGTCACCTAGTCCAGTCTCCCTGCTCAAGCAGGGTCATCCTAGAGCACAAGGCACAGATTTCATCCAGTTGGTTCTTGAATATCACCAGTGAGGGAGATAGGCACTCTAGGCACTCTCTAGGCACTGTTCCAGTGCTCACTCACCTGCATAGTGAAGAAGTTCTTCCTCATATTCAGGTGGAACTTCCTGTGCATCAGTTTATGCATGTTTGTGCACGTTGTCTCTTGTCCTATTGCTCAGCACCACTGAGCAGAGCTTGGCTCCGTCCTCTTGTCAGCCTCCCTTCAGATACTGATAGGCACCAATAGGCACAACCCCCTCAGTTGTTTCTTTTTGAGGCTGAATGGGCCCAGTTCCCTCAGGCTTTCCCCATAAGAGAGATGCTCCAGTTCCATAGTCATCTTTGTTGTCCTCCCTGGACCTGCTCCAGAAGCTCCATGTCTCTCTTTTTCTGAGGAGCCCAGAGGTTCATACAGCACTCCAGATGTGGCGTCATTATGGCTGAGTAGAGTGGGACCCCTTGACTGATCAGCCCCCTGAGAGTAGCTGTACAGGTCTTGGAATGAACTCTGGCTCAGAGTCTTTCTGACTCTGAAAAAGCATTGTCTCCCCCGAACTTTAAGTACTCTTAAGTATGTGACAAAGTCCACTACCATTTGTTAAAAATAATTTTGATCAGGAAATAACCATTCTGAGATTCCATCTCCCTAGGTTTTTTCCAATGCTTTGGAAAAAGAAAACCTAGACTAACAATTCCCTTCATTCTAGGGGACATTTTGAAAAAAAACAAGCAAAAATATAAAGGCTTTAGATATTGAGTCTTGCACTGAAATCCAAATACCTCAGTAAATACTCTGAACAACAGCAGTTTCCACTAGCATTTTTTTTTCCCTTAAAATTCACCTTAATTTTGCAAGCATAATGAAATGATATTGTCTCTCTGAAAAATATAATCTTTATATTTTTGATGAGGTTTACTTAAACTGTCAGTGACATAGTGCTGAAATATTTAAATAAGGTAGTCAGGGTTTAGCACACATGCCACAGAGTATATTCTATCAAATAAGAGAAAGATAATCATGATGATTAGGCATGTCTGGGTAGAGCATTTTTCTGATAGCTAATCATATCAGAAATATTTCACCATGACTTAAGTATAACTATCAACTATAATTTCCATTTTGTTTAATGTATTTGGCTCTGAAACAGTGATGTAACCATTTCAGAAAGATGCTTTCTTTATTTGGCCAACTATGTGAGGAACCCTCATGGATACCAAGGGGTTGTGTATCACATAGTGCTGTAAATTCATCTTTGCATCCACAGAGTGAAGATTATTGTGGTGGCAGATCAAAATAACATTGTTCTGATATTTTCTCACACAAATGCATGAAAAGTTGGTTTCTTTACTTCACTGCATTTCACCTCCTTGACTGAGTTTCACGTGAAAAATTATGGAGAACAATGCACAAGTTTTACAGGAATAGTCAGCATACAATGTAACAGCCTTCTGCTTCTTTTGATATGGGTTCTGTCTCCCACTGCCAATATACAGGCTTATAAGCCTATATTCATTCATTCATTCATTCATTCATATATATTTTGCCTATTCTGTCCAGGATTTTTTTAAAATTATGTTCATTTTTAACTTCCTGAACTTATCTTTCTAACTGGCAAAGGTATAACATTTTATTCCAGATGAGTTTTCACCGTATCTTTTGATTTTGCTGAAAGCACCTGTAAGATTAAAGTGAAAGGTACAATTTAATTTGTCTTTTAAAAAACACACATGAATATCCCAGGTTTTTGCTTTATAGGAGAAGATTTCACTTGTCTTTGACAGGAGGTTTTCTTACTTATTTTGCTGTTTTCTATTCAGAAGCTAACACTTAATACTGATAGTTTCAATACTGTAATTCTGGATAATGTCTGTTTTCTTGGTGAGATGGGTCATGTTAGGCAGGCCTGTGTATGAGTTGCTGTTGACTATAGAATATAGTTGCATACCTACCTATGCCTGTCAAACAATTAATGAACATTCAATTGTGTTTTAACAGACTATTATAGGTGTGAAATATTCTGTAAAACAATGCATTTCCCATTCTATATTAGGGAGTAATTCCAGCTACATACTGTTTAAATATCCCCATCAGCATCATGAAAAGTAAATATATATCACACTTGAAACTGGAATCAAAATTCGTTGTGCTGTACTGATTAACTTCTCAAACCTCAAGATGCTGCCCTTCTTACTTAGCTTTGTACAGTGAGATTGATGCTCTGGAGCCTTTTAACAACCAGGCACCTGCAGTCATGTTCCTGATGCCAGGCCAACTCAGAGCACAGGCAGAATTCAAGACTAGGTATCAACCTCTTCAATTCTCAGTGTGAAATGGCTTCAGGCCACACTGAGGATTTTCTTTGCCTTCTCCCAATCCCTTTTTTACCACAGATTTTAGCCCTCTTTTTGGCCTCAGCTCCTGCTTCTCCTGTGTTTATCATTAACGTAGTAGTATCTTTAAAAATGTGAAATATAATTAAAATATTATATATATATATATATATATAATGCATGTGGGATAACTGACACTTTAAACTATTTCCTGTGCCAAGACCATGCTACTTTTCAGGAATTCAGCCTACTTTTTGAGACTATGCTGGAATATTCCTTGTTGTATTCTCATTCTCTGAGCTGAGTCTTCCTTATTTTCAGAGATCCCTTATTTTCTTCCTGTAAGTATACAATCCTCTTTGGCAAATGACATTTATAGTATGATATGCAGACCATTATACAGCCTTATATAATGGAAAAAAACCTGGCAAATTTGTAACAATTACAGGCATTTCCATTTGACACCATTGAAAACCAGGCTCCTACAAAGCTCACATACCAGTTCACAACTAAGTAGAATAAATCATACTAATTACCCCACTTTTAATCTTCAGAAAACAATTTAATGTAAAAAAAAGAATGTGAGGTGCCTCTGGTTTTCTCTCTAAATGTTTTATTTTCTTATTTTCAAAGATCATGAGTATGCTTCTTATTTCAAAGTAAAACTTAGGAATATAAATTTGACTGTGTGCTGCATATCAAACAGCAATGTAACACTTGCTAATTTCTCAAATGCTGGGAGATTTATACAGTTTTTCACTGCTCTTAAGTTGCAAGTATTTGCATTACAAATAATGGACTGCAAACACACTAAGCAAGAGTTTCTCAGAACAGAGGCCCTGCAAAATGCAGTTGTACAAAGGGAATTAATTGGCTTTTGTCACTACTGAGTTCTACAACATGAAGATACATTGCTAGAGTGGACTGTAAGGGGCAAGGAAGTTTTTCTTCACAGGCAAAGCGTTATGCTCCTCTGATCATAGATGATGCTTTCCTTATTGATAAGATTTAATTTAGATCTTCAGGAAGTGGTAGTTTTGCTTTAATTTAACATAAGACATTTGAAATCACTTCCTAGAATGGTATGGTAATTACATACATGAATGAAAAGACAGTTGCTGCCTCTGTAATTGAACCAATATATTCTTTGTCAAGTTTCATGCTTTTAGCTGTTTTCTTTTTAGATCTGCAAAAGGGAGGATCATGTTTTTCAAAATGTGGCCTTGAGTTATGCACATTTTGATTCAGAAATATCCTAACGTGAATTGTTCCCTCTGGTGCCATCTCTTTGTGCAATACACTGAAAGCAACAAGCAGTTTGTTTCTACAGATTTTATTGTTTATATTTACAAGAAATGATGCAACAAAAAAAGGTTCAAACAAACAAAAGTGCAAAAAATTTTAAGGACGAATGTTATTCACATACCAGTGAATTACATGCCAGTTCCTTTCTAGAAGATGTCTTTTATGAGGTAGTGTTACTTTTCAGCGTCAATAATTTCTGAGACCACTTAATAGATAATATATGTTCCACTCAAAAAATACAGAAAAGTGTCCAGTTAGAGTAAAATATTATTGGATTTTTTCCTTAGGTCTCTTCATTAGAAAGAGCATAACATCCATATTTAATAAGCGACCTAAATGCTTAGAAGATAGAAATTTCATGCTGTGCATTCACTTATTTGTCTAACCCCCTGGTCTTTTTAATCAATACATGGCATGGCCATTTGGAATCCAAGGTGATTCCTTGATTTAGATTTTCAGTCCAGCTTTTTATATCTACTGCTTGTGATAATTCTGGTTTATTCAGGCACATTTAGATAGCATTTGTCAAAGTGAGAAAATGTGTACAGCACATAAGGTGTGTCTCAGACAAAGTACAACTGTCTACTGAACCTCCTGTGGTAAATTTTCAGATTTACTACACAGCTGCCTTAAGCTGGTGGTGAATTGAGCAGGCTGATTGAGAAAAACATCAGCTGGAGCCCTCAGTTATCTTGCACCTGGCTCAAGAAGCAGTGGACAATGGAATGATGTCTGGAGGGAAGTGGAGGTCTCGCAGCCCAGTGTTGGTTCTGTGAGACACACAGGAGCACTCATGACTCTGCACCAGCCATTTGCCTTGCTCTTCCTTCATCCTGAAAAACAAGACTTGTTCCAAACCTGGTCCTTAAGGAAGTCAGGGATGTGCACAAAGACTCTGATGAGGCAGCCTTTACTGCTGTGAGTGAAGGAGGACCAAAGTATTTATTTTACCTCTTATATCAACTATAAATTCAGACTGAAAGTAACCAAGACTGTTGTTAAGGCCTATTTGCATATTAAATTTCACACCCTTCACAATGCAAACAAGGAATAAAATGAGACATGTAAAACATGTTTGACCAAAGTCACCAAACCCCACCTATAACGTGTGGTTGTTCCATCCATTTGGGAAGAGCCAAAAAAATCTATAGTAGAAAAAGAAAGGGAGGTTGCAGGGCAAAAAGTGAGATGAGGAAACGTGTTTTCAGGAGGATCAGTAGGTGGACTGCATCTATTGTCCTCCACTGTGGGAATGCCTTTAGGTGAGCTTAGCATATCCAATGGCATTGGAGTAGACCTGGGAATATTAATTTATGTATATATAGCACTAATAGATGTCTGTTACTATACTCCCACTGCAATACATTTTAATACTCTTTAGTTAGCACATTTGTCACTAGCAATCCTGAATGTGCCTTCCTGTTTCTTCAACAAATCATCTTTTTTATGAATCTAGAGTGTGTAAGTTCTTACTGAACTCAGCCAGAGCAGTGCCGGATTGGTAAGACGCATGTGCAAGTTTTGGCTGGCGTCAGGTTAATTTTCTTCACAGTAGCTGGTTAGGGGCTGTATTTTGGATTTGTGCTGGAAATACTGTTGATAGTATACAGATGTTTTTGGTTTTGTTGAGCAGGGCTTGCACAGATCCAAGGTCCTTTCTGCTTCTTGTGCTGTCTACCAGCAGGGACCTGGGGGGCACAAGATGATGGGAGAGGACACAGGTGACTCTATCTAACCTAAGGAATATTCCATGCAATATGGGATCATGTTCAGGATATAAAGACAGGAAAAGAAGGAAGAAGAGGGAGATGTTCAAAATGATGGTGTTTGTCCTCCCCAGCAATCATTACACAATGGAAATGGAGAATGAATTGCTCGGGTTTTTTGTTTGCATGCTCAGCTTTTACTAGACTTATTAGATTGCCTTTATCTCAACCCACAGATTTCCTGACATTCCAGGTCTCTCTCCCATCCCACTGGTGGGGGAGTGAGAAAATGGTTGTGTGGTGCTTGTTTGCCTGCTGGGGCTGAGCCATGACACTGCACTGTTTGTCAATCAGTACTTGTGCAAGTTCTTACTGAACTCAACCAGGCCAATAAACTCGAATCAACCATAATTAGAAATTAAGCCAAGCCAAATGCAGCCCTTCTCATGTCTGAGTACAGATGGAATGCTTAGGGTTTTATTTTCTGCCAAAACTCAATGGCCTTAATGCAACAGCTCCCCCAGGTGCACTTTGAGGGTCTGTTGTACAGAGGGACTAGGAGGCTACATGAACTGCTGTGGCCCACACTGCACAGTGGGACTGCTGATGTTTCCCATCACCTAAATGTCTTTTCCTCAAGGATTATGGCTTCAGTTATTCAGAGATTTTGATATGGAATGTGAAATGCAAAGCATTAGGAAAACTGCTTATGCCTAGTCTAAAGACTATTTCATCAGCCCAACTAGTCAAAAAACCCAGTCTTTGTTTTAAAAAAAAAAAAAGAAAAAAGAGAAAAAAGGAATTCAATTCAGTTCAAATACAATGCAGTATTTGGATAGGACGGGATCCAAAAGGATCCTTTCTTGTAAATGAAGGAATCTGATTGAAAAGTATTGGTAGTAACCAGAAATTAAATGAGTTTAAGGTTCAGAAAACAGATTCAATCATCTCAGACAGTCCACAGCCTGGAAATACCTTTGATATTTTATAATGAAAGGTTTGTTAAACATCTGGTATTTCTTTTTAATGTTAGTGCTCATGTTGTTATATTATGGTACCTCAGTGCTGTTTCTGACAAAATGTAGGTGGTGCAAATTGATAATAACATTGTAAGTCAATAACAATTTAGTTGGAAGGTAGAGAAATAAATTGGCTAAGAAAAAAAGACAGCTAATGTTAACTTTTCAAAATAAAAAATGTTCAGCTTGGGTTTGAATCATGTTTGAATCTGTTCTGATATTTTTAAAAAAAACAACTGTTTTCTATTCACCAGTTTTACACAAAAGGGAAAAAGATGTGATGAAATATAGAAAATCTCCCATATTATTAATTGAATTTATAGTACATTAAACGGAAGATGTTTTAATGAAAATAATTCATTTGCTTTGAAGCTAGTGTTCAAGCTGATACTGGAAATAGATGGCAATAAACAGGGAAAACTTATCACTTTATCACTTTTGTCATGAAAGAACTAATTTATCTTAGCTATTAGTAATTTCAAGGGGTGGCTGTAACTCATATATCTTAAAATAGTTTTATTTAAATATAAATTTGTTGGAGGCAGATAAGAGTATTTTTCTCTACACTTTTATATCCCTTATTCATAGTCAATATACAAAGCAAACATAGGAATTTGGGTTTTTTCTTATTTTCTTTCTGAGTAGACTTTGGAATTGACCCAAGGTTTTTGACATAAAAATGGCCAATTTCAGCTGCAAAGAACTGTTGTGAGCTGATCCCAGCCAGCAGCTGGGCACCCACACAGCTGTTCACTCCTCCCACCCCAGCAGTAGGTGAGGAGACAGAAGGAAGAGCAAACTCAATAAAACTCCTGGGTCAAAACACAATCAGTTGAATAAGAGCTTTACCAAGAGTTAGAAGTTCTTCCTAACAAGAAGAACAAGTGGTGCTGGTCCCTGGCTGAGTATGAAAGGACTGTGCTCTGAAGTTTTGTAGCAGCTGTACTATCATTCCTGAATTTTTAAAACTTAAAAGTATTATAAGTGAAAAAACAGGTCTTGATTTTAGATGTAGACTAATGACAAGCCATATATTTTGATATTGTTTTCCAGGAGGAGGCAAGAGAGGGTTTTTATTGGGCTTCATTAGCTTATGAAGTAGGGGCTGGATATGAAGTGCCATATATTGCTTGTATGCTAAGAGATCAGGTATACATTTTTCAAATTAAATGTGAAGTTAATAGGCACTTCTGACATTATTTTTTTTCCTTATCATGTACCTCATAGGATAGAGCAGCTTGAATTTGCTGGAAGCAAAGTTCAGCATAAAGAACAAAGATAAACATATGGAATAAAGTCCAGAACTGTAAATCAAAACACTCCTCTCCTTCTCATGCCCCTTAAACTCTGATTCTATAAACACTTGCCTTTTTTTCCTACTTTTAAGTTCATAGGCTAAAAAGAATATCACCGCACTCAAAACAGTCTGCCTTACCTCCAGCAAAGATCACAATAGTAAGAGCCTCTGTTACTTGAGCTTCTTACTTGAGTGTTGATACAGGTCATCCTTTTCAACACAAATGCTATGAGTGGGGAATTATTTTAAGTAGCAAGGAGGGCCTGTGGTTCAAGACTTGCCCCCAGATACGGCAATTCAAACTTGCTTTTCAACACAGCCAGAGGTAACTCTTGGCTGAGACACTTCCTTAGCTCTGGATTTGAAGTACAGCAACTCTCTATTCTCTTGTTGGGGGACAATGAAATCCCAGACTATGACTTCTGTTTCTATAGCTGTTTTATGTATCAGATATGTGAATAAAACGTGTGCTTGAGCCTGGCATCAGGATTGTGTGGTTTATAGCAGTTTGGTAATCAGATGACTCATGACAGCATTTGTTTTATTTCTAAATCTCTGTTGTTTTACTTCAATTGTAGATCTGTTGAGTTTTGGTTTTAAGTTTTTCATCCAAGACTCAGTTTTATTATAGGTCAGTTTAAAATCAATGATAAAATTCCATGTACTGACAGGAGATGCAGGAATTTCTTTTGAAGAAGCTATGTTCTGGCCAGGCTGCACAGCAACTGTCCTACTCCTGTTTGGATTTAAACCATAGTGCTCATGCTCGAGCCCCTCATCAAGTGGTTTTCAAAGACAGAATGAGCTCTGTCCTCAGGAACTTATTTGGAGCATGCAAATGTACAGCAAAAAAAGGCATGTATTTCATCTTCGCCTGTGAAAGTGAAGCTCTCCCTCTGCTCATTATCTGAACAAGAAGCTCTCATCTTCTCGGGCTATTGTATGCTACATGTATTAAGCATGGAAATGTATTCTTACCAGCCTTTACTGGACACATGGAGAACAGTTTTACTTTTGCATCTTGATAGAAAGCAAATGAGATTGACTAACAGTACAGTAGTGCATGCATAGTTCTTACTTTCTTTTTTATCTGTGTGCATTGTTTCGATTTTGTAGAGTGTTTTCTGCAAAAGGACTGTGGTTTAAATGTTACCCAAGGTAAATACAGATTTGAGAGAATGCTTTACCATTGGAATATAGTTTATCTGAAAAGTTTCCACACAGTTTTTGTTTTGTTTTGTTTTGTTTTGTTTTTTAAGACTGTAGAAGCCTCCCACTCCTTATAAAATGCTTGTTACATTAATTATGGGTCTGTTAGACAACTGATTTCCCCCATACCAAAACAAAGGAAATATTTCTGAGAACATGAGACAGTTTCTGAAAATCAGTATCTGTGCATATCAGTTGCCATGCTAACTAGTACTATTGTACTCTGACAAAATCAAGAAGCAATTAACTAATTAGTGTTTGTTTCTCAATATGTATGAAGTACTTGGATAGGAAGAAAACTAGCTACAAAACATTCAAAACGGCATGTACCATGTAACAGAAAACAAGCTTTGAAAGAACTACTAGTCCAGAGAAAGAAAAATGCTTTAATTCATGCCGTGACTGTAACTCTTTCAGGGTTGTTTCTACACATTTTTCTAGGGAAAAATGGACTTTATTAATCCCTCTTTCATTAGTTCTTTACACCTTTTGTCATAACATTATTGGCATATCAGTTATTATCTCCATACATTTTCAGAACTTCATTTTTAATTCTCCAAGATGGAGCTTCACTTTGTTGTATATGCTTCAGGCAATAATAGAATTAAATATACTTAAGTTAGATTAAATATATTAATTGAACATTATATTAAATATAATTAAACTAGATTTTTCAATCAAATAAGATACTGAGATCTTTTTGGTAAGAATCATATGCATTACCTACCTGGAGATAACTTACTGTCAGAGAGCAACTATATTTCTGACCATCAGTAATATATTTGCAGGGAAGAAGATTCAAAATTCTCCCTTACACACATAGGTAATGGCTTGGCATGTCTTGTAAATTAAAATCCTGTTGGGCACAGACTTAATTTTGCACATCCAAGAGTAATTATGTGTAAACACACCACCACAGTGAAATTGTGAACAGAGAAATGCAATGAACATTAACAAGTAAATAGTCTAAGCAGTTTTAAAAAGTTTTAACCTTGTAGAGAGCAACGTAGAACCATGATGGATGAACTGGATCCAATATGCTGTCATATTAAAAAAAAAAAAAAAAAAAAAAGAAAAACAAACAAACAAAACCCCAAAACAAACAAACAAACAAAACTAAAAAGAAAATACTTACGGAAAGGTTTGGATGCAGTGATACATCTTTTAATACATACGCATGAATTCTAGTTCCCTTTGAATCAACTAGAAAAAAAGAAAAGTTCTGGTTCCAAGAAGCATAAATTATGCATCTGTATCTTTTGAGTTGAGTCTGCTATTCCTTTATAAAATGTATCTTTTAATGACTTTTTGAATTATCATTAGTGCATTAAGAAAAACTGTAAAACTTTAAACTGAGTTTAACTTTGGATCCCACTAAAAACCATATCTTTCTGTCTGAACCCCATTTCCTAGAAAATGTAAGAGTTAATGCTCTTTCCCACAATTCTGCAGGATGGGTAACAGCTCTGCTCTTACATCACCTTTTTTGTATCTTGCTGTGCACAATACCTGCCACATCGTTAATCTCAACAACTTTTTGGGACCCGGATTCTGGAGCAAGTTCTCTTCTACGGAGCCTTCCTGTGGTGAGTAAATGAGTTAAAAGATCCCAGTGTATTCCAACAGGTTTTTGGCTTGGGGAGGAAAGGAAAGATTGCAGAAAGTGCAAAAAAAAAAAAATTTCCTCAGAACAGTAACACACATCCTTTAGTAATTTCTAATGATTGGAATAAAGAGGAAAATGGACTTGTATACAGTGAGGATATTTTTTGTGTTCTCTACATGAATTATTTTATGTTCTCTGTATAAATTATTAACTAAAATGGTATTTCTAAGAATACTTGCAATGTTGCCACAATCACAATAAAAATGCCTCATCAAAGAAGCTACAAAATTGGACAGTGAAGTATTTATTTGAGGATAGTTACTCTAGCTTTCAAAGAATTGAATGTAAACCAGTTCAAGTATCTGAAAAATTGAACATCCTCCCAGTGGTCCTCAATAAAATTCAGGTGTGGTAGACCAAAAAATTGAAGAATGAAGATCTGCTTACATAATCTTTATTCCATTCTGTTTGAGTATTGCTTTCTGTGTCCAGAAGAATTACCAATTTTTATCTCCCAATCTTTGATCTACAGAGGAAAAAAACACCTTTGGAAGAGTGGAAAATACAACAGCCAGTCCTCAAATGGGTCTGTTCACCGTTTTCTACCACGAACTTTTGCTTACCCCTCAAACCCTAACGACTTCTACCACTGCTGGAACACCATGTGCCATTGAATAACCTTTCTCTCAGCTACTGAGGTTATCTGTTTCCATGTGGCCATGGAAATGCTGTGAGGATAGATGTGTTCTTCTTAAGAAGTTGGTTTTGGTTGGTTTGTTTATTTTTAATGAGTTGTATAAATCAGCAAAACTGGACACTACTGGGCAGTAATTTTTCTGAGGGTTTTGACTTCCTCTTTGAACTGTCATTGTGTATTGAAATAATATGTATTTGTAGTGGCTAATGTAGTGGCTAATGGTGGGACTGTGACAAAGAACACTCACATGGCTTCTCTTCTAAAATCTCGATTCTTGTTATGTGATATTTGCATTACCCAGAATATGCTGTGTGTCTGCATATAATTAGACCAGGAAGAGACTTTTTTTTTTTTTTTTGCCAGTCATGCACCTAAATCTTAATAAGGCACTAGATCTCTTGGGGACTCAGTGAACAAAGGTTTCTCCTGGGTACAAACACCCTCCAAACTTTAGCTTTGTTTTCAGGACTTTGGGGAGAAGGAAGAATGCAACAGATTGGGGATCTATGTTAACTATTTCACATGACAACAAACAGTTACTAACTTATTCCTGAAAATTTTAAGGTAATGAAAATAGCAATTATGGAGTCATTAAGAGCATCAGAAGTGACAGCTACAGCAAAATTGTTTTGAAAGCTAACCTGTTTTTAACTAGGTAACGTAAGTTAGTACACACTTACCCCTATAAGCAAAGCCTGATGAATGTTGGTTTGTGGGGATCTGAAGCCACAGATGCCATATTCAGACTTTGTGAAATAACTCCTCTGGTGGTTCATTCTGTGAAAAATAAAGATGCATTTCATCCGTCTTAATAACTGGCACAACTCGCTTACGGCTTTTGTTTTGATTTATAGAGTGATACTAGAGCATTTGTTCTTTAGCATGAGCATAGGTAGGTTCCTAGAGTTACTTGTGTGAGTGATATTACAGCAATCAAAGCAATGAATGTGTGGCAGGCTTGTTCTTCAGATAAATTGTTATTATAGTTTTTTTTATAGGTTTCATTGTGGTTTGAAAATTATTGTCTTCCACTGCCTAAACAGTGGATGAGTTTTGTCAAGTGTGGGAAGAAAACTGATCTTTACACATTAAAGCTCACTACAGGCAGACCTAAATGAAAATACACATCTGAGCGTATTTAAGTGAGGTATTGACTGACCTTTCCTTACTTTTCTGTATCTTGAAAACTTTGGGAGGGAGTTCTTTTTCATGTAGTATTCTGTTGTCAGGCTTGGTTACATTTTCACCAGCAGGTAAAGATGGATGCCATACTTTTTAAATTAAGAATTTAACTTCAATTATCTTTAATCAATTTGGAATAAATTGATGAATTGATTTTCCAAGACTCCCATTCATAGAGTATACTGAATTAGAAGGGATTCCAAAGATCATTGAGTCCAGCCCCTGGCCCCAGACATGGAATATCTTAATAGTTATAACTAAAATTGTCATAGTAACATGAAACAAAAAGTGATTCCTGCTATATCTTTCAGTTCTGGAGTTATGAGCAAGTCAGATCTATGAATTCTGGGTGATTAGGCTATTAGGCTTCAATAAGTTATATAAGTTATTAGGCTTCAATTGTTACCTTTCTTAAAATGAAATGAGAACAAGGCATAAAGGAAAATATTACTTAAGTTATCAGCAAGACATATATAAAAAAGACTGAAGGGGTTTATGTTGTCAAAAAGATCCTTTTAATTAAGGAAAACAAATCTAATGAGAATCCAGTGATTTCAAGTATTGGATCATAATGAAATGCACTAAAGGAGACAAATTGGCTCCTGTAGATCTAATAGTATTCAAGTCAAGAGAAAGGAAAACATCACAAATTGTGAATGCAGTAGCAGCATTCAACAATTTAAATAAGAACGGTCCACTGCCATAGTAGTTCATCTACTTCACGGGATATTTATGCATCTTCAGCTCAAGTACAAATGTGAAAACTAGAAACCAACCACATGAACTACACCAGAGATGTAAAGCCCATCTGTTCACAGGACAGTAATTCCAAATTAAAACATTGGCCAGAGTTATACAGTGGAATTGTCTTCTACATCTGAATGAATGGGAAACTGGAGTATCCACATAGAGACTTAATCCTGATACTGTAAGTGGCTGAGAGAACAAGGTAGATGTGACACTTGCAGATGAAATTTGAGCATGCAAGTATTTAGCAGCTCCAGCACGACAGCATGAGTTATGAAGGTCCTGTGGAGAATTAATTTATTGTTTCAACAAAAGAACTGCATTTGATGAGTTCTTGAATAAGATATGGTTGTAAAATGCACTTTTTATAAGGACTGAAAATGTTTGCTCTGATTTAATATGAAGAATGAAACCAACAGAGCCACTGTGGTAGTCTACAGTTAAGCATTAGAGAATATACAAGCTGCCACATCTTTGATTGTTAGGGTGTGGGGCAGTGCCTCCTTAGAGGAGACATCCTCCTTCTCCACACATGGATGGTGACATGGTGGTTGTCTGGAATGATGACCTAGATATCTTGCTGGTATGCATATGTGATTGTAAATCATTCTCTCTTACTCCATGAATAGTGGAGTCCAGGGTTTCCTGAACTCTTCTGCACAGTAGTGTATTGCACAACAGGAACTCCCCTTGAGCAGGAATGTCTCTCATGGTGCTCCTTGAGCCTGAGGAATTCCCTGCTGCAACAGTCTTGGTAAGGCTGAAATCTTTGAAATCTTTGAATCTTTGAAATCTTACCTAAGTGATAAAAAGGAACAATTGTGCATATATAATCCTTTACTTATAGACAACTGACCAAGTCTGGGACTAGTAGTGGATCCATCTGCACCTGGACTGCTCCCTAAGAAGGAGTTTGAAACTTAAGGGGGTCCTTTCTGAACCTCACAACTCAACAGAAAGGTATCAATTTTATCCAACCCTGTCCTCTATGCAGTAAACAATCAAGCTTGCTGTTGAATCTTGTTAAACCACAGCCACATTTATCACTGAACTTCATTAACTCTTTGTTTTACATCAATGCATTCAGAAATTTTGATAATTAAAACTCTCTACTTATACAAAAAATAATATGGCTGACTAGACAATACACTTCAATCCGTTCCATTAATTGAGGCCACTCTTCGGAATCATAGTTGAACTCTTCCCCTTAAGCTGCTAAATATGATGTAGAGGACAAACAACCCCCTGGGAAAAAATCAGTACAGCATACTTGATATCAAGTATGTATGCATGTTTCTTAACAAGAAACCAAGACATGAAAACACTAATAGCTTTGGTAATACCTAACTTACCCTTTCTATTAGATCATAAGTGTTGCTTGGGAGCAGAACATTCATCCTGGGTTGTCATGATAACTAATTTTTTTTCTGTTTTGTAAAATCTGTTTGGGTGGTTTTTTTTTTTTTTTTTGGTTTTTTTTTTTTTTTTTTTTTTCTGCTTATTTTCTTTGTGAAGAAAACACACATTAGGAATTGTATCATGGAGCGAAAGTTCACAAGATGGAAAACAGTACAAGTACCAAAGTGTGCTTACCTCATAGTATCGTTTTGCTCAGTTTCTTTTTTTTTTTTTTTTTTAACTGTATGTTTTTGGTGGTAGGCAGCTTTTTAATACCTTTTTGTTGGAATGTTTTCATAGAATTGGTCATCTTGAGTGAGCTACCAAAACACCATTATATTTGCAATCTGGGAGTAAAAGCTCTGAGAAGAAAACATTTGGTGTAATATTTGTAATGTGAATTCTGGTATGAGAGCAGAGAACAAACTGGCAGCAGGAACAGCCTGAGGGATGAGGTCTCATGCCTTCTTAAATGTGATTAACAGATATTCCACACACTTTTTAGTGGGGAACCAGTGCAACATCTCCACATCATGCGTAGAACATGAAGATACACAGGTCTGAGTTAAAATCGTATGAGAGGCAATTTGAAGCACAGTGCTTGTAGGCATGGTGTTTCAAGGATAAAAGAGGAGGGCAGCTAGCAGAAGATGTGATATTTCACACTCATGATTCTAAATTATCAAGACAGTTTTCCTGTTAAAAAGTCCTTACATATGTGGATTTATATGTGCTGTGTTCTGGTAGCATTTTAATATTCATACTGTATCTTCTTATTGAAATGCTTTTCAAATTGCTAATAAGGACACTTCAGTAGGTAACACCTTCACCTATAGAACTCCATAAGGTACAGATTTTATATTAGCACAACAGGATGACTCAGTCCTCTTCAGAGCAGACCTTGAATTACTACACAGGACAAATATTTCGTTACAGCCACATATCCTCTAGTCCTCAGTTTGAAGTGATTTATTTCACAACAACCCAATGTTTTTTGCATTTTGGCCCTTAGGCTCTCACCAGACATTTGTAGAATGAGAGAAAACAAATGTCTGGGTTATACAAAGTTAATAAAACCAGACGCTATTAAGAGCTCACTGTATCAGTATTCTATGCACCAATATGAGCACTGGTTTATATTGTTTCAAGAAGAAGGAAAAGGAAGGAGCTAGTGTTAAGATGAAATGGAAAATAAAATGCATAACTGGGTATAAAATTTAGAAGGTTTATTTATGAAAAAGATGATAAATTAAATTTGTATTAAGCTCCTTTGTATTAAAAACACTTTGTGTAGAGATATCTCTATTCCAAGAAGCATTGTGAAGAAACCCATCATTCCCTCACAGGCATAGGAGTATGATGGTGATCACATACATGAGGACATCAATTGCATAATTTGGTAAAGTAAAACTGACTCATTACTGATCAGTACTCAAGGTCAAAGTGAGAAACCAGAGTTATGCCTTAATATTATCATCCAGGTAATTGGACATGCCCTGTTAACATGGTGAGCTCAGGCAATGGGCAATATGCTTTTTCTGTTCTTGAATGTATAGCAGGAAACATGACATGAATTTGGTAGAGTTTTTAATTTGGCAGAGTTTTTACTCAGAGGAAGAAAAATAACAAGGAAAGCAGCCTTTGTCTTTAACCCTGCAGAACCTGCATGGCCATTCTTCGTGATGTACAATAGTTCTACCTTTCTGCCTTCTCTCTTACTTCCTTCTTCTTCTGAATACATGTAAACTCATGCTTTACAGACCTAGCAGCGTGGCAAACAGCAGGCTAGGGGAGCAATCCAGTAAAGCTGGAATAAGTGGCTGGCTTCTGGCTTGAGGGATTTTGGTTTAACAAACACCTTTTTTCTGGTCTTGGAGATATGTATTTCTAACACTGTTTCACCGTGCTTAGCTTTTATCCGAAGTCCACTGAGACCTTCAATGTGAACAAATTTGATGCATTTTTTATTTCATCTTGAAGAAAATCTTCAATGCAAAAGTAACTACAATGGAAAGGAGACTTTGTTTTTCTAAAAGCACAAATTGAAAAGTAATGAAAATGATGATGTTGAAAGTTGTAGATTCACTAAATGTTGGGACGACATTTTCCTCTCTTTTTATCTGTTATCTCTGCGATTAACATGCTTCTCCAATCTAAACGTTAAACTTCAATTCCTTTTTCTGCCTGAAGGGATTAAAAACTGTGTTTCTTATTTTAGCCTAACTACCAGGGTGTGGTCAGCTCTGAGAAAGCACTAACTTAGTCCTTCCCATTTTGAGATGTTCTCCTGGAAACTAGACTTGGTTAACAAGATAGCTGTTTTCAACTTAGTGAAACAAGGAAAAATGGAAATCACTGCTTCACTGTCTATGTTTTGCAGCCGGCTTGAGTTAGTCTTGCCATATCTCTGCTGGAAGGTTTTCGCTTCATTTTCTCTCCTCCAGACTGAGCTGAGCTCCTGCTACTCTTGTGAGGACACCAGTGATTGGTGACAGCTGGAGAAGGGAGTATACATATAAATGTATAGAACATCCAGATTTGTTAGCAGTCTAATAAGTAAACTGATCTCCCTCACCACGTCAGTCATATATTTTATTAATGCTTATACTGGGAGGCTTGGGAATACCTAAGAGAGAAGATTCACTCTTGGTCAGCACATCTTACTGACGTGAACTGGCAGTGTACCACATTCTGTGAGTATGGCAACAGCTCTCACCATGATATTTGTTATTTTTGCACCGTGAAATTTGTTATTTTTTAGTAGAAGAATGGTTTTGTTGCTGTCTTTCATTTCATGAATCAACCCTGCAAAATCTGACTCAAATTTATTACTATCTTTGGGAAACCTAATGTCATACTGTTATGTAAATTTGAATTTTATTGCAAAAATTATAATTAACTACTCATTATAACTTTTCCTACTTTAATTCCCTAATTGTATATTTTGCCTTAAATAATGTGCATATCAGGATTTATTCTTTCTGTTGCTTGCCATGTCCTCCATGCTAAATGTGGTTTTATATATTTGTTTTTAAGTTGAGAATTTGACAAAGAATTTTTGTGATGTGTAGCTGTAGACGTTTGTTGCTCACATAGAAAATGTATGTAACTACAATATTAATATTTGACATTTGAAAGGATTAAACTAGAAAAGTTTACTCTTATATTTAAATCATGTGGTTCTGAACTCACAGAGCTGCTTTCAGGACCTTCTTCAGCACAAACTCTTCCTCAACTTTAATATCTCTTTAAAAATTTAAATATATTGGCTGCAAATAGATTGCATGTTGATGTCCAAAGAAAAAATTCCAGGTATGGTAAGCAAAGAACTCAGATATGTTTGGTCATAATAAATTACTCTGGTGTGTGGTTCTTGGTTGTGTTAGCCATATGGAATCACAGCAGCTCTAGTTACAGAGTTGTTTATGTGCTTAAGATGTGAAAAAAATCTAAACATTTTGCTAGAGAAAGCTGCAGTACCCTGTAAACAAGCATTTCTACTGATGTTAAGTGACACAGGAGCAGCAATTGTAACTTGCCTTTCCCACTGACACACTGATCTCTGCTCTCCTGAGGCATTCACTCTGAAGAAATTGCTCTGCAATGGGAAACCGTGCTCATATTTTTATATTAACTTCCCTGAATTAATTGCCTACTATGCATCTTCTTTTTAGTGCGCATCTTTTTTCCAGTTAAATATTACTGTTCAAATGCCAACCTGCTCCTTGGTTTTTGTTAGTAGCAGCCTCATTATTCACTCAGCATCAATAATCCGCGTAAGTTTAAGGTGTTTTTGTCTTTTAAATTTTGTGTTCCACTGGACTCATGAGATCAGTAGCCTTAACTAGACCCTGGTGATTAGTCCACTTGCAATGAGCAAAGGTTTCACTCTAGTGCCCCTGCCTGGGACTTCAGGATCCTCGGTGGGTGGAAGACTTGTGGAATGACAGTCTTCATTCCTGCATGTCCGCTCCTACTGATCCAGTTTTATGAAAAATCATTCTGCAGGTAACAAGAAACAACTTAACACCCAAATACTTTCTTTGGAAGGGAGGAAGGGATGCATTTTGATGTAGTGAGCAGTCATGAAAGTGTGTTAAGATGGTGAGGCAAAAGAGCAATAATTGAGGCTGCTGTAGCTCCATTTTCAATTTTATTTTCAGGATAAAGAAATTGCTGTTAGAAGCCTGAATAGGTGAAATCTCAATAAGAAAAAAAAAAAAAAAAAAGATGAATAAGGCAAGATAAAAATTGCAATGAGTGAATGTACCTGTGTATCGCTGAGAATTAAGAGAATTTTTAAACTAGTGCCAGAAGGTGAGAGAATTTTGAGCAGCTTTATTTCCTTTTAATTATTTATCAGAAAAGGAGAAGAAATACATAAAAAGCATAACTTTAGAAAACCTCTCACGTTTTGATCTTCAGGTCATACACCATGACCCAGAAAAAGAGAAAAAATAGTTTAATCTGCTCGAGCGAGCTCCATAATACAGAGGTATCTGCTTAATGTTTTGATCATGATGAAGGTGATGCTTGTTTAGACACTTGCACTTTGGGAAGACTTGATGGTCTTCAATCTTTACAGTGAAGAAGCCTCAGGCTTGCACTCCCACTCCCTCCACACTGCAGCTCAAGCTGGTGTTTTCTTTCATTTCAAGATGTGTCAACTGAGCACAACTAGTAAAAAAAAAAAAAAAAAAAAAAAAAAAAAAAATGGTCTGTGTGTCCTCCTTCCACTCTTAAGACACGGAGGCATTATTCATTATTCAAATCAACCTGGAACGGTTTATTCTGGTAATGAAACCTTTATGTAGATAGGCAAACAGCAGATGAATTGTGGAAATTTCGTCTAAGCTGATTGTTTCGTTTTATTTTGACAATCCCTCTCCGGACCGCTGCCTCAGGACATTAGTTTGTTAAGCTGTCTAAGATGTTCAGACTCAGACTTATCTGCAAACGTGAAATGACAATCGGGGCACAAGGTGGATCCTAAGCAATGGAGACACGCTTTGTCCTTTGCCCCCTCCCGCCCCCCACCCCATTCCTGGTGCAGAACTAAAGGCTGAGAGATGCTGTTATACATTTATAACAGATGCCATTTCCGCACAGCTCTCTGAGGGGAAGGGGAGAACCCGGGGGATTACTGCGCTTTTTAATGCGGAAAGAAATAAACATGCAAATAATCCTCCTGCCTCCCTCAGCCCGGGGATTCCGCGCAGGGTTCCTACACTTATAACAAACGGATTTTTAAGGCAGCTGCAGGGGTAAAGCGGAAGGCGGGGGAGCGGGCAGGGGGCGAGCGCTGGGCCTGGCAGGAGGCTCCGCCGGCACCGCCGCCCCTCACGGCGCTCGCCCTCAGCCCGGAGCGCGGCCGGGGGCGGGGCGGGGGTGACGTAATGGGCGTGTCCGTGGGCGGGGCCTGGCGGCCGTGGCGCGCCGGGCGGGCGGGCGCGGGATGGGGCGGGGGGCGCGGCCGGACCCGGCGCCCCGGCGGCAGCGGCAGCCGGATCCCTGAGGAATCCCAGCCGGGCCCCACCGCCGGTGAGTGCGGGGCTCCACTCGGCTCGGGGCGGCTCGGCACCTGCGGGGTCCCGGCGGGTACGGGTGCTGCCTGTTTTTTTTAAATTTTTTTTTTTTTCTGTCTTTCGGTGGAGGAGAGGAGTGCGGATCGCGTTTGGTTGGTGTGTTGATATATTTTCGTGTTGTTTGGGGGCTTTTTTGGGGGAGAGGCGCATAGGGCACCCGCGCGGGATGGCGGTGCCGGTGCCGGGGTGAGGGTTCCCGGTTCCCGTCGGTTCCGTCGGGGCTCGGACACAGCGGCTGCCCCGCTCCCTCAGGGGCATTGCACACCTTCCTTCACTCAACACCGCCACAAATGCCGCTTTACCCATCGGGGTTTCCCAGTCAGTGTGCTGTGTCGCGACAGGAGGGGACCCGGGTTAAACACCCTGGCGTGGGAACGCGGGCCAACTTGGCCTTTGTAATCGTGTTTTAAGTGAATTTTCTTTTTAGTTGATGCTCTGTGTGTGGGAAGGTCGATAGAGGTAGCAGTCCCTAGGGAAGGAGACAGTCAGGGCTGTGGAAATGTGGAGTTGTTGAGGTTCCTTGCTGGGGCTGTCTGGACAAGGCTCCTTCCCCTCATCCGGCATTCTCAGCTTCTCTCTATCCACACTTTTGTTTGTCCACACTTCTTGGGAGCACAAGCGTCAAATGCTCTCTCTCACTTCTTCCCCGTTTTCTTCTTTCTTGTGCTTGTAAATTGTGGCCAGGAACCGATTGAAAAGAACGAACACAGTCTTATACTTTAATGCAATTTACATTTGTCTCCTTTGCCTAGCAGGAAGGTAATGAACTGCCTTGTATTTATCCTTCTCAGTTCGAAATACTGCAAAATTAACTTATCTCAGTGTGTGTGGAGATGTGCAAATCTGATAGTTACTGGTGTGTGTTTTCTGAAATCCCTGTGACAGTGCATAGATTGCAGTACTAGACAAACTGATGCACTACCTGAGAGAATGAGTTTATCTTGCAGACCATTTCCTTTTCAATACTGAACAGCTAATATGTACTCTGCTACAGCACTTCATTAAAAAGTTGGGAGCTAATTAGCTGCTTCTTACAGCTAGAGTTCCCGATTTTAATTAGAGTTCCTGTCTTTAAGTTTAAACTGATTAAAGCAATGCCAAAGCCATTCTGGTTATTTTCAATGTTTGTGTAAAATAAGGGGGGGGAAATGAGTAATTTTAAGCTCTTTGTACTTCATGTTGGAAAACAAACATTTCTGTTTGGGGTTCTGTCCCTGATTCTGTTGTGTTTATTTTGTGTTAGAGTGAGAAGTGAGCTAACTAATGGCAGCCAAACTCACCTGTTTGTTCTCCAGGGGTTGTTGGTTACAGTGGGAAAACGACAGTGTGAGAAGGAAAACTAGAATGTGTCAACTAACAAAGATGTGGATGAAGTGTATCCACTTTACCTGTAAACACTCAGGTGGATTTGGCAGTGCTCAAACCCTGTACAAGGGTCTGTTTGGAGACACAGTGATGGTGATTCCTATAATGGTGAAAACTCTGCTGCTGTCTAATATTATTGACCGAAAGTCTCATCTAAACTTACATAAAGCTGTCATGGTGGTTAAATATTATCCTCCATTATGTCCTCTATTAGTCTCATGTGTATACTTCAGACTTCATTCTGCTGAAGAACAGTTACTTGCATTAGACTTAAAAAAAAAAAAAAAAAAAAAAGGGGGGGAGGGGGTTGCAATCTATGGCTCGTTCATGGGTACCCTGCTGTATTTTAAACAGCATTTTAAACCCTGTTGGGGGGTTGAGAGATTGCAAATTGATAATTCCTGAGGGAGTTGTTATGCTGATAAGACTTACAGTGTCTTTATTCTGTATATTTCACAGCACTCTTGACACTCTTTGTGGGAAGAGTTTCATGTTTGTTGCACACTGCTAAGCGCTTGTGACAAGATTTAGCAATGGGTGCTTTAAAGTACAAAAAGTGAAGTTCTGGAAAATGCACAGCTAAATGAATGACACCCTTTTAAAGTGCACGGTTGAGACAAACTGGGAGTACTTGAAACTCTCCTGTAGACTGACAGCTGACCTTGACTTTAACTCCATGGACTTGTTTGCTTTCAGTATTTGACCGAGTCAGCACTGTGATAATTCTCATGCTATGACAGAAAATTCTCTTGTCTTTCCTGACATTTAAAGGATATCGCTGTTATTATTATTTCATAGGGACAGAATTCTGTTCAAAAAACTTGTTTACAAAACCTTTGGTGTTAATTTGCCATCACTAGATATTTGCTTTTGTGGTGCTTGACTGTTCTGGTGTCAGCTGTGCTCCCCTTGAAACTTATATAGTCAAATCTCTAAGTAATTGTGACTAATTTTTCCATACTATAATTTTCCATATGTTTGTTAACTATAGAGCTCATGAAGTAATATGATGCCAACATGGATAATAAGGTAAACCATTGTCTGTTTTTATATTTGATGTGGGATGTTGAGACGTGGCTGCTGCAATTATTAACGTTCTCAGAATAACTGTCTGACTTAGACAACTGGCTTTTCTCTTGTGCAGGAAGCAAGTGTACATACTAGGAATACCTATGTGCAAAAATTAAAGCTTTTAGTAGATATTTAGAAGATTTCACTGGCTGGACAGTTGTCCATATGACCTAAGATCAAAATGCCCCAAACATGTATTGTTACATGGAAGTATGGAATGATTTGGGCTGGAAGGGATCTTAAGGATCATCTAGATTAAAGCCCCTCTGCCATGGTGAGGGACATCATGGGAATTAGAAGTGTCTCTTAAGTCTGTGGAGTCTTACTGGAATGGTCCAGCTAGGAGTGGATACATCTGCTGGTAGTCTTTTCCCAAGCCATATGCATTTCCTTGTAATTTTGGTCCTCTTCTCCTTTTTCGGTTCTCTCTGGTTTCTGCTGCCACTTGCCTGTTTGCTGTTTTTGCTGCCTGTTTGCATTGCTGTCTTACCCCTTCTAGTTTTTCAATTTTGATTTATTTTTTTAATGTATGTAATACATTTCTTAATCCAATAGATGTGCTAATTGTGTCCCTGCCCATAGCATGGGGCTGGAACTAGAGGATCCATGTCCCTTCCAACCTAACTCATTCTGTGATTCTGTGTAGCATACAAGACAATGAAATTATATGCTTTGACTTGGGAAAAAAATTAGGATCTTTTAAGAGAAACATCTTGTTATATGAAATTAAATCCAGAACAGTCTCATCATCTTAATAGCAGTGCAAATTCAAATAATGACTTAATAGAGGAACTTAAACCTTTAATGTGATGAGAATAACCTTGTTAATTATCAGGGTTAATGAGGTGCATTTCTTAAAAGTGAACAGAGTGATCACAGGCCAGCAAAAACTATCTCTCTTCTGCTGGGTAGTATTTTTCCAATTCATTGGTAATTGAAAAGGGGTTTTGTTTCAGGCAAGTGTGTGATAATACAGCAATTTATATCAGATTCTTCAGGAAAGGAGGATAAACACCTATTTAAGAAGTAGACTTAATGATACAGTTAAAGCAATAATGAGTAGTAAGCTAACTAAGTTGTTTTCTGTGCCATTTTGAAGTTTCAATGCCTTCCCCCCCCAAATTCATTGGCAACCAGGCATACACTGAAACTTAAATCTCATAGATTAGTTTCATGATTTGGAAGTAGTAGGGAGTTTGATAATATTGCATTATTCAGTTTAATTTCACTGCTCCTTTGGGAATTTCCATATGGCTTATAGCTTTTCTTCCATGGAATGATTTTTGGGGTGCAGAGGCATTAAAAGTGCTTTGGGTGATTGTACTGTCACAGTGCTGTCCTGTTGGTTTTAGGACAGGTGTACAGGATGGGTCTTGTACTGTATTGTGAGAGGCTTTCACAGTACTGAGCTGTGGATGGCTGTAAAGTTAATTTCAATCCAGGTGACTGTTGAAAAACAAAGTTTCTAATTTTACAGTGAAGATGATACTGTATTTATGGCTCTTTTATAATATTATAAAATGAATGTTTTTTTCATGGGGAGTGTGGCTTTCAAGGTATTGAAAGCTTTTCTAGTACCTCGTGTTTAGGAAGAGTTCTAATATTCCTGCCTGGACTTTGTCCCATTAACTTGTCCATTACCAGATTTGTTCACAACAACAACTTCCATAATATCCATCTATACCTGTCCCTCTGGCACGTGAGCAGCCTGCTTTGGGACAGTGGGGGGAAGTACAGCACAGTGGGAAACCTCAGCTTGTTACCTGCTACCCTGTACTGGCTTGGCTGGACCCTTTATGCTTTGGGGTGAGCTAGAACTTCATCTTAGTCTCAGCTGAATGCATTTTTACAAAGGCAAACTGGATGATATCAAGTTGACTTTGGTTCATAGGTAGCAGCATGGTTGTGCTTTGGAGAAAAAGAATGGTAGTCCAAACCCTCAGATTTCAGTAGAATAAAAAATGTAACTTAAGTCAGGTAGGTCATGAAGGGTATGGTGTACTGGGAATGTTTCTGCAGTTGCCCACAAGGAACTGAATTCCAAGTTTGGTCTGTTTGCACCTCCAAGTCAACTTTCAGGTAGACAAAATTAAATATTAAAAGTGATTTCTGCAAAAATGCTATATTCAATTTGACTGTATTAAAAGAGTGGGCAATGTACTTTAAAAACTACTTTAGAGCACTGAAAAGTTTAATTACTTCTAATCTATTCAGTAGGTGAGTTTCACATTCTGAAAACCAGAGGCTTGTTTCATTTGCAATTTGGAACAACATTCGTCCTTGCCTGTTAATCTTGATTGCAAAATGAAGTTATTTAAACAAGGTAGTGGTTGCTGACTGACTTCCTGTAAGGCTTTCTAATTTTCTTATAGGAACAGTTTCTCTATTTTTTTTAATGTCTCTAGAAGTATTACAATTAACTGCTGCCTTGTATTGTGTTATATTTTTTACTTCACGTGGTGTTACACAGCTGTAGGGGGGACACGCTGCAGGAGGGAAATGACACCATGGTGCCACAGGAACTTGTGGAAATGTAATCATTGTGGCATTATATAGTTAGGTCTGCCAGTGAGAAAGTGCAGGCGGCAGCTTCTGTGCATGTCAGAGTTGTTTTGGTTATGCTGGGTCGTTGAGTGAAAATGTTTTTGAGGTTGGTAGTTTACCAATCCCAGTTTTCCAGTTTCTACCTGTTAGCTCTCTAAAGCAGAGAAGATATTCCAAACAAAAGCACAATATGAGAAAGCCAGGCCATCTTTGCTGTCACGGGAGCACTTCCTTGGCCTCCACAAGTGTAGTTTATGTTGTGATGGCTTGATGACTATGGGTCTCATAGAAGATGGGTTTCTCTCTCCTTTCCCCGAGGAAAAAAAAAAGTACCAATGATGTTAAGAAACAAAGAGACTTGGTCAGCCTGGAGGAATAGTTCAAAGTGGAAGCCAATTATTAATACATTTCTTCAGAAGTGAAACTGATGTAACATGAGCCAAGTTAAATACATAACTAACCTAAGGGACAAAATTTTGGCATGAGGTAAAGTAGTAATAAAATCGGGGCTATCGTAAGATTTCTAGCCAGTGGGAAAGTGGACTTCTAGAGCTGTCTTCTGCCAGCACAGGGGCATGCATGTGTTACATGCTTTCTAAAACTTCCTCATTATAGGAAGCAAAGAAAGGGTCAGGCAGTGCCCTCAGGCACATGGTGTGACTCTTGGGATGTCTTATGTAGAGACAGAAGTTGGACTTGATGGTCCCTTCCAACTCAAGATATTCTATGATTCTATGTGGTCAAAGTTCAGTTTGTTGTGAGACATTGTAGGACTTAACAAGTGTGGTGAAAGGAGACTGGGAGAATAACATGGAATGCAGCATTAATCCTGGTGTATTGCTGGAAATCATCAGTTGGTACCCTTTTCTGTAGCAAAAGGACATGGGGTGAGCTCCAGATCTCTGATTTTGCTGAGTACAGAGGCAGCCATCAACTGGAGTAAGGAAATAAGGAAAAGTCCTTGCTCAGAGGTAGGTTGAAGAGTGAAAGTCCTGCGTGCTAGCACAAAGTGGTGTGTAACAGGATGAAATCTAATCATGCTTCCCTGGTCTTGGGTCATCATAAGAAAGAGATGATTATGGTTTCCAAGGGAAGACCTTGTACTTCAACATTTCTGATATGTAAACTGGTATCAGGCTGTGTGTCCCATCCTTCCTGTGTCATCTATGAATGCAGGCCTGTTGTCCTCCTGGCCTGTGGTGAATAGTGTGCTGCTTTACCTCACTGCTGCTTTAGGCTCAGAGGATCTGTGCTGCTTCTTTGGAAAGAAACCTAAAGCACAGCTTCTGGGTGCTAACTTCAAAAGATGTCCACTATCTCGTCACAGTGGAGTGATCTATTTAAGGTCTGTCTGCCAAGTGCAGTCAAGCTCAGGTCAGCTATTGCGACTGAGTTGTTTCTCTGGTGAGTATTAATAATTTCAGTGTCTTGTTGAAAATTTATTTATGTTATGATGGTGTCAAATTGTCCTTGTCTGTGCTAGCTCTGTGGCTCATTAAAGAGCCAGCTGATGGGTGTGGGCTTTTGTGGAGACAGATGCTTTTCCATAAAGTTGATAAACATAACTCTAGAGGACTGAAAATGTTTACTGTGAAATTTCCTTGTTTGTGTAGTACCTCCTTAAAAGTCAAATAGTACCATCAGTGCCTTTGGTTAGTGGAAGTTCTGACTGATGATATGAGGTGTTGGCTGGAAGATGACATACCTGCAAAAAGGCAAATTAATTCCACCTCCACATGCTTCTCAAATGCTGGTCTTCACAGCTGGTGGGATGCAGTATTCTATGGAGCTGGGAGGAAGGGACTAGGTGTTCACTGGAGACAAAATGCATCAGAAAGATAAAAGCTCTTTCATGAACTCTTGCTAGAGTGAAGAACTGAATTAAACTCTACCATTTTATAAGGATATGCTTATAAGGATATACCTTTATAAGGATATGCCGAAGTAAGGTGAACAACTTAGTAAAGCAAAGCCTGAGAAATGAAATTCTATCAAATTCTGTTCTTTTGCAGCCTCACAGAGGGGAGGAGGAGACAGGATAAATAGATAAACCCAGGGGAGGAGGAGACAGGAGATAGATAAACCCAGTGTTTTCTTGGTAGGTTTGTTACATGAACAGTCTCCTGCACTTTGTGAGGAACTTTTTTCCCAATTTCTTGTGCCTTTTGAACAACATTTGTAGTAATAGTCTGATGATTCTATTCTATTCTGTCCTCCTTTGAAAAAAACCTAATGCAAACGCCGTTCAGTCTGTAAATGTTGGAAAATAGCTGTGTTTTATTTAACTACGAACAAGAGGACTTCAAATGCATGTGTTTTGCTTTGAAAGAGAATAGAAGGCAATGTTACAAAGAAGTTTTGGCAAGCAGAAAGAATGCTGAAGAGAAGTGACAGAATGTGTAAGGGGCAGGTTTTTATCCCTACAGAAAGGGTGGTTGGGGAGTTTAAAGAGGAAAGGATAAAAAAATTTTTGTGGAGGGGATGACAGAGGTAAAGTTCTTGGAAATGGACAAAGGTCTAAGCAAACTGAAGGAAAACAAACTGCTAAAATCTGTGACGGTATAGAGTAGAAGTGAAAAGGAGGAGAGAAAATATTTGTGATAAGAGAAGATGATAGAAGTGGGTGAAATGACCAGAGTGGAAAAACAGTGGAAAAAGGAACAGAATCAAGATATGGAATGAAAAATGATGATCACTGTTTGTGGAACAGGAAAAAAAAAAATCTTGTTTAAAACATGTGCTGTGTTTAAATTTTCAAAACTATTTTCTTCCTTTGTGCTAGGGGAAAATAATGGGCCAGTTCTGCAGCCTGGGAGGTGTGACTACCACAGGTCCATGCCCCAGTTCCAGCCAGTACACTCACACAGTGAGTGTGCTCCCACACCTGCTCCACGTGCTGCACTGCAGACAGGTGTTCCATGGCCCAGCTCAGGCTGACACCTTCAGTCACTCCCCCAGTCTCTCCAGTAGCAGTCAGGAGTTGCTGCACTCAGAGCCCTGTGCACACATGCAGAATGAGCAGAGCCACTCACCCAGAAAAGAGCTGGGAGGGGTTTAATAAGCATATAGGACAGACTAAGCTGATCAGGGCAGTGCACAACCAGGCAAGTGAACCAACCACCAAAATATTTGCATGCAACTGGCCCTTTTTATCCACTTACTCCTCTGTTACCTCATGATCGTTCTTTCCCAAATCCTATAAATCCGTTCCTTCCTTTAGTTTCCCCTATAAACATCTCATAGCAAGTCCTGTGCAATGCCCAAATGCCCCTCCCTTATATTCTATAGTATGTCCCACATCTGTGACCACTCGTGATGGCTTTCAAAACTGAACAGTGGGTTTGAGGTCCTCCTTAGGACTGCCCTGAGAAGCATCTGGATGAAGCCTCCTCCCTTCCTTCCTTTAAGTCCCCTGTCCTTTTCCATACTTTTCTGTCCCCTAATTCATGTCATTCTACGGCCCTGTGGCCCTCTGGCCTTGTAGGGGGAACCGCTTAATGGGCAGATTGCTGTTGTGATGGACCTGGAAGATGAGCAAGGCGTAATTTTTACTTCCCACCCAACACTGTCTCTCTGTGCTCCATTGTTGGGGTGCAAATGAGCTTTTATCATATAGTCTTAACCATATAAAACCATCTTCATTTGCTATGGGAATTTTAAAAGGTATAATTGTGATGAAAACTCTTCGTTAAATAATATGTCGGAATGAAAAATATCTAGTTGTTATAGAGCACATGCTTCTTGCCTCCTTGTTTGGCTTTATGCTGTGGAACACTTAAGTGTAATATATGACCTGTGAAATCTAGTCAAGTTAGATTTTTGTTTTAAAACTCAAAAAGGTGTATCGTTCAGCTAAAGGATTAGTCAGTAGCAGTAAGCTATAGCACAGGTTACAAAACTGCTTAAACATCTGTGAGGAATCCGGGTAATGGTAATTGTTACAAAACAAAAACTGAGGGAATGCTTTTTATTGCCTGTGGTGATGTTGTACCTAATGGAATAGAACTAATTTTTTTTCCAGAATTGCCATCAGCATTTCTGTATATGCCTTTCAGAACTTAGATGACTTCTAAAGGCCGTAACCACTATAATTACTTCTTTTTAAACCATGATTAAACATACATGTGTTCTGAAATGCTGCCATTAAGGTACACTTGAATTCATGAAAGAATGATTGTGCTCGTCAGTGCAACCGGATTTTTCAATGCCTTGGGACTGAAGACAGGATCATGCACAGAGAAACTGTCAAGCTGAGTTAGACACTGCAAGGGATATTTGGCACAGGAGCACAAAGTTCATCAGAGATGTTTCCAAGAGTGGGAATGGGAAACACTAAAAGTCTAGGTTTGTCTAAAAACTTCATTGAGTGCCATGTTTTACACCAAGTAATTCCAGTTGCCTACACGAAAAGGAATAGAAGTATGGAAATGAAAATTAATGTAGAACTTGCATGCAGATTGGCTGTGAAGTGAGGTGTCTAGCTAATTAACAGGGCAGTGTGCTTTTTTTTTTTTGAAGGGGCAAAAACTAATCCAAGGAACTGCAGGATTATCGTTTTGACGTCAGCGTTAATCAAGTTCTTAAACTGCTTTTGTAGGAAGGGATATTTCTGTGCATAATGGTAAAAGAATATTAGAAATAGGTATTAGGAGTTTACCAAGGAGAGTGGTACTGTAAGGAAATGTGACTGATCAAAGGCCCCTTTGCCTCATCTGTGTTTATATATAGCTGTTTTTGTAGCTAAACTCTAAATAAGAAAAATTTGGTTTTTGAGAAACAAAAGGTACTGTCAACTTTTTTTGACTTGTATCATGTCATAATTTGGAAGCTTGACTTCCTTGGCAAGGTGAATTTTATAAAGTACTCTGTAAATGTGTGGGCATAATCACAAGGAAAGAATTACCTGGAATAAGACAATGCTGATAGCAGAGCAAACAACCATGTTGGCTGTGTATAAATTTATTCTAGAAATTAGAGTAGGGTTTCTAATCAATAGAATAGCCTCCCAACTGAAGGAATTTTATATCAAAGTCATATCTGACTCTGAAGAAGGTTTCATAAAGGTCATGAGATGTCTTTCAGAGTAGGGAACTCAATTTGTGGAGCAATGGAACTGTTTTCAGTATTATTTTCCTAAAATAAAGTTCAGGAAAAGTGAACACACCAGTAACATAAAACTGTATTTGACAGCAGATATGTCTCTCTGTCCATAGTGGTATGGAGAAAGGTTTCTCAGACAGAAGCAACCAGCTTCAACAACTACCACAAAATGAAAACAGTTTGGAGATAACAGCATTTTCCCTAGGCAGGTGATTTCAGCACGTAGAAATCTTAAATTGCTAAAAAAGCTAAAAAGGAGTTTTCTTGGCTAAAAGTTCTGAAATAGATAGTTGAAGAATGTGATGTGATAAATTATGAATACCCTTCTTTTACCCTAATAATCTACTTAAAGTTAGCTCTTCTTGATATATTACGTTGGTCATTGTTACTTACACTTTTTGCTGGGCTTTAAACTCCCAGTGTGATATCTGCCAGTCTTTTGAGTAGAAATTTTTGAAGGTTTCAGCAAGGTTAGAGAGCTGAGCTGGCAGGCAGAAGATAACTGTCAAATACTTTTGCAAACTCACAGACACTGATGCTTCCGTATAGGGGCCTTGAAATAAAATTGATTGATTCTTGTCCAAGGAATGAATTTCTCCCCTTCTTCAGAAGATTTATTTGCTTGTGGAAAATAGTAGACCTCGAAAATATCTGTTTTTATGCTAGGAAGACTTAGACTTTATTGGCTAAACCCTCTGTAACATTTAATGGCTGGGCCAAAAGAAGATTACTCTGAAATCACAAATGTGAATCGTTCGGACTCTGGGAGATGAGAGTGTGAGCAGCCGTACTGACATTGCCTGTTGCCCAGGAGCTCTGGGAGAGAAAGACACTTAGAAGTAAAAGTCCTGAGAAAGCAGAACAGGGAGGAGAAAATGATAGGGAATGGAAGAAACCTGAAGAGATGAGTGCTTGAAACCTGAGAAGTCAGATTGTACAACGGGGAGGTGATATTCGGAGTCTAGGCTAAAAGAATAACGTGCTAGAAAAGAAAATAAGAGTCGATCTGGTAGGACATGATTCAGATAAGGATACTAATGAGAGAGGATGACAAGGAGCTCGTTAAAGAGAACAACACTGCTTCTGTGATTTGAGATGTGCAGGCAGGCAGACAGGTGTGCCCAACTGAAGGCAGGTTGAGGTGCTAGTGTGACAGCAGCACAGACAGAATGTCCAATTGATTTGAGTTCTTGATCACAGAGGTGGTGACATCATGGCACTGTTACCTACTTTGGCTATTTCAGAAGACCCCAGTTACTCTGCAGGTTTCTTTGGTGTATGTGAGTATGTGTTACAGCAGCATATAATACCTTTTTCCATACTTTTCTGTCCTCTTTTTATAGAATCGTTGCTCAAAATTCTGACGTGCTGGGGATAAATCAGAGCTGTATGACATTTTTATCTGTAGAGCTCTAACCTCATTTTATAGTGCATGCTGAATACACAATGGGGGAAAGTGTTTTTTGTAGTTAGGCAGCTAAATGTTACCCTGGAGATAGGGCTTATATGGCTTATGGCTTCTTTGCCCACATAGGTCCTGTTTGAAGCTGGAGGTTTGTGGTGTTTTAATTTTTTTTTTTATTTGCAGATGTGTATTTTTCTTGGTCATTCTCTGCTTTTCTGGGTGCCCAATCTGGAAATCAAGACCTAATCTGTAGAAGAATTTTTAGTGCTTGCTTGTTGTAGAGACTGTACTAACTCTACCTGCTAGTGTCTGGAGATATTTCTGAGCCAGGTATCCTGTCCATATCTTTTGGTTTAGCAGGTTCATAGAAGAGAATTCTGCTCTCACTTGTAATAATTTAGCCTCAGACCTATCTTCCTACTTAAATATTACTGGGGAGTAGTGCAAAGCTTACTCCAGTTCCCTTTCTGCTTTACTTTGTGGTGTTGTGGTCTGTGTAGGACTGCAGCTATATGAGTTTTGCTTTTATTCCCTTGAAACAGTCATTCCAGAGGTGGAAGTTTGTCCATGCTTTACTGCTGTATTGGCTGTGCAGTTCCATAATGGTGCTTCATGCTTTACAGTGGCTATAAGTCCTTGTGCAAGCGTCACAGTTCTTGCTGCATCACTTTAAATGCACAGAGAGAATGCAGATGCTTTACTGGAAGTAGAAAAAATAATCTATTTTTTTTCCTCCAGATATTACTTTTCCATTTCACCTTTAGTTAAATAAGAATTGAAGTCCATTTTGGATCTCTAAATTACAGCTTTATGCCTCGCTATCTCTACAATAATACCGTTGAGGTGCAGAAAACTTTAATTGCAAGCTCAGTGAATTACACTTTCCTGTGCTGAAGAACTAGTAAGAATTGTGACAGGCCATGTTGCTGTCTGGTTTAATAATAGGATAGTTTCTTTATTTCATGAAGGAACAAATAAAATGAGGGAAATCTGAGAACATGATCATTAAAATTCTCTGGGAGAAAGGTTTCCTTTCTCAATGTTTAAAAAAAAATAAAAATGGGAATAAAAATGCTGTTCAAAGTATAATTAATATCCTGTTTGTTATTTGCATCTTAGCATGATTTAAATCACTTGCCAAGGGGGGAATGCCAGTAAATAAAACCGAGGATTGCTTGCTTAATTGGCAGAGAAAGTAGGCAACTTCTGGTAGTGTTTAAATGGTAGCATTCTGGGAGAGCAGCAGTGAACCTGACGGGATCCCTCACGTTCACAGAAGTTCAAATGGAGTGACTGTTAACATCTCAACAGCTAATAGTTTCTCATGGTTGCTCATGCTCTCGTTGCTTTGCAATGCAAAGAGATAAATAATCTTTTGTGATGACAAAATAGAAATTAATTTATGGTAAAGTGTTGTGGAAAAACATATCCTGTACTTTCTTAAGCTACTTATAAAGTAATTTTTAAGGGAAGATTTTTAAAAATAATTGAATAAGTTTATAAGAGAGAATATAGGGATAATGTAGCTTTGCCTAGGCTATAAGATGATGAGATGAAACAAAATGTATCTTCCCTAATCAGGCACATTTTACTTTGAATTCATGTTCTTTTTTCCCTTTGATATTACACCCCTCTCCCTCCCCCCTGCCTGCACAACTGCAATTACTCACATCTCATGCATTTTTTCCCCCCCCTTGGTAGAATTATTTCTGCAGCATGTGTTGCATAAAATAGTATTAAGCAATGCTTATTGTAAGCTGGGAAGCTTAATGAAATATTTACACGAACACTTAACTAGCAGACATAACTTTTAAGATTTAACGGACCACCTGCTCAGCAACTGAAATAGAGCAATGCTGTTTTCAAAACTAGTTAGTTATTCATGGCCAAGGAAACATCCTGGGTAGAGCTCCCAGAAAGCTGTTTTCTCATCCCATTAATTCTTCTAAGACTTAAAAAAAATCCCAACCAAACAACAAACAAACCCCAGAAAAACTTGACAAATCACAGGGCTTGCAGAGAAAAAAGAATGGAGGTAGGGAGGAGAAGAAAGAGGAACAGAAACTGGTGAAGAAACACAGTTTAGAGTTTTAACATCCAAGAGTGCATTCTCTTAACAAGGTCAAATATTTCAAATCTCTACCTTATTTTAATAACTGACAACTTTAACACATTTTCCTTTTCCTCATATTCCAAGCTGTCTGTGCTCTGCCTTCAGTCTAGACGCTATATAATGCTCTGTTACTGTAAGCATTACTTAATTAGTTGGTTCTTTTTCACAAGCATGATTAGATAAAACACAGCTAGTGTTGGTTCTGGAGCAGTTTGTGTGTACTTGTCTCTGCAGATGCCTTTTGTGTACTGGAGAGGCGTGTGCTGAACTGAAATAAACCTCAGCCATTGCCATGATCAGAAATATCACTGGTTTAACTGCTGGAATTTTTCTCCCAGCTGTAGAAAGTTGGGAGTAGACAGGCATATCAAAATATTTGTGACTATATCTGTTCCAGCAAGGACTTTATCTGAGGGAAATAGATGCATCTTTCAAGTATAAAATCAGATAGCAATTAAATGTAACATTTTGCCTTTCAGGGGTGAGGGTTCCTTGTCAGACACAGTTGCTACACATCCATTTTTGCATTTTTAATGGTTATCAAGTTTGTTCAGTCTGTGACAGTGGTATAGCCTATCCTCTGTGCTTGTGTCTAGAATGAGATGAGATACATGGAGTTGGAAGTCAATGCTGTGGAAACACAGCTTTCCCACAACACATACCTATTTCTTTATAAGTTCACCTGCTCAGGCAGGCAGTGATGAGAAGACTGTAGAGGAGCTTCAAAATCTGAATAGGCATATGAGTTGAAAGAATCCAAAGAATTCAATATCCACCCTTGTCACGGCTGGGACAAGGGTGTCGTACTCCACAGGAGTGTACAAGTCTCAGTCAGTGCTATAACTCTTTCTCTTGTTAGACAAATGACAAATGTAGCATCCTCACCAGACAAACACCTACTTCAGGTTTGAGCCTGGAATAAACAGGCACAAGCACCACACTTCTTAGAGGACATGGATTGAATGTTTCCTATCTTGAACTTCATGTTGCTAGAAAGTGAATATTTTGCCACAGCTCTCATTATTACAGTGTTCAGCAGGATTTGCTTTTGACAGTGTTAAAGTTGAACTAAGTGAGTGCTTATTTTTGGCATCATATTCAGACTGTTAGAAATCAAGCCATTTTCTCTGGCTTTCAGTCCACATTTTAAGCTTAGGCTTTGTGTTTTGTCCTGTGACAAATGCTGTAAGGATTGCAGAACTGCCAGGTACTGCAAATACTTGTAAATAACAGAGGCCATTTCAGGTCGCAAAACATTTGACCATTGTGAGCATTTCTGCCTGGAAATATTGCTTGATTGCCATTAGGGAATGTTCTGTAACAAAAAGAATGCCTTGAATAGTTTTATGTTTAGGATGGAAATTGATTGACACCATCCTTTGTACAGAAAGTAATTACAAATGGTTAACTTAAAACTTTTTTGAAAGGCCTAAGAGGTAGTGGTCTAATGTGCTTTCTGCACATCAGCGTTTATTTGCTTATGAGAAGATTTTGGAATCAATGTGATGTTCATTGAGACTTACCTACTTTTGCCTTCATTCTCTGTTTTATCTTTCTCCAGTTACTTTGGCTTAGAAAAGTCTTCCTTCATAGTAAGTCCACTTTCCTAATTTTATTAGTTTATATACTGTATAGTAGAGAACTATATTTGTTGAGGACTTGAGTTCTCAGTGGAAAGCATTAAATATGAAACTTCTTAGCTGTTGGAAGTACGTGCAGTTGATAAACAGTTGCACAGATGCCAAAAACATTTTCTTTAGGGAAGAGAATTCCCTACCTGCATATCTGTATTGATATTGTGGAAAGTTCTGAGCACATGGTGTGCTCTCTGGTCCATGGCCAAAACGAGGCAGAGAAGACAAATGCTGTGAAGGCAGTAAAGTAAAAAGTAATATGGGGAAAATTTTTCTTTTATGAGGAAAAATGTAAGCTGTTATCCATAGAGATAATGCATGTTGGTATTTAATTATCCCTTGGAAACCTTCCCTTATGGTACCTTGTCATTATAAAAGACTAAAAGCTATGATTTATGGGATAATGGGGAATGGTCTTTGCAGATGGACACTTAGAATTTAAACAAACCTGCACAGGACACCCCCAAGAATCACACCATGTGCCTGAGAACTTGTCCATATACTTTTGATACTAATCAGCTTTTGGCTTCTTTGCTGTGATTTCCAGGACTGACAACTGTGGCTTAACTTTGGTAACTATTTCTAGACAGCTGCAATAGAAATATTAGGGTTGGTATGAATGAAGTGGAAATGGTCTCTTTAGCCACCAGAAGCAGCAGAAGGGTTAAAAGAAAGGCCTGTGATAATGAAGAACCGAATGAAGTTCAGAGGACACCATTGTCAGGGGTACGATTGAGGAATGCTTATGTCAAGACCAGGATGCCTGCTGTCTGAAGGAGCAGATGATTTGTCAGCAAAAGCTTATTGTGTGTACCAATACTTTCCTGCTTGCCCAACAAGTTAAGGAAAACAGCCTGTCTTAAGCCTTGTCGAGGCTGAGATTAGTAAGGTTCTGGTGTGGAGGACCACCCCACAATGGCTCCTAAAAGCTATGAAGATCTGTCCAAGAAGAAATTGTTGCCAGTTGAGAAGAAACCCTTCTATTCTTGCAATAGAATAAAGTCAGTCCTCCAATACTGAGGTCTTGGTAAGCTGGTGCCTCTTGTCCTTTTTGTCACACACAGGTGATCCTGGCAAGACCATTTGGACAGACGTGTCATTTGTGTGTAGGTGAGTTTGAGGTTGGGAGCAAATGAAAGCTCTGGAAGGATGAGCATGACTGGGATATTTTCAAATTAATATCCTCCCCTTTTTAAAGATCTGATACAGATTTTTGCTGCAGTAACTTTCCCTATTACCAGTTTCATGCTGACATGAAACTACTGTCCAGTTATAGACTGGAACAGCCTTCAGTTCCATTGTCAATGTGAGCACTGTTGGTAGCGTTAGAAGGTGTCAAAGGAAGAAACATCTTGGACTAACTTAGAGTTTAGGAAAATCTTCTTTATCACCAGAGTGCTAAAATTTAAACCATAAATGAAGGATGGGTCAGAGGGGAAGGAAAAAGACTGGACAGTGTTGATTACTAAGTATCATGTAATAATTAGACAATTTCTTTTTAATATAAATATTTTTTATTTTTATCACATACATATATCTCAACATTATCATTAATAGTAAATTAATACAAACTAATTTTAGTGCAAGCATTTTTGAATGGGTATACAGGATCTCTGAAGGTACCACCATCTTTTGATGTCATTAGGAAACCTTGGGAGCGCAGGAGGCAGTTTGGCCTTTTTTTATCCTTGGCTGTTTCAGCACCAATGTGTGGCATTATCACTGTTGGGTTTCCTTTTTTCTTAAAAGGCGTGTTATCACTGCTGTTACCTTCAGGGGAGATAATAAGTAGAAAATACAGAGAACAAATAGGAGGCAGCAAGAAGAAACTATTTTTATAGAGTTCAGGCAGTTATGTCCAGTACGAGCTTGGTACGCAAGAGGTATTTTGCAAGAGCCAGAAGAATAGCTGTGTGCTATAATTTTGGGAACTGCCTTTTCAGGCTGAGAAATATAGGTATCAAGATAAATATTTGTATTTCTGCACTTGAACGTACATTATATTTAGTGTACGTTGGAGTGTATGCAGCAAACCAATGGGAAAGACTGTGTAGGGGACAGGCAGGCTTAACTGCCTAGCAGTTTTGTTTAGGTTGTTTGTAGGATGCATTGCAGTTTACATGTTGTTCAGTTTGTATCTTATTTTAGTGGTCAGTAGAGACAGTACTTTTTTGTGCCTAGAACCATGTTGTTTTTCAGGGTCTTGTTTGCAGTGTAATTAACTCCTTAGAGTGAAGGGGGAGAAAATTCTTGGATGTGCTACTTGATAAGAGCTATGCAGACCTGTAGGGAGAGTAGAAGGAGAAACAGCTAAGTACCTGATTGCTTCCATGTGTCTTTACATCTTTGCTAGGGAAGAAAAATTCTTTTAAAACAAACCTCTAAACTTCTTATCTTGTTCTCTTGGAAGCCTTTAAAATAATGATAATATTTTGTTCTGGCTTTTTTTTTTTTTTGAAAAAAACCCAAACATAATTAATTACACTTCATGGATAATGATAATGTGTTACTCAGTGTTTTTTTTAAGATATCTTTTCCTACATGTTTATGTAGCAAACCTATGGCTTGTTCTGTGTGCTCTTTTTGAAGTTGCACAACTGGAGGCCATACAGTAATTTCACCATATTAGTACTTTTTTTGTTTTTTATTTGGCATTGAGACGGTTTGGATTTCTTAATTTTTCAGGGAGAGTACAGCTGAATCAGGGAGCTCAGAGTAGCAAGAGAATAATGCCTTATTTCATGCTTATGGGAGCGGTGTCTCAGGTGAAAGCCTTGTCTTTAATTTGCCTGTTGAAATAAGTGCTGTGTTAGAAGCCTTGACCTTTGACTTAAACCTAGAACTAAAGTCTGTATAATGAAAAAGTTATCAGAAATGAAAGGTTGTTCAAAATGTGATGAATTTTTGAACTGCTCAAGAACGAGTACTCTAATTCCCTGCTGATTTGCCTAGCCAAAGCAGCATTGCTGTCACTGTTCACTGAACACCATTATACTTCTACTCATCATCTCCATGCAAATATAAAAAAATCTAAGTAGAATATGGAAGCAGTCTAGCCTAAACAAATAGTAAATTTGATTCATTAGGAAATATGTCAAATTAGGTCAAAAATTGTATCAGCCTGAATCAATTCAGTAATAGCTGACCTTGGCCATATGATTTTACTTTCTGTTTCTTAGCAACAGGAAACTTTTCTGCAGGATGGTTGTTTAATATCCTAATCTGTTTTAGAAGCTTTTATACCTAAAGAGGAACAGATGGTCAAAGGAAATGTTATTTGTAGCAATCAAGATAGAGAATATGTATGGATTCTTTTTTTTCCTCATTTTATTGTCCTGAACTTATAATTATATAGTATTTCTTTGATGGTTGCCAAAAAACTTCTTTTAGGATCAAAGAATAAAAGAAAGACTTCAGATCCTACAGGTTGCCTTTTTTTGGTGCATGATGCAGGAAAGCATCATGCATAAAAACGTTTGCTCTTACATCTGTGCATTTCTAATACAAAGTGAGAGAATTACCATAATTATGTTCTATAAGTATTGAATTGTACCTGAATGAACAAGGAAAGCACTATCTACAATGTGATTTTATTCACTGGCATTTGCTTACTCTCTCACTCCTAAAATCTATCATGTGAATTGGCTTCCTTTCTCCTTTTTTGATAGATTCCAAAGGTTCTTTCTATTTCAGTGTGAAAATTTTTTTGAAAGGTTACTTCTGTACGACTTAGTGTTCACATAAATATGATGAATCTGTAGCTTTCAAATACTATGTTGGGACTATTAAGGGCCCAATGAAGAAATAATCTGTTTTGTTTCTCTGTGGTATCAAATTCCTTACTTCCAAAGAAGCATGTTGAATGCTTGTAGGAGATTGGACAATCTTGATATTTTCTTAATATTAATTAATTTTAATTAATGTAAAATTAGTACAGAAGCCTTGATTATGAAGCCTTTATTACAGCCACCTGCAAAGGATAGGATAACAAGTCCTGTCCTCTTCTAATTCTTTCCCAAAGTGCTGTGTAGTACCTTTCCTTCCTCATTCCTGAAGGATCTCAATGAAATAGAAGTACCTTTCCTATGTCACTTAATTGCTCTCTTAAGAATCATCCTGTAATGATGCTCATAAATGCCTGACAATGAAAGATGTCTTATTTTTCTATGGTTTTGGTTTCTCATGGAGACATTTTTGACATGCCAATTCCAGTTAGATAGGAGAGAGCTTTTAGTTGCCAAGTGGGATATGAGGTTCTCCCATCATGAAAACTATTGCCATCTTGTGCCCCTATTGTCATATTTGTATGTTTTTGTCCTAGTTCTCTTCCAGATCAGTGGGAGGGGGCATGGCCAAGATATTGTGTTACTGGATACCATCCTACATTGTGATTAGGGGTGGGGAAGGGGAAGGAAGGGCATGGTTTCTGGTTGAGAGCAGGTGTGGTGGATGGAGTGGTTGGGGTGAGGTGCTGCCAGCTGTGCTCGTGTCAAGTCAGGTTTTGGTGAATATGTTTGCATGTGATCAGAGGCTCACCTGTCTGGCAGCTGAAACCTTTTTAACCATCTTGCAGCTTTGGGGTTGGAATTGAGAATTGAAGACACAAAAAGGTAAGGATTACTGTTGAAATAAAAACAAATCACTGAAAATAACGAGATCAGAAAACAAACAGCAGCGGCAACAATACAATTAGCAAAACTGTTCAAAGAGAGGTAGATTTATAAGCAAAAATTCTCTCTGAAGCCTGATCTTCACACTTGATCCAGCCTGGAAACCCTACCCCTTCTTCCCTTTCTCTTGCCCCCAGCCATAATGTAGGATGGCATTGAATAACGCAATGTTTTGACCATGTCCCCTCCTGATTTGGGCTGCCACTAAGACAATGGTGTGCTTCTTTATTTTGAGAGTTAGCCTAGAAATATTTCTACTTGCACCTTTTCCTTGTTGCAAGAGAAGGCAATGTCATCTTTGTTAAGTTCCACTTCAATAAAGTTTTTCTGACTTTAGATGTTTTCACATGAAGTATTTAGAAGTGAAGCTGAAGTGTGGAACTTAACTGTCTCTTTTTTCACCTTCAGAGAGGAACTCTTCCAGGTTTTTTTGCCACTTTTACTAGTATTTTAATTAATTGGTTGGGCTGAATAAAATCTGAAGGTTTATGGTTTGACATATTCACCCTCTTACTCCCAGATTTGACATAAAAAACTAATTTGAAGGCTAAAACAGGCTTGCCCTGTAGAAACATCAACACTCTACTTAGGAATGTTTTATGTCTCCCAGTGAATCCTTCCAAGTAGTAAGTCTCTTCTAAGTCATACATCTGGATGGCATGCTCA
Source organism: Zosterops lateralis (assembly GCF_965231275.1). Taxonomy (NCBI): domain Eukaryota; kingdom Metazoa; phylum Chordata; class Aves; order Passeriformes; family Zosteropidae; genus Zosterops; species Zosterops lateralis. The sequence continues at coordinate 40,170,857 of NC_139766.1, forward strand.
GTCCAGAGAAGAAAGAGGTATGTTTGAAAAATCTTTATGGTGGCTGCAGAGAGTCTCCTAAGAGAAGCACAAAAGAAGGCAAGACAAGGTAAAAGTTGGAAATATTTTGTTTTCATTTTTTCCTTCTTTCTGCCATATTTCCCATCATCTTTTAGAAGGAATGATAGAAAAAGACAAGAGAGCATGACTTCTAATACGTACCTAATCTAATGTTAAAAGTAAGTTTGGTTCTTGAAATCTTTCATGGAAAATGACCCTGTGTAGCTGCCTGAATAAGTGAAATGCCTATTACATTATCTTGCTGTTCTGTGGTTTTGCCTTTCTGAGAGTTTGCTCATTAATGAGAAAAAAGTAGTGAATCTCTAGACTCTGTTGTTATACCTGACTCTTTTACGCAGAAATTGTGGGCCTTCATCAACAAATGGCTCGAATATTTTGGTCTTTGTATAACTAGGAAGATCAATCTAGGAAGGAAGAACTCTTCAGTCTTAATGGAGTATTGTCACAAAGCACACGTGGAATTGGAAGGGCTGAAGAAGTAAAAATTGAAGGGTATTTTTTAGGAAAAAGGTATCCTCTATTTTTTTCTTTTTTTTCAGGAGAAAAGCATCCCCTATTTTTTTTTTTTTCTTAATTAAAGCTGTTTATGAATGTTTTATTGTGTAGTACTTAAGCACATCTGGATAGTGGAAATGGCAGAGAATGCCTGCTCATCTGTGATGTTCATTAATAGACCTCCATATTGTTTAACCAAATCTCAATAGTTTAGGAATTGAGGATTTTGAGTGTCTCAAGTCACATATTAGTTGAGAAATTAATTTGATCTCTATGAGCATTGCTAGAACTGCCTACTAATGAAATGAAGTCTATAATTGTCTTTTTCAAAAATGATTTGTTGGTAGGACAGGTGTGGTAGGGTTTGGGTTTGTTTTTTCTAATTTTTAAGTAAGGCAGCAAATTTGAGCCATTTTGAAAGACTTGACAAAAGATATGAGTGAACTCAAGTTCTGAGCTAGGTAAGAGAACAAAGTCACATCACTGAAACTGTCTAACACAGATAACTGCTTACTCTTGCATCCATCTCTACTTGTGTGTCTTTCTGAGGCACAAGTCTTTTATTGGCATGGGGTCATCATTTCACTGTGACAAGTGATATACAGGCTCTCACCTGTTGGTTCACTGAATTTTAGTTCCTCCTTTTCCTGTTCCTCATTTTCCTAGTCTTGCTGAGTCAATGAAAAACAACTAGAAAAGCCCAAACAACATGAAACAGAATACAACCCAAAAACTCCCACAAACTCACCCCTCAAACAGAACATGACCAACCAAGTACAACTCCCTGTAACAAAAAAAAAACAAACAAAAAAACAAAAAACAAAAACCTTATGAGCTTATTAAAAGTTTTGCCCTTTAGTATTATGACAAATTCAAAATTGAGAGAGCTGTTGCATTACATTTACAGTTTATATCAATGCATAAACCCAAAAAAGCCAAGATCAAAATGCTAAAGTAAGGGAGACATGGATTGATATCATAATCTAGAGCACACTCTAGAGCACAGTAATTTTCTTTTCGTGCATTATATTTCTCTTTAAACATGTTAGTTCCTAAGGTGACCCATTCTCACGTTGCTTATTTTAGGTTTCTTTATCAGGAATATAACCTACTCCTACTGTCCTTGATAAAAATAGCCTGATGGTGTCACAGTTCACTTTTTAATTTGAAAAACTGAATACCATATGTAATCCATTGTAATATAACTCATCTGTCATATTCACTGACTAACATACCTTGGCATATGTTAACTAGGTTCTGGTAGATATCATCATTAATGGAATTCAGGATTCTTAATTCATGTTTCATTTTTCTGTATCAAGCAGACAAAGCTTAGGTTGGTTTTGTTGAGTATTTTGTCCAGAAGAGAAAAATCTAATACGAAATAATAGTAATACCAAAAACAATAATGAAAAAAGGACCCACTTTATTGATGCAGGTAAATTCCTTTTTCTGAATTCGTATTTGTGATTTGTCTTAAAAGCCATGTGTGGCAAGGTACATCTGTAAGGATTTTATTTTCTGCAGATGTCTTTGAGCAAGGCTGTCAGGTATTGATAAGCAGCATTTTCCTGCTATAAAATGAGATCATAATGTTGATAGCATATGGTGGTCTGTTGGAAAGAAGTTTTATAATCCAAGATCTCCCATAAGCCTGTCTGGAGAATGTTTCAAATTAAGTAAATGTACCTGTGTTGTCCATTGCTGCCTATACTTTCAAACCTTCTGCAGCTCACAAATGTGAAAGCAGCATGTCTGTCAAACTTTGTAAAATAATCATGCTTGTTAGAATTTTTTTTTTAGTTTTCACACATCCTATTCTAGGTCTGAGAAAACTGTCTGAGGCGTTTGTAGCAGCTCATTAGGCTTTTCAGAACCAATAGGACACTGTACACCCTTGTTTTCACCCCTACATGAGATAAAATAGGTGGTTGCCTATAAATAACTAATGGGGGAAAAGAGTCACCACAATTTTCCCAATCTAAACAAACAAGCAAACAGATCCCTGAATCTTAACCATCAAACCTTGTGATTTATCTTAGTGGCTTATTCTTCAATTACTTGCCTTGAGGTATTTTTTCTTCCTTGGGTGGATAGCAAACCCAGTGCATCTGACAGTTTTTTTTATTTCAGTTTTTATGTTACAACAGTTGCTCAGCTATCTTCTGTGAACTCCCACAACAGTAAAAACGCTTTAAATTTTTTAAAGATGTCAGAATTCACACATTCCCACATAGAAGCTTGGAGTATGGTGTGTCATCTAATCATTCTTCTCAGTTTTGCTCCATCTTCCAAAGGGCTGTTTCTCTCTCCTTTCACTTTTGAGTGAGTATTGATGGGAGAGATAGGAAGATAAATGTATAGATTCTTGACTTGTAGGAGTTGATCTATGACTCTCCTGGGATATTAGCCAATACTGAATTTGTCATAGTTTTCACCTAAAAAAACCAAAATAACCTAAACAAATCTTGAGAAAATTTGGGACAGTCCAAAATTTTAACAACTTTTTTCTCACAGCATTGTGAAGTGCTTTTTGACACCTATGATATATATGAGAAACACATATGAAGAAATATCATAGAATCATTCACGTTGAAGGGGATCCAAACACCAAACTCCACCCCAGCATCTTGCTCACTCCCTTCTTCTGTGGGAGAAAATAGAAGGATGGGTTGGGATAATTACAGTTTAACAGGAAAACCAAAGCATAATGCTTAAGCAAAGCAAAACAAAAACAAACAAAAAAACTGATTGACTAATTCGTGTAGTCAGGCAGGTATCCAGCTGCTTCCTGCAGGGTCTCTGTGTGCATTGTGAGTGCCATAACTATGATCGTTCCCGTCTTTCCTCCTTCCCCTCAACTTTTATATCTGAGCATGGCTTTATTTGGTATGGTCTGTGTGTGACAGCTGTCCTGCTCGTGTCCTCTCTCAGCCTCTAGCTTACCCTTAGCTGACTGACTGTGCTGGCACAGTTCAGCAATAGATGGAACTCAGTTCAGTGTGTTCCAACACCATTTCAGCCACAGATTAAAACCAGAACACCACAAAGGCTGCCCTGAAAATACTAATTCCATCCCAGCCAGACCCAATGCCATCCCTTATTCCATACCATTTCTGTATCATCTGGAATTGATCTTACTGCCTGCTTGGAATAGGGATGGCTTTGAAGGAACATGGGCTACTCTGGGCCTTACCTGCTTTTCTGAATATTTTCAGGAGTGAGTATTCCTCAGTCATTCTGGGTAACATGTTTTGGGTTTTGATCATCTTTACTATGAACTTTTTTATTCTTTTTATCCAGTCTGAATTTCCCTTGCTTGAGTTTACATTCATTGCCTCTTACCCTTTGCTGTGCATTTTCCGGCAGCTCTGGCTCTGTTTTTAAATAGTTGAGTATAGTGCTATGATCTCCCCATAGCATTCTCCTGTAGAAGTTAAACAGACACAGTTTTCTCAGCTGCTCCTTGTACAGCCCATACTCAAGCCCTGAACCATCTTGTTGGCTTTCCACTTGTACCAAACCAGTATGTCATATACCAGGGAGCATAAAATGAAATATAGTAGTCAAGATGTAGTCTGGCAGGTGTGGATTAGAATAATAATTTCCCTTTACTTGCTGGTTCTGCTGTAGTGAGTGCAGCCTAGTGTGCCTTTAGCATTCAGTTTCTGCAAGGGTGCATTTTTGACTTATATTTAAATTGTCCGTCAGACCCTGTTTGTCCTCTTGTGCAGAGCTCATTTCCGCTCTGTTAGCTCTCATGCTGGACTGTCGTGTGGGGGTTTTCTGTCAGTTGCAGTATTTTGCATTGTTTTTTGCTGCTTTTTCTTGAGATTTGGCAGCTCATTTCTTAAGTCAATTGCCATCTCTTTGAAGCACAGCCATTTACCCTAGTGTAACCCTTCCCCTCAGTCCCCAGTGAACTTGATTAGGTGTGTTCATTCCATCATCCAGGCCATTATGAAGGTGTTAAATAGAGAGTCATGGAATCATAAAATATCTCAAATTGGAAGGCACTCATAAGGATCATCATGTTCAACTCCCAGCTCCTCACAGGACTGTCTAAAACTAAACCATATGACTATGACGTTTTTTATATGCTTCTTGAACTCTACCAGGCTTGGTGCTCTGGAGAGCCTGTTCTAGTGACTGACCACCCTCTCAGTCAAGAACCTTTTCCTCATGTCCAGTCTGAAGTTACCCTGATGCTGCTTCATTCTGTTTCTTCGTGTCCTGTCACCAGACAAGACTCATCGGAGAGGAGATGGTTTTTAAGGATACTGTTCATCTTGTGCTCAAGGGGTCAACAAGTTGAAGAGACCGTGGGAAAGTTGATGGTTGAGTCCTGCAGTCTGTAATTTGTATTGCTGCTAGAATGCAGTCTGTTACAAAGCAAATGGTGACTTAAAGTTTTAAACGTCACATGGGTTTCATTTGTAATCATGTGGTTAGAATTTCTAAGTTGTTGGTTCTTACTATTTTGGTAGATATTGAATGATGGGGAAAGGGCTGAATGATAGTAATATAGACACTAGTAGGAGAAAAAAGAGGACTGTGAAAACCTGACAGCAGTGTAGCATTTCCCTAGGACAAAGTAATATTTTAGATTTTTGGATATGTTTCTCATTTGTTCCCTGAGCATTTACAAATCTCTGTGTTTAGAATAATTCTGTTGCATTTCTTTTATTCATTTTGTCCAACTTCCATATAGGGACAAGCATTTCTGTGAAATGCCTAGACTTTATCTGAATAGATTCAATGATGAGGATAAGATAACTAGAGATAGCACTTGTTGTGCTGATTCCCGATAGGATAAAACAATACAATAAGGTAAGACGGTTATAGTAAAATACTTGCAAGATTTTATTTCCTAAGTGTTACATCAATTTTGATCTAATCACTGGCAAAATCAACTAAGCTTTGGGTATGCTCTTTTAAGTGCTACTTTTTGTTTTGCATGCTGTTTTTTTTCTTCTTATTACCTTTGTATACCAGTACCCAGAAAATATTGCCTGAAATTTCTTCAGTCTTTTTATTAAGCTGTGTACAAGCATTTTTCCTTCTGTAAGTTCTGTGGCACTTATGGAACATTTTGCAGTAGTATTGGATGTATTTAATGACTTAGCTGGTCTTTGAAATAACAAGTATAACAAAAAATTCCTTCAGTAGAGAGGTGGTATTTCTTTATTTGGAGAATTGGTTATTGTGTATTATATGTATTTCAATATGTGTATGTTATATGTATTTCAACACATTATCATTTATAGTTTGTTTGTTCACCTCATTTCCTTTTTGTAGTTATGGTTTCTAAAGCAGAGATTGGTTCTTTCTTTAGTTGTTCAAACAGAATTTTTCAATGGATTTGCTCTTCTCTCAGCCTCTTGGAAATCCTTGGAGATCCACCAAGAGAGATTTTTTTAGAAGTACCAAAGCTGAATAAAAGCACAGAGACAGTTTTAAAATTGATGGGCATTTTCCTAAATGAAGATAATTTTGATGCTCGTTTTACTTCTGTTGCTAATATATAGCTGAAAATTCTGCAAAAACTTGGTTAGCATAAGTGCTACATAATGAGTGGAATTCATGAGCAGAATTAATACTGGTAGATATTTAATAGAGGTGACAAGATTTTTGTAGGAGAAGCTTAACTAAGTAGGAAGTGGTAGAAAGATTTTCAGCCAAAATGTTATCCGTAAATGTCTCAATATTTCATTACTTGCTGTTATATACTGTAATGGGAATCGCTTGAATACAGTATTGCTATTTTTAGTCAACTTGAGGGTATTTTGCATTCTGAGATAAAGTGCTCATTTTAATTTTGAATTACATAGCTGTAACATGTAAGGTTTACTGTCCCTGGGGATATTTTGCTTTCCTTACAAATGGTTTAGAATCTCAACGCCAAGTCATAATTGGCCTGATGAGTTCTTTCATTGCTGTCATGGAATAAATGGGTGGGAAGAGCACACGTCGGCTTTGACGTCACCCCACTTGAGCACAAGCTTGAGGAACATCTGCTGTTAGGGCTGTTGATTGCTGTGACACTTCATTGAAAGATTGAGAACTTTTTCGTCTCCACCTTATTTTTAAACTAGAACTGTCTTCCTAAAGCTACAAATGATCACATTGTAGCAATAGCATTAATTTGCTGTATATGTATGCAATTCATTTTAGATATAATTTGATTTTTTTGAATGGTTGGTCAGTGAATACTGCAATCATGTTTCAAATGCTTGGTAAGAAACTTTCATACCTCCCTTGCATATACTTTCTAAATTATTGAGTAAATCTCTTTCTAGTCCATCTGTTTGCTAAATGACTGCTGAATCTGAGAATTCAGATAATTTATGCATAACAAATACATGACACAGTGTATTTTTGTTTATGTGTGTACAAAATTATACCTAGTTTTTAACTCAGAAAACTAGTAGGTTTTCCACAATCTTGTGAATTGGATATAAACTTTGTTTTCTGGAAGCTTGTTACAGTCTTTAGTTGTTTCCCTGTATTGCCAATATCTTTTCTTTATACACCTAAATTGGGAGAGGAAGAGAAAAACCCCCACAACCTCATGACAAAGAAAACCTGCAAAGAAGTTTGCCAGGTCTAGTTAGTTTTTTTCCTTGTCTTTGTTCTCTATTTACTTCTTTTCTTCCATGCTTTCAGAAGTGAAAACTATTGCACTTAGTAATTTTCTCTCCCTTGTGTCTTCAATCTCTACACTGTCACTTGTGTGAAGTGACAGAGTTCAGATATTTTTCCTTGCACCGTTTCCTTTCCCTAACATTTTATTGTCATTTCACTGATAGTATTAGGCTTTATTCCACTTTCTTCTGTGTTTGTTCCTCAGAATTGAATTATTTTCTTTTATTTATTACAAATTATTTGGTGCCTTTAGTTATGAAACCATGTATCTTTTGTTCCATAAATGTACCAAATGTTTTTCCTGTATAGAAATTACTTTCTTTTCTTTATGCTTAATATATTGTAGGATTCTCTGCAAAGAAATTTTTTTCTTATTGGTTTTCTCTCTGTTGGGAAACATTTCAATGACTCCCTTCACACTTCCTAGCTTTCCGAGCACTTGTGCCAAGACCTGCTGTAATTTTCTGTGAAGAGCACTATTTGAATATAGAGTTGTCAAACATATGACTAATCTTTGCTTGCAACATTTCTGTAGTGTCTTGGCATTCAGACAGACTTAATTTTCGTGTGCATCTAACGCTATATATCCAAGTCTGCAGTATTGTTAGTTTGCAGCAGCCTTGGTTTTGGAATAGTTTGGATGTCGTGTTTGTAAAACTCAAAACACAGTTGTCTGACTTCTGGTTGTGGGTGGGATGGTTGGTGTGGTGTGGGGTGTTTTTTTTTTTTTGGTTTGTTTTTGTTTTGGCCTCCCAGGTAACTTAATCAAGGTGCAGTTTCCCAAAATCTTGGTGTTCCACTTTGAATGCTTGGACATGTTTTGTGTGTGTTTTTCACAACACTGGACAATGTGAAGCGTAAAGTCATTCAAAGCAAAATAGAATAAGTATACTCCTGTACTTACCAGAATGATTCCACCAGATCTGGGAAAAGGGTGGGGTTTGAAGAATGTTCTGTCTTTGGGGTTGCAAAAGAAGTTGAAGGCTGATGTTCATGTGAATGGAAGATGCCCATTTACCTTCCCAACTGCAAACTCCTGGACTTATTCGTATATACTGCTAGAAAATATTCATGTAATACCTGAAGAGTTTCATATTATTCTTTAAGCCATTTGCTTTAATAGAAAAGTGAAATGCTTTTTTGTCAGTTGGGAAATCATAGTCCTTTCCCTCAAAAACACCTGGTTAATTTCTCCAGATATGTAGCAGCTCTCCTACCCCTCTGAAGATTCGCTGCTGCTTTAGGAGTGACAAGGTATCTTTTATGTGCATTATCTAGAGATGTGGAACTCTATCAGGCGAGGTTGGGATTTCTGTCTCCAAGACATGTCTAGGGGAAAATTACTGTTGTTGCTGAGATTTGTAGCATAACATTTATAATGCTTTATGCTATAACCAGAAAAATTAGGGTTTAGTTTAGGTGAATGCTAAAATATCTTCTTGAGTAAAAGAAAGTATGGATACTTCTCCCAATTAAAAGTTCACTTTGAGGTAATTTTAAATTTGTTTTTAATCATAGGTCACCTGTAGAGTGTAGGCTCAAATAGAACACTTTTATGAGCTATGCATCCCATTACATTTGGAGCTACCCCAAGGATGGAGACTCCACAACTAGCCTGGATTTTGCTGTATTTCAGTTTCTGTCTGTTGACTTGTGACTGGGCACCACTGACAAGAGCCTGCCTCTGTCTTCTTTAGTTCCCAGCTTCATGTTTTTAGATGGATTAAATCCCCTGAGCCTTCATCAGGCTGAACAATCCCACCTCTTTCAGCCTCTCCTAAAATGAGAATGCTTTAAACCAGTCCTGGCAGGTCTTAAGATAATCTTGAACTAACACTACAGTAGTGGCTTAGAGAGTTACAGAGGAAAGGAGATATGACCCTTAATTTGGGTGATGGGAGGACATGAAGGTGTAATGTGTAAATATAGGTAGGACTCCTGAGAAGATTCTCTGCTACTCTATGCACTGACTTTTTTACAGTTCAACCTAGAGTGTGCTTGAGATCTGCAGTACGTAAATAAATTGAAGTAAGAATTCGAGCAAAAGGATTGCACTTTTTATTAAGTTAGAGTTGAAACTGTGTGAAATGGAAAAAATATAATCTGGTATTTATGGAACTAGTTTATTTACTTCAAAGGAGGGAAAGAGAAGAATAAAAATTAGTCCATCCAGCTCTTTTTTTTAAAAATTGTCATTATTTCATGCATGCGTGTTTTTTTTTCCACTGTGTATTTTGTTTTTCTTGTTCTATGACATGTATTTTTTCATGTTGTAATGTAGTTTCTGGTTAGATAACAGATAACTGCCTTTTTTTTCTTTCTTTTTTTTTTTTTTTTTAAACTTTTTAACTTTTTTAAAAAAAGTTCCTTAAAATTCCAGTGTGGAATGACCATTTGTAGAGCATGTAACAGGCAAACTACATTATATCCATTTCCCATCCTGATTGAATGACTTTTTAGGGTTTCTTTTTAGTCGCAGTATTCAGGAGGTTTCACTTCATTCAACTCCAAAGTATCATTGGAAAAGTGATCTTTATTTATACTCCAAGGCATTCAAATTTCTTGGCAGTGCTGATACAGTGAGACTCAAATGGAAGTCCTCTGCCTTCCTGCACTTAATGGTGTTTTCTAAGCAGAAAAAAAAAAAAAAAAAAGCTGCATTCTGGGGAAGATAAAGTTTCTATTTGACACTATACCATGTTGCATGACAGTCCCTCTTTTACCCCTATTTCTGTAAAGCTTCCTGGTAAATAGTATATTGATTTTACCTTTTGGGAACTAAGTGCCTCTGTATGAATGGCTGTAGAGTGCTTCAGCCCTGCCCCACACAAACATCTCTTCTGAAGCACAATCTGCTGTAAAATATTGCAAAATACTATAAAGTTGATCCTCTATATACTGTCCAAGGAAGAGGTCAAAACCTCTTTAATCTTATTTTTTTATGCTTCAATAAATCAATTTATTAATTTCATAAACATTTGAATTTCTCTTTATTTACCTTTTTCCTTTCTTCTCCCTCTTTTCCCTCCCCCTCACATCTTCCCTGTCAATGCTTAAAGATGAAGAATATGAAGATAGTAAAATTTGGGTGGGTGATGGAGTGGAGAGTAAGATCATACACAAAGGGTTCAATAGTAGCAAGTTGTCTGTCCTTTCCCAAAGTTTGCTGGAAACTTGGCCTGAGGTGTGTTTGTCTGTTTCAACTGTCTTGCAAAACACACTTTCATGTTCTCAAGACTCCAATAATATCTGGGAATAGTTCTGTACATTTTGTGCATGGAGGTACCTTGCCTGATTCTTGTTCATGTTTAACCAAAACGCCCCACTAATCTCTTTGATTACTTTGCTATTGAAAGGAGGTTTAGAATTAAGGAAGATGGCAGTGCTTTCTGCCAAAGAGTAATTTTATATTTTCTGTTTCAGACAGTGATTCCGTTAGAGTTTAGAGAGACTCTTTAAAAGTGTTCTGTGGATAGAGCAAACCAAGGAGATGAAATAATGCACTCTTGCCCCTTAATATAATCTAACAAGAAGCTCTCTGCAGGCAATATATTTTGTTCATATAATCAATGCATGGAACTGTGGAAGAATAAATTGATGTCTGATTTCCTAATGCTACAGAAGGAGATCGCAGAGACATGAAGAGCTTATTCTTCTAATTTACCTTGTGTTTTTGAATGGGAAACCTGCTGTACTTGTTACCAGTACGTGATAGTTCAGAACAGAGGAAAATTCTCTTGTTATGATGACTTACTGTTGTCCACTAGTTAATTCAAAATGGGAAATTTTTAGAGGTCAATGAAATGTCAGGGAAAATATGCTTTTTAAGGGTATAATTGTGTTGACTAGTTGTTGTTTGCCACCAAATCTACATTCAGCATTTTTTTATTCTATTCGATCCTGTTCCAATTTGTTTTATTTGTTTGGCCATGCTGCTTTCAACAAAGAAGATGTTTCCCTGTTGAGGGAAGGAATGATGTATATAGAAGGAACATCTGAAGCTGCAGAAGCTGCTGAAAAAAAACACTGTGTAAGTAAAAAAATCCTCACACCCTATGTAGTCAAGCAGCTTTTCTAGTATCCAAGAGTTTGACACATCTCAAAGTTTGATTTCTTTTTTCTTGTAATATCCATAGCTTTGTATTTTTGAAATGCTGTTGAAGGGGAAAGAAATTCTTAGCAATTGATTGCTAAACATTTTTAAAAACTAAAATTAGAGGCCTTCTGGTATATTTGTAAATTAGATTTCAAGTTGGTTTCAAGCTGGTGTAGAGTTTTCAGGAGATGAAGCAGTAATATTTTTCAAAACTTTGAAGTATTAGTAGGTTAGAATTCATATATCTAACTTTGGTATTTAATTTAGAATTTGTCTTTCTGCAGACTTTTTATGTTAGTGGGCAGTCTCATTCAAAAATTAATTCAGAACAGGCACTTAGGTCTAAACCCAAGGTCTGTAAAGAGCCTGTCCTTCAACTCTTTATATGTAGATGAGTTATTTCTGACATTTTTCTGCATCACCGTGAGGAAAATCTAGTGTCTGATTCCCTCAAGTGCAGAAGAGGGGAGAGGGGGAAGAGGCAAAAGCACTACAAGTGTTGTGGATACTGGTGGTTAGGTGGGTAGCAGAAACTCCCTGGGGCAGCTCTCACAGCTGATCAGTCACAGACATGCAGAGGGGCAGGTACTTCTGCAGGGCCCATGTCCTGCCTCATTTCAACATGGTATAGGCCAGAGAAGGTGCTCTCCCAGGCAAGGTTTGAGTGTCCTTTATGGATAGAGTTATGCAGCCTCCCTGTGAAACCTATTCTTTGAACTCTCAGCTGTCTGGCAAAGAGGAGGTTAACTACTGCCTAGTAGTCAGATTTGCAACAAAAACAACAGGGTGATTTGCTGCGCTGTATTTAGCCTTGAAGGGCTGCTTAGAAGGAGAAGTTGTATTTTCATTCCATTAACTTGCATTTTGTAGAACAAGACCAAGCAATTACAGGGAAGAGTAACTTTATCCTAGAGGTTCTTTTGGACACAGAGTAGCTGTTGTGCTGCTGTACTTTTGTTGTGTTTGTAGTCTTCTGTGCATTCTAGTCAGCATTCTTAGCCTAGAGTGATGGTGCTTGTCCTATTCCAAGTTATTTCCAGCAGTTAGTGATGACAGGTAAGACTCCAGTCTCCATACAGTTGTCTTATTCTGCCTTACACAATTCACAGACACTCAGGTATTAAATTGAGTCACAGCTAGTGTGTGGCTTACTCTTGATTTCTTGGCATGATAAATAACATAGGTTAGAACTTGCTGTCGGGAGCCTCTGTTACCTGACAAGTGTGAAATGTTTGTCTAAATAAAGTTTTAGAGCACTTCACAGCTGTTGTGTGTACTGGTAGAATAGTGTTCTTGCTGTGTTCAATAACTAAGCAGCAGAAGTCAGGCACATGTGACTGCACAAATCAACTGGAGCGCAGTTGTGTACATAGATAAAACTTCATACAGCGACGTGTCAGCCCGTAATGGAGCACTTCAAGGGCTCAATAAATCTAAATGGGTTAGTGACTTTGATAAACCAGCAGGATGGTCATTTCAATTCACATCTTTTAAGCTGAGTTGCCCTGTATTTTTGCCTATTTGAGAGACATCAGTGTCTGCCTCCTGTTGAATTGCCTCCTGTAAATTCTCTGGAAAAGTAAATGCCAAGTGTTCCAGGTTGCTGCTTAATGGTAACAGCAGCAAAAAGTTTTTCTTATTGTGCACGAAGAACTGTTAGAATTGTTGAACTATATATCTGTATTATCTACATATCTATATCTATCTACATACTACAGGGTTTTTTAGTTTGGAGGTTTTTTTGGGGGGCGGTTTAGAATTTGTCTTATGTGTGAGAGTCAGCTCTCATTGAAATTCTTGCAGCCTGTTGGTGGAGTGGTTTGTATTAAAGTGGCTTATTGAAGCACTGTAATCAACTGTTCTGTTCAACTGGCTGAAGTTTTCACAGGGATTGGCAGACCTGTTTTAATTTACTTACTGGTAGTAACTGGTTAACCTATTAAATATGTGCAGACTTAGAAGTTGCAGTTCTCTAGGTACCCACTAGGTATCCCTTTACATGTAAGCAAATATTCTCTTAGGAATAAAATACTGTGGGAAAGAATTGAGAAGACACTTTTCAGTTTTACTTTCTGGATGGCTATGTGTAAGATGCTGGTAAAAAAAGAAAAAAGCTTTAGTCTATTTCTCCGTCTTCCTATTTGGGCTGCCATTAACAGTGGAAAGGTTTGGTGGTTTTTTTTTGGTTTTTTTTTGTTTTTTTTTTTTTTTTTTTAATAGAAAAAAAAATGCTAGAGGTCTGTCTCTCTTTTCAGTAGTATCTAACATGTCTTATGTTTCAATTTCCTTTCTTCACTGATAAACTTTATTCAAAGACTTGGTTCTTTCTGAGCCAACAAAGGTCCTGTGAAATAGGTGCTTGTAGCCTTGATTACTTCATCAGCCCTGTTATTCATCTCTGAAACATGGTGAGATGGATTCTGTAGCTGGCTCCATATTCAGCTGCAGAAACTCTTTCCTCTCCTGTCTCCTGCTGTTCTTCATGGGCATTGTTGTTGCCTCAAAATGTCACAAATCTCCTGTTGCAGCCACTAGGGAAAAATAAAGTATTTCTGGAAAATTCCAGTGACTTTTCAGAGGCTTCAGGTTTATAGTCAGTTTTAGACAATATTCCTAGGAACTATACATGGCATCCTTTCTGTTTGTTTGTTCTTGGCAGGCAGGGGCAGGCAACACCAGTATTAATCTAGCAGCATTTCAGCTGTGTGTACTGCAATTTGTGAGTGCCACAGAGTAGTGTTAGGACATGCACAGACTCATTCAGAAGATTTACAGCTGTAAGCCACAAATTCTTTAGTATAATGACATTTTGTCTAGAATTACTTTGTTACTTGGAAACAGCCCAAAGTAATCGTAACGCATTGTTCTTTGTAAAGTTCATTGTAATAATCCAGTTTGCCATTAAAATTAGAGTGTTAAAAAGGTGTTAAAAGAAAAAAAAGAGAGTATCTAAAATGAATTGAAAACTGGAGGGACTGTTTTGGACTGAAAATGTTCCAGTGATTTAGTAGTGTTTTATTCCAAATTAATGTGATTTTTTTTTAATCACATGAGAAGAAGATTCTGAGGAATATGGCTTTAAAACATTGATTTTGACACATCCAAATCAAATCAGTAAGTTGGCTGACACACTAAGCTTCCCCATGGAGGTAGGAGCAACTAGAAGCCTTTGGAGCCTCATTTTAAAGTACACTTTAGGGATATTGTGCAGAGAGAAAATGTGACAGGTTATACCACAAATATGTTTCTATTGTCTCCTTGGACTGAGTGTGGAAAGTGGAGAGAGGCAAGGCAAGCAAATGAAAAACTTCTAAAAAATATAGTTGGGGAAACAGGTGAAGGGAGGAGTTTTGGATGAAGCAGAGAGAGAAAACCAGGTGGAAAATGTCTTTTTCAGGAAAGACTGAGAGAGGGATGAGTATTTTAGGAGGAAGAATGACAATGGAGGATAGACTTAAAAGACAAAAGCAGGAGGGTTTAGTGAGAGTATTTGCAGAGGAAGAAAGATGATGAAAGATGAGAGAGTCTGAGAAACTGGGTAGTGCTGTCATGGAAGATGGTGGAGTTGCCTCCAGAGAATGTGTAGATAGAAATATTTAAGATCTCAAATAAATATTACATGCTTAGGCAGCTGAGAGAAATCCCTGGGGATTTTTTTTTTTTTTTTTTTTTCACTACTGCCTCTGGGGAAAACTGCTAAAAAGTTCATGCTGTGCATTCTCTAGATGAACTGTGGTGCAGAAAGATGCTAGTCTTTCAAGCTCCTGACCTATAACTGAGCACAGATACTCTTCTGAAGCTATTTTTCGGAGCATTCAGTCAGCAGGGGAACTGGTTCTTCTGCCATTTCAACTGCATGTGCTAAAAATATTAACTCTTGCTGTACAGTTCAGTAGCTAGAATCAAAGCAGTAATGATATCAGATCCAAGATAAACATGGTTTGTTTATACCACTAGAAGCAGTAGAGTGATTTGAAGCTGCAGGGCTATCTGGTCCTATTTTCCTTGACACTTCCTTGCATCCACAAGTATTCCCACTCCTTGTAAATAGTCTTTCTTTGTGTCTGGTTTCTCTTGTCTGTTGGGCCTGAATCTTTTAGCTCTGTGTTGTTCTGTATAGAATTCAGTGGAAGTGCACAGTAAGAAACCATATGTGTTTATCACCTTGCCCTAAGTCAGTTTTGTTCTCTGTATTATTACAATTATGCATGAAACCCAGTTAGCATTTGTAAGTTTTATTAGTATTTCTAGAGCTAGATACTTTCTCACCATAGGCTTTAAAAATTTAAAGAATAGACTTGGTGATCTCTTTAAAAACAGCTGTAGACAGCTGAGCAATTTGCATACCTGTTTGGTTATTCTGTGGAAGAAAAATGAGAAGCAAATAAAGCTACAAAAAATTAAATCAGGAAAAAATTTTTTTTAATGTTAGGAAATGAAAAATCATAGTTTTCAGAGAAAATTTTATAGCCTTTTAAATTTAAGTGGGATAGTCTTGAAATAAAGAGATAAATTGGATATGATGAACTGATGTGTAAAGTTTATAATGCACACAGTATTTGTTTAGGGCAGTGACTTGCAAGTTGTTTCGGATATTTTGATTTTTGAAAATCTCTACACTATTATGCAAAAGTTTTTGATAGAAGTCCTTGTGAAAATATACTTAATTAATAGCAACTGAATCTGAGCATACATACTGCAAGTTAATCAGTTACTTTCATCAATAAAAATAGGGGGAAGAAGTGAGCCTGCATCCCAGTCGTGAATTTTGTTATCTTTTGAAGGTCCTGCAACCAGTAGCGTCTGCCATTTTCAAATACTGTAAAAATGTGCTGTTTGAATATCCTGTACTTGATAAATTCCATTTGTATATTTTCTATATATCCTCATGTAATGAAGATTGTATTTAAAACATTGCAAAGTTGGAAGTTCTAATATGGATTGGGAAAGTAGGAATGTGCGTAATAGTAATTTTTAACTTTCCATAACATATGTAATTCAAACTGATGCGAGTTTGGTCGTAATATCAGTCTAATTCAAATAGAGTAGATTAATATTAGAAAATGTTGCATCAAGTAATAATGCCAAGGGAATGACTGAAGTTGCAGATTGGAAGTGTGGGCTGTTAATTACTGATAGTCTAGTTCCTGAGGTGAACATTAAGTATGTATTGAAAAAAACATATTTTTAAGTTTATCCCAAGAGCAAAAATCACTCAAAATTGAAGCTGTTTCTTTTTAAATTAGGCAACTTAATTCTTGAGTTTTCTGCTTTGTGAAATATTTATGTACGCCTCTTAAGGACAGGAATCAAAATTTTGCTCTTATTCTAGCTAGTTAATCTTGATAACGCCCTCAGGCACATGGTGTCATGTGTAGGGCCAGGAGTTGGACTCGATGACCCTGATAGGTCCCTTCCAATTCAGCATATTCTATGATTCTATTATGTGAGGAAAAAAACCTGGGTATTTACATGCCCTTTTGATTTAAAGGATTCAAGCAACAGAGACTTTTTGATAACAGGGGTGATGATAAATGAAGATGTTGATACAAACAGAATGCTACAAACAGTAGCGTATTTCAGGAAGTATATGTAAAGATCTGTTTCAGGGACAAAACAATGCAAAATAAGCTGGAAGAATGTTACATCATGTAATTTTTTGATAGTGAAAGTGATGAATTTATATACTAGAAAGTGGTATATTTGAGGAGTTTTTGAGTTTTCTAAATTGCATCCAGAGGGCCATTATACCTAAGAAAGAAACACGTTTTTCCTGTGACAGTGCTAAAAACCTATGAATTCTTCTGCACAAACAATAATTATCAGGATTCCCGTTTTAAAATAATTATAATTGCCTATGCAAATCCATATGGCCTTTGGGATAAGGTTCAAACAGATGACTTTTTAAAGATAGTTACAATTTGGATTTTGTTTTCATCTATGTATCAAGCCATTACTTTAATGAAAAATTTCAATTGGCAGAGTTGCTTCTTCAGACTTACTACTGAGATGCTTGTTTCAGAAAATAAAGATTTGTCTTTTAAAGACATTCTAGCGTGAGTTGAATATTGGTTACTATGAGGCACGTTCTCTATGTGTCTATAAATTAATTTAGAGAAATATATTCAAAACTCTTTAATTTTCAGGTAATTGAACTGAGATGGGAATTTTTTCCGAGCATGCTCTCTAATCACGTGGCTTCCTAGGAAAACCTGACATTTAATATAGTTAGTATTGTATGGAAGTAAATTTCTGTTCCATCTTCCTTTTGTGTGTCTGTGTCTATGAAATATTAAAGCCTTTCGAGTGTTATAAATGGCTATTCTGATAAGGATACTATTTATGACTTCTTTGAGAATAAATTACAATGTTTCTAAAATTGATGGGAGACTGAATACTGGTGTACTTGTAGATTAACTGAAATACATGTTTGGCTGCTTTTTCATTATTGAGCTTTGCTGTGTTTTATTCGGAGGGCCATTCTACTCATTGAAGATTACAATAATGAAAACAAATCACAGTAAGCCTTGATATATGCAATCTCCTAAATTTACACTGAAAACCAGAGCTAAATTATCCAGGTGTTTTGAAGGTAATGAAGAAGTTAGTGTGTGGTGTCATTCATATTAGTATTATAATGAGAAGCTATATACATTCACAGAAGGAAAATGGCAGCAGTGTAAATGTTTACAGCAACACTATCACTTTCAATTTTGATTCTCTAGCTCCAGTTGTTTAGTTTTTTCACTGAAGGAAATGAATTCAGTTGCTAGTCCATAAAGGTTCTACTTCATTTGTAGGTAAGAAGGCACAAGAAATTATCTTGGCATATAGGACTGTATTTTGATTTCACTGGCTAACAAAACAGTGATAGCTTTCAGCCTCTGGAGGGAAAAACATTATATGAAAGTAAATATTTTAGTCATTGAACAATGTTGTTGTGATGGAGTTTTTACTTTTTACAGTCATACTTTTCAGAGTAACTTAAAACCTGCTTGTGTGTGTATTGCCAAGATAAACATCTTCAAGATAACCTATGTTTTAAAAAATGGTTTGGTGTTCTTTTTCCGAGGGACAATACCAGCCAGTGAAAATAATGGGTTGCTTAAGAGCTTAAACAAAATGTATCAGAAAAATGTTCTGTCTTTCTCAAGGATTAAGAGACAGCTTGGTCAGTAATGAAAATTTACAAGATAAAATTTTGATTTTACTGTTGCTGTTATGCCTCTAAATCCAGCAACTTTTATATACACTGTGTGTTACACACATTCACAGCCCCATCTCTCCCAGTACAGAAACAGAATACACGTGTTCACGTGTTTTGTAGGCTCAGAGGACACTGTACAAATCTTTGCTATTAAGAAACGAGGGCATAGTACAGCGGAACCTACAATGGTAGTACTGGGTATGCCGACAACACTGATGGCAAAATTCAAACATCATAAAGTTTGCCAGATGTTGTTGGTTGAGTGAACCTCTGATTGGGCTTAGGGTAGGAATTATTACTGCTTTATGATTTGTGTTCTTGTAACACAAAAGCTTTGAAGAAAAAGGATTTTAAAAAAATCAGGACACCGAACATCTGTAATGTGTTTTCAGGATGGTTAGGATGCTGTGAATGAATTGTGAAGAGCTTCAAAATATTTGACCATTTATTCCTTGTGCTATTTTTTTCTGGGGAATTGATGATGTACCTTCAGAGTAGGATGGCTGCACTGTAGCGTATTTTTAATATGGCCAAAAGTTGTGCGGGAATCCTGCCAGGAATACTACCCCAGGAAAGGGGTTTCTGCTTCTGGCATCTGATGGAAAAGTCATGGCAAACTGGGATATAGTTGCTCTTTCAAACGCACAGGCAAGTATATATATTTTAAATGGAATACATATAGTGCTATGACAGATTCTGTTTCAAGATTCATAATATCACATGCCTAATGAATTGCTTTAAGTGCAGTTAAGATATGTAAAAATCTGTGACCTGATATTTGAAGAAAAAGATGAATTGGAGGAAGAAAATGGGATAAAGTAGGTAGCAAAAGGCTAGTTGTTGCATGGTAACGTTAAATGTCAAGTATTTTATCTGTCAAAGATTTTCATCAGTGTAGAATCAATATTAAGTTTTGTCAAGTAGTTAGATTGGAAATTGGGAAGGAAACAAGAAGGATGAATCAAAAACTTACTCTGCCCAAGAAATGTCTATTTTAACATCAACAGTACTCTACTTAGGATATTATTTGACTTAATGTGCATATGAAGTGAGTCTCCGTTAATGGTTTATTTGGGTAGTTTGTCAAAGCAACTGGTTTACATGGTAGCATTGTAGGCATATTTTCCAGATGTGCATAGCTTGTGGTGTTCAACCAGCAAGAGTGGATAGATTTTAAATTCTTACCAGAGAGATGAAAGTAGGAGACATTATGAATACTGACTGGTATGTTACTCATTTACGTCCTCTGGTTTTGTTATTTTCTTACAAAATCATGTTTTTCTTCGTTCTTTACAGCAGTTCAGAATTTTGAATTGATGTACACTGTGAAGCCTGTGTGTTGGCTTCATTTGTATAATAATATAAAAGTTCTTGATTATAGAAGCCTTTTCCAGCTTGTAAAATATTCCCAAAATATTAGGTGTTAAGTGAGTTAACATGTCTAGAATTGAATAACATCTGTCATACTACCTTTATTCAGTTCATTTGACTTCACAGAGATGTGTAGTAGACCTTTAGCTTCTTGCAGTAACAAGTAGTTGTTTTGTAGAGTTTCTGTAAGGACTAGTGAGGTACTTTTATTTAAGACGGCTGAAGGTAAAAGTGTTGAGTATAATCACATAAAGGGAATGAAACTTTTCTACTGTAATTAATATTCCAACACATGAAACAGAAATTTCTGCTCTTCCAGTGCCTAGGTTTAGAGCAGCTGTCTCCAAAGAGTATAAAACCAGAGGAAATGTCTATACTATCCTCTTGCTGGAGTGTGTGCCTTAATGATACTGCCTCCATTTGTCATTTGGTCCCAGGAGGATTGACATCCATAGCATTCGCAGCAGGGCTGTGAATTAAAGTTTCTGACCACCCGCTCTCTGTAATTTTTGTCTCTGTGTGGTTCCCAGGCTGTGTGCAGGATGAAACAGGACTTGAACAAAGAAAAAAAGCAGATTTTTGGGCCACGCAGTCTTAATGTAAGAGGGGACTTTCCTGAAAACTCTCATAGCTGTACCAGTTTATGGAATGCTTTAAAAGCTAGAAAGCTGGATAAAAGATTTAACTATTGACCATTACTCGAGTGTTCCAATTTGATTTATGTATAAATATGGGATTTGGTGTCCAACAAGAAATATGTTCAAAAACAATGGAGATGAAAAAGTCCCATTCTGCAATGAATAACCTACATATAAAACCTTGTTAAAATGATAGATTTCCTTTCCATATGAAATGGATATTAAAAAAAAAAACCCAACCTTGAGTTTATTTAAACTAATTTTTTAGCAATTCTGACTCAAATAATTTCTTTAATATTTTGTGTTATTAAATGTGACCTTAGCTTAGAAAGTTAGATTTTTGTGTTGTTAGATTTTTGGTTGATGTTCATACTTAGAGGAATGGCTATTCCTATCCTTATATAGGCTATTCCTATCCGTATAAGGTTTTTCAGTATTTTATAAATGTTCATCTGTCAGTATCTGAAGGGAGGAGTCAAGAGGATGTTTGCAGGCTCTGCTCAGTGGGGCCAAGCAATAGGACAAGAGGCAATGAACAGAAACTGATGCACAGGAAGTTCCACCTGAACATGAGGAAGAATTTCTTTACTGTGCAGGTGAGTGAGCACTGGAACAGTGCCCAGAGAGGGTGTGGAGTCTCCCTCACTGGAGATACTCAAGAACTGTCTGGACACAATCCTGTGCCATGTGCTCTGCTTGAGCAGGGAGGTCGAACCAAGTGACCCACTGTGGTCCCTTCCAGCCTTCCCATTCTGTCATTCTGTGACTTGCACAGGATGATGCAGAAATAGGAGGAAAACAAAGTTTTGTCTTTTCCCATAAAAATGTATGCTGGAAGATCAGTAGATTGTTCATCTTCTACTTCAGTTTCTAAAATGTTAAGTCTTGATGCTACTAGTGTTTCTAGTAAGTTCTGTGTAATGTAATTATCTCAGCCCTCAGTTTTGGGAAGGTGGTAATTCATGGCTAGCAGGAATAGCAAATTATTATCTCTCTAATTGCATTTTCTATTTTTTTTTGGTGAAGAATGTTTCTTGATTCATATTCACTAAGCTGTTTGTTATGTTTCAAACATGAAAATTGTTAGTGGGTGGCATACTCTCTCTTATTGTGCATGTGTGTCAGAAATCATCTGTCATCTGATTTAAGCTTCAATTTAGTCAGCAGAGCGTCTCAATTTGGAGAAAATTGGACTCCATTATAAAACACAATTGTGATAGGATTATGTTTTTATGGTAATGCATGTAATTTATTGCTGTTATTATCATGCAACAGATTGTACAGTAATGTTTTGACTTACTCCTTTAAAAACGCTTTGTAATGTGAACATTACAACATTACTCTTATGTGAATTATTTTCTTTTTGTTTCTTCAAAACTTTAGGGAGATGTACATTAGCTTGACTTTCATGGATAACATTAGAAGGCATTTTCAAAATGTATTTGGTACTATGAGATGAGTAAACAAGGGATACAATATTTGAAGAAAAGATGGTGAAGTTGTTTATTCAAGAGTGAAATGAAGGTCTTTTAATTAAGTTACAGAGTTCCAGCTGATTTTATTTACCATAATCTTCTATTTTGCCTCATGCACTTGGGTGATATCTTGTCTCTGAGCAGATTAAGTGCTAAAGTTGTGAATACACAGTTGTTAAATCAAACAACTTTCCTTTCCTGGGAGGTACTTCATAACAGTCTTGCAAATATTGAGCTATAATAGCAATTCCAGTTTCATGAAAACTTCTAATTGAACCTACTGGACAAGTTCATGTAATCCCTGGGAGGCTGCATTCTGTCATTTTGGATTTTTTCTTCTTTCTTGAAACACGAGATCTTGTGCTGCTCAGCAAGTTCTTCTGTTCCAGAAGTGTAAAGGCTGAATCTCTTGTGGCTGTTGGTCAGCTGACAACTGCCCTGCAAAATGGATAGTTTCTTTCCATCCAGAAATGTGCTTGATACAGGATGGCAATCCCATGAGACCTCTCTGATATTTGTACTTAGCAATTTTAATTTATATGCCCAATCTATTCTATAATTAGAATATGAGAGATATGCTCATACTCAAAATTGCATGTAATTTTGTTTTTGGGCTTTTTTTAAAAGAGGATAGGAAAAGTATGCATTGTTTTCCTGACTGAAGAAAAAGAATATTGTGTTTTTGCAAATGGTTTTTACTTTCCGTTACTGTGTCCTGAGTACAATTATTCAGTTGACTTCTATGAAGAAGTGTGTGTAGGTCAAGCATGTACATTTAGAGCCACCCCATGTTTTCATTTGTTTTTGTTTTATTACAATGGGATACAGTCCAGACTAGGTATCTTTCAAATCTAAAAAGTCAATTTTTAGTCTGATTTGTAAGTGCTTTATTCTCAATACTGTTACCAGAAGATAATTGGGGAATTTCAAATTGTTAAAAAAAAAAAACAACCAAAAAACTGAGGTTGAAATATTCAAGCCACTGACAAGTTTACTTTTTCTTCTATATGTGGGGAGCAGGGGGAACTTCAGGAGTTATGTATGGACAAAACTTAAATCTGATTTAGGCAAATTAATTCTTAAAATTATATGATTATTATTTTCCATTGTTGTTGGTCCTCTGGAACGCTCAGAGTTGTTGCTGATATTTGTGCAGTTCTGTGCATTGCCTTGAAATTGTTGGGTAAATGACTACATTATGTGAAATGTTGTGTTCTTTAATCTTCATAGAGCAAAATCTGTGATGTTGTTGATAAAGCTATTAATTTATTTGGAGAAGATTTTTTCATTATGTGGAGTAGTTCAAGCAACAGGTTTGCAAATGAGCTCTGCTCATCCTGAAGGGCAGTGCTGCTTTGTCACTCAGCTTTTGTCATTACCTTGTGAAGATGGGAGATGAGAAAGGACACTAGAGAAATGTACATTTTGATGGGCACCTTGTAGGTGGGGGGCATCATCACTATGGACGAACAGTTGTCAAGTTGTTTTTTTTTAATGTTAGCATTTTCTGAATTATTTGGCAGACAAAAAGGGAAGCTACTGCTAAACTGTTTCTCAGTAAATTTTTTGTTTTCTTCATTCTAAAGACTGAACTTTAAATTCAGGTTTAATTACTTTCCTGATTGGTTTTAAATCTTTCTTTTTTACAATCCACAGGTATTTCTGCATTTTTCGGCTTACCTCACAATTAACGTTACTGGTCTTTTTCCGATTATAGAAATTTTGTTCTCTCAAAAATGCTTCATTTTGTTCTTTGCTATAATAAACGTTTCTGCCAGATAGCAAAGTAAATGGACACAAGGAGTGAGATCTTTACTGAGATTGCTAAAATTAATTTATAGTAACAGAGGTGACCCACATAATGGGGTGCAATGCATGCCATTTGTACTGTAGTGAAGCATTTGGACAAGACGATGTTGGAGCCATTTTCTTGCTCAGTCATTTACCTAATTATGAAGTCTCTCCTTCTTTAAGAAAAAGAAACTCTGATTTTTTCTGGCAATGTTTTTTGTATTAGCTTGCAATTAATTAAATTTATACAGGTTGTTTTATTCAGATCTGTCTTTTTTGTAAGTCCAATTATTTATCGCTTCATTGCTTTGCAAGTTTTTTCTGCTGTAAGCATTTTTCCCAAACAAGGAGATGTAACTACAGCTTTAATAATGTCTTTCAGTGTAATGGATTATAAAGGATTCTGAAGAAATTGGTACAAGCAAAGTTATAATTCTTTGTGCTATTTTTCTTTGCTTATCTAATGACAGCTCTTTCTGCAGAATAGACAAGCTTTTATGTCTCTCTCCAGCTTTATCATGTGACTGCCTTACTATGAGAATTTCTTGATAAATTCACAATATTAGGGAACAGTCTTTGGTCTAGAATAAAGGGCTAAAGACTGCATAAATGGCAAGCCAATTTATTGAGGATTTTTCTTTGTCTACATCCTGCCTTTTTAACCCAAATGTGATTTTTTTTTTGTCATAGACATTTCATTTTGGGGTTTTGAATTTAATTTCTTCTGAGGCTTATCAGCTTTCATGATGGCAAGACCTTAAAAAAAGAAAGGTATACAAAACCAACCGAAAGCAGCAGCAGCAACAACTAAAATAAAGCAGGAACAGAGAAAGTTTTCTGCCTGGAAAATTTGCAAACTAAATGAAAGACAAATTGCTAAATACAGACAGGTAAGAATGAACAAAGACAAGATGAAAATATTGATATAAAAATAAAGAGGGGGTCAAATATTGGTTCAGTTATTTGTCGCAACCTTTTACATTCTCATATTCTTAGCGTGATTTCATTTACTGAGTAAAACGTGGCCTTAAATGAAATCTGTTTTGCATTTACACCAGAGAGATCTGGTGTTTGCAGGAAAAAATATCCCCCAAGGGAAGGATAGTATCTTCAAAGCTTTTGGTTTTCCTCCTAAGTTCATATCATTCATGGTTAGCCTATGTTCAAATCATTCTATTGCCACCTTCTTCTTAATTTCACTTATTTTTTGGAGAATATGGACCAAGGTAAAAAGACATCAGTGTGGTCACGCAGACTGTGATAATGAGGAGGAAGAAACCTGAACTGAGAATGAGGCATCTGTGAAAGTGGTTCTCAGGTAAACATTTATTGAATCATAAAATATCCAAGTTTGTTGGAAAGGACTTCAGGGGTTATCCAGCCTAAACTTTGGGCAGAGCTGGGCTGTGGCCATCCCTAGATCAGATCTCTCAAGAGACTGTTCTTGGACACTTTCAAGGATGTGGAGATTCCATAGCCTCCGTGGACAACAAATCAAGAGCAGCATTCCTTTTCTAAGGAAATATGGGCTCACTAATGTTTAGCCTAAAGCTCTCAAATGTCAGTTTGTGGCTGTTTCCCCTTGCTTAGCTGTCTGCCACTACTGAGAAGTTGTCTTCCTTGTCTTTGTGGTTCCCATTCCCATCGACTTGCCCCTCTAGCCTGCCACTCACCAGGCTGAATAAGGCCAGCATCCTCAACTTCTCCTCATGTGTCATGGGATCTGGTACCCTGTCCATTGTGACAGTCTTCTGCTGGACCTCTCCACACCGCTCTTGTGAGGCTGCAAAAACTGGCTCTGTTGGATGCCAGTCTCATCACTGCAAAGTGTAAGATGGCACTGAATTGTTCTTTGGGCCCTGTTTAATGATGCTCAGGGTGCAGTTTGCCTCATTGATGACAAGAGGGCACTGCTGGCTGCCGTTTAACTTGGTGTCCCCTGTAAGTGCTGTGACCTTGTTGACTGCTGGTCTATACTGCAGGTACGTTGCTGAAGGTGTAAAACTTTGCACTTGTCAGTGTTGAACTTCATGAGGTACGTGATGCCCAGTCCTCAAGTTTGCTGAGGTTTCTCTCAGTTGAAGTTCTACTGTTTATGTCAGCCATTTCATCTGCTTCTGTGTCATCTGCAGGTTTGCAAAGGATACAGTCCAGGTAGATCTGTGAAGTGTTTTACAATGGTTGGAAAGGATGTAAGAGACCAGCAAGACCAAAAAGATGTAAATTTTGGCATTAATAACATGAATATGATTTCGTTTTGACCTATTGAGGTCATCTTTTGAAGGTACAGGAGAATAGTTGCTGCTTTTTTCCAGACTGAACTTTTGAAAAACTAGCTGGGGTCTGCTTAAGACAATGTTTATTGTAGGGAAGAAGGTAAAGATCCTGATTCCTATGCATAGGTTCTGATATGGTTTATTGTGTTTCAGAGAAACACAAAGTTAGTCTTGGGCAAGTATTCCTTAGTGAGGTCTGTGCCAAAGAGCTTACTAATCTTCAGAGCAAGTCCTGTTTTCTCTGATCTATGTTCTACCTATGTTCTAGATAGCCATGTTCTTGCTATTCTGCTTCAATTTCTCTCTCTCTCTTTTTTTTTTTTTTTTTTTTTTTTTTTTTTTTTTTTTTTTTTTTTTTTTTTTGTCTGCTAGGAAGTGAAGGATGTTATTAACATGGACTTAGTCTTCTCAAGTTCAGGAGGCAGTTAAACATTCTCTTGCAAGCCAGACAAATTGTCCTACCTAGTAGCCTAGTTGTTGTATGAAGTGGGGGTAGTTTCTTCTGTCTTCAGTCTTTGAGTAGTTTTAAAAGTGGGAGTGGTTGCCCCTATTCAACAGTATGGATTCATGGGCAGATAAAGCAACTCACTGGACTCTTGAGGAAAGTCTCTAAATTTGTAGAAGATAAGATTTAAAACTGCACTTCTGCCCCTCTTGACATTGTAAATATAGTTAGGTAAGTGAATCAAGAATTATGTTGAAATTATTTTATCATTTCAGAAGTAGGAAGTCTGTTAAATCTTTCCAGACTTGGTCAGCCACTCTTGAGTTAGCATTATGTTCTCTTGTTCTCTCTCATTAAAAAGTGCTAAAACTCACAGCTGACCTGAAATTTAGCAGTTATCATGTAGGTAAGAATCTTGTTTTCAAGCTTAAATAATAAACCTGTGAAAACTCAAGGAAAGAAGTAGTCATCTATAAAACTCTTCAACATTTCAGCCCTTGTTCTGAGGGGAGGTTTTTCTATGATTATCAGAATAGGATAATTAAGTAACGAATATGTATTTGCTATGTAATTGTTGAAATGAAAGAACTTTTTCTGTTGTGTATCATTGAAGCATTTAGCTGTCAGTGGAGAGGAATTAGTAGCTAGTTGTGTACCAGAAGTACAACTTTAATTGCCAGAGTACTTGTGAAACAAGCCTGTGTTTGACATCTTTTTTGGACCAGGGAGATGCCTTCAGAGTAGATGCCGATTGGAATACTTTTGTTATAAAAGATTGAAATTCTAGTGTAAACTACTCAGATGATTACCTTCCTCAAAACTTTAGTTATTGTTTTCTGTTCCTGTGTAGCCTTAAATGTTTGTAAATTAACTATTTACACTTTTCTTCTAGTGAGATACTGTCATTTGTTCTCTCTTTCTGATGCAGGCCAGAAGTTTCTCTACAGCTTTGCTTGCTGTTAGCTGGTTTAACAAAAATGTACCCTTCAAACTTTTCCTCTTATAAAACATTACGTGTTTTTCTATAGTAGTGATTCAGTGGCATTAAAATATAATTTTTTTGTAGTGCCACTGCAGACAGTGAGAAGATGCAGGTTTTGAATGTGTGCACTTAATTAGATGAAATGTATTTTGACAGACACCTAGTAATTAGACTTTAAAATTGATTTTCTTTTTACATCTAATTATGTTTTATTTCAGCTCTTTGCTGAGAAGCTTTTCATTAGCTGTTAGGAGTTTGTGTTTCTGAATTTCCCTGAATTTCATGAGGTGATGTAAGTCAAGTCATTATGAGCTTGTATGTGCAGAGCTGTCAGTCTGTTTTTCTGAAATTATTTCTGAGCTTGGGGTGCTACATGTTTATGGAGTGACTGGCTTTAAGAGCCAGTTTAAGTGCAGGGAATAAATATGGATTATATGTGTAGCTAACCGTGCTACTCTACTATGATTTATGTTGCCAGTACTACTTGGCACATGACTCGAGTTGAAATAAACAAATATACTAAGTGCTTTACTACATCCACCTTGAGTTAGAGTAAATATTTCCGGTAAAGTGTAATACTTAAATGTATTTGCTCAGTTTGACAAAGATGTTTCATAGATGAGATCAATAATCTTCTATTGTTGCTGTTCCTTTTCCTTCCCAAACTCTTGCTTTGTGAAGTTGGTACTAAAGCTGTTCAGTTACACTAATGGCATAGCTTTTCCTATTTAGTGCACTTTATTTAAAACCAAAATCCCTACTGTGTGTAGGACTCGTTATTCTTACCTGATTTTCCTAAAGTCCTGACCTGAAAATTACCTGTGTGAAGACTATTTTTGCTTTGAAAGAATTGATTTATAAGATTGTTCTCACACAACATATATCTTCCCATGTTGTTCCCCAGAGAGTGTTGTGAAGTGTTAATCTTAATGTCCTCTCTCAAGCTGTAGCATAGCTTTTGGGAATGTGGGTTTGCTTCTTTCAATACACACTGTGTAATATTTTACTGTATTGATGGACAAATGAGAGAGACAAAATAAGGGGTATGTAGCAAAGCTTTTAACCTTGAACTCATTCCTTGAAATACCAAGTTTTCTTGCACACTTACTCCGTCAGCATTATTAAGCTCACCTGTATGGTTCTGCCTGGCTTTATGCTTTTGTGAAAATTAAACATGAATGGAAATTTGATGACTAATGGATTAAAAGGTAGGTAAGGAGCAACATGCTGAACTGCCTCTTCACTGTAATGAGCTCCCTGCCCATTTTCTCTCTTCATTTTGGAGCACTGAAGGACCAGTGCTCATGAGACCTGTCTCTCATGCCTCAGGCTCCTGTGTTGGATCAGCTGGCTTTGTTGCTGTGATCCAAATCTTTCTATCACCTATTTCATGTGTCCTGATTTTTTTTTTAATTTGTTGATCAGAAGTCATGGTAGTTAGAATACATAATGAATTTAAGGTTTGAGATAATTGCAGAACTTTTTACTCCAGCAGTTCTTGGAGCAAAACAAAACAAATGTGCCTGTAAATGCACAGTATTTCTGTTGAGTTACTGTGGGAGCTGAGCACAAGGACTGGTAAAGAACAGTGCTGGCAGAGAAACAGCTCTTCTGGGGAGTGAAAATAATGTGAGGCTTTACTTAAATACTGTCTGAAAAATCTTTCCTGAGATTTTTGTAGTGGGCTTGTTCTGAACAAGCTGAATCAGTGCAGCTGGAAGAATCCTTACCATGTTTGTACTTCTAGGGAAGAGTGAATACAAAATATGTTGTCTGGGCTCTAATGCCTCCATGGAAGGAAAAAAACTGTGACATTTTAAAAATATCCCAATACACACTTTTGAGTGTTACTACTGTGTTTGATATTGGGGAAAGTTAGTTGTTTGTTAGTTTGTTGGGTTTGTTTGTTGGCTGGTTTGCTTTGTTCTGTTTTTGTTTTCTTCTGGAATCCCAAGTAAGTAATTTGTTTATGTGAAGTCCTCATTTTGAGACTTTTGGTTGGTAATTTCTGGGTTTTTTTCTTGGTTCCCCCTCCACCTCCCGATAGTTATTTCTTTCTGTTATTCATATCCAGACACACAGACACAAAACCAGTATAGCAATGAGAGATACTTCTATGTGTACATGTGGTAATAGCCTTACATTTGTTTCTTCATTATTTTTTCTCCACTTTTGACTCTGTCGCTGGGGGAAACCTGAACCAAATAAAGGAAGTGCACATAAAAGATACTTCATGTTACACTGAGAAATCAGCACCTTGTTTGTAACATATGTTATAAACACCAGGATTGCAGCTACGTCAGGGTTTCTTGAGATACTATCCTTGCTGGCATATCTTAGTTCTGATAGGAGACAGGGAATTCAGATATAGCCACTGAAAAATAGACCACAGTTGATGACATCATAGTATCGTTATCATAACCAATATGCATTTAAAGCATTTATTTGGTAAACCTTCAGTTTGTCTAGGCCAACACTCTTCTTTTTATATAAAAATGCAAATTAGCAAAATGTAACTATGAAAATAATAAAACTATAGCTGACTACAGGAGACATTTGTTATATAACAGTATATGTCGACATGACTGTAAGGGGAAGATAGGTGTGTGATTTAAGTTATCCCCTTGGATGTAAAATTTTACAATTTTTTGTTACAACAGGAGTAGAAAGACATGACAAAATTACTAGAAAGCTGGCAACCACATGAGGCTTACATAAATGTTCATTTGTCAAGCAGAATAGTCTTTGAAGGAATACACAATGTAAGCAATTTTGCATTTGCTTTTCCTTAAAACAAACAAAAATTTCTACCCCTAG
The DNA here is from genome assembly GCF_965231275.1 of Zosterops lateralis. Classification (NCBI taxonomy): domain Eukaryota; kingdom Metazoa; phylum Chordata; class Aves; order Passeriformes; family Zosteropidae; genus Zosterops; species Zosterops lateralis. The sequence continues at coordinate 40,201,155 of NC_139766.1, forward strand.
CATTTAGACAGTTTGTCACTGTTTTTACCTTCTGCATAAATGCAGTTTTACAGCTAGCCATATTTCTTAATTAGATTGTAGAACTAAGAGCTTTGCCAGCCATTCTTTGTTTTCACATTCTGTGTTTCAGCAAAGCAAGGTACTGTCTGAATTTTAGCTGACAAATGTTTTAAAGAGTGAAACCACCAGAAGCTACTGTATGTCTTAGGTAACATTTAGGAATGTGATAAAATAGCAAGCAATATGTTTCTAACCGAAAAAGCTCTGCCTAGCTCTGGATGGGGTTGCATTTAGTGTGTACATTTTGATTTCTGAGTTACTACTCAGACTTTTTTCTTTACCTGTTTTGGTTTTTTTAATCCACCAAGGTGTATGATTCTTTTTACCTTAATCTGGGATTTTAGCTTTTCAATGAATGAATGTTTTTTTTGTTGTTTTGTTGTTTCTGAAAGCTGCTCTTCAGCCTGTTTCTCCACACTAGCTTCCTTTTAGCTTCTAATCAATTCTTTCTTAAGGAGTGGTGTCTGCTGGCACAGTTTTCAGTGTGATCTCTTTCAGTGAGGGACATGATTGTCTCTGGGATTTAATTGTTTTAGCAGTTCTATCTTCTTTTTAATAGAAGATAGAACTGCTAAAGTGCTTAATTTCTGTGTCATTTCCCTTTTGGAAGTCACGTACAGCTGTGGTGGATTTTGGGGCTTTTGTAACTCCTGTAGAGATACTGAGTCTGAATGCATTATTAGTGTGCCTTTCAAAAGAAAAAAATAGAACAAGATCCTGCACACACTCTGGGACTGTGTCTCTAATGGTTTCCCTAACCAGCTCTCCATGAAATGGTTATTGTAGTGCTAAAAGTTAAATCTTTGGTTTGTGTCCCAGCATGATGCTTGCCTGATACAGGTGTCTGCCATTACAATTGTATTTCCTTTCCTCATTGCCTCTCTGATTTCTCTCAGCGGATAATCAGTGGTCAGTGCTACCAGTCCAGGTAGGCAATTGCTAATAGAAAGCTGCCTTGAGCTCTTACATTTGAATCCAGGAACACTGAAATCTTCTTTCTTACAAAAATTCAGTCAAAGTCAGACTACTTCACCAGACTCTCACTGAGGACGCCTGAGAACTGAGGCTTTCTACTTAGAAAGCTTCTTTCTATCTAATACCCTGTTGTCCTTCCATTGAGAGAGAAATGTATCAAGGTCCAAGCCCTTTATAACTGGTCCACAAGGTCTGGCGTTTCACAGGAACAGGACATAATTACAGAATACTTCAAGTGGGTCCTTATTCCTTAACAATTGACCATCCCTTTTTCTGAACATGACCTCCTGCTTTGGTGGGGAAAAATGTACATGTTGTGGACATCTCCAGAGCTCTTCTCTATTGTAATCATGTATTTGTTGGTTTTTTATCATCATGATGGAATCATACAGATACCCAAAGGGTGTGCAAGGTAAGAGTGTCTTGCATCACTAATTGAAATTAACAGGAATCCCTGGCTCTTTTTATTCAGCCATCTGTTGGCCTCCATGCTCTGGTTAACTCCGCATGTATTTGTTCAGAGTATTGTCCATTCAGATTGCTGTAGTACAGCTAGTAATAATTGACTGGTATTTTAATGCTAATCTGCACTATTCAGCTCCTGAGTCCAATTGCTTATTGTTGAGCAGACAGAGAATCAATGGTGATTTTTCTCCACCTCTCCCCTGTATTATATGTACTACATTGTAGCTATTTAAGTTTAAAAATAAATGCACAGTTCAAAGAATATGATGCTTTTATTGTGCTGTTGGCTGCTGACTCTTACTGTAGAGTTTTTGTGGTGGAAATAACACTTTTTTTGGAAGCATGTTACTTTTCATAGGTTTTGTTGTTTAGCCTCAGTTTAAAGTGATATTATTTGTAGTAACAGCAAAAAATTTTAAATATTTTATTTTGCTAAGAAACTTCCATCTTTTGTATGTAGGTAGAACTTTATCTGTAACCAAAGTCAGATCTTTGGCAAAATTCTCTTTCCTGGTGAAATTCACAAAGTCTAGTAATAAAAATGTTCTTCCTATCTAGCTTTGTAGATGAGTTTTATGAAGTGCCAGTTAGTAAATATCAGGAAGAAGTCTGTTGAATTCATTTTGCTTGGAATTAGACAGCTAATTTTCCTTATTGTGCTGATAAGCTGTCCCCTTGAATGGTAGAATTGTTTTGTTTGCTTCCATAGGGGAAAAGGAACCTTAAAATAAGACAGGGAAACACTGGTTTTATATATAAGATCTATGTGTCTTTGTGATACGATAAATTAAAACAGTCATACTTGGCTTGTATGTGGTCCTTTGTCAGTAGTTTTAATAAGAAGGAGGTTTATCTATTAAGTGATTATAATAACATAATCCAAGTGTAGGCATAACCACAGATGGAAATACCCTAGTTAGAGTGAGAACCGGATGGGACAGAGGAAGGGAAATTACAGTTTATGTAATATTAAATACATGTCTGTATTTACATTTTTATTCAATGTATAATTGCATGGCTGAATTTTGACTTCATATCTCTAGAGTATATTATTCCAGCAGATTAAGAGAATTTTAGGAATAAGGAATGCAACAAAACAGCACTAAGTTCTGTGTGGAACAGTGACATTGCTTGCAAGGCAGGCTTGTTTTTAGAAAAATGTTCTGAAGCACTGGAGTCTTGGCTTTACAAATAGTTATGGAGTGGTAAAATTTGTTAAAGATGTAAGGGCATATAGTGAAACTCGTACAGACTGGACTTGTCATAGAATGATGAACAACTAATTCTTCCTATTATGTTTTAGTATTGCTGCTGTTATGGAATATCTGGTTAAAGCACCTGAAACCTTTACAGTGTAGAAGAAAAATTTCTAGAGCTAAAACTAAAGCCGTAACTTCTATTTTTGTATTTAGAATCTTTATAGTTACTTTAAAAATAATTACATAGTTTAATTTACAAAAGGATATCACAATCTGTTATCAGATGTTTCAAATGCTAAAATTCTGTCTGAGTAGTATGCATTTGAGTGTGATAAGTGTTCCTGCATTTTCTCAGAGCATGGGTGTTGTTTACAACTTTTTGAATACTGAGGAGTAAAATACAAATTTATTGTTTTATGGAACAAGGAAATATTTTGGTTATTTTCTTTTCAAATATTTACCTCAGCCAAAAATGATGAAATGAATAATAGCTATCAGAGGTGGAAAGTAAACTTATCAAGCTGTAATTTGCACTTTGATGAGTATGGCATGAAAGTACCTTGTATATTTATCTGCTTTGTTACACCATTAATTCCTAGCTGTTTCAGCTACATACTTTTTAGCAGGTTTTTTTATAGCCTAATAAATATCAACATACAGAAGTTTTCCTTGGCATCCCATTTATTCTTTGTTCTAACCTCAGATGATTATTTCTAATAATTATGTCCTGAATAACACACCATGTTCCTTTGTATATATCATATGGGGATAATAATTTTCTTCTATAATCATCTCATTTATCTTCTTTCTCTAAGAGAGGGGTGTTTCTTTAGGCTACTTTCTGAAACTTTTATGTTTTTCTGATGACTAAAGAACTAAGTTTTAGCTTCATTTAATAATTAGTGAGACTCTGAGAAGCAAAAGATACATACTGATGGGGACTTTTGGGGGCTCGTGTTGGATATGTTGGTTATTTGGTACTGGATTCACCCTGCCTGCATTTCAAGCTGTAGCTGTGAAATAGAAAGCTTTTGGAAGATGTAGCCTATGTAAAGAGTATTTTCTCATTGTAAATATACTACTGTTAAAAAAAATTAGAAATTGTGGACTGACAATAGTAATAATTTGTCCATGAATCGATGGGTTAATCACATATATGCAATGATTTTGGATGCTGGTGGAATAGCATTCATGTAAGAGCAGAATTTTTCATTGGCAAAACTTGAATTTTTTCATAATTGCATGTCTGTTCTGGGAAATTTTTTGCACTACTTGCAAAACAGCTGAGGTCTCCCCTAGCCTAGGTGCTTTATAGAAGCCTGAATGCTAGAGCTGAAGAAATTTTGTATTGTGAACTATCCATTTACTGCAAGAAATCTGATTTTTTTTCTGAATGAGCCCTTTACTTTAAACCTTTAAACAACCCTCAGCACATCAATAACCTAAGCAACAAGTTCCCTTGTCAGGTTGCTCTTCTACCAAATTGACATGATAGTTCTGAAATCATAGAACCACATAACCATATAGCCTCACTTTCTTTTATTCTGAAATGTAAAGTGAAAATCTACATTATAAAACTGAGAAGATTTCAGAGCATAAATTTTTTATTTAGTTGATATGCGAGTGTAGTGATAGGCCATCATGCTTTTAGAAAGCAATTAAAAAAAAAAATCTCTGTATAAGTCTTTTACTCTTCTGTGAACATTGTAATACTCTAGTAAAACCAAAAAGCATAACTGTTCCCTGAAACAGCATACAAGATTTGCGATTACTTTGAGAACTATTGATTTTAAAGTTCTTGAAGAGTGCTTGTAATCAGCATAGCTGATGACTTCTTAATTAGACTAGTCCTGTGAGAATTTGGTTCCCTATACAGTATGTTTATGAATTTAATCAACCAGGCAGTGAAAAAAACAATTATAGATACTATCTTTATTTTTTTTTAACTCACAAAGGAGCAAGAATGGCAATACTGGAGCTCTTGCTTCTGTGATAATTAAAACATGGATCTGAGTGAATAGGAATAAAATAATAAATAAAATACAGCAGTGAAGAAGTTGATTCACCACAAAGTGAGGTCCTTGGTGGCTAATAGAAGCAAGAGAAGGACATAAGAAACTCTTGGACTGTGCCATAAAATCCAAGCTACCTGCCGGGCCAGTGTGCATCAAATTGAATTTTTTTTTCTTTGAGGATTTCTCATGGTACAACAGGTCATGTATCAGAGTTTTTAGTTTTGTCATTGGCAGGTCTATCAGTCTGTTGTCTAGATTAAAAGAGGAAAACAAGTATTGTCTAACTCATGTCCTTGGATTTGTCTTGTTTCTTATTGACAGATTTTATGAATTTGTTACGAATTTGTCATTAGTTTGTGTATAAAGTGATTTGTAGTGAAAATAACTAGAAATAGTAGTTAGATTCAACATTACCCAGACTTGTTATTTCTTCCATTTGGTTTTTCAACAGGTTAGTTGTTCCTTCACCATCCATTTGTGACTCCCAAGATTTTGAGCTCTGTGGTTGCTATTAACAGCTATGTTGGCAATTGAAAGGAGTGTTGCATTCTGTGAACACCTAGTTGTGGATGTTAATCTACTTGGTGACTAACATCTGTCTGTGGTTTAATTATTGCCTTTTCTTTCCTTAGGGAAGAGGTTTGTGCATGGATTTTTTTTTTTTCTTGCCATTGATAGAAAAGGCTTGGGTTTTGGTTTTGTCACTACAGTTACATGGAAAGCTTGAGTTCATTAAATGCCTGTGAGGGAGTTCTGATGAGCCTAAGTAGGTCAGAAGCTGGAGGCTTTGACAACTAGAAAACCTTGTTTTTGCACAAGTAAATCTATCCCATGGGGCAGGCAATTCTACTTCACTTCTGGAGTGGAGTTGTTATGTTCTTTTATTCCAGCCTGTTTTACAGCCTTGTAGCTCTTTAAGCTAGACCACTCACTGGCTGCCTAAAGCTGTGGACTGAAACCTGGTGTTAATAGTATTCTGCCAGGTACAGAGCAGAAGAGACAAAATTTACTTTCTTACAGACATAATTTACCTTAGTGTAAATAGCCATAATCCACCTATGAATCTTGCCTAGGAGTGGTTCTCAACCCTGGTAAGTCACAGTTGTGTTAACTACCCAAAACAGCCTTGCCCCTAATGAGGCACAGCTATATCCAAACAAGATTAGTGTGATAAAAGGGGTGAGTTAGCTGGTCAGGGAAGGACTTGGAGGGAGAGAATCCCTGCTGTGAGGTCAGTCTGGGTCTGCAGTTAGAGCCTGTTGTTGGAACCTGCAGTCACAGTCTAGCCAGGTAAAAGCCTGCAGTCAGTCTGCAAACCAATACATGGAGTCATAGTTTAGCAGGAAACACCCAGCAGTCAGAGGCTGCAAGGGAAACCTACAGCAGGAGCTGCAGGCAGAGTCAGTGAATGGTTGGAGTCAGGATGGCTGAGCTGTAAAGAGGAATAAACCAGGACCCTTTTCATGCTATGATGAATGAGAAGTCTGTGGCTTGGTTTCTACCCTTTAACTAGAGGACTGCTGTAAGCATATATATATATGTATATATAGGTATATAACTGAATCAGTAGAAAGTAGAGCAGTAGGAATTGATGTCAGAAGGCTACCTGAGACTTTCGGAGGTGAAGGTATTTATTATTTTTTCCCCTGTTTTATACCTTCAGATTTCCCTTTCCTGATTTAGCAGTGATTTTTGTGAGAGACTATTGGCAGTAGTGGGGCAGGTGCCTACCAGACTTACTGAGTCTTTTGGGAAGGGCCCACCAGAACATCAGTTGTGGTTGTAGTAAACTGTGACATATTCAAAGCAGTTTAATAGTTACATGCTATCATTCTTTTTCCTGATTACATGGAAAGAATTTGGACAAAATAAGGATATTCCTCCTAACAGCTGGAGAGCGACTTCAGAATTTAAAACAAGATAGTTGGTTACTGTGAGCAAAAGTGTTTAGAGTTAACTAAAAGACACCTGATGGCAGCTCTGAGAATTAGAGGTATTTTCTTAATTTGACAAGATCTACCAATTAGGCAAGATGCAGCCACAGGGTCATGAAAACCTATGAAAACATGATCATGAAAACATCCATACGGGCATGACTCCTTGCCATGCCTGCTCTCTGGCCCATTGACTGGACTCTGTCTTGGAGGGCAGAATCATGTTTTTGTACATAGACTGCATGGATCTTTCTGATTAGCATTCTGGGTAGCTTTGCTTTAGTGCTGACTATGTTAGCAGGTGGGTAGGTTTTTTTGTTGTTGTTTGCTGGGTTTGGTTGTTGGTTTTGTTTTCCTTTTATGGAGGGTCTAATTTCTTTTTCTCTGAGGTTTTACATCTCAGCAGGGACCTGGAAGATGATGACAATTTTCTTTCTCAATTTGGTTACATTTCAAGCGAACTGTAATAGAAGGACAATTTTCAGCCTCTACAGATAACGTGGAAAATATGCTTGATGATGTATCTTGGGGATATTTACTTAAGTGCAGTACAGTGATTGAGTTTTGAGATGAGCTTTGAGTTGCAGAACTTGATGTCTGAAGTAATAATTGACAAAAAAACGGGATCCTCAAGTGTATTTTAGCCAGCATGTAGTGCTTCACTGAGGCAGTCTATTGGAAAAACATGCGTAAGCAGCAGAGAACAAGCACTTTTGATAGTGGGAAGGAATCTGTATGTTTCTCATATGAACTTTACCCCAAATCATTCCAAATGTGCACGTCTGTAGAGATGTTATATACCTAATCCCTTAAGAATCTGCGTAGATGTGTGATGGTTGCTCTGTGCAGTTTGCAGTTTATTACCTCTTCTGCTGAAAGGGGCATAGCTAGAGCATTGTAGAAGAGGACTGCCATCATTCAGATGCTAAGAAATGTTTCTTGGTAGAAATCATGGTGATGAAGGATTGACTGCTCCTTGCCAGCAAGCAGCTCTCTATTTTTGCCTGAGGAATGGCTTTGGTAGGCTGGGTGGAGACTCACTCAGCTGCTAGAAAGGCTTAAAACAGGCAGTAAGGTGGACTTTTGAGAAGCACTCTGGCTTCTGTGAGTTCAGTTTTTAAAGATTGTTAGGAAGATTCTGGAAGACTGAAAAATAACTGCCTGGAGTTTATTGCAAACCAGACTCTTGCTGGAATTTCAGGCTTGATCTGAGACCAGTAAGAAGAAACTTTCAGTACAGGGATGGGGGAAAGATGACTGTGCAAAACTTCATTCTGCTTACCTTTTAGAAGAAAACTCCTTATTCCAGGGTTTCGTTTTTCATTCAAACTTATTTTCAAAAAAAAGGTGATGCATCAGTTTATCAGAATTTACTGTAATTGATTACTTCAATTGATGATTTAAATGATAGTGTGGATAAATCTGCTGAAAGGATTTTAGATTCTGGTGAATTTGAGTGGCCATTGCAGTGTGCAGCAACTCACAGAAGCAGCAAATGCAAATGGCAACCATTTTTAAATCACAGAGCTTACTTTTCTTCCCCCCCGTATTTTGGTGGTGTTTTTTTTTTTGTTTTGTTTTGTTTTGGTGGTGTTTTTTTGTTTTTTTTTTTTTTTTTTTTTTTTTTTTTTTTTTTTTTTTTCCCTCTTTAAGATCTTAGCACTCTTTTTCAATTCTAGTGAAGCTCCCTTGGTTTTCAAAAGTCAGCTACACAAAAAGATTTAGAAACAAACTGATGATTGCATTTTTATGTTTTCAGTGGCAAAATGGTATTTGAGTTTATGAAGTATAGAATACCTGAATGTAGCAGTGGTTGAAATGCTGGTATTCCTTGAGTATTTACTAGGAAAATGTCTGAGAAGAGATGTACCTTGCTTGTGCATAAGTAAAATGGAGCTGGGTTTGGCTTGTTTGTTGGCGTGGTTTTTTTTGGTTTTGATTTTTTCCTGAGAAAGGTGACAAAGTTGCAGTTAAAATGATTTTGGTCCTGTGGCAGTTTTTTAAATTAATTTTTTTTTTAAACACTAACCATTCACTTTAGGAATTCAGGGTATATGTATTGTCTTGCAAAGCATGTTGCACAATTTTTCTAGAGCAATTATAGTATTGTGGTTTGTTTTAATTAATGTAAAGGCATAATGATACACCCTCCCTAGCAGAGAAAAGAAGTTAGGCAGTGGAGATTTTGTGAATATAGGTTACAGAATTCTGGACTGAAAATGTGAGTGAGGCTGGTAGTGGTCAGACAGTGCCTTGAATGTTTCTCCTGTTCCAGAAATTGGATTGCCTGAGGCATGAACTTAAATGTTTTGCTCCAACTTTAGGACAACATTTTCATTCTACTGCATCTTAGACATGCAGGAACTGTGGTTTTACTTTCCTTAGCTTGTTAAGTAAGACTTTGTCAATTCAGCAAAGAGGCGCACTAGGAGAGGCAGTCACCTAAATGCTGCTTCTGGGGGACACCATCAGGGATAGCAAATCTTATTTCCTCTTTGTAGAAATCGTAGTACAGAGGCAAAAGGCTGTGTTGTGATGCTTCTCTGTCTTACTTCTAAGTCATCCCCAGTGTATTTTATTGCCATGAGGAAAACAAGTAAGATGCTCTGTGACTTAGTGAAGTTTATGCATCCTTGTCACTGGTTATGTGTCCTTCACCCTGTTTTACACATTCTGTTTGGTTTTTGCAGATGTAGATTCATAAACAGTTCCAACTCAGTAATACCTCAAAAATCCTTCTTTTTTTTTCTTCTGCTTTTACTTCTTTCCTTGATTTGAGCACCCTCCTGTTAACTCAGCTTGGAAGACACCTAGGCTTAAATGAACTCAGCATAAAAAAAAAAGCTAGTGGTGATTTCAATTGAGAAAAAATTCTAGCTGGATTTGTAGGTGGGAAAAATTGTTTCAGGGAGAGGTAGAATGAGTCCCTGTTGCCATGTTAGGAATGAAGGGCTGTAATAGGAGCCAGCATTTGGGAACAGGAAGGTACGTGTAGTACTTCTTCCTCATGACAGCTTGCTGGATATCACTTGACAACTAGGTACTATAAATTCTCAAATTCATGAACTGAGAGAGCTGAGTTTTCTTCAATTAAATATTAATTTAAATGATAGATTAATATTCTATTCACAAAGTGTTGAAATAGAACATAAAAGAAGGTTACGAATGAGTTGACATAACATTTAAATTGTAAAACAGTTGTCTGATAAGTAGGAAATGCAAAATGAGAGATACAGCTTGCTTCATAGAGAATTCCAAACTTTGACAATTTTTTCATATTTTGAGTGATATGCAATGCCTGTTTTGTATAGTGAATGAGGATGGCAGAGATAGGGATTTATTGATCTAAATAAAATCTATGAGGACTTGAAAAACAGATGGTACTTTGAAAAATCTGCACAATGAAATCCAAGTGTTCACATTATGAAAAAATTATAGTGTGAGGCAACTGAAAAAAAAGTCACAGAATACTCATTCCTGTAAATACTTTTCCCTAGTTTAAGATTTTTTTCCACAAATAATTGAGCTCTAATGTTGCTGATGAATATGAGAATAATTGCTTTCAAAGCAACAGACTGACATAATGAGAATGTTGTGGTTCAGTTCCTCATGAAGTCATCTCAATGCAAGAGCATAGTGCACCATAACAAAACACTGTGTAGACACTTTAATTCTCAGTGTAGGTGAGAAGCCTCATCTGGGTTTCCTATTTTAAAACCAGACATGTTCATTCTTAAGACAATCACAGGGTAGTTGTGGTTGCAAGGGACCTCTGGAGACTCTCCAGCACAACTTCCCTGCTTACAGCAGAGGAGTATTTATAGACTACACAGGGCTGCATCAAGTAATTTTTTGAGCTTATACGAGGATGAATACTCTTGGTGACGTTTTCCAGTGTTTGCCCAATATAGATGATAAGAAACACTTTCCTGATGTTTAACTGCAATTTCCTGTATTTCAGTTTGTGTCTGTTTCCCTCTGTCCTGTGACTTGTCACCATCTCTCTCCTCCTTTTATGCATTCCATCCTTGAGGCTTCTCTTCACCATGCTGAATGCCTTTATCTCTCTCAGCTTCTCGTAAAAAAGATGCTTTTGTCCTTTAATCATCTTCATTGCCTTTCACTGAACTTCCTTTACTGTGCTGTCTTGTACTGGGGAGCTTGAGGCTGGACTAAGCCCTCCAGATGTTTCTCACTAGTACTGAACAGAGGGAAAGAAGAACTGCTTTTGACACTCTGGAGAGGTCAAGTTGCTCTGAGCCATCTTGGATGTGAGGGCACAATGCAGGATCAGCTTGTCTACCAGGACTGTCAGGTCCCACTTGGCAAAGCTGCTTCCCTGTGATTTGGCCCTGGTCCCATACTGGTGCCTGGAGTTCCTCCACAGGAACAGGACTTTGTACTTCTTTTTGTTGCATTTCATGTCTTTTGCTCTCTGCTCGGCCTGTCAAGATTCCTCTTAATAGCAGCATAACCCTTTGATGGATCGACTGCCTCTGGGTTTGCACTGTCTGTGAACTTGCTGAAGGTGCTGTCTGTCTCACCTTGCAAGTTATTGATGGAGCTATTGAACAATATTGACTCTCTTATTGACTCCTGGGGTGTGTCTTTGATGACTGGCCTACAGCTGGACTTGGTGCTTCTGATCCACAATGCTTTGAGCTCAACATTGTGGACAGTTTTCGTTGTTGATTGCTCTTGATTTTAGATGGAAAAATTGATTAAAACTAGCAGTTGGTGTGAGCAGGGATTTTTAAATACACGTAGAAATGCAGTGATCTGTGCATAGACACCAAAATATTTCGCAAAAAGAAATAATGTGTTAACATAATTCACCTAAAAAGCCAATCATCAAGTACAGAAATCTGTTTTCTGTATTTCTGAGGCTCGTGGGAAGAGTTAACATATGCTTAATCTGGCTCTAGATAATCCAGTGATCTTCCAGTGTCCTCTTGTTTTCATGCCAGGCCAGGGTGGAAAGACAGGAACCGTTCTAGTTTCTCTGTCTACATGGGGAAACCTGAGATCAGCAGGGTTAGTGTCATCAGAGGAGTAACTTTAAAAAATTTGGCGACATATATGTGAGAAAGATGCCAAACATATCAAGTGGGGAAATAAATGCATCTAAGGCAAGGTGCTGGGCTGTCACAGATGGCTTTTAGTCATTGTTATTCTGAGGTTAAATCAATGCAGAATCTTCAAGTGTGTTCATGTAAGAGTGCAGTTTTGAGGGATAAGGAACAGGGTGATGCTGCTTTGCATATGAAAGATCACAGGATGAATATGAAAATAACCTTCTCTCACATTTGATCCTTAGTGTTAACTGTTGAGCTAGAGATGCTCTGTGACAAAAAATTCTGATTTACAAGTTTTATGTATGCTAATAAGTGGATGGATATGATGATTTCATAATTCCATTAGGTCCCTTTCACTTTAGCATCATATTCATATAATCCAGATGGGTTCTTGTCATCTCATCATGTTCTCTTTTGATTTGGGATGTAGGAAACACAAAAGTTCAGTGCCATGTAAGGCATGTGATCTAACAGAATAGAACAAACTGAATGAGATTTAGTTTATCCTAATTTATTAAAAGAAAGTGTTTCAAGTTATTCAATCTTTACCTTGTATTTCTTGTGAAAATCACATATTTGGAAGGTAGGACAGTTCCTGAAATCGTGTGTGCTTTTCATGCACAGGAGAAGTAGGGAGAAGAGTTTTCCTTCGGAAACGTCTAGCAGGGTCCAAGGAGCCAACACTGCATTTAGTAAGTGTAGATTCATTTCTAGGAATTCTGCTTCTTGGATAGATGTAATGAATTTTATATATCAGTCAATAGTAATCTGTATCACATTAAAGATTACAAACACAGCACAGAACTCCTCCAAGCAGAGTTCTTTATATTCCTTATTCCTTAAGAGCTAAGCTGTGAAACCTCATCCAGAAATCCAGTATATCTACTTTCGTTTATTATGAGGCTGTAGTTAAGTGACTTACCTGTTATAGTCGTGACACCTGACTTACAGATTGTCATCACTGTGGTTTGTTTTTGGCATCTGTCAAGCTCATGAGAAAGATTTCTGATTTTAGTCTTTTGTGCTCATGGTAGCTTTGATGAAAGCATCTATGGAAGGTCAATCTGTAAATGCTATAACTTGGGTCCTGCTTGTGGTTTAGGAATTTTTAAGGATTGTTCTTTGTCATTTTTGGTATTTGGAAAGAGGAAACCTGATTCCACTTGGGTGACCTTCCTTATTTAAAACTGTTTGAATCATGGTGAAAATTGCACGTTGAAATTCTTAGAATATATTTAATGATTTTTGCTGTGATTCCAGTTTCTGTACCTATATTCCTTTCCTATATTCTCATTGTGGCTGAAGGTTTGCAGTTCAGCAAATAAAATATTTAGTCTTCAAAAAGTGGCATTTGTTTGAATGTGCCTTGGCGCCTGCCAGTCTTTCAGTGAAAATTCATGGCAAAATTTCTGCACCAATCTTGAAACATTTTGCAAACTTTGTGCCTGTGGGGATTTATTGAATGTGAGGTCACCACTCACAGTGTGGTCATGTAAAATGGTAGCTATGGCAACTGCAGAATACTGGAATGGCGAGTAAGGAGGGAGGTTGATGCAAAAGTAGTAATATTCTTGGACATAGAAAACATCTTTAGAGAGCCTCCTCAGATGAAGATGATATAAGGGCATTTTTTTGATGTGAAGTTTTTTTGTTTTCTAATGCCAAGCAAAATAAAACTTCCGATGACTAGTTCTCTTCCAAGTTTATTTTAATTGGTACTTCAGGTTTTAAAGATAGATTTAGTTTGTATTCCTTCCTAATTTGAAACTTGTGGATTATTCTTAGTTCTTTAAAGGCATTAGCACCTTAGAATTAAATTCAGGAAAAAACAAAGGTGAAAATATGAAAATACATGCCCTAAAATTTTGGTGTCTCTCTTACCTTAATGAGAAAAAGAAGGAAAATAGCTTTTGAATTTTGACAAAAATGTTATGAAATAACTGTAGGTGAATTTTAAAGTTACCTAAACAAGCATGTACATAGACAATGCTGTGCAGTATTTTGATTTAAAGCCTGTGGGATAGGCTTTAAACATTATTAATAATAAATAATATTTGTTATTTATTAATTTACAAATGAATTAATAATATTAATAAAAACATTATTTGTGTTTTTAGAGGCATTCTAAGCTGTGTTACTTGCAAAAGCTCTCATTGGATTCTACAACTCTAGCAACTCTGTTGGGAGTACCTACACTTCTTTACTCTCTGAGATCTCCAGCTTTTCTGATTTGTTGTGGTTGGAGTTTTTATTTGGTTGATTTTTTAAATTTTTTTTTGTAATTTTATTTTTCTGAATACTATTCAGGGCTGGATTTGATTTCTTGTGATTTTTACCATCAGTGCTGCTTCCCGTTATGAGTTTTTTTCATCAGGAGGACTGGGTAGAAAAAGGAAAGGGCTCGTATATCTTGCTCTCTTCTCCCAAGATTTCAGTTCATAGAGTATTTTCTCAATATGTACAGTAGTACTTCGTTCTATGGCTGATTGGACAGAATTGTGCAGTCACTAGTAATGACAAAGGGTGTCTTGTCAAAATGTTCTGTTAAGAACATCCCTGCCTTCTTCATTATGCTCATAGTGTTTTGGAGTAAAGGTGAGCCTCTGTCAGGTCTTGTGTGAAAGGCAGAACCAAGAGTACTTGGAAAGAAGCATTTTGTGCATCTTTCCTTGAGAGCTGAACTCCTGGAAGCTGTTAGTGTGCTTTATTCTGTGACTTCTAAAATGTGCTGTCATTCTGATTTGGCCAGGGCCAAGCTGATGATCACAGAATCATTGGACAAGCCAGGTGTTGGAGCCATGATGACATGGCTTCATCCTCTGCTGTAGTGACAGAGAAAGCATGACCTTTAATCCTCTGTTATGTCATCCTTGTCATTAAATATACATAGGGTGAAGTCTTTGCCCTACAGAAGGTTATAGCAGTTTGCTGCTAACTTCAGTGAAGTCAGGGCTTTACAAGTTGTGTATTATAGGGAAAAAGGAGAAGGTTTAGATTCAGGTAACTCATGAAGTTTATTTTTTTTTATTCTATTGGATACGAGTATGAGTTCATTTTGCAATTTTCATGGTCTCTTTAAAATAATCCTGCAGTCTTTCTTTATCCTATACAACCACAGCCTTGCCATTCTTTCTTGTTGCATGAAGGGCTATGACAGGATAAGGAGCTAGAATGCAGAAATAAAACGCCAGTATGGATAATTTTATTATCTTATTTAGGGGGTATCCTCCCTTTCCCCAGCCCAAATATGCACACTTCTTGCCGTGGCAGATATTTTATCTTTGAATCATGTTTGATTCTACTATAATGCAGAAGCAAATGGAATTTAAAAAATCGGCAGAGATTTGAACTAACAATAAAATAGCTGAGGAGGCAATGAAAATTTTCTGTTAAGGAATATGGTATCCAGTACAAAGACTCAAGGAATTTATTTTTAAATTAATGGTTAGTGGAATATGTTCCTGCACTTTCAGATTGCAACTGTGGAGTAGATACCAATTGCTTGCAAAAAATGTGCCTCCTCCTAGTTACAAGTATACCGTCTTGTAATTAGGATTCAAGAAAACAGATGCAATGTCATTAGTTTAGTTTATCTGTAACCACTGTGAGGACTGAGCTGGCATTTGAAGTTGTTTAGTGTTGTTGTGACTTAAACAACATCCAAATTGGATGCAGGCTAGAGCTTATCCTAGTATTCTGAATTATCTGTTGTGTTTCAATGTGGAATAAGAGTCCAGGATTTTCCATTTCCTGTTGACAAAATCCTTGTCCAGTAGAGATCCAACAGATTACTTGTAATCTGTCTGTATTCTCACACCACAGATACTGTAGGAAGAAAGGTAGTTTTTATCTGTCGTGTGGTCTTATCCAAAGCACAGTGAAAATCCTGGTCTCCTTTTCTAATATGTGCACCCTGGTCTGCTGTCAGACAGGGAGTGAGATGGCAAGGCTGAAAGCTTGTCTGTTGTGCTGTTGCACTGATGGCCAACCAACAGCACTGACTGATTTAATGCAAATGAGCTAGTTCTGCTTGGAGATCTAGTTTGTGGTAGTAGTGTGTAATTCCTGATGGTAACCTAGTTTTAAAATTAATTTTGGATTTATCTTTTGATGTCCTTTTAACCTTTTGCTTTCTTTTGCTGTTATGTATAAAGCATAGATATTCAGAAATTGCTTTTAAAAGAAATGCTTGTCACCAACAATCTTTTTCTAATCACAATTTCTTTTAATCTTTGGCTTTGATTATGGTAGTATTGAATCCCAGATTGAAACCAGCTAATGGATTTCGCAGAGAAAAAGCATAGTTACTATGGCTACACAGCACCCTGAAAGCTTAAAAGGACAAAGCATAAATGAACATGGTCCTGGCTGCTTAGCCATTTGCAGAATAGATTGTAATAATGTCTTTATAGCCTTTCTGATTTTCAGAAAAAGCAGGATGTTAGTCCTGTAAGAATTTCTATTTTATTTTTAGATTAAATCATAACTTTTGAAGTAGCATATTTGAAAAATATTTTTCAAAACATGCTCTCCTTGTGGCCAGTTCATCTCACATTATCACAGGCAGTAGCATGTGATGAAATTTACTATTACTGGTCGTTTCATCACTGATGTTTTTATTATGGTATTTTAAAGCAGGTAAAAATCTAATCCTCCTGTGGACAGGTAAACACAAAGTTACATGCGTTTTGATGAAAACTTAAAGTGATGTTCTTTTTATAACTTCCACTGTAATTTTGGGTGAATTATTTTTAACTTTGATTTTCTTACAAACCAAGAAAACCAACCTACATATTTAAGAGAAACACTTGGTATACAGTAAAGAAAAATAAAACACATTAATTGTTAGGCTCATACAATTAAGGATTGAATTAGCAGTTTTTAGGATGACCCTAGCGACTGATAGAATCAGTGCTACTACCTGTCTTTGCTTGAAAAATAAAATGCATTAGAATCATAAACATGCCACTCGTAAATTCACAGGCTTATTTCAATGGCTTATTAAAAATGCAGAATAAAATGTTTTAGAGTGGAATGATAAAATGCATCTATTGTTCATTGCAAATAGTTAGAAATTCTCTCCACAGATAATTGTAGGCAGTGTACTTTGGCTGATGGGTAATAAACCACAGGAAAGGTAGCAGGTGAGCATACAGGTATTTTTGTAAAGACATGTTTACGTGCTCTTATTTGCAGGCAGAGGGCTCTTGTATTTGCATTTTGGATTTATTTCTCCATCAATATTTGCGTAGATTTATAAAGTGGACTGACTTGCTGCATACACAACAGACCAGCTGAGTTGTCCTCCTATTGTACATCTGCCCTGTGCTCTGTAGAAATGCCATGTTTCGCTTCATTAGTCTGTTGAGTCATTTATGTCTAAAACATGTAAAGAAGCCTTTCTAACTAAAAATAGCAGAATTATTGTACAGCATTTCACCACAGAGACCAGAAATCTAGACTAATCTGCAGAACGTGTTTGGGCCAAATTCTAAGGTGAGAAGATGAGTGTGCCTGAAAAAAACCAAGAATAACCCAAGGAAATTATAGGGAAAAAGTAGAGTTGTTTAATCCCAGTTGGCAGCTGAGTATTAGGCAGCCACTCTCTGCCTCTACCCAGGGAGGAGAATCAGAAAAAAAAGTAAGGTTTATGGATTAAAAGTGTGTGGGTTTAATAATTGAAACAAAATTTTATAATAATACTAATTATAGTAATAATATTAGTAATGAAAAGGAAGGAGAGGAGTGATTCTATGAATGAAACCCAAGAGAAACAAGTAATGCACAATATAACTTCTCACCCTCTGCTCATGGATGCTCAGCCCTTCTGAATGTAGTGATGAGCCCCTTCTAGCCAACCTCCCCCAGTTTATATACTGGGTGTGACATTCTGTGGAATGGAATATCCCTTTGGCAATTGGCATCAGCTGTCCCAGATATGCTCCTTCACAGCTTCATGTGCATCTCCTCACGGCAGAGCATGAGACAGAGAAAAGTCCTTGATCTGGGGTAAGCACTGCTGAGCAACAACCAAAACAGGGGCGTGTTATAAACATTACTCTCGTACTGAATCCAAAACACAGCACTGAGCCAGCTACTAAGAACACTATTAACTTTATCCCAGCCAGGTCAAGAGGCAACTCTTTGGGAGATGCTGGTGAAAAAATTATTGTGGGAATTCAATCCTGTTGTTTATTATGGATTTGAGATTGCTACTTTGTAGTAGTTCTTAAAGTAGCTCTAGGTTATAAACTACAGTAAACTAAAGTATGGTGGTGTAGGAATGACCCAGAAAGTCTGATTATCTTTCAGATCTCCACAGGACTTGTTTCTAGATGATTTTGGTTTTGGTCAGACAAATCTAAAATAAATTGTCAGATTTTGGAATTTAGTAGCCTAGTTTCCTACGTCTAACATTTCTTCTTTAATGTACAGCTTGAACAATGCTTCTGTTGCAATTTCACACAGAATCAGTGTGCTCAGGACTAGAGTGAGATTCACTGAAGAGTTTAGGATTTTTTGACACTTACTTTAAGAGAGTTTTTCAGAAGAACTTAACTTAGAAATGTATGTTTATTCCATGTCTTGATTTAGGGTGAAGTGATTCTCAAGATGGAATCTCAGGTAAAACAGGAGTTTCATGAAATCAGCGTTATTAGTTTATCTTGAATGAAAATGTATTGAGAAATTTTCCTCTTATTTACATTTCTTTGATCATTAGAAATATGAGGGTGTAAAAATTAGAGAGGCTGGCTAGGAATAATTTGTACGTGATGTCTATTAGAAGTTGTCCCATAGTAAGCAGTCATTGTGGTCTTTTTATTCCAAAACTTACTTTTAAACATATTATTTCCTTATTCTTTAAAACTATCAACGATTTGTTTTGCTACATGCAACATAATGATTTTGAAATTTTAATCAAATAAAAATTACCATCAGATTGACAGGATTTTTAAGTAACATATATCTCCCACCTTGCCTTAGGTGATTTAAATGTAATGCTCTTGAAAAATGAAGTTATTTAAACAAAAAAAATAAATGCCTGAAGAAGAGGAGCTTATTCGTGGGTATTTATTTCATTAATGTAGATTTTTTTTTCTTGAAGAAATACTCCATTTATTATTTACCTAAATACAGCAGAAAAATATGCTGTTTGAAATTCAGGAGTGGATCAGTTAGAAGGGCTTTGACAGAAGACTGAGGCTATGTGATATTTGGTGTTGCCATGGGAAACTGCTTTGCAAGAACATTTGCAGAGCAGATGGACCAAGATAAATAAAACAGATAGAGGTATTGAATAGAGATTGTTTAATGTTCTGTGAAAAAAACAGGAACTTAAGTCTATATAACATTGTTCTTTGATTCACCCTTGTTCTAATGGGTATACTGTTCAATATGAGTAGTTCCCTAGTGAAAGTTTCCTATAAATTTTGTTTCCAAGAAATCAAAGAAAATGCCAGGTTTATCTTCCTCATCCTCTGTATAACGCAAAATCTGTAATGTCCTTACTTTGTCATAACCTACTGCCTTTATGAACTATTCTCTGAAGTTACATTTAAGTACACAAACACTATGAAATGAAAAATCTTTTTATTTCAGATGTTATAATTTTGTTTGCTTCATATGCTCTTGACTACTGGCAGCTCTTCTGTAACCTTATAAACCAGCTTTTTTTCTTTGATTTAAAAAATAAAAAAAGATAAGACTCATCCCCTGCTTAAGAGCTGGAATGTCTTTGTAATCATGTTTGATTACACAGAAGTTTGTTTCCATAGCAACATGAACACAAAGAGAGCCCATGTGACTGTCTACATACAACATGCCTTTGTTTGAGTACCTGTGTGCAGAAATACACGGTATTTCTGTTCAACATGTATTCTTTGTTCTGCCTGGCAACAAATAAAATAGGCATGTGCTGTTTACTTTTTCTCTAAGGAAATAAGTCATTAGAAAATTTTAAACATAAATTGTAGTCACATCTTTTCAACAACTCAAATTCAAACTTGTAGAAAGAAATAGCTTCTGGAAAAATAAAAGCATTATCTGCTCCCTTGAATATGTATGATTTCAACTGCTAAAGGATTTTTTTTTTCTCTGTAATATGTTGATTATAAAATATTTATTTGGATTTTCTACAGTCTAATTGTTCTTATGTTCTCCATGATTTACAAAACCACAGGTTGTTGTCTCCAAATGAGTGGAATAACTCTAGGAGATGCTGTCATAAACCCGTGAATGCTCACATAAATATTGGTCTTTTCATGTATTACAAAATGCTATGAAATTCCCTCCCACTGAACACCATGCAGGTGATTCACATTTTTAGAATGCATGTTATCCAACTTTTTTGAGTGGTCAGAGCAATGTTTTTTGCTTTTTAGGTATATCTTTCCATTACGAAAGAAAATACATTTGATGCTTTTGTTGTTAATCCATTTTAAATATTAGATGTGAATACCTGCCTGAAGATCTTTATTTATGTTCTGCTTTCTCATGGGAAGCTGCTAATGCTCCTGCATTAGCAACAGGAATTACTGGGGGAAATTTTTCTCTCTCACAATGACAGAATCACAGAATTATTGGGGTTGAACGTGACCTCTGGTGATCATCTGGTCCAATCCCCCTGCCAAGGCAGGGTCAGCTGGAGTAGGTTACAAGGAACATGTCCAGCTGGGTTTTGAATGTCTCCAGAGAGAGACACAATTGGATCAGAGTATCTGAATTTCTCCTGTTGCTTTTTTAATCTATGGCTTTAAAATCTTGCCATTAATATCCAGGAGTCCAAAAGGCACGTTGACATTCATTAGGGTCAGGATTACTGTATGTTCCTAGCTTTCAGCTATAACCTTTTAAAGCCTTTTACACTAGCTAAAGCGCAATAAAGTTGATGGTACATTTTTTTCCCCATGCATTGTGGAGAAGAGATTTCATGGGTGATTAATTTAACCTCTTTTCAATTTATTTTAAGCAGAGACTAGTTAAATAAAACACTTTCCAGGATCATAGAATTCTTGTGGTTGGAAGGGACCTCAGGAGACTGGCTAGACCCTTTGGTCAGAGAGAGGTCACAGGGTAACCTGGCACACATTGCCCAGAATGTGACCAGAGTTTGAATATCTACAAAGGTGGAGATGCATTTTGGGTGTCCTGTGCCATTGATTGACCACTCTCACAGAAAAAGAATAAAACCATTATGTTTAAATAGGAATCCTTGTGTTTAATTTGTGCCTGTTGCCTTTTGTCTTTTCACGTGATACCACTGAGAAAAGTTCTGCTTTCCTAATTCTACCACTAACCAGGTATTTATTAGCATAGGACAGGTCCCACTGAGCCTTCTCTTCTCAAGGCCCCCAATTCTCACAGCCTTTCCAATCCTTTACATACCTCCATAAACTTTAGCTGGCCTTGCTGCAGTAACTCTTTGTTTCTTGGGCCCAGTTCTGGGCCACCCACTACAACACTCAGGATGCTGAGCAGAGGGAGGATGACCTCCCTCTGTGTGCTGGTGATGCTCTTCCTCACGCAGTGTGCATTGCTGTGGGCCTTCTGTGCTGTGAGGGCATGCTGCTGGCTCAAGGCCAGCTTCTTGTCCCTTGGGTCCTTTTCTGCCAGCATGCATGGGATTATTCCTGCCAAGTGCAGCACTTCACTTTTCCCCTCTATTGAACTTCATGAGGTTACTGTTGGCCCTCAGCCTGCCAAGGTTTTTCTGAATGGCAAGACAACCATCTGATGTGTAAGCTAGTCTTAGTTTTGTAGTATCTGTGCATTCTGTCTCAACTTGCAAGTTATTGATGAGTTGCTGAGCAGTATTGGCTTTTGTATTGACACCTGGTGTGTGCCTTTGACTGGCCTCTAGTGAACTTGGTGCTGCTGATCCACAACCTTCTTTGGCCAGCAGTTCAGTCAGTTTTCTGTTTGCCTTACTCTCCATTCATCTATTTTGTGCTTCATCAGTTTGTCAGGGAGAGAACAATGCAAGGCTGTGACAGAAACATTATTAAAGTCAAGATAAGCAATGTTCAGTGTTCTGTCCTTGTCCACTGGGTCAGCCTACTCATTGTGAAAGGCTATCAGGTTGGTCAGGCATAATTTCCCCTTCGTGTATTCATGCTTACCATGTCCAAATATATTATCTCTCTTCTTTTTGGCAATGGCTTTCAGGTTTATTTTTTCCATTCCTTTTCTAGGAGTTGAGGTGAGGCTGGGACTGAATTTCTTGAAAGTAGAGGTGATACTTATTCTCTTCCAGTCCTCAAAGTTTCCTCCCCTCACCTTCATCTCAGTTATCCTTTTTGATCTTTAAGTGATTGAGTGCTCTCACAATGACATCAGCCAACCCTCAATATGTGTGGTGCACCCCATCATGGCCCATGGATCTGTGTGTGTCCAGTTTGTTTAAATGCTTCCTAACCTGACCCTCCTCCGCTGAGAGGAAATCTGCCTTGCTCCAGGCTTTCCTGTGGTTTTCAGGGACCTGGGATAGCTGAGGGATGGTTTTATTAATGAAGAGTGAGATGAAGAGGGCATTCAGTGCATTGGCTTTCTTCATATCTTTTGTGACAGATCTCCATCAGGAGATACCATTTCATTCGTATCTTGTGATAGGGAGACCATTTTCCGTAACTTTCCTTATGCTGCACAGCACCAATAGAACCTTCTACTGTTCACATTTATATCAACTGTCTATCCATGTCAGTGATCCCAGTGAAACTGAAATTCTCCAATTGCATGCAGACTTCTTAATTTGTCCTGTTTGCTCTGCTGTATGCATTAGCAAACAAGATATTTTAAGAGGCACAAAAGCATGCTGTTTTCCCAGAAAAGACAGAATACCTTTACCATCATTCTGCCTGGTAGGAACTTCCCTATGTACATGTACACGGTTAGGGTGGGACCCCTACAGGTTTTTGCTTACTAATTTCCTCCTCTTGACATTGCCCCCATTCTCTTTGCTTGCCAACCTGGTCCTTCCTCTCTTGATGGCTTGTCATGCTCCCCTACTCCTGTTATTCCTAGTTTGAATTCTCATTACTGGATTGGCCAGCCTATTGGCAAAGTGTTTTTATCCACTTACGTGGACGAACATCTCTGCTAAACCATCCTCTGTCCTTGTAGAACATCCTGTGATCATTTAAAATCTAAACCCCTGTAGCTCACATCAACTGTACAACAAATTCTTAGGGGGTATGTTAATTTCTTTTTCACCCTTCCACCTTTCTGGAAGGATTGAGGAGAAAACTGCCCGGGGGCTCCATGCACCCCAACAGTCAGCAGCATAATCAGTGCTTGGTGCTTTCTTCACTGCCTCTGGCTGGCATCGTGTTCGCTGCTCGTATGGAAGAGCAATAGAGGGTCACAGTCTGCAGCAGCCTTTTGCAATGTCCTGATGTGAGTCTCCAGCAGGCTGCAAACCTCCCCAGGCAGCAGCTGTAGGATTCACTCCCCCTCAGCAGGGAGCTTCCTGCTGCAAAGACCCACCACAGGTGCCTACGCAGCTCCTTTCTTTCACTGCCTGGAGTCCCTTGCAGGACAGAGCTTGCATTTGCTATTCTTATGAGATAACTATTTCACTTAGGCGTTTGATCTATTTTACTTTTTGTTTTGTGAGCAAATATATATATAAAAACATTGCTGGGAGAACTAATTACATTTTTTTTTTTTTTTTTAATTAATGTTATCCTGCCAATGCCATATGGGTTAGCTGGCTATGCAAAGGCTTTTTGTACTGGTATGATGGATAGAGGGAAAATCATTTGTGGTTTTCCTGTGCTCAGGAACATCAAGGAGTAATCTCAAATCGGTCTGAAAGTCTACAGAAAGATTAATGGACATCAGTATCTGGTGCAGGATTTGATAAAAGTTATTAGATTACCTTTCAAGTTTAGAATTTTTACTTTAGGTTATGCTTCTTGGAAGACACCAGCCTAAATAGTTCTCCTAAACCTTGCTTCATAATCTGTTTCAAGGCAATGAAATAAGACACTATTTTAACATTACAGCTGGTTTCATGTATGTCTTGTTTCTATTTCTTCTAGGAAATGAACCCAGGAAGCAATGTGAAAGGTCACGTGAAACTCTGTCATAGCAGAAATTTTCTAAAAGATTGCTTTACCTGTAAGTTCTTCTTTTCTGTTGTTAAATACTAAGTTATTTCATACTGTGGCGGGAAAAAACACTTTATTTTGGCATTTTGACTTGCAGCTTAATTGTGAAGAGAACCTTTCCAAGTGCATCATGTAGTAACATGTGCTATTATTCACTTCCTGTATTTTAGTAAAGCCCAAACAAATATTTTTCCTCTAAGTAAATAAATAAAACTAACATTTTCCCTAAAGCCTTTTAAGGTTTTGAATCCAACAAGCAAGATTTTCATGCTGTTTCATTACAGATTATACATCCACTGTGATGCATGCTAAATTGCAATTACTTGTTTTTCAGAAATTATTTTAAAAGTGAAGGGTAAAAATTACTCAAACTTATATTAGAGTGTGAAACTACCACTAAAAGCTTTTTGCAAAGATTTCATGTGTGGTGCTGGCTGTGCCTAAGACATCTCTGGGATTCAGAGTTATTAAATTAAATGGTAGTGCCTTTTACAATGTGTCACTTGTGGCAAAGAATTTTCTTCAGGCTAAAATGAACTCTTTAATTTTGTATATATCTCACAATATACTCCACTTACAAATTTAAACTGTGGCTTTCATCTTGAGTCCAATTGTCTACATCAAAATACTTAAATTGGGAAATATGAGCTTGCTCTCCTAGCAAAGTTGCAAGAAAAATATTAAATGATCTATTTTCCACAAGGAACAAAACCATTAGGCTTGATTTTGGGAGATTCACGTGGGTGGTGACAGAGCTAGAACAGAATACAGAAGTTCTTAGTCCCTGTCAGAAGATATAATTTGAAAATATGTAAATATGCCAAAAGAGTATGCCGTGAAGAAGACTGGGAGTTTGCAAGCTACAATTTCAGCAGTATGTTAATTTTTCCCCTTTTATATGTAATTATCGTAGTTCAACTACGCATCACCTAGACAGCAAGTTCTTGAAAATTATAAGGGGGAAAACACTATTGAAAAATGTTTCAAAACTGATAGTAGGTGTTTAATCCTTTAGAAGTAATAATTTCAGATTTTTTTTTGTTATCTAGCACTCTATTTTAAAGTAGCAGCAAAGCCTATAAGTGGGCAGCATAGGTAATTTAGTTTGACATACAATCTTCAACCAAATAAAACACTAGCCCTCCACATTTCGAGCTCCTTATGAAATTTCAGAAAATCTCCTGATATTTGATTTTCTTCAAAATCTGCTTATTTGTCTCAGTATTTTTTTACTACTCTGATGTAACTTGAGACAACCATAAAGTAAGTTCCAATACAAGCAAACCTGTTAGAAATTGAAATCTTAATTCTGCATTTTGAGTTGAGAAGTAGAAACTGAAAGTTATTGTCTTTATTATATAAATATTCACACAGTACTGGTGCAACTTCAGCAATTGTCCTGTGTTATCCATAGTGTATTAAAATTATTCCAGTATTGGAGCATTTCTTTTGGTTTTGTCAAAGAATCCGGAGGAGGTATTTCAGGATAATTCAAGGAGACTTCTATAGTTTGTTAAGGAAGAGAGAAGAAAAAGTGCTGCTCTGATAATGCTATCTTAATAACTGATTTAGTCAGATTTTCAGTGTTATTTGATAGGTTTAATTATTTAGCACTTGTCAGGTAGATTTCCAGTATCATAACAGTAGCCTTAAAGAACACAAATAAGAGGCAAGATTGAGTTAGAATGGGCTAATTTATTTCAATTTTGTCTTCTCTAATTTTGTCTAATTGCTCTGTTATTTTCTTCATGTCTCCCTGAGAAATCCTAGTATTTTATTTGTGTGCACATGTATATGTGGGTGGGTGTGTATCCATTAGAGTTATTTATATTCACTGAAGATAAGACAACAGTTGGGACAAAAGTACAGAAGTGACTTGGAAAAATCATAGGTGAGAACATGGAGAAAAGTCCCTGACAGGATGCAAATGCTGAGTGTTGTATTGCACACTGAGTAATGAAGTAGATTTACAGCCTTCCAGACAACAAACGCATTATTTGGAATCCTGCAAACACGTGGATTTTAATAAGGTGACTGCATTTGAGGACAAAGTAGTAGAAAAATCTTGGTTTTCCTGATCTAAAGTGTTTGAAATATTGTCTATTACTATATAGTTATAGACAATTCCAAAGTCTGGCTAAAGAGCTGGCAATATCCAGTAATATGTCTTACTATAGATTGCAATTGATTTTATAATTCACATATTCAGCCGTTATATTGGTATAACCAGAAAAAACAACATGGAGAGGAAAAGGATGATGTTGTTGTTGTTATTATTTTATGAGTACAGGTTGCTACAAGACAGAGAAATTTAACACTTTTAACCATTACATAGTTCCAACTTGTCTTTTTGCTAGAAGTAGTTCCATATTGCTAATTTTTATATTGATTAGAAGCTTTTCTGTTATACATTTAATGCACCTGCTAGTATTCTGAATTTATTAATTGGTATTGTAGAACTGGCTGTCATGATACACAGACAAGCAACAACATAACTCATTGAGATTTGTAGATTGTGGTGGTAACTAATTATCAGTTTTGTAATTGTTATATTTTTCTTCCCAAAGGAGTTTCCATGTATTATTTCTGTTAATATTAGCTGGTTAAGAAATCATAGCATCATAAAATAGTTTAGATTGGAAGGGATGATAAAGATCATCTCATTCCAACTCCCCTGCCATGGACAGGGACAGCTTCCACTGGACAGGTTTCTCAGAACCCCATCCAGCCTGGGCTTGAGTACTTCCAGGGATGAGGCATCCACAGCTTCCCTGGGCAACCTGTTCCACTGCCTTCCTACCCTCTGAATAAAGAATTTCTTCCTGACATCCAATCTAAATCTCCCCTCTTTTAGTTTAAAACTCTTCCTAATTGTCTTATCATTATCCACTTGTGTAAAACGTTACTCTCCCTCTCTTTTATAATCTCCCTTTAAGTACTGAAAGGCCACAAGTAAGAAAATAAGAACCTTTTTCTACCTTCCCCCTCCTCCACTGGACTATTCTATGTTCAGCTAGTTACTATCAAAATAATATTTCAGTCCTGTGCTTATAAAAGATCCAAATTTTACCCATCATAATATGTTCTGTATAAAATAAAGAGTAGAACCAAGTCTGCTGCTCTATGTTTATAGAAGAACCAGAAGTTCTAAATATGAACTAGAAGTTCTTAGTATGATAGCCATTCACCTTGACAGAAATGTAAGAGTAGAAATGTTTACACAATAAATTATTCACATTTAAGAAAGGCATGTTTGCTGATGCACAGCAACAAGTGCTCCTCATTTTCTTTGAATAATACCCTTTCTGAATCTTCGAGAGCGTAGCTTTTTATCCTATTCTTCTCATGCCCTCTGAAAAAAAAAAAAACCAAACACCAAAAAAACCCCACCAAAAAAACTTGGAATACCTTCTCTTGATTTACAGCTGCAGGGTTGGGTCAATTATTTGGAGATCCTGGTGAGAGTCCAGTGCAATTGTGGCAAAAGGGAAGATTAACCAAGTTAAAAAACAAAAAACACACTACCAAAATCAGTAATTAGTAAGAATTGAAGTAATATCTATGGAAACTGGTGAACACTAACACAGAATTTTTTGTTGTAGAAAATTCCAATACCCTAAGAGCACATTAATTTGTGTCATGCACAGTTCTAATTAAGATTTCACTGATCACTGGAGATTGAATCTTCTACTGCTCTCCCCATGCCTGCCTCTTGTCTTTCTGAACTGAACTTAGACTTGAACTCTAATATCAGGTGTTATCTGGGATATGTTTTCATGTCAGCTTCTGTCAATATATTCAGGGGAATACAAGTTCTAATTGTGGCATTTCTGCGTACTGTAAGCATCTTCCTGATCATAAGTTTGTACAAACCTAAATTGCAGAGTAAGGAGAATAGAATTACTGCAAAGGTCTTTCATGTTTTGCTTCATTACTTATTATCTAGATTTTTTTTTAAATAAGGGGTATACTGAGGAATATAAATATATCTGAACTGATGACAAAAAGAAATACAACAGCTGTCCCTGTTGTTGCTTGTTAATTTGCTGTGCTGAGGTGTAATTTCATGCTTTGTTAAAATCAGACATATTAACTATAATTTGCTGAAGGTGAAATAAAGGGACAGGCTCCATGAAATTTCTTTGTTTTAAAAAAGATGTGGTACCTTATATTCACTGAAAATAGCAGTCAGGAAACAAGTGTCCTGTAAATTAAGTGTGTTGACACATATTTAGAGCATCAATGAAACTAAACCAAAATATTTTATTCTTTACAGTCAGTGTGCAATTAATATTTTCTCTAGGCGTAAACTTCCTAAACTTCAGATAGTGTCACAATGCATGTGTACATGTCAAGATGGTGCTAATCAACAGGTGCACAGCATTCACAGTCCACCAGGCATGGCTTCATTAGCTGCTGAACATAAGGAAGGCTGGAGAATTCTGTGAGATGCCTTAAAAATTAAGGGTTTGATAGCTTCTTATGACCTTAGCAGTGCTAAAGTTGAAAAAGAGCAGATGGAGAAAAAAATATTGCAAAGAATTCTCTGTTTCAATGAATTAAAAAAAACAAACCTGAGGACCCATGGGAGAGAAGAAAGGGAATGATACAGGCAGTGAATACCTGTGAACATAGTTGTTATTTTTGATTGGTCTAAAGTTTTTCAAATTCAGTAGAAGAAACTTCTTAGTTTATTTTAAGTGTTGTAAAAATATACATTAATTCTATATATTTTTATCATTAACAAGTCTCTGGTTAATTATGTGTAGGTTTAGAGAATGTATGGATAAAATTATAAGTGTTTTGATTCCCTCCTTTAGAACAATGTGGGTACAGTATATGCATCCAAATAATGCAATAAGATTTGGCTTCACAGGCTCTCTCAAGACTGAATTTGCTTCTGTTCTTCTTGACTATCTTGACCATGCTACAGAAGTAGCTTGGGAGGGAAGGAATGAGCATTGGTGTGTAGCCTGTCATTTTTACTTCACCTGATTGTTACACTCATTGGATCTTAGTCCACAGTTAGTCCATTGATAGGAAAGGTTACCTGAGATTAAGAGCCAGTGAAATTACTTTTTGCTTAGTCTGTTTGCAAATAATTGTTTGTCATGCAAATAAGAGTTATGCACTTCAGAGCAAGAGTCATAATGATACTAGAAAAAGTACAAAGAGAATTCTTTATGGTCTAATTCAAACCATTTAACATGGACACCAATTTTGGATGAGAAATGGTATTACATTGTATGTCTACATCTCATATTACCTGGCTTCAGGTAGGAAACTTTGTTTCAGCTTCCCAGCAGACAAAAGGTTCAACTCCAACCTTTACCAATACCACTGTAAGTACCAATAACTTACAGTGTGGAAGGATTGTATTGTCATAAAGGTGCAAGTGGGGCATCAGGACCTCCAGAGTGCTCAGGCAAGCACATTTCTCTCTGGGGAGCTTCTTTGGACCCACTGAAAGCAGAACATTCCTGACAAACCTGACTTTGGTAGAGAAGCAGCTTCCATGTTGCCTAGAAGTTGATGTATCACTGAGTGTTTGTGTCTCCCTCCTCTGAAAGCAGGTTTTAGGTGATTGTCTCAGGAAATGTAATTTTGCAGGATTACTCTTGCTGTAGACTACTGATAGAGTCTGAAGGATTGTCATGATTGTGGCCTTCTGGTACTTTCCACAGAGTTAAAAAGGGTAATTATTGATTAATGTAATGAACCAAAGACAGCACTGTTTGTGGGCTGATTCATGCGAGAATGGTTTAAGGATTCACCATTTCCTGGAAAAAAATGTGTAAGCTCTTGCCTCTAAACTTGAATGGGAGAGGCAAATTCATACTTCTGTAATTACTTTGATTGCAGTTTCTTGTTGTAGTCTATTTCAGGTAAACCTACACTGCATGAATCATAGGAAATTGCTAGCTAGCAAACAGTTAGAATGTCAAGAGGTGCTTTTCCTCCTCAATTGACTAGTTTAGCATGAATGTCAGGTCTGTGTAGCTGTGAGATTGGGGTTGTTTTTATTTCCTTTTCTTTTTTTAAATTATGCGTGCATTGTGAGAGCATTGTCTTTCAGCTGTGCAGTAATCTGTGATCACTTGTTTGTATTTTTAGGTTTTGTACTCCTCATGCTTCAAGATACCTTCTTTTGTATTGCTCTTGGTTTGTGACTGTGACTACTAGCAGAAGTTTTATTTTAACACAGAACGACCTAAAGAGTGACATTAGGAATTACTGTCAGACAGACAGGAAGGCAGTAGGAATACTGATGTTTTTCTACTTTTGTGATTAATCAGTGAAAGAAGTTTATATTCTAAAAAATAAGTAAACAATCTCTGCTTGTGCTGCTATCTGCAGCTCTCTGTTGGCTAGGAGCTGGCAAGTATCAGCAGCTCTTGGGTTTTTTGGTTGAAAAGCTCAGCTGTTTACATAGCTTACATCATACAGAGCTGGGTAGAAGATCTTGAGAAAACAAGGTTTTGTGCACTATTGCCACCTCCCATTACTAGTGTTGCATAGGTGTTGCTGCAATCCTTGGCCTTTCCAGGTTCAATGGTCTTGTTGTTAGTGGTAAAATTGGACAAGTAGTCCTAATAGGTGCTACTTTGTGTGTTTAAATAGCTAAAACACATAGTTGTAACTGTAGTTACAGCTAGAATTTCTTAGCAGGTACACCCTGCAACATGCCGTGGTCATCTTGTTCTGTGGTTGGAGATGTGGCTGGACTGGAGGTGTGTGTGATTCCTCCTGCGTGAGGGTTTCCTGCTGAGGCATCTGGCATCTGCATAGGTCAGAGAGGAATGATGGGTATTAATGTTGTATTCACTTGGAAGATACCATTCTTGTAATGTTTTTCAGAAATAATTTGAGAATTCCTGCTAAAGTGAAAACTTCCTTTGCTAAACTCGTTTGTGTAAAGTGTCCAGAAAGTTAATTCCTGAGGCTGTTAGCACTGACAGCACTAATTTTCTCTGTTAAATTCAGAGCATGAAATTTGTCCAGACATCCAGCTTTGTAGAGGAGAGTTGTTGCTTTGGAGGGTAGACTGCACACTCCGTGACTAAGGGTTAGATTGTATATATACACTATTTCCCCAACGTATATCCGTCAAAGAAATAGGATTGCAACAACTTCCATTATGAAATGAACTTGGCTTTCATATTGAAATGATCTGTTGAAGAGGTGGGAGTAGTGTGCATGTTTAAGAAGTAGATGAATTATCTCTAATTACTCAGTTTGGCTCACTTGCCAGTGGGCAGGAAGATCCTGGAGTGACCCTTACAGCCTCAGCTTCATAGGTGCTCCCATCAGGAGTGTCTCATGGTTTCCTCAGGTCAATAACGGCTTGGCTTCCATCTACATCTGGCAGCCAAGCCTTCTCCTGTGGTGGAGAAAGGAGCACAGCTTGATGCTGGAAGGCTGGAGATGAGGAGGGCTCTGCCCTCCCGTGTACTGACCTGGCAGTGGCAGCATTTGTGTGCCAGGCTGGAGCCGTCTTTGTGTGAGGTGATACAGTGAAGACATTTCCTGAGAGCTCACAAAATGTAACTGCATTGCTCACCGACAGAGATTGAAAGCTGATGTGCAGTTCTAGAGAAAGCAAAATGACAGCAGTCCTTTTCTGATCGTAGACTGAGATTTTTTTTATTTTGGAAGAGATTGAGTGTTTTTTTTAAAGTTACTTTCCCCTCCTCCCTGAGGTAAATCACACTCTATTTTAATGGAGCTAAATATACAAAATAGGGAAGACCTGTGCATAAGCAGAAACATGAGACAAAAAAGATATAAAAGGAAGGTATTATTTTTTTCCTGAAAGATTTCTCTGAATTTCTATGTTTTTAATAGTCCACATAAATAAATTTTCAAATATGTCACCATGAATAAGAATTTTGTTATATTTGAGAAATGCATTTAAGTACAGCTATGCTGCTACTACTACTGCTACTATTGTTATTAAGTGGAATGATGGCACCTTGAACACTTTGAAGCAGATGTGAACTCATCTGGAGACATGTATTTTTAACCAATAACAATTAAAAATGATCTTATTAGCTCTTATAAGTCTCATCTGAGACCAAAATTTGGATTTTGCTAATATGTACTATAAACAATTCTATCAAGAAAGGGTCTAAACATCTTCTGATTCTTAATGTAATTATGACTTTAACTACAACCTGTAACTGAATTATTTAGGCTGATTTTATGCTATGAGAATGCCAGCCTTTTACAATTTATGAAATTTATTCCTTACAATTTCATTTAATAGGCTCTTGCTTCCTGACCTAGTTCTTCTGTGAGTCTTTCATTGCTTTATTCACTTTTGTTCTTCATCATTCATCTCCTCCAGCTGGATGATCTTTCCTTTTCATCAATGTTTCTGCAGGTGAAAGATTTTAGATTTCATAGTATTTAAACAAGCCCGATGGGGTGGGAGTGTCACAGTGAATGTTTATGACCTTACAGCAGTTATTTCTGTGAAACTGGTGAAAATTTCCACAAAACAAATGGAGAGCAAGTGCAGTAACAGTTTGGGGTTTGTTTTGGGGTTTTTTTCCTACTTTTTTATGTTGGTTATACAAAGTTTTAATTTGATCCTGTTAGGTTGCACCTATATAAGCATATATATCTGCTTATTTCATGTTAGAATAAGTCATAGCAGTAGTCTCCTTAGTTTGTTGCAAGAAAAGTACCCCAACACCCATGCTTAGTTGTTTTCAGAACTGTGATCCCTGAATGGAAGAAAAGATGATATTTATAGACCTAAGTTGTGCACAGTTATTATTGGAAGGACTGTGAGGTGGGAAGGCTTGCAATGATTCTTTGAAATCCAAGAATCTTTATCCTTTTTGTTGTTTTTAACAAACACAATTTTATCTAATATAGCCTAAAACTTCTAATTTTATTAAGACTAGGTTTCTAATTTTCTAGACATGGCACACATAAAAAGTCACTTTTTTTCCTGTAGGAGTGCGTAACATCTAAATATACAAAGAACGTGTGGGTTGAAAATAGTTTTATAGTAGTAGCTTTTTTTTTCTTTAAACATAGCTTAGTTGTTTCATCCTTTATCCCGTATTTTCTGGTTGAAGGGAAGTTGCTTGTCAATAAATTTACAAGGAAAGTTGTAACAAAGTGTTTGTTCACTTAATAATAATAATAGTATTGGTTAAATGAAGAAATTGCACCCATAGCTGAGCAGGCAGCATAGGAGGCGGATGCTCCTGTGTGCGTCACACTCGTAGTCATCCACTGCTGCGTTGAGCAATTCAGAGAAGGGCAGCTCTCAGCTCTTTGTTACTCATGTACTACCCGTGCTCAGGCAACAGTGAGAAATTTCAACGCTTTTCTAAAGCAAACAGTTCCAAAAATTGCAACTGTAGGGCACTTGATCTAAAAACAGATTTGTACCTGCTATTAATTGGATCCAGGGTGGGCTGCACAGTGTGCAGCAGTAAGGGAAAATTTTGCCTTTGCGTCACAAATGAAATGAAACTCTTGACCCAGTGCCACTAATAGCTGTGGCTTAGTTGACACAATCTTGTAGCTTTTTTTAAGCTAGTGGGACAGGAACAGCTCAGGGCTGTGATAAGTATTTCATTCTGAGCTGAGTAATAGCAGAGAACAAAGCTGCTTCATTCATCGCTTTGTGTCTTACAGTCACCAGCTTGTTAGTCTTCCTGGTAAATGTGTGTTACAGTATTGTTATTACACATCTTATTCTGTTCTGTGTCACTTCAGCTTTCCTTATTGCCAGTGAGGGAAAATCATCTAGCAAGGGGTCATTTTTAACTGCATTTTCTATCTGAAATGAGAATTTCAGCAGGATAGATTTCTGGGTTTTCGATTAAGTTGGTTTAAGTTTACTACTTATGCTGGAAAAGTCCAGTGGGATAGGATTTAGGTGATAAAATGCCTTTTCAGGCAACTGAAGAATATTGGAGTGAGGGAGCAAGAGCCAAGTAGGAGGAAATGCTACAATCTGTTTATGAGATTGAATATTATTATAAGGTAAATGATTCTTAAAATACTAGTACCTACAAAGTGTTTATCAATGGATGATGTTAGAAAAACATGGTAATGTAACAAGCTGTGCCTCAATAGTTTTTGTGAATATTTTAAGGTGCAGACTTTGTTCAAGGTGCTTTGAGACTCATCCTTCTGGGAAACATTGAAATATTATCTTTGGAAACTTTCCTAAAGGAATTTTAAAAGTCTCCCCCCAAAATATTTGGCTGAAATGGATATTTTGCTAACTTCAGAAAATACTCAGTTTTTGCTTCAAAAATATTTTCTGTTTCTAGATGTCTCTTATTTTGACCTGAACCAGTTGATTAATGTTATGAAGCATGTTTGATATCTAGTGTGTCTTTTTTCTGGTAAGATTCACATTTCTCTAACTTCTCTTTGAAGAAAACAAAGGACAAATTAAGATTTTTTTTCAAAAATATTCACTGTAGATTTAATTAATCTCTAGAGTGAAAAAGATAGTTTTTTAATATGATCATAGTGGATTTCCTAAGGAATTTATTGACAAATCATGTTTGAAATTTAGCAGCACAAGGCTTTTAACTTATTTAGACTCTTCAGAAAATCCAAAGCCCAATCTCAGTTTGTGACTAAATAAGTAGCACCCAGAGCAGAGGATCTTTAAGTTCAGAATTTAGAAACATTCTTAGGAAAAACCTAATTTTATTGTTTTAGATGTATTTTTGTTCTTCTTTTTACTTTTCAAATAGCATTTTCTCTAATGTGCCTATTAAACTGACATGGTATATTTGAATAGTCATATTGTTCAAAGTTTTTATTGATTTTCCCGAGTATTTTAGATTTTTCCATTTTTTCAGCTGTTTTATGCTGATTTTTTCCTTGTTTTTATAATTTATAAATTTATATGATTTATAAATATCTGCTTCAACCTATGCAGTGTCAAATAGCTTTCCACTGGAATATTCAGCAGCTTAAAAATGTTTTAAAAACCAAAGCATGTGCCTAGTTACTAAACTGATTATTTTTGTGCATTGAAGAAACAGGTTTTCCATATCTATTAACTGAAATTTGTGTATATGGTTTGATATCTGCATATCATGTCTACTTTGAGTAGACACCCTTGTGTTTTTGCCCCACTGTGTACCTTAACAAGAATGAAGATTTATTCCCTGCTTGCAGGGTTAGTTACTAGAAAATGTCTAGGCTTATGTTGTAATTGGTCTTGAAATGTATGGCTTTTTGTAGTTTCCCACTGATAAGAAGTTTCTCAAGGGGGACAAAACCCCTAAACTGGTTAGAATTCAAATAGAAGTAGCGATTTCCTGTTTTGTCGTTTTCAGTTTGCATATTCACCCAGTGGCAGCATCATTTTAAGGGTGGACCTTTGTTGGGTAAGAAACACGTGATGCTTGTGTCAAGACTGTGATTTTGTTTGTGTCTTTAATGGTAGCTTTTAAATCCCAGCAGCAGATAGGTGGGAGTGTTTCACATCTTGGAGGTGTTACAGTATAATCCTAACTTTGAGAGCTGGTGTATCTATGCAGTTCAAAGAATGGGAAATGAAGATTCTTACTTCTGTAAAGATGAGCTTCATAAAATTGGGTTTTCCTCTGCGGAGTATAAATGGTGTGTGAACTGTTGCTAGTGGATGGAAGTCACTCCTAGTGGATCTTAAATGTTGCACTATAAAAAACTGTGTGATAATTGATAGTGTGGTAAGATACTCAACAGTACAAAAACTTTTAATGTGAAGAAATTGGATATCTTTGTAGCACAAGGGGAGTGGATATTAAATCTTGTTTCAGTCCTGAAAATGAGTTTATTAGCAATTTTTAATTGGAGATTGACAAATCTGACCCTTCGCTAATTTACCCTCTTAATAACCTCTTCTGAGTCTTTAAGAAATGCAGTTTTTCAGTGAGAGAAACAAGAAAAAACTTATGTCTGAAAATATTCCTGGAAAAGATGACTTCATAAAGTGTACTGGAGAGCAGTTGTAACTTTTTTCTTGATTGTTTTTGATTGCTATGGGCAAATGATGAAAAATCACGCTCACCAGAGGTGAAATAGCTGTGTGGAGGAGGTGGGCACTCTGAAGTGCTTAGTGGAACTGAAAAGAACTGTAACTGGTATCGGATCTTCTTAGGCTGGGTTTTCTTCCAGTGCTTAAGTAGGAGTGTGATTACGGAACAAGTGCTTTTCATATTATCCTCACATTGCACAGGAGTTAACTCTAAAAAGTCCTACTTTTATGTGGTATTGATGAGAATTCATTTTTTTATTGAAGCCTGAAAGAAGAGATAAATGAAATAGCGCATTACATTTAATCTTATCTTCCAAAGCAAAGCATGCAGACAGAGGTAAGATAAAAGTATGACCAAATTAATCTTGCAGTGTTTAGAAAGGTGGTAATGGGGGGGGTAACACAAAGAAATATATAATTAAATCTGTGTAAGAGATGTGTTAATTTGACAGGAATATTTGAGACCCATAATCTTAAGAAATACATAGGGAGAGTTGCAATGATAAGCCTGGGAGTTTGTTGGAGGGCGTTTTTCCTTTAGGAAATAATTTTGCTGTCTTCTCCTGCATGCCTCCCTGCTGAATTACCACTGTTAGATGCTAAGCTCCATGGAAAAGTAACAGACAAAATAACCTCCTGCCAGACTCTTGATTCCCTGGCCAATAAGCAACATGCAAAAATACGAATAATTTTTATTTTGGTATTGCTTTTCAAAAAAAGGTCACAAGTTTGAAAATAACCATTGGATCCTCCAGAACAGAAACTCGAGGGATTTGTTTTCTGAACATGGATCCACTTCCATTTAAAGTGAGAAAGCTGTATTGTGATAATAAACTCAAAGTTAGTATGGCAATATCCATCTAAGTGTAAGACTTAATTACAGAATTAGGTTAGTATCATAATGCCAATCTGTATTTGATTAGAAATTAATATCTTTGTACTAGTTATGTGACTCTGCTTTTGGTATAGTTTCACAATTTTAAGATTAAATTACAAAGATAATCCCATTTTTTTTTCTCTTGTAGTTTAATAACACTTTGGAATTCTTGTTACCTGGAGAAAATAAAGAGAGATGAAGAAAAGCCTTGTGCTTGTTTAGAAGAATGCTGTATCACAGATTTCTAAACTTAATTATCTTTATTTAATCAGAAATTCATTCCAGGTTTGTTAAAGAAAAAACTTTTTCTGATTTCATTAGCTTCTCAGGCATGTAGAGTTTCAGCCAGGGAATGTGCTTTGTTTTGAACTCAGTCAGTGACCCCTGTAAAAATGTTTAATTAACTTTTGCCAATGTCAATATAGTTCTATTATACTCAGCAGGCTGGATGAGCTCCCTCTGGTGGCTCATTTACATTGAGGTTCTGTTCTTTCCTTTATATCTGTTTACTCAAGCAAACAAGGCTGCTGACCCTAAGCATCAGTCAGACATCGGTTCCTTCTGGGCTTACACTTTAATTGAAAAACATCAATAATTTCCTTACAGAATGAAACAAAAGCATTTAAATTCACAGGAGGTTCAATTCGTTAGCAAAATAAAGAGCTACTGGGTAACAAAGTAAGCAAATACAACCAAATTTTTCCCTTCTAAGTCAAAATCACAAAATAAGTGGATGGCAGTAAGTTTGCAGTGTCACCCACTTATAATAGTGCTTATTCTTAAACATAGCAAATATTTGGATATTAAACCAAAATATTTGGACCTTGACCATGAAAATTGTGGAGTTTAGTATCAGCAAGGAGGAAGTAGGGTAGCAAGTAAGATTACAAATATGGGCTTCAGGAGAGAAAATTTTGGCCCTTATCTTAAGGGATATTTGCTCTTCAGGAGAGCAAATTTTTCCCTTATCTTAAGGGATATTCTTGGATGAACCCCATGGGAGCAAGCCCTGCAGAGAAGAGGAGTCCAACAGACTTGGTTAATATTCAAGGATTGCTTCCTCTAGGCTCAAATATGATGCATCTCAATGAGCAAGAAATTGGGCATAGGGGACAAGAGATCTGTGTGGATGAATAACTCCTGTCATTGCTCAAGCCTAAGCAGGGAACACACAAGTGATGGAAACAGGGTCAGGCTGCTTGAATGAATATGGAGAGGTTGTCAAAGTAGATATAAGACAAGGAAGGTCAAG
Organism: Zosterops lateralis; assembly: GCF_965231275.1. Classification (NCBI taxonomy): domain Eukaryota; kingdom Metazoa; phylum Chordata; class Aves; order Passeriformes; family Zosteropidae; genus Zosterops; species Zosterops lateralis. Next base: position 40,239,124 of record NC_139766.1, read on the forward strand.
GCCTATCTGAAATTAAATCTGGCCAAGGATGTCAGGGAAAGCAAAGAGGGGTTCTTCAAATACATCAATAATAAAAGAAAAATAAGGGCAATGTTGGAGGGGGACCCTGGTAACAGAGAGAAGGCTGATTTACAGAATGCCATCTTTCCATGGGTCTTCACTTGGCACAACCAGCCCTCAGGAGTCTCCTTCTTGGGAGGCCAGGATAAAGCAGTGTTGTAAGGAAGATTTTTCTTTAGTCAAGGGTTGGGTTAGAGAACATCTAGCGGTGAAGACGCAACATCCACAAGTGCATGGGTCCTGATGGTACACAGCTGTGAGTGCTGAGAGAACTGGAAAGCACAGCTAAACTGCTCTTGATTGTCTTTGAAAGGTCTTGGTGACGAGGAGAGGCGCCTGATGACTAAAAGAAAACAAATGTCACCCCAGTCTTCCAAGAGGGGAAGAAGAAGGATCCAAGGAACTATTGGCTAGTCAGCCCCACCTCAGACTCTGATAACGTGATGGAATAACTCATCCTGGGGGCCATCTCTATCCATATGGAGGAAAAGGAGATAGTCAGGAGTAGTCAGCATGGATTCACTAGAGGTAAATCAGCAAAGATGATGAAGGGACTGGAGCATCTCTCTTATGAGGAAAAGCTGAGGGAACTGAGGCTGTTCAGCCTCAAAAAGACACAACTGAGAGGGCATCAGTGTCTGTCAGTATCTGAAGGGAGGGTGCCAAAAGAATAGAGCCAGGTTCTGCTTGGTGGTGCTAACCAGTAGGACAAGAGGCAATGGGCAGAAACTGATGCACAGGAAGCTTCATCTGAACACAAGGAAGAACTTCTTTGCTATGTGAGTGACCAGAACAGGTTGCCCAGAGAAGGTGTGGAGTTGCCCTCACTGAAGATACTGCAGAACTGTTTGGACACATGTTGATGACCCTGCTTGAGCAGGGAGGGTTGGACCAGGTGACACAATACGATCCCTTCCAACCTGACCCATTCTGTGATACTGTAAAGAAAATGATTTAAGAATGTGAAATCTGTGGTTTTAAAGTGGGTTAATCCTGTAGATGAAATACAATATGAGTTAAAATGAATGAGTTAAAATCAGAATTAATTTAAGCTATTTCATAGCATTAAAGAGAAGCATAATCTCACTCTTTGTAGTCTTCTTAAAATTAAGAAGCCAGAGGAATTTCTGAGTCAAAACCCCTGGCAAATTTAAATGAATTTTCCACCTCTGTAATGATAGTTTCTACAGATACTTTTTAATTCCATGCTGTTGGGATTTAATGGCATCCTTATCATACTGGCATTGAGGCCTCTTCTCTCTGAAGCAGAGGAAGAAGTTTTGAAGCCAAACCATGTGCAAATTGGACATAAGGTTAAAAATCTGTTCAATATAGAAGATTTTTTGTAATTAAGCTATTGTTAGTAAAGCAGGTTACAGAATTAAAGATTAAAAATTAGAGGAATTAGTTTTCAGAATATGAATATTCAGACAAAGATAAAATTTTGCTTGGAGAGGGAGAAAGGGGTCACAGCAGATGAGATTTGGAGGGAAATAGCAGTGTTTATAAGGTGATCAGATAGCCATGTGAAGTAAAGGGAAAAATAGAGTATAATCAATGATAGACATGTGTAAGAATTTGAGAAGAAATATCTTTTTAAAAGTGATTTGAATGAATGTTCTTTGTGTGTCTAAATTATTTCTTCCTTTTTTTTCATGTTCCTTAAACATTCTAACAGCTCTGATTCATGAAACAAATAATACTTAGCAAGAATGGCAGATCTCTAAATTGCAGGTTGGTAGACTTTCAATATTCAGACAAATGGACCTGGGTTTTTTTAATCACAAATTGTTCATCTGTCTTGTTTTCTTCATCAGATAACAATTGAGAACACAGCTTGTAGCATAATACTGTGCCCCTGAATATCTGCATTAAAAAGAAACAATCTTGGTATAATTAAATGTGGCTAGTAACAGAAGCAGGTGTGTTAGCAAATAATTTTCTTTTATGCAGTTTTTTTAGAACAGCTTCCTACTGTGTTCAAGTTTAGAATCTCTCTGATGTTGGTGATCAGACTATGAGAAAAAAAGTCTAGTATTTGAGGAAATTACTGGTGTACTTTGTCCAGGACTAAGAGGAATTGGAAATAACTTAGTTGGTGCACCCTGGGACTATGTTCACATTTTTGCAGCTGATGATGACTAGCATTTTCCAGTCATCCTTTCATAAAGGAATATGCTGATCCAGACTGAGATCCTTAGATCAGTCTGTGCTACTGGCTGCTGCCTAATTGCTTGTTCTTGTTCTACCAGTGTTGTAACTGGGTTGCTTGTACTATTGAACTTCATCCTGTTTCTTTTGCTCTCATCTAGAAGATTGTCCAAGTCTTCCAGGATTGTGCTCCTGTCCTCTTGTGCTGACTGACAGCTTTGAAAGTTGGCTAAGAACTTGAATCCATTCTTACAAAACAATGCTGGAACTCTTGAAGTTTAATGGATTCAGGTTTGCAGCATTTAACCCAAAACTAAGCAGGTAGATTCTACTGCTTGCTGAATTTTGATGCTGTTTAAGTATGTGTTTCATGTATGCCATTTAGAAGTGGGAAATCATACTTTGTGTGGCAATGTCTTTATTTACCAACGCCATTAATTTTGTGTGCTGGTGGAAATGAGCAGCTACGCAGCGTGGCAATGCTTCCACCACTACAAATGCAGGAACATGATTTTATATGTTATAAATATATATTATTCTGAAATGCCTTTGTGTTGCTGAAGGTCAGCAACATTTGTGAGCAAAGGGGTGCTTGAGAGTTCATTATGAAGGTAGATGTTCCTCATACCTGAACTACAGAGGTAATAGGACCTCTTAGTACTTCTGGGCATACACACAAGTTGTGTATTGCACAGTTAGAATAAGCATAGTAGGACTCCTGTCTGTGTAGTAAGTAGCTAACTGTCACTGTAGTATAAATAATATCTTCAGTGGACACTTTAACAGCATAATTTCAGTTCTTTTTTAGTGTAAGTTAGTTAAATTCATAGTCTGCCCATTCTACCTAAAAGTTGGTAATTTACTTTTTCTGATCGTTTCTATAAGTTTTAGTTACATTTAAACAAAAATTCTAAATGAGCTGTTCAAGTTACTGTCAGTTTTTAGAACTTTACAAGTCTTCCCTTATTCCCTATTTCACGGGGACTCTGTAGTGTGATGAGAGAATAGTATACTTGGTTTAATTTAAATAAAGTAAACTTTGTGCAAACACTACATTGGAGCCATCCGGGAACATCTTTGTGTTTGTCAGTGAAAATCAGTTGGTTTTAATTCTCTTTGCTGGAAAATAATGAAGATAATTTGTTTTAATAACTGAGGGCAACATTTTATCTGATTTGTCCCCATTCTGTCGTTTCATATCTCACTTTTATCAGTCTATTTTGGCTAGGTAAACTTTTATTTGAGGTACCAGTCATATTTTAACCCAGTCTTAGCTATTATTTTTTTATTTTTAACTTGCTTTTTGACTTGTACCATTCCATGACCTTGGATTTTCAGGTGTTCTAGAAGTGTTGTAAGATGTTCTACTCAGGAAATATACCTGCACAGAGTATACAAGTGGCAGATAGATTCCTCTGTGTTCTCACTGACTTCTGTTAGTCTCTCAGTGGAGAGGACGATTACCTGTGCTCAGTAATGCTGTTGATGAAATGGTGTGTAATAATGTACTATATCCTGTGAATGGCAACGTAGAAAAATATCCGAAGACATTAGTTTGAAATTTTCAGTTGATTGCTTCCTTAATACCTTGAATACACCTCTGTTGCTCTAATGTACCATATTACATTATGTGGTACTTCTCAGCACTTCAGTCAATTGCAATGCTGAAGGAGGCAAGGAAAAAAGCTGCCAAAACTTCCCTGAGGATCTAGTAACGTGCTGCATTTCAAGCCTATACCAACTTCATGCGGCATTTAAAAAGCAACTTCTAATATATCTCACCATTCATTCTTATTTGTGAAAAATGCAAATTCTACTCAAGTTTTTAAAATAACTTAAATTTTACTTTTGCTAAGGACTTACTTGAACATGAGTTCTGCTGAAAACTTGTATTCCTGATGCTCCTCCATTTGAAGCCAGCCCACAGAGCTGAACGCTCATTCTGATAGCAGAGAACAACAGGTTTTCCCATTCCCATCTGAAATCTGCTGCTTTGGAATATTTGTGTTTGGCTAAAGATGTCTTTCATGTTTGTCATAATTCTGCAACTAACTTTGTTCTCCTGTAGACTTAAGGGTTGGGAGAAAATCTAAAGGAATTTTTCATTCATCTGAAAACTTAATTTGGTTCTAGTGTCAGCTTCAGGATGCTGTGGAAACCCAAGGGATTGGTTTACAACAGTCCCGTTTGGTCTGCATTAGACTACTGCTAGTTGCACTTTTAATTTAGGTGTTAGGAGCTTCTGCTAGATAAAGTGACTGCACTCATCCCAGCTGATCATTACCTAGCACTTCACTTCTTCCACAGCTGCTGTAGAGTTCAGACTTTTATCTTGGTACCTAAGTTGTGATTACAAGAGAAGCAATCCCTGTTAGATAGTAAAGGGAGCATAGCATGTACAGTGTTTGTAACTCTTCTATTTAATTTTTGAGGAAAGTGGAAGTCATTCCTAAATCTCAGGACTGTTGACTATATGTCTATACCTTTTTGTATGGTGTATATTTGTAGCCAATATGTCTTTATGACAAATAATGTGGAGTCCAAACAACTGACTCATAAGCATTTTATGTCCATGATGATTTTTTTTTTAACTTCAATATAGCATTTGGCTGAAAGATCATCATATAAAAGCTGCAGTGCATCTTATCTAAAGATGATTTTATGTGAGCAAAAAAGACCTAGAATTACCTGTTTCTGATAGTGTTATTTGTGCAGGTATATTATTATATATAAGCAGAGCTATTATATATAAGCTGCCAGTGAATGGCCAGTACACTAGTACATTGTTTCCTTGCAATTTTGTTACAAAAGAATTGTATTGCTGTCTTTCATTCTCTCATTGGCACTTGCATCACCATGGTTGAACCATTAACCATAGCTGATCAGGCTGTTTTCATAGTTCAAAGCAGTAGTCTTGTGTAAAATAGGTATGCTGAGAAGATAATGTGCTCCTTATTAAATTAAACTGAAAACATAGTATGTTTATGTAGGGTTATAATTCTCCTCCCTTTTTGCTGTCAGATTCTGATGGAAGTGCCTCTGGGGCTGTTTTGTACAGAGAATGTATGTGACCTGAGTGTGAGAGAGGATGCTGAACCCTTGGAGCCATGTCTGGAGGGAATAGATGAAAAGATTTTGTGTGTTGCAGGGGAGAGCAGAAACACAGGGTAGTCCAGAGCTAGGGAGCAGACCTACATTGTGAGACACCAGGAAATGATTCCTTTTGTCTTAGTTTCCTTTATGATCACCAAGGTCTGTCTGGTACTCTTCATAAAGTATGTACCAAGGGGAATGTGTTGGGTGACTGAAAATAAAGTTGGATTCCTTGGCTTATCTGGGATGGGATAAGCAAGAGGAGGGAGGGGGGTGCTTCTCTTTTCTGTAGTTACTTGCTTGAAGAACTGTGAATTATATTAATGTAAATCAAGTACTAATGAACACCAAACACATACTGCTTTTCTCTGCCAATGTCATTTTCACCTGCTCCAGGTGACCAGTTCTCTTTTGTTATTGTTATCCTCCCGAGATTGAAACCCTATCATGCTGCTTTGCACAGCAGCTTCATACTTCACTGAGCAGCTGTCACACTGTCCTTCAGGTGAGCTATGGCTCTGAAATGATGACTCTTTGGGTGGTTGTTTGCCAAAATAAGCGTTCTTTAAATAGGACACCACAGTCTGCTCACTATGCAGGATGAGTGGAAGTAGATACATTTTCTAACAAGGGTGTGTGTGCGTGTGTGTGTGTGTAAAATCACTTTGTTTACAGCTTTGGGACTCAGGGAGCTAAAAATACATTGTAAATTAAAATTAATAGTTTTGTTACTTCTTTAAGATGTGCTCTGATATTCTGAGATCATAGGTGTACTAAGACCTATGCAAAAGTTTTACGTTTAATTATTCTATCATGGTAAACTTGAAAAAGCAGAGATGGAAAACTAAACTAAATTTTAATGAAAAATTATCCCAACCACACCTCTGCCACTGACTTTTACAATGTGCATCAGGATATGCCCTGTATTTTCTAACAGCTTCCTTACCATGGAGCAGTGATCTCTATATTTCTAGGTAGAGCAGCATGAGGCTTGATTGTTTTGCCACTTGTTTTAGCACTTAGGGTGAGAAGAGCCATGTTCAGCATATGTACAGGAAAGGAAATTGCACGTTAATTTGAAGTCTCCACATGGTGAAGAAATGTAATTAGTGAAATAGTTGAGCAGAAAGTGAGCATGGACCTACGTAATGTTAAAATATACCTTGTTTGGCACTAGAGTGTTTTCTTATATGCATATTGATTTTATAGGTTCACTGTGGGGGAAAAAAGGGGCCACGCATCATTTTAAAAAGAACTAAGCACATCACAACCAGTAAGGTCTCTATTCTGGCTAAAACAGACATAGATGGGATTAAAGAGATTAATGGTTAACCCAGAAATCTCTGATTTAAGTCTCATATTCATATGATTTCAAATGCAGAATTATTGGCACACTATCAAAAGACAGGTTGACTTTTTTAAGCTTAACTGGACATGAAAACACATTTACTAGAAGGTTTCATTTTAATATCACAAACCCTCTATTTTTCTATCAATTTTTTTATCAAAGAGATGAGTGATTATCACGACAAAGCAGAGTCAGGTTTAGGAATTCTCAATCTGGTTGTGCCTCAGAGGAAGGAAAAGAGTTTTTCTGTAGCTTTAAAACATTCTTTTGAACTGAAAAGGAATTCCCTTTACATTATAATCAAGTTTAAGATTAACAGTTAAACTTCACCAGCCTGGTATATGACTTTTCTTGTCTTTGAATATTTCTGGAATAAATTTTTGATTTACCACTGTCTTCCTAGAGTTGGAGCTTGTTGTATTTTCCTTTATTTATATTCAAAATTTAGGAAAATCTCCCTGTGTACATTGGAAGTTATTTAAACTTAATGTTCAAACTGATTTTGGAATATTGGAAATGAAAAATGGAATTAGCATGTAAAATATAACTAAAAATGTGTAAAAGGAACTGTGTAAATGACAACTTAATTTTATTTTTTGTAGATCTGTTCCATGACTATGGATATGGAGATTATATTTTATAAATATAAAAATGTGCACATATGCACATGCATAGCAGCATCTCTAAACTCCTAGCACAGTTACGTTTCTTCGTTAATGAATTTATAAACTCTTCTATTACAGCCTCTCAATGTACCTTAGTTTAAATGAGTGATGTAAAACCTGGATGGCAACCTGAACCAGATCTCACTTTATCTCAGGCTAGTCCCTTGTAAGCTCTATTTCCTCAGACTGAGAAATAGTAACTAAAGTAGTGGAGTAGTGAATCAACAGTATTTTAAATCCTCTCCACTGGCTTTGTAAGAGAATCCAGGCTATTTATAATGCTATTATTTCTTGTCAGAATTCTAAGTGCCACTCTGTACAGCTGGAAATAAAGATGATGTATTTCAGGGCTTGGGTAATATTTTTTTCTTTAATTGACAGCATATTAAAACATAGTTGGTGCTTTGGTGTGGGATGTTTTTTTCCCTTTCATTCCTATATTATTTATGCAGAATAATTTATACAGCTAAGAATTTGACTTCTGATCTGATATTTTCTTTACTATTTTTGATCAAAATCAGTTTTGCTGGCATTCCTAATACTTATCAAGAATAATAAATTTTTAGAGAAGTATAAATGACAGGAGTTTCCTTTCTTCATATCCATTTTTGTAACACAGCACCTGGGACTTTATTCTATTGCTTTGCATTTTAAGGGGAGGAGAAATGCTGAAACAGCTTTCCTGAGAGTTTTGGCAGAGTAACTGAAGTTGACTGAGAACACTGAAGTTTTTGGGAGGGAGAAGCTGACATGAGTGTCACTCTCAGAGTGTGTGTGACTACTGTAAAGGCAGTGTGTGTGTCTGCCTCTGGCTCATCCTGCTGGGCTGGCTTCTGGGGAACTCTCGGGAAAAGACGAGCGCAGCAAAGGGTTAAGATTTTACTATCAGCCTCAGAAAGGCACAATTGCAATCCCTCCCAGTCGTGTCTTCCTTTTTTACACCTGGTTTGCTCACCGCTAGTCCTCACTTGAAGGCAGATCCTTTGACCTAAGCAGCTTATTGTAGGCGCATGAAGGACACGGCAAGCTATCCTGTGCTTTTAAAGGAGGAGATTTTGGCTCCAAAATAGGACACTAAGCTTTTCAGCCTTCTGCTGCTGTACCCAGCGAGCACGAGGCAGTGTCTGGGGGTGCATCCTGGGCTCCCGTGGAATCGGATGGGAAACAAAAGCAGAAGTGGCAGCTGCTGCAAACGTGGGAGCCTGTGCCGCTCGCGGGAAGCGATTGCTAATGAGGGCCTGGGAGACCTGGGTTTCCTTGGTTTCCATGACAGTTATTAGGTAACACAGAAATGGAATTGTCTCCCACGGTGCTCTTGGGGGATAGTGGTATGGCGGGGTGCTCCAGGGACACAGACTTGCAGCAACTCATCACTCTAAGCGTGTGAAACTCCCTGGATTGTTGTGCCTTACTTCTTTGTTCGTTGTGTCTCGCTTGTGTTTGCAATTTCCTCTGCTTTGTTGATTTATTTTTTCTTTTGATGGAAGACCCTGGCTACACCATTTCTCAAGTAGTATTTTCCCCTTTTTATTTAGAGCTGAGCTTGGCAGAGAGAGGATATGAACAATTATACAGGTGGGCTACTCGGGGGGAGTGAAGATATAAGGCATCCAAACAGGTACTGGCAACCTGCAGCTCTGTAAAAATGCCACTCCAGCAGATATCTGTAGTTCCAGCGCGGGAGACTGCCAGCAATGGGAGAAGTTCAATGGGCACAAACAAAGAGAAGAGCAAGGAAGTGGAGGTAAGAGGAAGGTTTCAGTTTGCTGGGGCAGGGTGAGTGTGCCTTTGGCAGGCAGTGGGTCTGGCTGTGGAGTGCTTGGGGATGTAGCTTTAGCACACTGCAGGGGATGCTGTGACAGCAGCACCTCAGCCTTACAGAGACTAGGAGCCCGCTCCAAAAGTAAAACAAATAACTGTGAAGGAAGTTGCAAACTGCATCAGGGGGTTTTGACATTTTCGTTTAAATGAGTGCAGCCTGCTAGTATTGGCATTGTTCCTTATAAGCTGTCAAGTAGCAGTTTCTTTACAATAGATTGGATGAAAAAGTAATTTAAGTAAAATTTCTGTCTTTGTTTAAAACCAACAAAAATCCTGTACTAAAGCTTGTCTTTCTAATGTGCATGTGCTATAGGCATAATATAACTTAGTCTTTTTAACATTTAAAAGGCATCAGTGTTTTGGTTTTCATCTCTTGGCTTTCTTTGATTCATAAACATACAGAAGTGTTGTTTCATCAGTAAATACTGTATCCTGTTGTCTCCTGTTCTCCTGTTGAGAAGAAACTGTAGGTTCATATTACATTAGTGGTTAGTACAAAGAAAATACTGAAAATCTGTGCAATTTTAATGGTATTTTTACTTGTAGGAATCTCTTTTCATCTGTATAGATTAAACATGTATTGTGGAAGACCAGAGGGGAAAAAAAGCATCCCTTCCAAATCCAAAACATAAGTAGTCTGTTGATAGATACAGCAGTAAATGTATGTAACATAGACATCTGCTTTTTATAGACATGTTTTTGTCTCTGTGCTTTACTTTACCTCTTGCTGTATGGAAACCAAGGAACTATTGGGAAAACAAACATAATGTCTCTTAAATGTTGTCTGAGAGCCTGTGACAAACTGCATCCCTGAAAGAAGTCTTTCTTCCTGTGGATTGTGTGACATAGTTTTCAGGAAATTGTGGAGTTCAACATATGGTTGATATTCATAACAGGTCTGTGTGATGGTGGAAAAGTATTGTTTGGGTTTTTTTAAATTTTTATATACAAGTTAATATTTTTGCTCAGTATTTGGCTATGACAAGTTCACTGAAAATGATTATTCCGTTTCTTGTTTGAGCACTTTGGTATCAGTAGCATCCTTCCCTGGAAGTAATCACCAGTTGTTAACTGGTAGCACAGTTATAAGAGTCATTATATTTTGGGATTTCTGTCCTGAAATGGAAAATTTTGGTTTGGTTTTATTCTTCCATTAATTGAAGATGAAGGTTCAGGTGAAAATTGTTCTTTGTGTTAAGGCTCAAGGTGTGAAAAGCAGAAATACAATATCATGTTTGTTACCTGGCTTAAATTGTTCTCTGGCATTCTTGTTTCAATTTGGTCATTGGAGTTAACTGAAGAATACATGCTATCTTCACACAGGAGTCAGATAGATGTGAGACATAATTTAGAGGGGTGGTGGGAAGTGTAGAGATTCAGAGTTGTGAGAATCCTCTCATGCCCTTTTTTTGTTTGTTTGTTTTTTCCCTGTGAGGGCTGGGCTGCATCATTTCAGCAAGACTGCAGTGTCTCAGAAAACAGTTTCTTCTTGAATGTTATGGAAGTTATACATCAGAAAAGAGCAAAATGACATGGATAACTAAGTTCACTGAAGTTATCTTCTAAACTTAATATAAAAAGTACCAAACACCAACCCTACAAAACTCCCAACCAAACTTAAAGTACATGGTACTCAGTATTTGCAAACTGCTCTCTGCTGGTCAGAGGCTAATCATTCTGCTTGAATTTCTGCTCATCCTATAAGGCTTATGGATGGAATTTATACAGTGTTAAAACTCCCTAGTGCTATTGGAGGTATTAGCCCAAGCAGTAAAGACTTTTTCCCATAATATCTACTTACGTAAATTATGATGATGTTCAGGTTTGTTTTGTGGATATAATTTGGAAATAGTGAACCAGCCTTTTTATTGTCTAGGCAGAGATTGCTCAGGCTTATGTAGATGATGGTCTACCCCTGCAACTCCTGCAAAGTATGATTCTCACAAAGGGAAACTCTCCTAGCTGGTACTCAGTGTTTGTGTTGGTGAGGGTCTTCTGGGTTCATGGTATTCTGATACTGTTTTGGCAAGTACCTGCTTCCTCTGCCATTCTATTAGCAGGCTTTTTGAGGTGAAAGCTAAATAAAGAAGTTAAATGGGCTTCTAGCTGAGAACATCAAGCTGGTTCAAGAAGACATGAAAAAAGGAGATGTCTGAAAGTTGCTAGGGATAACAAGTGTTAGGATTGTATACCAAATCCTGTTATTGCTAAAGAATTTTATGTTAGGTTCATGCAATTAAAATTTATGGAGAAGAGTTTATCCTCTGTCTAATTGCAGAGCTGGATGCAGTGAACTGTTTCCAAGTTCATGGTGATTGATAAATCTGCCTGTCATACACAACTGAGATTTTTAATGGTGTGACTCATTTTGTAATGATTTTCTGTGATTTTTAGATGCTCATACACATGCTTTATCTGAAGGTTTTAATATGTCTGTACATACTTATAGATGATTGCCTAACACTGATCTGTCATTAAGGAAATTAAGTGCAGTATCTCTTTGGAGCCCCAAGTGCCCATAGTGGACCTCTGGCCAGTATTGGGAGTAGAGGGGTGATAATGATGCCTACAGGGAGTGTTTACAGGCAACCTTTCTATGCAGTGTCCTTTGTGGGAGTAAAAATTTTAGTGCAGGCTATTCCTGCAATTTTGCAGTGATTTGTCTCAATAATTAGCAGAAGTTGTAGCTAACAATAGAATTTACATCAATTTAGCTGTAGAAAATGAATGTAGCCTAAAGATGAAGGAGGTTTTTTCTGTAATGAAGCAGTGAAGATGCTTAGGTGTTGAATAACCTATTGCAGCAGCTGTACACTACATTTATACACAGGTATAATCTTCTGCTAGTTTGTTTCAGTGATTTTAGCAAAGCTTACCAGTCATTAATGCTACTAGTTTTGCCTCAAACTTTGCCTCAAAGTGTACAAGCTATCTTTCTAACTTTTTTTAGTAATGCGGTTGGAAAAGTTTGTTGCAGAAGAGAAGATTAAAGTATAAAGTGCATTCACAATGTGGGCTATTTTTTTAAAATTAAGTGGTTAATTCAGCTTTCTTCAATATTTGAGAAATATCATAACTTTATAACTGAAGTGTGGAATTGGGTTTCTGTGACAGAGAAAAACCCTTGGGTATCTGTTTTCAGAAGAGTTTACTAATAGAACTGTTGTTCAAAGTGAATTAAGTCAGTAACCTAAAGATCAAATTATGCTATCAGGACTCCAAATTTAGGTAGTTTTTTTAATACATAGACTTCAGTGCCTTGGGACCAATGTCGTGGCCCCCTTATATGACCCCCATTTGATATGTATATAATATTTCAACAGTGACCTTGAACTTCCGATTGATTTTTCTCTGCTAGAATAAAAAGATAGAAGAAATGTATATGATTACTGAAGAATGTGGTTGATGAAATGCCTACTTTGGCTCATACTTTTATTATTTAGTCATGAACATACATTGGGAAGCTCATAAAGTAGCCTCAGTTTACATTGGCTTTTGTATGGGCATGAATTATTATTCTAAAGTAAGTTAAGTACAGAAAGAAAATTTCATTCAGTGAGAAAATTGGACAGGGCGGGTGAGTGTAGGTCAGCAAAAACACTAACGCTAACCAAGAGTTTGCAGGGGTCATTGGATAAACTGCCATGAGTACTGTGGGAAGTCAGACTTGAATGTTGTACACTTAGAGTGGTTAGGAGCAAGTTTGTAAAAACCAAAAATTGTCATGATGTGGTAGAGAAGATGCTCCTTGATGCCAGACGAAATGTGTAGATACTACGCCTTTTAAGCTTAAGCAGCCTTCAGTACATGGTACTGGAAAATCTACATGTTACTTGGAGGTAAATTCAGAGTAGAAGATAACCTTAATGAAGAAAGTGGTGGCAGACATCAGTCAGTCTTGATTTGGTTCCTTTGCAAGACTTTGATTAAAAGAAAAGAACTCAAACCAAATAATCTTTGTAATATGATTTTTGGACACATTCATGTGCTAGTATAACTTGTTGTAGTGATGAATTTTACTCTGTTGCCCCAAAATCAAACCCAATATCTAAAAGATGTTACAAAATTTGATATTCTGTAGTTAACAAGTAACAAATTAACCATGTTATTGTTGCTTTTTAAAAGTTTTGATTCTTTGCTCATAGCTGGTAAATGGTTTTCTTCTTATACCTACTGTGTTTTTCTGGTCTTAATATTATGGCAGAGGTGATGCTGAGTATTAGTTTCCTTCTCAGAACTTCACAGAATGCAATAAATTGCAAGGAGGAATCCTCACTCCACTGTGTGTTGTACTTTGACATGAAATTTAGTTCTGCACTCTGCACAGTTCAGTGCTGTGAAGGAAACTTTGGACCTCTGTTCTTCAGCAGTGTTTTCATGTTCTGCCTTCTCAAAAGCAGTAAGGTGGAACAAGACCTGTAACTTTGGAGGCTTTAAATGTTACCTGGGAAATGTTTGGCATTTATTAGTATAGTAAATTGGATTTGAACTTGGTCTTTTTTCTGTACAGTTTGTGCCATAAAGAAAAAAAAAGAAAGAGTATGTTGCTCAAAATTATGTATGCTCATTTATTGTGTAGAGCATACTGGGTTTGGTTTTTTTTTTTTTTTTTGGAGTGAGATCTTCAAGTCAGAATTGAGACTGAAACCAAAGGGGTCTTGTGAATGGCACTTTTGAGTAGCTGCTAATATTTATTTTAAGCGCCAGACTAGAGTAATTGTTAATGTTTGCCTTAAAGTTTGTAAGTGGTTTAGGAGGAATTGACATGTTTTTTAAAGGAGGAAGCAGTAGCTACATGCTATTGATGGTAATGAATTGTTTTACATTTATCTGTGTTATCTCACTTGTTACCTACTTAATTTTAAGTAGATGTAATGATAGGTGAAATATTTTTAAAAGCTTGGACTTCCTTACATGCTACAAAGAAAGTGCTTTTACATTTCTGTTAAATGATTTTCATGGGAGTTCTGAAGTACATATCGAGGTATTTGACACTTGAAACATGTCTGCAATTAAGGAAATAAGGTAAAGGCTTTTTTACATGTTGATGTTGTTTTATTGCCTTACAACTTTTAAGTCAAACAATGTATGGGGTTTCGTTGTGGTTTTTTTTGGGTTTTTTTTTTGTCTGGTTTTGATTTTGGAGTTGTGTGTGTTTTGTTTGGGTTTGGTTTTTGCTTTTACATAGGGAGACATAATGTTTATGTAGTTAAATTTGTTAGTGGCTTTGATCACTTTATCAAAGGCTGAAAATAGTCTAACTCCTAATATGGGACAATTTCACTTATACCAGTACTAACAAAATGCCTTAAGGCGTGTAATGCAAGGAATCAAAGTCTTAGAATTGCAGGTTATTGGGGAAATAATTCATAAGCCAGATAGATGATTTTGGTTTCGTGGCTGATTATCTCACATTCTAAAAATTTCTTAGCTATAACTTAACAGATAAATAGATATGGTAATTTATTACCTAAAATATGCTAGGATTTTTTTTTCTATGGGAAGGGTAAGGATGTTTCTTTTCAATGGCAGCTGCCTGGAAAGAGTCATGTAATTACAGTCTTTCTAGGAGGTATGATTTTTTTATTCAGCAAGAGATGTGGGGATGGGATAATGGAGAGGGGAAGATGTAGCATATGAATCAGGTTACTGATGTACTCTGGCATGTATTGCTTTCCCTTCATAGTTTTTCTTAATGTAAAGCTCATGTTAATCATAATGTCATGCGTAATTTATGACAAAATCTCTAAACCTGTTTCTCATCAATATTATATGGTATTTCTTCTTTTCTTGAGGTGACTATTGTTTGGACTTCAATTCTATGTTTGCGTGGACATCCAACTGCATCTGCAGTTTAAGACACTAATGAAAATTTTCTGTATTTTTGTGGTGATAGATTGCTCCTGTGATCAATGGTTGAAGTGCTCCCAAAGTACATCCATAAATCAGCCTGTGGCATGCTTAGTTATCTTTAAGATGCTTTAGAAAATTAAGTTCCTTATCAGTAAGTCTTCTGGTCCCTGTTTGGGAACTATTATTATTTTGGTCTGCCATGTGATGCTTATGACAAGCAATTTCATGATAGTGAGAGAAATGGGAAATGTTAACATGCTGGATTTGTTATAATAATTTTGAAACATTGTTTCTTTTTTATATTTCTGCAAATAAAAATGTTACTGTGCTACCAGTAAGAAAATAAGAGATTCTTTGCTGTGCTTTTATTAGCATGCTTTGGGATAATGCAATTCTTTATAGGCTGCTTTTCCTGATAAGATTATGCAAAGGCTACTGGCTGCATGTTATTTTTTTCTTTTTGTCAGGCTTGTTATGAAAAGTCTGTAAAAAAATATTTCTCCAATTTGCTGTGTATTGACTGAGCATCCAATACCAGTATTGATTTTAAAATTGATCTTTTCACTGATAAAGGATTTGAAGCTTAAGATTCCATGTCTCAGTAGCTTTCTGCCTCTGCCTGTAGCCAGTGCTTACAATCTGCTGGCACATGTCTTTTGTTGCTGCTGAAGTCTGACTACAAGTCTCACAAAGAAAGCTTTTATAATTCCTTTTATCTCTGGAATTCCCAGTTCCAATAAATTGAATTGGGCTTGCGTGTGTAGTTTTCCTCTCCCACTCTAAAATGCCACTGAGTTTAAAATATTAGGCTTCAGATTTCATTTAATTTCCATTTCTCTCTAAAGTTAATCTGAGGTTTTACAGAGGAAGAGTTTCCATATTAAAATTAATTATAGAATCTTCCTGCTGAATGGTGTTTTTTTAAAAATAAATGCAAAACCCCAACAAACCATAATCATGAACACAAAAGTTTTCCATCTTAAATTGATGGTTGTTTGTTTGTCTTCAGCTATAAGCTTCTATACTTCAGTTTCATGGCTTACTTGGGTCCTGAATTATATTGAAGCAATGTCTGTAATTGAGACAGTTTGCAGAATATGTTGTCGTGCCTAAACCTGGTAGCAAAATAGGGTACCAGGAACTGGATATAGTTCAGGAAGCTGAATGACAGTTAATTTACTCTAGGTACCTTTCACACTGATTTCCATTATGAGCAGTGTTCTGTGAGCTGTTTGCCCTGGTGGAGATGCTTTTCTTCTGGAGGGGTTGGCGTGCCACAATAAAGTTCAAATGCAAGTTATCAAAGGAAGAACTTTGTCGTCAGCAAAACCTGTGTCCCAAGACTCATTTTAAAGAAGTATTTTTGTATCTAGTCAGCATTTTTAAAAATAGCTTCCCTGGTCACATGTACCCCACCATATCTTGTTCTGCTTAAAGACAACTCTTTGGCATCGAAATCTGATTGTTGGCAGCTATTTGATTAGTTAAGAAACAATATAACAGAGGTTCAAATTGCTTGAATATACTGCCAACTTTCCAAAACTGGTGTTAGCCTGATAGGTTTCTCCAATTTCGTCTGAATCTAGCTATCTGAAGAAGAAATTTTAAAGTCCTGGGTATTCAGACATACAGAATTCTATAAAATTATTACTAATAATACTAAAATTGTTATTATTGACAGTAATATTTAGTTCTTCTTCGTAACCATGAATAAAATAATGCTGGGTTTTGTATGTTTTTTCCTTTTTCCAAGGCAGAGAACATTGTCCAGCTTTGAGGGTGTTTCTCAAAGACACTGTGAACATTCCTCAATCTTACCATGACAGGGAAAGATTATTTTCTGTCTGGTGGAGACAATACTTTCAGCTCATACCACCAGCTTTGGAAGCTTCCTGGGTTCAGAGAATTGTCATAAGCATATTGGAAATACAATTCCAATTTCTGCAGTGTGCACATGTGTGAACTACTCAAATTTGAACTACTCAAATTGCAGAAACAATTCCAGTTTCTCCAGTGTGCACATCCGTGAAGTACTCAAATTGCATGAGCTACTCAAATATTGTTGATTCTTGTCCTTTAGAATGAGGTGGTTATTGCAGAACTGCTGAATTCTGTACTTAGAGATGAAGGTGTTCCACCACAAGAGAGATCACTCAGGGTCTGTCACAGCCCCTGGCCTTCCCTCTGCTGCAAAGGCTTTTCTTGTGTCTAGAAACAATTTTCATAAAATACACACATCTCTTAGCTCCTATTTATATGTACATTTGTTACTTTATTATTTTGAGGTTTTCTTTTTAAATTTCTTTTTAAAATTTTTATTTTCAATAAAAAGGTAAGATTTTGTATTGGAGAGTGTAATTTGACAGTGTAACATAACTTTTAATGGGAATACAAACATCAGCTGTTTTACATTCCAGGGTGGAATAATTTGACTTTATTAAGAAGATGGAGGATGGCTCTCAGCCTACTTTGAAGTATCACTAATCTTTCAACTTCTCTTCTAGACTTTGAATACACGAGATTCAGGACTTCATTTCCCAATCAGTGCTGCCTTTTAAAATTGTGGCAGCAAAAACAGTATGTGCAGATAATGGATGCATTTCCTTGTTCAGAATATGTTTCTTAGGACTACCCACGTTGTGGAATGAAACTTTTTGGTTGTTAGCATATCCATACCTTCATTTATCTCAGTTATTAGCCCAGGTGTGTCCAGCTATGTAGTCATAGGATTATGTGAATATAAAAGGTCAATAATAAGAAAACTGTCTCCTGGAATGATTAGGTGTATGTCTTAGCCCCCTGACATGGAAACCCTAAGGAAACCCTTTTAGTTTACTCACTAGATATATTTGAGATTACAGCTGCATTTTACAGTATCATCATGATGAAACAGTTTAAAGTAGTTACAGTTATATCTTATTGATAAGTGCTTGTCTTATTAGAGAGATTTGTTGTCTAGTGGCAGCCCAAATAGAAAAACCCCCATGCTGTCATTTCTCCTAAAATATTGTGCTTGCAGATGCTTAAAGGGAGGCTTTTCCATCCTGTACTCTACCATTTCTGCAGTGGCCTGTTGCAATGGCTTTGTTGTTTTGAGAGGGATAAAGATGCAGCAAACACTTAGCCCTCTTAGTACTCCCTGTGCTTCTGGGCAAGAAATCAGAAACCTTCATTTCAGTACAGGATGTAAATGTCAAGTATTCAGTGCAAGAACAAAATGAAGTGAGGGTAAGAGTCAGACAGCAATGCCATGTTAGTATTTCTAAGTTTTAGCTATATTCAGTCCACTTACTTCAGACACACTCTTTCTTTGAGAGGAAAACAAAATGCTTCTTAACTTCAGTGGCAGGCATTACCACAGGGCAGACAGTTAACTGGTCAAACCTCGCGAAAACAGTGCACTGTGTTGGCGAAATAGGTGTTTGCCTTTTTGGCAGTGAGCCCTGCAGTGCTGGTGAGTAGGCAGCAGGATGTCTGAGTATGCTGTATCACATACTGGGTGCAGCTCAGGAGTGCTATGGTTGTTAGGCAGTGTACGTGGCCCAGAGGGGAGTCAGTCCATTTGGTAGCTCTGAATGCTGTGTGCCTGGAAGGACTCTGTATCTGCAATTTTCTAACCACTTCTAGCTTTTTCCTCTGAATACAAGAGCTCAGACACAGGTGGGAATGTGAATTGGCTTTCCTGAACCGTCTGACAGTGCTGTCTCACTCTTACAGATGGGCAGTGACAGGAATGCCTGCTAAGACCCTCTAATGCTGCTGCAGTCTCCTCCAGTGAGGAAAGGAGGTCACAGCATGCACAGGGCAGTGCTGCTGCGAGCTCAGCCTATCCACATGCTGTGCCTGAAATCTGTTTCAAGTCTCATTAGTGAGGGATGCCCACTGTAGTCTCTGTCTGCAGGGAGTGTGCTTTGGCCCTCCTGAGCCACAGTGAGAGTACTGAATGCTGGTTTGCTGATGGTCCTCTTCACAGGATCCATGGATAACCATTTAATGCATGAAAATAGAGTTATTTTTGATGGAAGTTTTTCTGCTTTATTTCTTCCTGTTCCCTCCATCATCTATGAATGCTGTTCTTTGACAATTTGATGGACTACATTTGATGGACATCTTGCAGTGCTCTGATTTTGGTTCTAATTCCAGATGTAATTTTCTGTGCTTTCATTTTTCTCCTCTGAAGTAAGTGTGGCTCTGCTCCTTCTGCTTTCACAGAACATTATGAAATCCCCCAGTGAAGTCCATTTTCTAAGGGATGTGAATGTGTTGGGTTGTTTCCTGTGGATGGATCCTGTAGGTAAAAAGTTTCCATGGAAACAATAAGCCCTTATGTCTTTACTGTTCCCAGATAATCATGAAAGTTCTGTGCATACAGTACAGTTTGGATCAGCCTATTTCTTATGTGGAGACTTCATGTTTTTTGCCATTTTAAGCTTTGTTTAAAATACAAAACGGTTAGTCACTTATCTATTGTATATGTGTTAAGTGTGGTTGAGAATTTGGACTATTTGTTTCACTGTCCATTTAAAATTTCTGAATATTAGCACATAAGAATTAAAATCATAAATTATAAAAAAAATGGAAGACTAATAGTAGAGTTTAATATCCTTTAATTGAATGTTTGGGAATTTTTTTTATTGAGCAATACAGTCTTTCTGTGATTTATATATTCATAACTCATGTTACTGCTCTTCTGTGTCTTTAGCAGATAGGTAGAAGGACAGTTTACATTTTCATAAGCTATTTCAAGATTCTGGTATTTGAATCAGACTCACAGTCTATATTTCTGGTAACATACAACACTCTGTAGATAGAGATAGACTGGTCATGATAGTGCTGTCAAACCAGATGTGCAAGGAGTTAAAAAGAATCACCTTTTTATAAGATGGTGGGCTGAAAGATCATCATGCTGAATTGCCTGCTTCAAAACATTTCAAACTAAAGAAAAAAGTCAAACCATTCAGAATAGCTTTTACATATTTTCACAGATTGTGTTATCAAGCTTTTTCTCTGCCATCTTAAATGCCGAACAATGGCTTGTAAGAGAGATTTGGCATTCTTGCTCAATAATACAACTCTAAGAATGTGCATTGCTTTTTTTACTTCCAGAAGTTTCATGGTTTCAGCATCTGCCACCACCTAACTTGGACAGAAGATTTTGAGTTCATTTACAATCCTAATATAGAACTCTCTACTGACGAATTGCTGCTGTCCAGGTGTTTTAGGAGAAATATGACAGAATCAGTTTTCTCTCTGAAGCTAATGTAAACTTTATTGTCAAGCAGCTAAACTTAAACAAATAGATTATGGCATGACTAGGAATAGCTACTCTGGTGCCACACATTACAGTGCTGCTGTAACACAAGTGACTGACCTGTTCTTTAGAACTTAGAGGTTATCACTTTTGTGTCTGTTCTGAAAAAAAATGGATAACCTCTAGCATTTTTCTAAACTCAATTTATTCTGAATTAGGGGAAAATTTAAACATCTAATTGGGTTGTTGATTCATATAATGGTTTTTTTCTAAAATGATTACCCCAATTAAAATAGAAGTATCTGTATGGTAACTTAATGTTCATATAAGTTGAGTTGCAGGTAAAGGGTGTCTTTGCAGGTAAAGGCTGATGTTAAACTAAGCTCTTGAATGTGGCCTCTGTTTTGTTGCTGTTCATTTTTTCCTTTGGAAGTCCTACATTAAGACTTGATTCTTTCTGGTGTGCAGAAGCATATTATGTTTGCTATTCACTTTCTGGCAGAATAGTGTTTGGCGCTGAGTAGAATCAGAAGGGTGGAACATTTAAGATGCAAATGCTGGACCACTACTGCTAGTGAAGTATTACCCTGTTCAAAGTAAAACAAGCAAACCCTGCTGATGTTCTAGCTCTTCTGTCAAGTAATTTGTCAAAGTAGACCTAGCCTTGAAATCAAAACATTTTGACTGCAAAATAGGTTTTACGTCTCCTTACATTACTGATAATGAAAATTTTGGTGACATTGAAAATAGTAATGTACTATTATGTGTCACATAAGTTTAAGTGGCATTATAAGACACAATAGCATGTCTGAATTCTCATGTCTGAAGTGCAAATACCTATTCCCAATTTTATGCTACTTCAGTTTAATGAGAGAAAAAGTAAACAGTATTTCTTTGGTCTTTACTCTGCCTGAATTGCTGCTAAAATATTTAATGGTGAACTATCACTTCAGATGTAATTTGTAGAAACAGATTCACTTACTGTCCTTCGCATGATGAAGAAGAAAAAAACAACTTTTATCACTATGTTTTCTTTCATTATTTGCTTTGCATGTTGGTCTGTGTGCTGGGGGCTTCTCAGTTGTTAATTGTGCTATCTTTCATGGTGTAGGTTGGCTGCTGAAGCTGTGTTCATTATATTATCTGAATTATAAGCTATTTTTTAAACAAAGATTTTTTTGGGGGTGGTGGGATGTTTGGGGTGTGTTTGTTTGTTTGTTTTGGTTGTTTTTTGGGTTTTTTTTGCCCCACATGATGGGCTTTGGCTGTTTTCCATCATTCGTACCTTTGCTTTATCTAATGGGTGTGACTGTTTCTGCTTATTGTGTACTGTATGTGGGAGACATTTTGGTTAAAAAAATAGTTGTATAAGGAATATTAAATCTGTTCTATGCCAGGATTTCTCCGCCAGTGTATTGATTGTTTTTCTGCCTCTTCCAGCAATTTCTAGGGTGGTGTTTTTCATGGCAGTTCCAAAAGAGACTTTTTAATGCCTCATGCAGCTACCTGTGATATAATTTATCTAAAATTGTAACAAATGGAGGCAATCAGAAATGGGCTAAAAGCACCTTTAAGATAATCATGAAAACTATTTACTTGTGACTGATGGAAAATCAAGTTTTGAGAAACTTGAACTTTGGCAAAGACTTGCCCAAATTTACTCATTTTTTGATGAAAAGGGTGTTTTTGGAAAATGTGGAGGAAGGGTGGCAGTTTCAGTGTAAAGAACAAATGTATTTTATGCCCAAAGCAACAGGGAACCTTTAGCAGGTGTCCTCATAAAGTCAATTACATTTGGTATAATGTTAGGGCCACCAAAAACTATGTTATGAAACATTGGCCTTCACTTCTGCACCTGAAAATACATGCCTGAATAGCAATTATTTGTCATGCATGTAAAATTGAGGATATGAAAACAGCAGAGTGTGTCACTAGGAAAATCAATTCTAAACACTTTGCACACTGAGTAGATGCTCCATAAAATTTATCTTACACCAAAGGAAATAAATGCATGGGCCATAAATAAGTGTGCAGTAGAACTGCCAACAGTAATTTTGCTGATTTTTTTTTCTGTGTAAGAATGAAAGGTGCAAAGGAAAAAAGCTATCCAAAAATCCCCACTTTGCAGAGCTGAGCAGCTGGTAGAAGGTGCCTCTTGACAAAGCTAGCCACACTGATCCTGTTATTACTATGAATTTGTACAACTTTAATGACTGTTGGAGAGCAGCAACCTGCAACTGGAAGATGCCAGGTGTATGTGCCTGCAAGTCTCTAGAGTCTGACTTCTGTGTGCAGAAGCCTGGCATGCATCAGAGAATATAGTAGTTCTCTGACTTAATTACTTTTCCCCTGTGTAAAGGCCATCTGAAGCGATTTCTGTAATTGCATTTAAACTTTTTTTGGGTTTTGTTTGCTTTAATAGGAAACTTTCTTGAGGAAAGACTGAAATTATTCATGAAAGATGAAGTGATAACTCATTAAATAATTAAACATAGATTGAAAATTCCCATTTCAAACAGAAAAAAATATAAAGCTCGTGATCAAGCATTTAGAATATCTGTATTATTTTTACCCAGTGTATGTGGAATTGATGAGTGGGAAATTGTTTTCAAATATTTCTCAACATCGATAATTAATCTTTGTGCATTCCTTAAGTATTGCCCATGACTGCATAAAGTCAATACCTCTCTTCCTATATGACATTTAAAAGTGAAGCCTAATGACACCTGTTGTGTTCTTAGCTTTCAGATTTGGAGTAGTTGTTAAATGCAGAAGTGTATTACAGCATGAGATGTTTGCAGAATTATCAATTAATACTAAATACCACTTAATCAGTATCAGATGTGTTTTAATTTGCACAACTTTAAATAAGAAACATATTATTTTAATTTAATAAAGGAACATATTGTTGTAATATTTGATGATCCAGTAGTTCCCACCTCTCAGTAATATATTTAAAATGTGATGATGGCAAAATGTGTTTAACCTGAGTGATTTTTGAAGCACATGTTACTGCATTTTGAGGTCCCCCAGAGTGGAAATTCAGTTGTAATTTCCTAGCTGATACTGTTGTGGATTTATGTGGGAAAGTTCTGCACATAAAATAGAACCTTCTAGAGGGGGGGAAAAAAAAAAGTGTTTTCCCAGGAGAATATAAGTTAGTACCTGCAAGAACAGGAGTGTAGCATAGTATAGCAGTATTTAATAAAGAAATATAAACTAGATTGCAAACCAGAATAGTCGAGTGAGTTGACAGCAATTTCTGTTGTAAGATTTCTGTGACATTGGCAGGTACTGTAAGGATGCACACACTGACCAAGTGTCCTGCCCCTCTGGCCCAGCTGAGTGGCACCATAGGTTGGGGACAGAGGGCAGTTGCTCCAAAGGGTCCATGTGCTCAGTCCTAGCTTGAAACTGGCTTTTTCAAAAGGCTGGCTGTTCCACATCAGACTCAGCCTTCTGTGTGGTTTGTGGTACCCACAGAGGGCATCTTGTTGACAGGCACTTTTCTCCACTTTTTACTGGTTCCTGATGTGGCTGTTCAGATTAAGATGGCAATTGCTTCACTGTTGTATGGCCCCCAGCTGATCTCTTTGAGTTTTTCTCATGCATCTGAGGGCAGTTTGTGGTTGTTTCCTGGGTTGCTATGACTCTCTGGCCTCTCAATATGAAGACATGAAAACAACATAAAGTTGTATGACTGCTTTATTTTCTTTCCTTGGACAGGCAGGAAACAAGATAGACCCTCTCATTAGGCAGATACTTGGGTCAGCCTTCCCCATGCCATTTACATGTGTTATCGGGGGTAATTATATTTGTTTTTCAATTTATCATCTAATTGGTGGGCATACCTATGGTTCGGACCCTTTTTTATCTGAATGATGTCTTCAAGTAAGCTTCTCCCCATGACACACTCATATATGTGTGTATATACAAGTCTTTTTTCAGGAAGTTTACCAAGGTAACAAATTTGTAGTATTTATAGTTAATGTTATTCAACACTTCTTGTTTTGGAGGTGGGGTTTTTTTGCTAAAAGTCTTGCTGAACTTTAACTCTTTGGCCCAAATGCTCTATGCTGTCTGTCAGTTGAAAAGATGAGATGGTACAGTTATCTCCCTGAATCAAACTAGGAAAATTACTTGCTTTGATCATGTTAAAGATTTAATATGAAAACATAATTTAAGTTCCTAGTCTTTGCTTACCTTTTGTTGATAGTATGGCAAAGTAAACCTGCTAAAACAATAACAGAAAAATTACTGCAATGAAAAAAAAAGTCACTGGTTTCCCCACTGAAAGTATTAATTAAAAAACTCCCCATCTTTCAGGATACCTTAAGAATACACTCTTAAATGTGGCTTAACTTTTAATTTTTTCTTGTTAGTTTCACCATACAGTGGAAAAAAAAATTAATTCTGAAATAATTTATGATGTGACTTTTCTTGTTGTTTGAAGTTTCCTAACTAGGAAATAGGCAAGCTGAATTTACATAGTAAACAGGTTTTTTTACTTTTTTTTTCAGTTCTGCAACTTCTGACATTATTCATCTTTTTGGTTCTTTTGTCAAACATTCAAGTTTGGTAGTTGTCTTTTTGCCATACTTTAACACTGAAATAAGTTGTGTTTGACATGTAGTGACTGACAGCTGTTAAGATAATACTATTGTTTAAATTGTTGGATGAGCTACAAACTGTTGAGTAATTTATGTGCTATCCCTTTACTTCCCTTCAATTTAACTGTAATAAGTCACATACAAAAACTTGTTCTGTTTTAAAAGTTCGTCTCTTCAGTTCCTGGTTTAATTTCAGTGTATTGGCTGTTCTGATAGTGCAGATCGTGCTGTTAAGTCAAAATGGTGACATTTACTGTGTGAAGAATATATATTACTGGTTAATAAAGCAGCACCCATCTACCTATAATTGGTTTATGATAGGTATTATTTGCATAAGGTTCTGACATAGGTCTCTCATTTGAAGTGCTCTTATATCCAACTGTAGTTTCACAGCTTTTGTTTCTGCAGTGAGGCCCTTCATTTTCTGTTTTGTCTAATGATACAGTTGAATGCTGGTTTCTAACACGGAGCAGTTTAATAATTTGTCTGACCAAAGAGCACAAGAACATTATTTTTGTTGCATTTTGAGGATTGGTGCTTCAAACTTCCATCATCTGGGAGATATAAAAGATATTGACTAGCATAATTTGTATCTGCTTCTCCTATCCTTTCCATTCTCCTGTTAGAAAGGGCTGTAGCAGAAGGCTAAAAACCAACTAACATTTGGTGTTGTATGCATTTTATTTCTTTTTTTGTCCTTAGTAAGATCAGATGAAGATGTAGTAAATCAAGCCCATTAAAATCCCAAGTGTGCAGATCATTGCACAGGTCTTGTTTTTGCTTCAACAGACACCCTGTTATTTTGCACTAAAGTGTACAGTATTTTATATTCTTAGGTAGGCATTTGGAAATACTGTATGAGTTTTAAATTTGTTTCAGTATCACTAGTTTTGTAATTCCTGTCTTGCTCCCCACAGTTTGTTATCCAAAGACTTTCAACATCATTTACTTCCAAAATGCGAAAGACCATGATGCTGTTTAAGAGTAAACAATAAAAATATACTGGACAGGTAAACCAGCAAAATTTGCAGCCCTAATAAACCGCAACACATTTGAGAGGCTAATGCAGATTTTTATTGTCTTGCACTATGAGTGTAATACTGTAATACTTACAGCAGTTCCTTACCATGAATCAGAATTGCAATAAATGAAGACAGAATACAGTTTTCGTAGTTTTGAGTGCCTTTGGATATTATTTGCTAAATACAAAAACTGATAGTTCTCTGGGAAGCTTTAAGTCTTTAAAATGGACAGTAATAAACTTTATGCTCATCCTGTATCTCTGCACTAAGAGTATAGTCTCAGAGATCCCATGAGTCCTTTTTCCATATATCTAGTAACAAATATGATAATGTTGATCCTACAAACATTTTCACTGTATTCCTTTTTTCATAATCACTTTTCATAACTACAGTGACACAAAAATATAAGTGGGTCTTACTCAGAAACATAGGGGAAATTAATGAAGAATGAGGGGAAATAGCAGTGCAACAACAAAAAATAATTTAGGGAAAGTGGATCTGTTACTGCAGACCAATTTTACAATTCTATATATCTTCATTTTAGAAAGATCTATTATTTCTTCTTACATGTGAATATGTATTTTTTCTATTACAATCTGAAGTCTTTATCCTAAGCAGAGGCTTAGTGAATTTGTTGCTTGTTCCTGTTCTTTATAAAGATTTTTATTTTCTATTAAAAATTCAAATGTTCTTATGTATCAAGGTGCAAGTCAAGCCACATTACAACTAAAACATTCAGTTAGTTACTTACTGTCTTAATTAAAAGGGTTAAAACTGTAAAGTTCACTGTTTGTTAAAACAATGTGTTTCAGCTGAGAAAAGTAATGGTTTCAAGTTCAAGAATACTATGTTTCTTCACAAAAGGTTGAAGTCCTGTTATGGAGTAATTGTTAAAAAACGTGTATCATAATTAGCTGTTTTGAAAAGCGATGAATCCTAAAACAATTTACAAGATTCTTTCTTTTTTTTTTTTTCCCATACACATAAAGGAGTAAGTTTATTGATCATTGTCTTTGGAAATCAATGGCAGCAGGAGCTCTTTCATTCCCCTGCTGATCAACAGCGTGATTTTAGTGAAGGAGATGAAGGGAATCTTCAGTAATTCCTGAAGTATCAGTGTAAGCAATCAGCAGAAATCAGGAAAAAACAATTTCTTAATTTTTGTTGTTGCTACTGTTTGAGTTTAGTTAATTTCATTTTGAGTTGGTAGTTTTAATACACAGTAATTTCTTTTCTCGTTAATATCCCATCTTCAGTAAATACTAATTAAAACATAGCAATTGCTATGTAACTGTTACATTAAATATAGCAAGCATGACAGATTTTTGTTAACAGCTTTGTTATTGTGCCTTGAGCATTCCTGCTTATAAAGTGCACTTTTAGCCATGTTTCATCCTTCATGGAACTGTACTCATTATTCATTGTTGCTTCTAATGTACCCGTGAAAGCAGCTCATTTTTTCTGCTCTAAATTAAGTGTATGGCTCTTTATGATGGTGTGAACATGGAGTCAACATGGAATGAAGTAACAGAGAAGAAAAATGCTTGCCCCACCAATACAGAATGCAGCTTCTGTGGCCTCACCAAAGGTCTAGACTTGGAAAAGCTAAAGTTTGGGCCAGAGTTGACAGTTATTTTGCCACCTTATATCCAGAATATGATGTGCTCCCAGAATCTAGACCCGAGTTAAGGTAATATAATAACACAAAAATAAGAGGAGTAAAGAGGACCTGCAGAAGTGAAGATGAAAGGGTGTAATTTGAATGTGCATTGCTAAGTTTAGTCACTGTACCTAATTTTCAGGAACTGATGAGGGTTAAGCTCAGATGAGCCAAAACATGCTTAAGTTTTGTGGCAGGCATTTGAGTACTAAATCCCTTTCAAAATCTGAGGGTTTGGCATACTGATACTTATTTGGAGAGGTTTCTATTAGGTGAAGGCATGAGTTGTAGTGTTTTCTTTCCCTTTTTAGAAAGTAATGAACTGAATTCAGCAGACAAGTTCTCCAAGCCTAACAGTGCTCGAGATATAGTTCTCTTCATGTTTTCTAAAGTTTAACAACCAGAAAGTGTGAACAGAGGGTATAACTAGGGAAAGTAATGCTTCAAAGGATTTTAAGTTCTCCATTTCTAGGTTACTCTGAAATACATTTGCCTCTTTGTTGAAAAAGTAGTCAAAAATGTGAATTGTATATTGAAAAGATTTTTTTACAAGCAGTAAACCCAGGGAGAATCTACTCTAATTGATCTGTGGTAGTATATTTCCAAGAAACTAGATTAGATATAATTATCTTGGGAGGTTAGGCAACCCTCTTATCCCCATTAGTGTACTTACATAATGCATGTTTTAATACCATCTCACAGTAAGGCTACTGGTAAACCATAGGAGATATGCAGATTTCCACTGTTGCCTTTTCTTTCTCAAAGGCACAGAAGAGATACCCCTATTCCTTGAAATATGGTTTTCTTTCTTGTCCTCTTTTTGATATAGCTTATTATGGGGATTTTTGATTTTCCAACGAGCTATGCCTTGGGTGTTTGTTTGTTCTAAAGGAAAGAAAAAAGTGATTGTAAACAGCTGAGCCATTCCTTGGAAGAGGGTTGTGCAACTGATCATACCTGGTTGATTTGATGGTAGAAATGAGCAGTAGGAAGAGGAGGTTCCTGATTTTATATGCTTTTTTTTGCTAGTAAAGGGAGGGTGAGCTGCTATGCAAAACCTGATATGCCTGGGAGTGGTATTGAGTATGTAAAGTTCCCTGCTAATTGTAAAATTTCTGTATAATGTTACCATTGTAATGGTATAAATATTGTTACTTATGTAAACATGTTAGTAAAGGAGC
This sequence comes from Zosterops lateralis, assembly GCF_965231275.1. Taxonomy (NCBI): domain Eukaryota; kingdom Metazoa; phylum Chordata; class Aves; order Passeriformes; family Zosteropidae; genus Zosterops; species Zosterops lateralis. The sequence goes on from NC_139766.1 coordinate 40,267,839, forward strand.
ACATTAGGTTTTAGGATTCAAGAAACCCCACATTAAATCCTACGAGTACAGCTCTTACTAGTTGCTTTAAAAAGGAAAACGTTTTCTCCATGCCCCCATGCATGGAGAAAGACTGTCAGAAATGTGTGAACTTCTTGAAATATCTTTCAGCAGCTCAGAGGAAGATTTTTCTTCTATTTTTATTTCTCTATAGTTGAACACTGTCAGTTTTAGTGATCTGACAAACATGAGGACTCTGCAAGTGCTGTTTTCCTTTGTTTCAGCTTTCTTGCTAGGATATAATCTGTTTAGAAGCTTCTGATTATGTTTCGGGGGCGAGGGTTTACTTTTTTTTGTCTTGGGTTTTGGTTTATTTTTCGTGTTTGAATCATGTATAAAATTTCTTGTATAAAACCAAAATATAAAACTCACTACCCAACACTGAAATGAAAATCAAGGCATTCACTTTTAGAAATTCGTCATTTCTTATATGTGTTTGAGATTGAATATTTTCCTGCAAGGTATGTATACACTTACTGATATGGCCAATGGCCAAAGTAGTGACAAAGAGTCTATTAGGATGAATCATCTTGATCTGATGAGGGCTGACTATTGAAATCAGTTTTGATTCAAAAAGAAGTATTAACAAAGTCCACAACAACAATAACAAAAATAAACAAGCATTAACAAAAAAGCTATGTTTTTTGTTGACACGTTTTTGCTAATTCCACTCTACCTTTGAGTATCTGTTTGAAAAACAATTATTAGACACGCAGCCTTCTGTGATGAGTGCTTCCAGTGGTTACTTACTCAGCTTAGAGAAGGCTTTCTCCCCTACTGAGCTCTGTGTGAGCTGAAGTTATTTTGAGCAGTCTGGACTGGCACTAGGTAAATCGTTAATATTAATGCCTTTACAGCTTTTGTATTTAAAACTTCATGGATCCTTCTGGGGAGAAGTGCTGAAATCCAAGATCTTGATGTTACCATAATAATCTTGAGCTTTGCATTCACTACAGATTGTGGGTGCTTATTTAGGAAGCAGGCAAATTCTTGCAGAGTTGGACTGAACTTTTAAAACCATCTTGCTTTCTGAACTTCTCTGATAGGTCGTATTATAGACATATTTTGGTGATAACAGCTGTTGGTGGTACTAGAAATTACAGGAAAATTGTTTCATGTCACTAACTTTGCAAAAAAAGGCAAAGATCTTTAGATACACAGAACTGTACGAGAGTTAACCAAAGATTATGCAAGTCAACAAAAATAATGCTCAAAGGCGATTGCATATTTTTTCAGTTTGTCTAATTTCAGTCTAAGTTTTTTTTAAAAAAAACACTTCCTTTTTTCAAACCAGATATCCAAATATTAGTGGATCAAGTTTTCTGTGTTTGGAGCTACAGCGTTTAATGTTTCAGAATACAATACTTTGTGTTTCTGTGTGTATAGCTGAAGCTCTCAGAAGACCTTCCAAATAAAACATTTGGTACACTGCTGCAAAGATTTTATGTGGACATTTCTTCCTTTGGTTTCAGTATTTGCTTTGCTTTTAAAACACATTTTAAAAAGTCAGAAGCAGTATAGGATGTGATCTTAAGGAAATAATCATTCACCAGTCCATCTGTTTCTTGAGGGTTTGGAGTTTTATAAAGAGCAGGATGGAGTTGTCAAATATGTTAATCAAATTAAGTAGTACTTTTGGTAGTTTTCAGTAATGGTAAGATAATAAGAATAAGCATAGAATCACAGAATGGCCTGGGTTGGAAGGGACATTAAAGATCATTTAGTTCCAAGCCCCTGCCATGGGCAGGGACACCTTCCACTAGACCAGGCTGTTCAGAGCCCCATCCAACCTGGTCTCGAACACCTCCAGGGCTGGGGTAACCACAGCTCCTCTGGGGAACCTGTGCCAGTGCTTCACCATCCTCACAGCCTGATACCTAACCTAAACCCACTCTTTTTTACTCCCCCTCGTCCTGTCACTGTAAATAATCTCTCATCTCTTCTGTGGACCCCCTTCAGATACTGGAAGGGTGCATTTAGGTAAACCTGAAGCCTTCTTTTTGCCAGCCAGAACAATCCCAATTCTTTTAGACTTTTGTCATATAATTTCTGGTGGACTAGATTCTGAGAAGAGGGGGAAGATATTATGTGAAAGACTAACATAATCTAAATAATTTTTAGTAACTTTTTGAAGAATTTATTTGCAGTCATAGGTTTTGCTTTTTATTTGAATGAATAAGCTATATAGCAGTTGTGATGGTGATAATTTTATTTATTTTTTTGTCATCTTTAATTCCCCCACTGACATTCATCACTGTGTGAAAGCAATGTATAATTATCCTGTTGTAAATAGAGAACATACAAAACAACCTACAGAAATATGTGAAAATTTTACTCTAAACAGTTCAAGTACAATAGTACATTTACTAAAGTAAAACTGTTTACAGTACTTGCTGTGCCTCTCAGCCAATTGCTTAGCTTTTCTTATGAGGCCAATATAGATAGGAACTTTACAGGTGCATGTCAGCTGCAGAGTTCACCCAGTTGTTGCTAAATGTATGGGGATGACTGCATTGATAGGTTTTCCACTCTGTACTTTGTCTATTACCCATGATGCAGTCACAATCGTTTATTGTTATTTCACAAATCTCTCATTTCAGCCCCAAGTGTTATTTAATTGGACTGAGTTTTACACTGGCACCCAAGCTACTTAATTTTTATTCATGATTCATTACTTTTAATTGCACTGTAAAACAGGACATGGTGCAAAGAAATAGACTGGATTCTGGTTTTAGTGTGCAATTATTATTTCTTTGTTAAATTCCAAACACTTTTATATGTGGGGAAAAGAGTAGAATTGCAAAGATACAAAGAGGGAGCATTCTGCAATGTGCTATGTATTTTTGGATAAGGCAAGAAATGATAGGAGTTTCTTTTTAAAGCCTAGGCTGATTTGTCAACATCTGCATTTGGAAAATTTATGTGGTATTCAACACTTCATAGCAAACACTGAAGAAGTGCTGAACCTGCAGCACCATTTTTATTGCCTCTAATCAGAAACAAATTGCAGTATAGCTGAACTTTCTGTTTATTTTGTGATATGTAACTAGCAACTTGCCAGCTGAATGCTTTTAGTAGTGAGCTGTCTCAAGGGGAGGAAGTATGAGATTTTTAAAAAGTCACTTTCACTATAGGATTGGCTTGCTGCTGTCAGCACGCCAAATTTGAAACCAGGTTGAAAGTTGTGTGTTACAGATTGTATTTTCAGCAATCTTCATCTACTGCTGAGAAAATATGAAATAAATCCTGTATAGAGAGTGATAGAGGAACACCATAGAAAGCATCTACTAAAATGAACACTAAGTGAAAAAGCACATACCTCTACGCTTTTGGACAAGTTCTGTAGCTTCCCTCCTCAATTTAATATTACTCCATTACTTACAAAATTTTTGGTAACATTTTATGCATCTGTAAATCTCTGAAGTACTAAAGTGCATTTATAATTCTAGTATGTATAAAAATTTGCCTTACAGAACTGAGCATACTATTGCTAAATGTGCTCAAGAAACAGGATTCTCTTTAGTCCCGATTTTTTTTTTCTTCACTGTGCACCAACAAAATGTTACATCTTTTTTCCCTTTGTTATTGTGCTGTGCCCACCCAGAAGACTTGGTTTCTTCCTTTCTAACATGTATGTACACGTAGTCATGACTGTAAGGAAGAACATAGCTTATACAAAAGGGAGAAATAGGTGAATAGGTCTGACCATATATACTATTCCTGACCATTCCTCATTCTTTTACGGCTGGGCCAACTGAGGGAGCTGGGGTTTAGTCTGGAGAAAAGAAGGTTCAGGGGGGAACCCTGGAAATAAGTTGTACTGAGGTGAAGATCAGTTTCTTCTCCCAAGTAACATGTGAAAGAACCAGTTGAAATTGCCTCAGTTTGCTCCAGGGGGAGGTTTAGATTGGATATTAGGAAAAACTTCTTTACTAAAAGGCTAATAAAATCCTGGAACAGGCTGCCCAACAGAGGGGTTGAGTCACCATCCCTGCAGGTATTTAAAGAATGGACATGTAGATGTGGTACTTGGGGATGTGATTTAATGGTGGATTTGACAGTGCTGGGTTAATGGTTGGATAATGATCTCAGAGGGTTTTCCAGCCTAAATGATTCTGTGAGGGTCAAGCAGCATCACAACAGGTAAGACTAATGATACTTTAAATATTTAGAATACTATGCCTTCTACGGTGTGTTTGCTTCCAGTCCTTTTATAAAGAGAGGTTTACCATGCATCAGGCAAACTGGACTTGCTGAGTCTTGTGGTTGTAGCAGATAGAATATCAAATTGTTTGCTCGAAAGCGTGGGTAAGGCAATAATTATTTGATTTGGTTTGCCTTTAAAGTTATTGATGCTAGAGACTATTCAGATTGTTACTGGCTTCATTTCTCCTGCTAAACTGAGAAATATCTTGAGGAACTTTACTGTGAGAACTTTTTTTCCTTTCTTTTTTTCCAATTTCTGGAGCAGATGTTTGTCTGCTATGTGAGACATAAATTGTATGATATGGTATAGGTGATGAAGTTTACACTTTTCATTGCCTTCAAAAGCTGCTGTAAAATCACCAGCTGTGTTCCCATGGGTTTAGTCAAATTCATTCAGTCAAATGTCCTACTCATGGAATCCTTGAAATCCAGGGAATGACAGATTTCATGGAGTCAGTTCTTGAAACAAATAATTTATTTTTGTATAATTAGGTGAAATATAATCTTGAAATATGGGATTTCTATTTTTTCCAAACTCTTAGAAATCCTTAAATAATTATATGTTATGTAATTGTTATTGTTATATAATTATTATATATATAACATACATGTTACATATGTTATATAATTATATACCCTTATGTTCCTTACTCTCTGAAAAACTGCTCAGAGAGAGCAAAGCCAGTTAAAAATTCAGGGATCTAGTGCAACTAGATAGCTGAGGAAGATACATAATGTCAAGGATTGTCACCAAGTTTTCCACCTAGAATTAGGGATTAACATGTTTGGAAAGCTGCAAAGCTTTAAATTTTTACTGGTGAATGAAGGATTCCTGACAACTTCAGTCAGATCTTTTAATGACACATTGTACACTGGCAAGGGCAAAACTGTTGGCACATAAAACTCCAGGCCTATCAGCCCCCTTAAGATCTGTAAATTATGTGTAGCACTGCTTTAGCCTCTGGTTATGGTAGGATTGGAAAGACATGAATATTATTGTGAGGCAGGTTTTATTCTCCTTCCTTGTAAAATAAAATACCATGTGTTGCAGAGGTGAAAAACAAAGCCACTTATCTATGAAAGACCTCACAAATTAAGTTTATGGATGTCACAAGTTTAAAATGAGTGCTTAACATTAATGAAAAAGTCATAAAAGAATAAATGTCAATATATTTTTTCCAGTAAAAGAGCCAAAGAGGTAGAATACTTCAGGGAGGAAATTTTCCTTCCTAATTCTCATTCCATCCAGTCCTAGTCAAGGTTGCTCATTGAATAAATCCTGAAGAAGTAATTATTAGGAGCATTTTCCCTTAAAAGGTGTACAGGAATGGAAACAGGTAGGCACCTGTATTTCACATGAATCAGAATTATAAGAAAAGCTTAATTCTGAGCTGTTACCTAAATGATTTCTGTGAAGTTTTAAAACTAATGTATGCTAACTTAGACAGGAAGCAATCAGTTTTTCATTGGAATAAAAACTCAGATACAGGAATGCTTGGGCATCCTTTCACAAAATCTTTGCTGCCTGAAGTTTCAGATTTGTTTTGCTCAGGTGCAATGTGGCCCCAGCTGTCTTCATGTGTTCTTGCTGTGGCTTTGCTAACAAGCCTTTGCAGGCTGGGGCTCCTGAGAAGGGCAGTGCTCCTGTGGCTTTTCAGAAGACAGCTTGTGTGTGGTGTTAGTTAATAACCATTTCACACCTAAACTGCTTCCAGGCCTTGAACCAATGTCTGCAGTCCTATCATACATCAGCAAAGGAGGTGTTTGGAGCCAAGCTGTCTCTGTCACCAACTCTGTGACTGCATCAGAGGCACAAGTAATTTGTAACCTGTATGGTGAGGGACATGTGGGTAAAGGAGAGTTTTCTGAGTGTTAATTAAGGCCATACTAAAACCTATGGGGAAATCAAAATTCATCTTTTTAAGAAGGACCTGAACAGTATAGTTAATATGATTTGATGTAATGGGGTTTTTTTTCTGCTCTCTGTGATTATTTTCCATTTTAAGTATGAAGTAATGCAAGGAAAAGCAGCATGTGATCCTATCAATGAAGTTACAGTGTGTGTATAACTTTACACTTATAACTTTGATGTTTTTCTCTACTTATTATTAGCTTTGTCAGCTTCAACAACTTTCCTCAAGCAAGAATTCCTAATGTTTAAAATGGAAAAACCCTAGTGTAAAACCTTGAACACCTCTTCACAATAGAAATAGCTCATATATTCCTGTTTTGCCTACTGTTGCTCAACTGACATATTTTTGTCTAACACAGAACTTTGCATAATGCCTATGATTACTTACTTAAATATCTTTTTCAGGAAGGTATGACCTAAAGTTCTTTGAGAGTCTGGGTAAATAGTAATTTCTATTCTTTGTTCACTATACTGTTGACTTTCCACAAAGAACTGTGAGGCGTCAAAGAAGCAGGATTTACCTTATTAGTATTCTGCCCGTACTTTCCTATTACCTTGTGATTATCTGTTTCATTTTAGATTTAGCTCATTCTGAAAGTGCCTGGCTTAATTATTCTGAAGACCATTAATGCCATTTTTTGTAAAGGCAGTGGCAGCACGAATTGCTTAGACAACCAACCTTCACTTCTTGTGTGAAACCAAAGAGTGAAGGCCAGATTTCATCTCTATGTGAGTTCTAACTGATCAAAACCCTGTGATGCAATAGGCCAGAATAACTTAAAACTTACTTGTAGCTTTTGTTCATTGTAAATATAGTTATGCCTCACTATTAACAAGCAGTACTGTCAAACAAAACTATTTCAAATGTTCAAAATGAAACCAATCTTTTGTTAACCTGAAATTCCCCATTATGAAACAAACAGTAAACAGAGTAACTTGTGAAAAACTAGATTTTCCAACATAAATATTTAGATATACTCTATCTTCAGATTTGTGTTTGTCTGAAATTTAGATCTGTGACAACAATAGGTTTGTGATGACTCATTATCCAACTTTTTTATCATAATCATTTTGTTAGAATTATGTAGTTTAGCTATTCTTGATACAGAGTTCAAGAAGTGTTTGGACAATACTCTCAGGCACATGGTGGGATTTGGGGATGTTCCTGTGCGAGGCTGGAAGTTGGACTCAATGGTCCTTGTGGGTCCCTTCCAACTCAGCATATTCTGTGATTCTGTGATATGATTTGTGCAAAATCTACTGGACAGGTTTTTAGTAATAACAATATATTACTGCTCTAAGTAGCTCAGAAGTGTCTAAAAGATCCTAATAGATTTCTCTCCAAGAACTACTGTTTTTAGCTAAACAGTCACAAGCTAAAAGAATAGAGAAATGGCAAAAAAAAAGTCAGTGGGGTGCAGTTGCTGGGAATAAGGATCCAGTATCTTGCTTGACACCTACCAGGGAGTCTTGGTTTGGCTTTATCAATTTCTGAATATGGAAAGTGTACCTTCTAGTACCTCCAGCATGGGAACACTTCAGTGGCAAATGAAAAAAGAATGTGTAATTTTCACACTTTTGATACCATGCTTCTTCATAGCTGTACTGAGCTTACATGAAGCAAAATGTGTTTTAATTCCCAGTATTGTTTCTGTTCCAGGACTTCTTCGATAGTCTTGTAAACTGAGGGACTGTAGAGTTCTTTCTGTAAACTGTATGGAAATCCTTCCATGGTAAAGCTGCTGCTCTGTTGGAAAGCAATTTTGAGCTGGCTTATTCATTCTGTTTTGCAGTCATGGGCTTTTACTTGCTGGGAAAAAAACCCCAAGTTTTTGGGATGAAATTTTACATAGATGATAATTGAAAGACATATTTCTTTCTGTCTTATGATGGAACTTATATTTCAATGTCATTTTTAAAGAGAAGCAAAAAGATTGAAACTATGTGTTTTGTTTGATTTTATGATCCTAGACATCAGCTGGAGGTATATTTTTTGTTACAGTGCAGGAAACTTAAGACAAAAAATGCATAATATTTGTATTAACAACATCTGGTAATTCTCTATGCAAACTAGAGTCCTATGGGTTGTCAGTAAAGACTTAAGTAAATACTTGTTCAGGGAATCTGATGTGACATAGCTTCAGCATGGACATGAGATTAACAAGACTGTCTTTTACCAATTGCATGTTGGGCTGTAAGATTCCTAAGGTGCTTTGCTTTATTGCCTGCTCAGTGTTTCATTTTTCCAGTTTTCACATCACAGATGAGTGTGTCTGATCCCACTGTTTGAGTATCTTACTTGCACTTTGCTATTTATCTTTTGCTTCTGCCCACCACCTTCTACCCAGTTATCAGAGGCCTGACCTGGATTTGCTGTATCCCAGATATTGCCTGAGCTGAGAGGGAGGTTGGGATTTTCCTTTTGTGCTTGGAGTCTCTTAAAATGAGTACTTCAGTAGCAACAACAATAGTCTGTATGTAATAATTTTCACCAGTACGTTTCTTTTCCTCTTAGGATCTTCTTGAAATACTCCCTGGTTTTGTGGGTGGGTGGCCTGAGGTTAAATATAGTTTTTACTTGCAAAGTTAGTTTTTCTCTGCTTAGCTTTCTAATTAAATGTTAAAGTTGAATATAGGCCAACTACCTACATGTGCCTTTGCATTCATCTCTGTTTTCCATTATTTTGTGTTTCCTGGAGCATGCTTATTTTTTGTGGAGCTATATTTAGAAAAAGGGTCCTTAATAAAATCTTATCCATTGAGCTAGTGCTTGCTAAATGTGTGCTCTCAATCCACTCATGCATTTGAGGAAGAGAATGTGATACTGTTTTATACTCTAACGACACAGACTTTGAACCTCAGAAGGCTGAAAATGACTTTTTCATTTTTTGGACATGTTTTTCTTTAATACTGTTCTACACAGACCAATTTGATTTGTAAAACAAAGACAAACTTCTTTGATTACATTGGTCAGACCAGAGGGACATTAAGGAGAAGTCCCTCCTAGGAAAAGGAGCAAAAACAAAGTACAGTTTATGAAAACTGTTTACAGAAAATTCCCTGGGAAAAGGATTTCAGAAAACCAAAACATCTCAGGCACGAAATCAGGGCTACAAGAATGGAATGGCTTTGGGAACTCCAGCTAGCTTGTTGAGCCTCGTAGCATGGCATCTGTTTCAAAATTGTAAACAAGGCTTGTGATAATGCAGTGAAAACTATTTGTTCAAGTTGTAACATTTTGTAGACCTGCTTTTCTAAATGCTTATTTAATTTTATAAATGTGTTGGTTCTACTATCTTGCCAGAATTTTTTGGTGACATTTTTATTTCTCAATTGTTTCAAAAAATATTTTTAGTTTATTTATTTTCTGAAGATAATTAAAAAGCAAGCACTAGAATGAAAAGTTACTTGCTTCTTTACTTCAAATGAGAAAGATTCATGAAAAAACACTGCGATTAGAGATGTACATATATATGAAAATAAATGATATAACAGAGAGCTAAGTGTCAAAATAATACACACCTTAATAGAGCCTTAAAAAAATAAAAATGCCTGAATTCAGTGTAAAACATCTAAATGCCTAAAATTTGAACTCCAAGGAACTGAGAAGCCAAAGAAAGAAGGTACAGCCTATGTACCAGCTCAAGAAACTATTTTATATTGGAGAAATATATATATATTTATTTCTATATTATATATACTATATATATTAAAATATCTATCTATCTATCTATCTATCTTTATATCTATATTTACTTTGATATATTCTAGTGATTTAAAAGTATACACTGGTTAGTGCTGAAGGCAGAAGAAGCCAGAGTTAGTAAATGAAAAGAGAGAAATTTTCAGAAAAGAGGGAGAATAATAGGGCATTGGAAAAAAAAAGCTGAAAAAACAGCCAGCTGGGTCAAGTACCTATGCACAAGACAGATCCTGTGTCAGTGAACTATATCAGGGCCATGGAAGGCTTTGATTCCAGATCTTGTTGGTTTAAAAACATGATTACCCTTTGGGAGGCTGGGACCATTTAGTACAGGTCACAGAATCCCAGAATGCTTTGGATTGGAAGGGACCTTAAAGATCACCTACTTCCAGCCTCCCTGCCACAGACAGGAAATCTTTCTCTGGACCAGATTACTCAGAGCCTCATCCAAGCTGGCCTTCAACACTCCCAGGATTAGGACATTACATCCTCTCTGGATACCTGGTTCCAGTGCCTCACCAGCCCCACAGCAGAGGCTTTTCTTAATATCTAAGTTAAACCTACACTCCTTCAGCTTAAGGCCATTACCCTTTGTCATATCAGTACATGCTCTTTTAAGAAGTTTGTCCTCAACTCTCCTGTAGGCTCCCATTAGGTACTGGAATACTGCTCCAAGATCTCTTCTGGAGCTTCTCCAGGCTTAACAGCCCCAGCTCTCTGAGCCTGTCTTCATAGGAGCGGTGATCCAGCCCTGTGATCAACTTAGCTTGTTCTACCAGGCACACATCTTTCCTGTGTGAGCAGGATGCAGCCCTCCAGGTGGGTCTGACAGGGGCAGAGCAGAGCAGCATGATCCCCTCTCTTGGCCTGCTGGCTGTGCTGATCTGGATGCAGCCCAGGATGTGGTTGCTTTCTGGGCTGCCGGTGCATTTTACCAGGTCGTGTTGAGCTTTTTGTCCACCAGCATTCCCAAATCCTTTTCTCTAGGGCTTCTCTCAATCTGTTCTCTACTCAGCCTGTGTTTTTCCTTGGGATTGTCCCAACACAGCTGCAGGACCTTGCACTTGGCCTTGTTGAATGTGAGGATTACGCAGGCCCACCTCAAGCCTGACAAGATCCCATGGATGGCATCCCTTCCCTCCAGTGTGTTGACAGAATTACACACCTTGGTGGTGTTGGCAAGCTTGCTGAGATTGCCTTCAATCCCAGTGTCCATGTCTGGACTGTGTGTTGCAATTGCATTGTCATCAGTGGTGTGAGATACTTTAGGAAAGCTAAGGCTTGTCTTGGTTAAACCCCAGCTGCAGAGGGGACAAATAATCAAAAGCTGTCATGAGGGCGAGGCTTATGGCTTAGCCATGGAGCTGCCCTTCGGTACAGCAGCTGAACGGGTTTTGGAACAGGGCCTTTGGATGGGGCTGCATGAAGGGGTGTTGCCCAGCTGTGCCAGGCCACATTGCACACCTGCATGGGCATCTCTGTGCCACGCTGTGCTGCATAGTCTTGTCTCAGTTTCAGCACCAGGGTTCAGTAGAGCCTAGTAGAAAGCAGTATGAGTGGTAGCAAAGTCAGAGCAGGGTTGTCACAGGTAGAGGTCAAACCTTCAGGATGAGACTCAGCTGCCTGAGCTACTGCACCGCAGCCACTGCAGAGTTAGAAACCTTTGTGTTCACCCAGTCACTAAAGGGAGCCAGGGAGCAATGCTGTGCCATCAAGCACTGTGTTTGTTTTCTGCTGTACGCTCAAGATTTCAGTTTTATAACTATTTTTTGTCAGTATCCTTGCCAATGTTGTCTTCCTTCGAGGTTCTTTGGAAAGACTTGTAAGAGGGTGGATACTTATAACGTGCTTAGTGTTATTTTTAAATAAAAGAGAGAAACTGATGCTGTGTCTAGTTTTAAACTTTAATTAGAAAATGCAACAAATACTACATCTTTAATTTTTTAAAAATGCTTTGTGAAGAATGGCATAATATAACTGTGATGTGCATATGGTCTGTGTGAATCTTAGCTCACTGACAGCTGTGTGAGTTGTGGTTTTAACTGCATGTACTGCATTGCTTTCATCTCACAAAAAAGCAACCCCCAATTTTCTCTATGGAAAATAATTAGTAAACCATTATGGTCTGGCATTGTAATAAATTAGGTTCAGGCTTAATTTGAAGCTATTGGAAGTCACTTTTAAGAATCCTGCTAATTTAAGTTAGAAGGCCATACTGATGCTCATCCAGTCTTCTTGCACCTCTCCCGATTTATTATCTATTCAGCAAAACTTTTTTGTTTATTTCCCAACTACAATGATGAAAACTAGAAGGACTACATAATCCTTCAACTTTTATTCCCTACTCAATTTCTCCAAGATATTTTTGACAGAAACCAGAGCAACAAGAACAGTTGCTTATAATAATTATGCTACCATTATTATTGTCTAAGGAGAACCCCATTTAAAAAAACCCATAATTTCAGATATTTGAGTCATACTTTTGTTCCTGTTCACCTCTAAGTCCTACTTTTGTATTGTTTTCTGGAAATATTGGTCAAAAATTATCAGAGTAATATTATTTAAATGCTTATTCACGTAATTATTAGCTTTTAGGTTAACGTAATCTTTACTTATGTAAGAGAACTAGCTATTTAAGCTGTTACCAGTAACTGCAGCATTAGGCCAGTAGGCCAGTAATTATTTATAACTTAAATCCGTTTATCCTGAAAAACCCTGAATAGACCATCTGTCATGGTTTTCTACTAGCAGAGGTCAGATTTTAAGTCAGATCATAAGTCATGATCACAATTTCCACTAGAAGGGGGCGGTATGAAAAAGAAGTACTTGCAATAGTGTATTTCAGTTAGTTTAGTGGGGAACAGCTGTTTAGTCAGCTTATTTAATCTTTATTAAAAAAGATTCCAGATCTTCTCCTTCAGTAAATTTGCCACAAGTTTTCATTACACATTTGACTCTCCTGTCAACTCACTAGATGTGTACCCTTGATGACAACGAAAGACTTCTTCAAAATGGTTAGCAGAATTTTCTTTATTATAATGCATGCAACTTCAGTAAGTGTTCTAAATACCTTCCAACAGAATATCAGATTTCACCTTCTAAATAATTTGAATTCAAGTCTTTAGTTTTTAGAAGAAAATAGCTGCACCTCAGTTTCCAGGGGTGGCCCTGAATTTTCTACCAACTAGCATTCAATGATACTTAATATCATTAATATTTAATGATATTGATGGGTCACAGAATATGCAGAGATTTGTATTGGTGGATATAGCTATAATTCTCACTAATCACTGAATGGTTGGGGTTGGAAGGGACCTTAAAGATCTTCTAGACCCAACCCAACTGCCATGGGCAGCAACATTTTCTATTAGACCTGATTGCTCAGAGCCCCATCCAACCTGGCCTTGAACACTTCCAGGAATGGGGCATCTGCAGCTTATCTGGGAAACCTGTTCCAGTGCCTCACCACCCTCACAGTACAGAATTCCTCTTAATGTCTGGTTTACTCTTGTTCTGTATGAAGCTATTCTTTCTTGTCCTGTAACTACATGTACTTATAAAAAAAGCCCTCTCCGTTTTTCTTGTAGGCTCCCTTCAGCTACTGGAAGGCTGCAGTTAGGTCACCCTAACCAGGAGTAAATTTCTTGCAAACACTGATTGTTAAAAATAAGCACTAGCTACTTGCACCCAGAAACCAATTCAACAGTTATGTTTTATACAATTATATACTAGAATATGAGGGCAAATGACTAATGCTAATGATGTCTACTCACCCTAAAAGAGATTCTGAAAACTGTCTGAAGTGTGCTAAGAAAAATTGAAGAGACTAGCAAAGATCAATTAGCAGTGAGTGGCCTGTCCTGCCCTGGAATTGTTATAGATTGTGTTAAAAAGAGCAATGATGTCTAAGCAAGAGGATAAGCCCTTCTTTCCAGCAGTGATTACCACTGTCTAGTGTGGGTTCTATATGACTGACCTCTCACAAGAGCCATATCTGAATTGCTCACAACCAAGAGCTTTCTATGTTTAGGGTTGTCAGCAGAAGATGGTTTATCACTGCCCAGAACTTTGTATTTGACAGAACAACTTCTGTTAAAAAATGCTTCTCTGACAAAGGGGAGACACTTCTTCTGTGGGACTAAGCAAGGTCTTAGGCATATTTTGTGTATATATTTGTGTATAATTTGTGTATAATTCTGGTATTTCAATGAAATCTAATTTTCTCTTTGTTCTTAAAAGTTAACTTAGTTCAGTATTGGTTATCTATTCTCTGATACAGCGGTGTTTAGTGGTTAAATTATGTCTTTGGGGAATTTAACCTTTATTGAGCTTTTAAAAAAAAAAAATACTTCTGTCTTTGTCTTACTGTATTTCAATACTGAGCTCTGCCACATCTTCAAAGTGGATTTGATTTTACAGCATAAATATACTCTCTTTCTTCTGTAAATAAACCACATAAGAATGGGAAGAAACATTAAGAAATATCTTTTAGTTTTGCATAAGCAGAACAAAGTCCCTTAAAGACTTACTGTGACTTGTTATGCCCTGTACATTTGGATAATTGTATGCATAACTTCATGAGGTAGTTAATGCTTTAGCTTCGTGGATTTTTGCATTTGAACATTTTCTGCTATTTCTGTATCTTCCATGAAGAGTTTTCATCTGCCTAGTGCTGGGTATGGTTTATCAGGTGCATTTACCAGTCATGTCTTTTATTGTTGATTGAAGCTTTGATTTAAGCTGCTTGGCAGTCATGTATGGTTAAATATATGCAAACTCACAAAGCAAAATGTACTTTGTTCTTGTTCTCAGCTCCATGTTCTTACCAAGGCTGTTGTCCTTTCTGCTTGGGAGTCTGATGCATCTGGAATTTACATGGAGAGGTCCTGAGGGAGGCGTTAGACACCCTTTCGTTGCTCACCTTCAGCAGTAGCACATACAATTGCATTGCTTTTTGAAGGGCTGAAGAAAATTCAACAGAGGTGTTTATCCTTGGATGAGCAAAGCATTCCTTTGAAGAGTAGCTGTGGTATTAACAGCAAGAACCTTTTAGAAAGCAAAGTCATATTTGAGGATGGAAGAGAGGTTGCTTAAGAAAGTAGTTCAAAAACTGTGTTAGCAAATACAGACATTTATACGGGATCTAAACATTAAATCAGTTGCCGTAAATATACATTTCTCAACATTTTGTTCTTGAAGTCTTCACATCTGCAAAATGGCATAAATGGCATAATTACAATGCTAAAAATTTACCATAGGGAAAATAAACCTCTGTTGCTGTTTTTCTAAAGAGCCTTGAGTGATTTACAATTGCTTTCTGCTTTACAAAAGAGATACTCTTCCTTGTGGGGGAAAAACCAAATATGACTATGAAAGCAAACATACCCACAGATTTTAAATCATTAGTAGCCCAAAAGACTCTTTTCCTTGAAGACTTTTAGAGCTTTCTTGTTGTGCTTTGGGCATAGTAGTTATGGAGTGGTTAAAAAATATTAAATGCAATAGTTTTTGCACCATTCATCTTAAATGTATTTATTTACATTGATTGAATTGTTTGAATTAATAAGTGAAATTTGCATCCTTAGTTGCAACAAAAGAGTCAAAGTCTTAAAGGACTAAGAGCAACTTAAAATACATATTAGCAGTAAAAGAGAAAAGAACAAATCAACAAAGACTGGATTTAGTTGGAAATAATTATATGGTTAATTATGGTAAAGGACCATCAAAGTAATTTCTGAAAATTGATTAGATAATACAGGTATCAATTTAAGAATATGCCATAGTTGAAAGTTTGTGAACTTAAACAAACTATAAGTTCTAGAAAACTTGGTTATAACATAATGTCTGATACTCTAGAGAGGGATGCTGATTCTGCAATGGTGTTTTGAAAGAGCTGTATAGCTAAGTTAAATGACAACTCTATTTTTTCTTTACAGGTAGAGAAAGGCATTTAGATGTGCATAATTGGGTTTACTCTTCCAGTAGTGCCCTAAAAGCACTTCTGAAATCAGTCATTAATACACATGACATGTTTGAATTCAGTCTTACATACACTTAATGCCAAGGTGTTTGATTGTGTATATCCAGTAGCTATACAAGAAAGCTGGTACCATTATAGTCTTGATTGGTGTCATTATTCTAGGTGTCAACTTAATAATTTTTGGGCATATGTGTTTGCTTTCTGTTGGTCTCTGCATTGTTTTTAATGAGGCTAGAACATGAGGCATTTTATTAGGTATCATACAGGTACTTTAGTTGGTTGCTGCAGGTATCAGTCAGGTAGATAAGACTTCTCTAGCTTGATGACCTTTCATGCTATTTTAATTCAAAGCTAGACTAAAAAAAATTAGTCCTCTGTTTGGAGGGGCAGAAGGTACTCAGCACTTCTGATGATATAAAATTTTACAGGTAATTATCACATTTGTATGTGAAAAGTAATTTTTCCCCCCGACTTGAAAGAACCAGTAGTGAACCACCACAGCAGTAAGATATTACTGTACTTTTACAGCTGTTGACAACAATCACATATATTCTAATACAAATTTCTTTATTTTTTAATATAGAAGTAATTTTAAAACCTGAGACTGAGCTTCTTATTTGTAGAACATTTTAGTGTCATCATGTTATTATGCTGTGGCTACGCTGAATTGTCCCTGTGAAACACAGCAGGCTGGCTAAGAAAAGCCAGTGGCTTACTTGTGACACAGAAAATAGCAGAAGCTGTCAGAGATTTCTACTGCATCCAGCCCATCAATTCGTGGTTTTATTCAAATTAGATTAATTGATTAGAAGTCACAGCTTGGTAAGACTCAGACAAGAGATACATAATGAATAACAGCAACTGTATTTATCTTAGCAGAGCTCAGCATTGAAGACTATTTGTATTTCACTATTCCTGTAGCTCTGCTCCTGGAATATTTTGATGGTCTGCCAAATCATGCAGCTGGACAAATACCATCACTTTGATTGCTGTTGGGAATCTTTGAATACAGAGAAAAAAAACTTAGCTTAGATAAAGGACAGTGTGTTTTGTGTTCAATTTCCTGCTGTTCTGTGATAGCAGTTAGATTCTGGTAAGGACTGAAAAAGCATAGCCTTTGTTACCTGAATCTGATTATGCTCCTGAATTAAGCATATAAATTCTTTTCTTTTGCTAGATTTGTGAATTTCTTTAAGAGATATTATGCTTTTATTTCATACAACTGGCTAATTTTTAGTGCCTCATCAATAACTCCCTAACCCCCTTTTTTTAGCATTGATATTGTACAAGATGAACAATAATTGTGTCTCTTTGCTTGGCTAAATTATAAGTAAAAATTATCTCGCCTTAAAAATATTAATAAAGTAATTCTTCTATTTTTTAACAAATCTAAAGATAATTAATTAAGATTGTTTTCAAGAAATTTATTTATGATTATTCTTCAGGTGTATGAGTAAGAGCAGAATGCTTTTTTCTGTTTTAATCTGGGCAGTGGCAGTCGTTTTGATTGCTCAGGGCAAAAAAAGAAGAGTTGCAAATCTTCCAAATGGTTCTGCACACCAAGAAGGCCAGAATAGGACTGAACCTATATTCAGATGATATTTTGTCTTCAGAGGTATAGAAAGGATTGATTGATCACTTAGTGAGCATGACTTTGTATCTCATGTTAAGATTTCAAGAGAACAAAAAATTGTACAAGTCAGTTAATCTGTTTTCTCACTCACCTAATCATCTCCAGTGCAATAAAGCTAAGGCTGATTTCCACTTATTCCTGTCAGTTCCATGAGGTTGTGTGAGGAATACAGCTTTGTACATTTCATAGTTTGAAAACTATATATTAATAGTCAAGTGTGGAAATGGTAGAGCTGTCATTTTGCAAGAAGGTAGTTTGTCAGATTCAGAACCTGGAAAGATGAAATCTGCTGTAAATATATGCATAATTTTTGTGCTGCAGATTGTATTGCAGATTGTATTGCAGAAAAAATAAACTTAAGTTCCAAGTGCGTAATATTCAATGATTCTGCATAGTGCCATGGGAGGCCTTTGGCATTATTGTATTTACATTCCAGTTCTATTCAGTCTAGTGCCTTATTTGGAGTACTAGGCACTCAATCTGGTAGGTTAATCTTTCTGTTTATTATGTTTCATGATTCTACAGAATAACATGCTTTCAATTACAACATGTTATAATTGGTTTAGAAATTGCTTCAGATGTTTAGAATAAAATTGTTCAAAGCTGTTTTTTGTAATTAATTAGCAAAGTTTTGCACTGAATACCTCCATTGCCAACTTTGGTTGGGAAAAAAAACAGATTGTGAAATTTGAAACATACTTATGAAGGTTTCTTATGCTTAATAGCATGCTTTACTAGTTCTGCATTTCCAGAATGTTACTGTTACTTAAAAGATATTTTGTTACAAACTAAAAGCAAATTCAGAGGTAATTTGCAGTTGGCACCTAGCATTTATTTCTGGTGTGCCTAATTTGTTTTTGTTATTTACAATACATCTTAGTGTAGCACTTCAGGACAAGACAGGTATTCTGGAGTCTCTGGGCATGGATACATACAGGTTTGTCTGTTTTCAAAGTATTTATTTGTATCTAGTATCTCCAACTGCTTTAAGGCTATTTCTACTTTTTTCAGTGAATGTGGGGGTTTCTATCCAAATGTTATATTGTTTCTGGGATGGTGCTAGTCTCGGGAGTATTCTGGAATAAAGTCCCTTTAAAATAAAACTTTTTAAATTAAGGTTACAATGTGAAGATTTAACATGGAGAGAAGGCACTGTATTTGCTGACACTAAAATAGTATTAATGCATGTAAGGTGTGCTGAAAGTGCACGACTCCTTTCTAACCTTTACGGTTTAGCACTTTGGAATACTTTAGAAAAATATGTTCTTTTAAAAATATGTTTGTTAGCTTGTTCAGATATAACGTTAAATCTGTTTTTAAAGGCATGCATCCAGAGACATGCACACAATGAATTCAAAGTGTCAATGTTTCAGGGAATCTAAATTATTTTCAGAATTTCAGAAATTGAGAAGGGATAAGTGGAAGGAGAAAATGTTGGGCTGGTGCCAAGCGATAGCTCGTAACCCTCACAGACTTCCAAACAGCACAAGAACACCCGAGGTCTCAGGTGATGCTTCACATAACTCTACTTTGGTGAGTGAAAAGTTGCATTTCGTGACGGTGGCATGCTCAGATGAACTTGAAAGGTGTTAAATTTACTTTTTAAATGGTACTGTTTGCCATTGCTTGCATTTCCTCCTTGTGTGAAACCCTTTGATACATACAACATCTACTTACTCTTTCCATTTGCTTTTTTTTATGTTTTATGTTATGCATGGTTCACTCTGACTTGCATGCTGTGTCTATAAATCAGTATTGATGTTTTGTGAATGGTTGAGTCTTTAGGCAGGAGATGACTGAATATGGATCACTTACAATCTTTGTGATCTTAATTAGTGCAATGATGAATACAACTGGACATTGTCTAAAGACACCTCATTTGCTCTTTGTTCCTGCTTGTAACAGGAACAAAGTATCATGTGTCTAAACTTGTGTTAGACAGCTGGATTTTAAAATTATCTTCATATATTAAACATGCTCCTGCAAGAGATGGTAGAGTTTCTGCATGCAAAGCTGTTGATAGTAGATATTCAGGCAATATAAAGTTGACAGTTTACATGGTGGAGTTAAAATGTATCATATGAAACTGGATAAAGTTACTCATTGATAAGAATTTTGATCCCACAGTTTTTGTTCATTGAAATGAAGCCACTTATATCAGTAGACCTGGCCAGGTGAGTAAGAACTGGTAATTGTATGTAAAGGCTTCCAACTGCCCCATCTCTAAGAGCTAAAACTGTCTACTTATCTGCTTGTTTTAATTCATTGACATTTTCAGGCTACAGCAAGACTGAATATTTGAAACATATCCAGTTCAATATACCTGCTCCAATTTCATTAATGAGTGTTAAATAGGCACTGTATTTCCTGTCCTAAGAAACATGAGTTTCCTGTTTCTTAACAGGAAATACTGCCCTGCAGTTGTTGAAACGTGGATAGGATAACATCTAAGCTAAAAGGTGAATAATTGCTCCTAACCACTGAGGAAATGTGGTAGTCCAAGTGAAGAGACAGTGGTCTGCTTGAAAGCTGTTGACGTTTTGGTGACAAGCCCCTACTTAATGTGGCAAAATTATTGTGTTCAGAGGTAAATTATATAGAATGTAAGTTTCTGCTACAAAAGGGAACACAAAAAGGCAGCCTTAAAAGCTCCAAATTTTATAGTTTATTGTATCCTAGAATATTGTTATAGCTTGCTTTCCTCTAGAATACTTTACTTTCAGAGAAATAAAAGGAAATTAAAAATCAATGATTCGATGAAAAAAGATGCTAAGTATATTATCCCGACATTTAATTATTATTGCTATTTTATTTTTAAATTTTATTTAACGGCTTTTACTATTTAGCTATTAATAGTAATAGGAGGTAGCTATTAAGGAATTGGTATATGTGGAAATTTGCATATTTTGATTTCTGCTTGACTGCTATTCAACATTTAATTTGGTTTGATATTCATGAGATAAGCATTCCAATCTACCAGATGGGATTTAGAAATTATGAACTGGAAATACAGTTCAGAACTGGTGAGTCCATAGACTTAGAATCTTTTAACCCTATTAGTATTAAAACTTGTTCAAAAATAACTTTGCATGTAAACTGCTGCTTAGTTGATGAAGTGTGTAAGAAAGCCAGAGAAATAAACTACTGGGGAAGATACTGTGTGTCCTTTAATATTGTGGTTGGCTGTAGAGCAATAATCTTCACAACAGGAAATAAAACAGTAATATCTCTTGAGGCCTGCCAAGCTTTCCTTTTCATTTTCTTTGCTTCCCAGTCTCTCAGCCATGACTTTTTCTATCCCTCACATCTGAAGAAAATTATTCAGTATAAGGTTTTGCTGATGTCTTTCCAATTTGCACGATGTTGACTGAATATCTGTATTTCACTTGTGAACATTTTTAATCTGAAATTTTGTTTGAAATCAATTTTGATTTTGCTTAGTAGTTGTTGCCTTTTCAATATTAAAAAAAAATTCAGGCTGCTCTTGAGTGAAGATACAGAGTTTAGCACTGGAAACTGAAAAATAATGAAACAGCAGAAAATAAAGAATATAGCAAATTATTTGTTCTAAGTGTACAAAGCCACTTCTGATGAGCTATTCAAGCCCCTTCCTTCTGAATTAAACTTTATTTTTCAGTGCACTGCAGCTCCTCTGTGGATCTGATTCCCTTAGTATGGTTTATTTGGTGAGTCTTGTGCCCATGTGAATCTGTGTCATGAGGACACAGCTCTTTGCTTCCTTATCCTGTAGGTGACAAGTCTGGGTTTGGAAGGAAGCAAAGTAGAATGTAGATTGCTTCTTTTTTTGACTTCTGCCATGTACACTTCTGATTCAGCAGAATGTCTTCTTTATCTCAGAACTTCAGCTAAGGCATTAAAAAATACTTTCCATTTAAAACTAAACCCCAAAATGGGCATTTTGCAATGCCACTTTTCCGAAGGAAAAGGATCTGAAAATTGCAGGCAACTCTCATTGATTTTTCACAGAATCGTTGAATACCAGGATGGAAGGAATCTCAAGAATTAACTGGTCCAGCCTTTCTTGGCATAAGCACCAATATAGACAAGATGGCACAGTGCCCTGTCCTGCTCAGTCTTAAAAATATCCAGTGTTGGGGAATCCAGCACCTTTCCTTCAGAGATTATTTCAATGGCTCATTGTTCTCATTGCAAATCATTTTCCTCTTGTGTCTAATCAGACTGTGTGCAGAGTGTGCCCAATTTGTCCCCATTACTTCTTGTCTTTTCCTTGTAAATCCTTATAAAAGGGAGTCTTCATCTTCTTTATAGCCGCCCTTGAAATACTGGAACATGATGATAATGTATCCCCTAGGCTTTCCTTTCTCAAGGCTGAACAAACCCAGTTGTCTCAGCCTATCCTCATGTGGCAGGCTTCCCAGTCCATTTTTGTGGAAAGAAATATTTTTCTCTATGTGAAAAACAGAAGGAAGCTTTCAGAGTGGGAAGCAGGTTATGATCATTAAGAAAGTGCTTTTTTCATTAAGCAAGTAAATGGAATACTGAACAGCAGTGGAGGAAAAAATACAGAAGAATTAAGCTCATGAAAACATTAGAATGTATTTATAGAGTTTAATAAAACCAGTTGCACCATTTAATTTTATTTGATGTTAAGGTGTTCTAGCTTCATTGAAATTAAATAAATTCTGAAATATTTTAGTAGAACTCAACTAAGGATTCTTGGAAACATTTTTCTGTTATTTTTGTCAACTTAATTATAATAATATCCCCAAACTTTATCACCTTATCCTACTTCATTTGAAGATTAAAACCGCTGTGTTCAGTTTTAGGTGACACTCTTGCTTCTTTATTCTGAGCATACCTTGAAAGTTTTGAATCATTCTGTCATCAGCGGAGGCATAAGTTCTTAAAAATATCGTTTAATATTGCAGCTTATTCGATTTGGGGGTTTGTATTGTTAGTTTTAGATTCATAGTGAGTAAGGCTTTTTTTTAATGCTCAAAACAATTTCATATAGTCAATTAAGTTGGTGTAGTGGAACATAAACCTGGAATTGACTTTGCTTCTCTGGTAGCTAGAAATCATCTCTTTATCAAGCTAAATTTATTATCAGATTGTTTCTGTGTACATTGTTTCTAAACTTTGAAAAGTCATCCTTTGTAATTTTCATATTTGAGAGACTTGTAATACAACTTTCCCTTCTTGTCATAGTTTCCATGTTCCCATGAGTATCTTAAAAGGTCTTGTCTATTCCTGCACCAGTTTGAACAGGAATGACAAGTTTTGTACAGTATTCCAGATCAAGCTTTCTGTTCCTAACAATTGTATCACTACTGCCTGTCCAGTAGCACATTTATCATACTGCATAGATTTAGAATCACTTTATTGATACTTTTTTGTAACTGCTATTTTAGTTTTGAGACAAAACCTCTAGACTATGTTGACTTTTATTACATGTAGATTGTATCAATTCAAATTATTAATGCTCTTCTATCCTTTTCTATTCACCAGGCAATATGCAGATCCATATCTTTTTCATATTTCTATTTCTCTGATACTTTCTTGAATTGGGGAAAGAATAGTATTTTTTTTCCTTCACTTGAAAGGAATCTAGCTAGGTCTTGAAAGCTCATAACTGTATGCAATAGTATTTGCAGGGTTTTTGTCTTCTGAAAAGATTATAGATATAACTGAAAATAAGAAATTTAAAATTATTTCTTTATTAATCAGTCTGTGCTGACTGTATCTATTTATACTGTGATTCTATAAGCATATGTATATGTGGTGAGTTCAAATTATTTTGATGGGAATATCAATGTTAAATATATATTAACGTTGATAAAGCAATTTTCTTAGAAGCAGTTCTGTGTCTGACTGTTTTTGCAAAGTGTCTGCTGTTCCTCTGAGTCCCAATTCAAGACTTGAGCATTATTATAATCTATGTTCCCAATTGTTATTTGCAGCCTCTTCTGCATAGGGCATGGACTGGTCCTTAATTCAGTACATCATGTGAAGCACATGAAGCTAATGGCAGAAGAGCACGTACTTAGTGCTGAATTGTAGTCATTAGTTTATACTTTTGAAAGAAATACTTTTCCCTGTTGTTTTCCCAACCAGAATTATAGGTGAATATATGTGGAAGTATAGTCAGGTGAGTAACTAGATAATTGTGTTTCTATAGACAAATGAAATGTAAAAGGCATGGCAAATGATCAGTTTAACTCTAAGGAAGGATTTCTTTTTATGCAAGCAAATGATGTCATCTGCTTCTCCAAGATAAAGTAAGATACGATTACGAATGATCTGTTTGACATAGATAGATCCCATGTTGCCACATCTGATTTTTGACTGAGCAAGCTAATAGTAGTCAATGGTCATTCTGAAATATAATTAAACAAACAAGTAAAAGTGGAGGTTTTGGGGTTTTTTTGCTGTTCACCCTGACAGACAGCTCAGCCCCCCCTAAGTCAACACCTGCTTTCTCACTCAACCGGTGGGATGGGGAAGAGGAGCAGAGGGGAAAGGTGAGAAAAATCATGGGTTGATATAAAGACAGTTTAATAGGCAAGGCAAAAGCCACAGTAATGAATTTGTCTGTTAAGTAATGAAAAAGTAATGAATTTATCTGTTGCTTCTCGTGGGCAGTCAGGTGTTCAGCCATCTCCAGGAAAGCTGGGCTCCATCATGTGTAACCATTACTTGGGAAAAAAAATGCCACTCTCAATGTTTCTGCTTCCTCCTCCCCCTCCTTTCAGGTTTATAGGCTGAGCATGACACCATAGAATGTGATTTATCCCTTTGGTCAGTTGGGATCAGCCCTCCTGGGTATGTCGCCTCCTAACTCCTTGTGCACCCCCAGTGTCTTTGCTGGTGGGGTGAGGAGCAGAAAAGTTCTTGATGTAAGCCTTGCTTAGCCAAAACCAAAACAACCCTGAATTATTAACACTGTTTCCAGCAAAAATTGAAACATAGTCCCATGTGGGGTACATGATGAAATTTAACTCTATTCCAGCCAAAACCAGGACAGGTTTTCTTCCAGTGATGATAAAGTGTGTGATGATAAGCTGGGATTTAACTGTAACTTATGCTAACTGTGTGAGAGTTCTAATAGTGTAAGAATGATTAATCACTAGATAGTCATTAAAGGTCCCATCTAACCCTAACCATTCTTTAAATCTGGGAGCTTCATCTAAACACCTAAAATTAATTTCAGAACAAGAAAGATTTCTTCATCTGAGTTTGAAGTGTTTGGCTACCTGATTTTCATCAAGATAATGTAATTCCTTGATGAAAATCCTGTGAAATAGGGTACATCTAGGTTTCCTTTTGTACTGCAAGCTTTGAACTGTTAATCTGACAGGGAGTGATGGGATGTTTAGAATATGTATTTTAATTTGTTGTAAGAAAACCATGTAATTTAAAACTCAAAAACTAGATGTGAGAAAAGAGCAATTATCTAAGAATATGGAGTTGATTTCTTCTGAATTATCATCTTATTTGTATAACTATTAAGTAGATTTCATGAATGAGACTGCAGAACTAGCTAGGAAATCGACAATACCATACCTACAAAAGTCTCTATAGACACTGGTTTTAAAAATAGAGTAGTTAACATTAATATAATAGTCAAACAATAGTGTGTCTGCGAGTAAAACTATGGAAGAGGGAGATTATACAGAGAAATGTCATTTTAAAAAATGCAGAAATGTTCACCAGTATAATAAATTACATGATTTCCCTAAGTATCTGTTCACGTTAAAGTTACGAGAACTGCTCCTCGTACTGTAGGTGTTCCACATCCTTCGGCACAATGCAGCATGCTGCCCAACAGAGCAACTGTTTTAACAGTGTATTGCTTTACACTTTACAGGATCAGCCTAAGCTGTCAGTGACCTCAGGAGCCATGCCACCCCAGGCCAATCTTGTTGATTTTCCTTATATTTAAAGCCAATTAGCAGTTGTAACCTTGGTTACCATCGCCTTTGCATTCTCACCATGAATGTGTTAATAAGGACAAAAAATAAGGACAAAAAGTTGTTAAGGAGTTAATTTGTGTTCCTTTTCTATGCATACATAAACAAGGAGACCAGGATAGATTTAGGCCAAAGCTTTTGGGTAAGTCTCCCCCAGTGTCATTTAATTATTTAAGAGCAAGAAAGATCTGGTCAAGTTTTTACATATTTGACCAGTGATTTCAGTTAGACTTCCCCTATGGCAGGCTTAAAATGACAGTCCTCACTTAAAGAATTTTCATTTTGCTTTTTCTAACAAAAAATGGAGGCTAGATAGAAAATAATAGTACTTTGAATTTGTATGCAAAAAAATAACTTAAGTACAGCAGAAAAAGAGAAAACCTTATCTGAATTCTGGATTCAATAAGGCAGTAAGGTTTTAATATTGTCATTATCATTATTAATATTAATCTTGTTATTATTATACTGTCATGTTTTATTTAGCTTTATAACTCAAATTATATTTCAGTTTTTTAGCTGTTAGGCTTCTGCATTTAGTATCAATGAAATCCACAATAAAATGTTTTTCTCTAGATAAAATTACTATAAGAAGACATTGACATAAAATATGTGTTAAATGTCTGTGTAACTGTTTGAATAGGTTGTATTCAACCCTTTATTTTCCCCAGAACATTTAATGTATCTTGTGTCTCAAAGCAACATGTGTTCACAAGACTGGTTCAAATCTATTTCATATAAATTATTCATAATTTGTTTCCTTTTTGTATAATTGAATCTCTCATTAATCCTTCACTTAGGGAAAAGGAGCATAATTTCAATGTAGAATTTAACACCTATTAATTATTTTTAGTTTTGAAGACGAGAGCTGTGTCTGACTACATTATACTTGTTCACATAATTTTTGACTGAAAGTGCAATAAGTTATTTTTCTAGAAATTTTTCATATGGTCATAAAAATCTTATATTTAGCTTAAAGTATGTAAAACTCCAGGTTATGTGATGTAGGGTTACAGATACTGAAACAAGAGGGAATTGCCAGATCTTCATTTCGTTTCTATCAGGCAAATGAGTTCCTGAAAATGAGAAAATCAGACAGGGCCAAATAATTAACCTGAGATTTTTATAAGGTGAAATGAATTATTCTCATTCTAGCTCAGTGAAACCTTCAGTTCCATCATTAACTGAACACATACACCGTACTGAGGAAGTCAAGATGATAAGAAGCATCAAAGAAATGTCTCTGCTCATTCATTTATTGCCAGAGTAACACCAGCAAGGAAAGCTATGAAAGCATATCATGTTAGGGAAAAAAAAAAAAAAAGGTAGTGGTAGAAGCTGATAATGCAACTTTATCTTGTTAAAAATCTCAAGGTAATATTAAATGTTTAATGTTCCTGTTCCTGAGGTTCTTCCCTAATAATTTGTATGGTATTTTGCTGCCTAATACTACTTGAATTCCAAGATTCAGAAACAGTTCAAGGATAAGCTCTCTACTGTGCTGACTACTGCAGTTTGTATAATTCAGTCCTGTAAACAGAAATATGTATGCATAATTTGTTTAAATAGTCTATACTGATACCATTTGCATGCTTGCAAATATGCAAATGTAGCATGTAAGTTTGTGTAGTGTGTGTATGTATATATATCTATATATATTTCAACCCTGCTAGTTTACATTTTACTTAATCATGTAAGTTTGTGCAGTTTCTGCAACAGGATTCATTCTCACTCTGAAGTGGTTTGCAAAGTAATGATTACTGCAAAATATATTCTTAAGAGAAAAATAGGGTTGAACATGCACACCTAGAAGCCATTTTGTGCATTCATATAAGTACATAAGTTTTGTTACAGACAGGTGGAAGCAGAAGAAAGTAGCAGAGCTACAGGGAGCTGTGTATCTCCCTAGATGCATCCCTAATGTATTCTTCTGCTTTGTTATCCTCACTTAAAGTTTTCCCAGCCCTACAATGGATTTGGTGTTGGTTTTGTGTCCTGGGAGGCTCCGCAGGGCAGCACATCTCTGCAGCTGCACTTCCACTGCAATGCAGTGCCAAAGTGTCGTGGATCCATTTCAGCACACGTTCAGCACTGTGTTCCACCTAGACTCTGGGCTGGCTTTCCTGAAGATAATGACGAGCCTGCACATATCAGGGCTGTCATGTGAGCACATAGCCTGGGTAGAGACAGCTTGAGTCCTCATTGCAGCTCTCTGTCGTTCTTCCTTTTTATCTGAGGTGTATGTGGCATAGAAGATAAAGTAGGGCCTCTTGAAATCTGTAGCATGTATGATTTCCCTTTTTATTTGATTCTGATGGAGAACTGAGGTGGAATAGGGTCTGGAGAGAGATATCAGACCTTCAAATAAAAGATAACCTTTATAAAGAGATTCTACCACAAATGTGGTCTGGGGAGTCTCTGAAATCTAATGTCTCTGTTCTGTATTGTCATTGTCACTGAATACTTGCCATTGCAGCTGGAATCGTGGTGTTCTCTTTAAACAAAAAATGGCAACAGAAAGTGCAGGAGCAGAAAAAGAATCGTAGTTATTGTGTAGGTTAAAGCACTGACTTGTGTTGTATGCAACTTCCATGTAACTTCGTGAAACTAATTTCTGCTGTATTATTTCAGCCTCATTAATATGAACTAATCAACACTTGAGATGAAATTTCACTCAAAATAGTAAGGTGCTTCAATCCTCTAGAGACAACTATGTTAGAATTATCCTGGTTGGCAGTGGAAGGATTTAATAACTTTGGATAATTAATACAAGGAAAGAGGAGAAAAATATAGCAGAGGACCTATTTTTTTTTTTTTTAAGATGAATCAACAGAGGCTGCAGTTCAGTGTTTGTTCCACAGGAGATGGAGATAACTGGTTGAACCAGGCACCCTCCTGCAATTTCAGAGCTGTTCAAATATTTGTTTTAGAAATGCCAGTCCTATCAATTTCATTAAAATGGGTATGTGGTCAAAGATGGCCCTATGTGGATGCTGTCCATAATCACTTGCTTTGACTCTGCTGACTGACAAAGAAAACTGCTTGTGACCTTGTTAGGCTAATTACTTCTGGGGTTAATCTGTTATTCCCTCCCCCTGGTCCTTTCATAAAGTATGAGATGGGAGTAATAGGATAAGGTTAAGAAGGGGAAATTTAAACTGAAGGAGAAGAGCATAATCGTGCCAATAACATGCCTTAGGCTGCTGTTTGATTTTGTGTTGGGGGTTACAGAAATACCATGTCTATGATCCTTGAAATTTGGAATGGAAATAGAAATATTTGCTATGATATTTTTGTTAGCTTTTTTTCTGACTCTGATTTTCTGTGCATGTAGGGTTTTTTTTTCTCTTTCTAAAGGAAGTGTACCCTAGCTTTTCTTGCCTTGATGATTCTTTAGAAAAAAGTCAGTGGTATGAAAGATACAACTTCTGTACTAGATCAGTTGACTATGATTTCTCTAATAACTAAGCATTGTTTAAATAGAAGTCTTTGGATTTCATCCTTTGTGAATATCTATTTTTTTTCTGATAAAGTGTCAATTTTCTATTTCTGTGCTTGATATTTCAATTTATTTTTTTCTCTTTTTCAGTCTCTATTGATACTGACAATATTTACTTCTTAACCCTGTAGGCTTCAAATTCTGTTAGTGAGGTATTGGGTTTTGTAAGGTGTTTTAAATAGCACACATTACAGTAAGAAGAGAGAGCTACACCAACTGTAGCTTTCAGCATTCTTATGCCCAAATCTTAAACACTACTTCTCTTTCATGATGGGTGGGGAAGCAAACCGTGATTTTTTTTTTCTTTCTTGTGATAGTTTTTTCTGCTGTTTTGGAGAGAAAAATTTATGACGTACAGCGTAATCATTGCCTGACTGAAGAAGATGAAAAGCATGACAAAAATTGAGTTCATAGATATATTGATATTACAAAGAGAATGTCTTGTTTTCCATTTATTTTCTACTTACGAATAAATGATGCAGTTAAATTTTGAGAAGTGTTTGTTGTTCTTAACTTTAATATAGTATTCATTTCATGTAAAAGAATCACATTTCAAATTGCAGTGGGATATGTTCAGATGTGTATTCTGCACTTTTACTATTCAGGCAGTAAATGCCTCATTCCAGCAGTATGTAGATGTGCTAATAAATGTATTTTGAGTTTTATTGCTAAATTGGAATACTGCACCTTTTTACTCTGCCGTGAGAGAGAAGAAAAATTTTCATCCTACACATACGTTGGATTTTTTTTTTTTTTTCATTTAGGTTGGAGAAGACCTATAAGGTCATCAAATCCAACCATAAGTCTAACATTGACAGAATGGAAAGCTTCCCAAAACAACTAACTTTCCTGTCAGTTTCATCTATTCTTCTTCCTTGGTATTTACTAGGATACTAAATAGTAGTCCTGGAAAGACTTTAGTTTTGTTTGTTTTAAGATTAGGATTCTAAACTGTGTATGAAAAAAACCACATTAAAATTTCTTTTTTGAAAATGTAGTTGTATATAAAGTATTTGAATTGAAAATGACAGATTGTCATTTTTCTATGAATTTTTGTTCCTCCCATAGAAATTTATTTGGTAGGTTATAGAAATTTTGCCTCCCTTTGTTTCCTGTGTTAAAGAAAGGGAAAAAAAAAAGGTCAAAAATGTGAAGGAACAATTACTGAGAAAAAAAAATAAATTGAAGGACATAGAAGATTGCATTAATTCTATGCAATCCCATTTCACTCATCCTGGATATGATTTGGCTCCTCATGTTGTCTTGAGTCCCAGAGAAGAATCTGTTGTAGAGCTGTCTTTACTGTAAGTCAGTCAATAATTGGTGTTTTTAGTATAACCATTGGAAGAAATATGTAAAGGAAATATGTAAATAAGGGGTAAAGGTATATTGTGGGGAAAAAAGTGGTTGTAGATAAAGCTGATTTGTTGTACCGGTCATTAGTTTGAACTTGTGTTCTCCTTAGACAGAGAACCCCCAAAACAAGCAACCAGAAGAGAAACCCCTAAACCTAAAATATCTGCGGACTTGTTAATTTTTGTGTTTCATAGAGAAGCTCTTGAGTACAGGCTCTAACTTGTGTAAGTTTGAAGGCAGGCAGAATAAACTTATGTGTAGTGAAATTTAAGATAGTGAGGTCACTGAGCAGAGGTGCATTGCTGCTGCTCCATCTAATTACAAACTTACAGAAGAGGAAGACAACAGCAGCAGTGCAGGTGCTTCTAAGAGCTCCCAAGGTGCTCTGTTGGTAGTGGGGTGCATCAAAACTGTATATATATTACTTTACCTATTTGATGCCCCAAAAAAAAATTGAATTAATTTTTGTATTATGGAAACTTGTGTGTATTGAATTGTGTTTGATGTTTGTTTTCTCTGGGTAATAATATTCCAGAATGTGTTAATTGCTTCATGTAATTTTTGTAATCTATAAATATTAATGATTATGAAATGGTAATTACAGCTGATAAAACAAAATGCAGAAAAATGAGCTATTCAATTAATCAATTTAAATTATAATTGCATGAATAATTACTAAATTGTCAAAACATCAATAATTATGTGTGTTGAACTACAGTAGTATGGGATAGGTTGAGTATATGTAGACTAAGTATGATTTCCCTTCAGTTTTGTTGCTGTTGTGGTTTAAGGCCATTTTATTTAGAGCTGAGATTATAAAATGCTGAAGGTCTCATCTTGTTGAATAGCCAGTTCAAGGCACTCACATCATTTTTAAAGAAGTGCTAATGTCCTAGTACTTTAAGTGTCTAAAGGTTCTCCCTATCTGAAAATCCTGGTCTGTAATCAAAAGGGGTATTTTAAAACGCATGAAGATAAATTTTGAGTTTATGTCATTGTTTTGGGATTTCAGTAAAAATGGTCTGATTTTCAGGGAACCAACAGAAGTTATATGTTTAGAATATCTGAAGTGATGCATCTCAGAGTTGATGTTACTGATATCAAGGTCCTACAATGGAATTTTTTTAAAATAATGATAGAGTTATTCAGACAAGAATTTTTAATTCTTGTTACTTTTTTATGTATGGAGAGAGAAAATGGAATGAGGAAGATAATGGAGGAAAAAAGGGAAGACAGCGAATACTGTATAAATACAGATGTCAACTATGACTCTGACTTCACTTGTTCTCAAAAAAAATTTCTTTTCTTCCAAATGCTTTATCGCACCATATTTGCAGTTCACCTTGGCTTCTGTAGTAAGCAATAATTAGCTGAATATTCACTGTGTTGACACTTCCAGCTGAGTGCAGTTTTAATGTTCTGTGGGTGCCTACCCTTTTGGCATGCAAGTACGTTTAAAATACAGTGTAAAATTTTTTGAGATATCTATCACTGATCTGTTGTTTTTAAAGGTCTGTTCTAAGGAAACTGAGTTTTTATGTGCACTATCATTGACAGGAATCACAAACAGTCATCTTGCTGTACTTTAGTCATTGGAACATTCATTTTTCCTGCTTGCTGTTGATATGTTTCTTGAATGCACATTGTTGATCATGTTTCTTTCTCAAAATAGACATAGAGAACATACAGTATGACATAATTAATGCAAATGTGCTTTTTGGAAACCTTTTGCCGATGGATCCAAAAAGCAATTAAAAATACAAAGAATTCTGCAAAGTGCAACATTAAAACTTTGCTTTAATGTTGTTAGTGACCTGAAAACTTTCTGTCTGTGTGACAAAAAGCTTTTAGGTCAGTCATACATCTCTATTTATAGGCTTGAATCAAGAAATGCTAACTACAGTATCGTCTTGAAAGTACGGTTCTCTTCTTCTTTAAAAGAAAAAAAACCTCATCTTTTTACATGAGTTTCCTTAGTGGGTTCAGATATGCAAGATTTTTCAACTCAGTGTTTCGAGTTTGAAGAACCATTTGCAAAGAGGTAGGTTTTTAACAATGTGGGTTACGGTAACACGAGTTAATGTGTTGGTCAGTTGGTGCCTGATGTGGAAAATGCACTGCTTTATCAGCTTCTCAGATGCAAAAGATGTGCAATTACTGTGGCAATTCTGTGTGTTTAGTTTCAATTCAAAGTGGTTGGTAAAGCAGTTGGTTTCTTGCAGGTAAGAATAAATAATTGAAACCAACTTAGTTTTGTATGTGAGAAAATTCAATATAGTTTGGTTATTTATGTATTTAGTTTTGGGAGGCAATTAAGCACATACAGGCCAGTCAGAATGGGATCTGTGCATACCTTCATTCAGGCATTCTGCAGTGACTAGCAAATTGTCTGCATTAAAACCAGAGCCCAGCATGTGCTTTAATTAAACAACAACCAAAAAAAAATTCACTACAAGGAAAGAGCCTCATTTGTTTTTTGAATCTATTATTTTTTGTCATCTAGAGATTGCATGATTAGGAATTTTGTTTCTGGGCCATTATCTGAAGGTTTTCTGTTCTATTTTTCTTGGGTTTTTTTTTTAATTGGATGGTACAGGTAAACTCCTTTTTTACCAAAATATGTATAAAGGTGGAAGAATATCTGAGAATTTTGTTTTTTCATATTTGAAACAATGTAATGCATTGGACGAGACCTGACCTGTATGCTTTTTGTTCTATGTTGAGAGGTTACTAACACAGTATATGAATTTTTCTGATGACAGGCTTTTATTTTGGTTTAATACAGATTGCCTCCTGCAGAGAAATAAGCTAAAAAGTGTTTTGACATGTTTGCAGACTTGCAGCAATAGCTCTCTGGTAAAGTAAATATAATTTCTGACTTAATCTGTTGGAACTTCTGTTAAAAACCTCATGTATTTACTTGAATTAAATGGAGTAATGCACCTCTGAGCATTTTCCTGCGTTATTTTATTAGATACAGTTTAAAATCAAAGATAAATTAGGTAGACTCCGTGGGATAAGCTCCTGTTGTGGCTCTATGTAAAATAATAAGCAAAATGTATTTCTTTTAATTCCATACTGCTAAAAACAAACCAAGACAGTTCCAGTGCAGCTTAGTTGCTTCTGGTTTTCCCTGCAGGTAGTAGAGTGTCTACTTTGATTCACAGCATTTTATCTTTTTTTTCCAAATAACTCAGCTTACCTACAAAACAACATCTGTGTTACCAGAGAATTGTCAGTGGTGGTGTAGATATCCCTCTTCAAACAAGCTGAGCACTTCTTTTAGAGCTTTCTGCACACTACCACAGTCTCAGGTTGGAATCTAAAAAAAATGACGTAATAAAATAGAGGATCAGTAAATTGTGGCACCCAGAAATGATGCAGAGTTTTGCAGTTTCTGTTTTAGTTATTTCATAAATCTTTCATTTGCCTTGAACTGATTGCAGACACCAAGAAATGTAACTGCTTCAAGATTTATTGGCTGAGTGTTTACATTATTCCATTAGCCATCTCAAGCTGCTTCAAGGACATTAGTACTGCTAGTATTACTGTTGTTATTACTGTTATAATTATTTACATAAAAGAGGAAATCAGAATGTTTGCATTATTTTTTCAGTAATTTTAGATTTATAAATACTTTGGGAAAGGATTAATATTTCCATATCAGACATGAGAATTAAGTTACTGCTAAGTTTTCTGTGCCATCAGAAAGAATAAGAAGAGAAAATACATTGTACTGTTTTTTTTCTGAATGGAGTGTGTGAGGAGAATTATATATGAGATACTGAAAACCAAGGGATTTACATGTTCACTTCTTTCCCCTTCAGACCCAATACTAAATGAAGCCCAAGATGCAAGACTAAGAAATGTCAGCTTTTTAAATACATTATTTAGAAAGCTGAGAGTGAAAATTTAAAGTATTCCCATGCATTTGACCTGTAGGTTATCTTTAAAACAATATAAAAATAATTAGATTCAGCAGGATGTCTGTGAATAACATGTCTGCTCAAGAAAGCTTATTAGTTTTCTCTAATAGCCTTCCAGTCACTGCCTCTGGATTTGGATGTCCTGAGATTGTTATATTAATGGAAACAGTGTAGTTGAAACTGCTTGGTAATCCTCGCTGAAACCTGTGCTGTCAAGAGAGATCTGTGATGAAACTTTCCACAATCATGAAGCTGTTTTTGACATTCAAGGAAGTGCTTTTTTCTTGGAAACATATATTTTTATATTGTGTTCTGCAAAGCTCACCTTTTGAACAAAACCATGAATTTTGTTTTGTCTTGTAAGAAGTAAATCTATTTTTAATAGAAGTCGAGTAATTGTTGAGTTCCTTTGCTTAGAAAAGTTTAAAAAAACTATTTGAAGTCCAGGTTTGTTTTCAGAATTGTTCTAAGTTCTTCTTAAAAATAGTAAAAACTAAAACCTTTCGAACATTTGGAACTTGAAAGTCATGATCAGAATATGCTACATTGCCCCTCCTGATTTCCCACTGTTCCCCATCCCATCTTTTCCCTCCTGGTCTCGAGTGTGCACATCTGTCTTCCCCAGATCTAAAGGCCTTAGGAGGGAATTATTGTAGGATTTCATTTTCAAATTTCAAAGCCTCAGTAAATGGACAGCACTGATATCTTTGGGGGGAGGGCAAAGAGGGGAAGATTTAGAACACATTTTTATCATTTTATCAACTGTATATAATTTTTCAATATATTTCAAGTCTCAGATATGATGTTTTTAAGATGAATACACTTTTAAATGAGTCTCACTTTCAATCAAAGCTTAAATACTAAATATTAGAAATATTTTTGTTCTGATTTGAAAAATCTTGTCTAATTTTGAGATTAAAATAGATTTGGGCAAACCCAGTATGCCTGAAAATGCACTGTAGAAGGTTCAGTAATTAAAGATACATGAATGATTTTGATACAGTACCCAACTCTTTCTTACCTGAGTAGTCCTCTTGTTTGCAAGATGGTAATTATATTAATACTTGGTGAGCTAAGATGAGAAATCTAACCAAATGTTCATTTTAATGCTGTAGGAGGGCATCTTTTTCAATGGATAAGGTACGTAAACATGTTCATAACAATACTCCTTAGCCATGTTTGGTTTAAAGTGTGTCTCTAAAATACACATGTGCATGTGAACTGAGGGATAAGAAAAGCTAAATATATTTGGATTTGCTGGACTTGCTTTTTAATTTATTTTTTAAATTCCTTTTCCCTATTCCATTTATCTCACTCCATGCAGTAGCAATGAGCACATTAACAAACAGAATTAACCTTTCATACTGCCATGAGCTGTGATCTTGTCAGATCTTGTGGAATAAACCAACCTGGGCCTAATCAGTATTTTAGAGATCTTCAAGGTGCAAAAATGCAGGTCTGCAAAACGGATTGCTCCTCTGTTGTTAAGATTTCTTTTTCTTCTAGAAGATTTTATTCGTTGTAGTTTTTAATTTATCTTTTTTAGGTGCTTTGTTTTGAAAATGCAAATTTTGAAACTTCACTATTCATCCCTCAATTCCTGGACAGCAATGACATTACCTGTTGTTATACTGAGAAGTGAATAGAGCTTTCAAATAAACATGTCAGAGTATAAAATATGAAGTAGCATACAAATATCTTTGTAATTCATAATAACTTTACTTCTTGCTATAGCTGTAAGTGTAATATCTTTATATGAGGCAGAGTATGATACAAAAAAGGCAAACATTGTGTTTTGGTATGAAATGATGCTTTAGTATGGCAGAAGTTGATATTATTCAGTGTGCTCCTAAAAATGAAATATTGTGCTGCTGTCGGAATTGTTGTGTGTTGTTCTGTTTTGTCCAAATGTTGAACAATGAATGAAATTTAATTCAATTCAAAGCGATAATGAAATTTAAAAGTGAGAGCTTTACATTTCTCTCCACCTAAAAAAGATGGACATAAAAATAGTCATGTCTCCTTCAAATGCAACTGATATCTTTAGAAGAATACAGGTCTCAATATTTCTGTGACATGCTTCCCAAAACTGAAGAGGGGATACCATAGGGCATTTAACAGCCCATGATAAAAGTATTTGTTTTCATCAACTTCATCAGTTGCATTCCTTTAAATATCTATAGAACATTAAATTTTAAGATTTACCAATTTCTCTGGCAGAATTCCAGATGTAATTACTGGATTGTGTGAAGAATTGCTGCTTGTTATTGTCAATGAAATCCCTGGGCTCTTGCTGAGGTGCATATTGAAATAAATTGTCAAATCTTACATGGATTTAGAAAGAGTTCCCTTTATGCCTCTTTCATAGGCCATATTAAAAAATTGCATGAGTCCCTGAGGCCTACCATGTAATTTGCTGTTTCTGTACAATTTTGAGGCTACTGTGTAAATTTTTCAAAGGAAAAAAATCATTGTTACTTGTTTATACTATCTCCAAAATTATGCCTTCTACTCCTTTGACAGTCAAAATTAAAGAAATTAAACTCAAGAGTCTTTGAAACACCTGTTTTTTTGGAAAGAATGTGGAATACCTTCAAAAGAATTTCAAGCAGAATGCTACTCCTAATTTCAGGTTTCCCTGCAGTGGTTTCCCAAATAATGAGAGCAGGATGAAATCTGTCAGCAAATTCACGTGTGCTGAATATCCATTTGAATGGAAGAGTAGAGGTGGCATTAAACTGCTCCATTCTGGCAGATTCCACTGTTCCCTGCAGCCTTGCTGCCATGCAGCCTTCATAGAGGCTGTCCTTGTGTCACTTCCACCCTTCTCTGCAAGGGGGAAAAGAGCAGAAGCTTTTGCAGGGCTGCTGTCTTGATGGATGGTTGAGGGATTTGAGGAAGGAGGTGGAACTTAAGTGTCAAGAAAAAGAGCTGGCTTCTTTTTTTTTTTTTTTTTTTTTTTTTTTTTTTGGTGGGTTATATATATATATATGTTAGTATGAAAGTACTGAATGTGTTTGGGGGATGATTTTGGATTAAAATTTAACCAAGACTGAATAATAACCCCTCCACCTGCCTCAGGGGGCATTAGCTAGTTCAGTCTTTAGGTGGCTTTGGAGGGAATTATACCAGGAACAAGATAAAAGATATCACAAGAGGCTCCTTCCCCAGGACCTTTGTCCCAGGTGTTTATTCTTTGAGATTCCAGGGGGAAAAGAGAGAGAACAAAGAAGCGCGAGGCTTATATGGCCCCCTGCTCGGGGAAAAATAACCAGACCACAGCCAATGGGGTCAGGGAAGGAAGGAAGGAAGGGTCACTCTATGTAGTAAGGGACTCCAGGGGGTCAGGAGGGAGAAACCCAGTAATTCCCCAGAGAATTACAACACAAGACTTTAAGACTTTTTGGTTTTTGAAAATGCTTAGACAGAAAAGTTCTTGGAATCAGAGCAGAATCTCTGGAGGAGTAGTTTGTCCTTGATTGTCACTTCTTGTAAACTTTTTTCTGAACACATGAAGGAAGAAGTTAAATTAATAATTTTGTTCCCTGGCTAGTTCTTGGTACTTAAGCAAGCAGAGTTTCTCACATCAGGTGTAATCAAAGGTGAAACTAAAAGGTTCATGATTCTATTTGAAGACACATCTTCTATGATATGTCTGTACAAAAAGCATCACTAAAAGACTGATCCTGTATTCTTGTATCTGTAAATTCAGCAGGGCAGAATAGTCATGTGTGTTTCAAAAGTAATTGATGTGCCTCACATAACCTGATTTTGAGATGCCTCAGCATTGTATATTACTTATAGAGGACTAGATTCTTCAGCATTGCGTGGTACACTTAGCTAAAAGTAAAATTTTTTTTTTGGAATAGGACAGAATAATTTATGCAAACCCACTGCGATACCTATGCACTGTAGCACTTGCTGGGAATTTAACCTCTCAAAGTCTGATCTAAATCTTAGTTTCATTTCAAAGTAGTTATTTTTATACCTTACATATTTATATGGACTGTAGTCTTTTATTTGTCTTTATGATTTAGGCAAACAGGTGATTTACCATACAAACATGGAAAAGGCTTTATATTCAAAGGCTTTACTGGAGTCATGTGCTGTCATTGAAAGCTTTCTCACTGGAAAACGATAATTAACATATTTGATGTGATTTTAATATGATGAAAAGCTAAAAGGGGGGAGATCATGATATGCAGCTGTGCAGGGAGAAAGGGCTGAATGCAGGCTGGATGTGAAAGCAGCACAGTATTGTCAGACTGCTGAATCCAGGGCTGCAGGTGACCTGTTTAGTTCATGTTCTTTTCAACTTAATTATTCCTTATGTAAAGAGAGAAGCATGATTCTTTTTTTTCTTGTTTGCTAAACTTGCATAGGCAATCAAAATAGTATTGCAGGGAAGATTTTTTCTGTGATTCCATGTCTTACGGAGTTTTTTTCTGCCTCTTCTTGCTTGTGGACTCTTAGTTAGTATACTTGCAGTTAAAAGTGTATTTTTTATTGAGGCCTTCCATGAGTTTTGTGAATATTTTTGATGTCTTTTAACAGCAGCCTCAGAATATTTTAAAACTAAGAGTTTTAAGTGGGATAATAGCAATGAGAATATGCTTGAGTTTTGTCACTGAGTGTTCAAGCACTTTTGAAACATTCATCCTGTTTTTGAAATAGCTTGAAACTTGATAGATTAGAAAGAATTTAAATGTGCTTTTTGCTGTTCTCTGTCACACAGGCACTAGGATGTAGAAATGCAAGTACTTAATTAAAAAAAATTTATTTTTCAATAATTTTATACTTATGTAATAATTTCTTGTTCTGTTGTGTATTTACTGTGCTGAAGTGTGCTAGGCTTCATAACTTCCAAGTTAAGATGTCGGGGTTCTTGTTAACCATAATACTGCTTCTTTCAGGTATGCAATAATATATTAGATTATAAAAAACCTATTAATTGCAGTAGTTTAGTGAGCTAAAAAAAAGGCCTTAAATTCCTGATAGATTGCTAAACATGAACATATGCTGTGTTGTTTGTATATGTTAAAATGTCAACACTGAATTATAAGTAATGCTACATCCAGCCAGAAGATCAAATACTTGAAGTTAGTGTAATACTTTAATGGTTTAAAAATAACACCCTACGTAAACTATTTGGGTATACATTGCTTCTCTTTTCCACTACTCAAGCAGTTGAAAATAAGCTAAGATACAATTTTCACATTGCTTACGTGTAGTGGGAAATTTGCTATTCCCCCATGGCACCAGCAAGATCATCTATCCCAAATTCCCAAATTTATCTATGAAAATAAGAAATAATTTTGCCATATTATATCCCGCTTTTTAAAGCTCAGTCGGCACAAGAATTTACGTACAGAGTGATTTAAGTACATTTTTGGGAAAAAAAGGCAGTTCTGAAAAAGAAAAATTACAGTTTTGCATAAAGGCAAACAAAACCCTTTACAAAAAAAAAAAAAGCTAGAAAAAGATAAAAATTTGATTTACTGGAGAAATAAAAATTAACTTTTAAAATTAATATTCGTACTTTATTAGCTCTAAGCATGCTTAGACTGTTAGAGTATGTTCAAGGTTGCTGTTTTATTTCCTTAAGCAGAAATTGAAAATATACCTCAGAGTTTTCAGGTGATGTTCCAGCCTTCTGACAGTGGGCTGACACAGGATTCATAATGAGCTCTGGTTCACTGGTATGAACACAACATTCACCAGGACCATGAGTGTATCTAATCTTCTGTTATTTTGTGTGTTTCTAGTATTCCAATGGCTTTGTTCCAATTTTGTGGCTGTCTAGCCATGGCCACATTGCAGGGTTCAGTTTACTAATGAAATAAAAGAAACCAACCATAAGCAATTCACATAGTTTAAGCTGAGGCTTTACACTGAACGTGAAGATTTGCATTAAAGCTTTTGATGTCGTTACAAACTGAATGGGAATTTTAGATGCTATTTTCTGTATTGTAAATCAAGCCTGAATGAATCACCGGTGGCACCATTGCATTTAGCTGATAAGATAAGCAGAATGCTGAGCATAGAGAAGAGATAATGCACTAATGGACATGTGTCTTGATGTGTCCTGCATTGCAATGTGCACCATAACAAGGCAGTATGTATCAGCAGAGCCAGTGCCAGTGCTGCAGATCTGTAACCAAGATTCTCTTAAAAAAGAAAAAACATATCAGCCTTTCTGGATCTCATTCATTTAGGGAAGAATAAAATGGTTGGGCTTTTTTTCAATTTCTTACCTCATCATATCCTGCAGAGTCATGGCAATCTCACATCAGCTGTGGGTATTGAAACACATGACATTAGCTAAACTTGTTTATTTACAGTCAGAGACTGTAATTTTGGAATTCTGCTGGGTCAAAGGAATGCTCTGACACATTGGCCACTGGACATGGTTTGATTTGGAAAGTAAAATTAACTTTGATGATTATAACATTGCTCTGGTGTCACAAGTTAAGTGTGTTTCTTATTTCATTTCTAGTTTAGGTTGGGGGCAGAGTTCTAACAGCATGGCAGATTGCAATTTTTTTAATTGAGTGCTTATCATTGAACCCAAATCAAATGAGGAAATCCAATGTTATATCCTGTTATCAGAGCCGAGTAGAATAAACAAAGGTGACAGTTTAGATATTCACCAGTATCTGAAGGTACAGGGTTTATGGTATAGCTTGCAGCTTAGTATGTTTCATATCAATATACTTGTGAAATGCATGGTGTTACAAAGTCAAAACAGATGTATTTTGGTGTTTGCATTGTTTATGAAATTTGAATATAAAGTGGTACAGGTTTTGGAACAGCTTGTGTTTATAATTTCATGTCAACTGAGCTGACAGTTGTGGAATCATCTGTGAAGTATAGAAATGCTGCAGGGGATGAAGAAACTTTTCCTATAAATAAAATACATTTTTTTTATTAATGAATGAATGAATGTGCTCTAGTGAAGTCTCCTTTACAGGGTTTTTGCTGCCTAATTTCTCCTATATGTTGAATTGAAAATTGTGCTCCTTCAAAGTATTGAAGTAATAGTAAGATGCAAAATTCACTACAAAAATTTGGGAGTCAGTCCAGTTGGTCATATTTACTCAAATGGTGGTACTTTAAAAAGAGCAGGCCAGAATTTAGTTTATTTTATAGCTTTTAATAATAGGTCCTTAGAGTAAGATTTAAATAATGGAATTAACTTCCACTTTCAAAAGAAGAGGGAATCAAGGATTCATATAGTTACAAAATTTTAATGGATACATCATGCGAGATGCAAATGTTGTGTCATAGCTGGGGATAATAGTTGGTTGGCAGAGAGAATATTTTGAATAAAAATGTTTATCTGTATAAGAATAGTTTTGTTGGCAACTATTCTCAGGAAAACTTGACAAAATGCATATTTGTTACAATATTAGCAATTCTAAAATTTAACAGTAAATTGCTGTACAAGGCAATAAATATTTAGCTAGCTAATCAAGGTTCATTTGACTGAATATTTATAAACACAGTTCTGTTGGATTGTTTAGTGTATGAAAGGCAGAATAAAAAGTCACAAATATATTTGAGAAAGAGAGGGTAACAATTAATGGAAATACCCTTTGGATGAATAAAGAGAAATGCCAGCTTAGAGAAACCAAATCCTTTCTGTGGCTAATAAGGTCCTTGAGCGGTTTTGAAAAAACTGAGGAGATAGAGAGTCAAGGATTATGTGTTTGTTCATTATTTTGAAACTGGCTAACTAAAAAGAGGGATAAGTTCAGTTGATACTGAAGGATTATTCAGTGTACAAGAAATAATAAATTATAAAAGAATTAACTATTAATCTCAGGTTAGATTATTACTAGATTTCCATCTTGAATACAGTATGTAATTTTGTATCATGTTCCTGAAGAATGCTCTTAGCAAAATACCTAGTGTTAAAAACTGCGTTTCTTGCTGAAAATCGAGCTCTTCTGCCCAGTTAAACAAAAACATGTACCTAAGCTTTCAGTTGAAAATTGAGCTTCTGTGTTTGAAATAGGGGAGTGTAGAGCTAGGTTTTAGATATTCACGTTAGTTGCTGCAACTGCCTTACCTATACTGTATTTTGCATGTTAAATCCACAAAATCTTTAATGAGTTGTCTTATTAAAACATGTAGTTTGAGGTCTGAGAGGTCTTACTTATACAGTTGCTTGAGAGCAGAAGGCAGTAAAGTGCTTGTGCCATTTTGTGCTTCATGGGAATTTCAAACCCAAAACTTGGATAATTTTTGCATGGGGAGCATTGCTCAGGCCATTCATTATTCTATGTATTGGTCAAGTTTGAAACAAAAATTTTTGGTTTGTTGATATTAATAATTTAAAGTTTTAAAGTAATTGTATTTATAGTGGAAAGCAGACTAGAAAGAAAAAATTCCTAGTAAGTAGCAATTTTGGTGAAAATGAATCACTCTCTCTAATGAAAGCTACAAAACATTCTTTCCAAAATAAAATGTGTGTTTAGAGGTGACTTACTCCATCATGAATTCCAGTCATGTGCTGTTACAATATTAATGTTATTCTTTGATTTCTTGTCAACAGTTACATTTTTTTCTCCTTTTACTGGGAAATTTTTCTTTTAGGAATTAAGAATATTCTGTGTCCTGCCTAAATTTACTCTGTGGATATTTTAAACCCATTTATTTTGTGCATACTGTGGCTTATCTTAAATTGTCCTAGCCCTATTGCAGCTATACCTTTATACATATCAGCTGTTCCCATTTTGGCCCTAATTTTGGTAATCTAAACCAAACTCTTTAAACCTTTCTAGGACTGATGGCTTTCTCTAGTGATTATACTGCCTTTGTACCCCCAGTTCAGTTTCAGTTAATCTTTTTTAGGTTTTTGTCCTTGCACGTGCTATTATAGATGTAATCTTATAGCACAATGATGACATTTCCCTGATAATTTTCAGAAAGGATTCATATTTCTTTTATTGTCAGTTAATAAAAGGCTTATAAAGAAATCTGTTATTGAAGAATTTGGATTAAAAATTGTTATATATGAAATACTGTGCTAAACCAAATGTGTTATGTAATAAGAATAAGCAATTATCATTTTAATTTTGAAAAGAATGAGTTGTTCAGGCAAGTAAAGAAATAAAGTTCTCAGCTAGAAATCAGTTGCTTTTGAAGATACTGAAGCTGAAAGTTCAGGAAGGAGTTTCCAGGAGCTTTGCATGATATAAAAAACTTTACATGATATAAAAAGTTAAAAAAAAAAAATAGTACAAAACTAGTTAGGTGTTTGTTTGTTTGTTTATTTTGTTTTACCACTGCAAATATAAAAAGTTTGATATGGCAATTTAAAATAGGTTTTATAGCATCCAAAATTAACACTTTCAGAAAAATGGTTGGTGTGCTGTTATGCATTCTCAGGAGAATCTTCCCCAGGATTAAAATCTTTCTTCAAAACTGTAAGTGTGAGAACTGATAAATATGAATGAATAAGGAATGAGAGCATGTAAATCAGTATTAAAGCCTAGGCAAAAATTCTAGAATACTATACATTTCACCAGATTTCAGAAATTCTGACTCAAAAAGATTTAGATTATATCTTGAGGCTTGAGCCTAATCTTCAAGCCATGGTGGAAAACAAAAAAAAAGAAAAAGTAGCAAAATTGGAAATAGCATTCAGCTCAATGAAAGATAAGGAAAGATTACTTGAGCAGCAAGGGAAGACCATGGACATGAATATCATAGCAAACTGGTTTAGGAGTATTATGATTTTCTCATAATGCAGGATTTTCTGTTATGATCTGGTTAACAATGTCAAGATGCTACTCAGCTGGGATAAGGATTAAAAAACTTGGAGTTCCAGAAAGGGCACGTTGACTAATGAGCTATAATACAGTTCCCAGAGGAACAAGTTGTGAGGTACTGTATGGAGTGCATGATTTAATTTAATGGTTGGGCTGAACTATCGTTTTGTCAGGACCAAAATGTGAAGGTCTTTCCTTGCCTTATGTGGAGTTAATATTTTATTTCTTTCCCACAAACAAAGTTAAAACGGGGCAAGAGGCTGAAAAGACAGTTAATATTTGTCCATATAGTTGATAGTTTCCTTTATTTTCCCAAAGCCCCTGAGACTACATATCCTTCCTTAAATGTTTCCTCTGAAATCTCTTTCCATCTTAAGGGCTTCTGGGACTATGAATTAAGTCTCTAGGACCAGTAGAGGCCTTTAGGAGTAATAAAGATCAGCTTTTTCTTCTATTTGTATTTTATCTTATTCTTCTCTCTTGCTTGTTCATTCAGTTCCTTCCAGTTTTCTGTACAATACTGAGTGTACTGTCTAGTGAAATTTTATAGCACTAATCTACTCATCAGGGTTTTCAGAATAATTATTCTCCAGAATACATGAAGCATGCCTAGCATAAC
The DNA here is from genome assembly GCF_965231275.1 of Zosterops lateralis. Classification (NCBI taxonomy): domain Eukaryota; kingdom Metazoa; phylum Chordata; class Aves; order Passeriformes; family Zosteropidae; genus Zosterops; species Zosterops lateralis. The sequence continues at coordinate 40,312,437 of NC_139766.1, forward strand.
TCTTCTCCCCACACTGCCCTCCCTCTCTCTTTGGTGGCATCTTATAAAATTATATTCCCACATTGCTGTGTAGCATCTGGTTTCATTTATCAAAGTGTATCTGGAAATCTTTACTAAGTTCACCAAAGATCATTTTAAAAATGAAGCTGAAGTATTTAAATAAACTTTTCTGAAACTTTTGTTAGATGAGTTAAGGCGATTAAGAAAGGAAGGAGTTACTAGTATGCTATACAGTAGTTTTCTCTATGACCTTAAATTAGAATGAGAACTACTATTCTTGATTATCCTGCTCATTGACAAGGAATTTACTAAATGGATATAGTTTCTGATGATGATTCTCATTTATTTCAGAAGTGATGTCTAAATTTAGGTTAGTTCAGAACTATACTGATGTATTCAATAAAGTTTTTCAAAGCATACTATGGTGAAAAAACCTTGCTCACCTCCAACAACAAAGATAAATCTGTTCAGAATAGGATGAAACTAGGATTTTCTTGATTAGCTTAATTGATAAACTGTTTCATAGGAAGCTTAGAGCATAATAGAGGAAAAGGCAACAGATGGTTTATGGTAGCAAGAAAATAGTTTTTCATGGTGGCCAAGATGAATTGGTGAAGGCAAGACTAAGGGAAAGGCAAAGAACCTTGGAGAGGAAGCCACCTTTTTTGTTTATTTTTTTTTTGTCTACCCTAAGTAGACATACACTGTATTGTATATTGGAATTTCTGTACAGCAGTTGTTACATCAGGGCTGACAGATTTTAAGTGTATATTTTAATAAATATGAGTCTTGTCATAATTCATTGAAATAACTGAAATTTTTTTGGTGTTATTTTCATTGTTAAAAATATCGTGAACCATTTATTGTATTTGTCATTATTTAGTCTTTATGCTTTTTAAAGTATGCTTTATGCTTTTAAAGTAAGAGTAAAAGAGGAGAGTAAATTGACCTTAATTTACCAGAGTGTTTTTAATTGCCAAATATTCAAGCTTCTTATCACGGAGATAAGTGCGCAACTCAGATGCCTGATTTGGTGCCAGTAAAGGGAGCACCTTAGTGGATTATCAGGTAAGTGTTTGACTCTGTTAAATAGGTAAATAAACTACAGGTGTTAGAACATATTTTAGGATGCAGGGGAAGTTATTAATATCCCAGTAGCTATTCTCAGATTCCAGTAAGTACTTGTAAAAACACAGCTTTGCATTCACTGCCCCAATTCCATGTCACAGATTCTTAGCACCACAAAAGAACTTGTACCAACTGTAGCCCTTGGAGAATTGCACTGTAAAAGTGAACTGAGAAGCTGATGTAAATGTGAACTCAAAGCTGCATCCACGAGGGCACTCAAAGAGCAGGAGTGCATTGCAGAAGTGATTTGGAGTGGTGTAAAAGTATCTTTTCTTTTTATGTTTAAAGTGGAACAATAGATTCTTAGCATCTCAGAGGTAGGATGGGGATTTCTTCCTTGGATCTTTCACATCCTATAGCTGATACAGGCCCCTGGTACTAGTTTTTGCTATGACACAACGGAGGGACTGACAACAAAGCCATGTGAAGTGTTCTTTACTGGAAGTATTCCCTAACATTTCTGCAATTAGGAGCGAAACTCACTTGTTCTCTCCTTACAGTGTAGAGATTCTTACTGAGCTGCTCAAATGCAGACTTGAGAAGGGAAGAAAATCCAGCTGCACTATTTCTTCTTTCCAGTTACTTGCAGAGGCCAGTTGCACCATAGGAACATATCATAGTCAGAGAGTGACCCCAGGGAGATGGTCTTATCTGTTGTATGAGGAGAGCTGGGACATTACATGACTTCTCTCCCACATGGATCTCCTTACACAATATAGATCCTTTACATCACAGAGGCTTAACGTATTTTACCTGTGTAGCATTTAATCTTCTGCTTTTATCTGAGCCTTCTGAGCATATTTTAATCCAATTTCCCTGAAGCATAATGCAGGGAGGGAAGTGATCTCACTTCATACTCGCTGTGAGTAGTGCAGGCTGACAGAATTTAATGGCTGAGACGTTCATATTCACAGGGATTGTAGTTGTGACTGTCTTTTTGCAAATAATGGGAAGGGGCTTCCACTGTCCTGTCCAACTAGACCATGTGTGCATTAATTTTAAAAGCAAAATCGTATTGGAGCTGTTATTTGGGATTGTATTTTTGTCTTTTATCACTAGTAGAGTTTCTCCATGTAATCACAGTATGAGGTTATAGTCATCATCCTGCTAATTGGCATGATTTTAAGAAGTTCTGTCAGTTTGTCCTTATCTTTCCTCCTTAGTTTGTCTCTAATATGGATGAGTAAGCTGAGTTATGTCCTGTAGTGCTTGGGTGTATCACAGTTCAGTGGTTTTAGCACATTTATTTTCTTTGAATGCAAAAGGTTAATTTCATTTCAGTGTAGGTTCAATCTGGATACTGACCTTTACAACTGGAAAAAACAGATAGAATCATAGTTTAATTAACCTTCCAACCAGGACACATATTTGAAGTATACTCAAGAAGCCGTATGTTTTAAATACTACTGGGAGTCACATTGGAGTAGCGGATCATTGGCATCCAGAAACATTATCACTGTTCTGAATCACACAAAAGGAGAAGTGTGTTACTGAAGTGGTGAAGCACAAGCTGAGCTTGGAAAGGGCTAAGGTAAATTGAAAGCAGAATATCGAAGTTATATTTTCATACTTTGTCTGAATTGTGAAATAGGAACAGCAAAGAAGATACTGAAACTGTCTGATTCTCTATTGACATTTTCTCTAACCTGTCCTCTTTTCTAGCTCATTGTTGTAGTTTTCCATGGCCTTTCTAAGTTAAAACTTGTTTGTTTTGGAATTAGATTTTGTTGCTATTTTTAAAGAAACTCAACTCTGGAAGCAAGTAAAGAAAAACAAATATAGACTTAATCTCTTTACTTTGTTTTCTGCTTGATCACTCCTAATTTCTAATCAGTTAAATGCTTAATAAAAATTTCAGGACCTAAAACTGAATCCTTAATCCTTCCTCTGAGGCCCTTCTCTATAGTAATTTCTTCTCTAGAATCTCACATTGTGAAAGCTTTGTTTTGCTTGTTTGGAGTAATAATTGGCAAGATTATTCTTTATGTGCAAGGGAAAAAAGTTCATTTGGAGCTAAAAGTGTTTTTTTAGCCCTAAAAGAGAATCACCTGAATACCATCTGCATGTTTATATTTGTATAAGCCAATGTTTGCCAGTGTTGGGAGGTGAGGTTTCCAAATATCCAAAAGGTATCATGGTGCTGAGTATCAGATATCAGATAAAAGGTATCAGATTGCAAATTATGCACCACTACCTTAGATGAATGAGCCACATCTTCAGTGGAAAAGGCTCCATTTGACTCTAAGTTAGTCACCAGTTAAATACCTGCTTCAGATACAAGTGGCAAAATACTGTATATTTTCTTAAAATGGTAAAACTGTGCTTGAACATAGACTGCTGGAAATCTGGAAATGTGCTGAAGATTGAAAATCTACAGCATTTATTACAGTGAGATCTATTGAAATGTGAGGAAGTATTATATTTAGAAAATGACACTAGAGATTTGGGTGTAATGTTATTTTACTTTGTGTAGTGACTAAGCAAGGCAGGATTCTTCGGTGAGAAAGCACAGAAAAGAATAGAATGAAATCACACATGCTTCATTATTGCCTGCAGTAATGGAAAAAATGAAGAGTGTAAGGTAGTAATTAAAATGTTTCATGAATAAGAGACTGGATAATTTCAGTGACATTTTTAGCAGCTTCAGTCCTGAAGACAAACACACATAAATACATAGAATATTGTGGGCAAATACTCAAGTCAATTACAGTGTCAGAATGTTACTCCCAACACATTAGTCTAAATTCTGTGCAGTAATTAACAGATATTAATAAAACAAATGTAGTCTATTCCATATTCTGTTAAGTAGTTATTTATAGGCACCTTGGGAGAGTTTGAATTATTGTCTGTCCTAATTGTGCCAGGGACTTTTTTATTAGGCATGGAGGTCTGACTGGGAGGAATTAATAACTGTCTGCAAAGTCTCTGCATTAAAGTTAATCGGATTTCTTGGCACAGCCACTTCTTATATTTTCATCTTACTTTTCTGTCCATTCATTTGTCACATCTAGAATCAGAAACTGTGCTCTTACCAGTAAAATCTTCTCTTTTTTCTACACCAGGGCAGTATCATTATTATCTGTTTTCCCCAACCTTCCTCCTCCTTAGCCCCTTGGTGTTCCTCTTTACATCTAAGAGATTTCTGTTTATAACACAAAATCTGCTGAGAAGAAGTAATCAGTAAATGCTGTGCTGTACGTGCCCATCTCTCAGCACATATTTGAATCTAAATGTAGGTCATATCTGTCTGTAGAAATCTCTCATGAATATGTATAACTTGCTTGACAAGTTTGCTAACAACAGGTGTTTTCTGTGTTCCTCACTTCTTTTTACTTGCATTATTTTATGTGGAAAATAGAACCAACTTTCAGCCTTTTAATTAAACATTAAGGTAGCTATAAAGGAGAAGAACCAAACAAATCTTTTGTATAATCATTTTCTTCCATCCCCTGACTCAATAAATGAATATATAGTATTAGTTAGGGCTTGTGAGTTCTAAGAATAAGCCAAACTTATTTGTAATTTCCACAGCACACTTTCATTAATGAATATAATAAATATTTCAGAAAGCAGAGGGGGAAAAAATGCTGTCCTAAAATATACTAGAGGTAACTGAAACAAGGGTCAAGCATTAGAACAGGCTGTCTGGGGAAGTGTTTGAGTTACCATCCCTGGAGTAATTTAAAAGGGATGTGGGTGTGGTGCTTGTGGTTTAGTGGGAGATCTGGCACTGCTGGTTTAACAATTGACTTGATGAATTTAGAGGTCTCTTCAAACCTAAACAATTCCATGATTCTGCCTTTCATGAAGGATGGATTGAAGCACATAGAAAGAAGATTTGAGTTAACTTCAGTGTTAGTTTTAAAGCAGAGAAGTGACTGTAGAGAGACATTTTAAATTGAAGATTTTTTTTTTTTCAAGTTTTCTCCACCTTTTACTGTGAATACATGTATTACTCCAGGAGCCTCTATATAGAGCTTTGCTGAAAATAATAGTATGGAAATTTTGTCATTCAGGCCCTAAAGTTTATATTTTGCTTTGATGGATAAAGAGACGTGAGTTGCAATGTTCACATTTATGTTGAAAATTACAAAGTAGATAATAACTAAATTAATTATATTAAATGACAAACCAAAATCTGCTTAATTATTTATTGACCTGATCTCACATGAAGATGAATTTAGGGATTTCCAGAAGAAATAGGAAAGTTGCTAATGATTATATCTGTGCAATCTATGTACATCTTGGATTCAACTGGCATAAAATTTCCTCATGTTCTTATTTTTTTTTTATTTTCAGATTATGTTTTTAAGGTTTCAGACATGCCAAGCTCATAGCACCAAGATTTACAGGGCCTGCTGGTACAAAATAAATTACTCAGCTGGTAACATTTATGATTTTTTGTCCACATTCAGAAGTGGAAATCCTGGCCACCAATGCACAACATAAAGGCATAAAACTTTATTAGATCACAGGTATGAAAGGGCTGATATTGAACATACAGAACATAATCAAGTAATTTTTTTATAGCTCTATTGTATTTAAGGCACTTTGCCTTTGTGTATTTAATTAAACTTTTATCTTTTGATAAACACTTGGCTGTTAGAAAATACTTGACCACCCAGAGGCTTTCATCCCTGGTACTAATTGATTGGAATCCAGGAGGTCACAAAAACACAGACATCAAAGTGATCCCTGAATCCCAGCTTCTGAAATGTGTTAGTTGATCTTTTCAATTTAAAAATCTGCATTTTTCATGCTTAACAAAGATAAATTGGAATTCATACCATACTGTGAAATAAAATCAGATTACATGGGCCACATACCATGTCTACTTTCTTGTAAAGGGTTTAAAACTCTTTGCTGAAATTTTTACTGACCACCAAGAGTATTCTTACAGTAGAGAACTGCAGAGACTACATGTTTGAGAGCATTCAGACTGAAAATGGAACAAACATTATCACTTCAGCATGGCAATTAGAAGCCTTCACTTCAGATTGACTGAATCTTATGGAAAAGCAAAGTTGTGTCTTGTACTGGGAGGTTAGGAAAATAAATACAGTGCCTAGTGTATGTAGGAAACTGGAGGAACAGTTGATTGGCTCAAAACAACTAGGTGGAAGTGCCTTTTTCCATCAGAATGGTCTAAATTTGGCAACAAAAAGTTGTTTTGAACCTCCTGAGAATGTTTTTGTTTCTCCTGCGCAATTCCCACAGTAAATCCAACTAATTCCCACTAAATCCACAGAGTAGACTGATGGTTACAGTGTACTGAAGTACTGTCATGTTGTACAAGACAGAATGAAAAGACAGATCTTTATTGATTAAGGATGGAAACGCCTAAATACATCATCTGTAAAAGGTAGTAATGTGTAAATAATAGACCCATTTGATTTTAGTGTGCTACAGTGAAATTTACTGTGTTGCATTTCTGTTCATCTCAGAGAGAGACAAAATGATAGTTTGATGTCAAAGTGAGGAGGATTCTACTTCACTTTCTTGTTCAATATGTCAAACCCATTTAAGAAGAGTAATATGGTGTGAAAATAAGTGGTAATTAAAGAGTTGCTTTATTTCATATCTGAAACCAAGTTATGTACAGGGACATGTCTTGGTTGACATACAGTGACAATTTGCATCTGTCCAGAAGTAATAAAATTGAAGATGGACTGCTAGTCTTATATTAAAAAAACTGATTGACAAATTAAAGCCTGCAGGCTGTTAATTGCTTTTGTATTTTAGAGGAGAAAAAAAAAAAAAAAGGAAGTTGTGTTTTTTCTTCATTTTCTGTAGCTGAGAAATGTCAAGAAAAAGAAGTATAAAGCATTTTCAGTTTTTCAGGGTAAAGTATCTTTATCAGCCACAACCAATCACAAAATCTCTGTAGCATGTTTCCAGTATTAAGTAAATGTAAAATAAGTGTTTCTGCAATCATGTAGGTTGCTTATAATTGCAAAGTAATTTAAAAATGAGCAAACAAGTAGCAGAAGGTGGTTTTGACATGTGGGAATCTATCTTAAAATCAATGGCTTACCTGTTTTAGCTGAAGTGCTCTGATTAACATAGTGAGATGGTGGAAATTAAACTGGGTGCAGTTAGACATTGGTACAATAATAACTAAAAACTCTGTGGTTTTGCTGAAGAGAAGTAACTTGGCAAATAGCAGTGGAAAAGAAGAACATTTATCAGATGTTTGGAGGCCAAGCTGTGTTTCTAAATGTGACAAGTAAATCTACAAGATGTGTCAGAGAAGTTGGAGCCTTGTATTGAGTGCCAGTAAGTGCACAGTTCCTTGGTGAAAAACTTAACGGTGATGAATTCATGCAATTGCTCACCTTCCCTGTAGGTTTCTGTTTTGTGTTTAAAAGCAAGCTTTTTAAAATGCCCTATATGCATAGAGAAAACGTTTGTAAGAGGAGTAGAGAAAACTCTATATGGTTCCATATTTTGACAAAACAGGGGAAACATTTTCCCATGTTTATTTTTCATTCCATTTATTTTCCCTTATATTTGTCTTTTAAAAAATATTAATTTATTTTCATAATATTTTCATCAGTTGTATTTAATATTATACCTCTGCATTTTTATTTAGTAGTACCGTTTGTGAACAGTATTCCATACATCTTGGTAATCATTAGATTAGGGTTTATCATTAGAGTACTAACTAGCAGTTTATTGATTTTTAAGTTAGAGTCTTCCTTGCTTTTTCCCTGTGACTTTTTAATCAAAAAAGTAATGGAAAGTTTCACTTGTCCAGTATCTGTCTTTGCACACTTTTATTTTTAGCTATGTGGTCAGTTTTGGATAAAACAGGTGTTCAAGCTATAATCTGAAGACCGTGGGCATCTATTTTTACTAGATTTTTTTATGCAGTGTTATGCTTAATGCATGGTGTTCACCACACAGTTCCTGAGTCAACAAAGGCAGATACTATTTTAGATGTGTCTTTTTTGCATACTAAATATTTTAGAATGCCTAATCATAAACAACCTTGGGTTAGATGCTTGTGATTTTACTTAAGGTTAAAGTATTGTCAGCCAGCTGTTGGATTCAGTGAGTGAAACTAGTGGTGTATGAAAAATTGACATCTATTTAAAGAATGAAAACAATCACATGCAGCTATGGGGGGTTTAGAGTATGCTAACCTAGAAACTAGTTGGGTTATTGTTGTCTGTAGTCTCTGATAGATTGTGTCATTTGGAAGCGAGCTGGGTGCTATAGGATTTTTTTTTAAAACAAGAGGAGTGCCACAAACTTCTGTGTCAGTAGGTTCAGTGTGATGTGTTGTTGATGTTGTTCAGCCCTAGACCAAGGAAGTGGAAAGATCCACTGTGACCAGGCTGCTGCCACTCAGCAGTGTCCTGCTTATTGCCCAAGTCTGTCCTTAGCAACACAGAGTTTCACCTCATAGTAGAGCTAAATGGAGACATTTGTCAGATTGAGATGCATTGTGTTGAATAATGCAAATACTGCTACTTCTTACTGGCACTTGTTTCCATGAACAACCAAAATGTACCTGAATTATCAATACTCTTTCCAGAACAGTCCAAAACTCAGTCCCATGCCAGCTACTGTGAAGAAAATGATCCCTGCCAAAACCAGCACAAACGTCATTCTCATTTGTAACAGGCACTGGCAAAAATAATTTTCCAATAAAAGCCTCTGACTAGATTCTTACCTCACGATCAGTCAAGGGCAGCTACGTGACACACATTGTCTGTTAACTGATTTGTGTTGAACAAATTCCCAGTTTCGTGGTTATTTAATTTGTAATTTTGGCGAGGATTTCTAGGAACTTTTCATTTTTGCTACATATGGTAGAACAAATTAAAATCTGCCCCTTTTTGTGATCTGAGAAGTGGATTTCACATCAGGTGAGTGTTTAGTGTGTTCAGTATAGGGTTTTCTGACTGTATTCTGTGCATGCCTGTACTTTGTTTCAAGACTGATTCAGTGCTGTGTTTATCCTTTTATTTTGTAATGGTGCATTTGTTCCCATTTGAAGACAGCTTTGACCTTGGATATCTGTGCAACATCAGGAAAGTAACTGAATGTTGTGTCATGGAAGATATGCATGTAATTGCAGGTAAAAGCATCACTGTGAAAGCCTTAACAGGAAGCATGCTATTGACTCATCTTGGCCTGTGATGGAAAGTGCCCTGAGGCTCATTAAAGTGTAATTAGCATTTTCAACTCAAAAGGATGGTGGATCAGATTCTGATGTATTTATCATGCTTATTAACAGCTTACCCTGAAAAAAAGCCTAACACACTGAGACTGATATGGAGATAGGAATCTAGCACATTAGAGGCACCAGGGCAAGAAGCAGCCATAAGTTACAGCAATATGTCTGTGCCATGCAGTTGGTGGCATTGTGTATTTTTGTTTAGAGGATAAAATAATGAAAAAGAATATAACTTACTAAAATGTTTAACTCGGAACCTTATTACTATGGAAGTACCAATATAAAATTTTTACACTTTTACGTGCTGCAAATCTGGCAATAGGGATTTCTTTGTTGCACAATAAGTGACGACAAGTAAAGCTCCTGCGCATTATTCGTAAGTAAAGTTACCCAATAGGCCATGAACAGGTAGGTTCCTTGATCATTACTATGTACTCTCCTACCCATCTATAAATGTAGCAAATATACAACTTCTAAGGTAATTAAACTATTTTTTTTAATGTCACACTGGAATATGTAGTCTGTTTCCACAGATAACAGTCAGAATGGCATTTGAAATGCTTCAGCATCCTCAGAACCCTTTTTGTGATAATTAGCTGCTTTTGCACAGTTGTGCTTTACAAGAGACCTCCAGTCTAGATTTATCTTCTCCTTCTGCCTTTCCTCTAGTCACCTTGTAGGTTATTTGACATTAATATTGAACTTCATAATGAAGTAAAAATGCCTTAGAATAAGCAAATTATTTGTTTACAAAGGGAGATAAATTTTCTTACATTTTCAAATATAGATTTGACCAATATTATTTTATTTGGCAATTTAGTAGTATGATTAATTTATAAGAGGAATTATATGTCTGCCTGTTGAATATTTGAAAGCATGGAAAAGAATAGATAAAATATGCACAGACAATAATTGCATGAAAAATAAAACACAACTGTCAGCTGATGGTAGGCTTTTTTCTCAGTATTATTTTAGAGCTTAAATCTGCTTTGACTTCCTTTCAGAACATAAATTCCCCACATCAAACCTGTTTAGGAATTGCCAGTTACTCTGAGTTTGTTAGGATATTATCACAAGCAACTGATTTCCCCCCTCTCCTTTCCCTTGGAGAAAAGGCTGTCCAAGTCCAAACTGGCCAAGAGGCAGGGGGTATGCTCTGTCAGGAGTAACATTGTCATTATCTTCTTGGCATAAATAATTTTAAATAAGCAGTACTATGCTTGTATTTGTTTTAAAAATGTAGACCCCAACACAAGAAACTGAAACAGTTTTTGAGTAATGTAGCAATAGCCACACCATGGGAGACAGCATTATCCTGGCTCTGGCTACTTGCTGTAGCAGAGAACTAGTAGACAGTAAATACATTTACAGATCTATTCGTACAACTAGATCAAGAGATAGTTATGTATTTTTAAGTGTTTTATTTATATATGTGATACAGTATATATGAATAATGCAAATGGTAATATTCTGTGTATTTTGTTGATATTTAATTTTATTAATAGTTGATGTTGTCTGTACTTTGTTCTTTTAATTAAAGGTTGCATCTGTATCACAGTCTTTAATATTTGCAGTGAACTTTTTTTGCTGTCACTTGGCACTTTGAATCTAGCAGTTCTGTCATATTGAAAAAATTCTGGGTTCCAGTAAAATTATGCATGATGCCCAGTAATTACAGTGTGTTTATGTCTTAGATAATTATGGACATTGGAGTTTTTGTTTAAAAGTTAAAGCAAATGTTACCTGGTTTGTGATTTTTTTCTTTCATGTTGAGATATTGAAATAAGTGTATGCAGTCCGTACATCAGTTTTAATAATGTCAGTTCCTGCTCTTTCAGCAGTCGGTATTCCTACTCGATATCATCTATGTATGCAATAGCTCAGGCCATAAAGGGAAAGCAGTTTCTGCTCCTATTCAGAATTCTAGAAATGAAAAAGTGCTGAGAGGAGGCTCCTGTGCAGATCCAGTGAGAGGGTACTGTGTAGAAAGGCACTTCAGGCAGCAGAACTGTGTTTGTTTGGCCTGTGTTGTGCTTACCTTTAGGAGGCATTTATTTTTGTGACATGACTTACAGATGAATATCTGTAATTACAGTCATGAGTGGAACTCCAAGGCTGAGGACTGTGAGCAGATGTGTGAAGCTGCACATGGCACCACTGCGGTGCAAAGATTAGAGTCCACAAAAAAGAAATCTTAGACAAAATATTTCGTAACCTTTTTTTTTTTAGTGGGGTGAGTTGGTTGTATTTGTATGACAGAAGCTGTTGCTTAAGATTCTCCTGTGAACTGAGATATTCTGATTAATTCTTGATGCTTTTGTGCTCACTTCAGAGACATGAAGTGCAACCCATTAGCAAGGTACTTGGGTCGGCCCCAGTGATCCTCAAAGGCAAAACAAGGAGCAGCTAGGGAAAGAAACCAGACAAATGGATTAGTTTAAAATGTGCTGTGCTGCCCAGCAAGACTTTAAATCGTTAACCGTGCATATGAATATTTATATATGAGCCAGAAAGCAACTAGCTAATTTCCTACTTTCCTCTTTATAATGAGAGACTGAACTGTTCACAGCAGTATTTTAGAAATTTGTTATTACTAACCTCTTCCTCTGCCCAGTCAGTTTTATTATCTTGCTTTAAAAACAAAAATCTGTTTGTAAGCAGTGCAAGCCACATTTCCAAATTGAAAGAAAGAAAAAATAAAAGCTTTATCTAAGTATTAGAAAGTTGAATGAATTTAGATGTAAGATGGTCCCTGAAAATAATGCCACTTCAAAAACCTAGTCTAATTTGGAATTTTATGGTATTCTTCCTTGTCTTCCTCACAGAATTTATATTGGAGGCTGATTTACATTTTCAATTATATCCTTGTAAGTGATTGTCCTAGGGTGACTATGATGCCTGTATCCCCAGTCATCTGTTCTGTGTGTGCTGTGTGTTCTGTACCTTTAAGACTGGTTCTGAGAGTGAGCAGGGAAAGAAGAAATGTGCAGTTTGTTTTGGAAAATACTGTTCACTCCTCTGCATCTTTTTTTCTTCATCCTTGGGACTGTGTGTTCATTGGATGCACAGACAGTGGCCAGAGAGTTTTTTTCCTCTTTGGGTTAGTCTAGCTAGCTGAGGCAAAGAAGCTTCCTGGACTGTTGTTGTTGTTGTTGTTGTTGTTGTTGTTGTTGTTGTTGTTTGTTTGTTTTTGTGGGGTTTTTTTTCCCCTTTTTCTTGGGACTGTTTAAATCTGCTCTGGACTGAAAAACCCAGAGGAGCCCCAGGAGCTGCACCTGTGGCCCCCCAGGGCTGGATCTCGGCATTTTCCAGTGCTGAAGGGACTGGTACTGATAGAGCTGAGAGAGCTGAGTTAACTCAGGGCAAGGACTTCTCTCAGTTCTGCCATCTCCCTTCGGAGCAGCGAGAGTTTTATTGTTTCATATTATTCATTCCTTATGCTTGTGGGCAGTTTGTTTGTTAAATAAATAGTTTTTTCCAGTTTTCTCCGAGGAAATTCTTTCCCCAGACTGGCTGGTGGGGGAGGGGCCATTTGGGTTTGCCCTCCAGAGGAACCCCATTCAGAGGTTTCCTCCCAAATTTGCCCTAAACCAGAACAATGATCTTGGTAAAACCTAATTCTTAGGAAATTTACAAACACAGACTGATTTTTCTTGATATTAGAATAGTTTGAGGAACTTACTTTTCTGCTGTTGCATTTTAGAAAAGATACCTGATGAGTGTTTGCAGGATGTAGCGTAGGATAGAAGAGATGAGTACAGGTGGTGCAGGACATCTGGTAACAAGGAGAGGAATTTCAATGTGGTCTTTGTAAGACAATCCAAAAAGCTAATGCCCATCCAGGAGGAGTCTAGGGAGGAGCAGCTGTTTGCTGTTTTGTTGACCAGATGAAACAGTTTAAGAATTTTATTGGAGATAACTTTTCTATTCTGTTCTTTTGTTGTATGAATAGTCAGGCAACTTGAATAGGAACTTCAGTGAAGAATTCTGTATTTGATTTATGTACTGTAATTTAGTGCAACACTTTTTGTTCTATATTGTTTTCAGGATAAATCACCATGAAATACCTGAACCCAGTAATGATGATTAAATTTATTTCTTTGTGTTTTCCAAAAAACTGTTGAGACAGCGCTCTTTCTCTCAGTTTAGACGATTCAGTGTATGAGCAGTACTTTACAGACTGTGGATGCTGTGAATTTTCAGTTGGAGAGTCAGAATCTTGTTGTAACCCAAGTGAAGGAGATAATGTGCCAGAGAGAAGAATGAATCATGTAAAAAGCCTGGAGAGATGTTGTCAAGAAACAGATTTTGAAAATGAATCTTGAATGATGGATTGTTGAAAGAAAAGTTAGAGGTCCAGGGTTCACTACACTGTCAGAAAATACAATGTATTTTTTAAGTCCAAGGGATGGACAATAAAGGCTGCATGCTTTTAGCAGAGAGTTTCTCAGCTGTGATCCCTGTTCATAATTTCTAACCACAAAATGGCAACTAATTTCATGGGTCCATAACTTCTATTATTTTGAGGTCAAAGCAGAGCTCCTCTGAATGATGTACCCAGAATATCCAAAGTGTATTTTCTATGGATCTAAATGCAGACATTCAAAACTGTATATATTTAATGTCGTTGAGAAAGGATAAGCAATTACGAATTTATTTCCAAAGCTACAGTGGATAATATATCACAGAAGTAATATTTGAATCACAGCATACTTTAGGTCAGAAAGGATTATCTACTCCACATCCTTGTTCAAAGTGGGCCCACCCTCAAGGACAGAATGTAAAAATGAATGCATGACTTGAAGAATTCATTTTTTCTAAATTGTTGAAAATAAAATAAAATAAAATAAAATAAAAAAATAATAAAAAAAAAAATTAAAAAGAGTGACAAACCTGAATGTAGTTAAGTCCTGAGATTTAGTTTCCATGATAGAATAAAATGTATTCTAGTGCATGTGTGGTCTGGGAGCTCAGTGATGCTTGATTTTGATGACAGATGTTCCATTGTGCTACTGTGAAGACAGAGTAGAAAGATAGTTCAGGATATTTAAATTTGCAATACAAAAAAAAATGATGGCACTGTGGGATGGAATAAGCCACCTGTATACATTCTGGAGGAAGAAAGATAGCTATATGAAACAAGAAGTAGTTTTAAAACTATTTTTTCATATGGATGTGCTTACTGGGGTTGAGATCAAAATGGCTTTCTTAATACAAAAATGATAAATAAAAGGTTTGTTTCCTAAATGTTTGCTGTCAAATTGCCTAAGGTTTCTTTTTGGTCTTTTTTTGCCATCACAAAACTGTTCTATGCCACAAAATACTGGGGAAATACTAATTTCTAGACTAGACAAGCATTAATGGAGGAGGAAATTTACCCTTTGGTAGCTGGCACCTTCTGTATTTTTCTGTAGTTTTATTGAATATAGGTTGAGGAGAGATGGATCATAGTCAGGTTGAAAGCCTCTTGTGGACGTGTGCATGTATGTGTTTGCATGATGCATGGATTGCAAATAAAGCTGCAGAAGCAAAAGCTCTGCTTTGGGTTTCAACACCCCGTTCCTCCAAGTAGGTTATCTGACAGACTTACACACATGATGTCTAGGTCAACTCCTTCTAGGTAAAAATCAGTCTTGTTGACTTGAATGTTTCACTTGAGTGTTTGAACCTACGTTCTCAACTGCTGAGAAAAATATTTTCATGATTCTCTTAAGATACATGCTCCCTAAGGGGATGAACCGTGTTTCTGAAATATCTTACCTTTTCAGTGTAAATGAAAGCTGAATCAATTGCTAGGGAAGTGTAAATACTGAAAAAATTTTGAACCCCTTCTCCACTCCCTCCTTTGGATTTCTAGAAAAAGCCCCACAGTGACCCTGTGCTACAGAAATGTAGCTCCTTGACATAAACTTTATTAATGCACTTCAGCCTGTGGTGTTGGTTTGTGTATGTGTGCAGTTATGTATGTGTGAGAGGGGATGGAGGAGTGGATGTTAAACTGAACTGCATCTCTGCATGGTCACAATTTATTTTTCTCAGAAGATATCTTTCCAGGAAGTCATCTAGTACTGCTAATTTTCCTAGAGGATGAATTCTACTTTTTTTTTAAAGCAGGAATATGTTCAGTGTGACTGGGAAGTTTTTGTCATTGAACATTTGTTTTCATACCTAAGTACCAGTTTTCATGAGAAGCTCTGATGATTCCTTGATCTTTGACTTGCAATGTTTTTTCTAAAAAAAACCAGCAAAATAAACGGAGAGTAATTTAATGCTAGCATTAATTTCTTACAGAACATTTAAAAACTTTTACTCATGTAATTTACAAGACTATTGTGATGGCTTATTTCTTGAACTGTCTTCTATTGTACAGTCAGTAGCCAAAGTGAAGAAAAATAGAGGAAGATAATCTCTGTGCAATCACAGTCACAGAAAAGATTAGGTAAAATACAAATGACATAACTTTTTTTCATCTTTTAATTTTGTTTTCCAGAATGACAAATCCCCAGGGCGTTCCACAAGTCGATCAAGTAATATTTCAAAGGTATGTGAAATCTATTTCCTTTTTGTAGAATTTAAAAAAAATTAGATAATTAAATATAAAACAGTACTTTTATCCATTATATTCCTTATATAATATTTTATTTATAAGAATCAGATTTAAAAGTTTTGCTGCTGAACATTATGGTTACCCTGTAAACTCCATCATAAATATACAAGTAGTCATTATTGTAAAATGTGTAATAATAATAAGCAAATAACACATGCACTTTTTTTCATCTTCTTTCCCCAAGTGTTTAATGTTACCTTAACACTTTGACTTTATGTAGAATTACTACTTGATTTTTCTCCTCCTGCCCTACCCAAATAATAACAGCTGTAATGTGCAAAGCTCTGACTCTCTCTTCATTTCAGACTGAATTCTGAATTCCTTTTACAGGGATATGTGGTTCACTGAAGCCAGGACTTTGCATTTAAGTGCATTTCAGTTTTTAGGAAACAGAAGGGAAACTTTAGGAAAGGCAAAATGTGATTTTTACTGAAGTTCTTTGGTTTTAACTCCCTTTTTTCTGTATTTTTGGTTCAGATGTGGCTGAAATTTATGCCAAAAAGCCAGGATATACAGGAGGTAAAAGATGAAAACTCCATTTTTTTTTTTTTTTTTAAATCCAGACCTAAACATTTGCCATGTGTTATGTTGAGTTTTAAATATTTTGCATTTAGGGCAAGCACGGTATCCTTAAACCTCTTCCCAAAATATTTTTATCTTTGGGGTACCCACTGTAAAACCTTTTTCTTCTCAGAGCAGAAAACAAAAAACAGGACAACAAACCCCAACTGTGATTTTTAGTTAACATACTAGTTCTGTGTTAAGTTCTGCTCTCTTACGTTAAGAAGGGAAAAAGAAAGGCAGGGAAAAGGATGTAGAATATATCCAGCCTGCTGTAGGAGATGGCTGAAACTTTTCTAGGTTTACTGTCTATCCTTAGAAATTATATAGTTGAGACTTCTTCACTGGGAATTGTATTAATTTAATTACGAGTTTTAAATGCATGTCTCTAGCCATAGTTACTGTAAATGTATTATGAATTGATATTACTTTTTCTGCTTTTTTTAAAGATAAGTGCATGGGTTGCACTGTGATAAAGCATAAATATATTCACTGATGTGAGAAACATGCCAGTGACTAACATTTATTTTGAAATTATTTCTGCAGAAATCAGTGTAGTTGCTTATTAGAAAGTTATATTTGCACTGGTTTTAGTTGCAAGCTAAAACCCCAAGTTTTCAGTCATGCACTTAATCTTTTTCTGATGCATAGTATCATGCATTGCTTTGGATCAATTTTTCTCTATGAATCTACCTGCCAATGAAGTTTTTCAAATGCTGAAAGACATTTGATTGGAATTCCAGTTTTGTTTGTTGTCTCACTTAAAATGATTCTTTTATAAGACAGCTTTTTATATATGTATGTATACATAGAAAAGCAGACACTTGACTTTGCAGGTTAATATTGCATGGCAGGAAGTGATAGTAAAAATACTCCACCTCAAAGCAAGATTGAAAGCTTCTTAGGCCAGATAAACTAGATGCCAAAGGCAAGAGCTGTGTTCTCTGTGGTGTCAGATCTTCCACACAATAAAATTTTCAATGGGCAGAAAAATTAAATAGTCTTTATGTAAGACTATATATTAGTGTGATGAAAACATTGTCTTTCACTGTTTTCATTTGCCTGTATGTATAAGTTTAAAAAGGGGTCAAATGGAATTACATTTTAATAGTTACCATGTGTTGTGTATTCCACCCTTGATTGGATGTAGAGCTTCTGTCCCAGAGCAGAGTAGATACCACTGGACTTTGTACCAGCCTATTTGTGAAATGAAATACAGCATAGGTTCTATAAATACAGATTAATATTTCATAATGCTCTTAAATTGTTTGTTTGGAGAGGACACCTGAGGTTTGCTGTGTATGTTTGGGCAATTTTGCATGCTAGGTGCGTGAATTTAAAGTCTAAATTTTGTGGTATTTCAGATTAAATTGAATTACTGAACACTGAATATGTCTTACCTAGTTGTAATGAGAAGGAATGGTTTTGATTTGTTATTTTCCAGATACTAGTTAGTATATACCTATTCAATCTAGAGATTTTAAAATCAAACATTCCCAAGGCAGGTAGGGGTGTGTGTGTGGAAATCAACACCTCAATTTTACCATTCACTTTTGCTGGCTGTTGAGAGTGTAGAAGTTTAGCATGTTGCAAGGACTTTTCATATTGCATGAATTTCATATTGCAAGAATTTCAGTGACAGACTATTTAAGTCAAATGAAAGAACAAAACTTAAAGTATTTGGCTGACAGCTGTGGCTGTCTTCAGTGAACAGCAGCCTGGGAATTCATTCATTCACCTCAGCCTTTTATTTATTTATATCAAGAAAGCTGCCTGGAACTCCAAAAGCAACTGCTTGTTGGTTTTCCAGAGACAATTAGGAAAATGTATCAGGGTCCGGTTTTTGCTGCATTTCTGGTAATAACCTAGATTTTTCCTGTGCAATCAATAAATAAATAAACAATCATTTTGCATTCTGCCCTGCTAGCACTTACTTAGGTATAATTGATGATTTAATAATTAGATTATTAAGTCATATTTTGGACTGATCAGAATTTCACATTACCTTGTCTTAAGTGTGCCCCTAAATAGCAGTTATGGCTTTCAAAACCTATCTACATAAAGAAACTTATACACATAAAGAAAAATATAAAGTACTTGGAAATGTGAGTTATGAACCAGCCTTGATGATTTTAAATTAAAATTTTTTTTTTAAGCATTAAATTTTTTTTCTACCTATTTCCTATGTTGCTGGTAGCAGAAAGAGCTTAATTATTCTTTGTAAGAGATAGTATTGTGCTGTGTTCTGGATTTCAGAATTGAAATTATCCTATCTGCATGTGTTTAAAATCTAAGTAAATTAAAAACTTGACCTGGTTTGTTACCTATTTCCCATGGCTTAGTTTTTTGTGCACTATAATTTCTTTCATTAAAATTCTTATGTCTTCCAAAATATATGTATAATTTAAGAGAAAAGCTATTCGGAGAAGGATCTGTGGGTTCGTTGTTTTCTGCTGTGGTTAACCAATGGAACAAATCTTATGTCTGAATTACAGTCTGTAGACTTTATGCACTATATGTGTTTCTGAGGCTGCCTGGTTACATTAGAATGCTTTCTGGAAGAAATGTTTCTAAAACATTGTAATTATCTTTCTCTGTGTTAATTATGATTCAAGAGCTCATTAGAGAAGGATGCTGTCTCACTAGCAAGATCTGAAATTCTCTGATGGGAAGCTTGGGCTTATTTTTCAGCGCAGAGAAAATCACGCTTGGAGCAAATTGCCTGAATTTTATTTTGCCTCAATTACTTCTCAAAAGCCTGGAGCAGGTGTTAGAACACTTCTTATTTACAAGTCTCTGAAGCATCCATCTAATAAAACTCTGTCAAGTTATATCAGGAAGTGAGGTGCTCGTTTTGGAATATTCTGTGTGATAATATTCACATGTCTAATTTAGAATATGAATAACAATAGAGGAAGGAATCATTTTTACTGTATGTTAGCAATTTCTGATTTCTTGTGTCAGGTGGGGCTCCTCTCAAGATACAAGTGAAAACCAAAAGGCACCAGGATGCCAAAGTAGTGCTCACTAAAGTTCTAGATGAAAAATTTATCCTTGTCAATGTATTGATTGTTGATTCGAACCACTCAGTTTGTGACTCTGGAATAAATTTCACAAAGTGGGTATCAAATTCTATCATAAGTAATACAATATTTATCCTTTTGAATTATAAATTACCATTTAATCTCTTCCATTAAAATTAAATAACCTTTCACATGGGTTTTGATAGTCTTGAATATTTCATCCTTTTTCCCTACGTGGTGAATGTATTAAGAGTTCCCATATGGCATTTTGGATGGCTTACCCAGCTTGAAGCAGAATTTTATTACACTCTATAAGTGTTTGTAATGGCCAAACATCACTGTATCTTAGGCAGTGGCACCAACAGAGAGCACATAATATCTCCTAATAGGTTTTATCATGAAAAAACCATAAAGGAACTGAAGAGTTCTTTTTGAAGAAGTTCTTACCATGGACTCTGCCAGAACCAGGATTGCAGCATTTCCAGGATAACCTGTTGCATGACTGAATCCTAAAGACCAGTTGTATGACCCCTTGTGTTTTGCTACAGGCAACTACAATGCTACAAGTTGATCCATAGTTCTTACTGTTCTTTGCCAATTTTACTCTAATTGCAAGTGAAAATTCTCTTCCAGATTGCTGGTTGCTTTTTTTCCAAGAACTGTGTAGCTCCATCCCTTCCAAGTGTAGGTTTCTAGATTACTGTAGTGAGCAACTGAGAGAAAGCTTAAGGCTTTTCAAAAAGGAAACAAATCAAGAAAAACAAAAGTCCTTGCTCTTGTAAAGCATAAAATGTCAGCCTTCATAAGTGCTTTTACAGTAGATAATACCATGTATACAAAACTGGCATTCAAATATGAGTATAAATGTTACATTAGTCATCAAATCATTCTTCTTGCTCATAAACAGAATGATTATTATGAAAGCTGAAGGCTAACCTAGGACTTAGCTCTCATTTACTGAAAACAACAGCGCAAAATAAACAAGTTAGTGAAAAGATTTCCTTCATCAAAACAGAATTTCCAAACGCTAAAAAAGCAGAAACTAGAACTAGATCCATTGTGTTGTTAATGTTTCTGCACTTCTAAAAACTCCTAGATACATGAATATTTGATTTCTATGTATAGAGAATGCTTTGTCTATGCAAATTATTCTTTTGTTTACAATAAGCTTAACAAAAGACATGAAAGCAGAACTTACCTAAGTATGCCTGAAAATTGAACTTCTGAATAAAATTGCATAATGGTATATATGATGGTATTAAATGCATGGGGACAACCATCAGAAAATAATTCAATTTCAGTTTACTCTTGGGTGCACCTTTTTTTGGACATGTTATAAACTGGTGTTCTAATGAGAGGGAATACATAAAAATGTGTGACTGTATGTATACAAGAATGTGTACAATTTTACAGATTCTGATTTATTCAGTCGCAGTTCTTAGCAGCTATTCTGAGTGACATTCTATTCACATTGACACATTCACATAAATTATATATGTGTGGAATGTGCCACAATTTTTGTTTTTATACAAGCTCACTCAGTGTGTAATGACTGCATATAATTTTAATTTCTGTTATTACAGAATTCAGTCCTATCCTGTGATAGCCAATATCATACAGAAGCAGCTTTGATTTGTTTTCAGTAAATGGTGCATGCAAGTTATTACATATGCTTATTACTTATAATTAATTATTTCCATAATTTTAAGTAATGATTATGATCTGTAATATACCTGTTACATATATACTCCAGAAATCTTTGCATGGCATTTTTTTTTTCATTGTGGCACTCAGAAGCACATTTCACATATATATCCTAAAAACAAGTCCAATTAAGCAAACTTTGTTTCTACAGTTGTAAAAGATTGGGGGGGTCATGTAGTTTAACGTTTATTGCACTTCATAAGTATAAAGTATCTCTTGTTTTTCACAATGATGCAGTGAATGATGCTTCTTTCAGTTTAGTCATTGCAATATTCTTACTACAACTCCTTGGCTTTGGCACATTTAGGCTTCTCTGTTCCCTTAGGACTGGAATAAATAGACATCAAATACACACCAGAATGGAGTTGTTCAAGTATAAGACTGACATCCTCCCAGATGGGATTTTATCCAGTCTGTCACCTGCACAGTCCACCAGACCAAAGGAAGAACATGGTGGGTGTGTGCCCTCACATGCAAATGCACTTGTGAGAGCATGGCAGGAATGTCATCTGAGTGAAAGCTGTTTAGGATATGGGAGTGTTTTGTGGGTTTCAGTCTTGCAGATAGAGGGATATGTGAAAACAGATGCCCTCTTTGGAATAGAAATTCTAAATGGTTCTCTGAGTACTGCCTACCTTTAGAAATAAAGTGCTGCAAAATTCAGTAACAAAGAAAGTACAGGTTTTGTGCCTCACCTTTCCTATAGGCTAAATTTCCATTTAGCTCCCTCCAGACAGTCAAAAGCTACTGGTCTCATGGCTCTGCACCTTTTGTATAAAACCTTGCACGTCCTTTGTTCCAATTGCCTACATTTTTTCAAAAAGTATGAAACATTTTTAGTAAGAAAGTGATAATGACTAGAAAGATGCATCCTTAAGGAGAATCATAAATGAAAAATACTGTGTTGCTACGATACAAAGACTTTTGCGTACTATAATCCATCTGATAATTCAAAGCTTAGCTACAGTGCTTTTATGCCTATAGAAAAAAGTGGGTTTTTTAGTCAAACATGTACCTTGAAAATAAAGGTTAGCATAGATTAGTAAGGCAGGAGAAAACAACTTAAGCTGATTGAATCTACAAGTTAAAGCTGTAATTACTCGTTTGCTTCATTTTTTAAATGATAGTATAGATTTGCCATTTGCAGTTTTGATTTTAGATTTCAAACCACTTTATAATGTGATCATACTGACTTTCAAGGTGCTGAATGGTAATGTTTGGCAGAATCCTAAGGCTTTTTCTGCTCCTTCCTTGAGTGTTATTTTCCCTTAATTCCTTCTCTTCTGAGGCAGATGAAAGGAGAGGAAGGAGGAAAGGAGAGAAAGAAGAGGTTTGGAGAAGAATTGTGCAAGGAATAATTTACGGAAAAAGAAAATCTGTGAAAGATAATTTAACAGAAATTCAGTTACCAATTAATGCCTTTACAGTAGCTGTAAAGGCATCAATCAGGTTAAAACAACTTTGAAATCTGAGCACAAAGCAGGAACTCTATCATAAAGAAACAAATATAAAAATGAAAAAAATCCAGCCAAACAAACCAAAACCCAGAAACCCTCTCCCCAAACCCATGCACACAAATTTCAGTTACCATCAAGACCAAGATTATAAAATAGCACCCAGCTTGGATTACCTTCACCATGTTTTGGAACTTTTTAGACCTTAGGAAATGTCTACATAATAGTTCATAAAAGTGGATGTTTTCTGCAGAATGTTGCGTTGTTTACAAAGCAGAAATTTTCAGATTAAAATACACAAACTGGGTCTCCTGCTGAGCTTGTTGCCATGCAAACTGCTCTGATCTTCTAAGGTATCCATTCCTTTGTGTGCTGTTTTTCAAAGAGGATAGAGTTTCAGCTTTTTCACTATAATGGCTGGTGGGATCTGGAGTATTCTGTGATGCATCACTGCTATTAGAGCAAACTCAGTAGGAGAATAAAAGCATTAGACATGTTTCCTGTCTGCCCTATCACCCATCAATTGTCTGTAGCTTTAGACTTCAGCAGGATTGTAAGTTGACCATTTTGGAAATGCCTCTATTCAGAACAGAGACAGGAGGGGATTCATTAGCTTTTCTGGTGATACCTGTGAGGCCATTTTATATAAGCTGTCCATTACATCATCTGATTTGTTAATTTAAAACTTCACTCCCTTCCTGTGTGAATCTTTGCACTTCTGGAATCTGCTTTTACTCGGTTTTTCTGTCAGGCCAAAACAGCCCTTCTATGTTCTTAAGAAGAGCACAACTTGACTCATGTTTTTGCACTAGTGTCCATGTGCAGGTTAAGCAGTATATGGCCTCTAAGGACTTATGTTTTATTTTATATTTTATTTTATTTTATTTATCCTGAACACCTAAGTGAAGGCAGGATTTGAAATCCTTACTGTTTTCACCAGTTGAACTTATTTCTGTTCCCCATTTCTGTCTAATTTTCTAACACAGACACATGTGTGTGACACTGAAGTCCCCTTGTGTTGGGTAAGTGATTATCATCTCACTTATCCTGAAAACTCTGTATTTACCAGAATTCTGCTTGAAAAGCACACTATCACCATACCAGAAATAATTATGGATGAGTGCTCTGTCATGTCTGTTAATTGAATTGCATATCCTTGACAAGGGAGTTCATCTCAACTGGCCAAGACAGCAGAAGGTGGTGGCTAGGGAATCTCTCTCTACTAACAATCTTTTTGAAATGCCAAACCTAATCAGCTGGAGTTGGCATTATCCCTTAGACCTCTTCCTTGTGTTGATGGCATAGAGAAATGAGCTGCCTCGCTTATAAATTAATTGTGAGACAGCTTTATTTTGAATTACCACATTTAATTCTGCTACTGATGTAATTTGTTATGATAAAATTAATACAGTGCTTGTTTAGTTTTCCCATTCCAGTGAACTGTACAATATACCTGTCTGAAGAAGACATATTATTTAAAAAAAAAATTGTTATTCAGCCTCCCAAGTGGAATTGGAGTCCTTAGTATCAATCTGATCCCTCTATTCACTAAATACAGTATCTCAAAATATTCGGTGTGCTGCATAGCAATATAGCAATGGGATAGCAATTATAGCAATAAGATCTGTCTGCTTGAGACTGTTTCCAACATCTGTTGCATATACATTCCCTAAAGAGCTGGACTGATAAGATGTGAGCAGAATATATCCAAATTATCATGTTCTAGTTTTTCAGATATGCCTTGAAAATACACAATTCTCTGTAGACACACTACCCAAGTAGATGGCCCTTTAGGTATTTTTGCTCTTAGACTGGATTTAAGACATATAATTATTTAATTTTTTAAAATTAGTTTGGGATGTATGACCTGTAGAGGAGATGGCAAAGAGGGAATATTGCCGGAAGAACTGGGGTAAACCTAGAGGCAGTGCTGGTCGCAGAAAGCAGATACTGCTGTCAGAACAGGGTTGGATAAAAAAGTAAAGGGGTTTGGGGAGAGAGGTCTAGAATAGGCATCCATCTGAGTTGAAATTTACAGCTTCTTAAAACAGCCCATCTAGCTGTGAATTATTATATTCATATGACATGTGGTAGCAAGGACAGACCTGACATTAGCAGGTCCTTCCAATCCTATTTAATTTATAAAGACTGAGCCTATTTACAAAATAAGGGCCTTCATTTCTTGTGAGGTCCACAAATTGCCATCAGAAAATTATTATCAGAAACACTAACCTTTTCAATTTTAGAAATCACTCCATCAGTTCATTTTTTTCCCCACAGCATCAAACACTTTAAAGATTCAGCTGGACAGGGTGATGGAACATGTTGTCCACACTGTGCTTTTGCCAAGAAAGGTTGGACTAGGTGTTCTTTGATGTCCCATCCATCCTGGTATTCTATGAATCTATGATTTTACCATGAAAAGCTAAATTAATGTAGATAAATGTATATAAATCTAGATAATGTAGATAAAAATATATGTTACAAGGTTGTACCAATTCATTATATTTGATCACAGGTAATATTCTGAATTATCTTGTGTATAACTTGTCATGCTTTGTTTTTGAAGACTTAAGTGGTAGATTGGCTTTTTGCCTGCCAGTTGTCATGTTTACTTCAATAGGGCTTAGGCAAACAAGCAAAACCTATTCATTTTGTAAAAGATATTTCTGTAAATTATTTTTTAAGGATATAAACTTTTCTATGAGTTATGTACAACTAAACATAGTATCATGCCTCTACAGGGGAGCTGGAAAGTAAATTTAACTGAGCAGGACTGAAACATTCCTGACCTCTTGACAGTTGAAAGTGAAATACAAGATTTAAGTAGTCAAACTGATAATGTAATTTTTATCTTAAAATAATTAAATTTCCACCGGTGTGCAGTTCCAAATCATAGGTGTAAAATCTTTTCAAGGAGTTTATTTAGTTTTTGGCTTTATTTCAGCCCTCTTAAGAACTGTCTAGCTGGCTGTCTGCTTTAATAGCTGCTGAAAGTTTCTTGAGCTTGTGCAGACCTATTGTATGGTTGCTGGGGCAGCTTAGCCAATCTCCTTATCCCATCAAAGGGTACTGCTTGTGACAAGGTGATTTAAGAATTCCTTTTACTGCATGGAGATGACCTGACCACTATTTAAGACCAGGCCAACCCCCTGTAATACAGAAATCCCAGAAGAAGCAATGGTAACAGTCGTGGAGCTGTGAGGGGAGAAAACTCAGCTCATCATGATGGATGAATTCAGGATTCCACACTTGACTCTGGCTGGATTTCTCCAGCCCTTCAACTGGGGCTTAGTCTGGAGGGATGTTTTTTCACACAGCAGCAGCATGTAACCCAATAACATTAGTTATTGGTGCTGATGTCTGCATCTTTCCTCATTAAGTAGTTCAAGATATATCTAATTACTTAATACTAATCTCAGAGGCTGAGATGGAAGAAGATTATATACCCAACCATGCATCTAACGTATGTTTCTAATATGTATGTAAGAAAAACTCATACTCTGTCATAATGCATATAATTGAAATATTGCTTTTGTAGAAAAGGAGATATAAAATACAATTTCTCTCACAGATACTTTTCCTTTTCTTCCAGCATGACACTGCATGTAGGCACACTAATGTTCCTCCTTTGACTGGTGAATCCAGACATGGCAAAAACTTAGAACATTGACAAGGATTCTGTCAATGAATTTATCAGTTGCTTTATCAATTTTATTTCTCATTTCGACTTAGTTGTATCTTTGAGTTTTGTTCATGGAACTAGAAGTAAAGAATTAGTAATAGTGTTGGTGTGTTTGGTGTATTTCTGTGATATTAATGAACAGGTAAAAATGGTTACTTGACTTCCAGGAACTAGAAGATTGTTTTCATGCAAAAGCACTATTCTTAAGTCTCAGCTGGTATCCATGTGAAAGCATAAATCCCATAGTGGTGACAGATGTTTCCAAAAGATATACGCATTAAATAGAATGGATATTGAGAACCTTGGCTAAAAGTGAAGTGTTGTCAGGTACTTACTATTTGTAATTATTTTTGCTTGTATTACTAATTTTCAAACACCTTTTTAACACCACAAAAATGTCTGTGAAAGTTGAGCTAGGAATAATTTCAATTATCTGACTGAATTTGATTTGCTAGTACATAAGATTTGGATAACAGCCTTTATACCTTTGTATGATTTGTACTTTAGCTTAATAGTCATCCTCTCCTTGCATCTGATGCACGATCTTGTGGAATTCTGAGGCTTGTAGTGTTTTGTCTGCATTTTGAGGTGGTGATCACAATAGGATGGATGAGGCTGCATACTAAAAGCTAACTCCTCTGATCAGCTACAGGAAGGTCATAGCCTTAAGAATGATTTTTATTGAACCCACTTCTCACATTACTGTGTCTTGTGAGGGATCCTGAAGAATTGTGCCTTGGATTTACATTTGGATTCCATACAGTTCTTCTGCCAGTAGATAGCAAGGCAGATTGAAGTGGCTTGCTGTTAACACCATCAAAATATGTTTTCAGTGAAAGTATTGGGTAACTGAATCTGCAATTTGTAGCAACAACCTTATGAGCAAAATGTCACTTACTAAACATGTTTTATATCTCTTCTGCTGTTTAAGAATATGATCAGCTCTGTAGAGATGCAGCCTGCACTTTAGATTTTTCAGGCTCATCTCAGTTTAATGTTTTCAGCTCTTCTAGAAGATCTGATTGCCTTGAAAACCTTTTAAAACACACTCTAATCTTCCTGCTGTTTCATCAATCCACTCAACCTTAGTTAGCTTCGGGTTCTTCATCACTCAGTGTATAACAAATGCACTTCATGTGATTTCGAAAGGAATCATCATGTTTGTTTGACTGCACAAAAGAAAACCAGCACTTTTTCCCTTCAGACATTTACAGTAGAGCCAAATGAAAATTCATTGCTTCCTCAAACAGTGACAAGAAGTAGTCGTGAGCGAATGAGAGCTCAAATACTTCAGTCGTACTTAGTTCCACAAATAGGTTTCACTTTTGTTCAAGCTTCCTGTATTTCTTGCAACCTCCTTTGTGTTCAACAGTGCACTATGAACAGCAGAAACAGTTATTTTAATTTTGTGATCATGTGGCAAAGCAGCAAAATATCTGCAATGTATTTCATGGACAAAGATTCCAAACTGTCTAACTTATTTCAACAGGCAAGCAGTCCTACAACAGGAACAGCTCCCAGGAGTCAATCTCGGTTGTCTGTCTGCCCCTCCACTCAGGACATTTGTAGGTATGTGCTGAGAAAAATATACTCTCATCTGGCTTATACTTATCACTTGTTTTTATTAAATATTATGTAGCTCTTGCTTCTGCTTAACTTTATTCATAATTGACGTAGACTTTAGTTTTCTTTTGATCTCTCTTTGTTTTGCTTTTGTTTTTGCTTTTTAGTCTCATGTTTTTATATTAAAATTCATGTTCTCATTCTCATCCTTTTTTTTTTTCTGTGTGATTTCTCTTTCCACCCATCCTTGCCATTTCCATCCCTGTCCTTTGCTTACTGCTTTGTCTAGATCTACTACCTTGCATGATTTGTCAGAAGATGAGCTTGAACATGCAACCCCTGTTGTGGTGCTGGCTCCTTCTAATAGGGAGCCTGGTGGTAAGAAACACATAAAAAGAAGGTTTAGGCGGAAAAGAGAGACTGGAGACAATGGGGAGCACACAGAAAAGCAAGGAAAGGGGAGAAACTGTAAATTGCATCCTGAGCCTCCAAGATCCAGCTGGAACGCATCTGATTCATCTTCATCTTCGGATGAGAGTCAGTGGGCTCAGGCTAGGAGGAGAGCAAGAGAAAAGGCCAGGATGGCCAGGAGAGGGAGAAGAAACAATAGATCATGCAGTAACCAGGATGGGTCCTCAAACAATAATGCTGTTGAACTTGTCACCTTGGGGACAATGGGAAAAGAGAAACAAGAGGTGTCTGACCCTGAGAATCCTACTTTAAATCACCGCCGAGGGATTCCAAGGCTCAAGGAATCACAATCTTCAGCATCATCTCAGGAAGCAAGGATTTCCTCAAGAAAATGTGGGAAAAGCAAAGGGAAAAGCTACCAGAGAGATCGGCAGCCTGCACCTTTCCTTAGACACACGAAGGACTCCTTTGCAGAGGCAGGCTCTGGCAGCGATGCTCTGGCAGTCCCAGATCACGGAGCACCTGCTGGGGCAGGGCCCACTGTGCCTCATGCTGTTCAGAAGCCTCCAGTGTTGTATGATGACTGGTCTGATGATTTAGAAGTATGCAGGTTAGTCCCTAATAAGGATTTAGCATTCTTAAGAGGAGTTTCTCCCTACCACGTTCTGGGTGCCTTTCCCTTGACTGTTTTATATCACTATTTCTCACCAATAAACTGCTACTACCACAGGAAATAACACAAGAACATTTGGTACAGAGAAGTTAGCACATCTCCATCTGAGAAGATACTTCTCTCTTATTTAGAAAGAGTAGTTGTACAAAGGGACCAAATGTTTGTCTTTGCTCCATGAAGATGGGCCCACTCTGTCCTCTGGCAGAGAATTTTTTTTTTACATCTTCAGCCAGAATTAGAGAATGAAGCAGAGTGCCAGGTAGCTCACTACAATGGGATATGGAGCTTTTCCTCCTTAAATGATCAGTTCAAATCCAGCTTTGGTCTCTCTGTGTAATTTTTCAATGACTTATATGAAATAAATTTAAGGTCTTGATTCAGTGTCTCTTAGAGTTGCCATTATCTCAGGAATCCAGTGGATGGTGCCTGAAGAACATAGTCTCTAGTGGGGCATAATTTGTCTGTGATTTTGCATTGCTGAACACATCCACACTGTGAATGTGTATGGGCTGTTAGTTCAGTCACCCCTTACAAGGACTGGAATGATACAAAAAGATGATTGGGCAGAAAAAGCAGTAAAATAAGCTTTGGAAAGAAAAAGCAACACCAAGAGTTCTCTTTAGTTCAGAAGTTCAGGCCTCTGACAGTCAGATGCCTTTAGTGTGAAGCATGCGACCAGAAGGTGAGCATTTTACCCTGGAAATTATATCAAGCTAGCCAGTTCTGGGCTAACATCCAAATTTGGAGCACACAGCTGGGAACGCTTAGGTTACTTAGTTCAGTGGTAAATGAAAATGTACCATCCAGTAAGTCTAACAGAACTGAAACAAGTATTTCCTTTTTTCTCCCTCACCAAACTTGAGAGCCAGCATTGGCTGTCATCTACAAAGTGTCAATCTGGCTTAGTTTCTTCATATGGTAACCCATAACTTCTCACTTTTCTTTGCTGGGAAGAATTTGCGTGGACATGTAAACAGAGCATGAGGAAGTTCATGATACCACATCATGCAGTTTCACAATATTCTTTAACCTAGTGAAACAGTGCAAAGATCTTATTTCTAAAAAGGAAAAAGGTAATATGCAGGTATTTTGTGGTTTTTTTAGCAGAAGATATAAGCCATTGCTAACACAGCTAGGGCTATGCACTCTTTTTTATAGTTACCAAGCAAAAATACACATTTCCCCTGTCTGATCATTGTCTGTCATAATAATTTAAGGTTCTTCAAAGTCCAGCTGTGTTTGTGTGTACACATTAGGACCAGGCTTGGGTTCTCTCTGCCTTATAGAAATGAAAAGAAACAGCAACAGTGGTAAACCATGTTATGAAAATGTATCTACAGGTCATGATGTAGAGGTGTACACAGATAATTTCTGAACTATCCTGCCTGCATGTATTGAAGATCTAGTGTAGTACATGCAGTACATATATAACAGGTCATTTAACAATTGTTAAGAATATGAGCTACCCGACACCTGAAAAAAAATGCATGTGTATATATACATACACACATACTCTCTCTCTCTAAAGTTCTGTAAATGCCTTATGTAGATTAGTCCTAAGTGTTGCCCAGGTCACCAAACTTAGTATTTGCTTTCAGATGAAAAGTGAATCCCGGTCTTATTTGTCTTTTCAACCCACTGAATTTTATTAAAAATTTTCAGGCACTTTTTGCAAGACTTGGAGCTTGGTTCAAGAATGGACATTTTGGATGTGCATGCAAACTTTTCAGCCAGGCTCTTATTTAGTTGAGGAAAGTTGAAAAATTTTGATAGGTTGTGCTCTTATGCTTACTATCAGTGGAGATGTTCTTTGAACAACCAGCATTAAACTTAATGTTGTTGATAATGAGACCTGTTTTGCAAAATTTCTCAAGCCAGTCATAAATGCATTTTTCTACATGCCAGGGATAATACTATTCTTTTGTTGTTGTCATTATCAGATGTATCATAGTGACTGTAATACATCTAGGAAAAACATAGCAAAATCAAAAGCATGTTAATTTTTCATAGCTGATAAAGTTGTCTTAATCAGTTTGCAGACAGCTGAAGAAAAAGGAAGATGTGTTTTTACTACCAATTCAGAACAGACTGTAGTTTTTGTTTCTCAGGACAGGTCCATGCACTTCATTGATTTGATCTGTGGTACATTTTCTTTTTAAAATTCACAACCTCCAATCTGAAACAAAACCAAATAAATAATTGCAGTGTAGTTGTGCACATATACATCATTTTTGTGCATGGAAAATAGAATAAGGAGGGCAGTTTTCTCATATTTACGCTAAGACTGGATTAGCATAGCTGGTTGTGATGTAGAAAATTTGTTTTCCTGGGGTATTGCTTCAAACTTCTCATCCTAGCTATTCATGTCTTTTAGTTGATATGACAGCACTGGCTGAGAGGAATGGCCTTCACGTAAATGGTATTGTGTGGAAATAGCAGAGGAACAGGGATCATAAACATCTCGTGGAGACAGTTATTTTGTCTTTAAGTTTCTGAGTAGGCAACTTGTTTCCTTCATTTCCTCATGGATTGCTCACAGTTTCTTCACTCTGCATTTAGCAGCATGAGCAGGAATGTGATGGGGTGCATTCCAGGATAACCACATTAGTCAGATAAAGTACAGGACCATTGTGCAATATGTTCTTCAGTCTGAGGAGAGCCTCTTGGTCACTTCAGTGAATTATTTGCCCTTCTAGTGTCACTGATTCTTTCCAATATGCTGAAAAAATGTCATGGTATCAATTCTGACCTTTACAGTCTCTTCCCTGAACATCTGCTTTCTCCTGGAGTCCATTAGGAGGCAAGGTTTCTTCCTCTGAAATACAACGTAAGTTCTTGCTGTGCTGAGTTGTTTTGTTCTTGGTTTTTTTGTGGGTTTTTTTTTTTTTTTTTTTTAGCATTCACAGGACAGGCTTTCTAAATCATGCAGTTGGATCCCCCTTTTCTTAAATAACCCTTTGCCTGAGATTTTCTTCATATATACTTTATCCTGGAATTTGCCATGGGTTGAGGCACAGCCTCAGAAATGGCTTTCTTTGGTCTACATGTGGATAATCTCCCTGAAGGGAACGACTGTGTATTGGACATGACAAAGTGGATGGATTGTGAGAAGTTAGTCCCATGGATTTTCACATGGAAATCACTAAGAAAATTGGGTAGTGGATATTACCACTAGTGGATCATAAGTGCTTTGTGTATTGATCCTGAATATATCTTGTGGTATTTTTTATTATTGATGATATAGTTGAAAGGTATTTTCTTTTTAACTAGTTAGGCTTTTGGTGTAAAATCTTTTCGTAGTGCTGATTCAGTAAAAACACAGGTACTTAAATAAAGTGGAGTTTCTCACTTTGAAGAAAAGATGCTTATTGGAAGTAAAATTTTGATTTTGTTGAACTCTGAAGGACTTTTTCTGCAGTCAGGTAATGGCAGGCCCTCATTTGAGGAGTAGGGCATGTAAGAAAACAAGCGGGGAAGGGGAGAAGTAAAGGAGATGATGTTGATTCATGAGATCTACAGAGTATATTTCAAGCACAATTTTTTAAAAAACAGTTTTCAAAATCTAGTGTGTTAATAGGCCATTATAAACTTAGGAAAAGACTAATATGAGCATTTCTGTGTGTTAGCAGAATTATAGATGGGAAGAAATAGAGTATATTGCACATGACAAGAGGCAATATGATTATGTAGTTTCTCTCTGTGAAATCAAGTGCTTCAGCAGGGTTTTTTTTCTTAATATTATTTAGCAGGACCTGCAAAAAATACATCTTTCATGAAATTACTTACATTCTGAAATATTCAGGCAGAAGAGTGCTCATGAAATCAGCAGACAGGAAGGTGGTTGGTAGGAAACAAATCCTTGTGGAAGAAAAAACAGAGAGTTGAACAGAAGATAGGTATATAGGTTCAAATTCTACCACTAAGTTTTAACACTCCTTCTAAATAGTTATGCTGAAACCTTGATGGTGGTCCCAATGAAAAAACTGTAATGCAGAATATGTAGACTTGAAATACCATCCAGAGCCTTCTAATATCACCATAAATTGGAAGATGTTCTGTTTCCAGACTGTGGTGTTTAGCTGGGGGGGTTTTAACCTGTTTCTCCCTGGGATGTTAGTGTCTGCCTTGATCTCAGCATGATGTGTTAGGAGCTAAGCCTCTGAATCTTGTCCTGCATATGTTGACTCCTCACCTCTTCCTTGAAAAGAACTGTGACTGCTGCTTACTCTCCTGTTCAGAGCTTTAATTTTTGTGAAGTGACTTTCTGCTAGGAAAGTGACTTCCTGCTTTTTGAGGAATCTCCTCCTCTGCTTGATGGTCTGGTGGTTCATCAATCTTTGAAGCAGTATGAAATTCTGGTTAATTCTATTATCTGCCTGATGGTTCAAATCCCCATCTGTCACCTCTTCAGCCATCTGGTTATGCAGTCTCATTTGGAAGCTCTCCATGATTCACAAGGATGCAAGGAGAGCCAAAGTAAGGCAAGCATGTCTTTGTTGTGGTTAGGCTCACTTATCTGGGCAGCAACTGAGTCCTGATTTCTGCTTGTTTCTCTCAGAACTAATTATTATTTTTAATGGAAATAACTGAAATGGCACAGCTTCCTGTTAGAAAGTTACCCTTGTTTTTAAGAGTCTTGTTACTGAATACTTTAAGCTTGCATATTTTGTGTATGGAGTTTAGTTCCTTAAAGCTTTGACTTTCACTAGGTGGGTGGGAGGAAATCTACATCCTGTTTTGAGATGCAGTCCCGAGTTCTGTGAACTTGTTCAGTGCAGTAAATCTTGTCAGACACATATCTTGCACTAACAGTGAATCTGAGACAGCCATTACTTGTAACTCTTTAGATAGCCTATTTATCACCTATAAAGGAAGATTAATAGAAAGACAAGAAATGTCGACAAAATAAAATACTTACGTGTTTTCGCTAATGCTGTTGGCTCTTGGGGCTCTTATGAATTCTGATTGCTTTTGCAGAAATGAAGAGAAAACTTTAAGAATAGGCCCTTATGAAATTCCACTTGCGTGGTGCAACATTTCAAAAACGGTTTTTCCTCTAGTCAGGTAAAGACAGCTGACTGTATAGCATAATGGAAGGGCAGGAGTGACAGGGAAGAGATACACAAATGGATTACATTTGGTGTGGAGAATTAATGTGCCTCATTCACACCATGTTTAAATGGAGAGGAAGACCAATTTGTCATTTAGATTACTTTGTGATTTAAGAGTGGAAAGAATTGAAATGAGATTAAGAAAAAGAAAAGCCTGTAAAAAGAAAGCAAGAGAAACATGGCACTCTGTAGCCTATTGCAGGGTGAACATATTCAGTGAATTTAACCTTTTTTTTTCCAAGTGATAAACTATGCATGAGTTTGATATTTTCGTGGGTTCTTTTTGTGAATGACAATTACTTGCTGTGAGTTGTTCATAAAGTTGTTTATTTTAGGTTCTAGCTATCTAAAAGCACTGTAAGCACTTTATAAATTGGCAAAGGAGAAAATGACCTTTTTTGGACAGAATAGTTTTTCCTAAGGAAAAAATCAAACTGTAACGACAGCAATTTTGTGCATCTTTCTCCAAGTCTGGGGAATTGGATCCTTTTGGTCCAATTAAGATAACCTAGGAGCTCGTGGCATTTCATGCTGGCAGCTAATAATCCTCACAGCCAAAAATCAAATCCAGGGATTCACTTGCTCCAACATTTTTCAGCTCTGCCGTTTCTTCCTGACTAAGCTCCTTTTAGCAACAGTGAGATACAGAGATGAGATGTACCCACCAAACAGAGTAAAATTTTTTCTCTGTATAAGCATTATGAGTTCATACATGCTTTTCAGTGAAGGGCAAGATTGAACTGCCTTTTCAGTAATTTCTCACCAAAACCAATATTTCTGGAATAGGCATTGTCTTCCTTGAGCATATTTATATAGAGAAAATATTTCCCTCTTTTATTAAGGAAATCTATTAAAAGTTCAAAAGTATTTCTCTTGTACTTGTATTCTTCCATCTTCAAGAAATTGACAGTGTAGTTATTAGGCATCTGTGTTAATTTAGTTCAGTTTGCCTATAAATTGCAGCACAGTTGGTGTAAACATGCCACAGTCACAAGGCTGTAGTTCCTCCTCTTTTGGCGAGTGGAGGGGCCTCCATTAGTGCTTTAGTTCTGATAAGGAGTCTGCTTCTGAAGCACATCAGATCAGCGTTACTTTGGCCATGGTTTAGACCACACTGAGAATTTGTCTCAGGGTTCTTCAGCTGTATTCCCTTTGAGTGTATTCCTGGGCCAGTCTAAAAGCAGTTTCAAATGAAAGAAACACCCACCAAGATGGGTCTAGCGTAGATACCCCAGGTTTTAGCGCTAACTATTTTTTTTTTACAGATTTGTTACAATTTCACTGTAATGCTTGTTAGCATGGACAGCACTCAGAAAATTAAAGAATACAGATTTTACATAATTACATCGTTTATATCCCTTAAGCATTATTATACGTCATTATCAGTACACTCATGCCCCCATATACATTTTAATTTCTTAAAGCCTCATTAAAGAGGCATTCCCCCACATTTTACATTTGTTAATGAAAGTAAAATTTGACCTGGTGTATTTTCAAAGAAGTCTATAAAAGCTTCTGTAGCTAAATCCTTGGTCTTTGTGTAATGGCCAAAAATACTTGGCAGTTTTACCAGGTACTGAGATAGGAGGCCAATTGCAAATGTAGGATCCACAGAACGTGTTCTGGTGATACAGAATTACTGCAAACACTGTTCCACCAGCACTGCTCCTAGTGACAAGGTTCTGAAGCAGGGACATCATCCTGGTTGATTCTTATTCCTTATCACTCTCCTTTGGGAGTAGTCATCCTTGGGAATCAGCTGGGTAGACTCTGTCCCAGAGGAGCACTTGCTGGCAGGGTAGCACTGCAGCACTAAATCTCACACGACTCCTGCAGAGTAAGAGTGTTTTCCACTTCACTACAGAGGCACAGAGATTATTTTCTTAATTTCTGAAGAGTCAGGTGGACTAGTGAAAGACAGGTTAGGGAAACTGCTGGGTTTCCAGTGAGGTTGGAGATTAGCAGCTATTCTCTTTAATGAGAGTAAAACTGTTAACTGCATGTCATGAAAAAGCTACAAATCCATTGAATCTGCCCATATCTCTTGCAATAAGCAGCTTAGGTGCTAACCATCTAGATTGCAATTTCAGTTGCCATGATTTTACCAGAATAAATAACTGTAGGGAAAACTTGAAATCTTTCCAAGTGATCATCTTGTTCCATACTGATTTTAGACCTTTTAAAGTGAGATTATGTTTGTCTGTATGGAAAATGGAAATGTTTGTTTGTATGGAAGAAAAAAAGTCTTAATTTGATGATAAGTGAAGGTCAGTCATCCAAGATAACTCTTGCTGTTTTTCTGAAAATCAGCCAAAATCCAATGACCTTAGGAGTGTCTGCAAGTTGTAGGCTGGTTTCATGCTTCCCTTTCTGCCTTTTATCTTTTGCAATGAACAGGACCAAGCAATTCATAGTCATGAAATTTAATATGACAGCACTGAATTCTGAAGATGCCTCACTTCTGAGTGCTTTCTTTTGCTGCATCTCATTATTTTGATCTGATAAGAAATTCCTTTTACTTATATATGTGTGGTGGCAATATGTTTTGTAAGGAACATGCAAGATCTCTGCAACAGTTTTGATATGAATTATGAAAAATCTTTCACAAATACTGATGCTTTCAGTTTTAACATTATGTATTTTTTCCTGAAAAATATTTTTTCTTAATTTGTTGCATTATATATGTGAACCTGCTGTTTAAGAACATCCTTCAAAGAATTTTTTGTACTTTTTTTTTCATCTTATATATGCACAGCATTAGCATTGATTTGTGTGTTTGGTACATCTGTTTGCTGAAAGTTGTTGAAACAATTTTGTGCTAGAAAAATATGTGCTGGGTAATTAAAATGCTGACATATAAAACAAAAACTTACGCATAGGGATGACAGCACTGCCAGAGTATTATTTCATAAGGATTCACAGTGAGTTTTATTTAAAGAAATATAGATATTCTGTGATCTCAGTGTGTAGGGATATGTTTGGAGGTCTTTTGTATGTCTGAATCAGAAGAACATCTAATGGCTCATATATCCTGTATTGTGTGGTCTACACATGATTCATAGAACAAAAGCTCCTTTGGACTCTTGTGCTCATCTTTTCCCCTGGAAAAGAAAAGTCCTGTTCATAGACAAGAATCCTTAAGGCACTAAGCTTAAAAAAAAAAAGAAAAAAAAAAAAAAAAAAAAAAAAAAAAAAAAAAAGAGATTTCTTTATAATGAAAACTGTTTATTTACTAAAGAATTAAAAAGTTGAGAAAAGCTGAGTATGTAAATTATGTAGATGTATCTGAGCAGCTAAAACTGCAGCTATTAACAGTGATCAGTGCTGTACTACAACTTGTAAATAAATCAGTATAGATTTAGCTAATTATATCTTTTTTTCTTTATCATAAAGAGTGGGTTTGGGTTTTTTTCCATTCAGTTAATTTCTAAAGTATGCAAACAAATTTTACTCTCAGGACAAGTTCAACCAGCTAAATAATCAATCTGATGCATGGAAGTTTCAAACAGTTGTGATCATTTGACAACAGGAAACTAGAATGAAAGTTCTCCACCTCTCCACTTGGTTTAGACATGGTTCAGGTATGTCTGTGCTTTGTATCCCTACCTCCATTCTGTTTGCACAACAAACTTCTCCAAACCATCATTAACAATTTACTTTCTGTAATTCGTGATAATTATGATGTACAATATAACGAACACATCAAAGCAAAGACACGCAAAATTGTGATTCACTTCTAATGGCTGAGGAAGACAGAGCAAGTTATCTGCTCCAAGGCTTTAAAAGATATTTAAGCATTTAGCCAACAGTCGGTTACTACAGGTGTTCAGCATCAAAAGATCTTTAGACTGTCACTGTGAGTTTAGGTACACAATTTTAAGCTAGTTTCTTCTGGTTAAACAAATAACAAAGAATTAAATTGCACCAAAGAGACCAAAGAGCATTCAAGCTAATGAAAGCCATGCCTTTGGTCATTTTCTCTGGACTTGAATTCCTACTGAAGTTTGTTTTAATTCTCATTACATATTTCATGGTTATAAAGCTAGAAGAGCCCATATTTAGTTTGAGTTTATTAATACTGTAAGTTTTTAGTGCCACCCTGTTGTTTATACAATTGGCTTGTGACTTATGTTCAATGAAAGCCCAAACAGAATGTATAACGCATATAGAGTTTTTCTGTAGAAGTGTTTCTAGGAAGGATTATCTCTATTCATTTCAAATTTGCAGTGTCACTTTGTTTGAAGATCCCAGTGGAATTTTAGGCTTGCATTTTAGCTCTGAAAACAATTTTAAACAATCTTGGCAGTAGTAGAAAAAAAGGCTATTGGGTACATAGCTTAGTTGTCTAATTTCTAAATAGTTTAAATGCTAAGGCTGTAAAATAAATTATGTATGGCTTGAATTTAAATGAATAAAGAATGCTGTTCTTCCTTTGGGGAATAGCTTTAATTTAAAAAGAAAATTATGTTTTTTATGTAACTCTCAGTTGGGAATGCATTTGTTAGAAAAATAAGTGTTTTGAAAATATAGTTCTGTTTAAGCTTGAGGCTCAGTAAGAAATCACCATATAGGCAATTCCTATCTAAGAACTAAGCTACTGATGAACCTAACACAGCTGGATTAGTAAAGACAAGAGTGTAAATTGAGTTCCTGTAAAATGTGTCTCAAAAAGTGAACATGTGCAAGAAGGAAGTTGTTGGTAATTTGTTCTCCTCTTCACTGCTGTGGGACATGAAACTCTGTGCAAGCACCACTGCAGAAATTGAAACCTGGCTTTTGTAGACCGGGTATTCAGAGCTTCATTTATCAGTTGGATTTTTTTTTTTTTTGGTCTCTTTAATTCTGTATGTCCAGCAAAGCAGCTTTGTCCTGCTTTCCCGTTATTGTAGATTGATTTTTCTCATGGCTCTGGGTTACACTGTGGAAGAATAGTGGAACTGCCAGTTTTGATCTGTAGATCTTTCATGTAGACATTGGAATTTCCTCCTCCCCTGCTTATTGACTTGGCAGCCTCACAGCTGTGCAGTAACCCGTCTTTCCTGGGATGTCTTTGTCAGGTTGCCTCCTGACATACATCAGGAGCTCCTGCTCTAGAAAGGTCATCCACTTTTACAGTAGGAAGACAGCCTCATCTTGAAGCTCTCCTACCCCAGAGGTAGTGTAGTCACAGTTTTCACTGTAAAAGGGTGAGTTATTCCTCAGATGTGTCCAGACACTTCTGGATCTGTGCTGTCTGAGAGTGCCATTGCTAAGTACTAAGTTTCTAAGGCCCAAGTTTTTTTTGTGTGACAACAGGATCTGTGCTGTTATTGCTTCTTCTTTATTTTGAAATACAATTTCTCAGGCTTCAGCTTTTTTTTTTTTTTTTTTTTTTTTTTTTTTTTTTTTTTTTACCTCCTCTTGCATGCCAACTTGACACTTCAGACACACATTAGACCTTGGGTGCTTTATTTTGTTTTTCTAGGTTGGGGGTGGGAGGGAATTACTCTTCATTGAGGTGAACCTCCTTAACTGCAGGCGTTTGGTACAGCCTTTTGCTCTCTGTAGAGCTTTCTCTGCCTTCAAAGAGATGCTTTCCAATAAATCTGACGTTGTTTTTGATGGATGTATGTTTTTCTGATGTGATCAGGAGACTGTTTGGAAGAGGGGAAAATCAGCAGGACACTTGGACATATGTCACAGAATAAGCCCTTTAGATGATGATGTTAGAACAGTGATGACTATATGCAAAACCACAACATGAAAAGCTCTGTATCCCATCATAAAGTAAAACAGTTCTGGGACCAACCTCTGTCTTAGGGTCTGCTTACTGAGTACTTTTCATTTTCCCAGATAATGCAGCTTTCTGCTTAAAAGGGACAGTGAGGAATAAAAAAAAAAAATGACCATAACTTTCCAATATCTGCCTCCTCAAAAGTGTGCATGTGTACACACTGTGCCACATGCATCACTCCAGAGTACTCAGAACTGCTCTCTGATTCTTTTAACTGTGTAACTCCAAAGAGATATCCTAGGAACCTTCTGTACTTCACATGCTGGATATTTTTAGCTTGGGTTAGATTTCTGTACCTTTGAGGGTTTTATTGGCATTGCTTACAAACCAAGAACTATTCTGCTCTGGTATTTATCTTAAAGGTTCTGCCATGCATAAAAGGGAAAAACTGTTATTTCTGTTGATTCACCTTCAGACCACATAGCATATTCCAAGAGAAATAACTAAGTGAAGAGAAATTGCTAAATAGCAGAAAGGAACAAGGAGTATGTTCCCTGGCCTCCATCTGAAAGGTCATATACCTGGCATCTTTTGAATGTCAAGCCTGGAGATGAGAAAGCAGTGTAAATAAGGCAGTGCCTTTGCATTGCTGGTTGGCAGGTTGCCTCACTCGCTTTTGCTGTCCTTCCTGTCAGGATCTGTCACTGTGAGGGAGATGATGAGAGCCCCCTCATCACGCCGTGTCGCTGCACGGGGACGCTGCGCTTTGTCCACCAGGCCTGCCTGCACCAGTGGATCAAGAGCTCGGACACGCGCTGCTGCGAGCTCTGCAAGTACGACTTCATCATGGAGACCAAGCTCAAGCCTCTCCGCAAGGTAGGGTGCCTTGGAGTCTCATTGTCCTCCAGTGCCAGAGCTCCAGAATGGCTGTGGAAATTGCAGGCACAGTTAAAGAAACATCTGTCCAGAATGGCTTTGTATTTGCTGTTGTTAATCAGTCACGGTGATTTAATTCTTGCATTTAAGTTGGTTAATTTTCGGCAGCAGAGAATTTGACTAAAGACTCTCTTTCATCACATATATAATATAAATGCAAAGATAATAGTCTTTTGGTTTAGACTTTTTATCTTCAGCTTTTTGTTATGGGTTCATCTGCCTATTTTTAAGCCAAAAAGAAATCTTTTCATGTTTTGCTCCTGAGTAACACAGTCCAGTTCACCCAGCAATTTTTACATGGAGCCCATAACTTTTGGTTGAGAATGATGCTTATGTCCATGTGGAGACAGCAGTTATGAAGTAACACAGTCAATTTAGCTGCA
Source organism: Zosterops lateralis (assembly GCF_965231275.1). Classification (NCBI taxonomy): domain Eukaryota; kingdom Metazoa; phylum Chordata; class Aves; order Passeriformes; family Zosteropidae; genus Zosterops; species Zosterops lateralis. Next base: position 40,353,574 of record NC_139766.1, read on the forward strand.
TCTGTTGTAGCTGTGACACTCATGGGCAAATTAATCACTTCTACTTTAAAATTAGTTAATGGAATTTAAAAGACAGGGTGACTTTGCATCCTGAATGTCAAATGTATGTTATCTGCACTCATCTGTTTTCTAAGATAAATCACTATAATGCTACACAGACAGTCCGTATTGGAAAGGTGAAGAGTTTATTAAACGTATATGGGCTCTGTTTTCTTTGGAGTGGATAATTTCTCTTCGAATTTTTATTTTAAAATGCTGTCATCATTCTGGAGTTTTGTTGAAGCTTTGAAGTTTGAGTCAGTCTGGAACTGGGCAAATCCTATATAGTAGTGTTTTAATGGCAAAAGACATTTTGTTTTTGTTGGCCTTATACAGGTAGCAGTAGTTCATAGAAAGGAGAATCAATGGAATTGCTTCACACTTCCCATTCAGAGGAATTTCTAATAAGTCCATGGTGATAAACCACTTCTGAAGAGAGAACTTGGGCTAATTTGGCAAGCAAAGCTTGTAGTAGTGAAAGATTAAGTTCTCAAATGCCAGGTAGATCTGGCCATGCAGGCTAGAAATTGAAACAGATGCAAATAGAAAAAAAAAATGGCTAAGAACTTAATTATATTTAAGTTTTAGTAATTGCAGATAAATTTTAACTAATGTGACAGGATGAGATAATTGTATAAAAACCCCTGCCTATCTTAGGGGGAATTTTTCAGCTTATATGTTTCTATTTTCAAACCAAATTGCTTTAACATATAACATCTAAGAAGTATCTCACAACAGTTACTTTTTTCAAGAGAATACACAGATATCAGTATTTTTAACAAAAGCCTTTTCCCAGTTTTGTCAGCTAATATAGCATCTTTTATAAAAGGGAAACAAAACTTATAGCAACCAAGGAGAAAAGGAATGAAAAATGTAAATAACTTGATATCAAAAACAGGCACTTTTAACTCTCTGTGTGGTCAGTGCCACATCTCTTCCCCCTTTTAGAGTGGTAATGTAAGAGTCCTCCAAGTCTGCAATTTCTTAATTGAATGATTACCACCTTACTCAGCCTATCATTGGTTCCCAGGTACGGTTTAGATTTTGGACACAGAAAGGATTCACCTCTTCTTTCAGGCAGGATATTTTTGTTGGTGCTCAAAGCACCACTCAAAAGTAGTTTATCTGCCTGGCAGTCTACGCTGGCAACATTCTTCCCTATGATTCTAATGCTAACAAATATTTGTTTGTGTAGAATGGACCCAACATCTAACTTCAAATCCTTTCTGATAAGTCACACTCATTTCAGAAACCAAAGCTTCCAAAGATTTCAAAGTTAAAATTAGTTGTCCTTTGGCATTTATAGCATTCAACTGTGACACCCTTCACATGTTCCATTTAATTAAATGTGATCCTTACTAAGTGTGAGCACTATCATCACCTTTGTTCACAAATTTATGAAACACTAAACAGTTTATAAAAAGCTCTTTTGCAAACCAAGTCTTTTGACAGCTGTAGCAAAACCAAGGTAAGAGAGGAAAGAGTGATCATGAGACTTCCCATATGAGTACATCCTTTACAAAAATCACTGAAGTTGTTTTGGTTTTTTGTTTGTTTTTTGTTTGTTTGGGGTTTTTATTGGTGGTTTTGGGGGTTTTGTGTTTGTTTGTTTGTTTGTTTGTTTGGGAGGTTTTTTGTTGGGTTTTTTGTGGGGTTTGTGGGTTTTTTTGTCCAAACTTATATATTTTGCAAAAATGGAAAGTCACAATGAAACTGTCAAATTTCTTGACAGCTTTTATGAAGCCCAGAATCTCAGTTTTGGGGCATTCATTGGGAATCTGTTTTCAAAAGACTGGCCCAAAGGGTGGTTACCAGAGAACAAAGTACTGTGGGACAGGCAGCTCCTCACCCCAAAGCTCTCTGTAATCCTGTCTCCTTGATGCAGGATTGGAAAAACACTCCTGACTCTGGGATTTCCAGACCTTGAAAACTTTGCGTTTTGCTAAAGCTTGGTTCCGTATTAGACATCAAGAGCCTTCAGTCCCCAGCACTGTCTGGCCTTTCAGCAGTGATTCAAAATTTCCAAACTTCTGAAATTCTCTTGGCATGATAGCAGAGACATTATGAGCAGTTATATCTGAAAAAAATGCAATTCATGTCAGCTTTGTTGGATGCCAACTGTATCAGCAAATTGACCCAAAAGAAGTTACTAATTTTGCTAGTAAGCTTTGAGGAATTCTGAAAATAGACTTCTTCCCATGCTTCCTATACAGAAGACCACATATTTTGTTTCAAGAAAGGAGTACCTATTTAATTCCATGAGAAGCTAATTTATTAAAAAAAAAAAAAAAAGGAAAATATTTCCCCTAAAGTGAAAGTTTCACTCCAGCTCTAGATGATGCAATTTCCATTGGACCTGGCTTTGAAGTGACATTCTACAAGTGGAAGGCTCACATCTCACAACTAGTTCTGATTTTTTGATTCTTAATCTCTCTCATCAGTCGATATATGAGATTCTAAAGTCTAGTCCCTGACTGTGCATTGTTTCATTATGGTGAATTTTATCATAATGTATTTGTAAATTCCTACTGCTGGTCTCCTGAAAGGAAAAAAATTACAGACTACCAAACTTATTTATGGAATCTATAGTTTTGCATTTTTGCAGGATCGCAAAAGCATGCATTAAATAAAAAACAAACTATTTAATTCAATAATGAATTGCCACCTTTATTTATGCCTCAGCCATTCATGCACCCTTAATGTTTCATAACAGATTTTTTAATCAAAGTCTAAGGTTTTATAGCACAATAATTTTGGAATATCATGCCGGATTTATTAGCACTCATAAGTGACAATGTAGAATATATTAAGTTAACATAAATTAAGATAATCATTATTAAAGCAATAGGTTTGTGCCAATGTGCAACAGTTATTAAATTAGAGAATCCTTGAAAGCACAAGACATCAAATAAAACTCAGTTTAATCATTTTAGTGAGTCTTTTTGTCAAGGTAATGCTTTTAAGCATTGGTCAACAGACATTGCAAGTATATCATGTATTTGGACAGGTCTAATTACTCAGCTCAAGATAATTATAGAGATTAAATATTAAGCATTGCCTAATGTTTCTGATTTATTTCTCGTGGTGTCTGTTACATCTGTCGGTCATTATAAATAATATGGTTGCATTTGTAGCTTTGCCTCTCAGCATCTGCAATCCATGATGCAGAATTTAAAAGGTGACTTTATCACAGAAGGAATTAGAAAGTGGTAAGAAGCTTGTGTTAGTTCCTTATTGAGCTCTCTCAGGTAGGAGCTTAAACCTGAGAAAAACATTTCTTCTTTAGGAAAGATGCAATCCTAGATATTAACAGTTGCATTTCATATCTCTTGAATTTGATGCTTGAAGACTAGTAGAAACAGGAATTGAACAAAAATATAGTGAGTATGAAATGGATTAAAGTGTCAAATTAAAAGGAGCTTTAAACACAAAAATGTCTTTAAATGGAGATTCTCAACGGTGTCTTGCTATACTTCAAAATGCTTTTCATATTTAAATTTTGCTGTCTGTTTAAGATGTGTAGTATCTGATGAGATGTCTTACTTTGATGCATCATCCCAACAGATCATTGTGTGGTGTCAGAGTTTTCTTTCCCAACTCTCTTTTTTAAATGATTTTCAAATAAATTCTTATTTATGTGAGGCATAAGCAATATTGTGCATTGTTACCATGTGATTGCTCTTGGTCATTAAGGAAAAGCAAGTCAATTTTTTTGTTTACAGGAGCATTATGTACCAGTTGAGGTCAATTTTCTTTCTGATAGAAGGGGTATCTGAATTTATGCCTTTTAAAAATAGAGGACTGAGAATGTTCTTTTAGTACAGAGCGATGTGTTTCTATAAAATTAAACAGAAGCAAAGCAAATGCTGATAATGAAATAAACTTGATCTTATTTCTTTTGAATGTGTACATATATCTTCTAGGTGTTTACCACTCTTGAATTCTGTATTTGTTTATATGCTGATATAAAAAAAAATCTCATAGCATACCTGAAACATTCAGTGATGGCAAAATATGTTAAGGGTGTTTTTTCCTTTTGATTCAATGGTAGCTTGGTAATTCATGTTTGCATTTCGTTTTTAAGGGTATGGTAATCACTGCCAAAAGTCATAGAACCTGCAGAGAAATTTCTGTGGTATGAAATCAAACATGCTCACCATTAGAAACTACTTTTGCCAGAATAAATTCTCAGATCCAGACATGACTAGAAGAGTCTCACAGGAGAAAACCCCAAACTTTTGAGTAGTCATTACCATATTGCTTGTTGTTCAGTTCTTACTGCCCTGTGCTGTGAGGTATGAACCACCTGGCCTTGTTGTCAGTTTTCTAATAATGCTCATGATAAGAAGTAGTATCAAATATTGCATAGGACTTGCTGTGGGACTAGTTCCCTTTTGATCCAATTTGATGAATATTTTGCAGTCTGCAACATAGAAGGAGCTCTTGCATTTTTGTTTGATTTCTGGTGCAGCTACACAGTGTCGTCAAGGCAACCTCCTCCAATGTTATCTTTCTTCCAGTAAACTGTCTCAAAACATCAGTAGCCTCAAATAATTGCCTTCAATATGTGGGGTCAGACACTTCACCAGTATGCACAAAGGCACAAAGCTATTACTTTCTCGTTGGCTATCATGTCATTATAGCAAATAACTTCGGGCTCAAGGGACAATGTGTATATTAAAGCTTGTAAAGTAAAAATGACTCTTTGGCATTTATATCCTATTGTGATGCCTCAGGGATGCAGGGGACTACTTTTTTCAGACAGTTGTATTCTTAATTTCTGGGGATAATAGAGCATTACTGCTAATTTATCTGTATATAGACAGCATACTGTAGTTCACAGAATAATGCTGTCTTGCATTTTCTGCCACCAGAACAATACTAGAACTTAGCTCTCTTATGGTGGTGGAATTTCGGCTAGCTTGCCATCTCCATATGCCTTTCTCTTCTGTTCAAAACACAGCTCTATTCACACAAGCTGTTCCAGTTCCCATGGACTTCTGACAAAAGATTCTTGTGCCTCTTACCTTGAAACCATCATAACATACCCTTAGACTTGCTAAAAACCATCTTATTGTGATACTTCGCTGGGACACCCCCATGTGCAGCACCCGTCCTGGAGGCAGGGGAAGATGTGTGTTGGGTCATTGCTTTGAACTTTTGTTCTTTTAAGAAGCAAATGAAAAACATTATACCAGAAAATTAAATGAAAACTGTGTCCTCTTCTAATTAAATGCTAGTAACTAGATTTGCTACTTCTGCTGCTCAGCAGCGTTTACAAAAGCAAAGGGAATTTGGGAGATTGTTCAGCTCTGGGTATTAGTAGTGTTATCCACTATTGCACAGACCATGAACATGAGCTCTGGGAAGTACAAATCTTCCGTGCTTTCTGAGGCTGAAATAGTTTGATCTGAGCTGTTTAACAGATGCAACTTGCATCAAAAGATTCAATTCCCATTTTAGTTAGAGAGCCCTACTCCAGCCTGCAGTTCATAAGTCTCTCTCTTATTTTTTAAGAGATTGGGGTCTCCTCTTCATTTTTTTATTTCAGCCTTTTCAGTGTTTTGTTTTACAGCTTGACCTCATCAATACTTATAACCAAGGAAGGACTAGGAAGCTGAAGCATTGAAAATAATTAAGAGAATCTCTGGCTTTATAAATAAAGAAAGTGTAAATGGAATGCTGACACAAAATGTATAGCTAGAAATATGAAATTAAAAGAGCATAATCAACCCAAGCATTGACCTAAATCAGTCATTGTTGTTCATGGAGTTTTAAAAAAATGCTGGTTTTACCATTTAATTTTGAAGTTAGGAACTTTACCAGCTCCCGTGGGAGAGGGCTGCAATTCATGATCTGCTTAATGTAGGTAATTATGTGTCACATAATTAACACGTACAATTTTACAGTTGTTATTTGCCTCAAATTTATTTTGCCTGGGACCTATTGATGTGAGAATGTTCTGTTCACAGGCTGATGTTTCCTTGTTGGTGGAATGCATGCTTAAAATGGCTTTTCTTTAACACAGTGATGTACTTTTGAACACAGAAATTCCAGTAATGGATCTAAATTATGACCAAATGAGGTAATTTTTACTTTACTCAGGTTTGGTGGGTTTTGCTATTTTAATTTTATTCCTGTAGCATTTTATTAAAATTATTGGGAAAAAATTAATTTTTTTTCCCCCCAGAATTAGTATCTTCCCTCAGCTCTTTACTAGAGCACTAGGCTGTAGTTTTATTTTGTTTACTATAGCTTTCCTCAGCACAAATTTCCTCTATTTTATTTTTATTTAGTTGGATCAAAAGAATCTCTCTTGTGGGAAAACTAAAAGACAGAGAAGGCAACTGTAGCTGTTCATTGGAAAGTCAATATTCTTCCTAAAGCCATATTTATCGATAATTAAAAGCATCAGCTTCTTTTTTAAACCTTTGTTACGTGGCAATTCAGATGTGTCTAGATACTGTTTATATAGCTGCAAAAAAAGGATATGTCTAGGTATGTTTTAACAACAGTATATTTAAAAATACCAGGGTTTTGGCAAACAAACACATTTAAAGCAAACCATCTTTGTAACAATTTGAACTGATTCTCAGCAGGCTGGACAATTTTAAAATAGAAGAAATTAAGCTGTGATGAATACTGGAGGGAAGGTGATTGAAGTAAAGACTAACAAAACTGTGATCATATTCTACAACTTGTTTTAGGTGCCTAAGGCAACAGATCTTCAGAGAAATTTCCTTCAAGAGGACATGACTGAAGAACTAAAAGAAGGGGGAAGTGTACAAAACTACATAATATGATGTTGGTCTCCAGCATGTTACTATATCAGTTTTTCTAATTTCCCTCCTTTTCCAATTTCTACCATGGTATTGGGGCCTTCTGTCCACGTCCATCCCACTATAAGCACTCAGATGTGCAAAGGGAACCCATCCTACTTGGTTTCAAAGACAGAGACTCAGGCACAGACTGTTGGAAGATGGTTTGTCGTGGCTTCTCTAGTGGAAAAAGGACTTGTGGTTGCTTTGACCCCAGCAGAATTCATCTCAAATCCCCCACTGAGCCTATGTCATGGCTGCTTTTCTGTTGCCTATAGAATACATACCACAAAATGCAGCAGCCCTACCTGCTTTGGTTAGAAAGGGAAATCTCAGTATAACTGGTCTTGCAGCAAAAACACGTTCTGTGGTATGGCAGTTTGAATGACTGATTTTTTTAAATGGTTTTCTTTGTGGGTTTTTATGTCTAAGTTGTTGTCTGAGAACTGGACTGTAATTTAAAGGTATTTGCTACTTAGTGACTGGAGCAAGTGGCATGCCTTCAATTAGATATGCTGCTCTTTTGGAAATACAGAGTAGACCGGCAGGGGTTGACAACTGCAAAGAGAACAAAAGTGACAAACTAGATTCTTTTGATAGAATGATCACAGAAATACTGTAGGGAGAGCAAACAACAGTAGCATCTGTTTCTGTTCTTGACTAACTGTGATAAAAGTTAATGGAAACATAGATTCTAACCCTTTTATCCCTGTTTCTTTATGGGTTACCAACATGCAGCTTTTAAAAAATTATTATTTTATTTTTGAGTAATAAAGGCATGTGCCCAGGTACCTGAAGTAAATATTTTCTAGAATTCTAGATGTGTGCCTTTTGTTCTTAGTACCACATATTCCCCATAGTTTTACATTATGGTGGTAGTTCACTGCTGATCAATGGTTTAATGTTTTACCTGCAGTTTCTCTGTCAGGATTATTTTTTTAGATAAGGTAGCTGAAGTGTACTGTGCTTGGAGATAATGATCTTTTCCTTAAAGGTCTTAGAAGGCAAGAAAAGAAAAAGTAATTGTGAAAGAGGTGTTCATGATAGCACTGAAGGCTCTATTGAACAAAAGATTGGTTAATGTCTTTTCAGTGTTTGAAGAAGATACTTGAAAAGTAAACACTTTGTTGAGTATTTCTGCATTCTATATATTGATGAAAAGCAATTTCTAGCAGATGGTAGCTAGAAAGAAGCTCCCAATATGGAGAGATTATGCTGTAATTACTTGCCACTAGGTTTCTTGCACGTCTCTCCAAAGCAGCTGGTGTTGGCCTTTGATTGAGACAGAGCATTGAACGAGAGGGACACGAGTTCCTGTATTTCCAAAGCACGGCGTGGGGGGAGAGGGGGGGTGTGGTGGTGGTGGTGATTTTTGGTGGTTGTGGGTTGGGTTTGGGTTTTCTTGAGGGGGGCGTTTGTGTTTGTTGTTTTTCTGGTTGGTTTTTTTTTTTTTTTTTTTTTTTTTTTTTTTTTTTTTTTTTTTGGGTTTTTTTTTTGTTTTTGTTTTTTTTGGGGTTTTTTTTTGTTTTTGTTTTTTTGTTTTGTTTTGTTTTGTTTTGTTTTTTTGTTTGTTTGTTTGGTTGGTTGGTTTTGGGGTTTTTTTTGTTAGTCTGTGTTGGGATGATTAGGATGCAGGTACTGAAGTTCTTTTAGTTGGTAAATGAACAAGTATTCTCAATACCACTTTCATATTGCAAAAACAGCTACTTCATTTTAGAAATTATATTCTTGAATTGCTTAATTTTTACACTTCTTAGTTTTTACATTTCTGTTTTACATTTTTGAAGGGTTTGCTAATTGATGTCATACACAGCTAAAAATTGCGTAAGCTTGTGAAGAGTGCATACTGATTATATCAATTGAGTCCACCTGTTTTGATTATCCCTTAAAAAAGAAATAACATGCCATCTTGGTTATGATAAAACTGAATTTTTAATTCTTTGCAGATGATAATCTTAAGGTGTTTACCAAAGTGAGGTTTTTTCATTATGTATTTCTTTTATTGCTCTAAGTATGCAAATCACACGAAAAGTGAATTAAAGTGTTTGTCTTTAGAAATGCACACATTTCTGGTTCCCTTTAAAAATTTTAATGAGTGTTTTAAATACAGCACAGACATTCTTTTGAATTCCAGCCAGGTTTGTTTAGTATCTCCTAGGGACAGAAATAGATTTTGAGCAAACTTCAGACAGGTTTACCTGACAAAGATCTGTACTAGAACATCTAATGAGATAACTAGATTGAGGTAAGGTTCTGCATAGATAAGGCCATATGATCCAACAGGTGACAAAGGATTTTAAAAATTTATTTTATTTCCCTGTTCAGCAATTAACATAGCAGGGGACTAATTATTGCCTTTTATTCTTGATCCTTACAAGAGTTTCTTCTCTGGGATACATCTTTTGAAAAAAGGCAATGACAAATAAGTTTTCTGTATTTTCTGTGAACCTGCTCAGTTCTTCCTTTTCTCTGGATGTGTTTGGGGAAAAGAACACAGTGTTGATGTTTCCATGGCCCCAACCCTTCTCTTGTCAGCCATCAGACCTGGCTCATTCCGTTGGGCTGCCTGAGGGGCACTTCTTAAATTGGAGCAGGATGGGGAACACATGCCTTGTCCTTTAAGACACAGTCCCCATGGTTCAGGCTGTAATCACGTTATTTAGATGGCACAGAGAGGCCTAGAATGCTTTTACTCAAATAACAACGTTTGAAGTCTCATCTCTTATGAACACTTCAAATTTCTGCAAGGCTATTTTATTCTCCCAACATGAATGGAGCCCTGTTGTCCTTTATTACTATTATTTCTTCCTCTTCCACCCACTGCACAAATTCCATTCTGCAAACTACCACGGCAGCTGCTTTCCTCCAGCTGGTAGGTTGATAGCAGTGAACAGCTCACTGTGGAGCCTGAGCCAATTAGTACTGCAACAAGTGACCAGAAAACCCTCCCTAATATAAATAACTCTGAGCTACATGTTCAGACTGTTGACATATCTTTACTGCTCAGCTCACTTTACCACCAGTTCTTTCTCAAAAGTGCTGGCTAAATCCTTTGGGTTGAGTTTCAGATAAAAAAGATCTTTTTCTGTGTGTTTTTAGTCTCTGTGCAGAGTTCAGTTTCTACAACAGCCTCTAGTAAGTAATTTTAGCCTTTATTTTGCAGACATAATTACTTTAAGGAAAAGGTTGGCTGTAAGTATTTCTTCAGACTGTAGAAAGAATTCAGAAAATACTGCATCATGATTTAGCTCTAGGCGAGAGCAGAAATTCTTCCAGCGGTGCATGTTGTTTACATTATATACATAGTAATTTTTTTTGCTAAATGATGGATAGGGAGAAAAATGTCACAAAAGATATTTAATGTTAGCAATGTCCCACCCATACCAGATTCCCCTGTCAGACCTCCTTACATGCAGTTTTTAAAACAGGGTTCCTGAAAATACCTAGGAGTTAAAAAGTCCAAGCATTCACATGTTGCAAAGCAGCCCATTAACTTCACCTTCAATATTTGGCATCCTCTGCAGTGCTGAGCCCTGCAGGAGAGAGGCCTTCAGCTGTAGAGATGTGGATCTGCAAACCTGCAGTAGAACTGCAGTTGCCTCAGGACATCTCTGTAGACAAAAATGTGTAACCGGTGTGACAGAACATCACCATGGACAAGAGGCAACAGGTGGACACAAAGTGGTGGATGGGAGCAGGCAGGCAGCAAATGTACAATGCGAAGGTGGGGAAAAGTAACACAAGCAGCAGAGTTTGCTAGGTGCCATTGTGAGGTGTGGAGACAGCTTTTGTGTGAGCAGTGTGAAGCTTTCAGTTCTGCACTGGGCCATCATGAAACCACTGTGCAGAAAGCATAGTGTAGGGGAGGGAATTAAAATTGCAGATGTGATTCTGTTAAGCAAAGAGGCTGTGTTGGAATGTAGGGTATGAAGCAGCATCCCCACACTCACAAGGAGTGTTTTCAGAAGATACTAAAGAAAATATCCGTAATTATTTGTAGCATATTGATTAATCAAGTGGCATGCAAGGAGGCAGATTTTTGTCCTTTAAAATAAATATGAGAGATTTTCTCAAACTACGTTACAGGAAAGGGAAATGGTTGTCTACATATGATTTAAAATTCCCTGTATGTTTTTGGATTTGTTTGGTTTTTAATTTTTTTTTTTTATTTCCCCAGAAGACTCATTTTTGCAATTACATGAGTGGGATTTGAAATCAGTAGCCATTCTCTTGAAGTTTCTGAGTGAAATTGTCTTTAGGAAACAAAAGCAAAACGTGAGGTAGAAACCTGGAACAGTTTTACAGCTGCCATTTAAATGATTATTTCAAACTTCTCTGGCAGTAAAGCATAGGAATTCCAACTGAGGTGCACGTTGTGTCTTAGCAGCAGCTGTAAGTAGTAGTTGGGGTGGGACGAGTGTTTCTGATCACATTCACAATGCAGCTTTTTTCCATTCTTGATAGGAACCTGTGAGTCAGGCAGTCTCCTGCCACCCTCCAGTGGTTTTCAGAGCACAGTGCAAGTGACATGTTTGGAAAGCTTATTCAGAAAATAAGAAGGAGGGCAGGGATATTCCAAGCTTTCTGCTAGGGAGACATATTGTTACACTTGGGATTTGTTTGGTGACTTGTCTAAAATGTCTTTTGGTTCTGATTAGACGTTGCAAAGTGTTCTAGCACGTAGGTTCTGAAGCATTAAAATATTCATGTGGTTGCTTGCGTTTGCAGGACATTAAACCACCTGCACCTGTAACAATTTCCCGTCTGTGTTTGTATTGCTGCCAGGATTAAAGAATCTGTGGGTGTGACAATTGGATGTACAACAGTGAAGAGGTGTTTTGTAGGGGGCTGGGCAGAAGCTACAGGTTTTTCTATGAACTTAATGACTCAATAATTTGCAAGTCATTATGAAAATCTCCTCTGGCTGTAGTTTTCCATTTATTTCTCTCCTTACAGAGAGCACCTTACAAGCGTTAACATCTAAGTTTCCAAAATTACATCTATGTACTTAATTTTGTGCTGTTTTTCTATTGTTGGTAGCATCTGATATTCTATCCATGGCATGTCACAGTGTCATCAACTTGATTGCTTGGAGATCACTGATCAAGATAATAAAACATGACAGAATTTATTTTTATCTTGCTATTATGAGTGTGAAAAACCATGAAAACTGCAGGAGCTTCAAAACACAGCAAGGATGAATTTATCAGAGGTTAAGGAGGCATTAATGGGCTGTGTGACTTGAAAGGTAACACCTGCCAACCTTCCCCACACAACTTTAGGCTGTATCAAGTCCTGGACTATAAAGCACAAGTAAAAGGGGCTGATGCTTTCATTGTTCGGTATATTGTTGTCTCATCCTTTGTTACGGATTTTCAAGCAATTTTTATTTCACGTAACTCTGCTTTTGTCCAAGCAAGTCTGTACTAAAACTAACAGTTAATTTTTTTTTATATTAGCCTATTGCAAAAATCCTAAAATAGGGAATTGCACTTTTCTGCTCTAGGACAACATAAATTGCTGGCTCATCTACTGACATCACTCATCTAGTTAGAGCATGACAGTAGTCACAAAGTACTCTCTTCTATTCAGCCAACCTAAAATATGTGAGCATGGGGAAGTTACATCAGCTACTGCTGGGATCACCAGAAGTTCTCGGGTTTGGTTTTTCACCCGAGATTAAGGTGGATTTTAGAGTCTTTTGCCCTCTGAAAGCCCTGAGCCAAGTTGCAAGAAAGCAGCAGATTCTTCAAGGTCTTGTTTTTCAAGGTTTCTCATGTTGTTTATTATTTCATATCTCAGAATTGTCTCCGTGCCCAGCCGAGATCTGAACAGCGGCTCAGACAGGAGGTGACCACTCCCTGATGGGACATCACTGTCCTCTTACACAGATAGTTACGTGTCTCTGATTTACATTTATGTGCCAATACCTATCACCTACACTAAAAGGGTCATTTCTACTTTGACCCAATCCCCTTGAACTACTTTGTGCCATCATCACTGCAAAAAATGGAGGCCAGGGGAGAAGAACAACCCAGGGCACCGCCCTAAATCCTCCATCTTGTTCCCCATTTACCTCCATTCTAAGAACCCCAAAACTACAAATTTTTCCACCCTGTGATTAGCTACACTATTGTTTCTCACACCTTTGTGGTTTGTAATCCCTCTCTCAGTGTTGGAAGCCTCTCCCACAGACTGGAGCCAAAGACTGTGTCTTCCTGGACTCTGAGCCAGGGTCTACTACAACCCCCCTGTACAGATTCCAGACGCCCTGTACAGATCTCAAACCCTCTTGCTCGGGTCCCAGGCATCCCTGCCAAGGTCCCTGACCCTCCAGGGAGCCGAGAGGGATGCCCTGGCCTCCGACAAGAAGTACAGCACAAAGTTTAACTGCATTTTCCCTTCTGAGTTCAGCCCATCGTCACCATAGTTGAGAGAATTCTGACTGCAGCAAGGGCAGGGCAAAACAAAAGTACAGCTTTGGGGCACACTGAGAGCTGTAAAATGCTCCTAGTATCCGTGACAGACACCTCGGACCTTATTCCTTTCCTGTATCCCAAACTGAGAGTACAAGATATTCTGCAGTCTTCCAGTGCCATAGTCACCTATGTCCATCTCCCAGTGTCTTGGCAGCCCCCTTCTCTCTGGTGTAGTAACACGTGCATGGATAAAAGAGACAGGGAGGCAAGGGAAGGCAGGCTGTCTTGTGGGAGAAGAAAAAGGGCCATCTGGAGGAAGCAGAGTTCAGTGGGCTTTGGCTTTCCTTCTGGCTGGATTTGATCATGGGATGTTAACAAAAAGGCCTGCTTCAGCCAATTTTTGCTGGCTCCTCTCCTGAGAGACATTTCTTGTAACTCTCAGCAGAATTCTGTGAGCTTGAACCTGTATTTACCTATCCTGCCTGTTGGTTGGTTGATTTTGTCTGGGTTTTTTCCACCTACAAAATGTTTACATTTAGATTAATGGGACCAGCATTTATCTTTGGGCATTTAGATCAACATGAAGGCTTTTGAGTATGTTAGAGAGTAAAATGCCTATAAAGAGACTGCCTGTGTACGTGACAGTGAAAATTCTGCAAAGTCTTCTCTCCAGCAGACTAAATGGTATAGTGTGAAAATTGAGATAACAGACAAAATCTGTTTAAGAGCAAATCATTCTTTGTTATGTTCTATGTTGATCTCTCACAAAATGTCCACAGGTAAGTGAAGGGTTAAGGTAAAACCCTTTCTTCCATCTGGACAAAGACAAGGTTTCTTTCTTTGGAAAGAAAGTCTGTTACAAGACTTGAATTGAATTTTCACTGCAAAAAGAATGGAAGTCTCCAGGTCAAACAGTGAAAACAGCTAATAAAACCAAAACAATCCAAAAACCTAAAGAAAGAAAACCAAGCCAAACTCACAGCTTGGCAGTAAATGTGCAGCATGGCAGTGCTCTGCAGAGGCCAGGGTTGCTGTCCTAGCCGTGGCAGGTGGCAGCAGTGCTGTGGCACCAGCTGAATGCAGCTCAGTGCAATGTTCACAGGGCCACAGAGAGATGGCACTCGCATCTCATGCTTTGTACTGCTTTCCTTCCTCAGATGCCAGTACTTATCCATCAGAATTGAGGCATTTTGCTTTTAAGTGCCCTATTCTTTCATCTGTTTTCAAAGGCAAATGTTTTAGGAGAGAAGGATTTTGTTTTGAAGAAGTGCTGGAAGAAAAACCCATGTCACATGTGAGATTAAAAAAAAAAAAATAAAATCGCCTCAAGGGCTGCATTGTTCAATTGCAGAGAATAGCCTATTTCATCTTAAAATAGCCTTAACTTAAGCCAGGATTTAGCACCATAATTCATAAACACGTGCCTGGAAGATCCTCCTTCCATTACTGAGGCTATTTGGCTGCTATCATATATGATCATTTCCATGTAATTATCTTTTCGAGTTTATTGAGTTTAATCCTCAGTGCAGTTGCATTTCTTATGCTTTTATTTTATGGGAAGACTGTTACATACCTGCATTTCTACAGTGTCAATACATATTACAAATAAATGTTTGGGCTTTTTCTTCTCTTGCCACCAGAAATGCAAATTTAAAGTAAATATTAATCTTTTTACCTATCTATTGACATGTTATGGCTGTACTGTAATGAAATTACTTTAGATATCATTCACAAGCAGACAGAGACAGAGCAATGTTCTTCATTCCTCTGAATCTGTGAAAATGAGATAATTGTGAATTTTACGCGGAAAATGCACATTGTACAATTACTGCAATTACTCCTGTAATTCATATTACCAAAACTAAAGGATTTGTTAATTATATTACTGCATGTTTTTTGGTAGAAAGAGACACAATGGCCTAATAAGTTTAATGTAAAATTTTACAAGTCAGATTTTTTTAATTACTTTTTTTTTTTTTTCAGTGGGAGAAATTACAGATGACAACAAGCGAGAGGAGAAAAATTGTGTGTTCAGTCACATTCCATGTAATTGCAATTACGTGTGTTGTTTGGTCATTGTATGTTTTAATTGACAGAACCGCTGAAGAAATTAAACAAGGCAATGACAACGGTAAGTGTCTTTTACCTTCTTCAGTTCTGCTGATAATGCAGTGCCTGGCTTTGAGGCAGCTCAGTAACCAATCACATTCCGTTCTTAAATAACAGCTCACATGGCTACACCAAAGGCTTTAATGCAGAAGTTCTGAATGCGTCAGTATGAAAGTCTTACCTTATGCCCCAGCAGAGGAAAGGCAGTGTAATCATTACAACAGCTTAACTAGCCTGCCAGTTCTTCCCGTGTTAATCTCCCATTATCTAGGTAATTCTAAAGCTCAGGAAAAAAGATGAGTCAAGTTCAAACAGCTCAGTGCAAGTTCAGGTCCTTAAGCAGCAATTTATTTATATTAACCACTTGAACCTGGATAGAAAGTAAAGTACGATAGCGCCTCTTCATTAACAACCTCCCTAATACAAACTTCCAAAAGACTGTTTTTCAGTTGTCTTAGTCCTTCATGTGGGACTTGAGTAGCACGGAAAGCCATTCCTGTGTCCTTTCAAATAGAATTTCAGTGTGAATGTCCATGTTCCAGCTGTATTTATTGGTTGCACTGTGGAACAGAGAAGTCATGGAGTCTCCATCTGCAGAGATTCTGAAAATTGAACTGGACATGTGTAACAAAATGCACGCTTAATGTCAGTAGGAGCCGTACTTAGCATATGCAGAAAATATATCCTAAATTTAAATACTGTTTTCCATTTCAAATCTAAGTTTATTTGGTCTTAAATTTTAGTCTTAAATGTGATCATGATGATAAAAAGCTTTTGAGTTTTGATCTGAATTGAATTTAAGCACCCTAAAAGGAACAAAGGTCTCCAGCTTTGTGTTATATTCCAAAGTTAACATGGAAAACAACAGGTGGAGCTTTGTGCCTTGCTAGTTAGATAAATATTTGATGATACTCCTGATGCTTGCCTTTCTTGCCTCAGAGAGGAAAAAGAAGCAACAAACCTCAGTAAGTCACAGATGAATAAACACTACAAAGTCTTGTTTTGCATTCTTTAGAAATAGGTAACCTTGTTTTTAATCTCAAAAAATCTGGCCCAGAGGCCAGGACTAGGAATGGCTTTGAAATTGTATTAATGAGTACAACTACATCACCCTACTCATTACAAGGGGAAAGCTATTTCTGTAGATTAGCTGAATTTACATAACAAAACAGCTAACAGGGATTTTTGTTGTTACACACAATGCAAAAGAATCATGTTAATTATTCCTGGTAGGCTCAAAAAGTATTTATGATTTGTACAGCATTCAGTATTTGCCAAATATAATGGCTGATTCTTTACACTATTTTGCCCCAAAATTTGCTTGTTGCAGAGGAGAGTACTTTTACAAAAGTGAACATGTATTTGTGGGGAGTAAGAAGGGCATATATGTAGTTTGCTTTCTTCTCTGTTATCTCTCTTTGATGGGAATTGCCAAAACAAATACAGCAAACACTGGAGAAAAAACACTTTAGAAACATATTTTGAGAAGGAGAAAAATTGGAAACCCTGAATTATACTAGTATTGTTTGTTAATAATCTGAGTTTGAAAATCCCATTTTAAATGGATAGCTCAAATTATTTAAAGGGTTGGGGTTTTTTTCTCTTAAGAGAAGTATATGATGCAAACCCTTTAATTGCTAAGCCTGACACTGGCTTATAGAAAAGCCAGTTTAAAATATTCTAGAATTGATATGGCACCAGTGGTAGGGACTCAAGTTTCACATAAATTTATTCTGTCTAGGTTCAGCTGACCTTTCTTTCTCCTAATAAAGCTCAAGTCTGAAAATATGGCCATCCTGGAAAAAAGGAAAGATACAAACCTCTCTATCCCATACCAGTTAATAAAAATAGATGCTTCCTGTATTACCACAGAAACAGCAGCAGCCTATCTTTAATGTTAAAAGGTGGAAGAAATCCTGAAAGAGAGCTTTTGAGCGTGGTGTTGTGTTTTTTATTTGACCAAATGGTGGTCAAATCAGTTAAAAGGAGGAAGCAGTTTCCTGTTCCACAGGCAGTTTCTTAACTGGCCCATGGAATAGGGAAACCCAGTCTATTTTCTAGAGCCACAACTGCTCCAATAGTGCGTACATACCTGTGTATTCTTAGCAAGTGGCCTCTTTTCAATATACATTACTGAAACTCAGTGCTTGATATCCAATGTATAACATAAACTTTTTATTTCAAAGGTGTCCTCGAATGGCCATTTTGGACAAAACTCGTCGTGGTGGCCATTGGATTCACAGGAGGCCTGGTCTTCATGTATGTGCAGTGTAAGGTTTACGTCCAGCTGTGGCGCAGGTTGAAAGCCTACAACAGAGTGATCTTTGTTCAGAACTGCCCAGACACCATCAAAAAACTGGAGGAGAAAAGCTCTCCATGCACTCAGCCCTCAGAGGTGAAGGACGCAGTGGTGGTGCCAGTGGCACAGACAGGTACAAACTCCCAGCTGACGGCGGAAGAGGCGACATCGGAGGTCATGCCAGTTTGACATGGACAGCATTGCTTCTTCCTTGCAGAGTAAGCTGTAGTGTTTGCTACACTACGAATGCTACAAGAAAGTAGAAATGACTGTGCATTTTTTCAGTTAAAAATGACCCCAACCAAACAACAAAAAAATACCCCATACCAAAACCAAAACCGTACAAGGAAAACGGATCCAGCAAAGCAACTTGTTACTGTATGGAATGTGGCCGTTCGTGACGTAGTTTTGCAACTAGTCAGCAAGTGTAGTGAAAGTGGAAGTGTAGAAAGTGCAATAGAGAACAGGTTTAACAGACAATGCCAAACCAATGTGACAATGTACTTTTTATCCTAACTGGGCTGGCTGGGAAAGTAGAAAACAGAAGTGACACAATGATTTTGTTTACAGAAGACACAAAACCCTTCATCTGTTTACTACTAAAAATTGTATTTGCTATTTACCTTTTCAAGGTACACTTCAAAGGGTACCAAATCCAAGTTATATGCATTAACAGAATCAAAGTACAGAGAGCTGTATTTGCAGCACTCCCTCTCTAAGCCTCGTACGGTAACACCTTCATGTGACTGTAGCGGAGCCTGGATGTTTGGGCAGCTGTGTCAACTGTGGATATTTGAACCAGTTGTTTTTAACTATGGTTAAATTTTTGAAAAGAAAGCAGTTCCAACCAGTATAAATTCATGTCTCCATAAGCTACAGATAGTTTATTTAAATGTCAGGGAGGTAAGTACAGGAAAGAGAGAATATGTAGATATGCGGTTAGAAGAGCAGCTCTGCTGTTTATTTTACTTTATAGGAGTGAATTAGGCATAAATTGGATACACAAAGTATTGAGGCAGAATTGTAAATGAAAAAAAGAAAAAGCAGTTTACTGCAGAATTACACAGAAGTAAATTGTTTATTATCGAAGGTGTGAAAAAGGATGACACATACTGAAGATGGAAGCTACTTCTGGTTTTATTTTTTAAGGTTCATGATACAGAAAGGTAGATGTAAGAGAACATACCTACCTATATATCTAAAGGAAACATTAGTTTTTATCTCCTTGTTCTAAAAAGCTAGATTTTATCTTCCTCACTAAAAAACAAATCAGTGGTTTCCTTCTGTACAGGTAAACTTAAGGTGTTGTTAGAGATTCAACAGTTCAGTTGTTAATTTCGTGTTTTGAGCACTGGCATATAAAAATGAAGTGTGAATAGCATTACAAGGTGCAATAGATAAATGAATGTAGATATAATACCGTGTCCAACAGGGTGAATATATAAAGAACAAATTTTGTGATTCACTTTGCAAAACTGTGGTGTTTACTACAAGGACACAAGAGCAAGTATTGACTTGGAGTAGTTATGTACTGGTGTGGACAAGTCTGGGCCTGAACATAATGTGTATTTTAAAAATAAATTAAAAGTTCTTTTTTAAATCTTGTATTTAGTAAAGGAGGAAAAGCAAAAAAGCAAATAAAGAACCAGAGTAATGAGGACAGAAGAGTAGAGCTTCACTTAAAGGAAGGATATCTGCCACAATTACAAGTGAACTAGAGTTCTACGGAAGCCTTGAAGTTTCTACTAGTAAATTTTCTCTTTATACACTCAAATATTTACCGTGAAATAACAGAATCATTCCATTCTTGCAAATATCCAGGCTGCTGGGCCTAAAATGTATTGGAATTTATATACTAGGTATTCCTTTGTGAACGTTTACTGGCTTAAGGCTCAGGGAATACTAGAAGTAGCAGTATTAACAAGAAATGTGTCTTTAATCAGATCATTATATTCTTTTGTATTGGAATTGCTCTTGTAATTTGGCTGTGACTAAGTGATTGTAACCTGGCTAGACAGGACACAAAATCTTGGTGCTTGAATGGGTCCTTAATACATGTCAATATTTGCTGTAAGTTACTCCGGGTGAGTTGGATTAATGTTGAAGTTTTTTCATGTAATGGCACACACTTTTTATATAAAATAATTTCTCAACTATACAACTGCAACTTTCAATTGTAGCAGCTTCTTATTTGAAATGACGTACAAGAGAAACCAAATCATTTCTCCATTTAAAATTGTGGAGGAGATTTCAGAAGGTCTTCACAGCATGATGACACAACTAAGGAATGTCTTGTCTTGTAACTGCACATGCTTAAGATAGTCTGCAATGGCATGGTTTTCAAAAAGCTACTTGTTCAAAGGTAAATCTCATGATATCTGACATCAGACACTAAAAATTACTAACTGCATCTGAATGTTTGGAAGGATGTTTACAATAAACCTGCAGAATCAGCAAAATTTACTGACAAAGAACATTATTATGAAGGATAATTAAGAGCTTTCTGAATAATAGTTTCTCACTAAGTGAAAGTAACTCTGCTTCTTTAGCCAGCTTGTTCTTTGACTGTGGTAGCATCATGACCCCATTGAAAATACTTTATCCCCTATTTTGTCAGTTTACTGGAGAGGAATTTGCATTGGGGTTTTTTTCTTGAACAAGTATAAAATTCACCTTGAAGAAGAAAATACCTGAAGATTCTGAAAGCAGAACTGTAGCATCCAACAAGATTTTACATTTTTTTAAAAAGACACTGAAGAGTCAGCAACAGAAAAAACAGTGTGAAAACTTTTATACCAATGCCTTCAACTTCAAACACTGTTCTGGCACTCAACCATATATGCAACTGAGTTTACAGTTAATTAAAAAGCAGAAAGACTTCAGTTGAAATTCCTCCTCTCCCTTGGAAATATTGAATGTGGACAGCAGGAATAGGAGCAAAATGGGACACTGTCTGCTGAGATGGACAATGAGACAAGTCACCAGCAAGAGAGATTTCAGCTGGCTTGAAGCAGCCTTTTAACCTTTTAAAGCATTACAGTGTTAGCCTGTGCATTCTTTTCTCTTCTTAGATGCACTGGATTTTATAGAGCTTTCAGGGATTTCATGCAGGATTGGAATTTGTTTCTGAAGCAGGGTACAACCTCATCAAGAGGGCAAGGAGCTATTCATACCACCATGCCTTGGATTCTGGTCTTCAGTAATAAGGAAAGTACATGGATAGAGAAACTAGACAGATCATTATCAACCAATACTTTTTCATTCCCACAAAACTTACAATTTTCTGTATTAATTTATTAACCACAGTATTCTATCCTAAAAAAACCAAACAACAAAAACTAAACAGACCAGTACACTGAAGGTTTTAATATGAAGTCTAAAGACTTTTTAACGAAGATGCCATCTCAAATGAAGAACTGTATCAAACTCCCGTGTAGCCACAGTGCAGCTCTGGCAAATATGCTGACAGTGGAATTTGGCCTGGCTAAACCCATAAGGGCAGAACCTAGCTCTGAGCTGCCATTAGCAAGAACAGCTTCATCTGCATTCTTGTTTAAACCAAGTTTTAATAAAGGTAGGTAGAGGTAATTTGGTATCAGGTCAGATCTGGAAGTTTAAACAAAATACTCCTGTATTCACTCCTGTGAACATGCACATTTCTTTTCCTGTTTTTAAGACACAAGCATTATAAAGTTTATTTCAAACTGACATAAACATACCACTTTTGACTATCACAGTAGCATTACAAAGATTCTTGACTAGTCCAACTGTGCCATTCACACACTGCTCTATCTGAAGGTAGTGTTTATTTTTGTTGTGTAGAAAAAAATAGTATTCCCCATCTCAAGAACAAACAGTTCATAATTTCCAGTAATGCAATGAAACTTACTCTGATGAAAATATTTTACTGTGTATAATATTCGGAACTACAAGTTTGTGCTATTTGTTTAACTCCCTCTCTTTTACAAAAGAAAATGTGTATGTTTTTGTGGGTGAATGTGTACTGGAAGACAGAAGGTAAGGGAAACAAAAGTAATGTATCTGCTTAATGTTGTGAAAAAAATGTATTTGTATTAAACAAATTACTCAAAGTACTGCAGTATTCTACATTTGTCAGCTTGTTACCTAGAGCATCAAATGCTGAACATGAATTGGCAAGACCACACTCTTGCAGGAAAGGTGAACAATATAGTTGGTTGCTTACTTCATACTGATAAACCTGCTAAGTTGCAAGGCGCTACTTTTGGGTACCCCACCTTGGCAGAATGCTCAGGAATATACCTCATAATACAAAAAACACTTGAAAAGACTTACAGTTAAGCACTTAATTTGCAGGTTTCAACCCTATAAAGAAGCCTAGAAAGCAACCAGTTTTGCATCCTTAGAATAATGGACAAGTATTACTGGGTTTCAGCTCCAGGGAGGTAACAGGACAAAAGTTTCCTAAGGAAAGCAGTGCCTTGTTAAAAACTGTTACAGTGATTTTGGAATGTTCAACACATAAAAGTTTTAAATATCGACTGGACAATTAAACACTTTAAAACTAATCCCAGCTCAGATTTTCAGCATGGGTCCTGCTCCTTTTTGCATTATTTTATACTTTATTTGGTGAGGTTTTCTCCTTTTTGAAAACCCTAAAGACATTTTTTTTTAATGAAGAAGAAGATTGCACGTTTGCATTATAAAAAAAGCCCATGCATTTGTGAAGTGTAAAACCAAAGAAAATATCTTACCTTGACTAAAACAGAATGTTCCAACTAAGGTCAAAATTTAGTTTTCTACAGATCCACCCACCCTGTATCTTTCTCCTAGATGGTCAGCTGGGGACAGAGTGGGCTAAGTTTGAAAATACCATAATTCCAGCTGGAATAAGTCATCATATGCTTGATGACTGGTAAGAATATATGTTCCAAACACAGAAGTAATGTTCTAACAAATTTCATTTTGTATATCCAAGGCTAGCCACGTGTTAATTTTTTTAGAGCTGCCCTAACTAGCTCACAATGTAAATCCAAATGGATTCACAAACCCCTGCAAGACACAGAAGAAACAGCATAACCAAAGAAGTTACAGTAGTATGGAAAAGTGGAGCCAAATTTGGTTTCATAATTAAGAGAGGTATGGGTCCCTAAGCCTTTTTTGCTTTGCACACAAGAGCTCTAATCTCTTGATGAAGGGTACCATTAGGACATAAAACACATTTTTGTTTAGTTTGATGTCTGTATACACACATCCCAGCCATAAAATATTAAGGCTGTTCTGCATGAGCTTTCCCAAAAGTCAAAGAAATTTTCAAAGAACTTGCCAAAAACACAGGTGTACCACATTTCCACTATTTATGACACAGACCTCAGAAAATAACCTTAACTGAGAACAGAATGATTCCAGTATGCTGGAGAGCATGGACCCTGGGACAAACTTGCCCTTTTGCTACTTGTAAATACCTATAACTAACTGAAGTACAGGACTTTTTTTTTTTTTTTTTTTTTTTTTTTTTTTTTTTTTTTTTTTTTTTTAAACACAGAAGATAATATATATGAAAATACAGTAATCACCATTATTCAAAATAATAACCAAAGAAGATAGGTCAGAGTAATTTTTAAGTGTGTTAAGTAAATCACAAATAATTTGAGGAGCTACTTCAGTAATGAAACATGGATCATTACATCTGTGTATGCACATTCCTGGGAACATGGTGAACAACATGATCAACAAAATTTAATAATGGCTCACAAATAGCATAGAAGTGAAAAGCAAAGTAGCAGGATTTAGATGGGATCATATTAAACTCAGAAAAGGACAAGCCCAAGTGTTAATGGCTCGCAGAAGACAGACTGCTACTTACAGGAGCCCAAAAGATACAGTCAAAAGAACAAATCAAGTCTGTAAGTTCAGGCACAGGCTTTAATGAACCTTCATGTGCCACTTTAAGTCTGCTGCCAAATTTCGAGAGCTGGGGAAAAAGAATATTTCATTAAAAAGTGTGAAAAAGATTTTTTGAGCACTTCATATCTCAGCAATGGGCATCATCACTTTATCAGTTTTCAAATCAACATGGTACTGTCTTGGTTAAGTGTGTGAGCTTGATTAAGCACTGACATTAATAGGATGCTTCCATTTTTATTTAGCAATATTGTGATTGCTAAATTTATTATTTAGCAATTTTGTTTTTTAAGTAATGCTGTTATTTTAGTCTAGTAACTTGATTAGTTTTATTTTTCCTTTGTAACAGGTAACTTGTTACATATTAAACCCTTAATTTTAATAAAATTGGACAGAATTTGCACTCAAGCAGTCAAGGCTTAGGGAACTTGATTACCACTATGGTAAGTGTCTCACCATCAGCTTATTTTCAGTTTCATTAGAGGAACTCTGCACAGGACCTTGGCAGGTGATTTTAAGACAACAGCTTAAACTGCAGAGCACAAATCACAACACCTCATTAGCAAAGTCCCTTACCGTTCATGAAACTTACTTCTTTTGGGGAAGTCTGGGAATCAACTATAATGAATTTTTGCTCTTGAAAGAGCTAGAAGATAGAAAGATAACATGTGCATTGTATCATGCTGAGACTGACCAAACAAGCCAATTGGACATAATTCTGTACTGCAGGCATTTTACTGCCCTTTATTAGAAAACTAACCTGGAAGGTTCCTTAAGTAGAGAACTTCTTCTACTGAGAAAAAGAAAGGGGTTTTTTTACTACCCTTTTCCTATCTGCCAGGTGTCTAGCAAGCCCCAGTTTTAAAAGTTAGTCTTCAATATACACATTTTTGGTCCCAGACTCTGTCCTCACATATGGCAGTGTCATCACAGAGATGAGTAAATATGCTATTGCATTGAAAGACAAACAAACAAACAAAAAATTGTGATACTCTATAAGTATATCCCCTTAAAAATGGCTTAATTTGTTTCCAATACTAAGGAATTATAAATTAATTAATTTACATTTGCTTGCATACAAGCAGCTTTGAGTACGTCAGGATCTTCTGTTTTGTTTGTTTTTTTTTTTTTTGTTTTTTTTTTTTTTGTTTTTTTTTTTTTTGTGTGTGTGTGTGTTTTTTTGGTTTTTTGTTTTTTTGGGGTTTTTTTTGGTTTTTTTTGTTTGGTTTTTTTTTTTTTTTACATCACATTTGGTTTGTTTACATGAAAGAAAAAACCCCATTATTTCTCCTGGACTTAAAGTCAGATGGTTCTTCCCCAGCTGAGACCACCAATAGGGCATGTTTCACAACTAACAAGTCAGCTGCTACTGAAAGTCTGAATGTAATTCAGCCACTTCCTTAGAGAAGCCTTAGCTCTGAAAGCTGAATGAAGTAAAACTTAGTAAGAACATCGCAACAAACTGAAAATTACACTAAAAAACCCCAAAGTTCTTATATGAAAGTGGCTCTATGTGTAAAAATACTACTTTTCGGTTTTAAATGTTGTATTTTTAATATAAGCTATGATAATTAATGAAATAGTAATTTTAACTTTTACAGCTTTGAGTTGAAAACTAAACACAGAAACATTGCAAAACAGTACTTGACAAGTTAGAATGAAAGGAATCTTCCCTAAAAGTAATCCTTCACCAGAAATAAACCCCTGTAAATTACAGAGAATCATATCAGAGGATTTAACATTAAAATCTGAAATCCTTAGCTACAAAAGAATAGAATTTCAAGGTATTCCCCACAACAAGTCTGTAAGAACAGAGAACATCACATAACTATTTCCCAGTCCCACTGTTACCAGCATCTACTTTCTAGATTTTAAACAAACAGAATAACAATTCAGAACTCTTGAGAGCATTTGTCTTTTCTTCACCTGTAGGGAAGGAACTCACCAACATATAACACTAATAGCTGGTTATGAAGTATGACTGAGTTATGAAATTAATTGAAGAGATTCCACCAGCTGGTCTCAGTAACACAAGTGCGGCAAAAAACTCTCTCTACATCCCCCCCACTCCAGGCCTGTCAAGACAAAAAACTCAGCACAGAAATTATAAATAAATAAATATATGGCTTTGGGGATTTTTGTTGTTCTTTCCCACTGCCACATTAATATTCTGCAACAATCCTGATAAATTGGTCATGCACACCATCAGTTTAAGCCTAGATTATTTTCAATTCAAATATGAATACCTGACAGTATGATTTTTTTCTGATAATTCAGTGTACTAAGTTCACATGCAGACAACTGTTCTTTTTTCATTGCTTGTGCAGTAGGTTAACAAGACAGTTTAAAAGACAGCTAAAGAAGCAATAAATGTATGGACTTCAAGGAAGAAAATTCAGAAAATCAATAAGGTCTGATCTATAAACATGTTCTTGTAGTCTGAAAGATGTTAAAAAGATATAATTTCACATATTTGACATTAACCAGATTTTTATAATGTCTTATTACTGTATTGTTTCAAGGAATATGGAACATCTCATTCTTCGTAACTTTGCATGACAGTCTTTTTGAAACACTCACCAAAATGTCAGCCTAATATACGGTAATTACTATGACACCTTCCAGTTATTGAGTTATTTGCTCATTTTTCTTCCATATTTTACACAATGTCATGGGAAAGTGACTCAATGTTTCTACTTGGAATTTCAAACATCAGACTTTGTATACAAGCAAAAATGAACTTCCAAAAGACAAAATCTGTCAAAGCACTGAAACAACCACATACACAAGTTTAGTTCAATCCAGTTACCCTGGCTCAGGTTCTACCATGGTTTAGCACCTCAAGTTTTATAAATCAAAACAAGATTTCCACCCCACACAGCTCAATTTAACAAAGATATAAAAATACCAAAGGCCTGCCATGAACTTAAGCACACTGATCTCTCAAACAAAGCAGTGATGTGATGCCTGGAGATGTGGCTGGTGTCAGAGGCCAAGACCTCTAGCCAGGTTTAAGACTTGCAGTCCACCTGAAGATGAATTATATTACCCACCCATGCTCCAGGTCTGTTAAAGTTATTCAGGTTCCTTCTTTAGCATCATTTAAGGAGGATAGTTGTTAGTTCTATATAACCTAAACAGATTGGTTTCCTATAATGTGAAAGCATCGCACAAGCCTATTTGTAAAGAGGGAACAATTTAATATACACGTTAACAGACTTAACACTCATTAGTAACTCTTGCCGCGCAGCTATGAAAATACACACCTGGATGTCTGTAAAAGAAATGTGGGAAACACAAACTATTTACTATGACAATAACTGGA
This sequence comes from Zosterops lateralis, assembly GCF_965231275.1. Classification (NCBI taxonomy): domain Eukaryota; kingdom Metazoa; phylum Chordata; class Aves; order Passeriformes; family Zosteropidae; genus Zosterops; species Zosterops lateralis. The sequence goes on from NC_139766.1 coordinate 40,380,466, forward strand.
CTGTTTAGCACACAGAAGTGTACTAGAAAAATCAGCTCTCAGGAATAATTATTTCCACATAATTAAGAGGCATCTGAGCTGTGACTACTACCATGTGTGCAGACAGTTCAGCTGAACTGTGACTTCTGTGCCTAGACAACCTAATATGCACTGAGATGTCCTACTTAATGCCTGCTGTGAAATTATCCCTAGTTTTGCCCTTGCCCTTTTTCCTTCTTTTTTTTACTCATTTTACAGCTTTTAAAGTGATAATCTGCTAAGAACTTTCCTGAAAGACACATTTAAAAACATCTAAAGAGTTGCTTCATAAAGCAAGCCTGCTATTGAAAAGTCCTGAGTGGCTTCAATTCAATTCTCAACAAAAGCGTTAGAGAAAAAAATATGGACTAAGATATATTTAAAAACAGACTGTAGGGACTTTGATTGGCTTTTTATCTGAATTCTGCAATACAGATTGCTGAGGACAGTAACTCTTTCAAATTCTTTTGACAAAACATAAAATACTCAGTATCTCACTGAAGCATTTCCAGCTCTCTATGATCCTGACACAGATTCTCAAAGAAGGTACAAGAGAAGAGTTCTCCATGTTTAACAGATTATTGCAATTACCACAAAAAGGTAAGGATTTCTGACCACAAAGTATTCCAGTCTGAATTTAGACAGAAATGTACTCAGCTAGGATTTCAAGACATAAACTTACACATTTGAGATTTTAAGTATATATATATATTAAAAAAAAATTATCCAGTTATATACAGCTTTACTCAGTAATATTTTTTACTCTTTACCATGGATACACAGATAACAAAGAAGCAACTAACAAAGCCTTTAGAAATATAGTTAAATTTTATTTTTGTATCTAGTGAAAATTAAAGTAAGTTTCTTAAAATTTCTTTCACTCTTTCAGCTCTTGAATCAGCTAGTGCTCATCAGGGCCCACCTCTTCTTCATCAGGGCCCACCTCTTCTTCATCGGGGCCCACCTCTTCTTCATCATTCAAGTCTTCTTTTGCTTCTGCATCTGTCACCTCAGGGTGACTGCATGCAGCATCCCTAGCAGAGAGCTTTTTCATTTTGATGTTTGGCAGTTTCCTCAGATCACCATCCCATTCTCTTAAAGAGAAAAAATAAGTAATGAAAAACAATTAGCAATAGAAAGGAAGGAATGGCAGAGTTAATTCACATTTCCTCAGAAGATGCTAACTCAAGTGAGACTGCTTTTTTAAGTTATCCTCTGTCCCACTGTGGTATGAATAAGCACCAAAGATTTCACCTGATTTTGTTCACTACAGAAGCTGTAATTTCTCTATGAAGAAGTAAGTACTTTCAGATATGATTCTCAGATGTGATATTTCAGATGTGAAACAAAAATATATTATTCCCTTTATTCCCACAGACTTATTGTACCCTCAGTTACTTTTGACCATGTGCTTTTACATTTGTCTCATTCAACTTGCAGTCTGGTAAGCAACAGAAAAACAGATCAGAAGAGTTTCTTCATCTGGGTGCTCGATTTGCATATGTAACATTGCATTTTTAAGTCCCTTGTGATTTCTGGTAAATGTTGTATCACTGACTTCAAGAGAACACTATGGGTTAGTAAGCATTAATTCACATGGTGAGTGTTTTATTTCAAAAAGCTGCATGAAGGAGAAAGGGTTGTTTTAAATACAAGTCAAACCCAGTACTCACTTAACAGCATGCTTTCTTGATTATAGTAAGTGCAGTTCATGGATAATTTTTCTCAAGGGCAAAGACAGTATTTGCCAATTATAAGATATGTTTTTCCTTTACCAAGGCAATACAGCAATACTTTTATCTGATGTCCCTGTTCAAGAGTCAATTGCATATTTATAAATACAGCAGACTTTCTTCTTTGGGATTTCTGGCTTTATTCCAACATCCTGTAAGTATGACTTCTGTCTACATACAATCCCTGTGAGTCACTGATATATCATTCCTTGCAACATAAGCATTCCTAAGTTGTTTGAGTTTGGTTTATTTTTCTTTTTCCTTTAAAATATTTCATTTGATAGAGCTGTCAGCAAAAATCTTCACTCAATCTACTACCAGGACATACCAAAATGCTGGCCCAGATGAGCCAGCAGCAAGTTTCACAGCTCCCAGATCTTCTAACTGGATGCAAATTGTAAATTCATTTAAGATTTTCAACTAGTATATACACACATACCAACACTACTGTCAACAGCTGAAGTCAGCATTTTAGGTAAAATATTAAGTAAGAACATTGAGAAAAAAAGTTACTTAAGTTACAGAAACGGCATTCTAACTGTTGAATCTAAATCTTCCAATGTTTTAGTTAATAAATGACATAGGTGTTCAGCTTGTAACAGCTAAGAAATGCCAAAATAGCAGTGCCATACCTACTCTGCTTTTTCAAATGGCAAATTCCTTGGCAGTTTTGCACAAGTTTCTTTTTTATTAAAAAAGACATACAACAGGTGAACTTCAGAAACATTATTTTGCACTTTATCAACACATTATTAGTGATAATAAAAAACTTACCTGAAAAATTTAAGATGCTTTCTGTTCATAATGTCTGGGATTTCTAATAGGAAAGAAATTAAATTCTATTAGATGTGTTAGATTATTCAAGCCAGTCTTATTTCAAAGGAAGAAATTTGAGCTAAATGGCCTCTAACCAAAATGGCTACATACCTCCTTTCCATTACAACCAAACTGCTCTAAAAGAAACCTGCCATACATGTATACAAATTAAACAATAAAGAAAAATAATAATACAGATAAATGAAACAATAATACAAATCTGTATTACCATTGCTAGTAAAAAGGAAGGCAAATATTATGTATTGAGACCTGTGGAACAGATAATTTTGCTTTTTTCCTCCTGGAGTAGCCAAAATCTTCCTACTAGAGTGTAATTTATAAACTTGGGCGGATTTTTACATAGGATGCCAAAGCTGCTTTGCCTCGATTCAGTGTCATTCTTTTCTTGGTCAGCCTGCAGTGTTGCAAGCAGCCTGTATTTAACATCACCACTAATTTATGGAGACTTATACCTTAGGAGCCTTGACATGTTCCCGCAGTATAAAACACCTCATTACTGTTTATGAACTGTGCAGATTTCACAGCCAGCAGGTTTCTCAACAAGACAGATGTTTTCTACCTCTAGAACATTAAATCCGCTTTATTTTAGCTCTTAAAATTGTGACATTTCAGCAACTTTTATATTGTCCTTGAACAAACAGTTCTGCCTTTGTTCATCTATCAATTTCCTCAAGTTTCACAGTAATAAATGAGATCATGCTATCAATGCAGGATTATGGATGATTTTGCTACTACAAAATGTAAGTTTATGATACCTGTGCCATTTATCTTTGTGGCCAGACAGTCCTTACTATTCAGAAATTCAGAAAACTATTCCTTTCTTTCACACTTGGTTATGAAGTTACCAACTGAAGAACAATAATATATACAAAATGTTTTGATAACAATTACAGTGATTTCTGCAGACCGCTCCTCGGTAAACAGATGAGGTGACACTGCTCACAGCTGAGCAAGGCAAGGCAAAGAAACATTTACCTAATGCTTTTTTGGTCTGCTGATTCCTTGGTTCCATGCCACAATCCATGCCAAATATCCATGCCACACTGGCCTTGAAACAAAGCCAGGGTTGCTTGTTTCCTCTGCAGTCCCTTGAACTGCACTCATGGCAGCACAGTCCCAAACACTGGAACATCCCAGATCCCACAGGTGAAAAAAGTTCTTCCCTTTTCCCAGGTATTCTACGAGGAGCTATCAATGCTATTCCATTTGTCTCTAGTAGTGGATGTAGTGAAGGAAACAGTGAGTTTGGCAGAAGTGGCACCATGCTGAGATTTGTATTTGCTTTTATCAAAGCACTGATTCAACATACAGTTCAGTGTCCTTGTCAGACAAACCAGGACTAAATGACAAGACTTTCAAATGAAGCCCTTTCATTTGCTTTTCTCTTTTTTTTTTTTTTTTTTAACATTTTATGGGTTTAAGTTATGTAGACCTTTTCCAAAGAGAATATTCTAACAGTTTTATTGAGCCTATTATCCAGGGCTCACCAACATCATGAGAAAGCAGGCACCCTGAAGACAGAAGATTCTGTGACAAACTGAGATGTGGCACTGTAGTCATCTTTACTGCTTTGGCAGTGGCAAAATTTTTAAGCTACACTTACATGTGTGTTGTAATATGTTACACAATAAAAACTACTGAGTCGTCAAATTAAGAATAGAACTGTGTGTAGAGATAAAGTAATTATATACTGCACAGTAACTGATGTTCTAAATTGTGCTGGATTACTAACACTTGTTTAACTCAGCTGCATCTCCTTAGCATGCACCAATGTCAGTTTTTGCTGCAGCTTGTGAACTCCTTCATTTGCTTTAAAATGTTAAGTCACAAGAGCATGTTTTTCTGAACTAAAAATAGAAAAAAATATAAGAAAGAAATATGGAACAGGAGTTAGTAGGAAAGAAATGAAGACAGTATTTTGGGGAGTAAACTACTATCTGGGATTTCTAAGACAATCAAGTATTCAACAATTTATGTGTTTAGCAAAACAGCAAAGAAAGATTTAAGTAAAGATTTTTTAATGTTTCTGACCCTTTCAGATAGTTTTACTTTTCTTTCTTTTGAGGGAGAACAGCCTGTTAAAATGAAGGAAACTGTAGATGCTCTTTAGGCAAAAAATTATTCACTTATACAGTAATGATCACTACAGAAAACAGCAGCTAATGAATAGTACAGAAGTTACATTAGCAGATACATGGAAGTGATACTGCTTTCATCTGAATTAAACTGATTTCCCTGCAATGTGAAGCCTCCAGAACTAATTAATAAAACTGCTGTATTTAGTTTTAAAAGCCATTTTCCCACAAGATTAATATTATGCATCTGAAAGAACGTGCAAGGTAATTAGAAGCAAATTATCGAAAATGGATGATGTTCAGATGAAATAATTATGATGCTTTTCCACTGAAAGCATGCTAACTCTATTTATTACAAATAAATAAATATCTAGCATTGCCTTCCAATAGCTTTGCTATAAATATGTAAGACAAGATTAAACAAAAACCCCAAACAGACAAAAAGTGAAGAGGAAGAAAACTGCAGTAAAAATACTGTAGAGATATTTAAGGAGTAAGTGAAAAGGAGGTGCTAAACCTCAACAACATCACTGATAATGTTCCCTGTATAGCTACAGTTTGTTTAAAAAAGACTAAAATTTACTATATTTTGGGATGTCTACTACTTATGTAAACAAATTTTTACATTTTGTAAAGGATTAGTTTTTCATTTACATATATCCTTGACAGGACCAGAGGAAATTCCCCCAAGCTACACCTAGGGAAGATTCATGTTGAACACGAGGATAGATTTTTTTTCACTTTTAAGCATTGGAATGAGCTGCCCAAGGAAGTGATGGAGGAATCAGCAGCCTGGGAAGTGTTCAAGGAATGATCAGATGTGGCACTTAGTGCTGTGGTCTAGTTGACATGGTGGTGTTTGGTCAAAGGTAGGACTTAAGGATCTTTACCAACCTAATTGATTCTATGATATAAATAGACCACATCAAAATTTAGTAGTCTTCCCTAAATGAAAAGAATACATATTATGCAGTCTCTTCATAGCACATGGACATGCACATGCATACAAGAAACAACTGAGTTCAAGAACAGGGGGAAAAAAACCCAGCAAATCTAAGTCAGTTATAAAAGCTCCACTCGCTAAGGCTTCTAGGATTAATAATGAGCTAGAGGCATGAAAGCACTGTTTCCAGCTGATTTCCATTTATGCCCAATCTCTAATTACAGTATTTAGTTGCTATAGTACTCAGCAGCCACTATTTTCTCTGAATGAATACTGTCCTAGACACTGAGCAAAACCTGCAGCAGCTGTGATAACAAATAATGAATGATTTGAAAGTGTATTTAATACATGAAGTTGCACTGTGCTCTCTGAATGCTTTACTTACTAATTCTATAATAACCTCAAATTTTGCCTACAATATTTCTAGCTTCTTCATTATTTTTATGTTGTGCTTGTGCATTTGACATCTTTTTCTCTAGCTGCCTTTTTCTGTCAGCTTTCCACAAAGCAGTAAGGAAAAAAAAAAGAACTAAAATTTAAAAGCAAAAACTAAAAAGAATACTTCCTACAATTGAGCTGTTTGATGACAATCACAGAATCTATTTTCCTATTACTTTTTCTTCCTCCTTTTAAGACATCAAAGATTACACATGAAGTCATACAGATATTCTTAAATTCCTCTGCCTCTGCAGGTTGCACTTGCAGAATTTTGAAGCCATTAATTTTCTTGATTTGTACAATACATATCAGGGTGTGCTGATTTTGGCCGGGGTAGAGTTAGTTTTCTTCACAGTAGCTAGTACAGGGCTGTGTTTTGGATTAGCTGAAAACAGTGCTGAGGAAAACAGGATTTCATTATCCCTGAGCTGGGCTTGCACAGATCCAAGGCCCTTTTTGGTCCTCACCCCAGCCCACCAGTGAGGAGGCTGAGGGTGCACAAGGAGCTGGGAGGGGACAGAGCTGGGACAGTTGACCGGGGAATATGACACGCAACCCAAACTTTGCTGTGCTTTGTATCCTAACTACAGAATAATGTAGATTTTTCGTGTTTTCCATGACATATTTTACTATTAGAAGGACCAATTATGTCTGGGTAACACTTTAATATTAAAGCCAAGTTCACCGCTCAGCTTCAACATGCACCTTATTGGTTAAAGCAAAATACAAACACTTCAATGCTTATCTTGACTATGGCCAAACAACTCTGCTTTTTACACTTTCATTATCCCTTTGTCTTTCTTCCTTACTTCACCAAACTATTGCTGCTCTCCTTCAGTCCAGTTCTAGCTATCAAATGAAGGTCCAAACAAGCTGCTGAGCACAATTTGTATTCAAGGCAGGTGCATTAAAAGCTCACTTTAGCTCAAAAAATAGGTTATATATGCCTGCACTCAAAAGACACTACTCTCAAAGGTGCACAAAGGCAAAAGTAGAATATAGAATTCAGATCTTCACCATCTTTTTTCTCCTTTTCCTCACTGTGGCCCTCCTCCCAGATAACTCTGCAAGGCACGAGCACCTAGCACTTAGGTAATTTCTTTAAAGAGAAAAATAAGAACAATGCCTAGAAAGTTTACTTAGATTCTGGCCTTGTGAGCAGGTGTGAGGACTGAATTCTTTCTAATGCTTTTCCATACCTATTCCATAGCCCTCATAGAGTTGTCTTTCACGTTCTATTGTCTGCTTGATGACAGTTTCCCGTGATCCATGCTGTCTTCCTTGTCTGCCTTTAATACTGTTTTGTAATTCAATCTGCTCCAATTCAGCATTGAATCGACACATATAACTAAAAGAAATAAAATGCATAAAAGCTAGGTGCACTCATAAAAAAATCTGCAAAACAATTACTCTGATATTATTTTACTAAATGTGTTTATTTTCTACTTTATTTTCTTTATTTATTGGACACTCAAGGAGTAAGTAGTATGAAACCTACGTGTTCAGGTGTCACAGAAAAACACAACAAGTAAATATATGTGATTACTACTGTCCAAATCATTTAAAGTCCTCTACACACTACAAAGCTAGGAATATACTTCAATAATTTAAAAAAAAGAAACTACAACACGATTTATTTGCATAATTCTACTATGACTATATACATCTCTCAATATTTGTCAGTGGCAAGAAAATCAACTACTTGATATTATTAATAGCAATATATAAAAGTTCTCCTCTGAGTCATCATCACATTATTTTTAAAGACAAGTCAAGGATTTTAATCTTGTTTTTAACACCAGTCTTACTTTTCAATTAGTTCACCAGCCTCCTTCTTTGTGTACTCGATTTTACTGGGGTCAAGATGACTTTGAAACCATTGCAGTTTTTCTCCTACAAGAATAAACTTAACATTAATGGTTACACCACCACTGTAGCATCAATACAGCAGATTAAAGTTGCCCCAAGTTTTTTAAATGCCCCCCCCATTTTTCAAGATTTTGAATGGCATCATAGACTGTGGTACTGTGGGTACCAGGTATGAAGGCAGCTGTAATAGAAACATTCCCACATCATTTCAGATTTATTTTATACCTTCCTGGAAATTAATTAAAATATCACTATATCAATTGCTTAGGAAGGAAACTTAGGGGAAAAAAGTAACACTCTTACTCAGTGGCTGAGTAAGAGTTCTGATCATCACATCTGTTTTTAAACAGATTAAATTGAAAAGGTGCAGGATAAATCATATGAAAAATATTCCAGGTTGTGACTCAAAGGTTTGAATTTACTTGCTAACACAATGTGTCTTTTAACCTACATATATCATCTTCTTTTACAAGCAGTTATAAAAAGCTTGGAAACCAAATACAATAAATATGTGTACAGATGTGCAAAACATTGACTTGGTCTATACTGCCCTACTGTTCTGTACACTGACTAAAGATTAGCTATGCTCAGCCCTAAATTCAATCCTTTTATATATATTAGTGGACATATCATGTATTTCAGTATTTCAAACAAGTCTGTTTGAAGATTGCAGAATCAGATTATTGAAAAAGAAGCTCTAATTGGACATCTAAAAAGCTGGTAAAACTTACAATCTCTACTAAGAAACTGAATATTGTCCTCAGTAATAGAAGTTTCTGCTTACCAATAATACTTAAACGCAAAGCTTTGTCAGTCTTCAACCTAGAAGAGAAAAACAAGATATGTTAGCCAGGAATGAGTACCATATAAATAATGACCTTAATTTTATTCTCAAAAAGTTTGGGTTTTTTTCACTTACAATGACAGTCAAGGAAAAATTGCAAATAGAAATATTTGACAAATTCCAAACAATATAAAACTTCTTCTGTTTCATCCAAAAGATCTACTTTCTGATAAAACTACTAGCTGAAATTTGTCCATTTTACCTATTAAGCTAAACAGTTTCTGGGAAGAAAAAGAGATACAACATTTTTCTCAGAGTGCAACAAAAGGAATTTCACCCAAGAGTTGCACTGTCACAATTTTCTTAAGTATTTCTGATATTCTTCTGGTATGTTTAATGAGTTAGGAGACTTCACTGCACTGCATTCTTGCAAATCAAGCATGCAATGTGAAAAATACCATTCTGTTACCTTAAAACTTGTAATAATTGAAGTTTGTGCTTAGCAAACAGTAAGTTAATGACTTAAGAAACCAAAATTAACAACTTCATTAAAGAAGATGAAAAAATCCCCAACTCTGTCTCTGTCAGGACACTCAAAAGCCTTCTGTACTCTATGGCATATGGGTACACAGTTCTATTTGGGATTAGTTTTCATCCTAATTAGGAGTTCTCAAAAAAACCCAAGTCTCTAACAGTGTCTCATGCTCTTTTGTCCTCAAGGTGTCAGATTTGATCTGCATCAAAGGATGGTGCAATGTTCTGTTGTTTCCAGAAAGGAAAACAAGACATTATTGGGGTAAGGATGAAATTTGCCCTTAGAAAAAATATCCTCACCATGCATATTCAGTGTATTTATTCAAGGACCTCTGATAAAACTGACTTTTTATTATTATTATTATTAAATAGGAAAATTGGTAATGGATTAAGTAAATCATAAAGGCTATAATTGACAAAGAATAAATAATGCTAAAATTCATCACAGTTCAAAGCTATTGTGCTCCTTTATTAAATTCCATTTACTCAGTAAAATTTAATGAGCATTTTAGAGATAACTGAACTAACTCAGAGCACAGAAGTCTATCACCTACCACAAAAACTGGGATCAAAAGATAAACCCTTACTTTCCAGAGACAAACATACCTGTGTCACCTGTCCACAAACCTACATTATTAAATCAAGATTAGATTTTTCAAGAAGTATTTCATCCTCTGAAGACTGTTTGAAAAGCCATGTATAAGCAAATGCACAGCATGTGTGAGCTGCTAAGAATTCCACTATTAAAGAAATTTTTACTTCTATGGATACCCCAGCATGTGTAGAAGAAGTCTTCAACAAAAGCTGGGCAGGCTTTCATCCTCAGAGGACTTACAGCAGGGAGCTTTGGATGGTAACAGCATCCAAGAAAAGGATACATACTGCACTCAGTGGAACTCCACAGCAGCAATCCCTGCTGTGAACCCTGCAAGGCAACACTGCGAGAGGAGCCTGTCTGCAAAGCTTTGCCATGGAGAAAATTACAATGGCATCTAGGAAAGCTGACTGAACAGGATCATGTCACATATCTACATTCTGAAACACTACAAACTGCCATTTGCACCTGCTAGGGGCACTAAATCTTTTATTTATCAGAGCAGCAAAGTACAGAACCACCGTTTTTCTTCTAGAAGAAAAGCCTTTGGTCTCCTGCTGCACGCAACTAATTTCAGTATGAGAAATAATGAATGATAGGCTCAGATGTTGCCTTATTGTACTTTTCATAAAAACCTCACCTCAGTGACTGCTGGAAGACAATAGCATTAGCAGGAGGCTAATCAAATCAGGTGAGTCAAAGAAACTTCCTCTCCTCTCCTTCCACACAATGAGTAATAGCTTTTGCTTAGGGGAAGGAGAGGGTAATGCCAGGGATATAGTCATGTTGTAGGCTGTTGTTTCATGATGATTTTCTTCTTCACTCACCTTCCAGAAATCCTCTGCTTAGGCAATGATTATGAGTAAGAACGATTAGTGGGTTTCTTGATGTCTACTAGGTACTTAAAAAGTAAATTCTACATGTTTCTTCAGCAGCTCTTCATCTCAGATACTGTATTCAACTTTTCTACTCTAAATACTATCAAGTATTTACTATTATTTGTTATTTACTAACAAATACTACTCCCAAATACTAAAATACTGCTTCACACCCCATCTCTGTAAAAACTCCTTAGCTTTCATATCAGAAAGCATAGCAGTATTAGACTGGCTAATTTGTAACGAAAATGCACTGACTCCTGAGAAATTTATTGTGCATGCACAATAGAAAGGGGCTGTTTTGACTCAGGAGGATAAATGACAGAAAAAAATGCACAGCTAGATTAGCTTTAGTTACCAAAAGAGATGCAGGTATTTCTGGAGTTGCAGGAAATCATGACTGATGTTGGTACATTATACTACTATGGAAGTTTCATGAATTTCCCACTATGGTGTGGTTTCCTTAAGTGTAAAAAAGTCAGTGTTTTACTACTGCCAGTGAAGCAGCTATTGCTGTCTTATAAAAACCTCCCTGTAATTATTTAACAGAGCAAACAAGCTGCCTAAAGAAATAAAGATTCACATGTAGATTAGGAGAGAATAAATTGGTAGTAATACACTGGAAGCTGTTGCTGCTCATTAGACCTTGAAGAGAATTGCGAGGAGAGGGAGGCAGGCAAGAAAAAAGGTGTAATTTAAGTGAACAAGATGATTTAAGATTGTAGCCAATTTTCCAAAAGCAATTGGTCTGTCTCCTCTTATAAGATTGGTCTTTTGTAGTGCAGTCACAGTTTCTGGAAGTAAATTTATAACTGCTGTCATATTTTGTTACAAATGCTTGCGGTGAAGAGTGGACAATGGAGCCTGTAAAAGACTTCTGCAACTTAATGTAGAACTTCTCTCTCCTTTTGCCCAGTGCTGCATTTTAAATATTGAAATTCTGTGTGGATAATGTCTACCCTTTTTTACTATCTCGTTTGGGCAAAAGATACTGGAATATGCGTCTCATAACTTAATGCAATTTTCCTTCCTGTATAACATAAACAGGAACACTCACAATAGCTATTTCTTTATCTCCATCCTATAGGAAAGGTAATAAGCAAATAGAAGCCTAAACTGTCTCCAGTCCTGAATCCTGTCTCCAGATAAGTATCAAAGGAAAAAAATAACAAAACCCAACCAAACCAAAACAAGCAAAACAAACAAACCACACAAAACCAAAAACACTGACTGATACTTTTATAGGAAAGATATTCTCAGCCTCCAGTAACATGCCATTCAAGGGCTTCCTACACCCTACACCTTTGTGCTAAATAGTAATCAACAGATAAAATGTACATATCTTCAAAAAGTATTACTGCACAAATTTAGCCAACCACAATTAGAGCATCCTCTGGCAAGGAAATCCACAGCTTAATAAAAACAGTACAGACGAACTGTGCAGACTGCCTACATTCACTGACTGCTCTAATGCAGTTTTTCCATTCTGCAGAAGTGCACTAGCCTGTACAGAAAAATGATCCCCTCTACTCAGGCCTGGTGAGATCACACTGAGAATTCTCTTTCTAGTTTTGGGTCCTATTCATACTTCAGACAACTTACTTCTACACAATAACAAGTATGGTCAAAAAAGTGTCAGATTTGTAGACGGGACTAAGGAAGAAAATTCTGTACAGATTACAAGGCAGCCTCTCCTATTTACCACCAAAAGATGTATTAACCTTCCACCAGGGAACAGGGCTGTCATTCAATAGAAGCAATTTGGAAAATTGTTTAAAGACATTTAATAGACCTGCAGAAGCAATGTGGAAGAACAAAACTGATGTGAGCTATTTCTTTCTCCCGAGAGTACAGGAGTGGAAAGCTTTCCTCCATTCACAGCATCAGAAATTTATCTTGTCTTTTTTCAGAGCTATGCAAAACGAATCCAAGCCTCACCATTATATTATAGAAACTGCAAGCTAAGAAATTACAATAAAAAGTTCAATGCATATTTAATTTATTAAAAAAAAATCCTGAGAATTTTCCAATAGAGATACAAAAGAAATTGGAACCCTTAACAAGTCTTTTAAAAACACTAAGGGAAAAAGAATAATCAACATTATTCATGTCTTTCAAATTAAATTGCTCTTCAAGTCAAGACAATACAGAAAGCAGAATATAGACAATTGGAAGATGTTTTTAATTCAACTAATTTTTAGAGCACAACAAAAGTGATCTACAAAGTACAGAATGCGAGTTAACTGTTCAGGCCCCAGAAGTGTTAAGATGTAGAAATGTTATAAATTTATAAGATACAAAGATATAAGATGATTTTGCTATCACGATATGCAGTGGATGGTCAAAACTGACACATTATTCTTGGTTTCCCTAAACAAAATGAAAGGTTACATCCTTTACAATCAGCCTAGATTGAAATAGCAAGGACAGGGCTTCTTCAAATACATCAGTGACCACAGGAAAACCAAGGCTAATGTGGGCCTCTGACTGAACTGAGGGGGACCCTGGCGACAGAGGAGACAGAAATACCAAACATGTTCTTTGCACAAACCTTCACTGCCAAGAGCAGCCCCCAGGAATCTCTGAGCAGGGTTACGGAATGTCAGAAGGAAGACCTTCCCTTGGCCAAGGAGGACTGAGTTAGAGAATACCCAGGCAAACCTGACATCCACAAAATCATGGGCCCTGAGGAATGCATCCATGAACCGACAGACACCACAGCTAAACCACTCACTTCACCTCTGACAGGTTGTGGAGATGAGGAGAGGTGCCTGAGGACTGGAAGAAAGCAAATGTCACCCTGCTCTTCCAAGATGGCAAGAAGGAGAACCCAGGAAACTACTGGCCAGTCAGCCCCACCTAAATCACTGCAAAAACTATGGAGTAGCTCATTCTGGAGGCCACCTCTATCCACATGCAGGACAAGGAGGTGATCAGGAGTAGGCAGCATGGATTTACTACAGGTAAGTCATGCTTGACCAACCTTTTGCCTTCTATGATGAAACAACTGCCTGGATAGATGAGGGGAGAGCAGCGGATATTGTCTATCTCTGTTTCAGCAGGGCCTTCTAACATTTTGCTGTTGCAAGAGGAACAAAAAGTAGCACTCCAAGAAGAAACATCAGCACTGGTGTTATATCAGCCTAACAGTCCATGTCCACAAACAAAAAGTATCCTTTGTGATGTTATTCTTTGGTCTGTACAGAGGTTTTGCAGTCTACTTACTTTTCTTTCTTTTCCTGTTTGTGTACTTCCCTTGCCAGCTGTGCAGCTTTTCTGCTGTAGGGATGGATAACCTTTTTGTCTTGCTTCCCTCCTTGAGGTTTTCGTAATTTTGGCTGAAAAGACATCAAAGATAATAATGCACTAATAAGCATGAGTAAAACATGAAAGGGAAGATAGAAGTACACAGCATGGTAAAGAATTAAAAAGTCATGCCCAGATATCTAAGAATGCTCCTAACTTTCACTAACATCAATTTCAGCCACTTCAATAACAAAATTACTTAAAGCCAGTACATGCTGTAACAAAACCACTGGAGCACAGAAAATGTTATCTAGTGACTACTGTCCAAATGCCTACTTTGTAGAACACTGCAGCTAAGAAACTAAGATTGGCTCTCTGTACCTTTGCAGAAAAATGTCCCCATTCAGGCTTCTCTCTGGGTTTCTGACAAGAGCCTCATGTCATTTGTACAATGCACTAAAAGCGATTTTCTCGTTCCTCCCAAGAGATCATTGGAATGCTTCACACCAGGGAGCAGCCAGAGGCTTTCCTTCTCTATCCCTTCATACTGCACAGAGGGGAAACAGCACTCAGGAATTTCCAGAGCATGGTAATACTACTCTAAGTTATGCTACTTTCCAGTAAGAAAGTGTCTGAACAGAACTGACAGGCTTTATGAAATAACGTGCTATTTAACTGCACCCAGAAGAAACACCTTAAAGCATGGGGGCTCTCCTGCATCACAAATAAATGGCCATCAACAAACGGAGACTTTAGTACATCCATTTAGTTCCCTGTGATAAAATCAGTGCATAGGGCTGCGAAAAAAAAGACGGTGTCAAAGACAAAACTCCTCTGAACACGCCGGGAAATGTCAGGCGGCGGCACCTCCTGCTCCACACGCGGCCCGCGCTTCCAGGGAAGGCCCAGAAGGACGTGAACCCCCCCGGGAGGAGATGCAGCAGTTTTGACTGTGAGGTCGGCTCAGCGCCGCTATCGGCTCAGCGCCGCTGTCAGCTCACACGCCGCCGGCCGCCAGCGGGCTCGCCCAGACCCCCGAGGCCTCTCCAGCGACCCGGTGGGGCCGCTCCCGGCGGGGATGAAGGGGCCGGGAGCACCGCGTGAACAGCCACCCCTGTCCCCAGGAGCGCAGGCTGCGGGAAGCGCATCCCTCCATCCCTATCCCTGTCCCCATCCCCGTCCCCATCCCCGGCACACGCACCATGGTGAGCGAGTCCTTTTCCGGCGCCGCGGTGCAGCAGCCTCAGCGCTCCGGGCGGGCGCGCGGCCGGCGCGGCGGGCGTTCCGCGGAACCCCCAGCGCCAGGCCCCGGTGTCACCGTGAACGAAACCCGGTCAGGGACTGGATAATGCCTCGGCAGCAGCTAAGGGCATCGCTTTGGCAGTGAAATTAATGGGAATGCTGCTACCCGTGAGCTTGAGAGAAAAGAAAAAGTAGAAGTAGTCAAAGATCCTGGTGGTCATTGTGGTGGAGAAATACAAGTGGTGCCTGTGCAAAGAAGGAACCCTGCTGAGCTGAAGAAAATGAAAGAGTCAAGAAAAAGTGACAGCCTTTGTGAGAAAACAAGCCTTTTCCTTGGTAAGAGAAAGAAACAACCTCCGGAAAGTCCAAAACTTAAAGTTACTGGAGAGTGTAACTCTAAGACTTGCAGACATCACCAAAACAGGAAAAAAAAAAAAAAAAAAAAAAAAAAAAAAAAAAAAAAAAAAAAAACAAACACCACCCCAGATCTCTGATCTCTGTCAGTGATGCTCCTGTGACACCTCAGAGCTGATCACCACCTACACCGCAGGCCTGTGGAAAAGGAATTGTGACTGTTCAGCTCCCGGCATCACAGCCCCAAAGGAGACACTGTCTTTAGGTCTTAGTACCTGCTTGCTCTTCAGGTGCTGATAAATCTTACAATATATAAAGAAATATAAAAAATAAAATACATTAAAGATCATCCCTAAACAGCATCACCCAAATCTTTCACTAAGAATATATATATACAAAGAAAGTGGGATGATCTAAAGCAAAGTCTTCATGCAGCTTGTATTGGAACATTACCTGTTTGTGCACTTGCAATAAAGCTGTTTTATAGATTTACAGATCTGCTGCAGAAGGCAGTGACAGTAGCAATTTTGGGTTTTAATCCAATAAATTAGGATGTAGCAGTCACAGACAGAAAACCGAGGATAGAATTTCAAGCAGTCCATCCAAGTAAATGGATCCAGAATTATGCTGTCAAACAGCACAGGCATCATAGTAGCACACTGGGGAATAGCTCTGTTTTAATACTGTTCAACTCACTTTTAACTGAGGGATGCAGAAAGAAGTCAGGTAATAAGGTATTTGTATTTGGCTATGGGGGCCACTCATGAATACAAATGAAAGATGAAAAAAGTAATTTGTAGATCTTTCTTCATTTGGGTGAACAGCTTGGAGGCTTTAGAGCAGGAGTGCCTGGGAATGTCAGTAGGTCTGGCCCTTCCATCAAAATACCACAGAGAAACTGCTGTGGTCTCCATCTAGCTCTTGTTTCACAGAGAAATGATGGGTGGGAAGCAGATGTGTAACTGGCTTAACTTCTGAGCTGCAGGACATGGTTGGGGCAGAAGTTGGAGCTGAAAGGTACCTACAGTAAGTTTTTAGTTGGAACTATAAGAAAGAAACTCAGACTCTGAAGACACTTAATGGGGCAGTTCCAAGGGGCCTTTCAGCTGGACTTCTGCTACTGACTGTAATGAGACCCCTGGGTGATGATGCATTTAATCTGATGACCTAGTTACAAATTCAGTCTAAATGTGCATTGCTTTCTAGTCTGATCTTCTTCTTTAAATGGTTTGTAATATGGATTTTTTTTTTTTCTTTTTGCTACTTCACTGTCTCTGTCTACAGAGGATCTTTTGCAAAATGTCTTGACAGCTGTGTGGAGTGTAGAGTAATTGCTGTGTAAGTTCTCCTAAGTCATATTTATCCTGGGGGGGAGGCAGCAGGTACAGACACAAGAATCCAAATTTGACATGTAAATAACTGGATCATAGTTTGCATTTGTTGCATTAATTTTACTGATCCTATTACAAATGCATAAATTAAAATAAAGGGATATCTGGCTATGATAATCTTTCTTACAGTGTTTCAGTGATGCAACATAAAGTAGGTTTACCAAGTACAGTTTAATTCTTTCATCCTTGAACTGATTTGCTATTAAATTATTTTTACTATGAAATATTATGTTAAATATTATAAAGCAGTGGCTACAGAATGGAATTTAGGATTAAGTAGCCATAAAATTCTAAGAAGGAGGTCCCATTATAATGACAATAGCATGTATCAGCTTTTCAGAAATTCTGACATTTACATGTCATGAATTAGACCAATTGGCAAAAAATTGACTGATTTCTGAATATTCTTAAAAATCTCTTTTGCAGTGTTATAACTGCATTAATAAGAATAGAATTCGAAATTGTGTTTAGCTTAGTTGTAATAAAATACAAATTTCCTGAGTTCAAGGGAATCAGCTAAAGGTTAATGCAATTAACAGCTGCATTTAGAAACGAGGAAAAAAAAAAGGTAATGAGCAAACCATATCAGTGAGGGGACAGTGGGCAGTCAGTCTCACGATCTGCCATAGTCTGAAGGCATATATAGCAGGGCTTTAGTGGTGACACACATGTACAGTGTCTTGACTATATTCCATCTTATCAATACGACCAAGCAGTATAGAAGAAATAGAAAACTGCAGTTATGCTTGCAGTTGTTTAGTGGATTTTTAAAGTTGATCTCTCTTAAATTGGTGATTTTTGCATGTGCTGTTATCTCAATGAATAAAGCATCTAGCCCCCCTGGTTCACTTAATGTATATTTATTGCAAACTTCCTCATTAATTATAGGTTCCTAGGAATTCCAGTCTCTTTCTACATATGCAGAGGTCAGATCATCTCAAGTGGTGGTATGAAGGAAACTATATTGTTTAAATATAAATAAATGGAGTAAGAATTATAAAGTACTGGAACTGAAACATAACTTGTGTTATTGTTAAATCAACCTTTAGGAGAATAAATCAGCTGACAGTTGAGCTCATTGTTGTCACAGTTAGGTGACTGACTGAGCTTCAGTGAATCTGAGGATGCATTCATTGGTTTAAAGACAGACCTTAATATTTGCTGTATCCTGAGTTCATAAATAGAATGCCGTTTGCTTTTAATTTAGTCAGGCTTATGCTTTGACATTAAATTCCTGTCAATTCAATGCTATTGTTTATGTCCACAGTTTACACACTGTGAACGTGTATGACTGAGGTAATATTTCTACAAATTTAACTTAAAGGATTCAAGAACTTTAAAAAAGCCAAGTTTTAAAATATGTGTTCCAGTTTTTCTAGCATTTATCTTATTTCTTATATTCAGTAAGTTTGGTTTTACTTATACCATTGATACTGATGCATTTTGCACTGATATCTTAATTTTTATGCTGACAAACTAAGAAAAGGTGTGATAGAAGTATGTATTTATATAACTCGGTCCTGCCTTACATGGTTTATAGTAATTTCTAATCTATATTGCACAAGAAATAACTAAAAACACCTACTGCATGCTCCTTTGATTATGTTGCAAACTACCTGTTTCTCCACTTCCTATTTTTTCTAAATGCTTCTATTCTTCTATTTCTTTTAATCTCTCCATTCTAATTACACTCAAGCTCTGCCTAATGGATTCCTGCTGCTAATCAGAACATCAGAAGACCACTTATTCCTTTTGACAGCGCCTCCTTTTATCCATCTCTTTAACCTTTTAAAATGAGAGCTCTGGCTGCTTCATTTGTTTAGATTTCAAAGAGACTCTCTGGTGCACTGTACCTTACAATGCTTGGCCTTTTGCAAGTTTATGGTAACACGGGAACTATGTAGCATCCTCTGCAAGTTTCCAGTTTCAAGATACCGATTGCAGAAGTATTTACATTTAAAACTTTCTAGGGAAAAGAAGCAGAAATAGGGTTATAGAGTAGCAGTATAACATGCTGTCACTGTATAGCATGGCAGCTTCAGCAAAGAAAATAAAACTTTTTGTACTAGATCTTTTTGATGCTCTGTTTTGCAGATGCCTTTCTGGATCAAATTATTCCAGTCGGGTTGCATGCAAATGTGTCAATACACAAAGATTTTCAACAGAATCTCAGTTTCCTTGGAGCCCATGGTGCGCCCAGTGGCTTAATGCTCAGAATAAAATGATAATTGTAGGGGTAGATATATCTGGGCAACATGCCTGAAGCTTAGAGAATAAAATCTGCCTCTGCTTAGATTTCTGTTTAGCCTGTCTGGGCATTCATTTGAAGAATTCCTCCTTATAACCATTCAGATATACCCATTTGTGGAGTTGCAACCAAAATTCATGATTTTAGTCTTGAGTCTCTTAAAGTAAGACTTTATTATGACTTTTTTCTTCAATAGAGAATTGAATCTTTGGTAAGTTTATCAGACCTTGATATATCAGGATATTTTCACTATACGCTAAGAATGGAAAAATAAGGATAAAATTCTCTGCCAATACAAAGATGGTTACTGAATTAGTGCCCCCCCCCCCAAATAAAATCATTGTTGTGTGTGAAACAGAAAAACATGAAAAGATTGAAATCTCAATGCTTTCATTAAAATTTGAGGGACAACATATAATTTTTTAATCTATCTGTCTCATTTGAGTGGTCTCTTTGCTTCTTGTCCTTTTCAATCTTCAGGCCCTGTAGCTGCAGCAGTTGAGGCTATTATATGAACATATTGTATAATATTTTAGATGAGCTGACTCCAGAAATTCAATCTTGTGTGGGATTTAACCAGATCTCAGGAGGTTTTCCTAAGCTCCTCTAGCAGGTATATTGTGTTGTCAGGTGCCTGTGAGGCTACAAATAATTTCTGATTTTGTTGTTCATACTAATTTCAATTCCTTTTTATTTCAAAATTGGAATAGACTTTCTCATTACTGCTGTCAAAACATGTCACAGAGTTATGCAAAGTTTAAATGCACATGTGTACAACTATCTAATATTTTCAGTTTAAAAGCATGCAATTCCCATAAATTCTGTAGCAGGATGGCACGTTTCACCTCTCCTGCAATGTTTTTGTTGTTTTTTTGGGTTTTTTTAAGTAGATGTTCTGCATACTTCTGAGTTTCAAACTGAGACTGTGAGAGTGAGCTAGATAGTCTACATAGGGCATACTCTAGATAAACGTGTTCAGGTTCAGTGAACCAGAGTTTCTCATATCTGTATCAGAAACTACATTCTTTAAAATTCAGTTTGACTTATTTGGCTGATTGCCTAGCTTTCCTCATTAAATAAATATAACTTCTCCTTGTAAACTTCTGCAATCCTAATTCTGGTTATCTCCTTAGTCCCTTTAATGTTTTATGTTTTTCTTCTATTATTTCATTAGTGCCTATTTAAAGGAATTAACCTTTCAGAAAAAGAGGAGACTAAGGAAGAGCTTGTATTGTTTTCAGCTTTTGGTGTGTGTAATTGGAAGGGTTTGGATCATTTAATCTTCTGCAAACTGTAAAAAAATCTCTAAAATCACTTAGACTGAGAAGTACCTCAACCCATACTCAATAGTGTGTTTATTCCTTTAAAAAAATCATACCCTACTAAACAGTAATATTTGTTTTGGCAGAAGAGCTTCGATCACAAAAATGGGGGACTAGTAGCTCCTTATTAATAATATTTAGAAAACAAAAATTATCATATTATTATTGATTATGTTGTAAGAAACACTAGGAGCACAGACTTAACAATTAGGGTTATCTCAATCATTACTAAATGTTATTAGTGTAAAAACCATCACGGTGTGACTGCTGCGTAATGAAGTTCTGTTGTGCAAAACTAAAATTGTTTCTAGGCAAAGACCTTCAGTGACCTCTGTGTAGTTTAATGGCACTGAATCATGGTGGTGAAATCCTGTAAAACTCTGCCTCTGTGTTCACAGCTGTTCCTGAATAGCTCTGGAGTGGTATAACTGCACCCATCCACCAAAGGCAATTTTCCCATTAACTATGACCTGACACAGCAAATGTGATGACATCTTTTGGATATTAAGAATTACTTTAGAAAAAAAACATCAGTGGACTTAAAATTGTTGTGTAGCTTCTGGTACTTAAAACGGGATAAAAAGAAATTATATTTGAGTATAAACACTCTCACAGTATTACAAGACATCTGTACTAAAGGATATGCCTAATAAGCTATGGCTCTGCCCTTTGGTGGTGTTATTAATCATTATTGCCCTTCCCTGTGAAATTATGAATATCAAACCAAAACAAAATGTCTCTGGAATAAACAGTAGGAAAAAGTATTTCTTTACAAAATAAAGTAAGTTACTTATAAAAAACAGTTTTGAAACAATTTTAACTCATTTCCACAGAAAGTCTTTACATTAAATAACATTACATTCTGGAAAATCAGACTCTAATGCTTGTCACACAAGTCAGGCCTCTGAGTCCTCTTGCTCACTGCTGCAGAGATTTGGAAGCTATTTTGGAGGGACTCTGGAAAAACTGTGTTCCCTGCCCCAGAGTCCCTGTTAAGGATTGCTCATGAGCAATCCTATCTGCAGCATATATTTTCCTGCCATGGTAAGTAAAAGGTTAGTTATTTGGTGATTTGTTGGGCTGTTGTTGTTGTTTTTTGGTGGTTTTGTTGTTGTTGTTGTTGTTGTTTTTCTGGCTAAATGGCCTTCCAGGCTGCAAGCTCAGAAGCATTCACATCAGTATTGAATTCCACATTGTACCAACTGTAATCTGCATGGCCAGGCCAGGAACCCAGGAGTTCTTGGTTTGACATAGGTGGGAGAAAGGCAAAATATTGCAACAGAAAGTCTGTTCCAAAAAGCTCTCCAGCCAGATTTTCAGCTTTTATAAGCTGGCACTTCTGTGTGTGGAATAAAATTTAACATTACTTTTCCTTAGGGACAGCATTCATTCAAGTCAGTATTTCAAGTTACAACTCCTGAGGATTCAAGTCTTTATTATTTGTCTTGTAATGTGATATGCATGAGAAACGTAATTCTGCTACTTGGGCTAAAGCAAAATGAAAAGCCCCATTATTTTTAAAATTAAGTACCACTGCATAAAACTGTACAGAAATAACCAAATAATTTCTACACTTTCTAGTAATTTAAAATATCTTGAGTTTTAAACAAACTAAAGGCAGCTACTGGTGACAGTATTTCCTGAGAGAATATAATTATGGCTTCAAGATGCTAGTTTCTCTACCTTGTCTTTTGCTTTTGAATGACAGGAGAGGGAAAAATAATTAAAACTGGGGATAAGACACAACTAAACATTAACTGAAGTGACATTAACTGAAATAGTATGATAGGTGCTTATATGTCAAGAGTAAAGAACCACTTTTGCATGTTTTTGTCACTGACAGAGCACAGGAAACTGAAAAGTCCTTGAATTAATATAAGCACTACTTAGCAACAACTAGAACATCAGTGTGTCCTCAATATTTTCTCATATGAAATATAAAACACAGACTAGCACCTGCTAGGAAGAAAATGAACTCTATCCTAGATGAATCCAGGATAGTATCCACTTGTTATTCCATACCATTTACATCATGCCCATGTCCCACACTTCCCTATGCATCCCAGTTAACCACCATCATCTTTCTGGTCATTTGAGAGATATCTAATCTCTATCTATATCATCTATATCTATCTATATATCTATCTATATGCAGTCTATGGACCATTCCTAGAAAAGTCCATTGACTTCATTTAGCCCATGACTTTGAATTCCGTCTTCCACAACAGTATTTCAGGGCAGAAAAGCTGGTGTGTGATGCTGGATTGTTGCAAGCTGAAGCCAGTTATGGTTCCAACCCTCCTGTGCTTGTCCAGTTGCACAAAAATTCATTCTTCTGGGTCACTGTGATGTGAATTTGTAAAACTGAATGACATCTTTTGGAGCAAATGTTACTGACAAGTGCTGCATTATGTCATGGTGTCATACAAGTGGGGGTTACAAGCAATTGTGTAGTGCTGAATCTGGAGCCGCCTAGAGCAGATCTCTTCATCCTTCCCATACAAAAAATCCTGCCCCTAACCACATTTAAAACCCATTCATGAATAGGTGCAGGAAGACAGGTAGAGATAGTGCTAAAGGGAATCCTGCCTCAAATATATTGCAGATGTGCTAATTATGAAGAGTGGGAACAGCCTTGCCCTCAGCTATGGGTGTGATAAAGAGTGAGTTAGCTGGTAGAGAATCAGTTGGAGTCTGCTGGTTCTGCTCTGAGGAGGAAGGGACAGGAGGTTGTGTGAGGGACAGATAAGGTAAGACACTGTATGAGAAACAGACAGGGTCAGGTGGCTGTGCTAGGGACAGGAAGAGAGAGAAGGAGGGTGAGCTGGAACTGCAGAAGGAAGAGAGAAGAAGGAAAGTACCAGAGCTGTGGGGAGCTGCCCATAGGATTGTTTCATAGAAAAGGTATGAAAGACTTCTAGATAACATGGTGCTGATAGTTGAAGCCCTCTGAAGTTTTTAATGAAGCACTTTGAGTGCAGTGGCCATCTCGACTACGACACATAGGTGTTTCCCAGTGTTTGTATCACAGAGAGTTGGTGTGTGTGGCTGACAGAACGCTGTCCAGTAACAACGTATATGGAAATAGAGAGCTATGGGGAGCTGAAAGGGTCAAGTTCATCCCATTCAGAAATTTTAATGCCCCACACAGTGATAACCTGTAAGCTATTTTAAATATGACCATGTGTTCTCCATGAGGTTGAAATGTAACCCATAGGAAAGGGTCTATAGGTACCATCCTTTGTTGTCCCTAAGTCTCCTAACAACAGGCAACTCTGGGAGACTTTACTGTATCTAGAGGTGCTGGCAGTTTACCTGAGGTTTCAAGGGTCTGCTGCTGTCAGGTAAAAACAATCCACAGAAAGGCCCTACAGTAAATTTGCCAGGAGATCTGCAAATAATCTAGTAACTCCCTGCAAATAATGTTTGAGTCTTGCAATTAAATTCATGCCTAGAAACTTGTAGCTGAAATTTCTTATTTGTTTACAGCAAACACTTATTCGAAACCACAATGTCTATTTGATTCCTGGTGTGTCAAGCAAACAGAAAACCACATATCTTCAAACTGTATTTGCTTTCTATTTTTCATGTATAGGGAAGAAATATAACCTTGACTCCCATAAATCTAGCTGGACTGTTAAGCATCACAATTACTTAAGTTAAAGCTGTAGCATAAGTCTGGCTTGAAACTTTTTCAGCTTTGAAATTCATCACAAGTTTGTGAACAACGTACCCAT
Source organism: Zosterops lateralis (assembly GCF_965231275.1). Classification (NCBI taxonomy): domain Eukaryota; kingdom Metazoa; phylum Chordata; class Aves; order Passeriformes; family Zosteropidae; genus Zosterops; species Zosterops lateralis. The sequence continues at coordinate 40,404,710 of NC_139766.1, forward strand.
CTTGGAGTGCCCACCATTCAATGACTGAGTTGTATAGTCACTTTGCTGTACTCTTGTCCCCAAGAAATCCTGAAATACTTCATCATGCTGGGCAGCATCATTTTCTTTGCATTACTGACAAATGAACAGAGACAGTAGTGTTCAATATTCTCACCACCAGTTTATACCATATTCAGAAAAAAATTCAGAGCTCCTGGGAAAGAGAAACATTTATTGTGAAATCTGCCTTGTGTGTCTCAATGTCTTCCAAGCATGAGTTTGTTGTGAAACATTGTATAACTCTTGGTAATTTTTCATGAAAACAACCACATCTGATAGTTTGACTCAGTATTCCATGTCTACTTAGGTATATGAAGTGCATATTCTACTCAAGTCACACTAATTGTTAAATAATGAATTGTGTGGGCTAGTGTAGACATACATTGATGAATTTGAGTTTCACTTTTTCCCTCCCCCTGATTAGTAAGGCCAATTACCTTGGCTAACCCTTCCCTCCTTTGGTTTACAAACAGCTATTGCTCCTAATGAGCTTCTGGAAATAATTTTATTTGTATAGTCAAAGAAGCAAACTAGACAGACTGTACATTTGGTATCACAAAAAATGAGAAGAAAAAGCAGATCATCTGATTTTTTTTTTTTTGTTTAAATTTCCTAGAGATAATTGGAAGTGTTTCAAAATAATATGTGCCATACTGCAGTCTCAATTAGTTTATAGTGAAACAATGCCCAAGCAGGAAGATACAGTTTTATTGCATGGCATCATGTGGAATCTAGGAGCTAAGTTAACTTGCTACTCTTGTTTCTAATGATTTTTTTAAAAAAATTACACAAGAGAATTTGAGTGACTTCAAAAGGAGTGTTTCTTTGCTTTCTGATGCTTCAGAGTTATATCCTATTGCACGCATTTCACTTCTCTGCACTTGAGAATGTAATGGAACAGATCCTTCTATAAGCTCTGCTTAGGCCCATGGAAGATAGGAAGGCAGCCAGCGTGGCTTCACCAAGGGTATAGTACTCCTCGTCAGGCTTTCAACTTGATTCTGCTTTCACCTTCAGAAGCTCCTAACTTAACACTTGCTGAAAAAAAAATAATCAATACAGAGGACTCATGGTGAAGTGCATGGATATTGCTGTTTGTTGTACAATGTAAGCAGAATGTCGTGGACTTTGTGCAACTCCTGGCTTTTGAAGAGGCACAACAGCTCAGAGGAGGTGTGCAGAGAGGCTTTTCTCTGTGTTTAGCTCCTGTGGCCATGGTGATTTTGCATTTATATTACTGAAAAAGGTATTTGTGCTTACATTTCTATAGAAGATGGTCAGGAGAAGCATTTTCTTAGGTCATGAGAGCCATGTTTCTTAGAAAACAGGGAGATGACATCTCTGCAGGCAGAGCTCTTAGAAGGAGATAGACAAAAGCTTTTTTATATAACAGAGGAATACCCTTTAAAAAACCCAGGCTAGCTAACTTGAAAGAGAAGTTTTGCTCTATTTGGCAGGGGAAGTTGGTCATATTTTGTAGCATCTGTTAAATAAAATCCTGTTGAAACAACTTACCAGCATAATTTCAGGACTTTCTGATGATAATAATGACCATAAAAGTATTTCAGGTGTTTTACTCTAAATAGAGAGAAAACAAACTTTATCATCTTAGAAAAGAATTTCCCTAATGTTTCACACAATGTTATGCAAGTTCAGTAATTGCCAAATCATTTTTTGGTTTTTCATATTTTGCCTTCTTTCAAAAATTTATCGTGAAAAAAATGGATATTTGGGAAAGTGTTGGTTCTATTATCTTTGATAGATCACAGTGTTTTCATTTTCAGACTTTACAAAGAAAGTCTATTCCTGAATGTGACAATTTCTATCAAGAAGAATTGGTTTAGTTTGTGAAAGTCTGATGTATTGAAAAGCAGTTTTCTACTTTGCGGGTATTTGCTGCTTTCATTACAAAATTTTTCTTTCCATTCATCTGACACTTCAAATAATAACTCATTTATCCACAGCTATTGCCATCCACTATTGCAACAGAAAAATTTAAGAAGGGTTACCTAAGGACAGGGCAAAAGTAAACACTTTAAAAGAAAAGCTCTAATGAATGCTATGAGCCACATTTTAGGGTTGCAATTTTTGTGAACTTAATAACAAACAGATTTTGAACAATTGGAATATGGCAAAAATCCTTTTCAGAAGTGGTAGAGGGGTAGTCTGCAAGTCCATAATAAAGTGGATTTTTAGAATGACTACTAGCCTAACTAGGACCATGAGAGGGAGATAGCATTGCCATATGTAACCTGAATGGTCACAGAAGTGTGAGAAGGAGAGATCAAGCTGGGTGGCTGGGCCAAGGTTGGTGTTGCAGCATACTGGTGAGTGCAAGGAGGCAGGAGAACTTTATACCTCCATGAATCACCAAGGAATACCTGTCACAATAAATTTTAAATGACAAGGCATTTCCATGCCCACTATGACTTGCCTCAGCTTGGTTCTTGATGCTCTGTTGGGCAAGTCAGTTAGACAGAGGCATTGCTAACCAGGTGGGTACATTTTGCTGAGGGAAATAGGAAGACAAACTGAACCTCTCACTAATGTTACTTGATCCTTCTCACTGAGGTACTGTTATTAGAAGAACCAGTTTGAAATGCCTGTCCACTAAGAAGTGAAGGTCTTGGTATTAAAAAAAAAACATTTACTGCAAGAGGCTCACTCTTTTAAAAACTGTTTTCTTTTTGTTTGTGCTGTTTTTCTTCCGTAATGAAGCAATTTTGTAGAAACATTGAGCTGTCTTGTCTCATACACACTTGATTGTTGTTGTGTGAACTTTCAAAACTTTGTTTTAAAAGGATCTTTGGTAAGGATTTTTTTTCCTCTCCACTTCCATGTAGCTTTAAGTTATTTAAGATTTTAATGGTTAGTGACAGATCTAAAACTACTTCAAAAATATCCAAGGGATCTATTCATGTTATTCCTGTTTGAAAGTCTTGGTTACAGTGCCTAATGCTTCTTAAAATAGAATTACTGGACATTAAACTTCAAATGTTTTATATTAGAAGGGCAATATCTCAATCTAATTCAGAAATAGATGGATAGAAATGAGAATGTTTTATAATTTCCTTTAACCAGCTCTTGAAGTGGCATCCAGTTATACTAGTTTCTAAAAGAAAAATGCTTTTAATTATATACTTTTGTGTCTTATTTTACTCTAGAACAAGAATTATTTTAGTGAGTTAAATTTTAATTCCTTGGACAGACCTTGTTAGGCAGGTCATGAGCAGCATAGCTGTTTGTTTATGACAGTATCTGCCTAATTGTTATCTTAAGTTAATTGGTTCAGAGGAACTGAACTGGTAAATGCACACAAAAAGAATTAATTATCACCATTATGGTTTATTTTGATCATTTGTCATTAGCTTTCTGTAAACATTGTGTCAGAAAGTATTAGATGGGGGCAGGGGGGTTAAACATGTTTTCTTAAAACTGCAACTCTTTCAGATGGAATTTTGTAGTAACTTATAAATGGATCAGATCAGGGACTGGTGTGGCTTAGAACCTCCAAGTGGCAGTCAGAAAATATTTTATTCATACATTTTTTTAAAACCAATTTACAACTGAGCCTGTGATCTCATGATTAAGTACTTTTACCACTTAGCAGGTGTAAAAAGGGGTTTGTGTAAAAGTGGTTTTGTGTTGTCATTAAGTGATGTAGTTCACAAAGATTTTCACCTTTACAATACTTTTGACAATAAATTTACAGATTAATTATGTGTTGTATTAATAGTGTCCCTTTATAGTCTGCAGTTTCTGTTTATGTGAGAGCCCATTTCTGTAGGTATCAAAGTGATAATTAAGGGTTTCTACTAACTTTTCATAACTGCCTTTTATGCAGTTCACCAACTTACCTTTTTTGCTAGTAATGTATTAATTAACTAGAGATTGTCTTCTCTTCTGCTCTGTATAAATACAGATGATCAGCGTGATCCATGTGACTGTAGATGAAAGCATACCATTAATTTAAAGGACTGCATGGCACGATATTTGCCACACCTTAATTGATTAAAAATAATCATCTCATATAACACCTTCTAAAATAACACAACTCATTAGTTTACTGAATGAGACTGATGAGTTTACTGAATTAGAGAAGGAACTAAGTCCTTTCTTTCTTTCTTTTTTTTTTTTTTTTTTTTTTTTTTACCTGCTACCTAGGTGAGCTGCTGCTCCCACTGATTCACCCAAAATAATTTTACTAGATTATATAAACTGGATTGGAACTAGGTTTCTTGGCTGTACTAGAAATGGTACATTAGGTATCTGAGGATTCATATTTTGCACCTTGTACTCCTCTTATTCTGGATCAGATTTCCATGCCTTGCTCTTGCAGTCTGCTGTGGGGACATGACAAGAAGGCGAGCTCAGACCTGGGAAGTGCTCCCAGGTATTTCCACTTACATGTAGTACAGCAACAGAGACAAAGAGGGACCAAACTTCTGTATTTCATTTCTCCAGGGCCTCAAAAAAGTGGAAAAATGGAAGTTGACATGTGCACTCTGCTTTAGCTGCCTGTGAAGCATGAGTCGAGACTGTAAGCACAGCTCCAAAAATGCAAGTGGCAGCCAGCAGAGCCCTCTTCTTTCTTCTCAACTCCTGAATGGAGGTCAACAAGAAACATGTACACTCTTTGAGGTTTTTCTATGGTTTCTTTTGCCACTGATTATTAAGTCACAGGGTGTCTGCAGAGCATTTGCCACTCCTGAAAACTTGCCCCAGCTTAGGTCTATTAATTTAGGGTCTTCAGGGCTCCTATAATAATTTGGGAATTATTCAGTATTATCAGTGATCTGTCTGTTACTTTTTTGATATAGCAAAGCTGGTCAATGGCTGAGAGCAGGTTGTTGTGTTTTCTCACTTAGTGATATAAGTCCTCTGACTGATCTTTTTAGCTTTGCACAATACATGTTCCAATTTCCATCTTAGAGTAAAAATGCTCTGTGGTGGTTTGCTTTGTACAGCATTTCACTGCAATTATTCAGTTCCAGTCAAGCAATGAGCCCTCTTCCTACTGGTGTCATTTGAGCTTACCCTTAATAACACAAAATTTCAAAGACAAAATTATATTTGTTTATTTAAGGAAAAGACTAAGGTAGAAGAAAGAAAAAGGGCAGTGAAAAATTAAACAAAAAAAAGTCTTCTTGAAGTCTGCTTCATACAAAAGTGTTTTCCTAGCTGTCAGTTTGAATCTTTACAGCACATTTCAGCCATAGCAGCATAGGGATCAAATTGGCCAGTACTATTCTGCCTCCAAACATTACTTCTCGCAGCTGATACATGTCTTTTTGTTAGAGAACAGGATTCTAGCTGAACCTAGAAATAGCAGTGTTAATGTCCTTTGCTGCTCTAAAGGAAACAGAGGAGATGAAATCTTGTATTGGATCATCTGAAATGGGAATCTAAGCTACTCGTTTATATAAAAGCATTTCCTTTTTAATAAGGAGGCTTTACTGTATTTCAGCTTCTTTGAGCTCTATAAGAGATAGCAGTGTTAGTGAAAGCTGAACTGGGACTGCTTGTCTCTGAAATCATGGAAGGCTCTTCCACATAATAACTTCTTTCTTGCTGAGGAAAACAACTGCGTGCTAGCTTAAAATTAGGACTTCCCTTTGCAAGCAGAAAAATGTACATTGTGAAACACTTGTTTTTATAACTGATTGAAAATGGCCTATCATAAAGGTTATCCAGTGTAGTAGTTTCGGTATATACAGCTTTTCTGTCTTGCTACACTGACTACACACCACACCTTAACCTTAATGTGTCAACATTAAGAGCAAAGTACATATATTAAACTACTTGTTTTCTGAACATTTCTTCCACTAGCAGTTGCTACACAGCCAACCTCTGCCATCTCCATGCAAACTCTTCCGATAAGGCAACATAATTTATGCTAGTGCACAGAAAAACAGGCCCATAAACCTCTCTGGATTGCTTTCATTCTGGATAAAGCTCAGCTTTCAGCTGAGATGACTGATGCAAATGATCAGAGAGTTCATTTTAGGCTGTCTGGGCCATCACTGCTCCCCAGAAAAGCCCTTGTGAAACTTCTCTGTGGAGTCCTCTGCTCCCTAAGACATGGGGGTGTGATCACTGCTCTAATGCTTCACTCCCACAGCAATGGAAGGGAGTTTACTGCCTCTGTATATTCTGAAGCTCTCCAACTAGGAACTTTGCTTTAAGCATGTATGCATTCTTACTGTGTCAACATTACTGCCTTTGCCTCTGAACTGAGATGCTATCTAGACAATAAGCTGGACCCAAGCATGTCTGGTAGTTCCCTGACTTAGTCCAATTTGAATTTAAAATTGTTTGAACTTAAAATTCCTTTCAGGCCTCAAAAGGGATTGAATAGAGAAACAGAGTATCCTTAAAATTAATACAGTAGATCAGACTAAGAAGATAAGCAGAAGAAGTGCAAGTGAAGAGACAGTGTTTCAACCTAAATTGAGTGCTTGATACAGGGAAAGAGGAGGACACAGCAGCCAAATTCATGTTACAAGTATAGATATTAAGGAAAGTGCAAAATTTAAGAACAGCAACTATAGACAGGGAAAGGATATTTTGTTTAATATATGCTCCTTCCCTTTCTGAATAATGTGGGCAGGCTGTCTCATACATGCACTAGGAGTGAAGGGGAATGCCTAGAAAAAAATTCAGTTTTGGTAGCATGAAAGAATAACTTGTGCACCCAGCACAGACTTTCTGGTTGGTTTTGCAGGAAGAAAAAAAAGTGCTCCTGCTAAGAGCCTTCCTTTCCATTGCCCATCCCAGAGGAGCCCAGGGCTCCCTTTAGATGCCTCGGGGTTTTCAGACTTTGCTGACTCATTCATTCCGTGTCTGGGGAGTGACTGTGCACACAGCCTTCTCAATACCTATCGCTAATGAACAAATCTTTAAAGAAGTTTTAAATAAAACATTCCAGATGGGTGTTAGCCTTAGCCATGCAGAATTTGTACTGGTGTGAAAGTATATTGAAGGTAGTATTTCTTTGCAGATACCAGTTTTTTGACAAGCATTTTCCTTGACTTTCTGCTTCACTTTATCAGGTGGTCTTTGGAAAAGAAAACCTTTGTTTAGTGACTTTTTTTAACTTAAGGAAAGTATTAATAAATAAAAAACGTTAAGGGTACATTACAAGCACTATCTTCTTTTACAGCTGGAGTATCTGTCTCAGAATCTCTGGTTGGCAAGCAGCAGCTGGAGGAAGATAAATTTTGTTCACCAGGAGAGGGCTCTCACAGTCTTCTGTTATTACTGAACTTGGGAGCAGAAGGACCAGAAGGTGAAGCTACAGAAAAAGTCATGCAAGACCTGCTCAAATCAGGTTATGTCCACCAGTGTGCTATACATTTATATATAGATATAAATGTTAATCTTAAATAAATAAGACCACTTATACTTAAATGCTTTAAAAAAAAAAAAAAAGTGAAAATAAGGATGCTGTTGCAGCTTGGCTCTATTTCTTCCTTAGAAAGGCTGTTGTTAAACAGCACTAAAATATTATAGAAATCAACTTTCTGAACAGAACCATGAACATGCAGATTTACACTACCATTGACTTTGCCAAGGAAATCCCAGAGACATATGAAGACCCTTTTTTTTGGGGTGCTTGGTGTGGTTTGAACACTATTAAGAAAATAGAAGTTAATGTTTCAGAGAGGAAACAGGATTTTTTTTAATATTGTTTATTACTTTTTTGCTATCCTTCAAATAACATTATGTATCATGAAGAATGAATTTATGAAGTGATGCAAATATTGAATCGGTCTGTCTGTGTCTCCTCTTACTATACCTCTTATTTGTTAAAAATGAATGTATAAAATCTTTATACGAATGCTATTGCATAAACAGAGTAACAGATGCTGTCTTCATTTTTGCTGTAAACAATCAACAGCAAGGTTATTTGCATTTCTAGCAATAGCTGAATGAACTCTGCTTTTTAGTTCTTGTTTACCATTGTAAATTATGGGTTTACTGTAAGCATTATCTCATGAAATCCATACATGGAAAGTAGAAATCAGTTTGCTACAGTGCTTGCAGTAAGTACTATAACCAAAGAAAACAAACCATTATCAATTTATTTCATGTTCTTGACATGAAAGCTTTTTCCAGCCTGTTTGGGTGGGGTTTTTTAGTTGTTTGGGGTTTGTTTGTTTGGTTTTTTTGGGGGCGGAGGTGTCTTAATATGTAAAGTGGGGAGAAGGAGGGGAAAGGGGAGGATACATGGAGTGATGGGGCTTGTCTTTCCAAATCATCTTCACATGTGATGGGGCCTTGCTCTCCTGGAGATGACACCTGCCTGCCCATGGGAAGCAGTGAATTCATTCCTTTTTTTGCTTTGCTTGTGTGTGTGGCTTTTGCTTTCCCTATTAAAAGGTCTTCATCTCTGCCCATGAGTTTTCTACCTTTTACCCTTCTGATTCTCTCCCCAGTTCCGCTGGTGTGGGAGTGAGCGGCAGCTGTGTGGTACTGGGCTGCTGGCTGGTGTTAAACCTCTATGTGGAATAATAAAAATGGAGCAAATAGCTTAAAAGCAAAGGGTAGTTTGGTGCTGAAGCTGTGTTACAAGGTGAAGTTGCTTTGGTCAGAGCACAGATTGGATATGTATATATGACACATTAGACTCCAAGGACTTACAATAAATTTATCTTAAAATAATCAGAACTACATATCCAAATATCTACTTATTATTATTATTTTCCTATACAATTAGTAAGATTCTAGGATCCTGGATGTGTTGAAATAATTATCTAGTCCTGCATGGACAGATTTCTTCATTGCACTTCATCTCTGTGAAGTGATTCCTTGTTCCCTCTCTAGCAGTCTCACACAGGTGTCTTCCACAACTTTCTGGAAGGTCTCCAATTTTAGACTATTTCAGATCAAGAGGAAAAACAAGTACCACAGAGTTTTCAGTCTCATTCACTGCTTTTTTCATCCATCTCTTCTGTGAAAGGAACAACACTTGAGGGCCCCTGCTGACTACAGGTGTGATGATGTGCAAGGGGGGGATTGGTGTTATGAGCTCCTGAGAGCTCCTGGGAATTAACTAATTTTTCTGACATAAAGGGCTTTGCAGCAGCTTTTCTGAGGAACAGAATCCCACAAAACCAGTATGATACAAACTGTGCCCTGAATAAGCTTCAGTCCCTGAATGGTCTTAAGGAGCAATCTCAAGCAGAGCATATTGCAATTTAGTTCTGCAGAAGGAATGAGATTCTGAATTTCACCCATTATGGTTTGCAGTGAGGATCAGATGAGGCTATGCTATCTGAAATGTGTTCTCATACTCCAGGATATTAATTAAGAGAATGTATCATCGAGGCTTCAGACAATTACCTTTATGAGATGTGGCTTGGAACGGATGGAGACTTAAGGAATACGTAATTGTTTTGCCTGGTTTTGGTCCCAATAGTTACATAAAAATAAGTTAATTTTCCTGCAGTAAACAGCTTGCACTTTTCCCAGTTGTGCTAACATCACAAGAAGAAAAGAAAAAAGAAACGAAAACCAACACAAAGCCAGCAGAAAGTAAAAATTTAGCTTATATTCTGACCTCTTGTGCAGCTTCTTAATCCTTTGGCCATGAGGTCAAAATCTTCATGAATGGTAAGCGAACCCCTAACTTGGTGGAAGGCCTCACACATCCAAGAGAATTACTAGGAATTAAAACAGAGTAATATTACCACCTTGTTCAACATAAGAAAATCTGGATGAAAATCTGGTAGAAAGAGGCACTAAAATTACTTGTAGTAGGGATGTATTTATCTCCTTGTTTATCTATTTTTCTTTCAACAGCAACAAAAAAATCCTAGTAGATTTATAGTTAAAATTATAATTAGCAGTCTTGTGGTCTATCATCAAATGGGTTTTGTGTCTTTGGTTCCAACTTATTCTGAAGAGAGGAACAATTGCTTGAGCATCACAAAGTTACTCCTCCAGAGAAATTTTGCACCAGAAGTGTCTTTAAAATAATCTTGTCACAGGGACAGTAATAAATGTTTCCTGTTCAAAAAATGTCCAATTAATCTCCAAGTGATACATATATGAGCTTTCTCCTGCAGAGACAGAGCAAGTATTTGATGAAGTGGATGTAAGAGCAGGGCCAACCTACTTCAGTCTCAAATGTCAAATCACTATTCTAATAACTTCCCAGAGGATTATTTTTAAGCATTATTATTAAAAGGATCATCTTAATGTGACTACAAGGGCAAAATGAAGCATTCATGCTCGTTCAAATGAACTTAATTTGGATTGTAGCAATATTTTATGATATTTCCTAAGATTAGCATGTAATGAAGGAATTTAATAACTTTTAAAATGCTTACAATATTTTCTCTTAAAAAAGAAAAATAAAAGTATCACTTGTATAGTTATATCAGATTCATAACAATGGTGCCAGTTGTGATCTTAATGCTTTTAGAAACACACTGTGACCACATATTCCTGCCTGGAGTTATAGTCTTTCTGAAGAAATCAGGATTTAAGACTTTTTACCAAGGACAACCTGTGTCAGGCTGTTTTTTTCCTTTTTCCCCCAACTGAGATGAAGTTTAATAAGGGGGCCAGGAGATCATTGTAACTTGGTAGAGCACATATTTCTAGTATCTCTGGGCTTGAGAGATTTAAAAATAGATGCTGTGGTAAGATTCACTGGCCCAAGTGTATGCTCTAGTATGATGACACAGATTGTCTTAATGGCAGAGCATAATGACTCAGTACTCTGAGTGATCTCAGCAAACCTATCTCCATCAAATGGTTGGGAAGAAAATGCTTTTGCGTTAAAGGAAAATTTTGAGAGGGGTAATTTTGAAGACACTGGAGCCCATACTCACTTATTAGCTATTACTTCCTGAAACTCAAAAATTTACAATAGGCTTCTGGGTCATCTGTAGGATTAGTAATCTTCAGAGGTACTGTCACACACTCACTGTTCATGGCAGGTGCTTGAGAAGGGCCTGGCTTTGATGCATTCCTTTGTCACTGGCAGGATGTGGGTAAGTAGCATTAGTGTGGATCCGCTTTAGTTCTTTGTCTCTTTTGTTTCTCTTCCTGTGAAAAGTTACTTCAACTGAATATGAACATTAACAACAGTTCTTCTACCTACGCTCAGTGTAAGGGCAGCTTTCAAGCAATATATCTTTAAGAAAGGTGTATATATTTTTGGATCAGAACCAAGCAACTGCAGGAGTCTTCATTATGTATTGCATGTAAAAGGCTCTAGGAAAAAAAAGAATATGAGAGGGGTTTGTATTTAACTGTATATGAAAAAACCCCTCACAAAATAAAAAAACAAGAACCCTGACCTCAGAGCCTACCTATGGTCAAAAACAGTTCAAAAATTTACTTAATTGTTTTTAAAATCATGAGGATCATGATTTTATACCATTATTTCAGTCATGTGGGGAAAAAAGGAAGTGACATGTCTAGGACACTGCCCTAAGACAGTGCCAGGTTGTACTAATGTATTTTCTGGCAAAGACTTTTAAATGCAAATAGTATAGGCATAATTTAGCTTTCAACAAAATAAAAGGCTAAATTCCTGGACCCAACAGTATTTTATGAAAGCAATCTTTCTGGAGACTGTGATGTTTAATATGTATGCTGAAGAGAGATATTGGGACTACTGTGAAAATCTATCAATGTCTTTTTTTTCTTTTTTTTTCAAAAGTGAAATAATAGCTGAAAGACCCCTATGGATGAGAGAAGGTTTTTTTAATTTGCTAATGCTTCTGCACAACAGAACTGGGTCCTATGTCGACATGATTGGAAGTGAACTCTTTTCTTCCTGACTCTGCTCCTCTTCTTGGTTCTTACACATCTGCAGATCAATGGATTTTTTTTTTCCCTTTTCTCGGGTGCTCATACTTCTGAGAAGGAAACATTTGGTCATGAGAGCTTCAGGCTCCAGGAACTAGGCAACCAACTGCCAGTACAGCAGCAAAGTGCTTTTCTTGTCCCACTGCATCCCTTCCAGCTCCCCAGTCCCCACAGCCCTGCCAGAGCTGGCTGTACCCCACCAGGCACCTGCCTGGGATGCAGTTTTCCCACAAGGATTCTGTGCTGCCTGCTGAGGCTGCAGCTGCTCTGGACCCATGGCAGTTATGCCCAGCTCTCCCTGACTCTGCTGCCATGGCACTGTGGGGAACCACAGAGGCTCCAACCCCTTCACCACATCCTATGTGAATACACTCCATTGTCAGCCTGTGCAGACCTCCTGTCAGCCATGGCCACTGGCCTGGCTGGCTCAGGAGTGACCTGGGCATGCCAGGGCATCTGTTGCTTCTCCACTGAAGGAGAAAGGGCAAAGGTCAATTTTAATCTTTGACATTTGCAAAAAGTCAGCTTTGTCAATAATATTTTGTAGAACTAGAAAAACCAATTTATGTTCTGTGAGTCTTCCTCAGAATTTTAACATTAATCATACACAAAGACCAGCTGTTTGAGAGTTGTGTTTTTTTTTTTTTTTTAATTAATAGAGAGGAATTACTTTACCATTACAATCCATTCTTCTAATTCCAGTGGATACATGGCTCTAGATCTGCTGTTTCCTGATTGCATTTAGTGGATGCTATCAAAACAAAACTCCTATCTTCCCATTTATTTAGATTTTTAGTTACAGAATGGGTGGACACTAGGTGGCTGAAGGACCTAGTTATATGTGCTACTCTAAAATCCATTTTAATGTGCTTTGTTTTCTAGGAAGTGTGCATTAACTATATCTGTACCTGCACATATACCTGTCTACATATAAGAATGATAAAATGTCACTGGATATTGTGGTGAGATAACATTTTCCCAACACATATTGGAAAAAAACACTGCCAGTCACTGTTGGACATGAAGCCACAGGAGCATCTACTGCAGCTCAGACCAGATGAAACCTACTAAGGAAGCAGGGAGGAAATATCCTTGTGTTTAGAACTTTTTTTTTTAATGTTCAAGATGGGGAAATTGTTAAATGGATGGTTCAGTTGTTTCTTATCCTTTTCATAGAAATCACTCCTTTGGGAATTGTGTAATGCCTGATTTCACTTGCTACTGCTCCTGTCTGCTTCATATGTATTCCCTGCTGATACTGGGACCACGCTACACTGGCTGTTGAAGTAAAGTGGCAGGTAGAAAAGTTATTTTATTTTTATTTCGCATTTCAAAGGAAAGATGGGGGTATTTTGAAAATTTCCAAATAGAATGCTAGCGATTGGTTTATAAATAAAAAGAAAATACGCATTCTCCCACTATTGATTGACTTAAAAAAAGATGACATATTTATATGGCACAGGACTAAAGAAGTTCAATAGCTGTCTTGATTTAATTCTCTATTGCCAAATTACAATTTGTTGTGCTTTGATCAGTGTAAAGAGCAGGGAGCACAGCTATTGACTTCATCCAGGCAAACAGATATAAATATAAAATCTCCATTGTGTAGACTAATCTTTGTAATCTACTCAGAAACTAGAGGAAGGCCATATTAAAGTCCTAGTATGCTTCTCTTTGCCATACAGAGTGAGTAGAATTTGATCTAGAAAGAGCAATTACTAAATAAACATTTAATTTATATATAAATAATAATTGACAATGTAGGAGTTACAAATAGGTAAAATTCTGAAAGAATGGAAGGAATAGAAAGTAAACAGCAAGTAGGAAGAAAAGTGACAGTAAATTGAAAAAAAAATTAAGTCAGAAGGAATATTTCAAGCTGCAACAATGTGACTGCTTTCTTACCTTTTTATACTATTTGGCTATATCACATGGTATAAATAAGATTACATATTACAATAATGCAAAAATTTGTGGACAGAAAGAAGGCAAAAGCTACAGTAACTTCTGTAGGACTACATAATTATGTTCTGACTGTAGATTTAGTTAACTTTTTCCTAAGTTTATATACTAAGATTAGTCATAAGTATTTTTTAAGTATTTAAAACATTTTAAAAGCTATTTTAATATCTATTGTTCCAGCAGTATCTATTCTGTACCATTTGTACTCTATCAAGTGACGTATTATAGGGTTTTAGAAGATAATAATCTGCAAAACACAATAGTCAATGTCCAGGAAGAAACTATAAAATTATATCACTACTGAAAACAAAGAACAACGGGTTACTGGGAGCTAGATGTTAGAAAAATTCTTTAAGGAGAGAAGCTATTACCCACTGGCATGTAATAAACTCCTTAGCAGATAATGGCTTGCTGAGGAAGGGTCTCAGACTTATAACAGTGGGATAAAAAAATAAGTTGATGATTCTTCAAAATAAAAGAACTGCTTTCACTTTAAATACTATCTGGAAAGGATGTATCTTGAGGGGAAAAAATGCACAATGACTGTTTCCAACCACCCTTTTATAAAAAAAAAATAACTTTATTTCTCAGTCTGTAGAAGCTATATAAAAAGCCTATTGGATAAAAAATCTTAGTGGAAAAAAATAAGTAATCACCAGCTATAACTGGGGAGAGGTGTTACAGCTTAAAACTCAAAGCAAAGGCTTTGTATATCTACTGAATCCTGAGGGCAGAGATGGATTATTAGAGTAATCTGGGGCAGGTAAGTATAAATGTATATAATATACACTTTACATTTGTGCTATGAAATATAACATGACTTGTGGAAGATACCTGTGATTTAAATTTGGAAGGCAAAGTACTGATCTGGTTAAAAAGGAGAAAAGGAGAGAGGGGAGATGCAGAAAATGTGTGTGTGTGTGTGTGTATTTGTGTGTTTGCACACGTGTTCACACACATAGAATGACAGAATGGGTCAGGTTGGAAGGGATCACAGTGGGTCACATCTGATTCAACCTCCCTGCTTGAGCAGGGTCATCCCAGAGCACATGGCACAGAATTGCATCCAGACAGTTCTTGAAATATATCCAGTGAGGGAGGCTCCACACCCTCTCTGGGCAAACTGTTCCAGTGTTCACCAGCAGAGTAAAGAAGTTCTTCTTCATATTCAGGTACAGCTTTCTGTGTATCAGTTACTGCCTTGTCCTGCACCAACCAGAGCTTGGAAACATCCTTGTGGCACCCTCCCTTCAGACACTGACAGACATTGGTTAGTTCCTCTCTCAGTTGTCTCTTCTTGAGGCTGAACAGGCCCAGCTCCCTCAGCCCATTCTCGTAAGAGAAATACTCCAGTCCATTCATCATTTTTGTTGCCCTCCACTGGATCAATTCCACAAGCTCCATGTCTGTTTTGTCCTGAGGAGCCCAGAACTGGACACTGCACTCCAGGTGAGGCCTCACCAGAGCTGAGCAGAGGGGCAGGATCACCTCCCTTGCCCTGCTGGAATGCTCTTCCTAATGCACCCCAGGCACCACTGGCCTCTTGGCCACAAGGACGCTGCTGGCTCATGGACAGCTTGGTGTCCACCAGGATTCCCAGGTCCTTCTCTGCAGAGCTGCTTTCCAGCAGCTCAGCCCCCAGCCTGTCCTGGTGCAGGGGGTTATTCGTCCCCAGAGGCAGGACCCTACACTTGCCTTTGTTGAATTTAAAAATAACCCACTCTGCCCCTTCTTCCCATCTGTCAAGGCACACATGCACATGTTTATTTGAAAGCTGTTATACCTTTCCAAAGCAAGTGGGTCAGCTATAATGAAGTGCAATAAGCTTTTGCATTTTGGTAAAGGAAGAGAAAAATTCCTGATGTCTTTCCATTTTCTTTCCACTATTATTTGCTTAGATAATGAAGGCTTACTCTGATCAGAAATGTGTTGTATGTTCAGGGGTGTCATCACTGTGAGAATAAAGACATAACTAGAGATAAATTCAGGCTGGATGAAAATTACATTAAATGACAAGCCAAAGTAAAAATTGGCTGAGGACATCAGAGAAAGGCTTTACTGGATAAATCAGTGAGATGGAAACAATCAAGACAAGAACAATGACTCTCAAACCTGTTACAGGGAATGAGGCAACCTAGGAATCAGCAGCAAAGCATCTTGTAAAGATATTGCAAACTATGAGTCACAGACCTAAGGAAAAATATTTTCCTAATCACATCCAGAAAGAGAGATTTAATTATATTAGAAAACAGTCAAAGTTGGCACTGAAATAGTCTCAACAATGGTTATTTAGTAAATGATATGTATTTTATTATAGTTTTATGACAGTTAATACTGATATGTCTAAGTAGTCTGTCTCACATATATTACTCATTATATATTCTGTATAATTCCAAAGTACAGGTTGCCAACAATTTGGGTAATGAAAATGGTCTTCTGGTTTTGTACACTGGGCATGATTTCCTACATATAACAGGTAAAAGAATATTATAACATATGCATATATGTCTGCCCAATGCAAGAAATACATGCAGTCATAGAACTATCCATCCACAAAAAAATGCTACTAATCACAACCAAGTCAGACTAACTGAACTAAACGAAACTAATTTAGCTTTTACAGCTATAAACACCACTAGGCTTGAAAGCCATACTTGTTTGTTTTACTTTATCTTGGGGCACATAAAATCATGGTATTTGGCAGCACGGAATGAGGGACATTAAATCAGCTTTTATGCTGTTGTTAAGAAACCCATAGAGGATGGGATTCAAGCAGCAGGACATCATACCCAACAAATGGCATATGCAATATACTAATTTAAAGTGCCTGTTGGAAATGAGAGTAGCATTAAAATCTGTCACAATGTGGAAAAGGTGAAGAGGCATCCAACTGAAGCCGAAAACTAGTATTAGCACTGTCAGTCTGCAAAAAACCCTTCTCGATCTTGTCTTAATTCTGATGATGGACTGGGATATTGTAATCATGTTCTGGATCTCTGTATTTTCTTCTGGTTTCACTTCAAAACAGATAGGGATACCAGGGATGAATTTACTGGAGGAAAAGAGCTGGCTTTTTTCTGTGTCAGAGGTGTCTGGGAGATCTCTGGAATGAGTGTCCTGATGATGCCTTGAAACAGCTGGCACCACACTTGAAGTCTTTCTACTGTATCTTCTGTGGTGCCTTCTGCCAAAGGCACACCTCCACCTGGAATATCTAGAGGGTTGAACCTGCGTGCCAGTGCTCTTAGAGGGATGAAGAGTTAGGTTTATCATCTCCTTTTCTTCAAACTTGTTTTCCTTGATTGAGAGCCTAGCCCCTATGCTCCTGCAGACACTGGTGTGGCTGGCAGTCAGGCACGCCAGCGGCAGGATGTACTGCATGAACAGCAAGGCTATCGTGAAGGCGATCCTGTAGGAGTCAGAAGGCCATGACTCAATGCACAGCAGCCTGTTCTCCAGTCCTTCTAAATTCAAAGTTTTGCTGAGGTCCACAGTTTTATGGAAAACTGGCAGAGGGGAGCAAATGGTGAAGCCAAAGGCCCAAATCATCACTATTAAGAAATAGCCTTGTTTTGCTGTGAGATTGCTAGAGAGGGGATACTTTATCATACGGTACCTGACTGCAGCAATAGATATTAACATCAAAGTTGAGACTAGGACTGATGCACACTGGAGGAAGGGCATTACGTGGCACATGACAGTGCCAAACATCCATTGGTCAAGCAGGACGGATGTCAGCGTGAAAGGTGAACAAAACAGCACAACCAAGATGTCAGAAAAGGCCAAGTTTCCAATGAGAATGTTTATTACTGTCTTCTGCTTGCACTTTAGTAGGGCCGTTAGTATAAGCAGATTTCCCACAAAGCCAGCCAGACTTATAAGCGTGTACAGCCCAATAAGAAAGTATTGCATGTCATCAACACTACTCTTATAGTCTTCCCAGGCAGAAAAATTCTTTGTTGCAGCAGAGGTGTTTTTGGTATGCGTCCTGTTGTTACGGTCTTTGAATCCTAAATCCATTTTACAGCCCTGCTTAGAACAAGAAAGGCATTAATTAACATCTGAAGAAATGATATTGCTGTTAATCAGAATGTAAAAATACATAATTTTTTGTACCTTGTATCACCTCAATGCAAATAAATTACTAGTGATGTTAGTCTACTGTGAGGCAGATCCCGCATAACTTCAGGACAATGTGATTTAGCTAAGTAGGTTTTACCATTTGGTATTCAGCACTCTTAGGCCTCCTACCTAGATGCTCATGTGGGAGAATGGCAATTTGCAGGTGTGCATTATGATGCTGCCTTTTAAGTGTCCTCTGCTACAGAACATATTGTCAGGCTTTCCATGAGGGAACAGTTAGCTACAAAAGCAATACACCTCAAGTCAGTGAGATTACTCGTGTGAATAACAGCCCATTGATATGAGTAAAGAAATTACAGTCACCATCTGGGCAGATGCCTAATCATTATATCATTGCCAATTATAAAGAAGGTACCTGAAAATGCATATGCTAACAACTGCAGTAGTATTTCTTACGTTGCTAGTAGCAAACTAACACAGAATAGGTGAGAGCTTTCAAAAAGGATCAGGAAATCCACTGTCAGTAATCCAAGATGGAATTCCTAATGTGGTGTGTGTAGAAAACATCTTCTACTAAGTGCTGAATATAATTGGACTGTGCTCAAGCAGAAAGGAAAACTAAAAAACACCTAAAGTAATTTGATGTAATATAGAGAGGGCAGCATTAACTGGAAGCAAACTCCACACAGTCATTTGAAAATTTCAGTGAACTGCCACTTATTCAGCACAGAATCATCTAATGTTAAACCTAGCTCAGCACAAAGTTATTCTGCCTACTGAATCTTCATATATTAGTCTTCATTTTAGAACAAACAGAAAGACATGAGAATTCAGTTCAAACCTTATCTTAAACACCTGTGTGTACTAGAGTTTCAAAGTCAAAATTCCCTGGAGTGCCAATGTCCTGTACAAAACTCTTTAATGTTTAGAAATCTTACATAAGAGAAAACAAAAAAGATCTACAAACCCAAAGCATACATAAATAGAGCAGAAGGCTATAACCATCACCTAAAAAAGGCAGGGCTCTTCAAGACTGTAGCAATCCTCACTGAGCTGCACCATGCTGACATTTTCAAAGTGCAATAATATTATTTGCTTTCCTACACACATGCAGAGGTGCTCCTTCCTTTATATCATGTGTGTTCCTACTGTTATGGTTTGAGCCAAAGGGAAGCTCAAAACAACCTGAGGATGTTCACTAACTGTATTGTGATGTGAAGGTCCTCCAAGTAAGAGTAGAAATATATATATGCATATATTTATAAAAAAAGATCTTGCAGGTTATATGTTGGAAAGAGGTGAAAAGAAGTCGACCTTCCCAATTTGCCTCAATGTTAAAGTGCTTTTTAACAGCTAAAATAGAATTAAGAACTGAATACATGAAATTGGATAACCTAAATATTATAATGGAGTGCGTATAAGCAGAGAGGCATTAATGCATATTATTTCTGTTCAGTTTCTTCTAGTCTTTAATGAAATGGGGGGAAACTATACAACAGATAAACAATGCTATCTGAGACTACGTTTGCCTCTAGACCAAATTTAAAGGAGCAGACTAGACATTCTGTGAATGATCTCATCTCTCTATTTCTATTGATATTATCAGAAGTTTTCATTTTGGTGGGATTCTCTTTATACAACTCTTAGCTGATGAAGTAAATAGGTTTTTACTTCCTTTTTCTGAGCTAATTTCTGAGTTGCTAGTAACTAGCTGAAAATTGTATGATCTTCCCAAATCTGCTGAATTTTTTTTCTGTTTCCTAAATGTAACTCTACATAACCTTTGCCCTGGATAAGGTAATAAAATGCTAAGAATAGGACCAAGGAACAAAATTTTATGTAGTGTTATATTGTAACACATTTAATAAATTAATGTTTACTGAATTCTTCTTGAAGGTTTAAATGAAAGATTGTTTCCAGGTTCTGTGGCTTTCTACACCTCCACATAAAGCTTTTTCAGTATGGATTTAGCAGAAGGGTCCATTATGTTTTCAACAGAATTCTTTAAAAACAAAAAGTGAATATTCTGGTTTTCTGAAGTAGACATATTTTGAGATGCATCAGTACTGAAGAAGTTTAGCAGGAGCACCTCTGAATTCCAGCATAGGTTTGTCAGCTCCATTCCTTCTGTGCTACAGCTGCTTTCTCTCTCAGGTGAGAGATGAGCTCTTCCCTACCATGTGTCCTCATTTCCATGAGGAAGGAACACTGGAAAAAGTCACAACACAATCTCTTCAGACCCTGGCTGGACACCCAGAGCATCACAAAGGTCTGCAGTGCACAGAAACCCCTTCTGCACCATCTTCCTGTAGTCACAGTTTCAAAGTGACAGCAAGACAGAGAGGGAAGGAATAACAGTATAATCTGCTGGTTTCAACAGACAACTGCTGCTGTGCTGACACAAGTTCCCTTTGCAAAACACCCAAAGAGAATTTCATTTTAATTTTGGATGCATAAAAAGAAAGCAGACTTTCCCCCCTAATTTCAAAACATGCCAAGTGGATCTCTTGCTCTCTGAGCTTGTCTCCTGCTCAAAGAGAAACCAGCTGCTGTCAGTCTGAGTGCCAGCAGCAGTAAAGATGCAAACAGAAGTTATCCTCCCATATCATTGATCTCTAATCCCCAAACTCATCTTAGCTTGCCACTGATTTCACAAATGTGCTCCTATTGGCATTTATCTTCCTGCTTTGTTTTAATTTATCTTCCTGCTTCTATTCTCAGAGGTTTGCTGGTTGGTCAATCCCCATGCAGCTTGTGGCGTTAACTTTCAGGAGAGTGGAAATTCCTGAAAATCCCATTGTGGAAAACAGAATTAAGTAATACATCCTCTTTTCAAAACCTTCACCTCATATTTGAAGTGTATTTCTAAACTAAATGCACAATAGTGCCAGGATGCTCTTGCACCTGTTTTCAAAGCTCAGATTTAGTTAATCTGCAGGTACCTGCTGGAGGTTTTCTAGCTGTCAGCTCCAAAAGTTGGATCACTTTCACCTTCTGCATCAGTCAAGCAAACGAGGTCCCCCTTCTGTAATGCTGGTCTGCACACCACA
Source organism: Zosterops lateralis (assembly GCF_965231275.1). Classification (NCBI taxonomy): domain Eukaryota; kingdom Metazoa; phylum Chordata; class Aves; order Passeriformes; family Zosteropidae; genus Zosterops; species Zosterops lateralis. The sequence continues at coordinate 40,425,670 of NC_139766.1, forward strand.
CATTCCTGACTGTGCTCAGCTACACCTGTGGGAGCTCTCTGTGGGCTTGCTTAGGTCTCCTGTAGTTTCAGTGGAATGCTTGAGGCAGTAGAGACTGCAGTTTTGTGGCAGGATCCAAGGTAGATTTGAATATTTACTGTAAGAGTCAAATGATTGCAGTTAACATTTAGCTGAGTTAGAGGCACCAGATAACCTGTGCTAGTTTAACATGTTTAATCTTATACTTAATATAATTTTTTCACTTAAAGCTATCACTTAAATCACAAAATCCCTAAATCATCATTTTGGACAGTTAATAGGCTGGATATTTCTATTCCTCTATATATTTAAAGGGGAATTATCAAGAACACAGAAGTTTGGCAGGCAACCATCATCCTCTAAAGGCAATTGTTTTTTCAGGAAATGTCCCTTCAATTAGATGAGATACTTATATTAAGGTTTATTCATGGATAAGAGCTTATATCCCACAATTTTAATACCTATTAAGTTATCTCTGACTGGCTGATCCTTGTACAGTTCAGTCAGTTCAATCCTTGCAACAGGGCAATTAATTTTTATAGCTGTGAATGATTTATGATCTTGGATGACCTTTCTCTATGTAAAAAGAAGAAAAAAAACCTGTCAAAAAAACCCCCACAAAAAATCCCCCAAACCCCATGGTGAACACATACAGGGAGGAAGCACATTGTGTGAATTCCTAAGTACAACCTTTCTGTCCTCATAATATTGGAGAAGTATCAAGACTGCATAGAAAAAGTCAGAGGAGGTTTTTAAGCATCTACACAGATGTAAATAGTTAATATGAACGACTCTTACTGCACAACCACCAAAGCTTTAGGAAAGCACAGAGCTGTGTTGTTACAACCTGAGAAATAATGCCCTCACATCAATACAGACTGAGATAACATCCCAGACAAAAATTTGAAACCACTGAAGTGTTGCATTCACTACACAAGCTAAAGAGGAAAAGCTGCTGATTCTCATGCTCTTGTTCATAATGTGCAACAGCAAAAACTAGCCTGAGAACCCGGAAGAATTCAACAGATTTAAATTACTTCAGAAGTCCAGAAAAAAAAGGAATTTTGTATGCATTAATGGTATGCTCTGTCTCACCACAAGAACTGCAACATTATCCCAGAAAACAAGAATACAACTTCCCAAATTATGCCAAAGCCAACTAATAAGATTGTACGCCCAGCTCTGAGGAGATGCTATGGAACATAACGAGGTATTTGCTGGCCAGAACAGAAAACTTAAAACGCATGGCTACAATTTTTTTTTTTTTTTTTTTTTCCCCCCAGGGAGCACAGCAGCTCCTGGCTCGCAAAAGCACCAAACCACCCCAAAAGGGGAACGGTAGTTATTTTTTCCCTTCTCCGCCTCCCTTGGGAACCATTCTGCACCGCCCCGCGTCCGACACCGCGCTCAGTTCTCCGCCGGGGCTGCCCCATTCCCATCCCCATCCCCATCCCCATCCCCGCGCCCTCCGCGCCAGGGCGGGGCCCCGCGCAAACTTAGGAGCGGAGCTGCGCCCAGCTGAGCCGGGAACCGACCTCACCCGAGCCGAGTTGAGCCGAGCCGAGCCGAGCCCGCCGTGGTGGCTCCGCGCCCGCCCGCGTTACCTGCGCGTGTCCCGCCGCGGGCGGGAGTGGCGGCGGGGCGGCTGCGGGCGGTGGGTCCGCGCTCAGGGCTGCGGCTCGGGCGGGCGGGCGGAGCGCGGCGGGAACGGGAGCGCTCACGGGAGGAGGCGCGCAGCCCCCCGGGCTGGCGGCGCATCTTACGCGGGCGCTGCGGCGGCGCCGGGGCTCATCCGCGGGCCGGGCCCCGGGGCTGGGGGCGCCGCCGCGGCTGCCGCACTCGCCGCTCGCTCGGGGCCGGGGCTGCGGCGTGGGCGCATCTCGGGAGCCGCTCCGGGCAGCCCTGGAGGCCGATATTTCAGCGCTGCGCGGTGTGACAGAGTTTCCATGGAAATCCGGTGAGACGGTAAATACACCGCGCCCGCCGGTGCTCACGGGGCGCTCCCGGTGCCGCCTCTCCCGCGCTCGGGGCACGGCGTTTGGCAAAGGCGGAAGGCGCTGCCGGTCTCGGGACACAGCGAGGTGCCAGCGCAGATAAACAATCACAGAACGTTCATCAAAGCTCCCCTCGCCTCGGCTGGAGCGGAGCTCCCGAGATTGTTATCCCTGCTGCTCCAATAGTATTTAATTTTTATTTTAGAACAGGTAGAAGGCGGTGGATTTCCCCCCCAAACAGTTTTCCTTGCTGATCTGAGTTCGGTTCTTACAGAGCAAAATATCTGAAGGGTGGTTTTAATTTTACCTTCAGTGAACAATCAGTGAGAAAGCAGGGCATTTTCTTATGTGAGCAACATTTTAAAGCCTAAAAACTGTTGGATATGTCATAGTACAAAGCATGAAAAGACAAACTCTGCTACTCTCACCAGCTGTTATCTTCTAGCACAAGAGTCATTGATCATGGTGCTATTACAGAGCTACCGGAGAGCTCAGTGACAGGCGGGTCCCTGGGAGCACAAGTGGCAGAATCTGACACAGAAATGTAATGACTTTCCCATTTGCCAAGGTGCTACTTTGACAGTTGATATTAAGAGAGCACTGCAGAGAAGCTGTCGGTATAATTAGCCTGTGAAAGACTGTACCATACAAAGAAAAAACAACTGGATCAATCATATCGTAAAATAACCTTTGAAAAGTCCAGGTAGGTTCCTTATATAACTTGGGTATTGGGAAAATACTCATTGAGCGATCCAGGAACAAATAATCTTCATCTTCAGCAGATGAGCTCAGGTTGGCGAAAAAGATTTCATCCTATCTCCTTTTGAAGATTTCATCCCATCTTCTTTTGCCTGCTTCTGCATAATTCACCACCCACTGCTGGTGAATCACTGCATGTGCAAGGGGAGCACAGGGAGCTGCCAGGTGGAAGTGACGTGCCAATCCGTCTCATCGTATTAGCACAACTCTTCTGTTAGTCACAACGGAGAACAGAATTAATCCTTTTTAGACCTGACCAGCTGTTCTTAGCATTTTTGACCATCTTCCCACCTAACACTGATGGTTTTGAAGCCTTTCATGCAAATTTTTGACGTATAGATAGAAACCCACCATGGTTCTAAGACATGATGAGGGCGATGAAGATTTTCCCTACTTCTCTTGTTCCAGGAGAGCTTCCCACATTGCTGGCCCCACTGCTTGAAGTGGAAGGTCTCTCCTGGAAAAAGTGAAGTTTTAAAGACACTACATCTTTCTATGGAAACTGCTGGCTACAGCAGACTGATACGGTCTTTAAAAAGAAGTCTAAATTTGCTGTCAGAGCCCAATGGGAAATTAAAGTTTCTTACATTGCACAAGTGTGATTTATTCTGGATGTCATTGTACCTTCATAAGGTACAAATAGCCTACCATCCTGTTAAGCCATTTCTAAGGTCACCTAGTAGAATTTCCCAAGGAGCCTCCAGAAAATTTATGCTTCTTAGCAGGAGCAGGCAGTAAGACAAGTATTTCTTCCTCAAACCAATTCTCTCTAAAATATTGTACTTTTTTGTTGTTTATCTTACTTCAAGAGGGTTCATCAGCCAGTAATGTATTGGCAGGTGTGAAATTGTTTGTTTTATTCCCCACTGACTGGTAAATAACACTACATTTTTCTCAATCGTATCTGTAGGTTTCATCCCTGATACTTGCACACATCAGAGGCAATTACTATTCAGACCAGTATAATTTTTTCCTTTTCCCTGTTTGTGTACCGCTGTCTTGCCAGTCATACCACTGAATAATGAAATCATTAATCTAGAGATAGAAAAGGTATGGCCATTACAGATATCGAATGTCAGCAGGAGTGACAGCAGATTGTAGTACAAGTCCCCTAGAAACCAGCTACCGTAGGGTTGTTGAAACTATAGAGGAGTCTTGAAGGAAGTAAGAGATGGTGATGATGAAAGCTACCTCCTATGGAGGAGCTGGGGAAAAAATGGTTCATCAGAGAGAGAAGGCTGGGATTCCTGAGTCAGAAGGACACAACAGAAAATACAGGAGAAAACTCTATGTCTGTATGAATGAAAATTAGTTTTGTCATTAGTTTCTTACCACAGTCCCAAATGTATCTTTCTTTTGGGATAATCATTCCAATATCTTAGAAAATTTAGCCTCTAAAGGACAACTGTGGAAAATATGAAGACTCAAAGCTCTAATGAAAATTTGTGAGAACTGATAAATGGCACAAACCCAAAGATCTAAAGCACCTAATGTCCAGTTCTGCAGCTGCAGTCAATCATCCAAGTCGAAGTGTGACACGATGCCTAATGTTACTGTACTCTGCCAGACAGAAAGTCTAATGTTATTGTAAAGCCTGCTACAAGTGGAGCACCTATCCATGGGCAAAACAGTGTAAGTGGTAGGACATAGCTACTACAGAATTGGAGAGATTATGGGAGATACATATGAAGCATTTGTGTTGGTTAAAATTCTTCTCCCAACCACTTCATGTCCAGAAAAATTCTAATAAAACACTATTAAAAATGCCACTAATGCCTGCCTTCTGTACAGTCAATCCCTTCCACAGATTCTTAGCTTGCATAAAGCAGCAAGCCTTGGACTTCTGAGAAGGTGGCAATGCTGAGATGTCTTTGCAATGAAATATGGGAAGACAGAGACAGCGCTAAAGGCAATCCTGCCTCTGATATATTTCAGCCGTGTTAATTACCAGTGTGGGAAGAGCCTTGCCCTCACAGCTATGGGTGTGATAAGAGTGAGTTAGTTGGTAGAGAGTCAGTTGGAGTCTGCTGGTTGTGCTGGGAGGAGGAAGGGGCAGGAGGTCGTGTGAGGGACAGACAGGGTTAGGGCCATGCTAGGGACAGGGAGCAGTGAACTGGGACTGCAGAAGGAAGCGATAAGAAGGAGAGAAAATACCAGAGCTGTGGGGAGCTGCCCATAGGATTGTTTCATAGAAAAGGTATGAAAGACTTCTAGATAACATGGTGCTGATACTTGAAGCCCTCTGAAGTTTTATTGAAGCACTCTGAGTGCATGGCCATCTCAACTCTGACAATAAAAGGCAGGATACCTGATGGTCAGCTAATAAAGTACTTCCAAGGGTGAGCCTGTAATTAGTAAGTTTTGTTTTCTAATGTGTCATCACATCTTTTTTTGCTAGTATTATACACATTGACTTGCCTGGATGTTTATGTGTGGGGCCTATTTTTGCTTCATCTGAATCCAGATAAGAGCTTTCATATGAATGTACAGGAGTTTAAATCCTGAATGGACACAGTGGGGTAGTTGTAGCAGAGAACATGACTACTTAGTATTTTAGCCAGGTGAACATAATTTAGGTTTTAGCTCAAGCAGCCTTTAAGCAATATTTCATGTGATCAGGATAGATTTACACTAGTCAGCTTGGCTATATTGTTGAAAATGGAACTGTAGCAGCCAGTCTGCTAGTAGTCTACATAATCATTTGTGCAGCTTTTTTGGGTTTGTGGCATTAGTAGTCAAATGAAGTGTTATGTTTGGTGTCAGATGCAGTTATGGCAGAATAAACATGTTCTTAGGTAAAGAGAGAATTTGCTACAATTCAAATCACACTCAACAGCAGAAGGGTTATTTAGTCTACTGATGACGGAGTTTTGCCCCAAGGACCCTAAGTTCCCATATCTTTGAGCAGGGTAATGTGAAATGCAAGTATTTCAATGGCAATGATGTTCATTATTAGAATATAAAACCAATAAAAAATGAGGTTAAAAACCCTTCAGAGAGTGTTTCCATTCATTTCCATAGTGGTGAGTTCAGTTTCTTTTATACAGAACAGAAGATACAAATGACCCTCCTGTGTTCTTTCACTTACTGGATTTTAAATTTTAAGGAGGAAGTGCATTGCCTAAACACACAACAATCCATTGCAATGAAAGCAACAGCCTGATTTTATGAAATCTTTTCCATTTTTGAGGTTTGCAGTGAGAAAGAATTTTAATGGATTTGTGTCTTGGTCTGCTTTTTCTACATGTTTTTTTTTTAAACATCTCATTCCCTTCAAAGCATTTCTGTATTCTTTTACTCAGGCTGTTCTATTTCCTTTATTGAAATAGTTGTGTTCTGTTTATTGTACTTACTCTCTTTTTGCAATGTCATGCCTTCACACAAACAAACATATGCACACAAACCAACAGTCTTCCAGTCCAGGGTGCCTTTGATGTACTGAAAAATTTATTCCCTGGAAGAGAGTAATCTTTAACACAATGGTTGTCTTACTGCTCCAGTGTTCTCATGTCCTGACAGTCATCATCAATAAAATAAGAGTTATGAGGAATTATTTGACATCTTTGTGAGCTTGGAGCTCCAGACAGAGACCATCAGCTCAGTGTTGAGACTAGAAATGCACAGAAAAGCCAGGACCTACTAATGCCTGATTTTCCTACAGAGCATATCTGATGCACAAAATGTATTTTATACAGCTATAGTGGAAAGTTTGATAAGAGTCAGTATCTGTTTATCAGAGTGATTATTTTTTATTGTTCACATGTATGTGAAATGCTTCAGAGAAGACTGATATAGCTCCAGCTTATTTAGTCATCTGAGGTGGATACAAAACAGTATGGTGAAGCAGAAAGTTTGTAGCAAGGCTGGGGTTATAGCATGTGTGCACACACAGATATCTATATATATATATAGATAGATAGATATATATATATATGCATGTGTATGTATTGATGTCTGTACACTTATATGTAGCACATGTGTTTAAAAGGCTCAGGAACTGAGGCAGTCCTTTCCATTGCTCCACTACACTGTTCAAAGACTGACCTTGCATATCTCTGCAATGTGAATAATCCTATGAATATCTGTTGTTATCACTGTGAGTTCAGGTCATTGAGTGACACACAGTCTCTATCTTCAATCTTTTATAGGTAGTTATTATATTTGCATAGTATAACAGAGGCATTGGGAGGTTTGCTTTACCCATGTTTATGCAATGTTTGAAATTCCTGTATGTATTAGCCATTAAAAGTGACGTATTATGAATCACTTCATTTGCTGCTGAAATGGAGATCCTCATGACAAATGGAGATCCAATGACAAAATGAAGGAGAAAGAAGATAATATGAATCTGAAATTTCTGAAAAATTGCCATTTTGCTAGGATAGTAAATGAACGGCTCTGTGGTACATTATTTAAATCTAGAATAGGATGGTGAGAAACAAAGGCAAAATTCACAACTCCCTACATCCCTGTCTTTCCAGGCTCAACATCACTCTTGCCTCTTAGCTGATCTCTATTCCCACCCCTCTGAGTGGTGCAGGGAGACAGGGAATGGGCGTTCTGGTCAGTTCATCACCCTTTGTCTCTGCCACTCCTCCCTCCTCATGATGTTCCCCTGCTCCAGCATGGGTCCTTCCCATGGGTTGCAGTCCTTCAAGAACAGACTGCTCCTGTGTGGACTCCTCTCTGTGGACCACATGGATGTCTGCTCCACTGTGGTCCTGCATGGGCTGCTGGGGAGCAACTTCTTGTCACCATGGTTCTCACCACAGGCAGCAAGGGGGGCGTGGAGAAGGGGGAATCTCTACTCTGGCCAGAAGTGGGTCCATTTTGGAGTCAGATGAAAATGGTTCTGTTCAACATGGGCATAGTCTTCTCACAGAAGCCACCCCTGCAACTCCCTAACTTGCCATGTAAACTCAAGTCTCTATTCTGAACTGGTCTTAAAAATGTATCTCTGTCTTGGATACCTGTTGGCAGGGTTCAATAATTCTGTATCACAGAATGCTTTTTTTTAATTTTTAAATAGCTGTTTTGACCATATGGGTAAGAACATTACAGGGAAATAGTGGAAACATACTTGCATAACAAAAAAAAAAAAGCTTTTTCTCTGCCTAGCAATACATCTATTGCCCTTAAAAGTATCTTTATTGGACATTTATTGGACAACTCTTTTTTTTTTTTTTTTTTTTTTTTTTTTTTTTTTTTTTTTTTGTAGTGTGGATGAATCATTCCATATCCATAACAATGAGAGGTCTCAGTTGTGCATGTCCAAAAGTGTCACTACTTCAGACAGAAATACACTCTTTATGAGACCTTCAGCTTGGATCCCTGCCTGCGTGTACCTGCTTTATGCGTCTGTCTTTGAGCAGAGCAGCTTATGACCCACATAGGACTGAAGTTCTTGAGAGGCATTATATACAGCCTGCACTTTTCCTTCTGGCTGCTGCACTTAAAATGTCAGCAGCACCACGGCTTGTGGTTTATGGCAACCTTGCAGTGTGCCTGCAGTTTTCTTTCTTACATCGAGGACTGCAATTACAATGCAGTGGAGCCAAGCTCCTGTAAATACAGTGTAAACATCAGCCTTATTCTGGGTTCTGAAATCTTCTTGTGCGGCTCCTTCTGCAAAAAATGTCACAATTATTGACTCTGTGTGACTAATTTTTTTTGCTATAATTAACCTGGTTTCTCAACTGAGAGTTAATCATGACACAACAGTGTTGCCATATAGTAGGTGCATGCCTGAGAGTCAGAATGGAAGAGCATGCAACTCCTTGCACAGGAAAACTCAGTCTGGAACCTTGGATGAATTAAGGAACTTCTGTTTTCCAAGAAATACAAACTCCTACAGTCTGCAGGTTTTGTCAGGGCATTTTTCAAAGTGTTGCTTACGTATATCTGGGTAACTTCTCGCAGACTTCCCAACTTATTCTGTCTTTTATGCCCATTGAAGTAGATCAGGGCAGTGTTTTTTATGAGTGAGACAGCAAGATGTTTCAGCAGCTTGACATTTTGTATTGATCCAGTCATAGCTATTCATGATAAATGCAGACCAGAAGCTAGCTGTACTGGTTTAAAAAGCCAAACCCAGACTTTATAACTTGCTCCTTATGCTTAAAATCTCTCCCCCGTCCCCTTTCCAACAGTTTCTATTTCCATCTTTAGTTTGGCCACAAGATGGCAATAACTTGCAGACAAAATGAAACAGGCAGACCGATTTGAAACTGTCTCCCTTCCTGAGCTTTTCCCTGCGCTCTGCCCCCAGCCCCCCTCTTTTGTTTCAATATTTAATTGCATTTCTTTCGGAATTACTAGGCAACCCACCCCCAGATGTGCAGTTTAAAGGTGATGTGCTTGCAGTGTGATTTTCAGGATCTACTCCGTAGAGCACCATCATGTGATACTGGGGTAAGGTGGAGTTCAGCTTTAAGGGGGAGTCTCCAGCCTTCCTCACCAATCTTTAGGATCTGACTGGAGAAATACCAAAGGATCCTTCTCCTTTCCCTGCACCTTTTCTGTCCAGCCTCCTGGGCCAGCCCCTGAGCAGACCAAAGACAGGCAGAGCAAGGTGAGTTTTCCCCGTGGTTGCTTTTCCGTGACTCTGGGTGGTTGTGTGCCAGGTAGGCTAGTGTTTGCTTGCTGTCTTAGGTGCAGGTGACAAAATCCAAAGGAGGGTTAGCCTCCAGGTAGAACTTCTGAGCAGCCGGCTGAACCATCAGCTTGGTCTGACAGCATTTTGTTCTTGCTTTTCAACAGCTCTGATAGTTTTGCTGTGCATTTCCATTCACCTCACTGCACATTGTTTCACCCTTTTTGTCTGTTGGTGCTAAACTTGTGACCAAAATCTCTCACGGAGAGTCGGGAGGGTGTGCTTGATAGGGGAGACTCTGCAATCACCCACAGGGGTCTGCAGAGCTATCGGCTTTCCCCACACCAAGCCATCACTCAGAGAGGGAAGAGATCTCCTTCCCGACCTGGGAGCTGGGGGTTTAGGAGACAAGGGACAGTGCAGCTGTCCGGGAAATTAAACTTCATGCTCTTCTGTTGTCTGGTCCATTTTGCAGAAGGACAGGAAAGAAGAACTCCTTGTCACTTGACTGCAGGGCTGTTTTTCTGGGCTGGTTCCTAGATATGCACACATCGGAGTGGTTGCATCTCTATGCTATGGGAAAGATGAGGGAAGAAGGAGCAGTAGCATTTGCTGGTTTTGAGTTTGATAATTAATAAATAAGCAAGAGCAGAGCTTGGCTAAGGGTGTTGAAAAACCAAGAGCAGGAAACTCTGGACACCTTATTGCTGAGGGCAGTTTGTTCCTGGCTGGTGAAAGAACGTGCTCAGCTTCCTCCTGGCAGGACGTGGCTCCTTGCCTGCTCTTGCCATCATTCCATTAAGTCTCAGGGCTGGATGCCCACCTCGTGCTATATAGGCGATGGTGGAGTTCATGGTTAAATCCAGGTGTTGGGTTTCAGACTATGATAAAGTTACACTGTGTGAATTGAGGAGCCCTGCCTCTCCATATCAGCCACACATTTTCCCTTTGGGTAAAGCAAATACTTCTGGCTGTGACAGAAGGGATGCTTCAAGGGATCTTGGGGGTGGAAGTTTCTTTATTGAACCCTAAAACAGTTTTGGCGGACTAGGAGATCTGATAAATTTAGTTAGCCAAGGCAGAAGGTCTGAGAGGTAATACTCAGGTGCATCCCTAGGTAGCTTGAAAATCAGAGTAGTCAAACCTCAGACAGAGAAGCCTATTGTCTGAAATCATTGCTGTTAACTCTCAGTAAAATGTCAGTTAGAGGCAAGCTACATTGCCTGTCACAGTGTCATGTAGCCTTATGGTGATTAGAAAAAGCCAGCCAAGCCAGCTGGGGTTAGTTCCTGGCAGCACTGAGAAGGCATGGCACTGGCATGGTCATCCTTTGGCTGACCCTCAGGAGGAGCTGGAGCTGCAAGCCCAGCCCTCATACTGACTCTGCCCTAGGGAGGAGGCAGCCCCAGCTCTGGTGCCCAGCTCGTGGCTGGTTAAAAGGGTGACTGTCACCAGTAACAGACAAAGACAATTTTTCTCCAGAGACTTACATGGTACAGAGATTTATACCGAGTATCATTTAAGAACAAAAGCTTACCTATTTAGGGTAACTTCTAACGAAGTATGTTTTAGGGAGCAATGTTTTTACAGCTTTTGTGATAAATGCCATATGAAGTCGTGTTTCAAACCTACTTCTGTGAATTTTAAGTGGCATTACTTTCATTACCATAACCTAAGGTTAAGTGAGCAATAAATTTAGCTCATGGGAGTGGGCAAAGAGAAAGTTCCAGATTCAGTGCAGAATGTAGTGCCACTAATGATGCCCAGATTCAGTGGCACTAATGGCAAGTTGAAGAGAAGGGGTGTCAGGTTATCAATTAATTGTTTTTTAATTGTTTATCAATTCACTGGATTTTATTTTTTAATTTGCCTTCTGAACACATATGCTTGAGCTTCAGATTTTTAAAATCCAAGGCATTGCAGAGGGGTGGTTATTTAAGAACGCCTATTTCCCTTGCATGGCTACAGAAATATTCTGTGGTGTTTAAAATTTGCCAATTTTCGTCTTTTGTCTTGTATTCTTCTTTCTTTGCTGCACAGCCCTGCTAGTTAAGATTAAGGTGTTCAGAGTTCCTGATTTGCCTTTGACTCAGTGCCCGTGCTGCTGAGGGCACTTGGCCTCTCAACATCAAGTGTATGTGTTACAGAAAAAAAAAAAAAAAAAAAAAAAAAAAAGCAGCAATTGAGTCATTTTTCCACCCGTCACATTAGTCAGATGGGCTTTCCCCCCCTCTCCTCATGTGATGAATTTCACTTAGAGCAGTTTGAGAACGCAGACGTTTGCAGATTAAACTTGTGAAAGGGAGACGTAAAACATAAAGTGGAGGATGCGCTGCTGGAAGGCTGAAATTGTTTCTCGGCTCTGTTTCGTGCGGCTTGTGCCGGCGGGAACGGGCCGGGCAGGGCTCGCATCCCCGCTGCCCTCCTGCGCCTGGTCCCGCCTGCTGCATCCTTGTCCCGGGGAGCGGCGGGGACCGGCGGGGAGCGGCTCCGCCAGCGGGACACGCCGTGACCGGCCCTGCTGCTTCCCTCCCCCAGGTGCGGCGAGGGAGATGCGGCTCTGAGGAGCGGGCTCGGGCCGGGCTCCATGCGAGGCTGATGTTCTGAACCCGGAGAGGACTGGATGAACGCGGCGGCGAGTTGGGAACAGCATGAATAACTCGGTTCTTGCCCCACCGGGAAATATTTCCGGCCACCTGAATTTTTCGGAGATGAACTCGCAGATGTTGCAGTTTGAGGACGAAGACTGCCATGTGCCTTTGGCCATGGTCTTCACTCTGGCCTTGGCTTATGGGACGGTGATAATTCTGGGAGTCTCCGGGAATCTGGCCTTGATTGTCATTATTTTAAAACAAAAGGAAATGCGAAATGTCACCAACATCCTCATTGTCAACCTGTCGTTTTCTGATCTCCTAGTGACCATCATGTGTCTTCCTTTTACCTTTGTGTACACTTTAATGGACCATTGGATTTTTGGGGAGGCCATGTGCAAGCTGAACCCTTTTGTGCAATGTGCCTCCATCACCGTCTCGGTCTTTTCTTTGGTCCTCATTGCTGTTGAGCGCCATCAGCTGATCATCAACCCCCGCGGCTGGAGGCCCAACAACAGGCATGCCTACATGGGCATTGCTGCCATATGGATTTTAGCCACAGCTTCCTCTTTGCCTTTCCTCATCTACCACGTATTAACAGATGAGCCCTTCAGAAATTTAACGTTCGATGAATATAAGGACAAATATGTGTGCTTGGACCTGTTCCCGTTGGACACTGCCAGGCTTTCTTATACCACAACGCTTTTGGTGATTCAGTACTTTGGACCACTTTGTTTTATATTTATTTGCTACCTGAAGGTAAGATAGAATCCTCTTGCAATATGTACTTCATTCTATCTGATGTCTGTTTATCCTTGCAAAGATGACAGTGGTAGGTTAATTTATCCCGTATGTTTCTCTTTGTCGAATTTCCTGCAGATATACATACGGTTAAAAAAGAGGAACAACATGATGGACAAGATGAGAGACAGTAAGTACAGATCCTCTGAAACCAAAAGGATCAACATCATGCTGATATCAATAGTGGTTGCATTTGCAGTTTGCTGGCTGCCTCTCACCATCTTCAACATCGTGTTTGATTGGAATCATGAAATTCTGCCTGTTGCTACCTGCAGCCACAACCTGTTGTTCCTGATTTGCCACCTCACTGCAATGATCTCTACCTGTGTGAATCCCATCTTCTACGGGTTTCTCAATAAGAACTTCCAAAGGGACCTTCAGTTTTTTTTTCATTTTTGTCATTTTCACTCCCGTGAGGAGGATTATGAGACTATAGCCATGTCCACCATGCACACAGATGTCTCAAAAACCTCTTTAAAGCAGGCAAGCCCCATCACATTTAAAAAAATAAATAGTGATGATGATGAAAGAATATAAAGGAATAATAAAAATTCTACACCAAACTGCAAAAAGTGTGATTGCAGGTGAAGTGTGTCCAAGGACAAGCACAATTACATAACAAGTATAAAAAGGGTAATGTTTTTCTTCCTTTTCCAAGGAACTTTGATTGTTGTCACTTTGAAATTATGCACTGTGCATTTTTGTCCCTTTTACTGCTTTAATGTTCACAAAAGTTATATCTGAATTTTATTATAAGACATAGTCAGACCTGCTACTACCTATGGTTTTCATCAGCCGTTTTTGTTCTGTTTTCTTTGTACAGTTCTGCACTTCAGCACAAAGGTTTACTTATTGATTTTTTTTCAAAGAAGTAGTTTTCAGGAGTGTCTGTTTAAGACCATTAGAAACAATATGAACCATAGGGACACTGTCATTACAGAGGATATCCACCAAACAATAAAATTAGGAAATCCTGATTTGAAGAGGACTTTTTTTTTTTTTAATTCATCTTTTGATCGATGTTAAAATCCTGTAAAATCAGTGTAGGTATGCAAAAAAAGAATTATGTAAAACCTGTAGAATATATTTAAATGGGGACATACAGTTGTCTCATTCCAAGAGGCAATTTGGGCTGTAATCACTTAGTTTCTAAGACAGGATTAAGAAAGAAATTCTGTTCTCATTTACAAGAATAAAACCCTACAGTAATTCCACAGAGCACAATGGGATAACTGCTTCAGCACAGCAAATGAAAACATAAATGGGACTTCAGTCCCAAATGATTCCAGCTGGTTTTAATAACAGAGGCTTTTTAATTTATAAAATCCAAAACCCCATTTTCATCTGGCATCACTGACAGGAGTTACTGTTTCTGGGATGAAATGCACCATCTGTTCTGAGCCTGTGAACCATGTAAATTCTCCTGGACACCTATGTCTAGAATGTAGAGAGAGATGGGACTGTTTGCTGTCTGGATAAGGCGCAATTCCATCCTCACAGGTGACAGAGAAATTCAGGTCTGGTATTAAAAAAGTAAGATTGAGATACCTGAGTTTTTTCATAGTAATTAGTGTTGATTTATATAAATTATGTATAGCCTCATAATACTTTGTGCTCAGATGCAATGGCATAAACCTGGATAATCTCCAAGACAGAGGATGGTTTAATCAAGACCTGCGACATTTAAAAGAAGGATATGAATATAGTTTGTGTATAATTGTTATGTTTAGCTTCCAAACTCACAGTTTCCACAGTTGGTTGAAGTGTGGAAACATTTGCCAAATATACACAATAGACCTCTGTTACTGCTTAAAATATATGTCTTCTAATTACACGAAATATTCATGGCTAGATGCCATTTGAGGGAAACCATATAACTTGACTGCTGTAAATGAAATTACAACAATATCAGCCAGCTGAGGTTCTGTGTCATACGGTGTACTTTGCTATATCATCAATGTCTTTTTGAATAATCAGCTTTTTAAAACAAAATATAGATCCTACTTTATTTCAGCAAGGATGCTTAAAATCATCCTGGCAGACAAGGGGGTCTTTTAAATGGATATAAATGTAAATGCAACAAAAAAGGAAATCTGATGTGATATGTTTCTAAGCAAAAATATCTCAGGATGTTATGGTGAATTTAATATGTTCTAAATTTGAAATGGATAAATTCCTAGGAAATTAAAATTATTTGGGTTGCCAGCATTTAAAAGTGAAACACCATGCCTTGTGCTGTCTTATAAATAGTGTAGAATATTGAAGTAGCAATGTGTTCTTGTGCATTATAATTCCATGTATTTCTCTACTGGAAGATAATTTAATTTAAAAGGAGTTTTCTGTGCTTGAGAACAGAGGCAGAATGTAGAAAATTAATTATAAGACAGAAAGTTCTTTCAGAGCTTTGGCCTTTTATATTTTATGAGATTTCCTTTTTCTTTGTGCTTCTCCATGGAATGTGTTGTTAATAACTTGACAAGGGTTTCCCAAAATTATTTCTCTCTCACTTTGCAACAATTTTCATATTTCAAAGGATATGTGTTTTCAAAATGAGATAAAATGTACAAAAACAGCCATGGGGTTTTTTTATTTAGAGTGTCACAGTGGGTTTTTCCCATTACAAAAGTCACTGTGAATTTTATGGCTTTTTTCCTCTCTTTTTTTTTTTTTTTTTTTTTTTTTTTTTTTTTTTTTTTAAGCACTTGCTTTCAATGCAGTGCAAAAAGAAAATTCACTCACTTGAGAAATTTTCCAGTTAGTTTGCTGGAAATTTTTGGCCAAGCTGAATTAGGTGTTTATACAGAGTAGGTGTGGAGGAACTTTAGAGGAGCCTGCTGGTGCTCAGGTGTGTCCTAATATTTGGAGACCTCCTCCTCCTATGTCAACATTTCTCCTGCTTGAGGTACAGCCTCAAATCACGCAGACCATCTGGCACTGTGTCATACTATCTCTATGTCATACATGAGAATGCATGTCAGGTGTTTTTTGCCCACCAGCACCTGAAAAACAGAGCAAACTGTAAGTGGGAGTATTCCTCCTGCTCATCCTTGTTAAGCTCAGGAGCCATTTTTTCTCTGCACTGCTGTCCCAGGACCAGGCTTCTTATGTTTCCTCACTTCCCTGCATGAAGCCTTTCTGAGCCTCTGCTAAGGATGCAGGTTGGTGCTTTGTCACACAAATACCACAGGGCACACTGCCTGTAATGACAGTGGAAATGAACACAGTGTAGAGTGTTCTGCAGGAAAATGCATTTGGAGAATTTCAGAGGCAAAATCATGGCTCTTCCGAAGAATTTGTTATGAGGGCAGAGATAAAAGTAGTCTCTCTGAGGTGCTGACCTGACATCTGCAGGGCATAGCTCAGACCTACTGAGAGCAGTATTTTTGTCTTTGGTTTCATGACTTGATGCTGGAGTTCTCCTAAGCTTTCCCTTCCCAACAGCCAGCTACAATAATGATGCTCTTTTTCATTTTCAGAGTTCCAGCATGGCTTCTCCTCTAGATGCTAAATTTCTTTACAGGATAAGCTGACAGGTTTCTTGTTTCACTGTCATTTTTCAATCATTCTGGATTGATATTTATTTCTTCTATGTGCTGTTTTGTCAAACGTCCCACACTTCAGCACATGTGGATTTCTGTCTCAAAAGCCTGAAGATCCCCTTTATTCTTTCAGACTTGTAGAAAAGTTTTACTGACAGAAAAACAGAACAGTGAGTGATCTATAATGTATCTTATTATTTATGTGTCATACATTTCATGTCAAATCTCCAGCCTTAAATGACAAATGTAACTGTTTAATAAGCATCAGTATTTGCTTCATTTGTCAGTTATTTTAGCATCTTAAACTTCACTTTGATTGACCACAAACATTTAACATTTCTTCATAATTTAAATAAACCAGCATATTTGTATATCATGTTAATAAATACGTCTCTATTCTCAGTTTGCTTTTTTTTTCCCAAAGAAATGATTGTGTCATTGTCACTATGAACAATAATTCACAACTTTCACATCAACATTAAAAAAAAAGGATAATAAGAAAGGAAGATTAATTGACAATAAAACCTGCCTTTGGTTAGGCTAAGAGAGAACTGGAAATTAAAAAACATATATCTGTATGTATATAATCTACCCTGTCTTTATGACCACATAAAGAGATAAGATTTAAACCAGGAAAACAAATCAACATGACAGAACCCCCAAGGGACTTGAGCTGATGCTGACTACATTTCATCACTGATGAAGGTGTGAAGGGCTAAGGGTTCATGTATTCTGACTCTGTGGTCTTGCACTACAGTACTAGCTATTATTAATGGTCCTAATGGGAAAATTTGATGCTGATTCATATTCAGAATGTAAATCAGTGTATCTTTCAATCCAGGCCTCTGTATTAAATTCTCATTTTGACCTCAGAGAAATGTTCTCAGATCAATGAAACTGAGAATTTTCTTAAAATTAACCATTTGCCTAGGTATTCTACTGAATAAAACTGCATTACTGGCTGGTAGCTCACACTCTTTCCTAAAAATCAAATTTTGGATGTTAGCTTTTTACAGAAATAAGTTAATGGCATGTAGTTGTTTGGCTTTTTCTTTTTTCTTTTTTTCTGGATTCTTCTTTAGACTTTTTCCTGGGCCTCATAATGCTTCAGTTTAAAGCTTTCCTTCCTACTTCTTTGTATCAAAGAATTTACCAAAGCAGTGCATAGGGAATGAAGACAATAAGGAGATTTTCTATCTTCTCTTCCTATTTTTAAAACATACAAAACAGTAGGAAACACAAGCTTAAATAACATCTCGGTCTGCAACAGAGTAAATTCATTCAGTTGAGTGGAAAGGGGAGAGGAATAATAATTATAACCAAATGATAAATTTTGTTGACATTCATTTCTCAGTTGAAGGATATATACAGCTTCAAGGTCTACCATGCCCTCTTCATTCTTGTGTTCTTTAATATGTGGTCTCTGCTTCCCTGAGTTATTACTAATTAGCCAAGACATTACTAAAGTTGATGTGAAGGAAAATTCTTCTATACAGGTTTTGCAAAATTTCAAATGCTTGAGTATAAGATGAAAAAATGTGATCAGCTTTGGCTCTTACACTTTAATTAATCTATGGTCAGAAATTACTTCTCTTAAGTAGTTCTGCCCATGCATACCAGTGTTATTGATCTGATTGAAGTTGATATTTCAAATATTTGAGAGTGCATTCACAAAGACTAACTTCAGCTTTCTTTCCCAGTCTCTTCCGGCAGCAAGGCAAGGGTCTCACACACCTGCACTACTCTGGTGCTATGCATTACCAAAATGTCTTTCCCTGAGTTGTCTGTACAGCTGCCAAATGGCAGGACTGCCATCTTTCAGGACAGCACCAGGCCTGGGGACTGCTGCTTCCCTTCCTCCATCTTCCATGGTGCTTCTGCTCTCACTTTGTATTTCAGCCCCTTGCTAGCTGCTTTCTGAGGAAGCTGTAGAAATTTCTACTCTGATTTCGTAAAGTGCCTGAGTATACAATAAAATTCAACTCTATTCAAGACAGTGCTTTAAATAGTTTCTTTCATTAAAATTATCTTCCAGCAAGTGTCTCATAGGCAAGTTTCTCAAAATTTAGAAGTACGTCATTTACAGAGCCTGTGTAGGAAATATGTCCATACAGAACCTCCAGCTCATTGCAGCAAAACTGACAGCACACACTGTCTTGTGTTTTCCAAATAGCTGAACTGATCATCTGATTATTTATCATAGGTCAGGCTTAGTTGCAAGAATTTGCCCCAGGCAAAAACATGTTTGAAAGTGCTGTACAGGAGATGCTCTGCATGGTTAACTAACTTGCTAAAAATTATGCAACATTTCAGATATGGGGAAATAGAGTTTGGAAGAGGACAAAAAGCGAAGATCTAGATGAAGTCTTGATGCCTTCTGTCAGACACAAAAAGACTCAAAGGGAGAATCAGATTTTTGTTTTGTTTTGTTTTGTTCTGGGGAACCAACACACTGAGAGGTAAATGGTTTTTTTTGAGCAAAGTGGTGGTCAAAGAAGTATGTATGATAAACAGGTTCTCTGCTCCCATTTCCAGAAAAAGAATATGAACCTTTATAAATTACTCTGAATATATATATATTTAATACTCTTTATTTTGGATTAATCAAAATTGCTTTTTGAAACAAAGAAAATGAAATGGTTTTGGCAAAATAAAAAAAAAAAAAAGCAGCTTTTCATTGCACCCACGCACTGCACATGAGTCCATTTGCTTCTTCTTCTGCACAACATGGAGAAGGTTTGTTTATGGCAGGGAGAGTAACCTGATCAACAAAGCTTTCCTTGTCTCTCTTGCCTCATATGCACACTGATACTGTGCTGCTGTTTTTCCCTTGGCAACCTTCCCCCCTGCCCCAGCCTCTACCCCAGCTATGAAACTCTTACAAGTTTTTATTATGTTGTTTATGTTGTTTCTTAATAAAAGCTGTCTGTGAAAACATGTCCTTGAAAGATCCTATTCACTGTGTGCTTGAACATATGGGTGAGAGGCCATACAGGGCTTGTAGAAATGTATCTGGCAGTGTGAGGATATTTCAGGCAATAGAGAAGTGGAAAATGCAGTTGTTGCATACTGTTATTCAGCCCTTTTCATTTAAAGCTGTTTTTATAATTTTAGTTCATGTAATCTAAATGCCAACATCTAGAGTAAACTTCCTCTCGGTGATCAGCCACCAAAAACATTCAGCCAGAGGAGAAACTGGGCAAGCCACTTTGTATCCTTACTTAGCCTTATAGCCTTTAAGCTTTTCATTGTTACCATACTTGAAGATAGATATATATGGAAAAGTGTTCAGTTCTTTCTCTTGAAGAATAGTAGAAGTTGTACAGTTAAGAGATATAAGAGGCAGGACTGGATTACCTTTTCTGATTTTTACTTCCATTATTATTATGATTGTAAAGTTTGAGGCTCTTCAATTAAGCTTTGGCTTATTATCCGTTTGGGCAAAGTGGTAGTCACCTGGATGTTACTCACCATGCTGATATGCCTGTAGTTAGGCAGGTGCTGAAATAAAAGCCTTAAAGCTTCACTTAAAACACTGGAGGGTTAATGAAAAGCCTCCCATTGGCTTCAATGAGCTTTGGGTGAGGTACTTGTTTTGAGTGACACTGAGGTGCAATACATGTCTGAACTTCTGCATTTGTCCAAGGGACAAATTAAAAAGTCATCTTCAGCTAGTTCTTACAGTATGGTTATCCTCTTGAATTCTTCTGTGAGTTTTACTCTGAGTTATTTTCTTGACACAATTACAAGTTAAATGTGTCTGCTGAGTTGCCTGGCTTACTGATTTAAACCAATTTCACAGAAAATTGAAGAGGGTACTAGCAATTCATCACTAGCAAAAGTGTGGGCTTTATTTTTTTGATGATGATGATGATGATGATGATTACTACTACTGCTGCCTTTATAAAAAACCCTCAAAAAATAAAGCAAGATCACTAACAGCCGGATAGTATAGGTTAGTTTACTCTTGAAATTCACTTCAGGCAGTAAGGAATCTCAGCCTGCAGCACAGGCTGTGCATTTCCCTGGTAGAGGTGCACCTTTAGCAGGATCATAAGCAATTATGATTAAAACCACTGCAAGCTGTTGCTTTAAAACAAGTATCTTCAAAATTAGATAAGGGCACATTTAAGTCAGTATAAAAAACTTGAATTCAAATATTAATGATTTTTGTAGTAGAATTTATACATTCAGATAACCAAATGACTTCATGGAATTACAATCCTGAGCCTGGTCTCATTCATATTAGTCAAATACTGCATGAACAGCTCTGATATTGTTTAGGAGTTTATGGTATGGATGAGGCAGGTAACTGAGATCAGTCTCTGTGTAGGAGAAGGGAATACAGGCAACCTCACCCCTGATAAGTAACAGCTGTGTTAATTACCCAATACAGCCCCTGATGAGTCACAGCTGTATCCAATAAAGATAAGTGTAATAAAAGGCTGGCCGGTCAGGGAAGATTATGAAGGAGGAGGAACAACCTGGAAGAAGAGGATTATGAAGCAGGATCCTGGGGAGAGAGACTCACTGCTGTGAGGTCAGTCTGGGTCTGCAGTTAGAGCCTGTTGTTGGAACCTCAGACATAGTCTAGCCAGGTAAAAGCCTGCAGTCACAGTCTGCAAACCAATATACACAGCCATAGTTAAGCAGGAAATAACCAGCAGTCAGAGGCTGCAAGGGAAACCTACAGCAGGAGCTGCAGGCAGAGTCAGTGAATGGTTGGGGTCAGGATGGCTGAGCTGCAAAGAGGAATGAACCAGAACCCTTTTCATGCTGTGATGAACAAGTAGTTTGTGTCTTGGCTCATTTCTACCCTCTAATAAGAGGGCTGCTGCAATATCTCTCAAGTTGTCAGATTGGTTCTTTTAGGCTCACAGATTTTTATCTTGCCTAGGCTTAGGTAGCATAAGGAAATTAAATACCTTGGCTTTTGAATTCCTTGATGATTTTTCACTCAGTCCTGAAAGGTTGGCTGAAGCATTCTGAGAATGAAATGGTATTGGATAAGCTGAGTCCCTGTTATTTAAATAAGGTTGTTCTTCTAAGTAGGACATACACATTATAGGTGTTAGCATTTGAAGTCTTAAATTCTACACAGGAGAATATACATATATATGTTCACTATCATTTATAGAAGCATGTTAAAATTCTGACTTCAAGTGAATTTTATAATTTTACATAAAACCCTTAACCTTTAGCAATTCTTATGTTTTGACCATGTTGGTAGAATAAACAAACCAAGCAGTGCTGACTGTGGAATTTGTTTTAGCAAGAGCATTTTGGTTTCTCTGCTCCTGGGACCCAGTCTAAGGATCAGCACCTGAAGGGAGACATGGGATATATCTCACTAAGCCAGGCAAAGGTATCTTTGCCAGCAGCATATGACTTCCTAAGAAAGGCTTTAAACTGGGAGCGATGTGAAATGAAGACCATTGCCAGCAGCCTGTGAGGGACAGAGCTGTCTAGAAAATGGCCTAGAGTGGTGTGAATAAAGGCAAACACAAAAACCACAATAAAGAGCTTAAATGACTTTAAGCATTTTTAGGAAGCAAAGAAGTGCCTAAAAGACACCAATTTGGGAAAAAATTCTCCAGTCCTTTCTGGGAAATGGCATGTCCAAGTGTTTCTGAAGTGCCTGTACATGACTGTATGCAGCATGAGGAATATATGTGAGCAAGTGGAGAAATGCATGAGATTGTAGGGTTGTGGTCTTGTTGGGGTCATGGCAATGTAGTGGGATGGCTCCCATGACTGCAATAATGCAGTGGAGGGACACAGGCCCTTTAGGCAGGATAGGAGGAAAAAGAGCTGGAGTTGCCCTTTAGGGCTCCCTTTCGGGAAAGAGCAATTAGAGTGCATGGAGCTGTTCTGAAGATGGATGAGGAGCCAGCTGAGAATTTATGGGAGAGGATTAAACAACAAACCAGTATGGATGAAACTGTAGGGGGTATCTGCTACAGGCTCTCTGCTCAGAGAAGCAGTAGATGGTGCTGGAAGAAGCCTCAGGTTCACAGACAGCCCCTGATCCTTGTGGTGGACTTTAGCTACCCTGATATCTGCAGGGCATTTAGAAATCTGGGAAGTTCCTGGAATGTGCTGGTGAAAATTTCCTGATAGAGATGACAGAGAAATCAGTGAGTAGATCTGCTGTAGAGGTGTCTTGTCTCTGCCTCGGCCAGCCCTGACACCTTGACAGTGAAGGGCACGGTTTGGTAGCAGGATGAACCTCATCCATCCCTGTGAGTTCTTGTTTGCCCGAAGGAGTGAAGCAACGACAGCAGGAAAGAAAGAGGGAGGCTGTTCTGGGTTAACTGCTGGCTTTATTCGTCAGGGGATCTGCCCCAGCAGACACCCCTCAGCAGAAGCAGCGGGAACAAAGAGAGCAGGGGAAAAAGCAGGAAACCCCCCAAAGTAACACCTTTTACTGGGGGGAGGAACTGAGGGATGGGTTTAACTGGGGGCAAATCAGGGACCAAGGGGGTCTGGTTCTGCAGGTAAATGACACACACATTGTAACAAATCAATAACTTGGGTAGGGAGACAGCTGAACTCTTGTCCAATCACTTGGGGTCCTTACTGGAACTTTCCAGGCTTTTGGGAGAGACCCCAAAGTGACAGAAAAGACACAGGGGCTGGATAACTTATGATTGACGTATAACTGGGGTTGGGGTGAAACCAATAAGGATGGAACACGGGTGACATGGGGCAAACCATTACAACTTATAAAACAAGGAACAAATACATACATAGAACTCATAAAACCAAAACCACGCTACTACAATCTGATAGTGCTCTTACTTTCAAATAAGGGAGAGCTTGTCAGGGGAGTGAAGGCTGAAGGCAGTATTGGCTTCAGTGACAGTGCAGTTTAGACTCCTAAAGAAGGAGCAAGGCAAACAGCAAGATCAGTCCTGAACACTGGGAGAGCAGATTTTGGCCTCTTCATGGATCTGCCTGAAATAGTCCCTGAAACGGTGCTACAGAGGGAAGAGGGACCAGGCCAGGTATTTGATATTCAAGGATCATCTCTTTGAAGCTCAAGAACCATCCCAATGAGCAGGAAGTTAAGCAGTGATACCACAAAGCCTGTGTGGACGAGCAAGAAGCTCCAAGGAAAACTCAACCATGAAAAGCAAACATACAGAAGGGGGGAAAAGTGATAGGTAACAGGAGAGGAACATAGAAACAATTCTTGAGGATGCAACGATAGGATTAGGAAGGGCAAAGCTCAACAGTAGTTGGGTCTGGTGAGGGAACAAGACAGCAAGAAAGGCAGCAGGATGGGCTTCTGTAAGTACCTAAGCAGCAAAATATGTAGGTCTGCTGCTAAGTGGGGTAGGGGCTCAGTGTCACAGGACATTGAAGAGGCTGAGGTACTGAATTCTTTCTTTCCTTTGTCATCATTAGTATGACCAGCCTTCAGAAATCCCAGGACCTGGAGACCAGCAAGAACAAGGAAGGCACACTCTTGGTAGAAGAGGATCAGG
Source organism: Zosterops lateralis (assembly GCF_965231275.1). Taxonomy (NCBI): domain Eukaryota; kingdom Metazoa; phylum Chordata; class Aves; order Passeriformes; family Zosteropidae; genus Zosterops; species Zosterops lateralis. The sequence goes on from NC_139766.1 coordinate 40,449,454, forward strand.
TTAGGGAATAGTTAAACTACTTGACATAAATAAATCTGTTGTATCTAGATGCGGCCTTCCTTCACAGTTATTGAGCAACAGATCCCGAAAACCATTTCCAAATTCATGAAGGACAGGAAGTTGATCAGGAGCAGTCAGCATGGGTTCCCAAAAGGGAAGTCAAAATTAACCAACTTTATAGCCTTCTATGAAGATGATTATCTTACCAAGCAAACTACATGCATGGTAGATGAGTGGAGAGCTGTGGGTATTGTCTAACTTGACTTCTGTAAGTGCGTATTTAAGTTTGAACAGCAGTCCCAGTCTCTGAAAAAGCCTTTTTACTTTGCAAATGTTTTAATGCTGACACATTGTCATGTATTGCTTTTATTAATCCACTAAGGAAGATACAACTAATTTTTCATGTAGAAGTATTGCCACTTACTTCACTGTTGACTGAATTTGGTGTAATAAGCTTTTAGATAGGCCTTTTAAGCTATATTTGAGTTATATAAGCACTGTTAGAAAAGCGTTGAATATAGCAGTAGCTTGGTGCAGTTGTACTCTTACAAGTTTGGGGAAGGTTTGGAGCTATGCAGGTAAAAGCATTTTTATCAATGCCCAAATAAGGAAAATAATGGAAGGGCACACTTGCCTGCTACCTTTGGCAGCAGCCATCCCGCCAGTTATCAATAGATAGGGCAACAAGTATGGTCTTATGTCTGAGCTAGGCAGTGTAATGTGGGAAGGAGGACCATGGAGCTGAACAGTGATGGAGTGCAACCAAGAGTTTTGGTAATGCAGTTTTAGTCTTTATGGAAATACGAGAGGAGAGTTGAGGCACATTTGGTGGGCTGAGAACAGGCCATGGAGACATGGAATCTGAATGTTAATGATTTTGATATTTAGAATAACCTGTAGTAGAAAATGTATGACAATTATCAGTTCTGGGGCTAAGCTTTAGTACATGTGTTTGTCAAAGTTTGTGTTTTGGGCATTTTTATTTTCTAAATAAAACAGAATTATTTGAGTAGTGAAATCCAGTTGAGCATGGTTCCTGTGTTAGATAGACAACTTGTTATTGAAAGTGCTGATTATTCTTTTGCAACTCTAGAGCTGGATGAATTTGAAAGGGTTCTGATTGCTCTAAAATACTTTGCTTACTAGATGCAATATTTAAAAAAAAAAAAACGCTACAGATGAAGCAATGTTTCTGAGGATATATGCCATGCTACTAGTTTTAAATTAAAGACACAAGTGTTATTCATACATTTTAGCTAAAAATTGGTGCTAGCCCTGTCACACGGGGTATTACCATTTGATTTCTTGGATGGTTTTCTCAGAAATGCGATGATACTCTTTGTACAATGACTATGATTACAGTTAGGCAAAAAAACCCCCAGTCATACAAAACCCCTCTGCTCAGAACATATATTTTTATATGATTTCTTAAACCATACCTTCTCTCCATCCAACAGAACTCCAACCTGTGTTTTTAGTTCAGGGTAGCACAGAGACAGTTTTGATGGCATAAAAATCTCACTGAAAGCTTCTGCTGTTACTGACCCAATCTGAAAGCTATGCTGATTTTTCAGTGCTCTCTGGAAGCAGATCCCTGCTAACAGGAGTATTTAATTATACCTCAAACTATTCTGCTACTGTGGCCTATAGTTAGCCAGAATTCAAGATCAGATGAAGCTGCTTTGATTAGACAGAAACTGAGACAAACATGTTCTTTATCCAATGCTATTTAAAAACACCTTTTATACAGTGCTGTTTCCAGAATGACAGGAAGACAAGTTCCAAGTGAGCCTGGGTTTAAGAAGCTCAATCTCTGCTTCCTTTAAGTGTTCTGTTTGCAACTCTTTACACTGACCTTCAACTGGCATTGCAAGCAGCCACTACTGTGACCACTGAAATATCAATCACACAGACCTCTTGTAGATATGGTACAGGATTAAGCAATCCCTCTCCCCACCTTTCTCTCTTCCCACGCCTACGCATCACAAGCACTTTTCAGACTAAAAGGTAAACTAAGCTGTGGCACAGATCCAGCTTAAGACCAATAAACCTAACAATAAAGAAGGGATTTGAATGGGGGCATTGGTCCTATTTGTCAGCTGGTTACACAAACACTTGCTCTGGTGTGAAGACTGATGTTGGTGGGAGGAATGAGTGAATGTCTAAAGATGGGAATGCACAGTGCTTGGGCTGGCATGGCCATGGAAATAAATTAGTCAAACTGCATCCTAACTTTTTAATAAGGAAAATACTTCTTAATCCACCAGTGTTAGCTCTGACCCGCAATGAGGGAAACTATTTTGGGTGGCCCCCATTGTGTGAGCTGCTGGTTTTTCCAAACAAAATAGTTTGGTTAGACTTTGTCTAGAGCCTGAGTACTTGCTACTTTAAAGCAAGTAGGTCTTAGGATTTAAGCTTTGTTTTCAGCTAAGACTTGCTGTCTTAGGATTTAAGCTTTGCATTCTGATAACCATTTTTACTTTTTCATATAGAAACTCCTTTCATGCACACTATACTGTAGAAGCTGTTAACTTTTTTCCAAGAAATATAACAATAATGGAAGTATGCATTTTCTAGTAAACTCTACAATTGTGCAGTAATCAGTGGTGTGAGTCTTTGGATTCCAAAACCTGGTATTTCTGTGAGGTTTTTTTTTTTTTTTTGGTCACCTGGAAACTCTGTGGAAGAGACAGATTGTTGAAGGGCTACATCCGATGAGAAAAGAAAGAGTTATGCAATTGTGTCAAAACTGCATTCAAGAAACTGCTGTGGTCAATATTCTGTTGATTCTGTGTTTCTATGTCTAGGCTAAGCAATGTCACTAGCCCTGATATTTGAGCTTTCTCCAAGCATATTCTGGGATGCCAGTGGTTTCAAACTGTCTTGCTACAATCAATCACTTTTACCAGCAATTACTGTGTTGAATCACTGTGAACTTCAATTTTCAACTCACTTTCAGAGTTCTAACTTAGAAGGAATTGCCTTGATTCAGCTAAGCTTGACTTATGAAATCATATATGACTCAGCCTGTATCGTCCCTTGTAAAGTGCTTGGAGACTGTGATATGTGATACTCATAAAATGAGAGTGCTTATTTACTGCATTCACTGAAGCTCATTTGCGTCAAATATTTAAGTTTGAACAGCAGTATTTTTTTGAAAGAAAGAAATAATAACTGAGATTTGAAATGTGATTTTTTTATTTTAACTGGGGTCCAGTCCCTAAGATACAGATGTGCACTTTATTTTAATATCCAGTCTGGATATTTTTTAACTGAATGTCTTAGCAAATAATTGCAAGGACATATATCTGGTTTATGCATTACAGCTTTTGAATATAAATGCGTAATAAATGCATATAAATCTATTATTAGACATATTGGAAAGATTACTTCGAATAAAGTGACTGAATTAAAGATCTTGAGGTTTTTAGAATACTGTAACTTCTTGACTTTTCCAGACTTTCACAGTAAAATATATTTGACTTTGACATAGTGTATTCTGTCGCATTTCTAAAATGAAATGGCTATAGCCTAGTATTTTGACTAACAGCCTTTTTCTCAATAATAAGTTTGCATTCATAAGATGGATAAAAGTCTAGGAGATCAAAATGGAGTTCCTCTCTGGGTTCACTATGAATTTGGCCAGAGAAAAGGGTAGTAGGAGGTACTGATTTTCCTTTATGTTCCAGGCCTGTTGGTACTTTGCAAACACTGGCATACTCCTGGGTGTTCTTATTTTATTCTGTGGAGTTTGTTTCGTGATTTTCCTTCTGCTCTGTTCCTTTTTTAAAAGTATATTGCCCTTTCTGGCCAGCCTTTCAGATGATCTTACCAGCTCCCTCACTTAAAACATGCAAAGAACTTGATGGTCAGTTTTCTAAAATCTAAGGTTATCATTACAGTCATGGAAGGTAACTGTGTCTGAATCATACAGTATGTGAAATGAGCCCAGCATACAATAACAGAACTTTTTAATAGAAGAAATTGATTGTCATCACTAGCCATTCATAGTCTTAGGATTTTCCCTGCTGATCCCCTTTGGCAGCTTCTTAGAATCACTTTGAATTTATAATTTGTGATGCTGGGAGTTTTAAATGTAATACTGGGTTACATTTGATTGAGTCAATATTAAATATTGAGGTCCTGCTGTGAGGCCTATAGGAATCCATAAGTAAAAACTTTCATTGCAATATAATATGTGCATTCTTTACTGCACTGAACATTCATGGAGTTACTGCATATGAGCTGCGCATTTTTTTTGTGTCCTGATTATTTCAGAAAACCTGCTCAGAATTTTACTACTGCCTTTCAATGACAATTAGTTCCTGGATTCAGGGTTTTGGAAGAAGTCTTTGGCTGCCTTCCCCTAGACAAAACTAGGAAGCTGGGAAGGATGAACCTGCTGAGAAAGATAAGAGATAATTCCAACTGCTGAAAAAGCTGCTTAAGACACTCAAAGGTCTTTCTAACTTGCAGAATTATATATATATATATGCACACACATATATGATATAATGGACAGAACAGATCTCCAAGGGACACACTATCTACACAGACAGCCTGCCTTTGAAGTAATGGCTCTTTTAGAAAATCTTTCTTCATGAACCTGAAAGAAATACTTCTATGTCCAAGTAAGGTGAGTAGGGTCAATATGTCAGGGTAAGTGCTCAACCCATGAAGTCCCATTACAACAATTCTGTCTAAAAGAAGGCAAAAGAAAATCAAGTCAATGAAGAAGGAAAACAATAAGAAGGTGGTAGAGCACTGAGGATAAAAAAAGTAGCATTGGCAGCAAAGTTACTGATTTAGTGCCAATGTTCTTTTTGACTATGGGTTGGAGAGAGAAACAACATTTGCAGCTATCTCCCTCCAGGCACCAGATTGCTAAGAGAGGCAACAAAGCTTGCAAATGCTTTGGTAAAATTCCAGTGTGGTGAATGGATGAGGAAAATGTGTAATAGCTTCACTGAACACTGAAATTGGAGTTGAAATAACAGCATATATATATATATATTTTTTTTTTTTTTTTTCAAGACCAAAAAGAAAAGTTCATTCAAGGTAATACATGGTTTGGGTTGTATGTGAACACTAGTTTTGGACTTTGCTTAAAAATAAGTATACTGCTCAGGTTTACGAAAAGTTTTTAATTTTTTTCTCATAATCTTGATAAAATTTGGGGTAAAATGCTGTTGTGAGCTGCGAACAGTTCATTCTGCCATTGAATGTTCAAAATTAGTTGTTTCAGCTCTTTTATCAAATATCATAAGTCATCAAATATCATAAGTCATAAGACTATGAAATAAGGCACTAAGAGGCATCTAAAATCTTCTCTTCCCCTCTGAAAAAAAAAAAAACAAAAAACACACAAACAAAAAAAAAACACAAAAAAACAAAACAAAACAAACAAAAAAAAAAAAAAAACCAAAAAAAACCATGTTAGTTGAAAGAAGCCAAATTTTATGAATAACATGGTTCCAAATAAATGACGTTTTTGGGGGTTTTGCTACTTTATAAAGATAGAACTGATAGAACTCCAGTTCTTACACACTCTTATAACATCCTAGATGTTAGATGTGACTTCACAATGAATTAAAAGCCTTTTAATGTTGATGTAAGTGAAAACCATTTGTCTTCTTCCATAATTTTGTAAGGTCCCTTTGTAATAATTCTATAGAGAATGGACTGGAGAATTGAAAAAGGATATGGAATGTCTGTAACAACTTTTTACCTTCTCTGCCTAAAGGAGGTAATAACTCAAGTGAAAAAATGCATAACTGGAGGCTTTGCAAAGGAAAAATAGTAGGGAAGCTTGGGAACATAACCTTTAGAACAGATTCATTTTAGAAACTGTAATAACATTTGTTGCTTTAAAAAGTAAGTTTGCAAATTGCCTAAGATCAATGACTTCAGAAAAGTCAGAAAAGAGGCCATATATCTTCACTTTTAAAAAATGCAGGACAAATATTAGAGAAAGTCATGAATACCTTGCAACTGATATTTCTCTTTTCAATAAGTTAACTCCTATCTTTGTACATTTTTCCACATTAGTTCTCACCGCACACAGAGGTCACATTCTTTTCTGTGATTTTTTCATAAAAACACCAAAGTACAGTATCTACTGTACTTATTCTCTGGTACCATGTGTATTAGAATGTTTATTAGAGGAAGAATAAGCAGAGAGATATGTGGGTGATAGCTTTGTTATTGTAGAAAGACTGAGCTTGAGAAATAAGCAGTTGTCACTATGGCAATGAACTTAAACTCACCGTGTACCAATGAAAAACTGAATTTTAAAAACCTTTCTTTTTTCCTTTTTTTTATTAGATGTAACATACAAACAATAAAGGAACAAGTGAGTGTTGATTTACATTCCAATTCTTCTAACTACATCAATCTCAATGCACAGATCCTGGGATGCTGGAAAATTTAAAAACTGAAACAGAAGGGGCAAGAGAAAATATGAGAGGAAGGAATGAGAGACTGAAAAGGATTATGCATTTATTCTTTCTTGACAATTGTACTGTTAGCTTGGTATAAGCTTTAAACTAATTTTTTTAGCAGATACTTAACAACTAACTTTGCAGAAATTAAATGCAGTTTTCTACTCATAGCTTAGTTTCAGGCATATGACTGAATGTCATAACTCATCCACTGAAAGCTGGGACAGTCTGTTTGGACTGTTCACAGGAGACTATGGGTAAGCTTTCAGCTATTGAATCAAGTGTTTGGTTGGATGGAAGCAACTGCCAAGATGTACAAAAAAATGCATGTTTTAAATGCATCTTTAAAGCTGAGCTATAGCAATAATGAATTGTTACTGGGACAACAGTGTCAATCCTATCAGTAAAATAAAGGTGATTATATGGTTTTATGAATATGTACAAGTGTGTGGATATAGAAAGAGATTAGCTATAGACAGATATATCCACATACAATGTTATGGGAGAGTTTTTCTTGTTTTCTTTTACTTTAATAACCATGAATGCATAACCCTTTAATGCAATGCTGTACATGGATGCTCTCTGATTGCGCTGCCATTGTAAAAATTTCCCAAGATCAGTTTTTGAACCATAACAATTTTTATCGCTTACTCTTTTAGGAAACTGAAAGAGATCTGCATTTCTGATCCAATGCTAATTTACTGCATCTCATTTAAATTTGACTATACCTATTGCTAGCATTTAGATTTGCTAAACAGTGCAAAAAAATTGCAGTATAATATTCCTAAAAATGAAGCTTCCCAAGCTGTTGTGCTTTCCTCTTGGCTCTTTTGGGGGTGTACAATACTAGAACAGACCACCTGGGATATCCAAACATTCAAGTCCTCTTCCATAGCAGAGTTGTTCTTTGTTCTACGTGTGAGCCTTCTTGTTGATTCATAGGAACAAATTTCTGTGGCTGCTATAAATTGAACAGTTTAGTCAAAAGGATTAGAGGTAATCAAAAGTAGCTATGAGATAACAAATTCCTTTTGTATTACCCACAAATTATTTTCTGTACGTCAGTTGAAAAGGACAAAAAACCCCTCTAGATTAAGCATTACAAACATTGTAGCTCATTCCAGCAAGTGACACAAATCCTCAGTTTTACAGTACTGGAAGTTCTTCCTCAATTTTTTCAAAGGAGAGAGAGAACCAGACTATGCTGAATATGTATATATGTGTGTGTAACAAAATGTAACAGATTGGAGAAAATATGAACTTTTCAGTCCATTCCTGAAATTCTGATGCTGACAAATGGTGATTTGTCCTTGTTCCAAAAGCAACCCTTAGAGCGTTTTGCAAGATCAAGCTCTCTAATAAAATATAATATAGCAATTAGTAACCACATTACCAGTGAGCTGCTGGAAGGCATTTAGATGCCACAGTAATGCTGTAATCAGCACTCAAAAAGAACAGCTATAAACAGTGCATAACTTGGTTAAATTGAGGAAAGTGCATATTTTTATATTATTACTTTCCGCTTAGACTTAAATGATTATTTATAGAATCAAGGCTGTCAGTTACTAAAATAAATAAATGTAACCAGTCCTTCATCTCCTTTGTTTCCCTGGCTACTGTGTGTGCAGTGCGTCAGTAAGGACAGTAATATCTGTATGTCCAACTACTGCTTTCTTCCCTCTTATCTCCTTTAATTGTGGACCTACAGGTGATATTTTCTTCTTCCCACTGAATTACTGTTTTCATTATACTGAAAAGATGCCATTAGGTAACAGGGAAGCTGATTGCTGACTGTGGTGAAAATGGTTTGTTACGAGTCCATCAGCCCCATTTAGGGGAATAATTGTGATTTCTCTGCTTATTGGTGCAGAATTCAAGTGGCCAGTATTTAGGCACTCAATTTTTAAAATTGAAAATAAATAATTGATCTGATTATGATCATTCTGAATTAAACCTCCCTAAATCACTATTTTGCATCAGTTATCAGAGAATGACACAGTTTTTAAAAATCTAAGTAAAATAGCCATTGCTTCTCTTTTAAGGTTACAATTCCCGTTTCTTATTGTGTACCATAATGATGTAGCTAGGATCCTCACAAATCTTTTACTACTTGAAGATATTCACAAAGCCCTTTGTACTAAAAGCAATGAGAGGTTCATTGTAGGCTGAGAACATGTATTTTTTATTGATGATGGTTTTGGGGCAAATAGCTCATGGCTGATATGGGAAGTAGCAAACTGACAGGTGATCAGGGTTTAAAGAGAAATTAAGATTTTGATCTAAAAATACATACTTTTTCTGTTTTCCTTAATAAAATTAAATTTAAGATAAATTCCAGTTGGTTGGACTAAAATCCAGAATCTTAAAGTTTTAAATCCATTAATGTATTAACTAACTTTACTATCCAGATAGTAAAGGTTAGGGAATCATGCTCTCAATATAATAATGTGAAAAACCAAACCATTCCTCATCACTTCCACAGGGATTTTTTTCTACTTTATGACTTTTCTGAAAGCTTGAATAACTCATAGAAAAGAGCAAAGCAGAATTTATGGAGATGATGTAACTGTCTCACCTGTCTCCTCATAAATAGATTGCATTAATCTTAGCTTCCCTCTCCTTGATTACATTTCATATTTGAAATTATTATTATCCTAAATTATTTCCTGTTTGAAATACAGATTTTTTCAATCCAGTCTGGCATGCATCTCACTGAGGTGCCTAACTGCCTTTATACTGGAAGAAATTACTTGAAAAATGTGTGCTTTCTAAACCCAGACTGATTGGTACATAAGGAAACATCTAGGATTGATTAAGATTATTTTTCAGCATGCAACATGAGGTATGAAAGTGGTGCAAGATCCAAAGACTACAGAAACTAAATCCTTCAGCACCTAAAAATCTCCTGTTAATCCTGTAGGAAAAGGCCTTTTATATCAGGATCTTTATCTAGGTAGTCAATATTTCAGAAGAAAAACTAAGGATTTTAGATGCTCAGAGACTGTTTTGCCTGTTCATCCCAACTGGGACTGTAATGGATGCAGCTGAAGAGCCCACTGGACAACAATCCAAGGAAGTCTGAATAGGGGCTACATGGAAAGTATCACCTTTTGTATGTTCTTGACCTGTGAATGAAAACAAGACTTTTAGTCCAGGGCTAAAATCTTTTTCAGATATTTAGTTCATTTCACCTACTTTCACTCTTCCTCCTGTTGCTGAAAACCAACCACTTTCTATTCTAAATGTTACAGTAAATCTCAGTACTACTCACTGTCTTTGCTGTTCAGAGTAATTGTATAATAACATAGGAAAATTAAAATATGCAGCACATGCAGCCTTGTCTGTCACACCCCCAGAGTAAGATTGGAGAGGGTTAAGGTGCAACATCAATCAGCCCAGAACTGGAGTTTAGGAAATTTATGCCTCTGAGCCAACCTTTTCTTGTTTCTGCATGTGGAAGAATCAAAAGAGCCCAAAGGAGAATGAGTCCAGAGCAATATGTTTGCCTGGCTAAGTCAGTGTATCTCAGAAAAGGAGCAGCAGTGTTGACACAGGTGCATAAGATTCTTGTATTCTCTTGCAAAGTGCCAGTAGTTCCAAACTCAGTCTTGTAAGATGAAGAAAAGTTCTCGATGATAACTGGCAGGAAAATTCCAGGTTATCTTTAACTCCAGTGGGACCTAAATATTTTATTAAACAGTATGTGTTTGTGGAGTCATATGAAACTCCTGATACCTTGCTTTAAAAAGAAAAAAAAGGTTTTGGTCTTTAAGCATGTTTGACTGCCCATCGATAAACATTTTTGCACTTTTGGTTTCTTATTAGTGTTTCTACTATCCTAATGGAAAAAAAAAATTGTCATAAGATTGTTTTATTATGCTAAGTTAATATACTGGTTTTGCAGTCTGGGGATGTTTTCTCAGCAGGGAAATAATTATTCTGAAAACAATGGATTTTTTCTTAATGACATCTAAACCTTCATAAGATACCCAGGGCTTCAAGCCAAACCATCCACAGCACGAGTTTCACTCTCTTTTGTCAGTGACTGTTGATAACCATGCATTAAAAACAATCCTTATTCTACTAATAGGAGTATAATGTATAATTAGAGATATCCAAAAGCTAGCACAGTTACTGTGTTGAAATTACACATGCACAATGCCCATCTAAATGCTGGTGGATGTGGCATTTCTCAGGGAGAAAGGTGGTATGGTGCTGTTACCTGTTCTAGCAGTTGTGAAGCTTGGCATGGATTAGGGCCATGTCATCACTTGCACCTTTTTGACTCCATGAGCTGTGCTTTACACCAGGTGATAAAACAAGTCAGAAATTATAATTCTAGGCAAAATGCAGCATGCAGCAAAGAGGGACTTTCAATGATTTTGTCTCAATTTTTTAAAGTGCAAATAAATGATGGAAGTCTGTAATACAGCACTTAGCATTTTCCTGTCTAAGAGCTACTTTTGATCTCAGTTCTGCCTCAGTCATTTAGCTTTAGGATGCTTCAATGCCATTAGCTAAAATGAGGTTACATTAGGCAAAAAGATTGCAGCAGTTTTCATGAAAAAGCATGCTAAAATTCCATTAACTTGCCAGAATTGAACTTTTCTGTTGAACTCTAACTCTTCAAAGCTTCCTCTTGATATGCTTTTATAAATGCAAGACTCTGGCTATGGTGTTTTGAATAATACTCATTTAGAGCTTTAGATTTAGTTTATAAGTATTTTATTGGGAATATTTCCATTTATCAGTCATACATTTTATTGCTTAATATGATTATTTAACGTGACATTTAAGAGATGCTACTGACTATAACTTCTATAACCAGCACATTGACAGAAGAATATAAAAGCATCCAAGTTTTTTTTTTAAATCTCTGAGAGCAAGCTGTCACTTTTAAGAAAGTTTAGCCTTATAGTTTGTGGAAATCCAGAGTTCATGATTAACATTGCTATGTATCTAGTTAGTTTTGCAAAATGATTTTAACACAGGATGGTGTACACTTGTAACTGGTAGAAAGCAGAAGAGCTTTTAATATTATGTGTAATATATACCTGTACAAAACTGTTAACTGGACTGTACTGGTTACTGATTTTATTTCAGTGAGGGCTTTTAAATATCTGTCATCCCTAAAAGTTGTTGATGTTCTGATGTGTGGCTACAGCAAATGAGAATTTTTCAAGACTATGAAATATTATGCCTTACTTTGCAGTAATTTAATCACAGGGAATCCACCTTTTTAGACCTGGTCTGAGAAAATTTATGTGAAGTCATCTGGAGTAGTCTAGGCAAGTGTATAAGGTCAATTTACCACAGAAATAGTAATCTCCACACAGAGAACTTTCTGAACTGCAGTCGTCTCATTTCTTGCTGTTCTTTAGTCCTACAACAGAGATTGAGATACCTCCATCTGTATTTCTGCCGAAGTCTAAGTTCCAGATCTGGAATTGATTGTTGCCTATTGAAACTGATCTCTACATCTCTCATCATGTGCCCCTAGAAAGTCCCCTCTGTAGTTCTTATCATTATGGTATAAAGTGCAATAGAAAAACAATACATATACAATAGAAAAACAAATCATAAATATTATTGATAGCAAATGTGCAATAAGATCTTTCAGAGGGTTACAAAGTACCCTACAGACGCAGCTTGTTGCAAGCAACATAATTTATCATGCTGAAAAGTTCCTCTTTACCCTTTCTGTCTCTGTTCATATTGTAGATTTTTTCCAAGTTGTGTGTCAGTTGGATGCATTAATCTCTTTGTATTGCTTTAAATGGCTGACAGGTATTGGTAGATCCTGGCTGGGGAGGGTTTATTTGGGTTGGGAGGAGGTTTGCTTGCTTGCTTGGTTTGGGTTTTTTGGGTTTTTTTATATATGTTCGTAATTTTATAGCAAGGATGCTTCTAGAACTGATAATGTACCCATAGGAATGTGGTCATATAAGTCACAAGTGTCAAGCAATTCAATGCCTTTTCTCGAAACAAAGCAGAAATGTTGTATGTAGAGTATTTTCTCCAAACACATCTCTGGGGAGACTCACCCAGGCTTTCAGATCTTACACCTCAGCAATACTGAATTCTGTCAAGGAGATCCAGTGTGAATGCTAATATATCAAGTCTTGCTTGTCCTTACAGTATCTCATGCTAGTCCTTACAGCATCTGCAGTGCAGCAGTCATCTTCAGCAATTAAAATAAATACCCTTGTGTCTGTCTTGGGAGTTCCTCAAGCCTAGAAATTAAGAAGCTTTACTCCTTTCCATTCAAAGATAGTTAACAGGCTTCAAGTCCTGCTTAATTAATAGATACCACTTTAAATGAGGTATATCAACTGAATACTAAGAAATATTCTGAAAAGTTATGTGGCTTATGTCTGCCTGGGAAGGGGAACATTTCTCTCCACTAATCCTTCAAAATGTTTTTCAAGTTTGATGACTGCTATGTCAAAGTTGCACAAAGATCTCTGCAGGATGCCGCTGATCACCCAGGGATAATGAGACACACAGCTCAGTGCTATTTGTAAAGTGCTGCTGACTGATCCATGCACAGTCTTCTAATAGTCTTATGTGGACATTGTAGGAAAAATTGACAAAAATAGGTCCAGTTAAGAATCTAAAGATCTGACTTTTGAGGAAGAACAGCTTTTGTCTACCTACACTTTCAGAAAGGAGTGCCACTGGTCAAGCAACATACTGGTATTTCAGCATGCACATATTTGGAATGTATAATGAGTTGCCTTGTTTTGTACTTATTTGCAGGAACAAATGCCATGGTTTGAACTTGGAAACTGAATGATAGGTGTTTAATGATTGAAGTAATATGAGCATACCTCAGTCTGAAGTGTTATAATGATAAAGGCAGTTTGTGTTAAATTTTATCACACACTGCAAACTTTCCATTGTCGATTGTGAAAAAAGAACATTTTAATAATATGTAAAACATTTTTGTGTAAAAAAAAAAAAAAAAAAAGCTCCATAATGCTAAATCCTGTCATCCATGGCACTCTATAGTCACTTGTCTTTCCCCAGTATCTCTGGTAGCATCCTACTAGCTTACCTGAATTTTGGTTTTTAACCAGAAATAGGACCAGCTGAATAATACAAATCCTGTCACTCCAGTGGAGTCAATAGCCTCCCTCAAGGAGCATGCAGAGGAGGAGGACCGAGTCTTCATCTTTTTGCAAGTATTTTCACTTAACTACCGCATTTCTCATCTTGATGATAGAAAAAGGTAAAGGGGGAGGTAGTAAGTATGCCATGATTTTCAGGGTAATATTGGGAGAAGAAACATTAAGCTTGTCCTTACTCCTGACTGTTTGAGCTCCACAATGGAGACAAGGCAGACAGAATATCAGAACAGACAAGTCCTCCGTGCTTCTCTGACACACTGCTGGAGCAGCCAGCAGAATTTCACATTTGGGTGACCCAGCACACTTTCACATCATGAAAGGAGGAGGCAGGTCCACTGTAGTGGCTACCTTGGTATCACTAGCTCAACCCCATTTTGGAAGAAACCTGAAAATCTGAAAAGTCAACCTAATTAAAGCATCCTGGGAGTGGCTGCTGAATCAACATTTCCTGTTATCATTAGGATCCAATTTAATTTATGGGTTATAATATGATCCTGTATGCTATATTAAAAACTGATACTACAAGCAATCTATATAATATCATATTATTGCATATAATACTTCCCATAAATTTCAGGTTTTACCTAAGTGTTTGAAGTATGACTCCATATCTATGTGTAATTCAGCAATTTGTTATGTCCAGTGTCTTCTCCTGACATGAAATATCAGTGTCATCAATTCTTAGAATAACACTGATATTTGTTTTCAAGGCTTTGTTTACTCATTTGTTTCTTTAGAAAAACAATATTCTCTTTCACAAGGCCAAAGATCAGTCCTTTTCTCAAGTGCTTTCCACGAGTCATTGTACTCAGGAATAATTTCTCCGCTATCTAAAATGTCACTCATTTCTTCTTTTCTCTGATTTGACCATGAGTAAATGACTACAGGCTGTCTGTGCACTGTGCAGTGTTAAAAATGTTATCAAAACATTTTTCATCTTGAACAACGTGATTCTCTCAGGACACAGTTCCATCAGCAAGGTCTGTTTATAGCATTGAGTGTTTGAAATTTCATAATGAGAGGCAAAGGGCAAGGCTCAGTCATATATTGTGGCAACTGCAGGGAAACCATCAGGTTATACTGTTTCCAGGAATGAGAGGAAGGATAGGGGATGTATCAAAATTGTACCAACAGCAATGGATGATTATCTCAGAATACATGGGACACTATTTCTCTTGCACTAATGGAAAACTAGGATGTGAAAACCCGTAAATGGTGAGGCTTAGCGTCTTGAATACAAGCTGACATACAAGACTGAATTCTGAGTTTCTGTTGATGAATATTATAGGAAGCAAGATATTATCCTCTTTTCATACTCAAGAAAGAGGAGCAGAGCTCTGGCTTTCTTAAATGTCTCTAACTTTCCACTTTCCATATTGCTTTAGGCCATTATATACATCTCTCTTTGCAAATGCACAGCTAAACCAGTGCAAAATGGAAACCAAGCATCTACAGGCCTTTCAGATTAGACTTTACATGCAAGCTACCTGTTTCAACCAGGACACCACCCTTGTGCACCTCCTCCCTTCTACCACTTTCCAACCACCTTCTCTCTCCCTATTAAATACATTTTACTATAAAAATAAAGAAAAACACACACATTTGATTTTTAATGACTTGTGAAAAGTCATGAAAGAAACTTTCTGAATTTAAAGCCTCTGTTACATAAGGTGGTTAAGATTTAAGGGATTGCAATAAGGTTTTCTCAGGTCCTGAAAAGGAGGTGTTTATTCCATTTTGACTGTAGTTCTACAAGAAAAAATGCAACAGGCCTGTAAAACTTTAAAAAAAGATCTCACTGATTTTGGATTAGCTTCAAATAACATTACAAAACTGAAATAATTTTATTTGTTAATTCACAATACCTTTTAGTGAAATTAAACCTTTTGACTATGTGAAATAAACAAATAGCTTGTTTATTCCAGTGAGCTCTAGTCAAGGGAGAATTTGCAATTTTTTATATTTTTAAGTTACAGCTCACGACTGGATTTTCTACAATTGCTTCACCTTTATGAATTAATGTAAGTTGAAGATTGCTGAGGTCCACTGTAGTACCTTCAGTTACATGTGGTCCTTCTCAGCCCCCCACTTAGGCAGAGGAAAAAGGGTTGAAGTTGCTAGTAAGATGTTAACTGCTTCAGCAACTTTCAAAATTCTCTTAACTTTCCATATTAATCATGTTGCATCATATGTCTCAGCCTTGCCCCTATGCTGCTCTTAAGTGTCCTCTACAAAACTGTATGAAACTGCTAACTGGTGACTTCCAAAGAAATCCTGAGAAGACAAAGAAACCTTAAACCTACAGCAGTCAAAAAAAGCTAATAGAGAAAAAAATTAAATGCAAATGTGAAGTGCAGTTTTGATGGCATGTGTTAAGGGAGATTTGCAAATTGCTTTGCCATTTGTGGAGGAACGAGTGTTCTTCTTGGAAAAAGGTAGGCACATAGGCCATTTTCCTGTGTTTAACATTAATGGCAAGCTCTGGTACATGTATTGAATGGGAAATATCTATTGGTTCTTTTAACTTCCAATATTGAAAGAATGAGACAATACAAAAAAGGAATTTCAGTTTCAATTTCTTCATGCTGAATGGACTCTGACAAGGACAGACTTGCATTACCAGCCTTCCTACCAAGTGGGCTAATGCTGTCCCAAAGTGAGCAGGAACGAGTCTGAATGCTCATTGGCACTGGACAGAAGGCAGGATTAACCTGCAGGCATGCATGAGGTTTGTATTCCAGTCCTGGGAAGCCAAACTAATTGATACTGCAATGTTTTATTTAAAAAAAGGTCAAGAAAACCCCACAGACACATCACAGGCAGACTACACTCACAAATACAAAACAAGAAAGGGAATTCCAGAAGAGAGAGACCAACCTGGGCAGCCAGAGACATAGGTTCAAGTCTTCCAGAGAGGCTGATGGAGGCCAGAGTTCTCAGCATATTGTCTTATAAGGCCACTGCTGAGGTAAATCCTGATTATGGGCCTGTCATACTGGGTATGGGACCAGCTGGCAGAAAGCTGACAGGTGAACAGTGCCCTCCTCTACAAGGAAAAAGGGCTTGAGGTGAGCTCAGGTTCCCCCTCAAATGAGAGGAGAGGGACTCTCACCCTCCTTATGGAGCCATCTATAGCCAAAGGAGCAGTGTAGCAAATGGCCCCCAAACCTCACCTCGTTTACAGGGAGATCACCCAGGTCTCATCAAGAACCTTCTGAAGCCCTGTGCCCAGAGCACCTCTCTTCTTCTGCCCTTCTCCTCTCTTTCTTATCCACCCTTCTTCCCTCATTCTCTTCCCTCAGTCTTCCCAGTCATTCTTTCTTCCTCTTGCTTCTCCACAGCCTGCGCCTTTCCTCCCCTACTTCCTGCACTCCCTTCCTTGGCAGTGGCCCTTGGTGCTGGAAGAAGGGATACAGCATGGGTTAGCTGTCTTTTAACTTGGCTGAGACTCTAGACATATGTTTTAGGGCATGAAAGGGGAAGCCCTGTAAAGAGGGACAGGCAGAAGAAATACCTCTGTGCAGAGCTTTGCTCTCAGGGTGTTTCACTATGTAATTTTTTCCCTCACCCTAGGATTGTGCATTGGTTTTTGCTTTTTCATAGTTCCGTTAAGATACAGATGTAGTTATCATATGTGTTGTATGTCTTATTCCAGCAACTTTTCCTGTTTAAAAAAATGTTTAAAATGTAAAAAATCCATGTCCCAAAGACTGTGTGAATTCATTGAATTTTCTTTTTATAACCTGCTCCAAACCTGCATTCATGACTCTCCATTGACTTGTATGGCAGCTTTTCATGTAGAGCAAAAATAATTCCTAAAGCAAAGAGGGTATTCAAGTATTTCCTGCTAAAAAAGTCATTCTTTGCTTCTACTTCAGCATATTGTTGCATGAGATTGTTTCCTCACTTACTATCATGTGGAAAGACTCACTCCACTCTCTAGCTCATTCTTATCTCAGCTTTTCCCACCAAATCTCTAACTCATTCTTAGTTATACCTTTTTCTGGTTCTCTTGTAGTGAGTCAGTCTGCTTTTCCTATGGAACCCCTGAGGATGAAATGAGTCTTTTTGAAGGTCCTTAAGGTCCTTTTAGGTTGGTGGGTTTTTTGGGGGTGGGGTTTTTTTTGTTTTGTTTTGTTTTGTTTTTTTTCCAAAACACTTCCAATTTCCCAGTAAATTCTCACTTTCCTTGCCACAGTAGCCATTCTGGGAACTCAGCTGCATCTCAGTACTGGGTGTTAGCTTACTTCTTTTTTTTAAAAGACCTAGTTTATTGCTTCCCAAATCAGACTTCTTTCTTCCTGGGTGTAATCTCAGATAACTCAACACTTTTCCACAAAGTGAAAGCTAGTTTCCCTTAGCCTTCCTCTCCTCAAGTTTCCTCCTGTTTTTAGGAACCCCAGCCTTTTCCACCTAAACCCCACTGTCACCACTTCTAAAGTACTTCCACCCACCTAACTGAAACCCTTCAATGCCCATATAAGGGCAAAACCTCTTTTTGCTTCTGAAATCCTCAAAAGTTCACATCTGGGATACCTCAGCATTTCCCAATAGGACATTCTGCTGTCCCTCAGATGAAATTTGATGCATCCAATCTGAGACTTCATAATCTCTCCCATGAATTAATTCATGTTTTACTAGCTGAAACTATTCATTCTTCTTTCTGAGTTGTATTATCACTTCTAACCAAATCCTACACTGTTCCTTCAGGTATTCAGTGATGCTTACCCCACTCCTAAATTTCACTATCTCTTTGAGACATCTCAGCATTTCCTACCCATGTCCCCTTAAAATATCTGGGTGTCCTCTACCCTCAAGAACCTCCAGTGCTACCTCTGAGATACCTCAGTTTTTCTCCTAAAAAATGGTCTTTCACCCTGATGTACCTCAGTGTTTCCTGCCAAAAACCTCCACCGCTCAGCTCGTATTGTGCTGGATTGTATCATGTCCCCTCCATGCACCACTCCTTCTGCAGGAAACTTGTGACAAACCTCTTCCAAGGCTCCATCATCACTACTCGCCTTTCCCACCTAAATTATTCACTGGAATCTCACACCTCTCTCCCAGGCCCCCTTAAGGGCCTCAGTTTTTCCCATAGAACAGCCCCTGCTCTCCCCAGAGGCAGTGCAGCCTGTCCCACCCACCTGAAGTATCTCAGTGCTCCCAAGGTATCTGAGTGCTCTCCACCTCTGAGGTGACTCGGTATTTTGTCCTGCAATCCAGCACATTTTACCCAAATACCTCCTCTGTTCCCCTTGGAAACCTCACACAAAAGGGTCTTGTGGACTTACTGAATTTTGAGTACTAGATCATTAAGCAATTCTGTCTGTGGCTCTGTGGCACTGCAAAATGAATGCCTGTTGAGGTATCTCCACACACACTGCCCTGTTGTACCTCAGAGATGTATTGGAACATCTGCATAAAATACAGCCAAGAGTCTATAGTGGCCAGTAAGAATAACTGTAACTTGTCTGCATCCTTGGTAAAAAAGCCTCAGGACAGTTGTTTCAAAATGCCAGCTCACCCACTGAGTGGTCATGGCTGACCTGAAGTCAATTATATGTGGAGAACTGTTGCGAATTCTGAGAAGCGCTGGAGGAAAATCTTCCACTGAAGAAACTTTATCCATAAATTCCTCTGCAAGAAAATCGGCCTGTAGACTAATAAAAACCCAAAACAACAAAACCTACCTTCTATTACAAAATAGCAAACTCCTTGTTATGATCTGATTAATCTGGAGAGATGCCTCTGCCAGAATTAAGGTGCAAATTACTCTGCATGCTGAAATTAACAGTAAATGTGAGGTAGAGACATATAAAGAAATAGGAAAGAGAGAGAGGTGAAGGTGAAGAGAGTGGGTGATCATCTCTGAAGATCCAGTGGTGTCCTGTCAGCCCTCTTCTGGTATTCTTGGTAGCGGGGGGGTCCTTCAGACCACAGAGTTCAATGGATTAATGTAGGTCCAGGTATATGTGGGAACCCTGCAGGGGGAGTTTTAGACTGTCTTTTGCAAAAGACATTGGATCGGTTGCAACACTTGGCGATCATATGCAGTCCTTTTCTGGAAGGCCTCAGAAATTAGTCTGAGGCAAATGTGGGAGGGGTCTTTGACAGTTTATGACCCTTTGTAAGACATGGGAGCTGCCTTTTATATGACTATCCTGTGTGAACGTCACCTCCCAGAGGCAGGGGAGTTTTACAACTGAGCCAACTGAATTTGTGTAAGGGAGGATTCTCCACAGAGTTTGCTCTTTATCTGGCCTGCAGCCTCCAGTGATGGGTGTTCACCTCCTCTGTCTTATGCAGACCAGAGGTTTCAACACCACACACCCAAAAACTCTCCTCCTCCTCTTTTGAGAGGGAAGAGCCTACAAACCCACCCTCAGCAAATGAGTCGCTGGGGCTGGACTCAGCCAGAGATGATTTTCAGCACAGCTGGTAGGTTTGGCTTTCCTTGTGGCTGCATTCTTCTCCCCCAGCTTTATTTACTCCTCCTTGGACCTGAGGTAGTTGGACAGTATCTTTATCTTATCTCAAGTTCCTATATCAAAAAGCATATTCAGGGGGGAGGGAGGTGGCTTCAGTGGTCACAGAAGAGCAGTTCTTTCTTTTGCAGTTTCCTAGAGTGGCAAAGCCCTTCAGTGATTTTAAGAATGTTTGAGCCATCGACCATTTCAGTCTCTCACACTCCTGAAAGAGAAGTAAAGAGGTATGGGGTTAAGCAAGTGCCTTTGATGCATATCAACACTTCTGATGGCAAATAGATCAAAAATCTTATTTATGGAGGTCAAGATGTTGATTGCATTCTTTGAGGGCTCAGAATGTAAAACATTAGAAGTAGATATTAATGTTCTTGGTCTAACCCATTTTCTGTGGCATGGCATGGAGGAATATTGAACTTACACAGACAGAAAAAAAATAGGTGAGTTTTCTTACTGTAATGCACAGAAAAACCGATACAGATATCAATGAATATAACATTTTACTGATCTGTTCCTGTGGAAATTCCTAGTATTTATGTTCAGCCCAAGTATGAGTTTTCTGTTGAAAACCAGATCAACCATTAGGACCAATAAATCCCCCTATGCCAGTGTAGAAGGATTTGGATCTCCTGTTCATATGAATGGGCACGAAATAACTGAATCTCCAGTCCACAACTGACTGAAAACTCCATGCTGGGCTGTAAGCAGAGTAGGAATTGCTTGCTAACTTTGTTACAACTCGACCTTGTATTTTCAGCTGAACATCAGTGAATATATGACTGAAGTATATATTTTGATTTGATGGACACTGAGAAGATTTCTCACCAAGATTTTGTATCTCTCAAACAGGAAACACAGCATTAGAAAGATCTGAAAAGTATATTAATATAAAAATAAATATTTAAAAGGTGAATAGCTGGTAAAAAATTATCTAGGATATATTTAAACTAAATGGAGATCACAAAATTAAACACTTTATCGGTGAAAATATTTTAATGAGAACAAATAACTCTAATTGGTGGACTTGTCTTCTGAACATGCTTCAGATAGGACCGTGCCATCTGGAGTTACCAGCAATTTGACAAAGTGCCAAATTTTTAGTTTTGAATTCACTGATACTACTGTAATCTATTTGATATATTCTTTATTTTGGATTCATGACTAACATCACAACGTGCTTTTGCAGAACGAAAGCTGCCTAACAAAAACACCTAGCTATTTCTATTTTTGGTATTCCTATTTTATGATTATAAAGCATCTAGGAATATCAAGCAGAGTAATCACTGCATTATCTAAACAAATTATTTTGCAACATGGTATTTTGTTAATATTAACGATCCTGGTCAGCATCAAAAAGGACACCAGCCCTCGAAATAGTAAATACATAATTCAAATATACAAACAAGGGGAAATCACAGAGTAGGTTTCCTATGTTGTGTAACAACAGATGACAAGAAGGAATTGAGTGAAGATTACATGAGTATAAAATTAAAGTAGTAAAGCAAAGAAAAGGCATGCTTTTTGGTTTAGAAATTGTCCTTCCGAGTACCTTTGTGTTTGATTTTCTTGTTTATGTACAAGTTGCTAAGAATTCAACAAAAATATATATATGAAATATAGAAATGGATTTTAATGAGATAAAAAAGAAGAGATAAGCACTCAAATACTCTAGTTGCAAAGTTTCTGCTCTATCTTCTTCGTTCAAATTTACTCAGTCTTGTGGGTAGCTTTGATTTTTAAAAATTGTCACTTACTATGGCTATGGGAACCACTAAAAAATATTCTACTACTTGATCATTACCTCCCAAATAATTTTGGGAAAATTTGTTAGGTAGCCTAAAGTTAGTTTGCCCACAAATTGGGGTTTTATGTGTCATTGTGACATGCACCATAATGTCATAGTCTAAATTCCCTTCTCTTTCACAATTACTGCTTCTCTCTCATCCTTAACTTAACCAGTAGCAAGATTTTCCTCTCGTTACCATGGGCACTGTCTTGTTCTGCTGTTTGATGTTGTAGCATCCCAAGTCCAATGTTTTTTTTCTGTGGCAGTAATTGTCCTTTCAGTCTTTTCTTTATTTCAATCATTTTAGGTAGAAGATACAAGGAAGCAAGTGAGGAAATGGCTTCATTTATAAACTTCCCATTCTGAAGTTTCTCTTCCTTATCATCTGCAACTGAAATTCCTCCCTCTACTCTGACACTGAGCAAACAGGATGGTTACCTAAGAGAGCTAAAGAGCAGGGACACACAGCTGCCTTTCCTTTGTGTATGTCCATATATTTGGTATATTCCCTTTGTGAGAATAAGGAGCTAAATCATTTGCAATATAGAGGTAGACCCAGATGACTGGCAAACAAGTGAGCACCTCTAGAGTGTATTTCCTTTACTCATATTATATTTATGACTGCATATCATGGTATATTTTTTTATCTATACATATAATATATAAGGGATATTAATATCAATTGAGCTATCCAGTAGGCAAATCCAGTCTTCTCTTCTACCAGAAACAGCCATGACTGATGAAGGTTCTAGAGTGTCACTTTCTGGCCACAAGCTGAAGAAAGTCGTTCTCCCTGGTGCAATTAAGTTTGTATTATTTATCATTATAAATAGATGTATTATTATAATATTTATCATATCATTATATGTCATTATTGCTTTTATTATAATCACAGGGTTTGAAACCATATGTCCTATCTCTCTAATGTTTTGCTAATATTTTCTTCCTCTACTCCAACTTTTTTTTTTTTTTTTAATAATAGTATGGTTTTGAATCACCTTTTTCCTCACTTCTTTTTCTTCCTGCCCCCAAGGGAAACAGGGCAAAGTGGTCTAGTTTCTAACATCTGTCAAAGGATAATCTTGGAGAGGGGCAGTACACATTGGTTTGCAGTGAACACATTGCTTTTGAGTGGGAAGGACTGAATGTCTAGTGAAGTTTTGCTTCCTTTTCCACACTCACCCAGGATTATGTTTCTGATGGAAGTATGCTGGCTCATACAGAGGATTTTGTCCATAAAATAAGGTAATGATAGTACTGACATCTATGTGGAAGACAAAGTCTTAAACCCCCTACATTCACAACAGCAGCTTGATAGCAAACAGAATCTGAAGAAAAAATTGATGGCCCAACCTTCCTGCTGTAGAATTATTGCATGGTAAATGAGGATAAATCTGTTCAGTTGCAACTTTTGCAGCATATGACCTTTTTTGTTAGCTTAATCAATAAAGCAATCAATACTCCAGCTTTCTCTAATCCATTTTTTAACAGCAAAATCAATTTTCTATGGCATATCTCCAAAATTCAGAAAGCTTATCTCAGATACTAACTGACAACTGGAATTTTGAGGTAATTTAATCTAAGCAATAATTATAAAATTATTATTAAAGGATATACAATAATTCCTGAAATAAACTTAAATTCAATCTGAATGTACTGGATGATATGTCTTGTAGCACACTTTTTTTTTTCTTTCTTTTTTGGTGAGAATTATCCACTAATTATCATCATTAAAATACAATAGGGAATGAAAATGCTATATTCCTTTTATCAATAAAATTGTTTAGGGCTTTAAGTGCCATACTGTCATTGAAATTAGCCTTTTGACTAAGAAAAGTAAACCATTTCTTAAAAGGATTAATTTATTTTTATTGTTGTATAAGATTCTTGTAGGTCTCTCAGGAAAATTCTGCGCATAAAAAAGAGTAAGTACACCATGCAGCCACATGTATTATGTCTGTCTCTTAGGCAATGTCAAGCCAATTGTATACATATTAAGCTGACTAAGAAGTCTCTAATTGTGTACAATAACTCAGAGCATCCCTTCTGTATGTCACTTAGTGAAGCCAAGAAGATCACAAAGAGAATTCCTTTGCACTAGCCATGGCTTCAGGAGTCCTGTATGTCTCAGGAGAATCAGGGACTACTGCTCTGAGAGAACAAAAAAAATATCTGTTTAGACAAAAGATGCATCTAGGTGAATATCCTGTCTGCAGGAAAAGATGGCAGAACTCATCTGAAAGAAAAGCATAATTAACATTGACGCTCCTAGTCTGCCACAATCTGTGGGCCAGAAAATTTCTGCAGGCAGCAATATTATCTTTATAATTATTAAAACACTTCTGTGGGGAGAAGTTCCATAACTCAATCTTATATGCTGTGTGAAGGACCAACATCCTTTTTTTTTTTTTTTTAAATTTATTTTGACCTGCCACATGAAGGTTTTAATGCTTTAATATCATTGTTTTAAGCCTCTTGTCATTGCCAAGCGTTGCCTCTTATATTTCTCTGAAATCTCTCTGACATCTGGATTGTCTTTTTGCAGACTGAAGAAGGCTGTCTGTTTAGTACAGAATCTTCCCTGCATTTGTTTCAGTTCTACTGTACCCATTCTGACATAAGGAATTGCATACGGTATTCACGATACAGAAGCACAGTCAATTTATTCTGCAGCACAATATTTTTTTCTGTTTTGTTCTGTGTTTGTTTTTTCTCTATTTCTTTCTCCTCCTATCTTTGTCCTTCTCTTTTTCCTTTTTTTTTTTTTTTGGATTCTTACTGAGTGTTCAGCAAATGCTTTCACAGACCTATTTATTATAATTGTAAGGCATTTTTCAAGATTTGTAGTAAACATCTAAGAATCTATTTTAGTATCTGTAAAGTTAGGACTGTTGTCTCATATGTTTGATTTTATAAATTTTGTTTCTGAAATTTTCCTGCCTTCTATCACGCAACCACTCAATCTTTCAACGTTCATCTGCAATTCTTCACAGTCACCCATATGTTTACTACTTTTATTTGTGTAAAGGTTAGCAAATTTTGCCACCTTACTGCTTTCCAGATCTCTAGTGACAATAGATAAAGTTTTCATATAAAATTAGTCCATGTTCATATATGTCCTCATTCAAGCCAAGAAGCATCACAGGCAGATTAAACATGTCAGCTCTTCTACATATTCAAAATTCACTTTTAAAAATTAATCAGCAGACCAGAGATCTGACTTCAGAAGCTCTCATAGAGTTTCTGGACTCATGGTTCAGGATGAAAATAATAATTACATTGGCAATATGGATTAATTTTCACCAGCTTACATAAGTGGAGACACAATACTGGCACTGTTGATCCCACTTGCACGGTACCTCTCCTGTTGACTGGTCAAAACTGAGGCAATTTCTGTAACAAATGGCCACTCAGTGCTACAAGGAGTAAGGTTTTGATCATTCCATGAGGTCTGTTTTACTTTCTTTCTGAGGCACTGTAGTAGCATTGCTTTTCATCTTATTGTACGGTTCATCAAGCAAAAAGAAATATTTTTCCATTTTGCAATGTTGAGAGTAGATATTTTTCTAGTCCTTCTGGACCAACCATGATTCACATGATTGTCTGAGATTGCAGGAGACTGAATATAATGAGCCATATCTCTTCCACGGTTGTGTTCCTTGGTTCTCAAAAAGCCAGTCAACAACAACAAATTACTACAAAAAAAGGATTAAGAAGGAAAGGGAAGGGAAGGAACATGGCATGATAACAGAACTCATGGGACAGATGAAGAGGCAGCACGAAACGCTAATTCCCTGAATGGGAAACCAGAATGTAGGAAGAAAAGCAGAGGCAAAAAATTTAGGAAAGTCCTGTGCAATATATATTCATTTTAGTTTCTCTTTCCACTTTCTTCAGATCATTTTGGCACTTTGGGCACAACTTGTGTATGTGAAAAGTTCTTGCTTTTTCTGGTGACTGCTTTCAGAATAATCACTGAATAAGTGATCTCAACTGTGTTTGTACCTTATTGGTGATGTTATGAAAAGATTCCATCTACAAGATTGTCTGATTTTGTCTGAAGACTTTGAGCTCATAGGGACCATACTTTCTCTCCAGAATAAGATAATTTTTCATCAGGTTTTCAGAATTACTTTTTTCTACAGATACAGTTTTACTTTTGGGGTCTGGAACTGACTTGCAGCTCTCATGAGGGACAGTGTGATGTAGACCTTAGTAATCAGTGAGGAATCAGTAACAAGAGTTGAGCACCAAGGCAATGTGCTTTCAGTAGCCATTTTTGCTAGGCAGATATGCTTGCATTTCCTGAAATATTTTTTATTTCTTCTAAGTTTTAGGTGTTGGGGACTTTTTTGTTTGATTTTTTTAAGAGTACAGAGAATTATAATTAAGCCAAAAGCTTAATTGATTCTCTGTGGTTCAATCTGAATGCAATGGAAAGATGAAATAGTGTATTTTGTGGAAGGAACTCCCTGAGTACCAAATGAAATATGAAGGCCAAATGAGCATACATAAAAATCTTGAGGACATAATGATTTCCCAAAAGCCATTAAATGAGTCTAGATGTGCAACTTTCTCACCTGTTGATCTCCTGTATCTTCTTCTTACCCTATACTAGACTGCTTTGTTCAAACTCCAAAGAAGTGTCTGCTTATGGTTTTCCATGCGAACCAATTTTTGTTTCAAAGGGACTTTTTGAAATTTTAATTTTCCTTCTGTTATCCTGTTTCTTAGCACTTATCTTTTGGGAAAAAAAAATCCAATACAAACAAACTAATTCTTGCTCTTGAGTATGAGCAGGTAAAACTTTCAGTTTTACTCATGTCTGCAAGGACACAAATGCTGGCACAATGGAAGAGACAGAAAATGAGAATTGAAGAAAAGGTAAAACCACCTGTTTTACTGGCAGCGCCAGTTTATGATGCACTGAAGTTATCCAAATACAATGCAAAAAACTATAGTCTGAGATGTGAAGTGTGCAGAAATCTACAGCAAAACATCTGAATAAAGTGAGAAATATTTTAGATTCAATTATGACATAAGTGGATTAAAAATTACAATCTTTAACTTGTTTGCTGATTTCGTGCTCGGTGCCTGTCATATATGGACACTTTAATGAGTGCCTGTCTACCCAAAACATTATTGCAAGCATGGAAAGGCTGCTAGGCTGTACAGAGAAGATGAGATGGATTGGTTGAGAGCATATATCAGAACAGAAAGAGGGATCTTCCTGGCTCCGGACAGTTGGTAAAGTCCTCTGAGAGCAACAAAAACTTCACCCAGGGTTGTAGAAGACATGTCTGAACCACGATAATCAGATAAAAACCCAGGTCAGTAAAACTTCTTCTATTTCTTATCTAGAGGTCATTATAGGGAAGCAACACTCAAATTTACTTGAGTTACTCTCACCAAATGTAAGTCCCCACAAAGTCCAATGCACTGACTATGCAGACAGTTGAAATTTCTGAGCTGTTTATACATACCAGAATAAATCGTATTTTTAGATGCAGCTTGGATCCAGTTGGTTTTGTAACTAATCAAATTATGGTTATATTGGTATAATTCAAAATATTGACTGAAATAAACTAGAAAAATAAGGCAGTAGACTCCAATGATAAATAGATGTCATTGATTAATGAACTGTACAAACTCTTAGAATAATAGGAGGTGAACCTGTCCATTGTTCTGTAAAGGGATTTGGAATGCTGCTGTTGAAATTCGCTGTGGGCAGCCCAGTCACGGGAAGATTACTGGCTATACTTGGAAATATAAACTAAAATAAGAATATTGTAAATAAAATTGTACATTTTTTTACATACTTAAAAATGTATGTTTGGGAAAAAATTTCCTTAGAAGTTCTATTTTTTCTTTTCATCTAGTTATAAACTGCCCAACTCTTTATATGAAGAAAGAACTAAGAAAACTATGTAATTTAACTCTGTATAATAATTTTAAGCTTTGAAATGAGTAAAACATTCTGTACTGTAGCTATTTTAATCTCGTTTCTGTACTAGATATCTCAGCTGTGCAAGCTACAATATTGATTCATCTGGATGGAATGAAATATGACTTGCAATAGGGATACAGAAAATTCTGTTGATCTCATTTCCTTTCCCTGCCACTGTTCCTGACCATGAATACCTTAGATTCTAATATTCAGCCAAAGAGTGAAAAAAAGGGCTCTGAGATTAGAGCAATAGCTTCAAAACTGTTGAAATTTAAGCTCATGGTTTCCCTATCGTCATGACACAACTCCCTTTTCTCCTCTATGCCACTCTAAAATCTCGCAGAATCACAAAACAACCTGAGCTGGAAGGAACCCACAATGATCATCAAATCCAGGTCCTGGCCCTGCTCAGGGAAGCCCTAAGAATCCCACATATGCCCAATACCATTGTCTAAATGCTTCTGGAACTTTTTCAGGCTGTGACCACTTCCCTAGGGAGCCTGTTCCAGTGCCCAACCATCCTCTGGGTGAGTAACCTCTCCTTAATATCCAACCCAAACCTCTTCTGACACAGCTTCACGCCATTCCCTTGGGTCCTGTCACTGGTCACCAGAGAGAAGAGATCAGTACTTGCCCCTCTGCCTTCTGCCTGTGAGGAATCTGTAGACCATGATGAAATCTCCCCCTCAGTCTCCTCCAGGATGAACAGACCAAGTGACCTCAGCTGCTCCTCCTACACTTTCACCTCCAGACTCTCCACCATCTTCACTGCCCTCCTTTGTACACCCTCCAGTTGCTTTATATCCTTCCTATATTGTGGTGCCCAAAACTGTCCCCAGCACTTTAGGTGGGGCCACTCCAGTGCAGAGCAGAGTAGGACAATCCCCTCACTTGCCCAGCTGGTGATGCTGTGCCTGATGTCCCCCAGGACATGCTTGGCCTTCCTGGCTGCCAGGGCACTGCTGACTCATGTTCAACTTGCCATCGACCCAGACCACCAGGTTTGTGCCTTTTCTGTTTGTGCCTTTTCCTCCTAAGACACAATAAGCAGCCCACTGAAATCTCCAATCTATTTTCCACATTCAAGCCCAGGGTAGATATCATGATGAAACTATTTCTTTCAACAGACTCCTTTATTGCATCCAAAGAAATTCAATAAAGCATTGTAATAATAGTTTGAGTGCCATCACTATAGCTCTAAAAGTATGATGGGAACAATTATGCACACCTGTCTTAGCAGCAAGGATGAAGAAATAAATGTAGGAAACAACACCTCCAAAGAGCTTCATCAAAGACTTGGAGGCAGAAAACAGGGTTTGACAGATGATGTCAGATTCCAGTCCCAGCAGTGACATTTCTTAACTGCTCAGACCTTGAAAACATGTGTTGGAACTACTGTGATTCAAGTGTTCATCTCTGAACTGTTCCTTTTCCTAGAACATCTTTTTGCTCATACTGTTGCGTTGCAGATTATTTACCGCATGCCTTTGCTGAGTGGATGACGATGTTTACTCTGCATCAAGCCTTTCAATATCCTCATTCCAAGAGCAATGCTATCTTACATGTTAAGGGTTTAAGTGGCAGCATTCAGATGAAATAAAGTATCTTTTTTGTTTGAAAGATGCTGCCAGTTCTGCACAAACACAGAGGAAACTGTCATAACACAATCTATGTGCCAGAGTAAAGCTATAAAACACTTACTAAAATACTTTAAAAAGCAGGAAAGATATAGTTCATGAGACAGTTGAAGAATTTTACTTACATAAATGCAATATAGAGACCTTGATATCTTTTTATCAAAATAGAGATTATGAATATCTTTTTACATTTATAAAAGATGTGTGTTTAGCAAATAAAATTAATTTTCATTCAACCAATTCCACCCTACAATATGGCATTAATTATATTTTATTAGGAAAGATTTGTGCTGATACAAGGGCTTTGTCTGCTTTGGGGAAAATATTCCCTTCCAGTCACACTGATCAACTTTTTCACATAAGCTCACAGATCTTGTATTATAGTCTATTTCAGATACATCTGACAAAACATATGAAGAAATTTTTTTAAAAATCTAAAAACCCCAGACTAATAATAAACCATTCTTGCTTTGTTTTAAAATGAAACCTGGTTTTGCAGAATTGAATTTTAGCAGGATTCTGCCTCTATTCATTGTTTAATTGATACATATTGCATTTCTGTCACTTCCTTAGGGATTAAAATATATTTGCCAGTGAGATTCAATAGCCATTTTTATAATTGTTCAATATTTAATCTCCAAGCAAATGACAACTAATTGTTGTTGACATTTAATTGCATGATTTTCTAAAGATCTATTTTGTTAAAGAGCTTGCAGTACAGGTCAGTAATATTCAGAGTATGCTTCCCACGTACACTCATCTCAGAATCCCAATGCTGTCACTAAAGGTGGAGATGATTCCCACTCTAGGTGTTCTGAGTAATTGTTCAGTGAGAGTTTGCTGCTGCTGTTTACACATACAGCCTATACACGGTCCTTGCTTTTGCCAGTGCAAAACTATCAAATGCCTGTAATGTACCTGTTCTGCTTGACCTATACATAATTGTAGACAAGTGAAAAAGTACTGATGAATTAGATTATCTACAAATTTGGACATGTATGACTTTCCTACTAAATAAAGTTCCGCTGGTTGCATCTGCTGTGTCATAATGGAGAGTGGAACTACCAGAGAATGAATCTTCCGCCTTCAGATGCTCCCTTCAGCCTGTGAGGGGTGAAGCACTCTTGTGACAATGGGTTCAATGTAGCTTGGACATTCTGGAAAAGAAATGTTTTGGGTGCCATTTGAGCTGTGGGGCACACAGTTCTCTCAGAGCTGGAGGGGAAGGTTATTATACGGAAAACATAATACTCTGCTCTGCATCAGATATTCAAGTCCCAATCCTCTCTGGCACTTCCAGCATTATCACAGGCAAATTTTTCAAGTATTTATGTATTTTTATGTATTCATCTTCCTCAGACCTATGCTGTACTCTGTTGCCTGGTGATGAAGATCATTTGGAATCCTGTCCAAGGGACAGTGTGATGTGGTCAGGGACACAGTGTTGGCCCAGAACACAGGTGTCGAACTACACTTCGGAGGCTGGGTTAAAGGGATTTGTCACCCTAACAGTGACTTCCTAATGTTGTGTGGTTTTGGCACATTTTTTGGCATTTCCCACAGATAAATTGTGCTAAAGATAAAACATGGTGCTTTTTCTGCTAGTTATCCTTGTGAGGAAAAGCTTTATCTGTGTGGCACCAATCACAGAGAGGGTGGTCAGGGGGAACTTGAGTCTGTTGTCTCTCATGGGTCAGGGACAGGACGTGTACCAGATCCTGGGATCCAAGAGTCCTTCCCCCACATGCACTGAGCTGTGTGAGACAGACACCACCCCAGGCTCCAAAATCTTAAGTATTTACGGTGAACCCAAAACAAAGACATTCACATTTTGGAGAGTTTGGCATTATTATACATTATTATACAGTCACTACCATTATGGGGCCACTACGTCAGAGCACTACAAATTAGTATATTTGAGTACTAGTAAATCACAGTACCACTATTAGTATAGTAATTTGATATTGTACAGCTTTTTTTTATTATTATTTTTATTTTTAATTACATGATTCTGTGTGTTGTCAGCACATTTATAAAAAAAAAAATTATTCCCAGCAGGTCATCAGCCATGAGCTTTACCTTTGAGCTTCAATCAGGCCCCACAGACACCAAACATTCCCGAAGGGTTTAAATGATGCGAAGCTGCTAAGAGGCTGTGCCGGGCCATGCCTAACCCTAACACAAATGCTAACACTTACCCTAACTCTAAATCTATGCCTAACCCTAACCTTAACCCTAACCTAACCCTAAACCTAACCTTAATCCTAACCCTAATCTGAACACTAATCCGAAGCCTAACCCTAATCCGAACCCTAAACATAACCCTAACCCTAACCCTAACCCTAACCCTAATCCAAACACAAACCCTAACCCGAACCCTGCAATAACCCTAACACTAACATTAACCCTAATCCGAACCCTAATCCGAACCCTAACCTTAATCCAAACCCTAAACCTAACCCTAACCCGAACCATAACCCTAACGCTAACCCTAACACGAACCTTAACCCTAATCCGAAGCCTAACCCTAACTCTAACCCTAACCCTAACCCTAACACTAACCCTAATGCAAACCCTAATCCTAATTCTAAACCTAACCCTAGTCCAAACGCTAAACATAAACCTAAACTTAACCCTATCGTTAACCCTAACCCTAACTCTAACCCTAACCGTAATCCGAACCGTAACCCTAACGTTAACCCTAACACCACCCCTAACCCATAATCCGAACCCTAATCCGAAGCCTAACCCTAACGCTAATCCAAACCCTAAACATAACCCTAAACTTAACCCTATCGTTAACCCTAACCCTAACACTAACCCTAACCGTAATCCGAACCGTAACCCTAACCCTAACGCTAATCCGAAACCTAACCCTAACACTAATCCTAACCCTAATACAAACCATAACCTTAACCCTAAACTTAAGCCTAACCCTAACCCTAATCCACACCTTAAACCTAACCCTAATCCAAACCCTAAACCTAACACTAACCCTAACCCTAATCCAAACACAAACCCTAACCCGAACCCTGCAATAACCCTAACACTAACATTAACCCTAATCCGAACCCTAACCTTAATCCGAACCCTAAACCCTAACCCTAACCCGAACCATAACCCTAAGGCTAACCCTAAGGCTAACCCTAACCCTAACCCTAATCCGAACCCTTAACCCTGATTCAAACCGTAAACCTAACCCTAACACTAACACTAATGCAAACCCTAATCCTAACTCTAAACCTAACCCTAAACATAAACCTAAACCTAACCCTGGGAACATATGGGTTAAAACTAACCCTAACCCTAACCCTATCGTTAACCCTAACCCTAACTCTAACCCTAACCGTAATCCGAACCGTAACCCTAACCCTAACTCTAATCCGAAACCTAAACCTAACACTAATCCTAACCCTAACCCTAACCCTAGCCTTAAGCCTAACCCTAACCCTAATCCAAACCCTAAACCTAACCCTAATCCAAATCCTAAACCTAACCGTAACACTAACCCTAATCCAAACACAAACCCTAACCCGAACCCTGCAATAACCCTAACACTAACATTAACCCTATTCCGAACCCTAATCCGAACCCTAATCTTAATCCGAACCCTAAACCTAAACCAAACCCGAACCGTAACCCTAACGTTAACCCTAACACCAACCCTAACCCATAATCCGAACCCTAATCCGAAGCCTAACCCTAATCGGAACCAAAAACATAACCCTAAACCTAACCCTATCGTTAACCCTAACCCTAATTCTAACCCTAACCGTAATCCGAACCGTAACGCTAACCCTAACACTAATCCAAAATCTAACCCTAACACTAATCCTAACCCTAATACGAACCATAACCTTAACCCTAACCTTAAGCCTAACCCTAACCCTAATCCAAACCCTAAACCTAACCCTAACACTAACCCTAACCCTAATCCAAACACAAACACTAATCCGAACCCTGCAATAACCCTAACACTAACATTAACCCTAATCCGAACCCTAATCGGAACCCTAACCTTAATCCGAACCCTAAACCTAACCCTAACCCGAACCATAACCCTAAGGCTAACCCTAACCCTAACCCTAACCCTAACCCTAATCCGAACCTTAACCCTAATTCAAACCGTAAACCTAACCCTAACACTAACACTAATGCAAACCCTAATCCTAACTCTAAACCTAACCCTAATCCAAACCCTAAACATAAACCTAAACTTAATCCTATTGTTAACCCTAACCCTAACCCTAACCCTAACCGTAATCCGAACCGTAACCCTAACCCTAACATTAATCCGAAACCTAACCCTAACACTAATACGAACCCTAATCCAAACACAAACACTAACCCGAACCCTGGAATAACCCTAACACTAACATTAACCCTAATCTGAACCCTAATCCGAACCCTAACCTTAATCCGAACCCTAAACCTAACCCTAACCCGAACCATAACCCTAATGCTAACCCTAACACTAACCCTAACCCTAACCTGAAGCCTAACCCTAACTCTAACCCTATTCCGAACCTTAACCCTAATTCAAACCGTAACCCTAAACCTAACACTAACCCCAAGGCAAACCCTAATCCTAACTCTAAACCTAACCCTAATCCAAACCCTAAACATAAACCTAAACCTAACCCTATTGTTAACCCTAACCCTAACTCTAACCCTAACCGTAATCCGAACCGTAACCCTAACACTAATCCAAAACCTAACCCTAACACTAATCCTAACCCTAATACGAACCATAACCTTAACCCTAACCTTAAGCCTAACCCTAACCCTAATCCAAACCTTAAACCTATCCCTAACCCTAACCCTAACCCTAACACTAGCCCTAACCCTAATCCAAACACAAAACCTAACCCGAACCCTGCAATAACCCTAACACTAACATTAACCCTAATCCGAACCCTATTCTGAACCCTAACCTTAATCCGAACCCTAAACCTAACCCTAACCCGAACCATAACCCTAACACTAACCCTAACCCTAATCCGAACCTTAACCCTAACACGAACCGTAACCCTAACCCTAACACTAACCCTAATCCGAACCGTAACCCTAACCCTATCCCTACCCCTAACCCCTAACCCTATCCCAAACCCTAACCCTAACCCTAACCCTAACCCTAAACCTAGTCCTATCCCAAAACCAAACCCTAGTCCTATCCCAAACCTAAAACCTAATCCTATCCCAAACCCTAACCCTAACCCTAGTCCTACCCCAAACCCTAACCCTAACCCTAGTCCTACCCCAAACCCTAACCCTAACCCTAACCCTAGTCCTATCCCAAACCCCAACCCTAACCCTAACCTTAACCCTAACCTAACCCTAAACCTAACCTTAATCCTAACCCTAATCTGAACATTAATCCGAAGCCTAACCCTAATCCGAACCCTAAACATAACCCTAACCCTAACCCTAACCCTAACCCTAATCCAAACACAAACCCTAACCCGAACCCTGCAATAACCCTAACACTAACATTGACCCTAATCCGAACCCTAATCCGAACCCTAACCTTAATCCGAACCCTAAACCTAACCCTAACCCGAACCATAACCCTAAGGCTAACCCTAACACTAACCTTAACCCTAACCCTAACCCTAACCCTAACACTAACCCTAATGCAAACCCTAATCCTAACTCTAAACCTAACCCCAATCCAAACCCTAAACATAAACCTAAACCTAACCCTGGGAACATATGGGTTAAACCTAACCCTAACCCTAACCCTATCGTTAACCCTAATCCTAACTCTAATCCTAACCGTAATCCGAACCGTAACCCTAACCCTAACTCTAATCCGAAACATAAGCCTAACACTAATCCTAACCCTAACCCTAACCCTAATCTAAATCCTAAACCTAACCGTAACACTAACCCTAATCCAAACACAAACCCTAACCCTAACCCTAATCCTAGTCCTATCCCAAACCCTAACCCTAACCCTAACCCTAACCCTAACCCTAGTCCTATCCCAAACCCTAACCCTAACCCTAGTCCTATCCCAAACCCTAACCCTAACCCTAACCCTAACCCTAACCCTAACCCTAACCCTAGTCCTATCCCAAACCCTAACCCTAACCCTAACCCTAACCCTAACCCTAACCCTAGTCCTATCCCTAAACCTAACCCTAACCCTAACCCTAGTCCTATCCCAAACCCTATCCCAAACCCTAACCCTAACCCTAACCCTAGTCCTATCCCAAACCCTAACCCTAACCCTAACCCTAACCCTAGTCCTATCCCAAACCCTAACCCTAACCCTAACCCTAACCCTAACCCTAGTCCTATCCCAAACCCTAACCCTAACCCTAACCCTAACCTTAACCCTAACCCTAGTCCTATCCCAAACCCTAACCCTAACCCTAACCCTAACCCTAGTCCTATCCCAAACCCTAACCCTTACCCTAACCCTAACCCTAGTCCTATCCCAAACCCTAACCCTAACCCTAACCCTAACCTTAACCCTAACCCTAGTCCTATCCCAAACCCTAACCCTAACCCTAACCCTAACCCTAGTCCTATCCCAAACCCTAACCCTAACCCTAACCCTAACCCTAGTCCTATCCCAAACCCTAACCCTAACCCTAACCCTAACCCTAACCCTAACCCTAGTCCTATCCCAAACCCTAACCCTAACCCTAACCCTAACCCTAGTCCTATCCCTAACCCTAACCCTAACCCTAGTCCTATCCCAAACCCTAACCCTAACCCTAACCCTAGTCCTATCCCAAACCCTAACCCTATCCCAAACCCTAACCCTAACCCTAACCCTAGTCCTATGCCTAACCCTAACCCTAACCCTAACCCTAGTCCTATCCCAAACCCTAACCCTAACCCTAACCCTAACCCTAGTCCTATCCCTAACCCTAACCCTAACCCTAACCCTAGTCCTATCCCAAACCCTAACCCTAGTCCTATCCCAAACCCTAACCCTAACCCTAACCCTAGTCCTATCCCTAACCCTAACCCTAACCCTAACCCTAACCCTAACCCTAGTCCTATCCCTAACCCTAACCCTAACCCTAACCCTAACCCTAGTCCTATCCCAAAACCTAACCCTAACCCTAACCCTAACCCTAACCCTAACCCTAGTCCTATCCCAAACCCTAACCCTAACCCTAACCCTAACCCTAACCCTAGTCCTATCCCAAACCCTAACCCTAACCCTAACCCTAGTCCTATCCCTAACCCTAACCCTAACCCTAACCCTAACCCTAACCCTAACCCTAGTCCTATCCCAAACCCTAACCCTAGTCCTATCCCAAACCCTAACCCTAACCCTAACCCTAGTCCTATCCCAAACCCTAACCCTAACCCTAACCCTAACCCTAACCCTAACCCTAACCCTAACCCTAACCCTATCCTGTGCCCTACCCTCAGCGGCCGCCCCCCCCACTCCCGGCCCCGCCATATTTCTGCGCATGCGCCCGTGGACGGTTCGCTCCGGCAGGAAGTGGCACGTTCTGGGGGCGGTGCCGCGGGTCGCGTGGCGCGGGAATGGAGGTGCAGGGGGAGGTGGTGGACCCGGGAATAGACGTCCGGGGGAAGGTAGTGGACCCGGGAATGGAGGTGCAGGAGGTGGCGGTGGAGCCGCCGGAGAACCTGGCCGTGGGGCCGGGCGGGCAGCGGGCGGCTGAACCGGAGAGGGTGCCGGCCCCTGCCGAGGGCGGTGGGGATGCCCAGGCCCTTGTGCCCCCGGCCGCGGAACCGCCTGGCGCGGGAATGGAGGTGCAGGTGGAGGTGACGGAGCAGCCGGAGAGCCTGGCCGTGGGGCCGGGCGGGCAGCGGGCGGCTGAACCGGAGAAGGTGCCGGCCCATGCCGAGGGCAGTGGGGAATCGCAGGCCCCTGTGGCCCAAGATGCGGGACCGCCTGGCGCGGGAATGGAGGTGCAGGAGGTGGCGGTGGAGCCGCCGGAGAACCTGGTCATGGAGCCAGGCGTGCAGCCAGTAGCCGACCCGGAGAAGGTGCCGGCCCCTGCCGAGGGCGGTGGGGAAGCGCAGGCCCCTGTGCCCCAAGATGCGGGACCGCCTGGCGCGGGAATGGAGGCGCAGCGGGACGTGGTGGAACAGATGGAGAACCTGGCCGTGGGGCCGGGCGGGCAGCGGGCGGCCGACCAGGAGAAGGTGCCCGGTCATGGGGAAGGCCGGGCCCCTGTGCCCCCAGCCGCGGGAATGGAGGCGCAGCGGGACGTGGTGCAGCAGCTGCAGAACCTGGCCGTGGGGCCGGACAGGCAGCCGGCGGCCGACCAGGAGAAGGTGCCGGCCCCTGCCGAGGGCGGTGGGGAAGCCCAGGCCCCTGTGCTCCCACCCGCGGGACCGCCCCGCTCTCCGCCGCCCGCTTGGCCCGGCTCGCCCGCTACCTCCCTCTCCTCGTCGGACTCGGACTCGGACAGGTGGGTGCAGCGCCGGCGCTCCCCGCGGGTCTCCCCCTGCTCGCCGCCTCCTCCCGCCCCCGTGCTTGATCCTTTGGAGACCGCTCCTTCCCATAAAAGATGTAATTCTCAGTTACATTTTGTTAGGAGTCTGTTAAATTAGGTCTCCAGAACAGGGCCTGTAAGGGTGTAGGAGTTAACGAAAGCATGAGTTCGGTAGTGGCGGTCTGGAGAGCACGTTGGGCCACCCCCCCGGCTGGACGTGTCCTCACAGAGAGCACCTGCGGCTCTTGGGGCAGGACACCCGCGGTGCTACTGCAGAAAAACCCGAATGTAGGGTGTGCAAACTCCACACTGTACCACGTGCCCTGCTCTTGGCATCTCAGTGGAAAAGCTCATTCTGAACTTTTTTTAAAAAATATATATATTAAGGTTCCATCTAATACTTGCTGCATCTGTGCTTTGGTGTTCAGTGTAGTTGGTGAAAGGTAACTAGTTGAATGTGGGCTCTGTTGCAGTGTTAGAAGTCTGTACACTTTGGTTGTTGCAGTGTCTTGTGTTTTCTTATTGGGCCAGTACAGTAAGATGGCCATGTGCTGCTTTTGTCTAGAGGATGCTAAAATAAAGTCTGAGAATCTTCTCTTAAGGATACAAAGCTTCATTAGTTAAGTTAAGTGATTAAAGTTTGACTTTAGAAGTACTTTCATTGGTTCAAAGTTTTCCTTGAGTATCATGAAGTGATGCAGAGTGAAATTCCTGAGTTCCAGGGACTTCACCTGTGTGTAGTATTTTTTACCTCCATAATCTGTTGTGCTGGTGAACCCTAAAGATGAAATTTTAATAACTTCAACTTACCTGTCTTGCATGTATCTCAGTCTTTGAGTTTTGTTTTTTTTTTAACTCCCTCCACTGATTGGCTTTTTAGTCTGATTTTCTTTTTGTCTTTCTGCTATATTGCTGTTGTTCTGAGAAGTTAATATTTCACTTTTTCAAAAGGTTTGTTTGGAGAAGTGCTCTTATTTCTTGTCATTACTATGAGTCTTTGTTGGAATAAAGAAAGGAGTGATAGAAAGCTATCTATTTACTTGGAAAGGAGATTGTGATATTAAAAGAATCTAGAAAGGAGGTTTTCTTTTTTTTTTTTTTTTAAGATCTGAAAGGTTATTTTTTATAAGTTTGCTTGTCTCAGTGTATTTTTTCTGTAAGGTTTGTATTGTGTTTTTTCAGTTACAAGGATCTGTTGCTCCAATTTTTTTCTTCCACCAGCCCTTAAAGAACTTCTACCTTTGCTAAAACTAACATGTTGAAATGCATAAAGACTGGTTTCTTATGCCACTTTTTACTTGAAATATTAAAAATCTAAGACAATAAACATCTCTTACGCACATGACAGTGAGAAATACTGAATTACTCTGTGTGAATATTTACTGGTGGATTTGGACAGGACATGAATTACAAAATGAATCTCTTTTGTTTACAAAAATTAGAAGTTTTCCCCTTCGTTGTGCAAGATGCATTGCTGGGAATAAGTATTTTCTTAACTTTCACTCAGTGTTATGCTAATGTTGGGATTTTACA
Organism: Zosterops lateralis; assembly: GCF_965231275.1. Taxonomy (NCBI): domain Eukaryota; kingdom Metazoa; phylum Chordata; class Aves; order Passeriformes; family Zosteropidae; genus Zosterops; species Zosterops lateralis. The sequence continues at coordinate 40,488,841 of NC_139766.1, forward strand.
AGAGGAGTGACTGAGAAGGCAGTATTGTAACTCCTATGTTTGTTTTTTTATTCAGCGATACAGATTCAGATAGTTCATCAACTACACTCTTCTCTTCATCTTCAGCCCTGTCTGATGAGGATGATTTTCCAAATGAGAAGGATAACAGACCTTTCTGTGTTAGGACAAAGGATGAGGTGCCTATTGATGTAAGTACGATGTAGTATTTCTTAAAGCCTTTCCTACTAACCCAAATAAAAATTTATATTTTAACTCAGTCCTCCTGTGTCAAGATGGGGCTAGAATCAGAATAGTAGAAGAGAAACTCCAGGGCTGAGCTGGACACAGTTTAGTAGGTAAAGCCCTGCTTTGCAATAATAAAAACATCTGTATATTATCAGCAATGTTTCCAGCACAGATCCAAAACACAACCCTGTAAGAGCCAACATGAAGAAAATTGACTTTTCTGCAGCAAAACTCACCATAGTTAATAACATAGGAAGTAATGTTTTTCAGGTATATGTATTAAGGAGTGTGAGTGGAACTGTTTTAGAAACCTCTTGCTTTGAAGCAAGGATTGGCAGTGTGACAGATAAGTGTGATTCATGCTGATGAAATTGAAGCAGTAATCAATATTTTAAAATAGTAAAATAATAGTTAAAATGTAACTTTGAGGAGAGAGAGAGGGGGAAGGTTCCCCCCTCATCTCCAGATGTTTAAATGAGGAGCAGGAAGACAAGAAAAAGACTGAGATAAGAAAGCTATATTTGTCTGGAGGTGGGAAAGTTTTGGGGGAAATCCAGAAAAATGTTAATTAAAATAAAATTATAGTCTCTCTCTACCATGAATTTATTTGGATATCCTTATATAGTATAAGATTATATAATTTTAGCCTAATATGCATGTGTAACTCAAGAGGTCAGTATGCAGACACCAAGGAAGACTCTTTTAGCCTTCATCAGTGACCCCTTGAGATGGGGAGACCCCCGAAAAGGCGATGGCAGAGCACGCACAGTAGAGATGGAGATGGGTGGAGATAAGGCCAGTGATGTAAATTTTAAAAATTGCAAATAGGCGGAAAGGGGTATTAACATAGATTCACATAGATTATAAAAATCCAAATGAGCTATTGTTCGCTTTGTACGGGGACAGGAGATCAAGGTCCTGCTCCTTACCCCACGGTAAATATTTTGCTCTTGTATTATAAAGAACCAATATATATTATTTACTGTTTGCAAACTATTGTAACTTTTAAGCTGCTAAAATTAAAATTGCTGCTATAATTAATTTTGTTTGGGTTTTCTTTTTGGATTGGATAATTAGGCAGCACATCTGTTTATAACAGCAGATATTGTATGTGGTGTGGCAGAAGGTACCATTTTGAGATACAGGATCAGAATTTTACTTGCCTGCTGGTCTTTGGCCTTTGAATTGTTCTTCCAAAAGAGACTCAGTTAAGTGCTAGCAATGAACTTGATTTAATGTTGGAAAAATCACTGGCCAGTAGAAGGGTGTGGTGTTTTTATCTGAATTCATGTTTGTGTTTCATGGTATAAGATTTGAGAAGATCTTGGCCTTTTTGATCTTTGCATTGCTCTATAAGCCTTGGCCAAACACTTTTGTTAGAGTGAAGATTATTAAGTGAAGTATGAATGAACCAGGATAAGATTCTTCGGTGTTTGTGTGAGGTATTATTTCTAGTTGTGGCCTTTAAAAGTGCAGTTCAGTGCTAACATTTGAACTCTCAGAATTCACAGGGTGTTGAATTTGAAGATAATGCTTTCTCTAGTTTCCTTGTATTTCACAAAGTCTTTATGGAATTCACAGCAGCTTAGTGTATACATAGAAATATTAGTTTATGAGTAAATTGGAAGTAGATGGTGAACTTGGTGTTAATCAGTCTTTGATAATAGATTTTGATGCTTATATCTGAGGAAAAAGCCTAATTTGAATATTGTGTAGTACTCATTTTTTGTATGTGAAGTTTGGTTTTTTGTGTTGTTCTGGTTTGGGTTGAATTAGGGGAGAACTTCCAAGGAATCCCCTAATAACAAAACCTCTACCACCCCTCCCCCAACCCTGGGTTTGGGAAGGAATCTTTCGAACAAAAAGTGGAAAAAACCGGTTTATTAACAAATAAATAAACACCCCCCGACACAAGGGAAAAAAAAAAAGAAAAGAAAAAGCTCAGGTTACTGTGAGGGGGAGGGCGCAGAGCTTCTTTCACAAGCTCCGGAGATCTTCCTCGGACTCCTCCAGCCAGATCAGCTCCGGGTGCCGGTCCTAAATCTTAAAGGTGGGGGAGGGGAGGGAAGGGGAGAAGAGGGAAAGGAAAAAAACAAACAAACAGAGCACAGAGGCGGCAGAAAGAAAGAAAGAAAAAAAAGAACGAAAGGGCAAGAAAATAGCAGAAATTGCGAGCAGCAATGCAAGCCTAACAGCCAGGAAGCCAAGCAGCAGCGCGGAAAGAGCCAGCAGAAAAGTGCCCGCCCCACTAACAGGGAAGGGACAGCTCTTAGACATAACAAAGGAGTCCACGAAATGGGATAGAGAGCACTGTCAGCCCAGGACAGTGTTCTCTCTGATCTCTAGTTATCCTCTTACACGAAATGACAAAAATAATTGTCTTTGTTTGGGTTGTTCTGATGTTTACATCTTCTGTAATGATCCAAGTCATGATATAAATGGACAGACTCTATTTTGTTAAATCAGATGATACACATATGGTGTATTTTATACTATATTACCTCTTGCTGTGTATATTTTTCTTCTAGCATGCATTCTTGGAAGTGGTCTTATTTTTTGACTTCTGATTGTTTAATTACTGTGTTGTACGTCAGGCTTGGGTCAAATGCCTGTCAGTTGTTGGTTTTCTCCAGTTAAATAAAATCGGCTTCTGCCATAGTTGTGATGGAAATATGTAGAGGGGCATCTCGGTAGGAGAGATGTTCTCAAAGGTGGTGGTCCCACAAGATGAGTTCATTTAGGATGATTCTGAAAGAGGCAAATCAAACTAGATGTTTTTTAAAAAAAAACCTTCAAAATGCTGGGGCATTTTCCCAAATTGTCAAATTTCTGCAGTGACAAAGTGATAAGCGCCATTGTGTGATACTGTATTCTAAACACTGACTTGATGTTTGCAGAAACTGCCTCCTGTTGAAGACTTAACAATAATTCTTCCAGATAATGTTGAACTGAAGCTCTTTGGGACAGTTTCCAGCATCATTGAGCAGTTAGGTAGGCAAAATATGTTTGCTTTGCTTTTAATTATTATAATTTCTGTACATCTCTGCATGAATTGTGTTCTTAGCTGTTTTTTCAAAGTGTCAGTCCTGCAGTGTTATATTTGTGTGGGTAACAGAATTGAATTGGAATTCAAACTAACAGATGACATTTGTGTTGAACTACTTTTCATTTGGCCTATATACATGTGTTTCTATGTAATTTTAATGTTTAATTTTTTAATTAAAACCCTTTTTCTACTGTTTATTATGGTTTTTATATTGATACTGGCCACAGTTATTTTATTTTAAGTGTTTTAAGAAAATCTTCTAGTTGTATGTGCTATTTTTGAATATTTTCTGAAGATTTAGGAGCTGGATAACTGAAAGCACATATGCAGTACAATGCAGTCCCAAGTGCTTGCTTGTTAATATATGAGGATAGGAAAAAGCCTTGTTTCTTTAACAGTGCAAGTTCTTTTATTATTTATTTATTTATATCTGTATTCCTTCCACTTTCGGCACCTTGAGCAAATGAAAGCTGCCCATGTCAGTAATCAGAGGGTGGTGTGTCTAACATGATTTATAGGTGGAGGGTAAACTTAATGGGATTGAGATTTAGAATGGATGTAAGCTTAACTGCAGGCATAGAGATTTAGGGATCTTTTCAGGTCTGTTTGGGACCTCAGTATTTGGTAAATGAAATCAAAGTTTTGCTGAAGCTCATATTACTAAAACATCCCCAGCATGTTTGTATTTAAGCTATTTCAGTTGTTCCGTTCTGCTTGATCTGCATTTGAAGCAAATTGCTTATGAAAATTAAAAATTAAATTCAATTTTGAAGTTAAAGTATTTATGCTGAATGTAGTACAAAAGAAAGTAAAGAACTTTTGCTATTAATTTTTCTTTTAAAAGACTTCAGGTAATGCAGGCAATTGCTTTACATTATTTTATTGGAGTGAGATTTAATTTAATTTGCAGGAAGCTGGGTGGAGGATGTGGGAGGTAGTAATCTGGTTCTTTTCTACTTTGCCCTTTCTTGCTTATTGATAATAGTGGGGGCTTCAAGAAGGCTGCCTTCAGCAAAAAAGGTAGCTTGAAAACAAGGGTTTTTTTAAGAAATTGAGTCATACTTGCTATTATTCTTATTTTTGGTTTAAAATGTGAAGGTAAAACAAAACTGTGTTTAAAGACTGCTGTTTTGAAAACCATTCTTAATTCTAATCTTCAGTGGTGAGTATAATTTTTTCACATACCAGTTTACTGGTAGGCGAATTCTTTAGTCTGCATCCTACTTTATGTAATGTACATGTATAAAGTGTTGAATTAGGTTTGGTGCTGAAAGTTAGAAAACAAGCTAATAATCATAATGAAATAAAACCGTATGAATGGCATAAACCCCCAGGACACCTGTGATTATTTTCTTGTTTTCACTACCTTGCTTTGACTTACCTTTCTCCACATTTTAGTTTCTTTTCGGTTCTTCTGAAAACAGGCTTCAATTTCCATTGAGTTGTGGCTATATTAGGGATGCCAGCTAATTGGGGATTGTTTTTTGATTTTTGAACTAAATTGATACCTCTGTATACTAGGTTTGTGTCTAGTCTGAGGGGAGTTGATTTCTCATTTGGGAGCCACAAATACTGTTCTGACGCAACAATCAGTATTCTTTTCCTGTCCCTTTGATGTCTGTCTCTGCTGTTCTCTGTAGCAAGCTTCTAAGTTCATCAGTCTGCAGTGAGTGAGGGATATTTGTAAGTGGATATTTCATCCTGTGAGGTAAATTTGAGGCTAGAACAGTGTACGTTAATGCTTGCTGTGCAGTAGCTAAAAGCAAAATGACAGTATTTTCTGTGAACTTCTGCTCAGTGTGTATCAGAATTTAACAAAACTTCTGCTGTGTTTTGCTCCAAGGTACTTAAAGAGAAGAGAAAAATTGACTGTGTGGGTTGGGGCCTGGAAACTGAACAGCTTTGGTGTATATGAGAAACTTTCCCTGGGGCTGTACTTTGGGCCCCGCAAAAGTAGAAGCTGATAATTTAGGCTGGGTTGGGGTGGGGGAAGCTGTAAGTCAAATAGGCCGGAGGTGGTAATGTTTCTCCTAAGTTTCATGGGACTAGTGTGTTACACATTTTCAGAATGTATTTTCCTTAGCCTACTGCAGGCTGAGGGCTACATGTGGTGAATCAAGTTGAGACCATCATCTGTGAGCTTTTGGTGTGTTGTTTTTTATAGGGTTTTTTTGTTTTGATGTTTGGGGATTTTTGTCTGGGTTTTTTTTTTTTTTCCTAAGGTATATTTCTCATGAGGTTTAAACAAACACATTGAGTACTTTCCCTGTATATTTTATCTTAAAAGTAGGCACAAAAGAAATTGATTTCACAAATTCTGTTGAAAATCAGTGAACTGTTAAGCCTATAGAACTGTCATATCCTTGTTTGGCATATTAAAGTTTTTGCAGATGGCAGTAGTAGCAGTACCTTTTAGTTTGGTGACATGGTGATTGCTTAAAGTCCTTTTATGTAAATTCAGCAGTGGTGATTTTGAGCTTTTGTTGGAGTCTGAGTGACATTATGTACTTGTGACTGAGTGACACTATGACACTATGGACAGGCATTGAGAATGCTTTATTGAGCATTCTGTTGTTTTACAGGTAGAGAAGTTTAATCATCATTAGGCCCAAATGTACTATGAGGCTTCTATGGCATTAAATTGCAGAATGTATAAGAGATTGTGTATATGCATATATAAACACCATCAGTTGCTACTGTGACTGAACTACCAGACAGCTTTCATGTTCTGGTGTGATTCTTAGGGCTCTCTCTCTCTCTCTACCCCAGAGAACGATAATTCTATAAGCAATCTTAGTATTACCATTCATGCATCATTGGAGAAGGGGTGTGTGCTTTTAAGTACTTCTATATGTGTGCAAGAATATTTGGTTGCAGCTTGGTAAACTTAAGTGGTGTGGTTTGTTAAGTTTTAGTGCAATTAACTACATGTTGTTGAAGCATAAAGTTATAATTTATTTTTTTCTTTCCATTTTAGTAATAATTGAATCACTGAGAGGCCTACCTCCAGTAAATGAAGAAAGCATAATTTTTAAAGAAGATCGGCAAGCAGTAGGAAAGGTGGGTGTAAAATAAAAACTTGTTATTCTAATATAAAATTGGAAGTATTCTTTTGCATTTCAGAAAGTAGAGTTGAAGTTGATTAAATGAAAGATAATGTTTCCTTGATATAAAGTTTTTCTTTGTGCCTTTGACCCTTGCTATATTGATCCATTTTTTTAATCTCAAGAATTCATAACTTGGAATTAATTGCATCCTTACAGAATTACAATATCTAGTGAGTTTCCAATGTTTGATGAGAGTGCTTGTGAAGATGAAGAGATTGTTTTCAGATGCATGATGTCTTGGAATAACAGGCTGTGTGCTCTTTCACTGCCAGATAGGGGCAGTGGTTAGTGAAATTTTATGAAAACTGGGAATGTTTTCTTCTATACTGTGCTGTTCTGATGTAAGGCCAAGGAAGAATGTTTGCTGAGAGGGTTGTATTATTGGATTTTCTGCTTTCTGTAGAAGGGAAGCCATCATCCACAATGATTACTACTGAAATATCTTTGAATGCTAGCTGTGAGTGGAACAAACCTAGCCTGAATTGTGGATGTTCTGTGAAACATGGCAAAATTCTCTGCTCTCCATGGAATTCAGGAACAATTGGGGAACTGTTGTAAAGGCATTCTGTTAAGATGAGCTTCGAGGAAAAAATTATCTGGAGATTGTTCCAACGGTTATGAGACTTGAAAGCATAACAGACACAGAAAAATAGAGATTCGACAAAAGGAAGGATTACTAAGGATGTGAGAATTTACTTTTTCACATAATAAGAGACAGTAGTTGGGGAAATACGCTGTCAAACAAAATTTGGTAATTAAAGCATAAAAGGAACTTTTATTTGATGCTGCATTTTGAAAGTATATTTGACTTCTCAAATATCATTGTCTACAATGAAATTAGTTACTACTGATCTAGTTGTAGTTAATTTAAACATTTTAATTTTATTTCTTTCAGATATTTGAGATATTTGGTCCTGTTTCACATCCTTTTTATGTGATAAGATTTAACAACGCTGAGCATATCAAAGGGAAAGGTATTAATGTGCAAGATAGCATGTATTTTGCTCCATCAGTGGAGGACTTCACCCAGTATATATTTGCAGAGAAACTAAAACAGTGAGTCTGATTTCTTTTCTAATCTGGTTATAATGTTTTTTTTATATAGCTAAAAATGTTGGATTAAAGTTGAATCTTCAGTGAGAAACTCCAGTACTAATCTTAAGACTAAACTTTATATTTCCTTTAGATATTCTCACCTGTGTTGTAATAACAAGACTGTCGTATTTTGCCTTTGAGAGCAATAAAGAGTAGCTGTAAAGAGCAAGCTTTTAAAGTGCTGTAATTACTAAAGTTTAGTTTCTTATTCTACTTAATATACTAAGCTTGCTGTCTTTTTATGCTGCTAACTAAAATACAACCAGAAAAGTTCATTGATACTTCCTCCACATTCTCACACACAGATACATGAGTAAGACAGTTTTTCAAGCTGAATTTTCCAAATTTTATTGTTCTTCAGATTCTTGTATAGTTTCAGAACCGATAATAAACTTGTTTGCATTCTGAACAAGTTTGTAGTAATTTACTATTTTTATTTCATATTACAAGGCCGGAATCAAAATGTAATTATCAGTAAATCTATTATACATTTGGAGGATAACAATTCTAGATAAAAATTACCCTCTCAATTTGCGAGGGAGGAGGGATTCGAGTGACGATGTAGTATGATGTTCAGAAACTTCTCAGTAGTGTTCGTGTATCCCAGTCTGACTGAGGAAAGTGGCATGCATAAATAAGTAGGGCTTGATGCCATTTAGAGGGAAGTGTACTCAAAGACACAGACTAAGAAATAAAACATAATAAATGACAGCTAGATATTAATGTTCTAAATACTGATGAGCAATCATCTGAGATAACTATAGGTTAGATATCTTTTGTCATACCAATGACTTAGTTTCTGTTTATTAGGATTAGTTCTCAGGGGCTGGTTAATTACTTGCATTCATTACAGCTGTGCCAGTATTTATACTGAGTAGTTCTTTTCTTTAGTCAAAAGTGTAACCAGACCTGCAGGAGTGTTTTGGTTTTTTTTAACTTCCTCATTTCTGTGCAAGCAACAAGCATATTTTCTTCCCTTCACTGAGGACCAAAATAGATAAAACTTTCTTGCTCTGATGCTTGTTTGTTTTTCTGCAGCATTTTGATGCCAGCTGGTCTTCGATTTGTGCTATTAAACTTTGTTGCTTAGTACAGTAGCTGCACAGACTTTAATCATCTGCTTGCTGCATCAATAACCATGTGCTGTACTCAGCATCTGAGATGGGAGACTCTTGTTTTACTTTGTTTCGTGCTTTGGAAATAGTTTGAGAAACCGTTTTTCATTTGGTAGTACTTCACTGTCATGGATGATAAAAACCTGGAACCAAGGCAAGATACTTCAGACTTCCGTGGCTTACCAGCATAGCTGAACAGTGCTTCTGACCTTGTTTCTTGTCTTGATTAGGATGAGTAGTTTGACTGCAGCTACAGTACACTGAAACAATATTTTATTTCTGGGTTTTGTCAGTACAATTTCTTGCTATTGGTTGAAGCTGCCTGTTCTGGTTGAATTAGGGGAGAGCCTCCAAAGGAATCCCCTAATAACAAAACCTCTACCACCCCTCCCCCAACCCTGGGTTTGGGAAGGAATCTCTCGAACAAAAGTGGAAAAAACCAAACACCCCCCGACACAAGGGAAAAAAAAAAAAGAAAAGAAAAAGCTCAGGTTACTGTGAGGGGGAGGGCGCAGAGCTTCTTTCATGGCCCCGGAGATCCTCGGATTGTTCCGTTCAGATCGAGGTCTGGTGCCGGTCCTAAATCTTAAAGGGGGGAGGGGCGGGGCGGGGGGGAGGGGATGAGAGGGAAAGGGAAAAACAAACAAACAAAGGCACAGAGGCGGTAGAAGGAGACAGAAGGAAAAGGCAAAAAAAGAGCAGAAATTGCAAAGCAGCAAAGGCGGATCCAGCCGCCTGGAAGCCAGAAGCCAAGCAGAGAGCCCAGGGGGCAGACAGTGCCCGCCCAGCTAACAGGAAAGCAGGGACAGCTGTTAGACATAACAAGGGAGTCTACGATATGGGATAGAGAGCACTGTCAACCCAGGACACTGCCTTTTCACCAAATAGGTTTCATTAAAAACGGATGAAGAATTTCTGATTTCTGACTGGTGCTGTAATGCTATATGAAGAAACCTTAATGCTATTAGAATGTGACATGGATAGTAGAAAAGTCAAGCTTTGGCCAGTGATCCACTAGAAGACTTTTGGACCTTAGTAGATGGCAAATTTGATAACCAATAATTTTTATTTTCTGTTTTTTCTTAATTTTACTATGTGCAGACCAGATTGTGGAGTATTACAGGCTTAAAGTTTTAAAACTGAAGTTCAAAACTGTGATAATTCTTGAAAAGGAAAGGAATCAAGATTAAGATCTGAAAGAAACACTGAGTTTGAAGCTTTTCTCGAAATCTGAAATGCAATCTGCTTGCATTGTACGAAGTTGCAGTGCTATGAATAAGCCTTACACTTTATAGAAAAATAAGAGAAAGTGTAATGTAAAACTTTGAATGCAAAATAATTTGTTGCTAAAGATAGGCTTGTGTTGTATTGCCTGAAACCCAGTTCTAAAAAAGCTCATGTATTTTCATGATTCCTCTGAATTACCTTTTGTTAGACTTCAAGATCTTACAGTATGAGACTTCACAAATCAAAGAATTACTAGATTGTTCTTTGTAGAAGATATTAAATACCTCGGAGCATGAGAAGCAGTTTTTGTTTGCTGAAGTGAGGAAGGTTGCTTTAGGAGAGTGAGATAAGCTGCCTGACCTTGAAAGGTTTAAAGCTTGCAGTCAGTGAAGTTACATATTGCTGAATGACCATAGGTCTTGGGATTCTTATGTGCTTTGGTATTTCTGGTGGGCACGTGTTGCTCCAAAACAACAAGGTGAAAGAAAGAAACTGTTCAGTTCATAATAATAAAAAAAGTTTTCTGCAGCTGGGAAATTACTAGTATAGAGTCCTTATGTTTCTCCCTGTAATGTTATCTTCTAATTGAACTTTGAAATGTCTTCTTTGCATTCCTTTTTACTCATAGTCTCAAAAGAACATGTAGAGGTTGAACTCCAGTTTTATGGTTTTAGGGATTGAGGCACGATGTACTTCCAGATGGCTTGCTAGTGCTCTCAGGGGTGTGACTAAGGACCTCTGAAGTCCAGGCTGCTGATGCCAATGGTTGTGCGGTTTTTTGTAGTTACTGCTACTTGATTGTTGCTGACTTGATGAATACGTAAAAACCCCTTGGTTATTAGAGCAGTGACTGAAGCTGTTTCACACTGAACTCATTGATGTTTTTAACTGTGTGGTTCCATTTTGCAAGTAAGAATTTTCAGTATTTCTCTGTTTGATGCAGTTTTTCTGCATAGATAAGGACTGTACCTTGACATTTCAGACCAAAACAAAAAATTTGAGAGAAGCATAAAAAAACCTTCAACAGACTACTGCCATTGTAATATAAATCTATTTCAAAAATTCTTTGCTAATCAAAGAAATGACCTAATTTTTAGTGAAGGGCTTTGCAGTGGGTTAAATAAATTAGACTAATCCAAATTTATTTTGGTGCTTGTCAGGCAAGACAATTGAGTTTTTACTTCTTTAGATGTCTTTGGCCTTGCAATTTAATTTTATGTTTACGACAAAATAAAAGGTGGAACCTAGTTATCTAGCTAACACTGTCTTAATAAAATTGTAAGCCAAGCACTGAGGGTGTTTTGGTTCTGAATTTATTTTGCTGTAGTTACACTGAAAGCCTGTGTCCTACTGAATGAATTAATTGTTCTTTTTAACTGAAGATACATGTTCTGAAACCAGAAGAATAAGACTGCTTGTGATTGTAATCAACAGCATAAGGAAGTTGAAGTGGACTACTGCAGTTAGTATTAAACTGAATGTTTCACTGAAATGTTCAGTCATCATTTGAATTAGGAAGATTTTTCAAGTGTAGTGAAGCCCTGAGTTGACCTATAAGTTACTACTTGCTTATTAACAATATTAAAACCCAAGTAATTTATTGAAAAGAGGAAGCTCCTGTTCCAGGAGACCTGATACCTTATAGAAAGTGTTCGCCTTCCTTTATCTGAATTGTCTAATTTGTGTTTTGTCTTGTGTTTTGTTTTTTTTTTCTTTTAGGGAAAAAGGTTCAGATGCATCTTGGAAGAATGACCAAGAACCACCATCTGAAGTAACTATAGAGTGGTTTTTTTTTTAATTGTTTTTGATTACACAAGTCATATGTGGAAAAAAATCTGTGCAGAGAAAGTAATTAGCAAGCATATCTTTTTATGGAGACGAGACTTGAATGTACATCTTCAATGAAAGAAAGGATCATGCTTTTCTTGGAGCGGTCTCGTAGTGAGTGTAGAGAATACTACCTGTCTCTCTACTTGCTTTTTGCAGTTGGCAAAACGTTTATCTTCAGTTGCTCTTCTTCAAGAACATGTTTGACAACCTGAATGTTTAACTTTGGGTACCAGTGCTTTTACCTTCCCTAATAGTTTTGTGTCTGCCCAGAGAATTTTTGTCTGTGTCATTATTTCACTGCAGCTTTTTCTTCAATTGGCCGCAAGCAATTGCTTGTCTTAAAAGGCTTTTTAGTACTCTGCAAACTTATGCTTGGACATTTAAGCTGTCTGCTCTTCAAAATTGACTTGACATCTCTGTTGCATTCTTTGAATGACTTCTTAGTAAGCTTTCCCTACAGTTTGCTTTTATAAAACAGTAGTTCCATGAGAAGGAGGCAGGCTTCTTCCATAAAAAAGGCTGTCTTACAGGGTCATTTAGAATTAGGAGTTCCCTGTTACCATTGACATCGTTTGCTATAGGATCTGTAAATAGCTCTTCAAAGACCTTCTGTCGGTGGTCCTTAACTCCACTCTAGCTGTACATTTTGTGAATATTCAATAAGAATCACAAGGCTGGTAGATTTATTGAGGGGTTTTCATGAGATTTGTTTTACATTGCAACTATTGAGTCACTTTTCCTTGCAATTCCTACTTTAAACACATCCAAAGTAGCTAAAATTCCTAGAAGCCTTTTGTCTACCATAGCATTCTAAAGAGATCTATCTGCTTGTTTTCAATCTTCCAAATGCTTGCCTTTTTAGCATAATTCTGTGCTATGTAGTATATGCTTCTCACTCTATAATTTTGTAGGAAAGGTGTATTTAGTGGGATTTGGGGGTTTTTTTTGTAAGGGATGGTGGTGTTTGGTTTTGTTTCTCCAGTGTTATAACTGACTTTTAGGATGGAATAGAATAGACTAGAATAGAATAGACTATTTTAGTTAGAAGGAACATACAGCAGTCAGGGCTGACAAGTTCAGCACTGATGCTGAAGCATAAGCTGAAGCGTGTTGTGAAAAGCATTGTCCAAATGCCTATTAAATACTTACAGGGTCATGGTGTCAACTACTTCTTTAAAAAGTCTCTTCCTGTGCTTGACCACCCTCTTAGTAAAGAAATTCTTCATTATTTCCAGTCTGAACATCTGCTTTGGATCTTCCTACTCATCTTAATATTGCATACCAGGTAGAAGAGATCAGCCCCTCTCTCTCCCCTTCCTCAGGAAGCTATAGAGAGCAATGAGGTTGCTTCTCACCCTCCTTTCCACCAAATGAGGCAAGTCCAGAGTTCTTAGCTGCTCTTCACAGAACACACTTTCCAGTGCTGTCACCAGCTGTGTTTCTCTCCTCTGGTTGCAACATATCCAAGGACTTTGACGTTCTTGACATGAGGGGCCCAGAACTGCACAGAGCACTCAGGATGAGGCCCCCCCAAGGCTGTCCCTCTGTTGGTTGTCTGCTTGTGCTGTGCTTGATACTCCCCAGGATGGGGTTTTGCTTTCTGGGTTCTGGGGCACACCCTGCTGACCCACACTGAGCTGCTGCTGACCAGCACCCCCAGATCCCTCTTGGCAGGGCTGCTCTCCGGCCACTCCTCTCCCAATTTAGACTGGGGCTTGGTGTTACTTCTTCCTGGGTGTGCAGCACTTGGACTCATTAGACTTGATCCCATTAATCATGACCAAGGCCTCAATCTACCTCAATCCATCTGCAAGGCCTCCTGTCCCTCAAGAGAGTCAATGGCAGTTTGGTATCATCAGCAAACTTGCTCATGGTGCTTCTAAATGCTGCATCCAAATCATCAATAAATACATTGAATAGAACTGGCCCAGGATCTGAGCCCTGAGGAACTCTGCCCTTCAGGCAGTTCTTCATCCATTGCACCATGGACCTGCTCATCCCATTGCTGGACAACTTGTCCAGAAGGATGACTCTTGGGGGAACAGTATTAAATTTTTCATTCTCACTCCTTATCCCAGGATGGTTGTTCTGGCTTGAAGGAGAGATGTTGTGACATGATGTTTTCTGTGCTCAAAGATAGGTTCTGTAATGGTGTATCAGTCTGTCAACTTGGAATGTTGCTTTTTCCACTGTAGTGAGTGAGGGTGATGGATTTTCAAATACTGTTTTTGTTTCCTGTAAATAAAACTGAGCTGTGCGGTGCTAACTTCTCTCAAAGAATGCTTGTCTTCCGTTCTGACTGTAAATTGCCTTCGTTTCTTGTAGAGGCATCTCGCAGAGAATCATAATTTGAGAGTTATAAGTGTTGTATAAGAATTGGGCTGTCGGTGTGTTAGTCACAGAGCTTTGAAAGACTGTACTTTTGGTTAGTCTTAACTTGCTTTCATTCAGTAATTTTCTCTTGGTGATGATACCAAGTGGGCTTATTGGCTAATTGTGAGCTCTTCTGTTTTTTAGACATGTTTTAAAAGCTGTTCAGGAGATAAGCTTGTAGATATGTAATTCGCATTTGTAGGAACTCATGAAATTTTATCGGCCAAGTACAGTCCATAAAATCTGCAGATACAGGTTCATTGCCTTTTCCAAAGTTTGGGGTTTTTTTCTTAAAGATTTTTCTTAATTTAAGTTTGCTGTACCTCACTGTAGGAAGGAAAAAATGGAAGCTTGAAAAAAGTCAGTGATGACAAGGGTGGGCATTCTTCTGACTGTGTGATCTGTCTGTGTGCTCTCTTTGGGAAAAAAAGCACATCTAGTATCATGTAATCCTCAATTAGAATAATCTTTGGTTAGTTCTAGCAGTTAGAGTTTATACCATGCTATCCCAAGCTGTGACAGTTGATGAGCTGATAGAAAGTAGCTTTTGCTGTGAAGGTAATAGCTGTTGACAGGGGTGCAGATTAAATTTTATGCTATTGATGCTTGAAATTATCTCTTACAGCCAGACCCTTTTAGACATCTCAGATTGCAGCTCACTTCTGGCCAGCCCCTGTAGTAACCTGCAGTTTTTGGAGTCACTTCTTTGTGATTCTGTGAAGCTTCCTTTTTTTATGAATGTTAAATTAATCCATGATAGGCCTTTCTACTTGCTGCTTTTAGTTACATGGTAAGCATTCCTTTTTTGGCATGCTCTTAAGTAGCCCAGTTTATTTGTAGAGTCACTAATACAATCTCTCCTAGCTTTGTCTTTGGGGCCAGAGGATGACAAAGGGTGATCTGTGTGCTGCAAGGCTAGCAGCAGCAAATAACTGCAGTTTTTCTGTGGGGTGACTTCCATGGGATGTTACATGGAAATTCGGTAGCACTAGAAGGTACCTGTTGCTGTTTGTTATTTCTGCACTACTGGAGTATGGGGTACTGGAGTTCTTAGAAAAAGATGGAGTTGGTGAAAGATTTTACCTCATCTTGCTGTAGTTCTTGTGGCTTTTTTGAGTATGTCATCCAGGTATGTAGTTGTATTCAGAATTAACTTTCATAAAGCTTTTTAAGCACTGTTTTGGTGCAGTGTTTTTGAGATCCATGCTTTGTGTACATGATAGATACAAGTAAGCAGGAAAGCCCCTGCTTTTAGAATTGGGAAGGGGAGGGTGGGAGCAAATCCTACCCCTTTTAAGTCGTAAGAGTGAGCTGTTTCTCAGGAAATTAATTAACACTGACAGATTTCTTCCCTGTTCCTGGTAACTGATCCTCAGTCATGTAAGTTAGGATTCAAAAGGCAAGAACAACAACAAGAAATTGTTGCAGGGATGTTGAATCTGTTGTAAATGACAACATTCATCAAAGCTAAAAATTTCTTTGGAATAACATTGCTATTACAAATTGAACAGAAAGTATTATTAAATATGCTACAGAAAATTCCAGTAAAGTGACAATTCTAGAGATTTTTTAATGTAGTTTTAACTGCTAAATTATGTATTAGTTGCCAAGTTATTTTTTATTAATTTTAAAAATTAATTTTTAAATTCATTTAATCTACAGTTGTTCTTTGAAAGCTTTTTCTTGGCAGTAACCAGCCAGCTCCTTTGCTTTTCTTACTAACATCTAGGCAATCAAACATTTGTTTTCAGTACTGGAATGTTGCGCTTTTCAGGAAAATTAGAAAGGATAACTGAGTCATACATCAATTGTGTTATGATGAATTTTTGTAGTGTTAGCTTTTTTCTTGTCTTGCTGAGAAGCCAGCTGATTTTTTTTTCTTTTTTTTTTTAAACCAGGTTTTGGATTTCAGTGATGATGAAAAAGAGAGAGAAGCAAAACTGAAGAAAAAGAAGCCTCAAAGTCAAGGAAGAAAGAAAGTCAGATCAGAAACACTTCCATCAAGTGAGTGAATGCTATGTGAATGGTTTTGTCTGTTAATCTAAGTTTGGAATGCCCATTTTGGAATGCCCAAAAACTTAGTGATTAAGTTTTTATGCAGTTAATAGTAATTTTGTAGTTTTCAAACTTAAGTTTGAATTTGTGGCTACATTCCATGTTCATTATTATAGAAGAAAAATTGTGTTCTGTTGAAATGGAAACCCTGTGGAAGGGAAGTGGTACAGCAGCAGAGTGTCAAAGGGTCTCAGAACAGTATTGGTTGACACAGCGAGGATTCTGAACAGATGCCACCATTTGGATGGAATTCAGCTTCAAAGTCTTTGAATGCTGGGAAAAGACAGAGGAAGGCCATGTGCAATTTTTGGAAACCCACTTCTTTGGCAATCAAGGAAGGAGACACAGGTCTTAGATGGATAATTTACTCCTCTGTCTAAAAGGAAGCTCTTCCTCACCCATGACATACAAATACTCTAAGTAACTCTTAACTCCTACTTGTGTAGCCTGCTGAGAACCTCTCTGTTTACCTAATGCAGTCATTAGATGAACAAAGCTGTGTATGGATTTTCATAATATGAATTCTTTACTCTTCTTTCTCCTGCTGTTGTCATATCTGTTCCAGGTGCATGCTTGCAGCTGTGCTTTGTTTACCATAACCAAATTTTCACTTCTTTCATGCCTCTCTAGTGACAAGACTTAGATTTTTGATTGCCGTTTTGGTTGAATAATTCATATTGCATCCCTCTTTTTCTGTTCTCACTGATCTGCTTTGGCTACATGCTTTTTATACCCTTTAAATACAACTCTCAACCCTTACCCTCTTCTACTGCTTGCTTATCAGATTGCTTTAGCAGTCCTGCAGCATGGTGGTGCTTCCCCCATTGAATTTCTCAGAAAGACTCTTGTGAGTTTGCTGCTCTTCCTTGTAAAGCTGATATACATCATGCCCCACTGAAACCCTTTTCTCTTGATCTGGGAGATCAGTAGCTGTCCTTTCATCCTTTCTGTACAGTAAAATTCTCCCTTGTATCAGATAAAGCCACAATCTTTCTTGAAGTGGCTTCTGCTCTATGGTTTTGACTTTTTTTCCCCTTAAGAGATGGATCTGAATTGTGCTGTACTTTCTCTTCATTACTGATGGTTATTTTCTTCTGGTTTCTGTTAATCTAGCATATGTGTGTTTTCCACCACATCTTGGTTCTGCCAGCTTATTGCAGACCTGCCTTTGCCTAGGGCTTGCTGAGACTGTTACTGAACTATGTTCCATAACAGAAAACAACAGGAGGAACTGTTGCACTCTGTCAGGGAAGATAGGTTTTGATTTGCCGTGGATATTTTGTAAATAACATAGCACAAATTGGAGTTGTGTGCAATTTCTTCTGGCTGTAGAATTCAACAGCAATGGTATGTCACAGATGGAGGCACAAAATTGTCTCAGATGAGGATTTACATGAGTATATTAAAATTGTCTCTTGTTACAGTATTTGATGAAAGAAAGAACAAAAATACTCATTCAAGTATTTCAGTGCTTCCCAGAGGCCTGCTTATACCAAAGGAATCTTAACTCCTAATCCCCCATGAAAATAAGTAGGAATTCTAGTATCCAAGTACCTTTCCAGATTTGAAAGAATTTTCACCTTGGAAAAGCTATGTAGTCTAGTGCCGAGGATGAGGTTCATACAGGTTTTTAAATTTCAGCGATTTTATGTGGTGTTACATTCCGGAATACCTTGTTGCTCAGCCATAAAATCCTTCTGAGAGTTTAAGTTCTGCACCTTTTTGAGTATCTTAACAGCTCTTTGGAGCATTTTTAGTAGTAGTGCTTTTCATTTTATAGTCCTAATCCCATTAAAACTTCTATGATATTGATAACAAAGGGCCAGTACATTTATTGGGAATATGAAATATATGCTTAGAGTGAGCTGTACAGGGAAAAATTTCTTAGAAAGATGAATGCTGAAAGCTAATTGGCTAGAGGTACAGATTGTCCTTTTTCTGATAGAGTAAGTCAATGTTATTTATTTGAGCTTGAATAATTTTTGTGTCCTGTGTCTATGCTGTAATACCTATTTGGGACTGAAAGCTAGATAACCCCATTAGTGCAATGCAGTGTTGATTTATTTTTAGTTTTAAAATTTGTTGTTTTTAAATCTTGTTTTAAAATCTTCCAAAATTCTAAAAATTTGTGTCCCTGAGATCCATTTATACAAATGGAAAGTCTGGAGGGAAAGAAGATGAAATTTCTTTTTTAAAGATTGAATTTGCAACTCTCAGGATCATTCTTTTTATATTCCTCCAATCAATCAAGTTTAGTTACTAAACAGTAGATTTGTTGGTATTATTTTATTCTTTATGTATTAGTTGCCAGTATTATTTGTTGATAAGATTACTTTTCAAGTTTCCTTGACTTCAGCTTGAAAGATTTGTGAAGACTAGACTTGATCTTTCCAAAATAATACTACAGCTGTGTGTGTGGGTTCTTATATTTGTTTGTTCTTTAGGTGAGAATAAGGAACTTCATCACTCAGTGCAACAGCCTGCTTCAAGTTATTCAAGGGGATACCGTGGCAGAGGGTTCTCCTGGGGTCAGTTTCCTCCTCCATCAGGTCCTCAAGGGTTTTTCAGACCAGCAGTAAGACCGCCACCGCTGTACTCTTCAGACAGGAGGATGTATCAGGAATCACCAATGTTTCCACCACCTTATAGAAGAGAAAATCCAATGATGCAACAGTATGCTTTTCCTCCTCCGGATTTTGGTTACATCAGTAATGGGCATCAATTCCACCCTCCGCCTTCAAATATGCACATGATGTGGACAGGCCCAAACATGTACAATTCACCCTACTCATTTCTGCCACCTCCACCACCGCCGCCACCACCACCACCTCCTCCAGAGAGCTATCCTCCTCAGTTCAGGCCTTACTGAGATTCCCTGTGTGTCCATATAGAGCACTGCAGTTCACAGGGAGAAAGAACAGCCTGCTGGGCCTGCATTCCCTTGTTTTGGAGATGCTTTCTTTGACTGCAGTGGTAGAACAAATGCAGAGTTTTGTGCTTTGTGGGACATTTGTAGACAATTTTTTTTTCTACTTATGTTTTTTGTTTCAAAAAAGAAATTTATATTATAAAAGTATAACTGAATATTAAGTATAATGGTTTATTTTTATAATATCTGCTACTTTAAGATGATAAATAAAAGCCTTTTAGAGACTGGTATGTAGTGGTGGAAATCTGTTTTTAATAGATGTAAGGGTTTATGTAACTACTCTTAAGTAGCAATGAGGGTATTTCATGTAGACAATACTTTAGTATTTTTAAAATCGTGGTGTATTGCTATACTAAAACATTTTGTCTCAATTTCTGCAAATTTCGAAACCTACCTGGGAACTCAAAATCTGACATCTATGCTTTGACCTGTTTTCCACTGTATGTAAGGCATAAACCCTATCCAGCTTTCAATACTTCACTAAGTTCATATTAACTAAAAGACTACATCTTTTTTTTTAAATATCTGGAGTAGCTAGATTTGGGTTTGGACCAGCAACTGACGTGCTGTGTCACATTCAGTATTCTGCAATGGTTGTAGATGATCAGCCTATTCATAGGATGTTTTGCCTGATTTAAAACCAGTGTAATTTCTTTAGCTTCTCTAGCTCCTAATGCAGAGATGCTCATAAATACCTACTAGAGTGTGCAGTCAGCCTTTCTAGGAAGAAGTCATCAGGTCTGTCAGGGAGAGAAAGCCATTTCAGAACTCCCTTGTTTAAATTTGTACATACCGATGGCACTGGATTGCTGTTTGATTACAGTCTAAACTGTCTCTTCAGAAATTACGAGGTTCATCAATTCTCCCAGCTTGTTTCTGGGAGGGAGGTGAAGTTGTCAACCAAGAATCACTTGGAAGAACCTCCACCTGTCAAAGAGCTGGTCCTACAATTGCATTTTCCTAGTATCTATGGAAGTGATTCTGACTGACTAGGAGGGAAGACCTTTCACTGCATCATTGTTTTATAAACAGGAGGAAAAAGACCTTGTGGGACAGACATCTTAAAGATTATTTTTTGACTGAAAAGTCATTACTGCTTGTGATGATTTTTGAATCTTTACCAATAGAGTCACCTTGAACTGATAAAAGTGTTCAGTATGTATTTCTAGTCTCAAACTCATTTTGACCTTATTACTTTCAATATATAATGAAAGGCTAGGTAAACTGAGCAGGTGTTGTTTAGACTTTAATTCCAAATAGTTTTAAGAATGAAGTAAAATTTCAATGCAGAGAGGAAGAGACTGCCTTGTCAAGATGATGCAACTCAACTAGAATTTCATTTCAGACTTGAAAGTTTGCTATAATGTATTTAAGTAACAATGTTCTTTGATATATCTAGAACTACTGTTTCATCAGTGTGCAGCTGAGAAGGTTTTATAGATGTCAGTTATGGCAAGCAATACTCTACAGTGACACCAAATAGTTTCAGAAGAGCAGCATTCCAGACATTCATGTTTAACTCAATTTCTGCAGATTATTTTTTTTTTTTTGTAATAAAAAGAATGCCCAGTTCTAGAATGTTATAAATGTTTGTGTTTCAGGGGAAAGGAGAAGAGGCTGAATTTATGGCTATCTAAGCTGTAACCCAGATATGATCATTCCCAGTAATAGAGGATGGAACAGTGATACAGATGTTACAAGTGAATTACCAAATGTGAAAGTGTTTCCAAGTCAATGATAGAGTAAGGGGGACAAAGCTGTCAGCATTGCACTTGGACTTGGGATGCCAATGGCTTGCTGTATGTCCCTGGCACAGACATCATCAGCCTCGAGATCCAAAGGGGCAGGTGAAGAGTTAACAGCAAGAACAGGAGTGAGGTACTAGGCAGTGCAGGTGCAACAGTCTTAATTATTACTACTATTGCAACTGGTGGTTTTTTATTTATAGTAATGTTCATTTTTTTCTGCAATAATTGGATCTGGACTAATAAATCTTTGATTAAGCTGTTAAGATTTTTCTTTATGAAGATGTTTTCTCCTTCTCCATAAGCATATTTTTGCATGTAGTGAAACCCAGTATAAAATTGGGTTACAGAATATAGTTTGACACAAATATGCTGCAATCTAAGGCATTTTACTAATTCTTTGTTGTTAACTGCAATACTGTTTTTGTGTGCACTTGCCTGATTGCTAAGCTTTGGGCTGTGATTGGTCAAATGCAAGTATTTTCTATTAGAGAAAGTAGAGGAAGTAATATTTTCTAGTAGTTGAAAATTTCTCTATTTCTCACTCCTGTTGTCTATTTTCACATTTGGCCTAGAAAGTTGCAATTGAGCTCTGTCACTTCTGTCATATTTTTAGCTATTCTTCTTTTAGGACGCATTTCTTCATGGACTCCTTTCTAGAGAAAGCTTAAGGCATGGGATGGCAGGGAGAGACTCGAGGGAAAGAGAGGCCTAGGGCAAGATTTGCTATAATTTTTCAAGGGGCTGAGATTTACAAATAGAAGTACAGATGCAGTAAACTGTTAGACTGTATAAATTACTGTGACTGATAACATGGGCAATGGAAAATGTAATTTAACATTTGACAACATTCCTCTTAAATTTATAAACAAAAGAAGTACTTTTGCTGGCCTTTAATTTAGATGAGAGTCAGCAGCAGGAAGGGGTGAACTCATCTTGGAGGTGAACAGCAAAAGGACAAACAGGTTTCTTATAGGAAAATTCAGACAAATGGTGTGGGAAGCAGAGAAGCCCGTGCTGCCTTAGATTGCTTGGAGAGGGTGGAATCTCCAGTCTTTGAGGGATTCAGAATTTGACTTTGGACAATGGCTTGCGGGATGTAGTGTTCAAGTTAGTCTTCTTTCAAGTGGAGAGATAGACCAGATGGTCTGTGAAATCCATCCAAGCCCAAACTGTTCACAAACTGTTCTTTTCATTACTGTCATTGTTCTGGAGTTCTGTCTTCTCACCAGATAGTTTTGGGGGTTTTTTTTTGTCTCTAGATGCTGAGACATGAGTAGCCTAGTTGAATTACTGGTTTTTGAGAAGCCTAAGTTTTCATTTATGCTGTTGTAATTCTTCATTGTACCTCAGATTTTTATAAACAAAATAATCGTGCTGTTCTAGAAGTTGCACTTTCTGCAGAATATAATGAGTGCTTCTATTTCACTGGATGTAAGATGAATTGAAAAATTGTTCCTTTATTAGTTGTTTGGAAACTAATGCTAATGAGAGTCAGTTGCTGTCATTTTCCCTTAGGGGGTGAAGCATTTTGTATTGTACAATTTATTTTGAGAATGTTATCAAGTAATAACTACCCAAAACTTTTTTATTATTTTTATTTTTTAATTTTTTAATTTTTTTTATGCACCAACAAAAAGACCCCTGAGAATTATTTTTAACAAATGTTCTCTGAAGTAGGGAACTTTGCCTTAGAGGAGGCCTTTTTAATAATGCAAGGCACTCATGCTAGGATGCATATTAGTGGCATGCAGATGAAAATAAGAAATAAGCAGGTTTTTTTGTAGGTTATATTTAGATGTTTCTTTGCGACTCAAAGGTATAGTCAGTTGTTACTGTCTAGTGAATTTAGTGATGCACATAATCAGATTTAAAGGATTGATGAATCTGCACAAAACATTTGGTAATAAATTTGTTCTGGTGACAGGTGAAAAAAATGGAAAGCACTGCCAATGTTGACAAGGCTTTTACAGAACAGTTTACCTGTCAGGGCAAATACATAATTCTGGAAAGCATGAATAATGATCTTTCTTCATCTCAATCACTGTAAGGCGTACTCAGAGTTATTGAATATGGGGTAGCCATTTCTCGTCATAAATCAAATCTGTTGGAACTATGGAAGAATAATATTGATTTCTGTGAATCTGATGCTCTGCATTTTTTAGGCAATGTTTTGCGAAAATGCTTTATTAGCATTTTCTGTTTGGCTGCTGGGGTTTGAAATCAATGGAAATTGTGAATCACAGAATAGTTTGGATTGGATGGAAGAGGTCCTAAAGACCATCTAGGTCCAACCCTTCTGCAGTGGGCAGGGACACCTTCCAATAGATGAGGTTGCTCAATGTCCCATTCAGTCTGGCCTTGCTCAGAGCACAGTGCTTGCTGTTTATTAGCAGAAAGCCAGCTGCAGAGGGACAGGAGTGAGCAACTGTCATATACTCCAGCTTTGAACTTGGATGCAAAATCTCTCTGATTTTTCTGTGCCCACCTCAGTAGTTGAGAGTACATGTGTTGGGAAAGATGAGGCAGGAAAAGCTTACAAATAGGATTGCCTGGCAAGAAACACTAAAAATATAAAACCTGTGAGTGAAATAAAAATGAAAGCCAGCTTTGAGATGGCGTGGCAGGCAGGAAGACAGTGATTAGCTAGAAGATGGGCGGAGTGATAACAAACAAAGGGACACTAAGGGACCCAAGAGTGTAGCCCTTCTCCACCCCGCCAAGGTATCAGGAAAAAGGTAGATAAGAAAAGTAGTCTTTAGAGTTTAAAATATAGGAAGATATGGTAATATAGTAGTTCTCATAGGCTGTATGCAAAGTTTGTAGGTTTTGTATCTCACGCCGGTTGGGCACTGTAAATCAGAATATTCAACACAAAAGGAGATATAATGTATTGTAACAGAGTCCTCACTCTCTTACCTCTCTTAGCTGGCCCACTTATCTTACCTCGCTCACCTCCCTTACCCCTGCCACCTCACTTCTCTCTTTTACCTCTTACTCACTCTCTCTCTCCCCCTCTCTGTGGCTTCCCTTCAGCCAAGGCTGGTGGCTGAAGGCAAAGCCCTTTTTACCCATGACCCTTGCAATAAAACCACGTGTTTCTAGAATATCTCAGGTCTGCAGAGTTCCTTCTCCCCACCGTCCACGGATGCCTCCACAACATGGGCAGAAAACTTACTCCACAAAATGCTGAAACTACTGTGGGAGCAGTTACAGTTTTGAAGTGGCTGTTTACTTATATTAAATCTCAAAGACTATTTGCAGTCTAGGCAGGAAGATTTCACTCTCGGAGTTTCCTACTGTGGGAAGTAGGAAACAAAGTCTAGAAACTTCTTAATCATCAAGAATGAAACTGCTGCTTGATATCAGGATTAATAGTTACAAAGATGTGTTTTTTTGGAAGAAATGGTACAGCTAATATTTTCTTAGAAGAAGAATGTTGCCTATATCTGTTTAATACTATGTTCTGTTACTAATTTTTAATATGTAAATTAGGTGGTATCAAATGTGTTTTGGGAGCACTGCATGCATGTGAAACCTGTATAAAACCAAAAAATTTTCTTCTAAATAGACCCAGGAAAAGAAAGTATATTTTGTGAGATTCTAGTTGATTCCTTTATGTGAATGTTTAACCTCAGGGACACTTTCATTTTGCAATTGCAAATTATACCTAGACTGTAAAGACTTGTTAAACCTGTCTACTGTATCTTTACAATCTTGAGTCCATCTTTCCTGGGCTGTCCTATGTAACAGTATGCCCCTTTATATACAATCAAACCTTTATTAAATTATATTTTTGTGAGCACTTTTCACAGAAATCATGGTCTGCATTTATATTCTTGGTTATATTCTTCACTGTGATGTGCTTAATTCGTAGTTTTACATTTATTTATGATACCCTGCAGTCTCCACAGCTTGGCTTTGCCACATAATGATGAACGTGATCTTTGGTCTTGGTTAATGCTTTCTGCAGTGAGGTGAACACAGGTATATATTTTTTCCTATTTTTTGACACTGTGCAACACTCATGTCTGCCACTGTTATGTCCAAAAGAGGTACAGTACAACGTGCATTGATACTCTGCTTTTGGTGACTGCCTGTTTGACTTTCCCCTTGCAATGTATCCCATACATGCACATTGTACTCTCTTTATGGTACACTTCATTTTTGCTCTCAGTACTGTTCTGACCCTGAAATTGCTTGGACATTAACAATTTCCATCCCTCCAGCATAAGATGATGAAGTGATGATATCAGAGCTTGAGATGGAAACAGTAACTGTACCCTAGAGAAAAATACAGCCTTGGGTAAGTTATGTAGGTCATGATGCTCCTTTGTCTGGGAGCAGAGAATCACGTTTGTTGTTTTGTTTTGCAATTCCAGTCTAGTGAAAGAAGAAAGACTTACTGACCTTAGCAGGAAGAGGATTATCATACCCTTCAAAATTAAGACATGTCTGGTTGTGACAATATAGAACATTTGGATTATCTAATTGCTGCCATGAATCTCGAGAAAATCAGCCATTTCTTGCACTGGAGAAGCAGCAGGGGAAAACTAGTAGAAAAGGTATAGCATTTATAAAGACACTGATTTCTCAGCAAAGTATTTCTGACTTACTTTGAAGTAATTTTGGTGTAATATGTAGCACACTTTATGATGACTTTATTAACCATAGAGTGATTGTCCTTTTAGATAAGAGATAATTCTAGATAGGCAGAAGTTAGCTCAGTGTCTCCTGTGCTCTGTAACTGGTTCGGAGACTTTGCTTAAAAAGGGAATTTCAGGCAGAATCAATTTGTCTTGTATGGATGTCTGGAAAACACTGAACTTTGGACCCTGAGAGGAATTCAGTTTGCATTTCAGAAAGAACTCGGGATCAGACACTAGGCTTCTACCCCAGGCTCATGGGTCTAAACCAGTAAGGAAACTTTTTAAGTCCCATCTTTACACTTCTGTGTGATGCAAGGATATAATAGAAACGAGCATAAAATGTTTTTACTTTCTTGTGGTTTTATTTTTAATCTTTTTTTTCTTTCAAGCTAAACCCCTACACAAGTGGCTGCTGCCTTACAGGTTGTCAATAGCTAATCCAGTTAGGTTGTGTGTTCTTCAGTCTCAGAATAGAGGACAAGAGTAAACAGTAATCATGACTGACTCTGAGCTGCTATAATGTAATATAAGAGGAGACAGAAAATCTTTGAAGCTATGTTTTATATCTTGTTTACATTCTAATTTTAAGGAGTAATCTTGGGAAGTAAGTCTTTTAATCAAGGAAGATTTTCTTTATCGTGTCTTAATTATCATCTATTGTTTTATTTCCAGGCAGCAGTTGTAGTATCAATCTAAATAAAGTGTGCGTGTATATGCAATACAATAATTTATAGTATATGCACTTGATACATATTATCATTAATAATTATATATGTGAATATATACATGTAAGTAAGTACTTGTTAGTTATTCTGAACTACTGTAGTTTTACCTGCGTCATGCTAGCTTGGTGGCAGACAGAAAATTGTTGAGTTAGTGCTGTCTAGGCAGTTACATAAAGGCTGCTGAATCAAAGCAATTGAGTATGTTAATGCTCTTATGCCATTGCATTGTGTTAAGTAAAATGTTAATGTTTAAATTATCTCTCAGGACAGATAAAACACTAAACACGTTTTTTGTTGTTTTTTTTTTTTTTGGGGGGGGGTGGGGGTGGGGGGGTGGGGGCAGGGGCCAGGTGGGAGAGAACCTTATTTTACTTGCTTTACCTGTGATGCTAGGATGGCTGTGCCCTCTGTTTTCCCTGTGCGAATGACAGATGGAGGGATCCACTCTCCTGTCAAGTCACTTTCTGAGGTAATTCATTGTCTGCTCCATGTGATATGTTGTCACATAAGGGATTTACTGTCATACCAGAGCTCTGCCTAACTGCATTTTAATTTTATTTTTTTGTTTTCAGGCTGTGTTTAATGAGTGGTTACGTGGATGTAAAAAATGCACTGAAAAGGTGGTTGTCACCTCTCCACTATGTTACTGTATTTCTTCTAAAAATAAGTGGTCATGTTGCAATGGGATTGGTTTTGAGTCAGCTGAAAAGCAAACCTTTACAAAACAGAAGGTCTTGAGGGGATCTGGATGATAACGTAGCTTCCCATACTGTGTTGAAAAGCAAGGACGTGTTGGGAGTGGGTCCAGAGGAGAGACATAGAGATGTTTAGAGGGCTGGAGCACCTCCCCTATGAAGATATAATGAGACACTTTGAGTAGTTCAACCTGGAGAAGATGTGGTTCCAGGGTGGCCTTACTGCAGCCTTCAACCCCTAAAGGGATCTTAAAAGACTGGTATAGAGAGACTATTTAGTAGGGCCTGTAGCAATAGGACAAGGGCTAAGATTTTTAAACCAAAAGAGAGTAGATTCAGACTAAATGTAAAGATGGGATGGTTTATGATGAGGGTGCTGAAACACTGAGCTGTGTTGCCCAGACAGGCTGTGGATGCCCCATGCTTGGAAACATTCAAGGCTGGTTTGGATGGGGCTCTGAGAAACCTGATCTCATTGAAGATGTCTCTGCTCATGACCAGGTAGTTGGATCAGGTGACCTTTAGAGGTCCCTTCCAAGTCAAACCATTTTATGATTCTAGGGAACTGGATGGTGGTGGTGTTTTGGAAGTTTTCAAAGTTCACACATCTTTATGATGAAACTAGGAAGTAATTGTATTAGAATTTTTTTTCAAATTATTTGCACTGTCAGATGTCAGTGATTAAAAAAGTAATCATCTGGAGCTGTAACCTTACTGCTACACCTTTAAAGTGATCAGTTTAATTTCTCTATCATTCTCTCCTTTACTATAATCAATTATTTTGGCATGTATTAATGCATTTCAAATTCTATTAAAGTTGTGATTATAAGAGAGTTGGTTTTTTAAACTCAATAAGCAGTTTAATAACTTCCAGATGTAATTACAGTATCTCTTGATGATAAAGTAATCTTAATTTTTAAAAGCACCAGTTGTCAAGTATTTTCTTATCTTTACTTACAATGTCATGTAGAACCCAAAGACAGTATGTTAAACATATAATTTGACATGTAAGTAATACACGTCAAAATTTCAGCAAGGAAAGAGAACTACAAAAAGCTGTTCCTGATGTTGCTCATTACTTAGCATGAAATTTTGCATCCCTTAATGTTTATTAGAATTTTCTTTGTATGCAACAGAATTGGAATCAAACTTCGGTGGCTTTTTTTCTTTAAAGAAGTCCTTCCTTGCTCCTCTGAAATGGAAATAATTTTCTGAAACAATAATATATGAGATGAAGACACAAAAGAAAGGGATCTCTACTTGCATCCAGTCCAAAAGAGTTAACATATTTTCTCTACAGGTTTTCTGAAGGCCTAAAGCAGTTGAATGTGACTGAGAGATCAGATACTTGTACTACTTTGAATAAAATAAAAAGCAACTGACAACGCATACCTGTGAGTAATCTTTATTTGCTAGTACGTCTTAAATTCTTATTTGTGTAGGCTAATAAATACAAATTACAGAATACACTACAGGTTTTATGCAGATGTCTTATGTCTTGTGCAGAAGACAAGAAACTGAAAATGGACTTTGAATGGAGTGCATTAAAGAGCTTGTTAGTCATCTGTAAGCACAATAACCATCAGCCAACACTGAGGTTTTAAATTTCTGTTTACACTCACAAATTGTCCAAGTACTATTAGGATCTAGCTCTTAAGGCTTAATGCTGAGCAGTTTGGATGTGGCTAAAACAGAAAGCAATGTGATTTTTTAGAGCATAATGACAGACTACTATCTTGATAGCCTTTAAATACAATGGCTGCAGATCACTTTCATCTTTCAAAGGTGAAAATTGGAAGCATCATCATTATATTAGCATTATGAATAAATCCTTCAGAATACACTTGAGCTGAAAAATGATGCATGGAAAATTGGTCACATGGTTTACCATTCTAAAAAATACTTGTTCATTTTTCATTTATTACAGGGCTTGTATTGCTCGTAAACCCTTTCATTTATGCTTGCCCATCTCTTTTATTTGCATTTTAGTGGGCTGAATAATTATGTATGAAGCGCCTTTTGGTTCAGAATTAGAAGAAACAACCCTTTCAAAAGGGAAAAGCCTGCATAGTCT
Organism: Zosterops lateralis; assembly: GCF_965231275.1. NCBI lineage: Eukaryota > Metazoa > Chordata > Aves > Passeriformes > Zosteropidae > Zosterops > Zosterops lateralis. Next base: position 40,517,731 of record NC_139766.1, read on the forward strand.
CCCTAGAGTTACACAGTGTGCTGAAAAAATCCATTTTAAATATTGTAGTATCTCAGTGTGAACCACTATTTTCCTGTAATGACAAAACTAGGAACTAGAAATAATGTCCAAGATGTGATTTTGGTAGCTAGACAGATGTTTGTACTTGGGAGGTATTTGCTTTTAGATTGATAAGCTCAGTAGTCCCATTTATGAGTTAGTACTTCTGTGGATATGAGAAGTCAAGAGTACAAGCCAGAACCAGAGAGATGGGCAAGATCATCTCAAGAATGTTTAAATACCTGACTTTTTACTAGATTTGTGTTGGGTAGCACTTAGTCATATCCACTTACATATGTGTATATGCACACAAATGTAGTTTTGATCCTTTTGCAAGGATGACAAAACTTGTTTTTAGATAAAAGAAATGTTTGTTTCCTCTATATCAAAAATATGTATATGTCTTAGATATATTTTTTAGAGATACATGTAATAAATATCTATGTATAATAATATATCTCTATATGAAATATATCTAACAAAATGTATAAAACCTTACATTTAAAATATATATTTAAAAGTGGAGATTACTGTTGTGTATCTGAAAATACTGATCTGTGAAAATAGATGCATGTATTGAAAAGGTGTCATGTGGAGAAATTCCCAAGACAGTATTCTGAAAGAGCTTGGAAGCTCTGAAAACCGTATGTACTGCTCTGATTTTGCTTTATGGCCAAGAATGGGGCAGAGGAGGTGGCAGGCCCTGAGGCAGCTGTGTGACAAAGTTACCTGGCTCCATCGAAGGCATCCTGGAACTCAATGCAGAGATTTTCAGTGTTGACACTTGGAAAACTCTGGTTGAGAAAAATTTAAAAAATCTTCTGCAGTGTTCTGCCTATTAATTTGACAGACTTTGTGTGTGCTGGATTTTTGTGAGGTTCCCTGTGTGTGTGACTGCTCTCCTCTTTGTTGCCTGCCCTGGCACTTAGTTACATGGAAGGAGGTGTTCTTCCACACTGCAAAAAGCAGCAGCAGCACTGAGGCCAGACTAATTTGGAAAAGGTCGGCACAGTCTGCTTGTGCTGGGATTAAATTCAGCTGGAGGTTCAGGAGTGGATTACAGTTGTTTGTATGAACTTTGTGAATTCCCATTTCATCCTAGGCAGAAGAAGCACTTTCATAAGGGCTTGAGACCCCTGAACAACAGATATACCCCCTCAACTCCCTGATAGTTTTGGTTGAAGTTGTTTGGTGCTGCAGAGCAATGTGATGTTGTCTTAGTTCTATTCTGAAAATTACTAAAATGTGAATTATTTTAATCCTGGAAGAAGGAAAGAGGAAAAACGCTGATAAGAAAAGTTATTAAATACTAAGAGAAAAAGCAGAGAATTAGAATTTGCTGACTTGATAAGATTGAGGATTATTCTGTTCTGAGTTGTTTTTCACTGAGTGATGACGGCCACAAGAACGGAGAGCAAATTAACTTCTGGATACTGCTTGTTACACCTTGGCATCTCTTGTGTATATTCATAAGTAAATAATTGCCGTGTTCTTCTGAACTTTGTATATCCTGATTTGTGGAGTCTCTTGGCACTTCATAGAAGTTGCTGAACGAAGTGGCCTAGAGAAAGAGGATTAAAGTGCTAACAACTGAAAAAAGACTGTAAGTATAGGTAAGCTTGAAAATCCCATAGGCAAGATTTTGGTCTGAACAAAAGCAAAGACTGAGTTAAAATAACAAATGGAAAAAAAAAAACCCTCAAAGCAACAACAACAACAACAAAAAAAATCATAAAAACAAAATAAATAAAACGACCTACCTAAAAACTGAACCAACCAAACAGAAACTACCAAAGAAACCTCAAAAATAAACACTTCAGGCATTCTTCTAGGATGAAATCCCACCTACAGCTTTTCAGGGGCAATTCCAATTTAGTATTGTGTGCTATCTTGTGTCTTTTTCAGCTTCCTTAGTGCCCCAGTCTTAACTCATGCATAAGTGTATCAATGCTTGTGCTGGCCGAGCACAGAGCAAGGAGTAAATCAGGAAAGCATTAATGCATGTAGGGTTAGAGCTAGAGAAACCACAGAGGACCAAGAGAGGAGGTAACAAGTAATGAGAACAGGCCAGATTTTTTATCTTGACATATGGCTCTCTGGAGTGGCAGCTTTGGGGATTTCTATACATAGAACTGCATCTTTGATTGTAGATATGGACTTCTGGGAAATAAGATTGAATGCATTGTTATTATTGTTATTATTCCCCATGGAAGAAGAAGGATTATGTTCTTCTTTTTATTATTATCTTATTTAGAAATAAAATTATACTGTGCAATATGCCTGATTCAACATGGAATTTTACTTTCTTCTGCAAAGGAGCTGGGTTTGCATATTAGCAATGTGTTTGATCTATGGGGAATAAAATAGATGAAAATCTACTAGGTGTAGTAGAAAAAGTGTTAACTCTACTGGTTCTACAGAAAAGACTGGGAACAGCAGCTTCAAGTGTTAGTAAGAGAAGAAAAATAGGATTAAAGAAAAAATTTCTAAAATATATATGTTGAAGTAAATTGTGCCTATTGTATTCAATAATTATATCCAAAAGCAAATATCTATGAGGGGGAACGGAATCACCAGACTTGGGAGGTAGATATTGGTATCTTGAGGAAAACAAAGAAAATAAATTACTGTTTTCAGCTTGTTTAAATACCTATTGACTTTTCATGCAATATTCAAGACTTGTTACCTTACTGTCTTATCATAGCACTCTAAGTAGTTGCAATATGTGCTGTAAGTCAGTGTCTCTTCAAAATACGCGGTTTTATTTTCTTTACTGTTACTACCCTTTGGTGAAGTCACACGGTCTTTAGCTATGAGTGCAGTCAGAACTGTGTGATGCCCGAGATGTCAGTTTGGGTTTTGTTGAGAATAGTCAGTGCTCTGATGGTTTTAAAAAGTGTGTTAGGCCAGTTTTCTTAGTCAAAGTAAAATCTGTTTGAAAAATGAGCATATTTTATGTTTAGTCACCTTTGTAAGCAAAGTGAAAGTAAAGGAATAATATTTTATGCCTAATCAGTTTGGAAATGGTATCATTTACTGCAGTGAGATGCATAGATTGGTAATCTCAGATAAGATCTTTGTCAGGTAAACCAGAGCTGAGGAAAAATCTTCCACACACACACACACACACAAAACAATCCTCCTGCCCTTGAAAGACACCTGTAGATGTAAAGCAAACAAAAGATCAAAAGGATGAAGCAGAGCAGAAGGCTGAAGACAGCTCTTAAAAAGAAAAAAATAGTAGATTTCTAACCTGAGAAGACAGGTATTTGAAATACAGAGAGTCATTGTAATTTGCTTTAGTTAAATAGACAAAAATGAAAATGTAAGAAAAAAATAATTTCATGCTTTGGACAGGTGCAAAGAGAGGTCAGAATAATTAAAAAAAAAAAAAGAGAAGCTGCCTGACAGTGAGTAAGATGCTCCTTATTTGCACAAGAGATGCTGTGGACCATTTACAAATCTGATGAAGCTGTACATGTGACAACTAAATATAATCCTGTGCATAATAATCTTAGCTACCTTTCAGAAAACAATGATACCCCAAAAATTATTAAAAAAAATATTTTAAGGACTAATCATAAATATTGTACCTATAAAATGGCTTTCATTACAGTGATCAGGTCTTGGGACTTTGCCAGAACAAAGTGGCTTTCTGATGAGATGGTATAAAAAATGCATTCCTGTTTATATGAAGTTTGAGCCATAAAGGACTTGAAAAAAGTTAATAATAATAGATTTATTTTTTCCAAGACAAATTTTTAATCCTACCGAGGTAATTCCTGCCCCACCCTTTCCAAGGTGTTATGAGCGTTTCTTCTCTGAACTTCTTAATCTGCGATTTCTGTGCCTTCTTTGTTTTAATCATGCTTGCCATGCAAATAACACCCTGCTTTGCAAGTTTATTTATAAGTTTATGAACTGAAACTTTGTGTATATATATATTTTACTGTGTTACCTCTAAGGGCCTAAATCTATGGTCATTGCCATATGTTTGGGTAGACTTCTGTAGAGAAAATCAGCAGTTATTAGACTGATGCTCTGTTGCTGAAAATAATCTCCCTCTTTATAGGTCATGCTGAGAGAATCACTATTCACCTAATCTGGGCCAAATTTACTTCTGCTTTTCTGCTCCATTGGACTGTAACTACCATGTGCTATGTTGTGCTTGTTTTCCAAAATACGTAGCTCAGTTTTCCTTTCTGAGTGTGTTTACAATATAGAAAACATCAGATTTAAGCATGAGAAATGTTCCATAATGACTGCTATGTAGATCATGAAGATCTGGCAAAAGAAGGATCCTCTACAAGATTAGTTTCTCACAGATGACTGTGAAAAAGATCTGTGAAATAATAGTGTGTCATTTATGTTCAGGAGCTCACTGTGGCTTCATGAGTATGATAAGTGCAGGAGTATCGCTCTGTCCTGTACATGTTTGAGCTGAATTCTTCCACAGCCTTGCATGGCTTCAAGATATAGATGAACTGTCAGAGGGTCAGTTTGCTTTTAAAATACGTTTTCCTTTTTGCTTAGGATGTTTTTGCCATGACTTACGGATTCCTGAAATTGTCTTCACAGAATAGATAAGGTTGGAAGAGACTACAGTGCTCAGGCGGGGTCATCTCAGAGCATGTGGCACAGGATTCCATCCAGATGGTTCTGGAATATCTCCAGTGAGGGAGAGTCCACAGCCTCTGGACAATCTGTTCCAGTGTGTGGTCACTTGCATAGTAATAAAGTTCCTCCTCATGTTCAGCTGGAACTTCCTGTGCATCAGTTTCTGCCTGCTTTTCTAGTCCTGTATCTTGGCAGCTCTAAGAAGAGCCTGGCTCTATCCTCCTTTTTGAGTCTACTATGCTTGGTCAATAGACTCTGTATTTGGTAAGATGCTATTGCTTGGCTGCTTATGTGAATTTAACATTTTTCTAAGATTGTGTGTTCCATGCTGGAAACTAAAACTGTGAATTTTGGATTACCTTTACCTGATTTTTATAGCAATTAATTTATTACCTGTTTGGGGGCTGAGATGACAGCAAATAGCTTTTTTTGGCGAGCCTCAGTGAATTTTTTTTTTAATTTCCTGCTTTTTTTCTATAATTCAGAAGGCATGTCCTCATTTCGGGATGTGCTGCCATCCAGGTGGCTAGATTTACTAGTCCTTTCATGGTTTCTATTTTTTTTTGGGGGTGATTTCTTGTTTATATCATTTGGACTCCTAAGTGGAATGAAGACAGTGTTTAAAGGACTACAACAACAATGGAAGTCCCATGTCTCTGAAGACAGAATACAGTACACTTGCCGTTGCAGTTAGATGTAATATAGCAGCAGCATTTGGGTCCATAACAGCTGCTGACTTTCATTATGTGACAAGAAGCAACCTATTCTCTTGTTAGGGCACAGCTTCAGTCTGAGAAAGGGTTCACAGTGTGGGGCTGAGAGGTGACTAAATTATTCAGGTTGCTCAGCAGGTCAGAGGGTGTGAGAAGCATCCTGATACTGCTGGAAAGATGAGCCTTTGAACAATTTACTTCCCCATAAGCCACACTACTCTGTTCTTTGATTTTTGGTGAGCTTTCATTTCAACAGGGCTAAGATTTAACGTATCATATTTACAAAAGAGGCATTATGATGTAGTTCTGAAGTGCCTGTCACTGTGATATTCTGGTTCCCACATAGCTGATTCACTGGGATTTGATCTCTGTTACAAGTGGCAATGACATTATTCATACTCTGCTTGTTCATAAGCGCTGAATTCCCAAAGGATGCTTTCTTTAAGTGGTACCAGCAAGTTGCAGTAACGACTTTCAGAGTACTTGTGAGTTGAATTCTTTCGGCTTGAGCTGGCCACTTTCTCAGTGACACCAGAATCTCTAGTTCTGTAGTAGGACAGCTGTAGCTGCCCTTTTTAAGGAGGAGGTCTTCATTTCATCATCTTTATTCTTGAGAGGCCAGCCATGGAGAAAAATTAGAGGTTTCTGCTCATGAACTGGAGGAAGTTATATGTAATTTGGAGAAAAGTGCAGAGAAAGAAACCATTCTGACCTTTCTCTCTGCTACCTCTCAGAGTTCAGTTTCTGCTCTTCTCTCTTCCCATTCTTTCTCATAAATGCCAGGTCTGGAAAAGAGGCTTTCTTTCAAGCATATGGACAGAAAAAAGTTCTTTCAGACAACTTTTACTCGCAGCTCAGCAAAAATGTGCAAGAATGTGTTGTTAGGAATCTGTAGACTGAAAAAGTATTGCTATTAAAATGAAATGTTGTTAAAAGATATAATGAAAGCAAATGCAAGTGGTAGTCATAAGGTTAAATTTATGGGCGTTTGAACATACCACTTCTGCACATGTAAGTGTAATTGCATGTAGCAATGTAGTAGTAATGCTATTCAAAATTCAGCAATAAAATTCATTGCACAATGTTATTTTTAACATTTTCCAATATGTGTGATCTCTAGAGTATTTTTACTTTCTTAACCACTTCATAGAATTCATAAATCATAGAACTCCTTGGTTGAAAGGGACCTTAAAGATTATCTGCCTTCAGTCCCCTGCCGTGGGAAGGGACACCTTCCACTGGACCAGGTTGTTCAGAGTTCCAACCAACCTGGCCTTGAATACTTCCAGGGATTGGGGCATCCATCCCTTCTCTGGATCACCCATTCCGGTGCCTCACTATCTAAAGAACTTCTTCCCAATATCTAATCTAAACCTGCTCTCTTTCAGTTTGAAGCCATTCCCTCTTGTCCTATCACTACAGGCCCTTGTAAATAGTCTCTCTCTGTCTTTCTTGTAGGCTCCCTTCAGGTACTGGAAGGCTGCAGTTAGGTCACTTCTAAGCCTTTTTTTCCAAGCTGAACAAACCAAATTCTCTCAGCCTTTCCTCACAAGAGACATGTTCCATCCTTCTAGTTAACTTTGGGCCTTCCTCTGGACTTGCTCCAACAGGTTGATGTCTTTCCTTGTCCAACTGGGGACCCCAGAGCTGGATGCAGCATTCCAGGTGGGGTCTCATCGGAGTGGGGCAGAGGGGAGAATCCCCTTCCTTTCCTAGCTGGCCACATTGCTTTGGATGCAGCCCAGGATGTGACTTGCCTTCTGAGCTGCAAGTGCACATTGCTGGTCATGTCTTTCAGGAAGCTTTCAGGAAGCAGAAATAAGGACAGGTGGCCTGGGAGGAATAAAGTGAAATTATATGGGAAACTAGGGACATGGTTAGGGAAGCCAAGGCTCAGTTAGAATTGAGTCTGGCCAGGGATATTAACAGTAACTGGAAGGGCTTTTATAGATATGTTGCAAGCAAAAGAAAGACTAGAGATGATGTCCTAAGGATAATTTCCTTCATCCCCAGAAGGAAATGGGAGACCTGGACAACAAGAAGGCTGAGGTCCTTAGTGACTTCTGTGCCTCAGTATTCAAAGGCAATTTCTCCAGCCACACCAGCCAAGTCCTTCTCAGCCCAGGTGCTCTCAATCTGTTCAACCAAAGCCTGTGCTGATGGCAGGGGCTGCCCTCACCCCGGTGCAGCACCTTACACTAGGTCTTGTTAAACCTCATGAGATTCCCATGGACCCAATTCTCGAGCTTGTCCAGGTCCTTACAGGTGGTGTTCCATCCTTCAGGAGTGTCATCTGCACCCCTCAGAGCTCGGTGCCAACTGCAGATTTTCTGACAGTGCGTTTGTACTCTTCATCTATATCATTAACGAAGATGTTAAATACCACTGGTCCCAGTTTGGACTCATGAGGGGCATCACTTGTCACTGTTGTCCAATGAGACCTGGCAAGAACTGCTGATACAGTTGACTGTGTTTATAAATGGTGATGCAGTATATCTAGCATGTTATAAACCATCCTGTTCATAGATTTATCAAAATTTTAAGTATATAAATTATTGGACTTGGAAATTAACTTTATAAATCAACAGCAAGCTGTTTTCTCTAACTGTGATTTTTGTTTGTTTTGGGTTTTTATTATTCTACTGAAATGCCAATAATTTCAAGGAAATTATAAAAGAATTGAAATCTATTTTGACCTAAGGCTCGAATTCAGCAGTATATTCCTACAGTACTAATCTCTTCCAGGGTCCTCAGGTTATTCAGTGCTAACCTTCAAATCTAATTAATCATCACAACAACAATGGAAAAGCCATCTTTTTTCATAAGTTCTCTATAGTTTTTTAACAATTCTGAATTTTTTTTATTGCATTTTTATATTGAACAGGGACTGTAAGTGCTGTGCTATCATTTTTATCACCAACCTTAGCTCACTAAGAGTTCTCTCCCTGAGGAATTAAATGGATGAAATTTTAAAGATTACTTTTACCACTGTTACCAAGGCACCTGCTCCTTTTCATTTGCTGGCTGGAACTGTAAGTGCCAGTACTTCCCTTCTTGCTGTTGCTGTGCAGGTGTTGATTCAGCATAGTTAGACATTATTGTTTGAAAGATATAACCCAATATATTAAAGTCACGGTATTATCGGGATTTGTTTTTTGATATTCACTTATGGTTTTACAGGCACTTTTGCAGGGGCAGCAAATAGAATTTTCCAGCTTTGTGGATGCATCATGCATTACCCCTTGTTAATCTCTGGGAAATAAGTCAGGGTTTAGTTTGAAATGTACATTATTGAACCTTGCTTTTTTTCGTGAAGGAATGTGTGTGATTTCTTAACTAGTCTTTAGTACTGATCAAAGTGTCTGAGAACAGCTTAACCATTGTGCCTCAACTCTAATCAATCCTGTGACAACTTTCACTACTTGTCTGGTAAATTTTATTATCTTTTTCACAGAAACTGGCATTTATTTGGTATTTATTCAGCATGTAGAATAGTGATTTACATGATATTGTGAATAGCAATAAATCCCAGTGAGTAGGAGCAATAATTCTAATATACTATCTATGTTGAGCCAGAAGGAAAAACAACTGCTCCTGTTTGAGACACTTGACCTTTTATCTAGAGTATAAGTCAAACCCCAGTAGGTTCAGTCACTCAATGCTTGGACAAGAATTTGATTTTGGAAGTGCCAACTCAATTGTTCTTATTTTTGCAGGTGAATGTGTTTGTATAGATTGTTCTGAATGTTTTCTTAACCCTGTGATCTCACAAGATCAAAAAGTAAATAGTGAAACCCAAACCTTTTTCGATTTCCTAACAAAAAGTTTCCCCTTCATTCCTGAAAAGGAGAAGCCAAGTGCTCACAAGTTTTTCAAAAAAACTTCTATCTTTCAATAAACATCACTTCAGTATTCTAAGCCTTTTGTTCATAAAGCTCCCATCAGCTTATTTCGGACAGTTTGAGATCTAGAAAAGTGAGCCTGATTTTATGAACCCTTGGACATAGGTCATGAATCATGATACAAATTTTTTTCTACACGTTTTACCTCTGATTCAGCTGCAGAGGGCAGTTCAACACTATTAAAAATAGTTAGCAGTTAAGCCATTTATAATTTGAGAGCAAAGTGAAATCATATAGAAAATAAAATGCTTTTCATATGTGAGAAGCTTTTTTTCATAGGTGATTCCATAATGTTTCCTAAGGATCTGTTTTGTGTTATGAGGTGGCTACAAACAAGCAGCAAGATTTAAGATAATCACTGTGAGATTTAAATGCCACCAAAACTCATTTTGTCTTTTTTTTTTTTTTTTTTTTTTTTTTTTAAGGAGTAGACCTGAATAGCTACAAGTGGTTCAGGAGCACATCTGAAATGATTATGCTAATACATGCAGCATGAGAAACAGGATGAACTGGCAGGTTTGGTCAGTTCCCAGAACTATGACATTATCAGCATTGGTGAGGCTCGGTGGAATGCATTCCATGATGGATTGCTGGGATGAAGGGCTGAAGGCTGGGCAGGTGAGGTGTGGAAGTGGCACTGTGTGCTGGGGAGAAGTTTGGTTGTACAGCCTTTGCAGTTAGTGATGGTGTAGGTGGATGACCTGCTTACATTCATGCTCAAAGTGTTACAAAACGCAGTCCAAGCAAATTCTTTCCTTTTTTTAGTTCAGAGCCGTGAAACAGAAGTGATGGGATTGCAGACACACTGGGTGCTTGCCATAGGAGGGCAATATCTTCTGTCACGATCCATATTTTCAAACTCCACTGCAGTGCATATCAGCACCTACACTGGCAGTGTAACCAGGAACAGTGCAGAATTATCATGTGTTTCTGGGCTTGAAAAATGTTTTAGTAGTAAAATAGAGGGCTGCTGAGAGCTAGTGCATCCTGAGCTGTCTTTCTTGTTACTCCCTTTAAGACCCTGCATCATGCTCAGCTGACACCACCTTGTTTTTTATAAGCCTTTTTGGAACCAGAGTCTGAGCAGAAATCTTTAGCAAAAATAAGGTGCTTTCATGAAGAAGCATAACTTCACATTAAAAAATTGAATTATTTGCTAAAGTTATATTCGTAGTGAAATAAATTCAGCAGCTGAGGATTCTGTTGTAACACTTGTTTGCAACTTGCAGTTGGCATCAGTAGACATGACTATATCTTTAAACTATACCTTCATGAGAGCAAAAACATAGTCCTTTAAAAAGATTACCTGAAACTGAATTGATTTTAAATGTTGTGTATGTTATACCCCTGTGGTCCTCATGGAACTAAAATCAGAACCTTCTTAAAAATGCCACACTCTTTAGAACCTCAGCACATACCTTAATTATGAGTCTGCTGTAAAGCTGTTTAAGATTAATGTAAGTTGCTTTTTCTCTTTGAAGGCTATGAATTGGCTTCTTAATCTCCTTGGTGTGATTTGAAATAACTCTTTCTGTTGGAAATACCAAAACTGAGTCTGAAGCTTTTAGGCAGTGACCATCCCATAGCTGGGGTCAAACAAAAATTCGTAAAGTGAAGCAACACTGATTTTAATACCAGTTTTTATTGTTATGTGTAGAAGAGCATTACTATGTCTTCAACATGACACCTGAGATCCTAAGCCAGCTGATGTAAATGAACTGAAAACATAACAGACACCTTTAGTGTTTCTAGTAGTCAGTGAATTTATTATAGCAAGCTAAGTGTGTTGTTGATAAACTTGAATTCAATATTTGTGTTCATCTTAAGCAGAACAATGTAGGAAGACAGAGATAGTGCTAAAGACAATCTTGCCCCTAATATATTGCAGCTGTGTTAATTACCAGCGTGGGAACAGCCTTGCCCTCACAGCTATGGGTGTGATAAGAGTGAGTTAGTTGGTAGTCAGTCAGTCCGAATCTGCTGGTTGTGCTGGGAGGAGGAAGGGACAGGGGGGTTGTGTGAGGGACAGATGAGGTAAGACACTGTATGAGGGACAGACAGGGTTAGGGCCATGCTAGGGAAAGGAAGCAGTGAGCTGAGATTGTGGAAGGAAGAGAAAAGAAGGAGAGAAAGAGCCAGAGCTGTGGGGAGCTGCCCATAGGATTGTTTCATAGAAAAGGTATGAAAGATTTCTAGATAACATGGTGCTGATGGTTGAAGCCCTCTGAAGTTTTATTGAAGCACTCTGAGTGCATGGCCATCTCTACAATGGCAGAACAAGTCAATTATTGTTTGAATTGTACCAATAGAAGAAAATCACAATACTTTCATGAAATGAGAGGGAGAAATAATTTATCTATAGAAAGTAAACAAAGCAATTTCTTGGGACTACAGGTCACTTTGGAATTTTGTCACTTAAAAAAAAAAAAGTGATGAAGTCATATTCTTTGTGTGAGAGATAATATAAATCATTGACTACCTTTCTTAAAAAAGAGCTAGTTAAGATTTTATGTTGCTCAATTAAATCAAGGTGCTTTGAAACACAAAATGCCTGTTCTTAGATCCTGCTATGATCCTAGCATCACACAGAGCAGAACAATTTTGCAAAGAATTTCCATATGCACTTATAGTGCCCATAAGCTTTGACACAGCCATATCTAATTTTGATTCAAAATTCTCAAGTAATGAAGAATTAGCTACCCCAACACTTGCTTTGGTGTTAAACTACCTTAATTTTAACAGGTGCGTTGTCCTTGCAATCCAAGTAATTTTTGGTGGGATCTTTTGGTTATTTTTAGCACATTTTTGTCAAAAGTAGGTTTGTGTTTAAAAAAAAAAGTAATAATAATAATGTAGGTTTCTGTGAGACACAAACCCAAGCTTTCGTTCCAAAGTATGGTGAGGAAAATGTAAAGTGCTCTGATGCACAAAGATTAGCTCTGTGGCAGATGTTCCCCTTGGCTGGAACCTCTACTTTCTCCATTCTCTGATTGCTCTGCCCCGCCCTGGGGATCTGCTGAAGTATCCCATGACTTCTGATTCAGGATTTCCACAAGAAATCTACTGCGTGGGGGAGAATGTTATTCCATCTGTTGTCTTCATACACTGTTCAGACATGGCAACAATGACACTTGAACCTGAGAACAGAGAAATGTCATCAGCCATGGATGCTACAGCGCAGTGTTCTGGTCTCATTCTGCTTTTCCTGAGTGTAATAGTACTCTTTCCTTGCTCAGTAAAACCTGACAAGGAAGTTGCATATTCTATTTTTAATCTAACTGCTTAACAGAGCTTGCTCACCACAAAAAAATCCATTTAAAAATTTAGACCTTTCATGCTTGCAGAAAATGATTGCATCATGCGGTACTCAGGTCAAGGGACGTTGACTGAAATAAACAGCAGAAAGGGAAGGTGCTTTTTCCTATTAGAGGGTTTGTCACTAGTGGTAGCATTTAACAGTTCTACCAATATGAGCTACTGTCCGGTAAGAGACTAAAGCTGGAATGATGTAGGAAATGAAGAATTCATCCACACTAAATCTTTCCCCTTTATTCTGCCCTTACTGTATCGACGAACAGTTGCTAAGGCTTGGGAAGAACAAAGGTGCTGCTTAAGAAAAAAGGCTTCTTTTTACTAACTGTTTCTTGGCATCAAGGAAAGCCATGTGTTAGGATGACAAAGGAAAAAAACTCAGTGATAAAAAGGGATATTTATATATTGCTTAGTTTTGCTGCACAGTTGATCTGTCGTCTTAGAGATTTTTTTTTTTCCTTTCAAGCTAGTGTTAAAATATCAGGATGGGAACATTCTAATAGTGTAGAATGGCAACATCTGATTGCTCTAGAAGTTAGAGTCTTTTTAAGCCTCTACACTTCTATTTTAAAATTCTCTGTGATCTATTTTATTAGAATTTTCCTCATAGAAAGTCTTGGGAGACTCTATGTACTGTACATTTCCAGTACCGTAAATGCATGTTTATTTGAGTCTTGGATGAAGATTGAAATGAGTGTTTATCATTTTAGTCAACTGTGGATATGCATTTCCATTTTGGAGAATGTATATAACAGAGGAGGCAAGTATTCAGGTCCAGTGCTCTGTCTCAAGGGTGTGGCATGCATTGCATACTAGTCCTTGAAGTAGTTTTATTATTGTATAGATAATCTGTGTTTCAAGAATCTGAAGAATAAATCAGGTACTTTAGAGAGGTCAGTAGCTGTAAGAATCTGATGTACATAATGCATGCTAAATATTTTTCCTACTGTATTTCTGAGTAGTAAATTAGCCAAAACTTTTATAGACATGCAGATTTTCTGCTCTGCAACACAGCTTAAGGAACATAGCAAAGTTGTATGATCATAGTATGAATCTATTGGTCAGCCCATTTAAGCCTAAAGGATTTAAATGAAAGAGATAGATTGTTGTTTTGTTCATTTTTAAAATAACAATTGGGTTCCAGAGAATTAAAAAAAACCCAACGTAAAAAAATCCAACAAACCCAAAAAAACACCCCACCCACCCAAATAATAAAATTGCATTATAAGTGAAATAGTCTAACAAATTCAGGCAATGTTCGTATGATCACTGAATAATTTTGTTTTAATATCTATCATATTTCAGTTTATATAGGAAAATATTGTGTACCAGGATGGTAAGAGCTGAAGGAAGATTTGGGCAAATGGGCTAAATGTAAATTGTCAGTTTCCATATGTAAATTCTTGTGTAGCATAGATGATTAAACATAGAAAACTCATTATCAGAGGTAGAACAGCTATATGTAAAACCCATGTACTTCCAGAAGTAGTAAAATTTGAGCCACAATTCAAATCCTGATTATAAAAAGAAGAAAAAACCCCCAAAACTAGGCTGAGAGCAGTGAATGCAGTATTAAAATCACCCATAACAAGAATGTGCTAGTCAAACATTTTGATTTAGCTAAAACTTGACAAACTTCTATTTTTTTGTGAATCATCATGGGCCCTTCCATTAACTCATGTGGCCTATTGAAGCCTGCGCAAGATGTGGCACTGAAGAAACACCCTCCCTCTTCCTATGATTTCTGAGGGATCTTTTCAAGACTAATAGTAAGTGTTAGTAATTGTTTCTTACCCTATTTCACAACTGATATTTGTTTCTTCTATTTAATTTTGTCTCACGAGAGTGCAGAGATACAGGGTAGAATCATGCCCTGTATGTGCACGATTTTTTGAGTGAGGTAATGATGGTGGTTGTTATAGAAGAATGTGTTCTGGCTCAGGCTGCATATAATGTATTTAGACTCTTCATTCTTGGACCAGATACTGTCAGTACAACCTGCAGGAGGAAAGAAACAACAAATTGATATTAGTAATATTTTTTAAATTATTATATAATAAATTATATACAATAATATAAAATGCCATAATATAGTAATTATATAATTAAATTATATTTACAAACAGTGATGCATCTGAACAGTTATCCGTTAAGTCCCATTTAATCTGCAGCATTCAAACCCAAAATTCATGGCAGAAAGTAAAAACTTGTGCTGCATTGCATTTCTGTATATAATATAAAATTAGGATTGCAGAGGTGGCATGTAAATGCTGCAGAAAAAAATATCAGTGAAAGATGTGCACATAGTCCAAGTTGATAAATGCTCAGTTTACAAAAAAAAAAAAAAAAAAAAAAAAATCATAAAATTGCAGAAATGGTACTAACACAGCAAATGGGAGTCCTGTGTGGTTAGGAGGAAAGAGATAGGAAACACCCAATATAAATAAAAGTACATTAAATTTAAACTTTATATGCTAAGAGGAAACTGTTTGGGGTCTAGAGCATATGCTTTTTCACGATAATCAGAAAACCTAGTCAGCTAATTAACTTTCGTCCTCATGCTACTTGAAAAATGTAGAAAACAAAATTTTTGTAAGCTCCAGAGTCTTAAGTAATTGAACACCATGTTAGACCTCTCTGGTACCCCTTAAAAATAAATGCATAATATTGAATTCAAGAACCTCAGATATGGATCTATTAGAGAGCAGCAGCAATGTATTTTAGGAGCATTCCTGTCAATAATTCAAGAGAATTATTAGGGTTTTTTTAAATGGCCTCTTTCCTAGTAAACTGACTCTAGATGCTGCTGGCTATCTCCTTAGCTTGTTTCCTATACTCCTAATCAGAAAAACGCATGCTACACCATTCTCTTCCTAACGTTTGATGGGTACAACATTGTGGAGATTTGACACATCATCATCCATAGAAATGAACTTTCTAATTTCAGTTCTTATACGCGCGTCTGTTCACATGACAGTATGTAACCAAATTATCTTTTTTATTGTCCCTTTTTGATTAATTTTAAAGTTATGAATATTGCTCTGTGAGATATTTACTAAAGACTCATTTATATTTTTACAAATTCAAAAGTCTGTGCTTTGGTGGACTTTTATGGTTGCATAGAAGATAAATATTTTCAAATTGCTTTGTGAGTTTGTCAGATTGTTGCTATGGTGTCTTTTTTGTTTTTCTTCAATTTAGTGCTAAATTACTTACCTTGCTACTGGTTGATTTTCTGGGTTTTATCTTTGTTAATCAGCTATTTGAACTCAGTTTCCAGGGTGTTTTTTAAGAAGCCTTAACTATTATGTCTAGGGTCTACTCATTAGATTTATGCTCTACATGTTTATGGATTGTTGATGAACCTCCTGGTACCTTTGAATAACAACCTGTAAACCAACATCTGTTTTTCATTGCCACCCTGCGAGCTGAAAGCTGTGAGGATATGCATTTGGGGTTGGGTTATAGCTCATTATTGCTTATTAGAGATGCTGAGAATCAAACTTCTCCAAAGACTTGAGAGAACAATGTTACAGCTTTGTTTTCTTTCAGGCTCTTACAAAACAATGGTCATATCTAAGCTTGAGAAGGATGTTAAAATACCATACAACCCTCAAAAAATTAAAACTAAAATGATAGTCACTGGTACTCCATGGATTTGTTCCAAAATTAATATCCCAGATTTGTTATTATTCGGTGTTGCAAAGTTTAGGAAAAATAGAAATCCAACAACTCCTACAGTTAATAGAGCCAGTTTACTATGCCCGGATGTGATAGCCACCCATCTTCTGCTGTGGCCATCACAGGAATGGAAAGTTAACAAAATAATTTTGATTTTTTCCTTCATACTCTAAAAATGAACTCTGTAGTGACAAACTCAAATTTATCTTTCTCAGTGGGTGAGAAGTGGTGATTTTAATTTTTATGTCTATTGTTGTGCTGATATATTGAAAAAGTAACAAAAAATCAAGATAATTTTTTATTCTCTGAAATCCTTATTCTCTTCCTCATCTGCAGAGCACATTTCATTGCATCTGTGTAGGATATAGTTTACACATCTATAGATGAATTATTGATACATCCTAGCATATTTTTAGAACAATTAGCTTTATGCTTCACTGAATTACTCTTTTTACCATCTTGCTATCTGTAAAGTGTTAAATTTTGATGCTAACTGTCTGCAGCACTTGGGGGCAATTCTAACACCACCATCAGTATGCTTTTCCACTTCAAGAAATTTGGAAAATGAGTATGCTTACAGAGCTATAAAATACTCAGATCTGCTCAATTTCATTTTGCTTTGACCCTAGAAGGCAGATTTTCTGTCAGAGCTCCCAGACTGCAAAGTTAAATTCCAATTAGATATGCCTATATAGTAATGTAATTATCTTGAATATTTCCAACAGTAAGTCTCAATTTCTGGAGCACACGAGGATATTTCTTGCTGTACGTGTATTGATTTTTTTTCTCAGTTTTCAGGTATATTAATGTTTAACAGGTAATGCTCCTCTAACACTTCAAAAGGAAGTCTGAACTGTCAGAAATGACTGTATTGTATGGCCAGCTAATGTAGCTCAGTTCTTTTCTGAATGGCATGAACTCATAAATATCAGTTCTGATTTAGACACACCAAGTCCTTGGTGGTGTGCTGTGGACATCATGGAACAAACCTGAACACTGAACAAACTAGAAACTGTCACATACTCTAGGAGTCCCATCTTAGGTGACTCCTTATGGTGCTGATGATTTTTTTGCAGTTGCCAGCTATTTTTAGAGAATTGGTTTTAAGAATATATTCCGTAAGTAGTTTATTAATGGTGTAGTGCAAAACTGGAATGCGGTGCATGCAGCAGTCTATGTTTACTTGACTGCTGCATAAGAGGATAATTTAAATTATGAGCAGTGTAAGCAAGGCCACGTATTTTTATACCAAGAATGATATCCCAAACAACTTCCCACATTTTACCACGTGGTGAAGAAAGGTATTCCTTTGTTATTAAGAAATCTTTAAGATACTTATGAAACTTTACTCTGTGTGTCTTAAGGATGTGAAAGATAATCCTGTTTAATTAAGGATTTGCCTTAATTTCAATTGTGTTGGACTTTGAAAATATAACAGACTTGAGAAATTATGACTGTGGACACAGAGTCTTTATGTTCAACTTAAGTAAAGATTTTTGTTTCACCTTAAAGCAGGTGCCAACTTTCTGCTTTAGAATAAGACAGATCAGACAGAATAATTTTCTTATCGTTCTCCAATAGTACCTCTCCATTCTCAACATCCTGATCTTTTAATTTCTGCCAGCTTGCTTTCCAGTCATGTGCAAGTTAAACAAACAGGAATATGGTGGCTTACTCCAAGTCCTGGAGGTGGCTGGGAGACTTCCTGGGTGATGGGAAGGCCAGTTAGGCTGTCCTGGGAGAAGGAGAAATATCTGGCCTAAAGGTAAGGCAAGAAGTGTTCTCAGGGGATCCCCATGTTGTTTCAAGAGCTGGAGTTACTGATAAAGAGTCATTGCACTCACTCCCAAGCAATGTGCAAGATCTAACATGTGGATCCTGAGGTCAGTAAGCAGCTAGATCACCTCTTAAGGGATGTTCCCCAAGTAATTAAGAGTGGAAGGAATCTATTCACCCACCATTCAAGCTTAATGAATAGTATGTATGGAAATGGGACTTTCTGCTTCCCATAGTGCAGAATTTAAAAATTGTTGGAAATCTAGCTCTAAAAAAAAAGGAGAGAAAACTAAAATGGGGTCAGATCTCTACAGATCTGAACTAAACATCATTGCAATTAGATCTTAAAACAATAAAAGAGGGAGGTCAGGTCTTTACTGTTCTTATTTTAGAAAAGAAATGTAGGAAAAAATTGCTGGCTAAACAGGGTCATTAATAGAAATAGGAAGGGAAGAAGGCACTTAAGTGCCATTTCTCGGTGGTATTTAAGTATCCAGTTCTCACTAAAATTCTGTGAGTGTTGTGCACCAATATAAAATACTGAAGAGGATATGGATAATATTTTTCAAATCAATCATTTTATGTTCCTTTTTCCTGAGACTTTCTGTAGAATGTACACTTTTTTAATTTTATCCTCAGTCTGTAGCACCCAGAAGACTAATATTTTCTCATGCTTTTATATGCTTCTGGACAAACAAAAAATCACTTCAAAATTATGCTCAAACTTCTTTTTTCAGCTAGAAAACTGTGCCATGTTGCAGATTATTTTTCAACTACAGAAAAATATCCACACAAATTCAATCCTTTTATAGTAACTAGTACAGGTGAATACCTGTAAATTATTTTCTTTTATCTGTTTTTACACTCCCTCCATAATGTAACTTATTTTTAAAAGTATTTGGTTTTTTGAGAGAGGCAAAAAAAGAAGTACACCAATGCATTTTCTCAAAACACATAAATAAATAAAATACAATAAACACATAAATAAATAAAATAAAAATAAAAATACATTCACATTTTTCTTCTTGAAATAAGTGATTCTGAAACCCTTTCACAGCAGATTTAAGGTATGATTTTGTCTTGAACCTCCATTCTTTGTGGAGTATTCTGGAATCAGAAAAATAATAAGGTAACAGGTTGTGAGAGCCTGTAATCAACAGGTCAGAAAGCCACCTGTAATAACAAGATTTAAAGTTGACATAAACATTGTTTTGTCAGACAAACAGGGAACTTTCTGACAGGAGAATCCAGCTTGAATATTTTTATTATTACTGATCTTTGAGTAACCCATAGGAAGAGTTCTTACAATTTTAAAAGCTGAAAGAAACAGCAAATAATTTTTTGTTGTACTTGAATGGACTGCCTATAATAACCAAATTACCCTAAGCAAATTTCACTAATTTCACCTTACTATTCATTTGATCAGCAAAAGATAAGGTGTGGTACAGACTTGGCTAATTGTTGACAGTGCTTTTCTTGATTTTTTTTTTTACTGTATTCTTCTGTTCCTATATATTGCACACTTGATTAGAGCAAAGGCTCAGATTATGAATCATTAAAAGTTGCTCTGGATTGTCACCTTCCAGTAGCACCTTGCTGGAGTTGAACAGGGGAAATAAAGGGCTGTATAAGGTGGCTTTTATTTATTTGCTTGATAAACCATAATCTGTATTTGGATGAACCAGTCAGTTTGTAGCAGAATGAGCAATGAATGTAAGAGTTCTTAGTGGAGATGAAGCTGAAATTATGGGGCTAAGGAATTTCCATCCATGCAGATAAATGACATTGATATGTGTAATGTTTAATCACACATGACATTAAATTGCACAAGATAAAAATCTGAAGATATCAAAAGGTCTCTCCTATATTCAGTACTGTTGCCACAAATGGATCATTTCTCTGCACATACAAAGTCTTCCATTGCATTTTCTGGCCAGTAGTAGATCAGGAAAGGGAACGTCAGGGAAACAGACTTCAAGCTGATTACAGCTGATTATAGGGTGTTGAGAAGGGCACTGAGGAAGTTCTTTTGAATTCTCAGGAGTGTCCTGCATCTTTTAATCACTCTCTGTCCCTCTCTGACATACATTCATACTCACTGTTCATACCCAGAATTCACTGTCTGATATAACTGAATTTTTAATTAGTCTTTTGCCCATTTTCCATGGCTGTCTGTCTTTAGGGAAGATTTCCTCTAGTCAGGATAGAAGCTTCTTTTAGTCAGGATAGAAGACTAGATATGTACATGTCCAAGTAATAGAGACAAAGAAAGAGCACTTATCAAATATATTGGTTAATTTAGCTTGATTTTGTTTATGTAAGAGAAATTAATGTCTGACCCTAAATTCTATGAATACATTTCTATGCAGAGTTGAGTTATAGTATGTATTTAATGACAAAATAAATGTTGGTTTGTTTTATTCTCCAGAACAAAACAGTTGTGGTAGTTATAATTCTTAAAGAGGCATCAGTTTGTTGTACTGTGTTTATTCTCTGACAGAAACTAATGACAATGAAGTCATCAAGCCCACATAAAATCCCTCAGGCACAGTCATTGTCATTTGTTATTATTTCTTCTAATGCTTTGCAATGAGTGATGAAATGGTTTGAAACTACACAGAAGAGGACTCTGAATTATCTATAACTGTCAAATACAGTCGTGGCTTAGTATTTAAAATTACTTCTTGAATCACTGGAGGTATTAAATGGGGTGGAAATGCATTTTATGTGCCTATAATTCTCAAAAAGAAAATGTTAGGAGTAAAGCAGAGATGGTTTGGTAACTACTTGGGATCCTGAAGGATTAAGGAGAAGATAATTTCTTGCATTATTTATCAAGTATGAAATTGGGGAGAAAATCTTACTCTGCAAGAAGGAATTGCATAAAGTATTTTTAAATTGCAGTAAGAAAGCAGTTTTGGAATGAAATGTTGATGCTCCTCAGGAGATTCTTTTTTAATGGAAAGAGCATATTTTTACAAATCTGTTTTGATTTTATTCTTAATTGATTTAATTACATCTAGATTTTACATTCTCTTCCACTGAGTAGATTTCTCAAGGCCTCTAATTGCTGAGCGGAATGACTACTATGTGGCATGAAGAAATGGGTATGTAAAATTTTCAGACTGTTGATTTACAAGTAAGATCATGAGAGAAATTGATGCTTTTAGCACTATGCTTTTTAAAATCTGGGTTCTCTCGCTGTACTTTGCAAGTGCATGTTATCAATTTCTTTTTTAGTTGAATATTCCCTGCCCTCAAGCAAAAGCAAGTGAACCAGCTAACCTCAATTGCTCTACCAGTTGCACCCCAGTTTCTTCTAGAATTTGCCAAAGTGTCTGCAGCATGGGTCACAGTTGATGTGACTGTTGTGTCATGCTGCTTCTCAGCAGGAAGTCATGATGTTGTTTAAAGTTGTAGAAACACTCAGATTTCCACTTTGCTGAATCCGAAAATCAAAGAGGTGGAATGTATACACAAAAGAAAATAGTGGAAAAACAGGGCTAAACTTCTGAGGGTGCTTTCTTGTACACAGCCCTCGTTAACAGGTGATTTTTTTTCAAATATAGTATTTAATTTTAGATAATAAAAATAAAGATGAGTTGATTTGATCTATTTATTTTGCTAACACTCTCTGAACATTATGACCAATATGTAATTCATACATCACAAAAAATAGGCTGCAACAAAAAAATAGAAATCAAGAATTTGCTTGCATTATCTTGTCAAATCTCTTCTTCATCCTGAAGAAAAAAACCAAAAAAACCAGAAAAGCCTTATGATTTTGATCTTGGCATTCTACTTCCTGTATCTTCTCACACTTTGTTGTTTCTGGAAGGTAGTATGTTATATATGCATTGAGGAATGTTTCAGGGTGACTCATATTTTCATGTGTTACTGAATTTTTTTTTTTTTTGTCTAGTGCTATCTAGTGTTTTCACTGGGAAATACATAGTTTTAGTAGGCTTAGTGTTGATTTATTATTTGTAACCAGAATTTTTTAACAATTAATGTTGGTCTCCTAATTCCCAAGCAGTAATTTCTGTTGTTGGGAGAATCTATTGAAGCCTAGTTTCTAATTTCAGCAACAGTTGTAAAAATGGTGTCATAACATAGAGCTAAAGCAAGGAAGCTGAAGGATGGAAGTTTAAGGTGTGATATATTATAAAAATTGGAATAGCACCTTTCATACATGTCACAGCACGGTGCTTCTTTCTCTTTTTCTGTGCTGTCACCTCTAAAAAAAGTGACATTTAGTACTGAGCAGCACAGCTTAGGAAATAGCATAGTTCTTGGAGGGGGTGGGGGGGTGGCGGGTAGGGCGGGAGTGTGTTTGTATTTTTTTTCTTAATTTTTATTGAAGTAATTTACTTTTGCTGGCCTATGAAACTTGCACATGTCCAAGTAACAGAGGCAAAACAAAAGTATGTATTTGTACTGTGACAAACTCTGTGTCTAAAGAGACCTCCCTTACCCAAAGAAGTGACAAGAGATTGGATCTTTTTGGATGGCAAAGCAATCTGTTGAGAAAATTGTGGGATAATATTTACACTGGCAACTTGCTTCCTGAAGAGCCACAGGACTGCAAAATCCCTCGTGTACTCAGGTGTCATGTATTTCCCAGCTTAAGAACATATTTTGCTGGATTTAAAAATGACTGTTGACAGAGATGTGAAGGAATTTGTTTGGGCAAGACACAGCAGTCACCAATTTATTTACTACTGGAGCTAATAAATGTAAATTTATTTTATGGTAAGAAAAGGAGCCCTCTAGCTAAAAAAATTGTTTTCTAACTGAGGGAAGAAATAGTTTTGCAATGTGTTTTTGCAATTATTTTGAATTATTTTCAAACTTTCAAACATTTTGGAAAATATGGACTATTACAAAAGAAAGTTGGGACATTTTTAAAATGAGATGTTATCTTCCAGGTAGCATGGCACAATAGAATTCTGTACAGAGAAGGGAATTTTAAGGAATTGATAGGAAAGTTTATTTTTTTTTTATTTTATTTATTTATTTTTTATTTTCTGCCTGCTGTTTTGATGTTTTTGCCATTGCAGTCTGTATCCAGAAGGAGTTCATATTAAATATGATGTTTAAAAAATTACTTAGAAGTTGCACTTTTTATAAGCCCTTAATGAAACTGTAAACACAGATATGTGGATCCATGGAAATATGGACAAGTACCTGAATTCTCACTAGGTTGAAGTAGCAAAGTGTGATCATAGGAAGTATTATATGGATTTTGTTTTTGTGTTTTTGTCAGATAATATTTCCCGGTCACTGTCTATGTGTACAATATTGTCAGTTATGCCTTATTTTCTTAGTGAAAAATAATCTTAATTTGTCATCTAGTAGTGCTGTTCAGAAAAACTTTCCAAGAGAAAAAGTTTTAAATGACTTTATAACTTACTTGTTCATTTTAGATACTAAGGTTATTTACTCCCCTTCTCAAGCTATTGGATTCAATGTTTGTAAGGTTTAGACAACCCTTGGAAAAGACTGCATATTCTTCATGAAAATGTATGCTGTGAACTTTATTACTGCTTAATTAGATGATGATTTGTTCATAGAAGAAAATTATTAATGCTTTCTCAGAGAACTGAAAATGTGCTCTAGTCACTTATTCTGAATTTAGTCACTATAGGTGATGTCGGAATAAAAATCAGCACTCCTAAATGGATTTTTATTAATTGCACAAAATTCAGAAGCAGTAATTATGCGTTTTGGTTTTTTTAAATACAACATAAATATGTGAATTATAAGATAAGAAAAATATTTGTAAACCTTGGATATCTTATCCAGAACCATGCCAAAAAAAATGAAGGGGAAAATGGGTCTTTTTAAAGCAACAATATCGGAACATCTTTCCATTTACTTCCTACTTAGATTTAAGCTCAGAGTGGTGACAACTCAGATCCATACACTCCAAGTAGCATCCTAAGACTCATCAGGTTGTGTTTGTTTGTGAAAGGTTGCCTTACCTCTGGAGGAGAACTTACCTTGGGAACAAAGCAGCTTTAGTGGCCTTTTGGTTTTGAAAGTTCCATTTCTACTGGGAAAACTTTTTGAGTTGTATAGGAAGTGGCCCCCACGCAATGATTGTGTAGGATTTCACTATGTCCTCCCCTATGGTGCTGCCCACTAACATAGACACATTTGCTGTCTGTGTGTCCATCCTCCACAGGCAGTAAATTGCCTTGTCTAGGAATAGACACAAGCATACGCCAAGTCAGGCATGCTGTCGTGGAAGGTCTTGAAGGCAGGCCAGAAGAGCCTCTAGTCTGTTGTTTTAGGATGGTGGTATTTGAAGCAGCATTTCTTAAATTCAGCTTTGCTGGGCCACTGAGGAATCTTCCCACTCAGATTCAATCTGACCTATAAAATATATTAAATATGATCATATGGCAAAGTATTGTGGTACTGGCTTACTTTCCTTACTTTAAATACTTAGCCTAGTGTTTTAGTATGAATACAGCCTAAGTCAGGGTATAGCCCAAAACCCCGTAGGCTATATTGAAAGAAAGACTTTCCTTTCAGGAAAAAATATATCGTTCGTTGGACCATGCTGTCATGTTGGTTGAATAATTTTATAACCTTGCATAGTAGGGTGATATTTATGAAATGTAGCTCATCGAATCTTGTGCATGTCATGGTTGTAGAAATTCTTAATATATTTGATTAATTTTTTACGTAGTTATGAATTCTCATTAAAGGGAGCTAGATAAGTAAGAAGGAGAGAACCCCAAAGAATAAATGCTGCATTTTGAATTTTCACTTTTTTTTTTGAGAACAGCTAAGTTGTGAAATATGAAGAAGGGTGAGAATTTTGGTAAATACTAATTAATTATATAATCTTTTTTTATGACCCAGAAGTGCTCTGAGGAACCTTAATTTGGTTGAGACTGATGACTTGCTTTTTTAATTACATTTCACAAGATACTAAAATGATAATCATGTTGGGTTTTATAACTAAAATATTGAAGACAAAATATTGTAAAAAAAACAACTCAAGTGTGATTTCTCTTTTTAAAAATCAAACTATGTACCAAAAGTGTGGAAAAAAATAAGAAGGGAGGAAAGTGATAATATTTGCTTTATTAAAAGTGAAAAATGGAAGGAAGAGAATTAAAAAACTATAATGATGGATTACAATAGATACAACAAAGCAAGTTAAATGTTATCTTGTTCCTTGATCTGGGAACCTCTCCAGCTTTACAGATTAAATTTGGGTTTTGATACTGAAGTAGTTCCGTCTTGTATAATTTTTTTTCTCCACCATTATATTATGATGTCTATTTGTCATATTTCTGTTGTGCGTTATTTATTCTTTCATTTTTTTTCTGATTTCTGCTTATGGTTTCATTTTATACAGAAATATGATTTTATATATATTTCTAGATCTCTTATATGTATTTCTGTAAATATTTTCTAAATGCCCAGTATTTCTGTACATTGTCCATATCCAGACAACATATATTTTTCCATATACAATTTCTCTGTAGATTTTAATGTAATATTGTATATGGAAATTAAATGCGATTTTGTGTATAGT
Organism: Zosterops lateralis; assembly: GCF_965231275.1. Taxonomy (NCBI): domain Eukaryota; kingdom Metazoa; phylum Chordata; class Aves; order Passeriformes; family Zosteropidae; genus Zosterops; species Zosterops lateralis. Next base: position 40,543,326 of record NC_139766.1, read on the forward strand.
TACGATTCTTCTATATAGGTTACTTATAGAAATATTTTGGCTGCAATTAGCAGTCATTTAACCATTTATATTTTACCTTAATCTGGTGCTTTTGTCCTTGTTCTGGGACCTTTCCTGGGCTACCATTTCCAGTGAGTTACAATAAAACTGATCTTTAGCTAGATTGTTGTAGATTTTTCTTAACCAAGTAGACATTATGATGTTTTTGTAGATATCAAGTATGTAATGGTTGTTGTTATAGGCACGTTAAAGTTTGTCATGTGCATTTGCAGTGCTGTGGTTTCTGTGCGTCTCCCTATTATTTTTAATTCTCTCTATAATTTGTAATTACAAATCTCCTGATTTTTAAATCAAGAGATGGGAGATATAGTTTGTTTAAAACCTGCTGAGTAATTTCTTTGTTAAATTCTGCATAGGAGAGTGCTGAATTGACGCAGGTATTTTGAAAATGTCTGGATTTATATGCAGTAACATTTTTTTTGTTGCTATACAAATTTAGTGATCTCTAGGACATATTTGAGAAAAACAAGTTTTCAAGGCTAGAAAAGAGTGTTAACTCAGAAGTGACAGATCAATAATTTATTTATGGACTAATTGGAGGCAGAAGCCCAGGGCCCTGCTGTGGAAGGACAGCGTGTAGGAAAGCGGGCACTAATGGCCTTTGCCACCTGCTCTGCAGAGTGAGTACTGTGGCTGTCAATCAGCTCTCCAAGTGAACTTGCCCAAATAAAGTCACCCTACTAAATTTCTCTTGCTAGTTTTAGAAAACCTGCTGTGAGCTTCTGTTCTTGAATGACAGAAATAAAAACAGTACTCGGGGCACAAGCAGAAAGCAAACTGTATCACTTGGCTTTTCTAGCTGCTTCTTCCATTGACCTTGTGGGGAAACCTTTAGCTAACTAATATTTTTAGAAGTCTTAACCTCTGTGTAAGGAGAAGAGGATAGTGATTGTTATAGAAACAGTTGAAGCTTTTATGCAATGTGGGGGTTTGGAGATGCTTTGCCTGCTAGCTCGTCACCAGATCTGCATTCAGGGATACCATTTAGTACCTTTGCAATCTTGTGGGTCTGAGCCTCAGGCAGAAACATGGCAAACAGTGTGGAAGAAGAAAGGAGGACTCCCGTGTGGGCTTCAACTAGGCTTTATTCCACCCAGAGGGCTGCCCATATACAGAGTGGGTTCTGGCCCTTGGGTTTGGGCTGAAATACAAGGGGCATGTAAAGGGGCATGTGGTGATCTAGAACCAATCCAAGAGGGAGGGGGGGATGACCCAGAATAAGGGATACTTAACAGAACAATAAAAGAGGGAGGGAACCCGAGAACTTGCCAAATCATCTTGTAGCCCTATCAGAATTTTCCAGGCTTCTGGACAGGGTTGCAGGGTGACAGACAGGACCCACAACCAGGGAAAAACCAGCAAGTGTTTTAACATGTGGACAAACCATTATAAAACAAGGAACAAAAGCATGCAGGACTTGAGTAAATCTCAAATGCACCGCAACAACACACAAAACTTGCTTGTGGTTTAGCCATGTTATTGATTAATAACAAAATCCCTACCTAGAGAAATAAACTCAAATTGTTAATAGAAATAGTAACATTTCACCTTTTAAAAAGCCTTCACATATAACATTTTAAAATAATAGACTAATCCTTGCTATTGTACAATTATTTTATTAACTTTAAACATGCTAAAAACATAATTTTTTCTTACAAGCCTGAACTGAAATTGAGGAGGTTTATTCAAAGGGTTACCCATTTTGTGAAGTATTTTTGTTCTTGAATGTCAATGATATAATGCCAGTCTTGTCCCAGTGGCTCTCTTGGATCTTTATTCTGTTCATGGGAAAACTGTGAACTCAATATATTGTTTGTTTTTATTTGAAGAATTAAAGCCATTGCTCGTGTTGGTTTTTGAGTTGACTCTTTTAGCCTATGCTTTAACTACCAACCAAGGGATCTTGATTTTTTTTTGTAATTCATATATACCACAATGCACATAGTTTATATGAATGTATTTTGGAATACAGTCTTACATGTCCTAGTTAGAAGCACTAGTCTGTGTATTTGTTGAAGGCAGTGTGGTTCCCTTGATTTTGAGAGAAGTTCACTGGAAAAGAAAAGCACACCAGCTGTCTATGAAATGCTCATTACCATACAAACCTTATCTCTGACTGATTCTATTTTTATTACTCCCGAAAGTCTGAGCCACATAAATAAACAATGAAAACAACAATGCTTTTTAATGATTTCTCTTACATCTAGAAACCAGATTGGACCCACAGGGATAGTGTCCATCCATCTTCTATTTCTTATTAGTTTTATTTCAGTTTTATTCATTATAATATTCCATTAAAATATTTTATTTTAGTTGTCATTTAGTAATGTACCAGCATCTGTCATGCGGCCTTTATTTTTATTATTATTTTTTCTTTATTGCCAAGGAAATGTAAAATGAAGTACCTTGCTTTGATAGAGCTTTTTATTTATAGTTTTCCTTTGGCAGATGTTATTTATGTATCTGTAGTTTGCATGGTGTGTGAGGTGGCAATTCAAGAGAATGAGCCTTGCACTTGGAATGAGGTCTGTACTGTCTCAGCTGTAATACGGGAAATCATTTTGTTGTCTTGGCCCTATCCTTTGAGTTGAGAAATTGAGAAATTCTGTATTTTCTGCTTGAAAGGACTGTTACATATGAAGAGTGGAGTTACTAGTCATAGCCTCATGAGATTTTTAGCATGTTTTTCTCCTTCTGCTCAGAATTATGAAAAAGTAAGCCTTTGTTGTTATTTTGTGGTGTATACATAATCAATATTCTGAAATGAGAAACAAAAAATGAACTGAATTTGGTTTTTTTTACAGTGAAAAGAACTTCGTTACATTAACTTGGAATCTCACTACAGGAAACTAACACATGTGAAATACTTGAGAACAAATTCAGCTGTACATATATTTACAATGTAAGTTTACTTTGAGTAAGGCATATATTCACCTTCCAAAGGTCAATGGGGGCAGAAAGGTGCTATCCATGTTATTGCAGAAATGCAATTCAACCTGTATCAAATACAGATATGTATTTCTTGCTATTTGAGATGTCCTTAGGTATTACACACCAGACCTAACAGAAATTAGGTCTCTGCAGTTGTCTAGGTGCAGCATTTTGTGCATTGACTCTTTCTCTCTGGGTTTTCCTGGTTTAGGCTCCTCTTTGGATGATACAGCCCAAATGACTGGGGTGATACAAGCCAGCTGAAATGTGGTCCAGTGCTCCAGGTTTCACTTCTAATATGTTCTGATTTTATAATGTGACACAGTATTTCAGGGAAGGTGCTTCCCCAGGAAGAAGTTAGGAAGTTTGCATGAAAAGTGCCCATACAGTTTGGAACAATAAAAAAAAAAAGAGAAAGTAATCTGCAAATATAAGTGGTCTTGAACAATTATTAACTTTAATAGTGTCCTGATAGTTGCTTACTGATAATATATATTTGTGACTATACAAGAAAACTGAAATAATTATAAAATCACGTCTGTTTTGTGGCATGTCCTGGTAGGTATTTTCAGCTTTTTAAGCACTTGTCATATCATAGACTTAGATGTGTAATCTAATTCCATTTCCAATAATCGATGTTAGATTTGGAGGGATAATAATTTCTTTTATAAGAATTTGGAGGTTTTATACTATAGAGAATAGGGAAAAACTTAATTTTCACAGAAAATGTATAAATTAATGTACTTTATAAACGTCTGAAAATTCTTTCTATCCCCAAATATTCCATTTTGCTCTTTCTATATAACCTAATTTGTGGGGGATTTTTTTCCTCCCATTGGCTATGTCAATTAAAGTAATATCAGGTTGAAAGAAGATATAAAGTATTATTTACCAAATTATGTTATGCATTTAATCAGCTTTAGGTACCCAGTTTGCTTCTGCCAGATTCAGAGATTTCAAAATGTGATTTAAGGTATATTTTCTGCAGTTTTGACCTTGAGCACTAGTAAAAATAATTTCAATGTAAACAAAAATCTTCTCCAGATGGATTATGCAGAATTGCCCAAGGGATGTGGCTGCAAAAGGCAGCATTTCTGCAGGTAATTTTTGAGAGATATATAGAGCATAAAATATTTGCTATGTTGTTTACTTTTAACAACAGAATCAAAGAGTGTAGGACTGGATAGGTCTTTTAACTCACAGAACCCTGTCCCTTTTTCTGCAAATGTATTACAAATGTATTATAAATTTGTTGGCTGTATTTTTGAGACCAGAGGTTTTGAATCATAGCACAATTTCCTTTGGAGACAGGTAAGCAGCTTGGTGGCATTTCAAAGATGAAATGCTCTTATGAAACACCCTGGAAACTGATAAGTAGACTTGTACAACCCCTCCTTCCTCCAAGCACATGAGGAATTGCACCCTACTTTGGAGAGTTATATAGGCTTTGATGCATGGGAAACAGCATGGAGTGGACTGGATCCCACCACATTATATATGCAAAATTTCAGTTTGGAAGATAAGATATTTAAAAATAATGTAGAAAACCTTTATTTTCCCTGATAACTGACAAGTAAGTTTTTTAACTTGAAGCTGAACATTTCTAACATATGCTGGTGACAAAATGCTGGCGTCTGTGTAATGGTGTAGTGAATTAAAATGCAATGGATTTTGTTATCCCCGAAACATCTTGCTAGCAGAGGTTAAAGTGGGCAGTGAGTTCAGCAGTTTATGGAACAAGCTTTCTTGGCAGTGCTTTAGAGGCCTGTGCCTGAAGAGTGTGATGGAAATAGAATACAAATTTAAATCACATATCATTCTTTTATTATTTTTATGTTAATGTTTACTTTCACCAAGCAATTCTCCAGAACCTAATGTTCACCCCATATTTCCATTACCCCTTATTAGCTAGCCTTTATCTAGAATAGATGGGGGTCATTTTTGGAGCTTCTTTTTACCCTACTCTATGAAGAGAAATGTACCTAACACCAAAGCCTTCTGTGGAATGAAGTTTTTGATCAATAGTACATAAATGGAGATGGTGGAAGGACTGTGAACAAAAAAAAAAAAAAAAAAAGATCCTGATCCTGTGGCTTGGAAAATGTTTCAGCTATAAACACATTGAAATAAAATTAACTTTGAAATCTCAGCAGAAATAAATAGGGACTATGTTCACAAATTATCTCAGCAAATAAAAACGCACTAACTCTTGATTTGTCTTACCTAGGAGAGCAGATGGATTGTTATTTTGTTTTTCTTTTCAAGAAATAATGCACCCTTCAGGCACTGATTCTGAAATAATGATACAGTTTAAAACCTGACAAGATTATATAAAACTAACACTGCTTCTAATACTGTGTCTTAAATTCTGTCAAGTTCTACTTTGTAACCCATATTTCGCATGTCAATAATTGTTATCAATAACTACTATAATAACCTAAGAGAGCCTGCTAATTGTGCTACAGCGATACATAGCAGAGTCCCATGAGAAGGAACAACTGTAGCTTTGCCATTTCTTGTGACAAAGAAGAATACATTATTAGGAATTGAGTAGTGGAAATCTTATATATTACTTTTTAAAAATTGAAGAGTGGAAAGAACTACACCTGTTTAACTGTAAATTTTTGTAGTTATTGAAATCTTTTGTCACAGACTGAAATTTCTAGAGAACTGAATCTTCAAAGCTTTCTATCCTGGAGATTTATTATGCTTCTTAAGGGGAAGATAAAAAATAATTCATAGAGCAGAAGAAGTTAAGACTGCTTACATGTGCATATAGTTGTATTAAGACTCAAATTGCATTCTGTCCTTTCAAGGTTATTTGGACTGTAGGTTATTATGTTCAGTTTAGCTGTTATTGGTAGAACAATTATATTTTAGGCTTGATGTTTATACTTGCTTTTAAAGGATTAAATTAAAGCTGCATTGAAGGGATTAAAGTCACCTGGCTTCTCCCCCCCCATTTAATTAATTAAAATTGAACTTTGAGGTTAAAACTTATTAATAAAATGTAAAATTTAAAGTTCTGCTACCCGGGAAAAACAAATGTGCTGTGCCAAGAAGTCCATTAGTTGAGTTTCTTATTTTCTCTTGAAATCCTTGGTGTTCAAAGGACATTCAGAGAGAAGCAAATCTGGACAGAGGACTTTGACTTACGACATAGTAAGAGCTGAATTTTCCAGCTGTGATCCTGTAGCCTCCTTCTGTTTTTGCATAATTTGATTACATTTCCTTTGGTGTTTTTAGGGGATATTAAAGGTGATAAGAAATAAACAAACACACAAACCTGAGTCCTCAAAAAACAACAGAGTATCCCAGTTTTTATTTTGATCCATGCCATTCTTCTTTCAAGACAGTCATGCATCAGCTACTCCAAGATTAAGTTCATCAGAACGCATAGCAGTATTAATGTGCAATAAATCTTAGTACACAGAACTGAGAAAAAGAGATACAATTTCCTCAGGCTAAGAATTTAAAATTTGAACTGCATGTTTTCTCAGAGTGGTCAATTTTCAAATTGTTTCTTCTTCCTCTGCAGCTGATGAACAATTTTCCCAGACAAAGGATATAATATAGGAAGGTGATAATTCCAGTATCCAGCATACTGGAGCAGCCTTGATAACCCAGTTTAAAATATTGCTCTACATCCATATAGCTTTTAATTATCTCCTTTACAATGTGTGATACTTCATCTGTAGTCATTGCAAAACCATTTTTGTTTTATATTTTACAGGTTTTTCTTTTATAAGTGAAATTAATTTGAATTTATTTTAATTTCAGCCATGTTGTTGAATTGAATCTCTTTGGAATGGTTAGAAATGCCAGGTGTTTGTCTACCTAATCAGCTAATAATGCACATCTTTAAATTTAGTTTCTTGTATGTTCGTACTGTAAAAACTTGAACCATACTAGCTCAGTCTTCATCTCTAGTACAAAATGATTGTTTTTTTTCTTTTCATAATGCCATTTACCATTCTTTTTGCCTGACTGGAGTGTGTGGCATCTGAAATCTTATTATTGTAAGGCTATTAATACTTCTTGAAACGTTTTCTCCAAGGACCCTGTCAGAAGGAATTTCAAGGTCCCAAGGGATTATATCCACTTGCTTCCTTTTGTGTATCTTGTCTTAGTCTTCTGCAAAAAGAATACCTGTATTTATAGAATGCCTGCACAATGAAACTTTTATGCCTATTGCCTGATATTTTCATATTTTGCTGTGTGACTCTTGTTCACTTTCTTAGCATGAAGCAAGTAACTTTTTCTAAATTTGAAACTTTAAATTCCTGTTAGACCATTTTGCAAACACCTAGAGAATATGCACTGCACATTTGTCTGGAATTAGGAATGTGACATCACAGTGATTCTGCTCAACTCATTCGCTGATTCACTGCTGTTAAATGTAACTTTGGAATCATACTTTTCTACCACAATTTTTTTCTAATTTAGAAAAGATTTTTTTAACATTTATTTTCTTGTCTAACAAGCTTTGATATGTTCTATCTCAGTCTTTTATGTGTATTATTTCAAAAGGTAATTTCATTACATCAAATCTATTTATAGACGTAGCTGTGTGATGCTTTGCTGCCTAGCGAGGTTAAACCACAATATATGGAAATTTGATTTATTGGTGCTGTAAGGCTTGTTTTACTCTGATAAGGGAAACTTTTGCTAAATCTGTAGAGTTAGTAGGGCAGGCTTCCTTTATCATCCCAGCAACAGTCTTAGTCCTGGAGAGGAGGTGTTGGCTTTTCTTGCAGATTAGCAGCTCTGTGTTTTGACCCGGGTTATTTTTGTCCTACGTTCACTAGTTCACAGAAAAAAGTGTGTTTGTGTCAAAGACTTAAGCAGGGCCTGATATATCTTTAGTAGTTGTTTGACACTTGTTGTCTTCAAATGATTTTCTTTAAAGCTGTTAATCAAGAGCTTTTCATATTTTGGGCCTGGTTTGATGTTGGTAATAGTCACTGCAGAATTCATTGACCTAACTCAATGATTTTATGTCACCTACTAACTCACTTCAAAAAAACCTTTGAAAAACTGTGTTGTTTTGTTTTTTTTCAAGGGCTGCAATCTGCACTCTCAAAGCTAATAAAACTGAAATAGCTGGTTACAGGGATTTTATCCAAGTCATGACAGATGAAAACTGATGAGGGCCTTCTGATTGCATGTTTACCAAACCATGCCACTTAAATGCAGGAGGACCAAAAGGATCCTGAGTGTGTTGTGGCTTTTACGCAACTGAAAGTCTAATTCATAACTCATTAAGTCAAGAGAATTATATACTGATTTTGGTAACCTGTAGTAAACTTCATTAGTAAAAAACCTGCTCTGCAGCATTTAAGAGAATTAAAGTTAAAGTTTTAAATTGTACGTAACACAATTGAAAGAGAGTGCAAGACAATTGAAGAAGGGTCCAAAAGAAAGAAGAAAAGAGAGGATGAAGTTTCAAAATTATGTGTAAATACACAGCCTGGATGAGAGGCAGAAGTACAACTTCATGTGTCAGGAGCTTCAGAGAAAGAGGTTTTTGCACCACCAGGGACCAGATTGTGTACACATACTTCTTTAGAAAACCAAAAAGACCTTCAAAGACCATTCTTTACAGGAACGATCTTTCATTTGCAGCACAACGGCTCTTGAGCTATCAGACTTTTAATTTAAGACACAGTTATTAGGAGCAGTGTTAATTTTATATAATCTTGTCAGGTTTTAAACTGTATCATTATTTCTTAATCAGTGCCTGAAGGCACGGTGCATTATTTCTTGAAAAGAAAAACAAAATAACAATCCATCTGCTCTCCTAGGTAAGACGAATCAATAGTGTGTTTTTATTTGCTGAGATAATTTGTGAACATAGTCCCTATTTATTTCTGCTGAGGTTTCGAAGTTAATTTTATTTCAATGTGTTTATCGCTAACACGTTTTCCAAGCCACAGGATCATGTTTTCTCATTTTTGCAGTATAATTTTTTTTCTTTTTTTGGTTCACAGTTCTTCCACCATCTATCTCCATTTATATACTACTGAGTAATCCGCACCCATTTTGAGGGAACTGCCTTGCACCAAGATTATGAGCTGTGAGAGAGGTGCAAAAATTGAAGCTGAAAACTGGAATAATTCAGGCAATTGCAGCTGCATGCAGATGAACGGGCACAGCCTTTGAAAATGTAAGAAAAAAAAGAGGTTGTGTAGAGACAAGTAAGTAATCAAAAGCCTGCTGGCTCCATTCTGATATGGAAAGTACTAAAAGTTCATCACTGGTGCAGAGCTGATTTTTATGTGTTGCTTCAAGGCATCACAAAATTTCACAATCAGGACAACTTGACTTGTGCCTTGTTATTTTAGATGTCAGCAGGTTTAGTTGTTTCCCTATTCATTATGACAGTGTAGTGAGAAGTTCATACCATTCTGTAGTCTCTAGTCATACTTCAAATGATAGTTTCTACTAACAGCAGAAGTTTGCTCTTTTGTCAGCAGTTTTAAGAACCAGAAAAGTCTGTGCTCTTGCACTGAAACCATCTGTTTTAATTTTTAAAAGAAAAGGTATTAAATAGAAAGGTGTTTGGGTTTTTATTTTGCCTTTACATAGTAAGATGTGCAAAGAATAGATTAATTGAACATCTTTCAAAGTACCATGGCTCAGTAATTAAAATGCTGAGTTGTAAAGCATATTTTCATTACCATTGTCTAAACTAGATTGGTGGCAAAGTCAGCTTTCTCCCTCATTTCCCAATTCTTCCTTTACATGCAAGAGCCCCAAGATGACCTTGTTGCATGTAAAACAGTGTGAGGTACTCAGATGTTATATAGCCAAGAATACAATACAATCTGTCAGATATATCTCTCTCTATATATTGACTCCTTAGAAATTCTAAGAGACATCCAGGCACATTTGTCATGTATGTGCAGACAGTAATACAAGCTTCTTTAATAATAAAAAATACTTGTTCCTCATCTTGGTAAGGTGATTACTAAGAATGAGAAATACTTCAAAGTGATGTTTTAGTGTTGGCATCTTCAGTATTAAAAAGGTCTGGAAAGATGGTGAAGTATATTGATTCTGAACAAACACTCCTCTGATGTAGTACAGAAGGGAAATCCAGCTAATTTTGAGTAAAATGTCAAATGGAAAATATGCTTTAGGACAACTTGAGGAAAAAAATATTACAGATCATTAACAACAATAACTGCTAGGAACAGAAACATCCAGAACTGATTTGGTGTGTTTAAGAGTTTTGAGACTATTCTAAATGCCTCTTTGTTCATGATCAGATTCTGCTGAACCATATCCCATTGAAGGACCACTTACCAAAAAAGGCTGACCTCTAAGTGCTGCAATTGTACCTCTATTTCATAGTTTACCATCAAACCTAAGAATGTAGAAAAGCATTTCTTGGAGCTGACCAAGTCACTTGTTGTCCTATTTCAAAACTTTGTGTTACACTGCACTGTATGAAAGCAGCATCTTCTCTGTGGAAACAATAGATGAGATCTAGATAGCAATAGATTAAAACCTGATGACTAAAAATAATTAAGAATACAAGGTGCATATTAAATACCAATTTGAATTAAATTTAAGTGGAAAAATGTGCATGTCAGTAATTGAAAATTTTCTGAATTTGTTTAAAAATAAAGAACATACAAACTAATGATAGAGAAGTGAACAAAAAAAAGTCTCAGAAATGATAGTCTTTGATTATTTATCACCATGTTCTAACATACACTATTAGACTAATACAGAAGAACCTGGAATACATGCTCAACAGAAAAAATAGGACAGATTTCTTGACATTTCTTTCAAAGTACTGACTCTTGGGGATATATATTTATAGATTTTAATGAAATATAGTTACATTTTCCAGATGTTTTATTGAAATACATTTGGATGCAAAATAAATCAGTAGGCTGTGTAATGAAATCAAGATCTATAAAGCAAAAAAGAGAAAATCAATATCTCCAACAGCATAGTTTCTAATGGTCTTTTCTTTTTAAATTATAAATTCCCCAAATTTAAATATTTATGACCTTCATGTCTAAAAATAATTCCCTATCCTTGCCTGTCATCTTGCTGAACTCTGTGATAAAGATGGATACGCTGGCTTTATGATCCTCCTGTATATTTGTCCTGGGTAGTTGATAAAAGAGCATGTCACAGTATGGATGAAAGTCAGCTATAGTTACAGTAGGAATATGGGGATCCAAAGCCTAGTGGCTGCAGTTTGCAATGGTTTAGAAAAGAGCAGTTAAACATTAGAAGCCTCTTTTTAGGTAAGAACAAAACCCAACCACCCCTCTCTCTGCTTTTCTTAGCTACAGTTATCACAATTTATTAGTGTTATAAAAACTAGGTTAAATTATGCTTACCTATTATTGCTGTCTCTGAAGCCATCTACAAAGTTAATCCAGAGATCTTAATTAGGGAATTTCCTTATGTTTATTTTATAACTAAGATTTCTACTCTATTTCAGTATTTTACCTCTACTTTGCTGCTCTTTTTGTCTTTTTTTTTTAGGCATTTAGCCCTTTACCTTTTCAGAAAGGGCCAAACATTGAGTAAGTGTCATTTTCAGTACATCCAGGTCAACCTGAAAAATAGTTTGGGCATACAGTAAGGTTCTGGGGTAGGATTCAAGATTTATTCTCTTTCTAATTCAAGGTTACAAAGCTTTTACAGTTCTATTTAAAGTTGTGCAGTAATGCATGGTCCACTCCCTTCTTGATTGAAAATGTTAGATTCAATCCTAATTACTGTTCTTTGTACTCTTTGAACAATTCAAAGAGGAAAATGTTAGAAATAGCGGGATCCAGCTGGGTCCCTTCTCCCATTTATGCCAGTAATGCTGCAGCAGGTCAAGCAATAGGCTGAATAGATTGTTTTATTTCAGAACAGGTAGATTGCTTTACTTCACTTTAACATCTTTGGAAATGTAATGATTGCAGTGGTAGATTAAGAAGAAAGCAATTGTCTCAGTTGTTCATGGATTCATGTTCATGGATTTTTAGGTGTGCTGTTGGTAGAAATGTGAATAACAGCTCATTTTGGAGATAAAGAAGCAGAATGCAGTACATATGACATGTCAGGCTCAAGGCTGTGGAGCTGTGCCATATTAGCAGCTTGACATTTCTTCTTTTAACTTTAGTTCTTAGTACAACTGCATTGGTTACTTTTGCCTTTGTTTAATCCTATTTTTAGAGCAGATCCTGTTGGTAAGCCTGAAGTTTTTGTGTTTGCTTTTGCATTTTTACTTAATTGATGTCTGTCTTCAACGTGTCCCTAACACATTTAAAATATATATCTTTGACTTTAAAAAGCGAAAACTCCAATGACTTACCCACTGTGGAGAATTCTATGTGTTCTAAGTATTATACTATAGACAACTCTTGTCGTATTTGACTTTTTCTTGTAATTTGAGTTCAGAAATCATGTACAAAAAAAGCTGTTATCCTTTCTCTTTTTAACCTTTTATGAGGAGTACAGCTTTATTTCCAAGTTAATTTGGGTTAAAATAAAAATATGTGTCTTTGTTTTCTTTTCCTCTTGTCAAGTAATTTTCTAAAGAACCCAATGGGTACACATTGAAACTCCAGATCTGAAACTTTGTACAGCTATTTTTAAGAGAACCTTATCTTCATTTTCTTTTATTTTCTTTAAATTTTATTGGTAAAAGCTTGTATTTTGGCTTATGAAACCTTGGAGATTTATGTAAAAGTATTAAAAAGGCATCTGGCATGAAAATACAAGTGCTTATTTCCTTGAAACATAATACAATTTTTTTAAAATTTTGTTCCAAAATCTTGTCATTCTAGACATAAAATAATGGAAAATTATTTTCCTCCTTCACTTATGAAGTTATGTCCCTCACAATAACAGATTTTTTTATTGTAGGACTGAAAATCAGAAGGGACAAATATTTGACAGTAAGCAATTATGTCTTCATCTTGGCATTAGATTATTTTGTTGGTTTCAAATTTCCTCATACATGAACACCCCGAGATCAAACAAACAACATGATTTTTATCAAGTTTATAAGAATTAAGGAAAGACAATAATCCTAGAAAATTCTATTTTGAACACAGCATGTAGTGAAAAGTGCACTTATCTGAAATGGATTAAAATGTCTTATGGATCAGTTACTAATAAATCAGTTACTTTTCCTGTATAGATGTTTTTAGAAGAGTATGGTTGTGTCCAATACATTGATTTTTCTAGACTTTCCAGGGTTTATAGAACAGATAAATATTCTCCTAACATGTTATGTTCGCTTATTTTGTCTGGCATTCACACTGGGATTAGAAGAGCCTTATTTACTTTAGAAGTGTGTGGTATTTTGCAATGAATAGTTCTTTTCCAGGTGAATGTGCTGAATGCAAAAACAGGCATTCACATCTGTGATTGTTTATCAATGTTAAACACGAGGGGTTTTTTTTGGGTTTTTTTTTGGTTTGTGTTTTTTTTTTTTTTTTTTTTTTTTTTTTTTTTTTGTGTTTTTTTTTTTTTTTTTTTTGGTTGGTTGGTGTTTTTTTTTTTTTTTTTTTTTTTTTTGTTTTGTTTTGTTTTGTTTTTTTTTTTTTTTTTTTTGTTTAAGGAGTCATAACTTTCTCTTTAAATTGACAGGAAGGACAAATTTGATTAAAGTGACCATCTATGATCTCCTGTACTTCTATCAGCCCAGGTCTCCTGAAAAACAGGTATATCTCCTGTCTAATTTGTGTTTTCTTCAACCAGAATTTATCTCCCAGATGAGAGGATAGTGTAAAAACCAGAAATGTGCAAGAAGTGGCAACATCACAGTAGACTTGCACACTCACTTCTTTCTCATATTCACTGAATAAGAACAAGCTTTGAGGCTAAACTATGTGCAGTGCATACCTAGAGTCTTCTACAGGCAAAGCCATATCTGCTCTGCACTTGTACATGTTCTAAATGAAGGAAAAGGAGTTGCAGCTTTTATCTTAAAGCTGTGCCGTGACCAAAGTTTATCTCTTGCACTGATAACAGAAAGGTTTTATTTGGTTGTAATACTGGATTCAGACCTACACTATGTGTATCTGATTGCAAAGTAGTTTTATTTTGAAGCTGAACTCTAAGGAATATCTTCTTGTTTGATTTATGGAATAGTTGAGACTTGAGTCAGACTTCTAAAAGAGAAAACATTTGAATAATTATGTGCAACTATGCTTAGTTAAAATATCCAGCACCTACAGTTTAATTTTAAATTTCGTGATGTAGAAATCCTTCATCTATTTCGAATACCAAATACACTAAAATTTAATAACCCAACAGCACATTCACTGGATCAAAGATTCATAATATTTTAACATGAAAGACTTTGGGCTAGAATCAAAGAACATTAGTCACTTCAAAAACTTCATGTCATCTTATGAACAGGTAACTTAAATCTACATAAATAAAAATTATGTATATGTTTATATATATATATATTTATGTTAAGAAGTATAATTTTTGTTCTGTCACTGATAAGAAACAGATTCTCTAATAGCTTACTGACCAGTAGTTCTTTGAGTAAATATATCAACATTTCAAATTACTTATAAAATGAGAAATCTTAATCTCAAATGCATTCTAGTACGCTTGTTCTCATATACATCTCCAAAACAGATTAAAATTTTCCAAGTCAATTAATAACACAATATTGTGACAATAAAGCGTTTTTGAGCTGATGTGTGTGGGAAAGCTGATTTCATCTTCTGGTGGAACAACTTACCCACCCTGGAGTGAGATAGCAATGACTTTCCTGTCTGGGGCTGGTAGATGCATCTGCCCTCCCTCAGCGCTCAGCATTCCCCCTTGAGCTCTGAGGCACTGCAGCAGATTTTGCCAGTATTCAGGATGCTGACACAGTGCCAGCGGGAGCTTTAGTACAAGAGTAAGGAAAGATGTGCTGGAGCTGTCTCAGGGAAGGTGGAAGCTATTAGTGGATTTCCATGAGAGTTAATGTTGGCAGGTTAACTGTGTGGTTATGCAGACTTTTTTTTCCTCAGTAGAGTTTTCTTGGCATGATCATTTGGCTTACAAACTGGAACCCTGGAACTAGCTAAGGAGCTACCTGGGGCATCTCTGAGAGGCTTGGGAGCTGCATTGGGAGGGCTGGTGGCCCTGCTGCCCTCGGGAAGGGCTCAGTCTCACGTTCTGGGCAGCGCAGACAATCAGAGAATGTGCTGTCATCATAAAATTTGCCTGTGTTAAAAGTCTGTCTAATCGAAATCTTCCCCACTAACATTTCTTCCTTATGTTTGCTTGTATAAAACTGGCCAGAGAGAACTCTCTGCAGGCTCATAACTCTGCACTGACCAGCTTGACATGGGGCTGACACTGCAGGCACTCTTCCTACTGAGGAAGTCAGCTGCAAAATACACCATTTGTTGCAAAGCAACACTTTAGTGAGGATCATTTTTCTAAATAAAAAGGAAGTATATACTTTTCAGCCACCCGGATAAACAACTGACTATAGAAATAGAACATCATACTTCAAAGGTTGCTAATACTTTCCAAGCTGTTCCAACATTACATGTCAAATTTAAAAGCTAAAAGAACTTCATAAGATAAATATGTGCTGATGGATAAGAAGTGTAGAAGAATATTTTAAAATGTTTTAAGTAATTTTAGAGACTGCTTGTAGAGTTATGAACTTATGGGTAAGTCCTATAGAAAACCAATTCATGGTGCCTAAACCAGAGCAGTTTTTTTGGAATCCAACTCAAAGCGTCAGGAGATAATGTGAGATAATAAAGCAGGTCATACAGTGCATGAATGACAGGAAAAACTCCATGAATTCTTGCCTTATGTGTCTTTTACAGTGCCAACATTACTGGTGCTTTCTTTATAATGTTAGTTTTCCCATCCTTCTGATCTTAATTTGTTTCTTCACTTTTTAAAGTCCTATGGTATCTGTTGCTTGAAAGCTTTAGGTGTTAAATTATTAAAATAATAAGCAACTTTAGTAGAAAATTCACACTAATTTTCTCAGAGAAATTGAAGTTGCTTTTGAAATTAAAGTCACACTTTTTGTAGGCAAGGGTTTTTTTCATCTGGTACACATTCACACATATGTTTGTGTATATGTAAACTAGTCACAACTGCATAATTCTGCCCCATACAGTCAAGTTCATTTTCTGGATATTAATACAAATTCCATAACAGCTTCATACTCATTACAAAATGCTATTCTGCAACATGAGCAGTATCCAAATGGTGGTTTGATTCATATTCCCATTACATAACCTCTTGGAGAGAAAAACATAAAACTCTGAAATGCTAAAAGGATTTTGTGTCTTGCAGCTAAATGGCCACTGTAATTGCTTTTTATTTTCTCCTATTAAAAATGTAAGAAGCTTGTAGGTCATTGTGTAACTGAAGGTCAGCGTGACTGACTGATGGCTACAATCTATTTTGCTATACACTGCCACAATGAAAAGACAAGAACCAATCTATGTTTGGACTCTTGAAGGTGCATTTGTATTTGTAGGGACTTCATACTCAAGCTGAAACTAGAGCAAAGAGCAAAGAATAGAGAGATTATCTTGTGTTGAAGGGGAAGGGGTCTGGCTTTTTAATCAGCAGCTTCTAAAATAATTCCTTGGGTTGTTTAGGAAACTGAATACCCATTTCATGTGTTAGGGAGCAGCAGGCATAGACTGCTTTGCAAGGGGGGACAAGCAGAGAGTCAAAGGTTGCAGTAAGGCAGATTGTCTTGCTTGAAATCTATCTATTTTTAATAGTTTATCATATAGCAATTGAATAAGAGTGATCTAACTGCAGGGAGTTGTGAAGATTGTATGAGAAAAATGCATATAAAATATTTTCTTGCGCAGTATTGCTTTCTGTTCTAGCCTTTTTGCTTTTGGTGGTGGCTATTCATGCTACTATCACAAGCAAGTTCCAGCAAGGCTTGTCACTGGAGAAATCAGACACACTTGAAATTAAATGGAATTTCTGTTTGGGCACGGCATTTTTTACTTAAAAGGACACCCCATCAACCATAAATCATAGATTGGTTTGGGTTGGAAGGGGCCTTAAAGTTAATCTAGTTCTTTTATCCCTGCCATGGGCAGGGACACTTTCTGCTAGACCAGATTGCACAGAAGTTAGAAACATGACCAGCATGAAGTTTTTTTCCTTGTAGGTTTTGTGTGTGTTTTGTATTTTTAATTTTAAGCATTTGGGAGAACCAGAGAACTTCATTATAGTTGTAAAGATCCTTGTTGTCTTACTGTATTATCCTTATTAGATTTTTATCTGTTATTGTATTAGTGCAATTTTAATCATATGTGTTTTAAGGAATAAGGAAATTTATTATCCTTTATTTCAATGTGCCAAAATGTACTTGATGGGCAAAGTCTGGTGCTTGGAAACATTCTTTAAATACCTATATATGCAAAAGAAGCAATTAATATGAGATTCGAATATTCATATATCTTTTTGGTCTAGCTCTAGTGGACTAAAGGAAGATGAATGACTAAATATCCTATTGGTAAAATGAAACTGCTCCCTTTCAAAGCTTATTTATTTTTTACGAATCACATTTTTTCCAAAGGTTTCATTGTGTGATTTGTTTGGAGTTTTTTTTAATGATGGTTAGTATTTTCCCCTCCCTTTTCCACTCTTCCACCCCCTTCCTTGCCTTTTACAGCTCTCACCTTGGGGGAGTGAGAGACTGGATATGCAACCACTTTTGTTTACCAAAACTCTGATATTTCTGATATAGATATCAATTTATTTTCATTTGCACCTCATAAAAATATTTTACTAATTTTGAATGAAAGCTAGTTTATAGGCAACCAAGAGGCAATTTCCTCAAGGTAGACATGTCGATTATGAATTGAAGCAGACGGAACATTTAGGAAAAGCACTGAGAAATCTTTGCTTTGCCACCTGAGATATTCCTAAAGACTGTTAGAGACTGCTTTCTATCAATCAGCCTACTCTGTATACATCACATATTGGTATGTCTGCTTCTTTTTAAAAAGTGACCTCTAGTAGTTATAGATGCTTGATACAGTGTTGTTTGTCAGCAATCTTAAGGCCCACAAGAGATAGTGATGAAGTGTTTGTTCTGATAAAGCTGTTCTTTCCAATTACAAAAACCAAAATAAGAACAAAACCACCAAAACCCCAAGACCGAAAAAAAAAAAAAAAAGAGAAGCAGACCCATGCCCAAGCAGTAAAAATATCGTTCCTTTTCAAACCCTTCAGAGTAACAGATCATACATATACTGCTTAGCTTTCAAAAGAAGTGTCAGAGGAATGATTCCTAAGAGAAATGCCTGTAGAAAAAAAAGTCTTTTTGTTTCAAACTAGAGAATAGTACTTACAAAGTGCAGTGGATCTGTCTATTCCCTAAACAATAGTTGCCAGTAGAACCACACACGCTGTAAGTAAATCAGGTTCAAGAATTCTCTCCAGCTAAGAACAGCAAATTCACCTGTAAATATGGATTTCCTAGAAAATATTTTCTCTTAGTGGTAATATGGTTCTCATATGGGATCTTAGCTTTAGCATTCCCCTAGGATGCAGCATTTTCACCAGTATTATACTGGTGCAATGTAAAAATAAATAAGAGTGCTGCACATTAAATTTGTAACTTTTCTACTACAGCACCAGAATATTTTTAGGGACCAGACTGTTAGAATAATCATTCTAGCTACACCACTGGGGAGATTTCCCTAATTACAATCTTTTGCCTTCTGGTAATATTCTTATACTGTGTAAATTTGTAAGTTTCTCTAAGTGTTTTTTTTTTTTTTTTTTTTTTTTTTTTTTTTTTTTTTTTTTTTTTTTTTTTTTGTTTTGTTTTGTTTTGTTTTGTTTAAATTGAATTCATTTTTTCCCCAGTCATCTACAGAGCTATAGAATGTCATAGAATAGTTTGACTTGGAAGGGGGTTTTAAGGTAACCAAGTTCAAATCCCTTGCCAGCAAATCCAATTGCTCAGAACCCCATTCAACCTTGAACATTCCCAGGGTGGGGCATCCACCACCTCTCTGTGCAACCTGTGCTAGTGTTTCATCAGTTATTGTAAAAAGCTTCTTCCTTATAGCTGATCAAATCTATCCCCTTCATTTTAAAACCATTACTCCTTGCTCTTTTGCCACAGGCCCTGCTGAATGTTGTCTCCTTCTTAATTTTATGCCTCCTTTAGGCACTGTAAGGCTGCCATGAGCCTTCTTTTCACCGGGCTGCACAACTGAAGTTCTCTCAGCCCAGGAGAGGTGTTCCAGCCTTCTGGATGTGCTCCAATAAGTCCATGTCTTTTCTCTACATTCCTACCTATTGCTTGAGTACTATATAAGAGACTATTAAGAAATTGTTTATAGTACAACATTAAGTCTATTGACTAACTTAAGTGGTTATTTCTGAGTAGTCAAAGGATCATTTATTGCCATCTTTGGTTAACAAACAGTAGCAGAAAATCTAGTTTTAAATACCTTTCTTTTTTCTTTAAAGCCTAGGCAGAGAAGCAGAAGGAACAAATGACTTGCCAAATCCTTCCTGATTTATTACCAAGTGTGAAAACCTTGATTTTGCATCACAATGCATTTCTACTTTAAAATACAGTATCCACTGCAATATTTACATCATCCTAATGAATTCCTTGGATAAACCTTTGTGGTGGTGGTACTAATAGAAAAGATAGGGACTAAACTCAGGCTCTGAATCTTGATTGCATTGCAAATAGATAGTTTTTGCCCACCTTGATTTTGGGGTATTCCTGCTAGCTTTCTCCAGCATGAACACCTGATAAGACTCCACCACGTTTTTGTTTTCTGCCTCTTACAGTCCCTCCCTACTCCCCTCTATTCATATTTTATTGTCCAAAATCTTCTTTATACTTCTGTCAAATCCTGAGCATGAAGCTCATAAATACTGGCACCTTCTTGCCATAGAAAGACCACTCAGAGTTGCAACACGGCCAACTTTTAGAGATTTAAAAGTGAAACTCTCCTCCTTCTACAAACACACCAACAGGTGTTTCTCAGGTATTCTTTAATTTATTTTTTTTTTTTTTAAGAATTAAAAGAGTAGTAAGCATTTTAGTGTAAATGACTAATACTTAGTTTATTCAAAAAAATAATGGAAGAGTGTGACATTCATATTAAGCATTTCAAGGCATGGGATTCCCAACGAACCTTAGTTTGCAAGCAGAAATACATTGAAAGAGATTTGCTTTTGGTCTGCAGTGCCCTCTGCCAGCAGAAACTACAGCAGAGGAGCTGAACACATTTATAAACTACCAGGTAATGAAGACTATCCATCCAGCCAGAGCTGTAAAGCATGGCAGGTACACAAGTAGATTTTGATTGAGGCCACTGGGCACGGGAACTCTAGAGTTTTGAAAGAGTAATGACCAGTGATAAAACAAATTACATTTTGTGGCCCAAATAATTGCCCTCAAATATAATTTTAATTAAAGTTTAGATTTCAGCTTAGTGTTTCCTTGGAGATATTATAGATGACCATTGTATCTAAGGTTAAAACACTTTAGTATGTAGAAAATAATTTATCTCATAGCTTCAATAGGATGTAGACATTTTGCTAATTTTGTGTTCCTGGAAAGGATGAGAAGACAGTAATTAAAAAGAAAAAGAAGCTCTTGATTGCCTCTCAAAGCACTTAGTGAAGAAGGTGCCTCTTGTAAACATTTAAAGGCTAACTGTTACTGATAAAAGGACCATTATTTTTAATTAGGTTTTTTGGGATTGAGTCAAGTTTTTTATTGAATATTAGAAATTAATTGTGTAGGGTAAGGTTTAATTGTAAGCCAGGTCTAGATGGGCACATCTGCAGAGGTTCCCTGAACAAAGAAACCCCTGGGTCTTTATACCCTCTTGGTATGTGCACCGAGTTATCATCTGCCCTGCATCTTGGTGTAATTTGTGGTCTGGGGTCTTCTAACACATCTTTGCATTCTTTCTCCATGTTCATGTGGACAGG
This sequence comes from Zosterops lateralis, assembly GCF_965231275.1. Taxonomy (NCBI): domain Eukaryota; kingdom Metazoa; phylum Chordata; class Aves; order Passeriformes; family Zosteropidae; genus Zosterops; species Zosterops lateralis. The sequence goes on from NC_139766.1 coordinate 40,564,269, forward strand.
TCACTAATTATTCTTATCTTCCTACTTGGGCCAGCCTTGGCCCAACTCTTCTCTTAAGATAACCTGTCTTTGTTTGTTTACTCCTCACCTGAGCCATTTGTGCTAGCAGAGTTCATTTCAAGTTCTCCTACAACTTTGAGAAGGGCCCATTAATTCTAAGCTTTAAGCAAGCTATTGCACTTAAACCTACCCAATTAATATTTAGTGTTTTCTAAGTAAATTTAATTTCCAGCATTCAGGTGTCAATAACTTTCTATGAAATGGTATTCATGAACTTGGTGAACTCTGTTGAAACCTCCTAGATTTGGAAATCAGATCAGAGAGGTTTATACACCTCTCAAAGATCAAACTTATAAACTAATTATGTAAAAAAAAGAAGTTGATGTATTTTAATCAAAATTCCAGTTTTAATAATGCCAAACAGATTCAAAATATTTCAAAATGAGACCTAAACTGTATGGAAAGATATTTTATTCAAATATTATGCATAGAACTAGCCTATAATTCCTCATAAATCCTGGTGATATGATATCAGTGTGAGAGGAGTAATATCATTCTTCCACTGGCTTAAACATTTTGATTTTTAAAATATTCATATATTAATTATTAGGAGGAAAAAAAATTAAATTTTACTTGAAAACCCCCAATGCTTACAGGAGGTTCTTAATATTTTTAATATGATTTTATTTCATCTCACACATAAGAATACTTCTGCCTTAACTGACATCTTTAAAATTAATGAATGGGCTGAATTTTTCTATCCATGCTTAAAGAACTTTCATGATTTGTGAGAAATGTCCCATGATTCTTGGTACCAAAATATATGAAAGACTTGGTTGATATATCAGATTGGTTGATGTATCAGATAATTACAAAAATTGCTCATTTAATGGCAATGAAAAATCTACAGAGGGTTATTTCTTCAAGCAGTCTTGAAATTTAAACATGATCTCAGTCACTTGGGCACAACCATTGATGCTTGCTTTAAAATTGGATTTTTATACTTCTTTTTTATTCTTTTATTTCCTCATTGGAGAATTACTTTCTCAGTCTTTCCTTCATATAATTCAATTTGATGATAGATTAATCATATGTACATGTCATCTGAACATAGTCACAGAAATTTGATATGGATAATTTCCAAAAGATGAACTCCCAAATCGGTGTAAATTGAAAATAAATTATGCCACTAATCAACATATATTTATGAGATAATAGGGAATGTGGTGATTTCAAGTAAAAAGAGTGAAAACCAGGTTAGAAAACATCCCCTTTTTCTTGCTCTCTAAGGGCAATTAACAGTGGCATTGGCTTAGAAGTGACTGCCCAGCAAAAATAAAGCGGAAGACAACTTCTTTTTTTGCCTGGAATGGAAAGATGTTACATTTATTGCAATAGATTTCAATTTAAAAAATCAAAAATGTATTCTGATCTGTAGATTTTAAAAGTGATAAAGACACAGTCTGATGTTTACTTGATTTGGTTCCTCATTATTCAGATGAAGTACACTATTTTATCTGAATATGAAGTAAACATTTGTAGAGGAACTGCCAACAGAGTTCACAGTTACATTCTAAATGTGGAAGTTAATGCAACTGCATTTTTTTTCATTTCATTTCAACGTCAATATAACGTCTCTCCCTTAGTTTGCTCAAACTGCTTTATTTGTTCAAAATACAGAGCACAGACTTCCAGTTTTCATTAAGTGGTTTACTTAATTCCTGCTGATACCTTTTCCTGTTTACTAAATGAATTTCCCATCTCTTCCTTTACGTGTAACTGTTCCTTCTAACTGATTTATATATAAAAGTTTAAGGCCTAATATGGATGTGCTTTTAACAACCTAACCAAATTTCTCCAGATGTACCTTAATGAAATAGGAACTAGACTGTTTTCTCTTACCTCTCTCACCATTAGGGGAAACCTTTTGTGAACTTGCTGAGGAAGGCCTGTCAGGAAACAGAAGATACGGGCTTTTCTAATTACTATCTCAGATGTCAAAAAAAAAAAAAATCTCTAAAATGAAAGTGTTTTCTGAAAAGTCACTGATAGAAAACATTAACTGAATGGCTTATACCAGCCGGTATAAGACTGGCTTTAATGAAAGGAAGATAAAATATATTATATCCTATGTTATTTGTAGAATTTTCACTGATTTCAGGTATGGAAATGCGTAACTATCTTGACATCGGAGAAAATGAACTTTTCTACTAAATAAAAATAAAGTGTTCTACTGATGTCTTCTTGATTCAATGGTGTGTTTACTATCCTTCTGACCCATCTGTCTTGCAAATGGAAAGAGCCAGAGTAAGTGTTCACTTTCTTTGTTTTATTTAATGGTCTCTGCAAGTACTAAAAATATTTGCTAAACAGATCTGGTAGATGGAAACACAGAAACTATTTAAATCAAACCAGCAAAAGTACAAACAAGACAGAAAAAAAGGAAAAATACTCGTTGCAACAGGTAGAAGTACCTATAAAGAATATTTTGGTTCTGTAGGCTAAAGGAAGATTTCTCATCTCCCTGAGCAGCGTGTTACATTTTTCTCCTGAAGCTGCCAGCTCTGCAGTTCACAACTGCTTCTACAAAACATCAAATTCCTTTGTGCCTGATGCCACCTCATACTGTAATACATCAGGCCCACACTGCATCTTCATGGTACAAAAGCAGGAAAATCAATCTCAATTCCCAAATAACCAAGATTGATTGAGTGGAAAATGGTATGTTGTCTCATCCTCTGTGACATAGCTGGAGTGTTGAGGGGACATGGGCAACAAAAATTAGACAGATACTTGCAATATGACCACATACTCCCATGTCATTGACCCAGTTCCTCCTGGCAACAGTGCAACTGAAGTTAAACTTTGCTAAAGGCAGTGGAATTTGAAGCTGTATTTGCTCTATGTGCTTAACTGAGCTACACCATCTGCTGCACTGGGGTGCTGGGGGAGAGCAGATGTACCGTAAGTGGAGAAGTGTTTACATTAATACATTTGTGAAGATTTTATAGGTGAACTGCTATTTACTCCCTTTAGATGCTTCCAATGGGACAGATCATTTTGCTGGTTTTTTTGAAGCTGGAAAAATACCTTTGAACAGGTGAGTTTCTTACCGGATAAGGTTAAGCATATTAGCTTGAGATATTTTGGCTAACAAAAAACAGTGGAAACCTCACTAGAGGAAAAGTGAAAATCTGCAAGTGTTGGTTCACTGAGGCAGAAATGGTTTGCAGCAAAATCTTCAATTTGACAAAGGATTTTTGAAATACGGTCAGTTCTGAGGGCAGACTGTCTTTCTTTTTGAAGTCTTTTACTTAGCTGCCTTTCCCTCTTGTTCTCCTCTTTGCTTTGAGGACTGCACAAGAACCCCAAAGTGGATTGGTTTTACCAGATGGGTTGAGGATCTCCCTTGAAATGCCAGGATGGCTGCTGTAAGTGTGTATTTTTGTTCTGGGAACATAATGTCCCAGATCTCAGCCCCTTTAGCCTCTTGCTGCTGCAGCAGCTCTGTAAAGTATCTGTTTTAAAACTATCCTGCTTTTAAAAGTGCCAGTTCCTTCTGTCCCTAGGCACCTTTTTCTGAGGAGCTGAGATTGCAATCCCAGGGTAACATAACAACTCTCTTCAGTTTATATGTGAAATATTCACTGCCAGGATGAATGGGGTGGTGACAGGGCAAAGGGGCTGGTTCGTGGGCTCTTTTCTGCTCAGTTTTCTCTGTCTCCTTACATTTCTCAAAATCCCTTTTCCTTTAGTATTAGAAATTCTCTCCTAATGGTATGGTGAGGTGCTGGAACAGGAAAAAAATAAAAGGAAGACAATAATGTGTTTATGGTGAAATATTTGCCATCAAAACACTAGTCAAATGGAAGTAGAAATATATTTTTCTAAAAATTGTTGGGTGTACATAGACATTTTGTTTGTTTTCCTTTTTTCCTTACCCTCACTTCTGCCCCGTACATATTATTTCTATTTTAGTATAGAAGACTCTTAGCATATGTTTTCCTTTTTTAAATTATGGGAAATCACTTTATTTTAATTATTTCCATAAATCATATATTTTCCTACAGCATCCAAAGTGTTTACCTGCTTTGTGACTCTGTCTTCTTTGTCATTCCCAGAAGGAGGTGTAGATGCAGATCTCTGTTTAGATTTTCTAAGAGCCTGGCATTGAAGGAAATACTTAATAAGCCACTTTGGGAATGAATCTGAGAAAGTTGCAAAAAAGTGTAAGGACATGTTCCTCATTCATTCAAGCTAGAGCAGAAAGGGGAAATAAAATGTCTGCTGAGCAGTAAATAAATGATGTATCTTTGTGGGACTGCAGTGGCAATTTTCATAGCTATCTCTGCAGGTTCAGTTGGACCTACCTGTGGCACGTTTCCCATGTTTGTCTTTTGCTGAGGTAGATGCTTAGAAATTTCTGAATGTTGCCTTGGTCATATGCTTTTGTCTCTGATCGGAGCAATGTTGTAGACCCTGGGAGCTCCAGGACCTCTGGTAATGAACAGCCCTGGCAGCCATGGCTGGTTCACCTCCTTCAGGCTCTCAAAAACCCATATGTGGCAAACAATCTGGCCTTTTCCAGCTGCTGGAAATCTCCTGGGATTGTTAGAGACAAGAAGTAGATCTCCAGCATAGGATGAGGAAAAGCCCAAGAAAAGTAATCTAAACAAATTTACTTAGTGCCCTGAATTTTCATGTTCCTTTCCCTTTTCTGTACAAATTTTAGATCCTTGACCCAAACAAAAAAGGCAGGTTTTAATATAAAATTCAGTATAAACTCACATTCTTCTACTGCTTGCTCTTGGCTGCCAAAAGTTAGTAGCTGAATAAGAAGGCTCAGAAGCATCTTCAGAAACAAATTAACTTCCTCAGTCAAATATATATATATATATATATATATATCTCAATATATATCTCACAGATGTGAATAAAAAAAGTAAGAAAAAGTCTATGTATATTTTCTCTTGCCTATGGCATATTATCAAAGCACTAATATTGGCTTTTGGGATAAAGTAAAAAAGAATTAGAGAGTAAGATGTTTGTTCTTAAATCAGGAAGGGCCTTTCCTTTTATTTTCTTGAGCACACAGTTTAATCTTCCCCAACAAGCCAAGGCAACTTCCATTCAAGCCACATACTTCTATCTCCTATCAGGAAACTGAAACAATTTATAAGTGTTTTTCAGTCTCTGTTTTGTTTTATAAGCAGCTCTCACCTATACTGCTGCTGAATGCAATTTGATCAGTTTTTGGATATTCTTTACACTCTTTGGATATTCTGCTTTATGGAAGACACAGTTATTTTAAAACTGATTTCATGCTCATTACAGGTTGTTCTGAACCCTTGAATTCACTTTTTCTTTCTTCATCTTCTACTCTTTCTTCTATTGTTTTAAAGCAGATGTGCTCCTCAGGTTTATCATAGCTGCTTCACAAAATTTTTTTTTAATCAATTTCATTTATGAACTTTTGGAACTTATATAGACTGCAAGGTTTCCCAGGGATTATGAACCCTCAATATTTAAATTAAATGTTGATTGTTGCCTTGACTAATTAGACTGTCAAAGGAGCTGTGTTCAAAAACTACAGGAATCTGGAGCCAGTAATTTAAAAAAATTATTTGCCGAGTGCAATTTGTCATTGCTCTTACATTTGAATTTGTTGAAAGACAACATGCAGTGTAAGTACAAAGTTGTTCTGATGAATTCTCTTAATAATGGTGTTGTGGGCTGAGTAACAGTGCAAGGACTCAGGAAGAGAAAAAAAAGCATAGTGTTGGTAGTGTTACTGTGATGAGTGGCTCAGCCTTGCTTTTCATTCTTCTGTAGAATGCCATATAATATTTCAAAGTATACATGGTGGGAGGTTGATTTTATTTGTGTCTAACCTCAACTTTCCTACGTTGTGCTGTATCTAATCTACGGTTATAATCTATAGAACTTTAAAGGCAAAAAGAATTCCAGAACATAAGATTATTAGATGAAACCTATTTAATTCTACATGTTACAGGGGAATTAGGTTAATTTCTCTGACTATTTATATGCTTTTAAGCTTGCAGAAATTTTTAAAAGGATTGAAACTAAATATTTGTCTATGTGTGGTTTTATGTACAGCAGATGCACATGAACCGTGCGCTTGTAGAGATTTTCTGTACTGCAATGGATATAATTGAATACTTAGGGATTGGTCAAGCACGGGGATCTCAAAGGGAAATTGCTGAATAGAGGGAGACAAAACAAAGTTGTTGAGTTCAGGTATGCAAGCTGTCTCTAGGTTTGCAAGAATTTTTTTTCAGCAAGTTTTTAGGATGTATTTCTTTGCAGATGAATTTCAAGCTGAACTGGAAAAACTGTGAAATAGAACACAGAAAATGTCATTGCCTTTTTTTTTTTTTCTCAAGTGCTCTTCACTGATGCATTTTTAATACTACTTCCAGAGTGGGAAAACACATTATATCAACGTGTGGTTAGCCTCAAGAAACTGTAAAATAATGAGACAAACTGTTTATTAATGACAGGCTAATGGCATGACTTATGACATTTTCCATCATTGCATCAGGTATAAATTGAGTTGTCAATGACAACAAGTAGCCTAGAATAGTTATTATTTTTTATTTTTTTCTCCTGCTGAAAGGTGTTAGCTCATAAATTATATGGATGTTTTGTGTAAAGGTCTTAAAATTGAAAAATGGAAACAAAAATTCTGTTTTGCTGGATGTTCACTTTAGTGTCTATACTCTTATTTTTGTCTCTTTTTTTCAAAGGAAGAAACCGCATAGCTGCCAGGGCTTGCTGACTGAAAAATAAATTAGCTGTTGCCACTCTATGAATATGCAAAGTCTGGATGTTTTTATTGTTTTCTACTCACTGCTGGTGTGGTTGCTTGGTGGGGGTTTGTTTTGTGGAATCTTTTAAATGAATTTCAGGGTTTTTTTCTTATTTTTGTTTCCCCTTTTATGAGATATACCTTCGTGTAAGGGGTTTAACAGGAGCTCAAGTTCATATTTCATATTTCAATCAATCACTAATTAAAACATTTTGCTAATACAGAAGTGGGCAAAAATTACTTCATGTACATTTTAACATCTACATCTTGCAATTTGTGCAGGAAGAGGTATAAGAGCTTTCAACCATTGATCATAAAGAGGGGTTGCTAGTGTAATCATTCCTTAAGGAAAATAAACCTTAAGGTAAATCTAATAAGAGGGGAAAGATTATATGTTAATAATGGTCTACATCATCACTATCCAGGCATGGTTGTCTTTAGAAGCAGTTGCCTTTAGCACACCTGCTTCACTGAACTGCAAGGTTTGTTTCTTACTGATAAACTGCCCTTCCAGTGATTGAGGTCTAGTTTTATAGCAGTTAATTGATGGGAGGGATGGAAAGGTTCGAAGGTGGTCACTCTCATGGTTGAGCATGGTCTTCCCCAGGTATCATTCAAGAGGCAGGTCTACACTTCATGTCGAACTGAGATAATCTTTGCATTAAAAGAATTTATTCTGACTGAAGAATAGGGGAGCAGTCAAGCCTGAATATTTTTCCAAGAAATATCACTTGGGCCTGAGCTTTTCTGGAGGCACTATTTAACTGCCAAGTGATGTGTGCATGCACCGCATTGGGCACAATAGGCTATTATTTTCATGATTATTTGGAAATGGCTTGATGAATCTAAATGCACAGATTCATACAGATATGCAGTTCAAAGTTGCACATAGAATTTGGGAATTAAGAGAGGGTTTTAAAAATATATCATACCCCTAGTTTGTCCTCTAGTATGTTTGGGTTTTTTACCTCTTTCCAGACAACTAACTATTGCAAAGTGACAGTTGATAGCTAATTTGTAAGGAAGTGTAAGTGCAGCTGTAGGACTGTATTTCTTTGTGATAGTGTGTATACCATTTTTGACTGCCTTTTCAAAAGTGTTTTTGCAGGAAGTCCTTGAAAGGGCTGCTTCCCTTTGAGCATCCTTGCCTGAGGCACTTCCAAGCCTTTTCAGACTCATTCAAAATACTGTTATCTTTTCTCCAGTCTGGGCTAAAACTTTAAAAGGTGCTTCCACCAGAATCTCTGCCTTGTATTCTGTACTAAATAAAAGGATTTTAAGTGATTTATTTACTGAATATAGACTACAGACTATTTTTCTGACCTAGTTATCTACCAGTCATAGTGGAAATATAATTAACACAGAAAATTATGATTGCTCATTCTTTTGGCAGTAAAATGTTACTCATAATGTATGTTTATTGTGACTGCTATTACTAACCATACTGATTCCCAGGATGCTTAAGGAACACAGGAACAGGCAATATTGTGTGAGATGCCATGCAAAAAGTCATTGTGGAGACGCGAAACAGTGCTACAAATGTGCTGCCATTACATAAGCCTGTGGTTATTTATGACAAAAATGACACTGTGGCTCATCTTTCTTGGTGGCAGGACTATCAGTAGTGTTTGTGCAATTTTTCTGGAGAAGCTATTGTTGTTTGTCATTAATACTTCTGCATCGTCACTTATGGTGTGACAACAGTGTTGGCAATTTTGGTAATTTTCCCTCGCTAGCTGTGTGGGTTACACAAGGTTTACCAGCACTTTTTTTCTTCACTTTTTCCTTCACTTTCACGTAAGAGCTTGAAAGTTCAACAGAATATTTTAAAACACATATGGAAATGTATTTATTGACTGGTTTTTATCAAACTGGCTTGTCAACATGTAGTTAGATTAAGGAAATGATTAACCAGATGAAAATGGTGCAGAATGTTAGCAAGGGTTGCCTGTCTACAGATGTATTTAATTATTTAGGTCATTTTACACTTGGCTTCTCTTCATATCCCATGTACTTAAAATAGAAACAGCATAACAATCTCTGTCATCCCTTAACTTGCAAAAGAAACAGCCAAAATCATTTATGCAAAATGATTCTCTTCAATTTGTTTTTCAATTTACATTTGTTCCAGAAAGCGCATGCTTTCAGACTGATTGTCTGTAAACAATAGTTACTGCATTACTTTGTTCTTAAAGTCCTTTCCCAAATTTTTTTCTAATTATAGACCACATGTACTTGAGAAAAAAAATTTAGTTTAATTTTCCAGTGTTATTTTGGAAGGTGACAGATGCAGATTTTGAAACTCAATACAGACACTGAAAATACAAATTTTGAACTGAGCCAAGTCCTTGCTCAAAGGAGAGCTAGAGAGCAGCCTATGCCTGGTGAGGTCTAAGGACACACATGTACTGAATTTTCTGTTTCTTCATAGTTTTTGAAAGGTGTGCTTCCCACATAAAAGGAATTGCTATGGAGATGCCAACTCTCCTTTCAGCAGTGGAGAGCAGACTCTCATTACTGATGTGAAGGATAATGAAGGGCGTAAAGATCATTTGAATGTTCACTTAGTAACTCTTATTGGAGGACCAGGCTTTTCCCATAAAGGGAACTCCTCCTCAGCCTGTTTAAATTACTCTGAATGGATTTACGTACATTTACTCCAGTTCAGTTACTGGAATATACGTGTACCACCTAATAAGAAATAGTTCTGAGGGTTTTTTTTATATTGATAAATATTACTGAAAATTATTTAATACCTTTTACTCAGCATTCATTTTTGCTCATTGATGTATAGGCACAATCTTATGCTATGACAACACGTATTCAAAAGTGATAATGAATGTTTTCATCATATGTATCTCTAAAGCTAAGAACTTCTGAATTGTAGTAAGCTAAAGGTAAGAATTGATCCCGCTCATGTAAAAAGTTTGTTGTTCAAATTATGCCTTATATGAGCACTTGCAAACAGATCAACAATAGAAGTCGGTCTGTTATGAGAAAAGAAGCTATAGTTTATTCATTTTATATTTTTTTTTCCTCTGGAAGCAGATATATTCTATATATATACAGTTACAGAATGTGTAAACTACAGAAAGAATTAGAGACATGTATTTCATGATCAGGTTACTTTATTTTTAATATATTGATTTTCTTTAAATGATAAGTTAATAAATTAATTGTAGTAATAACTCTTAAACAGCTTCAAATCCATCTGCTCTGTGTTATGTCTGGAAATTTACTTTCAATTCCTAATCTGAAAGAAATCCTGGAGTCAGATACAATGCTTCCAGGACCTGAAATTATGTTAATAGGAAAGAGTTGCTGACATGCCTGAGGTATATTCTGACTTAATAATATACATTTCTTAGGAAGATAATCATGTTCCAATTTGTCTAGGACATAAAATATCATAGAAGCAATTGACAGGTATGCATCTATGAAGTTCCTCTGAACCTTGTATTCATCAATTATAATATACTATATATAATATACTGATCTATAGTTGAAAATTTGTAATAATAATGTGGTCTAGTACAAATGGAGATAATGTATTTCTTAGTGTTATGGACCCCAACTGTGAAAAGGCAGCAGTCTCTCACAAAGAGACTGCTCTCTCTTTATTGTCTAGCCATGCAGTAATGACAGCAAAATATTCAGACACATCTGTTATAAAGAATTATTCAGAGGCCCCTGTTATAAAGACTTATAAATAATTATTAAAGAAATCTCTAACCCTTGAGATAAAGGTATTTTTTAGGGTCATTACTGAATCAAATCAGTAATTGTGAGCTGAGACTAGGATACTCAGAGCTTTCCATCTTCTGAGTTATTTTCTTTTTCTTGTCATCTACCCTTTCTTCTACTGGGTATTACTTATTAAGAAAAAGAACTTAATAAATTTGGCAATTCATTTATCTGCATTTTGTACTTGCATGGTTGTTTTCCTGATCATTTTTATATGAATTATAGCAAGCTTTTAATAGAAAACTTTGCAAACATTCTCGAGTATCTAGAGACATTTTAGATATTCTTGCATGTTAAGCCAAAGCCAAATTCACAGACAGAATGTCCACTTTTATTTTTAGTATTGTGTCTTATAAGAATTTGTGATTCTGGTTTGATTAAAAATCTTGAAGCTAATTTTTGTTGCTGGATTATGAAAGGGATTGTCAACCCTGAAGCACATCCTAGGATGTGTTCTAGGTCTGAATAGACATTGTTATCAATTCCAAGAAAGATTGCTGCGCTGAGGTCAATATGTCTCTTATGTCTGAGATGTGCAGTTGCGAAGAATTAAATGAAAATGACATCTTAGTAGAAAACTGGAAAGTGTCATGGCCTTGTTTTCAACAAGTTACAGGTCATGCAGGTCAAGACTTTTTCCTTGGTCAAAATGATCTCTTGACAGAAAAGTACAGTGTATGTTGATGGAAACATTTGTTGATGGAAAGATTTGTGTCGAGCAAAATATTTTGTGAATTCATTTCAACATTGCAAAACGATTTTGGCTGAAGAGAGATAAAGGCATCCCCACACACCCAATTTATATTTTAGAAACCTTTAAGTGAAAATGCTGCAACACTTCAATTTGATTCTTTGTTCTGAAACATAATTTTTAATGCAGATTTTCTCCAAATTGAAAAGGAAGATATTTTTTTAGGTTGCATCACTAATTTTATGATAACGTAGAAAGTATACCATAATGTCACTTTAATGAACTTCATTTGTTAAAACTATACTTATAAAAGACCCAAACAATAATTTTAGGTGTATTTGTTTGTGTGTCAACATTTCGATTCTTGTTTCCCTTAGGAAACTGTTTAACTTCAGAAACATGTTTTTTCTCTGATTCTGTTGGTTTTTTTTTTCTCTCTTTTTTTTTAATTGCTCAATTTCTTTCTACTAAGTCTGATTTCCATCAGGTTTATATTTGGTCTCTCTTTTGTCCATTTTAAATCAATTTTTTTCATCTAGAAATCTAATCTAGTAGGTTTGAACTACGTAATTTCTGCGAAATATGTAGGTACATATCTGCTATTTGTACTACCTGAAATGCTTCTAATTCTGATGATATTCTTGTGTAGGAGGTACTTGTTTGAAAGTCCATTTTTTAAAAAAGGCTACACTAAGATACACTGATGAGTTAAGCTTGTAAATCTGTGATAATTGTCCAGAGAGTTAATGAAGAACAGCTGAGCCTTTGGCCTAAGTCTGGGGAAAAAAAGTCCCCCATAAAAAAGCTAAAGTCAGATGAAATCTCATGAGGCTTATTAAATTGTCTATATCTTAGATTAGCTAAAGAATTGTGTTTAATTATTGTGCTCTTTTTTGATATGCAACAAAAATAACTTTTTGAGAAAAAGTATTTCCAGCTCCTAGGATGCTAATTCTTTCTTTTTAAAATTTACTTCCAATTATTTTTCCAGACATGCAAGAAGGTTGCGATATATTTTATCTGTCTTATTTGTCACAAAAGCATCTCTTAAATAAGTACAGGCTATTGAATATTTTCTGGATACTGGAAGGAAAACCGCAGCCATTTGGCTGAGATGTCCTGGGGTGTTAAATAACACCTTGGACATCTTGGACTATATATTCTCAATATGCACAGATCAGTTTTATATAGAAAAAAAACAGATTGATGCAGCTATGGTTGACTTGTTACATGTTAGCTGGTGTGTGTGTGCATGTGTGGTAAGACAGAGGCATAAAGAACAGAGTAGATTTTACTGCATGGGAACAGTGAGTCATTGAACTTGCTCTTCACAGCTATAAATCAGAAAACAAATAAGCATTCATGTTTTCATGCATGCAATAAAAGAAACAAAAGAGATCACAATGTATGAATATTCAAATTTACTATCTTTTTTATTTCTTTTATAGCATCTCTTCATTTTATTTATACACAAAGCACAGAGGTGTGCAAGATGGTAAACAGGTTTGTTGAGTTGTGGGTTTTTTTCCCCCAGTAAGGGTAGGTAACAGTTCAATTTGAAAAGATGCAGGAACACTGTTAGCAAACCTTACATACAGAAATCACAGGAGTCGGAGGACCAAAATCACCCTGTGTTTGGTTAAGCAGCTAATGCCATTGTTTATCAACTCAATGTGATATGAAGTAACTTGTTCTTTCTTTGAAATTATCACAAGGTTTCTAATTTCTTCCATTTATTTATTTTAGGTTGCACATCTCATGCAACTGCATTAGTGCTCCCTTCACAGTGCATCAGCATTACCCACAAATTTCTTGGACTAAGGAGTCTGATGTATGTCTGGCTTTTCCCATGCCCACTTTCTGACCAGTAATAATGGGAACCATTGCAATGACATCTTCTGCAATGAGCTTGCAGCCATCTGACATCACATACAATTTTTTAATGAAAATAGGAATAGAAAGAGATGCTAAGGAATAGAAAGGCTTGGATCCACATATACAATACTCTGTAAATGGAACTACACAGTCAATGGGAAATGGTTTGCCTCTGGAGAAGAGTATTACCCTAGAAACAAGAGAGATGTGTGGAGGATCAAATATCTGAGTCAAAAATATTCCTTGATCAGTATGGATATAGCAACTAGTTTCATGTAAAGCTCAAACCACAGGATTAGTCTAGTTTATGAAATAATTGTTAGACTGATTTGTTTGCTTGAGAATATTCCTTTAGAATATTCAATAGTCAAATCTATTACTGTATATAATGGCTGTGTTTGCAGTGGGTGCAACTTTTTGAACTGTGTTTCCACAATGAAAGCTTTGAAAGAACAGCAACTGCAGATAGACAGCTATATTTGTTTAAATGTACTTCTGCTGTTATTACAGTATTTATAGAAACCTAAAGGGCTGTGGATGCAGTTTAGCAGATATTTGTTTACATTTTAAGGAGATAATTATGCTATGTCCAACCAAGCTTGTGTGCAATCTATAATGGTAATTATCATGCTTGTACAAAAATACAAACTACTTTCCAAAATATGTATCCCATGGGAAATAATTCCCTTCTACAATTTTAAGCTACTTAAAGGAATAATGGTGTCCTACACTATTACTGTTTGCACTGTTTTCAGTCTAGTTTCTCTTATTTTTGTTTGATTGTTCTTGATGTACTCTCACATTGCCCAGCAGATGAACATTTTCCTCCAGCTCATGTAAGCAGTCACCTCAGCTGCAACCACTGATGCAAGAGGCAGCAGAGTCATCTTAATCAACGTACCCATCTACCACTACTAGAAGTCCATAAGACCTATTGATAGAAATGATGTGTAGTTGCAGTACAGCTTCTCCAGTTCTTTCATTTGCAGCTGTAAGGTGGCACTATATTGAATTTTTGAGGTCTAAGTGCTTTCATCCTGGTTCTTCACACAGGCAAGCTACAAAATGTTCATTGCTTTTCAACACTTCAGCCTCTGTAAGTGAAAACTCAGATATATATCAGTTATTGTAGACTAGAAACTTTGCTGTGCCAGAATTCAGCTTGACTCATGGAAAAAGAACTTTCTGGCACCTTTCTGTCATTCTGAGCTTGACTGGTAAGGCAACTGATTGGCATTAATCTGCTCTACCCTGAACTGCAATAGTGCTGGGACAGCTCCCCCACAGCTAGCCTAGCTGTATCAAATGCCATTCATTGAATGACAAAGTTCTTTTAGTTGGTGGCAGAAATCTGATGAGCCAAGAGTCTTTGCTAAGAACATAATCTAAGTGGAGATAAACTGTATTCTTGTTTCCTATGGCTGTGGTAGTCAAGTGTGTGTCACTCTACAATATTTAAGAAAAATGTATTTATACCTTAAGTTTTGTAATTTAAAATATTTACAGAATCATCTAATCTGATTCTTGCTCACTTTCAAAAAGCCTAGAATGCTAAGAAGTAAACCATGCATGGAGTTTCCAGAGGTATCTGATTGATCTGGGCAGAATTCACATGACAAGTAGGCACTGAAAGCCTGGAGCATGCAAATCTTTCACATGATGCAGAATAAACACTTGTTTTCAGTGAATCTAACAGCACACATTGGGAAAAAGTGACACTAAGTGTTGTTTTTTCACCATGTTGCATCTCTACTCTTAGGAAATGCTACAACATCTAATAATAGAATGCGTTGATGCATGGATTTCTATAGTTATCTTTGGGGAAAAAAATGTGACTTTTCCTCTTTCTTTTACATTAAAATCATTCCTGATTCTGGATGGCCTGAGTAATGTTGATCCTTGTTCTCAAGTCTGGATTAGATTGGCTTTGCAAGGAATAAAGGGAGTTGAGGCACAACTGGCTGTGTACACTAGGTGGGTTAATTTGACCATGGTGTCCACAAATTTCAGGATGCAAATCAGAATTGCAACTGGCTGCCAGGCTCCTGTGGTTCAGTGTAGCAAATACAGTCTTGAGTCTTTCTCTGCTTCATCAATACAAGGTCAGAAATGGTTGTATTTTTGCCCTGCACTGCAGGGCTTCTCTTAAGTATATTACTCAATTACACAAGTTACTCAGGCAGTAATTTCACATTGCCCAGACTAAAAATTTTCTGAGGACAGGAATATACTAAGAAAAGACTGTAGATCATGATCTAGAGGGGAGGAGGATTTGCCTGATGAAATGTAGATGTCTGCTCTTGAGCCAGATGTCTATGTTTCCGTTACAATCAGTGGAGAGAAACAGAGAAGAGTAGGATGTAACTCTGCTTCTCTGACAGGGCTAAAACCGTGCAGATAAATTGTTTTATATAAATGCCAGTTTCTCTACCCACCATAAAAGGAGGCTTGTATGAATAATTTGGGAGCAGGCAAGCAAATCCTCTCCTCAGTACTTAAAGCAGAATAAATCTTTCAAGTGGGACACAGATGAAGAGACATAGCCTATCAGACTTATTTGGAACTCAATAATCTACCACTTCTGATGCACTTTGATTCATAGGAAAATTTCTGTCTAGCTCTGAACAAAACTGCTAACATTTCACTAGATGAGGGACCATTCTAAAGGTGAGGTCTCCTGGCAGCCCCATTCAAACCGGAAGATGTTTCCTATTTTCCCAGTAAAGGATTTTGCCTTCTCAAAGCTGTGCTATTTGCCTTTTTAAATAGCGTCAGCTGTGTATAAAGATGCAAGACACAATTAGTGTCTCAGCCTTCAGCATGCAATTATTTCTGCTACATTAATATTTCAGCTAATTCGTCAAAACATATTATTCACCTGCAATAACTCCAAAGACTCTATTCCTTTACAGAATTCTAATTGGTTTTGCATTTGGTGAAAGCAGTAGAAGAGGAAGAGGTTTTATATTTGTTATGTTGAAATGAATTAAGAGATCAGGGCAGAATGTTTTGTGAATATTGCTGAAAGACATAGAATTGGTTTTGGATTTGGCATATCTGATTCTGTCTGGTATCCTCTCAGCCATTCAAAAACATTGTATTTGTTGTCTCCTCAGAAGAAGTTAACTTCTGAATAAATTTAGTATCAGGAAAAAGATGAAATATTTACATAAAAAGTACTTGTCATGCTTTTCTGAGAAAAAAAAAAAATGAGCATGAGGAAGTGGATGGGGTTTTTATTTCCCCACAAGCTTAAAATCATCCAGACCTGGCATTTGGGGAAGGGCTCTTAGGTCAGACAATACAATGTAGCCTGACAGTTAAAGAGCAATTCAAGCTGGGATTACCCGGTGACCGTGTGAGAAACTCTACCTATGGACATAAACCTGGGTCCTTCCTTCAGACTTACATAGCAGCTACTCTGAGGAAGCAACTTTTATAACTACTGTACACTTGGATATCTTCATAACTTGCCCCGAATACTTCCTATTTATCTTGTGTCATATTAAACCTCTATTTCCTTATTCCACAAACATATAAGCATTTTCCAAAAGAAAGGAAAGAAATAAATAAAAGTAGAGCATGTATTTCCCCCTCCTCCGAAGTTCTGTCATATATATTTCATATATATATTTCTTGCATGCAAATGTGTAGCTTTTGATATACATCATTTTGTGGGTTTTTTCTGGCAGGAGAATATTTTAATGTGAATAAGCACAGCTTCTGCCTGCTTCACACACTGGTTGCCTTAGTAACTGTGGCATAGTGCAGCTGAAGTGTGCTGATACCCTTGAAAAGGGAGTTTGAAGGAAGCAGATGGGCTGTGATTATCATTGGTTGGATCAATTAGATGAGTAGATTGTGAGATACTAAAAATATTACCTTCAATTGCTTAAAAAATTAATTTTGCAAGAGGAACAGCATTTTCAATGTGACTATTTAAGATATACGTCATTGTGTTTGCAATATATATGCAAAATATATTTGTTCAGTTTATATGATGAGGAAAGACTACTTTCCTCTCTTTTAACAGAAGATGAACTTGACAGCTTTACTTTACTTTTAGTGATTTCTTCATTTGCAGATAGTAGGTGCTGATATGAACAAAGTGTGTTAATATGGTAAAAAAATAACAAATCCATAATAAACAAAAGAAGGAATTTATAAACTAGTTACCTTTGTTAAGTTTGAAAGGCGAGAAAAGCAATACTAAAATGTCTTTACAAAAAAAGAGAGGCAGAAAGTAAAAATGTGATACTTGCAACTTTGATATTTTTGCAGAATATGACTACTAGCTGAAAGCTAGTATCGGGGGAAAAAAAAAAGCTTGGAAATAGTTTTGTAAATTATCAGCTTAATGGGTTTACAGAGTATAATTTTATTATCCTAGTTTGATTTACCATAAATTTATTCCAAAGGCAAGGGAACTGAGAGACAAGATTTCTACATTTTCAGATTTTAGAGAAAAGTACTCTTTATTTTTTAATAGGAAAATTTGCAGTCTTGGTGTTTAATATTCCATGGCATTTGCAGGAAATTGGTCACTAAGTTCAAAATTACTAATAAGGAAACAAAACCCATATAGGAAAAGCATTCTTCTGATATCCATGAGATCTTACAACTCTCACCAAATGTAAAAAACACATCTAGCTTAACAGGAATTGTATATGAAATATGTGAGAGACGTGGTGCTTTTATTGGATGTAAATCCTTTGTATGAAGAATCTCCATTCTTTTTGTCTTAACAGTATCAGGTATCACAGATATTTTGCAGTCACGTTTGAACAAGTGGGGTACCTAACTTAGTAGCAGTAATGGATGACCCCCACACACTGGATCTTGAAAGCTACATTTCGCTGAAGAAGTTTGATATCCCAGGTGATTCTGACATGATCACTACACTGAAAGGGGCACAGGATCACTTTTCATTTTTCTTCAGATACAATTCTTGCGGAGTTTTGTATGAGTGTATGCTAGCCCCAATCCTCTGTCATATTCCTCCTGCCAAAAATGGTCTGATTACAGCTTGTTTTCACTGCTGGGATGTCTACATGTTTGTAACATTGCTTTTCATGGTCCCTAAGAAATTGAAAGTGTTGAGGGACTGGAAGAAAAGGATAGGCATGGAGTTAGAAAAGACAAGATGAGAGTAGGCACAGCTCCTGTGGGGCTACTTTTTTTTTCCTGGAAGAAATCACTGTTGGAGGAGAAGGCAACAAAATGTAATTACCAGAAAGAGCATGCTGATAAACTAAAAGGTATTTCATTCAACTAATTTAGTCAAACTAAAGAGATACTTAAAACTTCTGGTCTATCTTTTATATGTACACCTGTTGGTGTATAAAGCCTAAAGATTAAGGGCTCTCCAGTAATTCTCCCTCAACTTTCTGAGGAAGGTGTGCCTTGCTTTGCTGTAGACCCACATGGGAGTGGGGATTGGGGAATTTACTGAACTCCAGATACTCTTTGAGATCAGACAAGATTTTTGTTAACATCTCAAAAGCTTTGCAGCAGTGAATACCAGTAAAGACCAGTGACAAATCCTGGAGGCTGAGAAAGGTGCTCACAGAAATGTGCAATTCTCAGTAACATTCTCCAAGTCTAATCTACTGTAAAGACAGACAAATAGAAAGTGTGTGAAATTGTGTTATGTTGTTTCTCTTGTTTGTGGGCTGGGGAAGCTGGAAGTAGGGGAAAAATTTTTATGTTTTCCTGTTTTTTTTTTTTTTTTTTTTTTTTTTTTTTTTTTTTTTTTTTTCTTTTTTTTCTTTTTTTTTTTTCAATAATGCAGCTCAGTCCAGCTGAATATGTTGACATGACTTACAAGTAGTGACAACCGCTCATGCATTGTTACTGTTTCACTAGATTTGAGTCCCAGAGAAATGTTCAAGGATTCCTGGCTTGTTACAGGGGTCAGCGGGTCTCATTGCCTCTTTAATTGTATTGGTTTTGATATGCTTTTACCAGTTAGCTGGTTGATCAACTGATGAGCTGAGCAGAGCAATACAGGGCATTTACAGTGTGTGCAGAATTCACACGAGCAAGGTGTGTAAGTAAACCATCATGGGAATTTTAATTTTAGACAGCTGGCTAGATTTCAGTCCTGGATGTATTCAGGATAGCTAACACTACCACAGTACACATGATAAGATGAGTGACATAAGTAAGATGAATCTCTTTTTAAGGTTTCACTGCCTCACTTGATTAGAGAAGTATCCATCACTGTAATACAACAATTACGAACATTATAACAAATCCTAAAATAGAAAATCAGAAAAATATTGTTGATATATATCAAATAGCAGTTTCAAATTATGTGTGTTCCCATATGTGTAACAGAGCACATAGGAAAAAGGACTACATAGAGTAAATAAATTCAGGAACACTGGAAATAAGGCATATTGTGGCAATTTTAATTACATGCCTGTTAAGGATTAGGTTTTGGCTTTAGTTTGTTACCCTAGTGTTTAAGAGCAAATTTAATAAAAATGGTCTGATTGGGCACTGTCAGATAACTTCTTTTAATTTGCAGCTCACATGACATGAGCTCCCAGATAGTTTTTTGATGAATTACTTCAAATATGTATCAGAACAAGAAGAAAATTCTTCAAAAAACGTGTTTGAATTAAAGTGTCACTATATCAAACTTAACTGAACATTGGCCAGGTTTTTTATAATGCAGAAAGTTGAAAATTTTTTTAAAGCTTCTTGGAGGCTGACTTGCTATAATTTATTTTGTGAATTATAGAAAAGTTCTTACGGAGATCATGGTGAAAGTGAACTCCCCTGCAGTGTGCAACCTCATTTTGTATGTTCACTGAAACACATAGTTACTCTGAATGTCACCATAATTTAAGACATTCCCTCTGTTTCTCTTGCTCTTGTGCACTAGCTTTTTTTTTTTTTTCTCAGACCTTTCCTTCTGCTGTCACTGACTCTTAGTTACATTAGTGGCTAAAAGTATTACCTTAATTTCAGGACCACCTGGAAATTCAATCACAAGTGCCTGAGAGACTGATGATCAATCATCCACATCAAATGTGTTCAAATCAGCCCTTGATTCTCTCGGGGAGCACTTTGGATCATTGGTCTTGGCTCAGCACCCACTGCTCAGTTGCCTTTGATGGAAACCCAGGTGAGCTTAAGAAGAGTAAAGATAGTCTCATCTGCCATGCAAAGAAGAATTTATCCATGTTTTTGTGTTGCTATTAAGAAGACTCTATTAGCAATAGAGAATTAGTTAAGTCAATAGCTTTCAAACCAAAAGCAGAAACATAGATTTAATGGGACTTGTAAAATGAACCAGGTATTCTGGGTTAAGAAGGCTATAAGGAGATAATGTAATGGAGAAAATTAATCTATTCTACTATTCCACAATAATATCATATATTTTTTCATGGAAACAAAAAAAATATGTCAGTTAAACTAATACTCATCAAAAGCCAGGAAATGAGTATTATAAAGAATGAGTTAGAAGAAAATTACACACATTGTCAAAATGAAATGTTTTCACAAGATACTCTGAACTTTGAGATTTGTTCTGTCCTCTGAGGTATTCTGTAAAACTCCCACAGGAATATCAATGTACCTTTAAAGTAAAGAAGTTCAAACACAAACAATCATTTTTACTTCTAGTTCAGAGAATTTAGAATAATCTTCAATATTTTCCATAGGCTTCCTCTCTACTTCCTTTTTTTACAATGCTTTCTGAGTTTACTTTTTTCTCTTTTTTGCAGTAAAAGTAATTTAGGATGAAAGCACATCCAGAGATTTTCTGGTACATGTCCTTTTGTGTGTGGATATACATAAATACTAAGCTGTGTTACTCAGGTTTTCATAGCAGAAAATCCAGACAACTTTTCACTGCGCAGAAATTAACATTCTGATGTGATCAACAGTGACCAAGCCCACTGCTGAGCAGTGGTAACCGATCTCTTCCACATTTGCATGTACCTAAACCACAGAAAAACCCTTTGAAGATAGTTTGTAGGGTAGATGTATTATTTATTTTGTGTTATTGCTGTTTATATTACAAACAAGATGTACATAGATGTGTACCTCTGTTGGTTGCGTGCTAAACCCTTATGTACAAATTCAGAGACTCTTAAGTCAGTGCTTTCAAGTTTATACAGAACTGGAACTCATTTACTAAGTATTTCTAAGCTCTGATCATATAAACTTTATGAATAAGTATGTCTTCAAATTTCAAAAATAGAGAACCTAATAGGATCCAATTTTCCAGTTAAAAATCTAGGGTTGTGTTAGATTTTTTCCCCCACAGAATCTGACAAAACAAGGTCAGACTAAAACTTCTACCTTGAAAAAGGAACAAAACTTCAGAACTAATGCTGATATCAGCAGTCTGTCTTTGGGAGGGACATGTGATGAGTTAAACCTGATCTCATATCCCATATGACTTCTGATCCAGCTTTTAAGTTTGGGTTGACAATGGAAATGTAAAACAAACAAACAAACCCGTAAAGAAAACCAACCCCCATAAAATTATCTCACCTTTTGTGTCTTCAAGAAATATGTGCCATTTTTTCTTTATAAAAGGTTTTACTTGGTCAGCATAATTTTTCTTATATGAGTTTCATTTGGAAGCTTTAAATCATAATCTGATTTGATGAGGTACATGTAAATTATATAATGTATGTCCTTAGGAAAAAAAAAAAAGAGATTTTTGGCAGCCTACTTACAGGGAAAAGTCAGTGAGAGGTTGATGCAGATGAAAATCTCATGGACAGCTACATTAAAGCTGCTAAATGCTTTGTAACTCTCAGCAGTGCTGAGTTCACAAGGATGCTGAAGTGCCTCTTGCCAGTTCTATTTAGTTGTAACAGCTCAGTTCTAGACGTTTTAATTTTGGGTATAGGCAGATCTGCATAAGCAGAGCATAAGTCTATAAAGCTTCTAAAATTGTAGGATGCCATAAAAGCAGAGGAAATGAATGTGTAAGCAAAGAAAGCTATGGAGAAGAGGAAATGAAGAATTGGTTCTTTTAGTGCTTTGTATAGAATGCTAAAAGAGCCAAGGCATTGTCAAAACTAATATGATGAAAAAGGAAGACTTAAATAAATATTTTGTCTAGAATTTTGAAGGATTGTTTTCCATAGATCTTGCCTTTTGAAGGGCTTATTGACTAGTTTATCATTGTATTCCTTTCCAAATGCTGGACTTTGTGATTCATAAAATACAGTAACAGCATACTGACATTTGAAACTTCACAGTAATTAGTAAAGAAGAAAGTAAAAATAGATGAAAAAATAACAAGTGGATGCTGCAAAAATATTTTATTTGAAATATCCTGGATAAAAAATCAGAAATACTTCAGAAAACAGTCTAAGCACTTAAAATGCTTCCTCAGGAGGGGAAGTGGAGGGAGATGCACTGATCTCTTCTCTGTGGTGGCCCGTGGCAGAACCCGAGGGAATGGCCTGAAATTGTGTCAGGGGAGGTTGAGGTTGGGTATTAGGAAAAGGCTCTTTGAGAGTGGTTGGGCACTGAAAGAGTCTCCCCAGAGAAGAGGTCACAGCACCAAGGCTGACAGGGCTCAATAAGCATTTGGACAAGGCTCTCAGGTACATGGTGTGACTCTTGGGGCTGTCCTGTGCAGGGCTAAGAGTTGAACTTGATGATTCTTCTGGTTTCCTTCCAACTCAGGATATTCTGTGATTCCATAAGGTACACTGTGTACTAACATTGGAAATTACTTGTAGTATTCTTTCTGTAACACCATTTTTTTTTTTTTTTTAAATACACTCTGGGAAGACATGGTTTTCAATCGAGAATTGATGCTGAATGATGTTTAATGGCTCATTGTGCTGATTGCCTGATTCTTGAGTTGTCTAAATAGTTATTACCCTGCTGAATCTGCAAAATTTTTTCACTTATCCCCACACTGAATATATATATATATATTTTTTTTTTTAATAGAGCAGAAATCATTCCATAGTTTTTTCCCACAGTTCAGTCTGGTAGAAAAAAAAGCGACTAATGAAATCTTTGAATCCTTAAAAAAATTAAGAAGTCTTAGATCTTCATATATAATGCTGAGACACTGCTCGTGAAATCCATAATTTTTAAAGAATGTTGAAAAATTGGGGCAGATGAAGGAAAAAAAAGCTATTGACATGTTCTTAAGGTTAGAAAGTATCTTGCTGTGAGGAACTGAGCTCAGTCCGTTTACTTTATCTGAAATAAAATTGAGATGTCATTTGATTGCAACATATGAGTGTATATAGTGGTTAACAAAAAGCACTTAAATTCAGCAGAGAAAGACATAATTAGAGCCTGGTAGCTGAGCCACAGGTACTTGTATCAGAAATTTGGGACCACTTTTTAACTATGATAATACTTAAATGATGGAAAGAATTACTATAGGGTCACTAAATTTACCATCTTTAAAGTCCTCAGGATGGCTGGAAGGAGTAATAATGTAGGACATTCTGCACTTCTTCCAGCTGAAATCCTGCCGGTTTGGGGGAGGAGGAGGAGGATGCTACTGTCTCTTTCATACTTCTTATAGCAAATGTGCCAAAGCCAAATTGGATTGTTTTCTAAAATTTTTCATCTAATTAAACACCAATTACTGCAGTTGAACAGAGAGATACATGATTGAGATCTAATGACCTGTGATATGGAGCATGACAAATTAAATCAGTCTTTTGATATGCAAATATGCAGATTTCATGCAGAGTTTTGCAATCTGGAGTAGCAATGTAGTTACTGACTGTGGACTTATTTTTCCTCCTCATTTTGTGAGAATTGCCTGCCTTAAACAATATTGGAGTTGATATTGTTTATAACCTGCATGTTTCTGGGTTAGGGCTTAAATTTTTTCCCCACATGTTGTGTTTGTGAGTGGGAAGGTTGTCATAATTTTTGGTGCATAATAAGATATTAATATAGTTTTCTGTAGTTGTTATGGAATCATAAAATAGTTTGTGTTGGAAGAGACCTTTTAAATGTCATCACATAGAACTCTCCTTCAATGAGCAGGGACATCACCAACTAGACTCTTGGAGACCCTGACCTTGAATGTTTCCAGGGATAGAGCATCTACCACCTCTTGGCATGACTTGTTCTAGTGTGTTTCCACCCTCATTTAAAACAAACAAACAAAACAACTTCTTTCTTATACATAATCAAAATTAATCCTCCTTGAGTTTAATACTATTAGCCCTTGTCCTATTGCAACAGGCCCTGGTAAAATGTTTTTCACCATCTTCCTTGGAGGGCCCCTTTAGGTACTGAAAGGCTGTTATAAGGTCTCTCAAGAGCCTTTTGTTCTCCAGGCTGAGCAAGCCTGAGTCTCTCTGCCTGTCTTCATTGGAATGGTGTTCATCTTCATGGCCTCATCTGGACTCATGCCAGTCCTTCCTGTGCTGGGATTCTAGAGCTGGATACAGCCCTGCAGGTGGGGTCTCAGCAGAGCAGAGCAGAGGGGCAGAGTCCCCTCTCTCCCCTGCTGGCCACGGGGCTTTGGATGCAGCCCAGGACACGTTTGGCTTTCTGGGCTGTGAGTGCCCATGGCTGGGCCATGTCCAGCCTCTCATCCACCAATACCCTCAAGTCCTTCTGGGCAGGGCTGCTCTTGATCAGTTCATCCCCCAGCCTGGGTTGATACTGGGAATTATCTGGTTGCGGTTCTCTAACATTTCTAGCCTTGTTTATATAACTTCTAGAAAAGAAACAGTCCTACTGTTACAGTACAGGTTTTCATCCATTTAAAGTGCAAAATCGCTGTGGCAGCCTAAGAACCAGAATTTCAGATGGCATGAAATCTGCAATCACTTGTTCTGTGCACAGGCTTTAATGAATTGAGACAGGATAGATAAAGATGAGTAAACATCACACAAAAGGAGTTTTATGTATCTATGGCCTCCCATATCCAAATGTCCTACGCTGTTGATTAGCAATATGATATACCAGTAAGTGTCCTCTTCCGAAACAAAATCAATCAAACATGATCACTCCTAATTTGTAAAGATCAAATTAGTGTGGTATTCCAAACAGGACTGCATGTTTTTATAACTGTCATTAACAGAGTAATTTGAATTATCATAGCTCTTTACTTGCTCCTTGATTTCTTGCTACCTTTGGAAAATTAATGCGCATTCCCTCATGCCCAGTACCATGAATAAAAATGAAATGTATAGATAAAAAAAAATCAGGATAAATTTAAAAAAAGAAAAATCATTCCATAATGAAAGAAAAAGACTCACTTTAGAAATTTTGATTAGCATATTTTGAAATTATACTTTTCAATTTTTTTTTCATTGAGGAGCATGTAATGATATGGCATGTCATTAGACATAGAAATGATTCTGGCTTTTTAATTATAAGACATTATGTAACTATGCTTGAAAGAAGGCAAAATAAACAAAGTCAAATCAATTAAATAAGTCTTCTTGACCGGCTAATATAAAATGCTTTGATAATCTATTGAAATGTAAAAGGATGTTTATGCTTAAATTTTTTTATTAATTTTCTTTAAATACAAAGAAGTAGTAGTAATATAAATTTACATGAAATCTGAGTATTATCACATATTTGGCACTAAAACAAAATCAAAGACCATTAAAATGGTCTGTCAGAAAACAGATATGGTAATTTGGTTCTGTCAAGGAAATTCCACCCTGCATAGTTTTGGGAAGCAGGTTCTCATTTGTTTCCCACAGCCCTTTGGGGCGTAAGATATGATAATGGTCCATTTTGATGTGTGCTTAATTGCTTTTGTGTGTATTTCTCCTGTATGAATTCATGGTGGTTTTTATTAAAGTTCCTATGTCAATAAATAATGAAAAATGAGTGTCTCTTTGGGAAGGCAGTTATGCAAATGCTGAATCCTTACTGAGGTTCAATAGCATACCGAAACTGGAAAAAAGGAATGCCAGTGAATGAGAATATAAATATGGATAGGAACACTTATTCATGGAGGTGTACTTTTGGCATCATGAGAAGCTTTTTTTAACTTTAGTCAGTGGATTTACAATTAAACAGTAACAGTAAAAGGTAGTAAAAACACCTTTTTTTTTTTTTTTTAAATCTTCTTCAGTTCTCCAAATAATAATCTAATGTTTGATAGTTGATTTTTTTCTCATATCATTCATTGAATTGTGTATTTGGGAAAATGTCCCTGGAGTATACCTAGTGCTACAATAAACATAATTGTATAGACCTGGCAAATTTATGATGTCTCTCTATAATGATAGTTTAATTTTTCCTTTTTTGTTTGAGATATAAAGCATACCCACTATTAAGAACTTTATTTATCAAGATCTGTTGCATAAAATACACTTAATTAATTTTAAAGCACATATGCACTAAACACTTGGGCTTTTTTTCTAGATGCTTGCTGGACTTGATACTGAGCGAATTGAAAAGAATCATGTTCTTTATTACTGTGCAAAATTTAATGTAATTTAGGTGTCAGTAACTGTCTGTATCAATTTTCCAAATACCCTGGTCACATTTTTGAAAATAAATACTAACAAATTTTTTTTTTTTTTTTTTACAGTGAATTAGCAATAGTTGTTGAGGTAGGTCTGCTCTTTTTTCCTTTGCTTCTGTGCAAGGGTGAGCCATCGACTGGTATCAGCCTTGGAAGATATAAAATTCTTTTCCTATAAATGCTAAATATATAATAAGATATGACTTTTTTTTACAATTATCAGGTATGATTTTTCTATATATGTGAATCATTATGACATAATCAATTACGTTTTCTGCTTTTAAGAATAATTCTTAAAGTGATTTAGTGTTAGATTTAATCTCAAACCATACCACAGAACAAAAGATGTGAAGAAGAAAACAGGAAATGAAGAATGAAGGTTATTGCCACCTTCTGGGAACATTTTTTTGAAGTCTATGAAACAGTGCTTTTGGACATTATTAAATAATGGCCAGTATTAAAATTTATCATCACACACATTTGATTTCTACAGGATCTGGATTCATAAAGTAAAATCCTAATTTCCTTGAAGTCAGTTTCAAAATTCTCATTCACTATCATTAAAATATTCCCATCAGTAAGGTCAGGATGTAGGAGCCAAAATTAAAATGAGTTACTGCTGAGCATTGTGATTATTAGCAAGTGCAACATTTGAAATTATCCTTCTCTTCAATGTGAGGATATTTTTCCATTTGTATGAGTTTGTTAGTCTGCTCTGTGTGTTTAGAATCCAAACTCTTGAGGACAGAAATTAGTTTAGGAATATTTTGTACAGTCTCTTAACAAAAGGGCTTGCAATTTCAGTTTGAGCATCTGGGTGCTATCAGAATGCAATGGATTCATAATAACTGCATGCAAAACAGCTAGGAGGAAAATTGCATACAGAAAGGCAATTTTCTGGAATATGATAATACAGGCTGCCACCTACACTGGCTTTTCTTCCTAATGGCTGTTGAAAAAGACTGAGCACCTTTGTTAAGCATTTCAAAGACGGAACAGTGACAGGTGCTATACAGAATTCAAGAGCTATTGTTTAAACTTAAGCAATATTGACTAAAACTCTGATTTCACCCTAGGAAGCCAGTTAATTATAGCTGAGGCTTTATTCAAAAGCTGACATGACATGGCTGACAGAATTACGGAGGAAACTTGAGTTAGTCATTGACATCAATGATATACAGTACCCTGGTGCTTCTTACCTCATATGACGGAATAGTTACAAATTGCTGGTATGGTTGATGATGCACAGTGGTTAATGACATATACAGTGCATTTACTATGGAATAAAATAGAAGATTCAGATCTAATTTATATGTATTTGACAGTCTCAAGGCTTTCACAGATGACAGTGTTGTCCTGAATGGAAATAGGAAATTAAATGAAAACTGAAGGCTTACATCTTTTTCTGCAAGGTGGGCCTGAAGTACTAAACAGGGGGGAAGGCATTGTTCTTCCTTTTTTTTTTATCATGTTAGAAATTAGTTTTTTTCCTACACTATAAAGAGGTAAAAACTAAATGCAAAGGGAAATACAGTGTGTTCAGATTGCTTGAAAGATTGTGAGGAAAAAGAATTCTGGTTCTCATAGAGGGTATTTTATCTAACCTCCTTGCCCTTCAAGTCAGGAATATTTTGATGTTATTGTTTCAGAAAGTACAAATTAAGTCTGAAGTCTCATAGCAAGAAGTTTTATATGTCAATTTAAAGGTCTTATAACAGGAAAACAGGACAGAAAAAGGATAAAGAATGGATATGTAAAGAAACATATTACAAGGGAGGAGAATACATCGTTACCTTCAAAACTGGTAAACTAGATAAGCCTCACAAAATAATTACGAACAAAAAGTTCTCAATTCTCAATAGAGAAGGGATTGCCAAACTCCCAAACTCCAAGTAGTCCTGTGACCTATGTTCCCAGAACAGTATTCCTAGGTCATCATCAAAACAATTGGTTGATTAAAAAAGCAAACCCCCTAAAACTCCCTGTAGTTTTGCCCTTTTTTCTGACCAATTTTTAGACATGCAGGATTACTTTCCTGGACTTTGAACCCATTTCTCCTATTTATAAGAATGAGCACTAATACTGAGTTAAATGACATCCTGGGACAAGGAGGGATATTCCTCTGTTCTTCTTTCCACACATATCAAGTAAATTCAGGAATTAGGAAAAAACGCAATTGGGATATTCACCTGGAGAAGTGGACTAGGATTTTTCTGTTCCTATTCTGGTGAATGTTTAATATACTAATTTAATACTTGATCTACCAGATAACTGGAAGACCATATGTTCATATGAGAGTCTCCAGAGGGGTTTCTGTCCTCAGATAGAAAGGGCTGTTTATTAAACTCACATATGGGAATCAGGACCTCCTATAGGACTTTCTAATGTTTATTTTAGCAAGACATCATCATATGGTCTTGGATATGTTCTTGGTCAGCTTTGGGATCTAGATCTGTAAAGCAGATATTGGCTCAGATAGTTCCATTGTGTTGAGCAGATCTATCCCCAGTCAGTTCCCAGACTATTATCTCAGTGAGAGTCAAGCAAGTCCAAGTTGAACCTTTGGTCCTGGGGTTAGAAAAATGGTTGGCAAAACCCCATAGCATATGGCCCTGGTAAAAAACTCCTACTGAGAAAAAGGTAGGGAGACAAGCAGACAGTTCCATTTACAGGCATCTTTCCTTGACTTCCTACAGCACTCTGCAGACTCCCTGTGCTGTTTACATAAGTACAGGTCTGAACAGGTGCCAAGCTTTTGGTGCATTTTACAAATTGGCGACAAGATAAGCTCTGCTGTCATCCAGGCAAATTATGCCCTGGTCCAACATGCACTTCATCAAAGGGCTTGGTAGTCACTGCTGGGGCTGTTTTTCATTATCTCATCCTCAGTGGGAGATCAATAGAAACAACAATGTTAGCAAACACTAGAGCCTAAAAGATGTCAAAAAATTTAATCATTTTTATTTTTTAATTTTGTAGATCCTTAGGTACAGCATAAAATCTTGGCTACAAAATAGGTCTTCTGATTCACTGATTAATTTTATTTAGAATTATATCTCTGCAGAGAGGCTAGTCTGGCCAGACACTGCTACTAATTACTTACTTTGAACATAACCTCACATTCAATAGGCATGTAAAGCAATATTTATGAATGTAGGCGGGAAACAGCTAGTGGAACAGAATCCAAAAATGTCTCAGAGGTTTTTTATGGTTTAGATTCTGTTAAATTTATTCATATTAATAAAAATATTACTATATGGACCAGTGCATCAGAGCTGAGATAATAAAATATATTTGAGGTTTGAGAAATATTCAATCTAATTGATATCAAGGAGGTATCCAAGCAAATTTTATTAATGTGTGCAAAAGCAACCCTAACTAAGGTAAAAATAATGAAAATTGGAGCCAATTGTAATAAAAACCAGATAGTATTTATTCCCCATCAGATATGACATCTTATTGTGAATATTCCTGAAAGTATAAAATTTAAGTGACGCATTAAAATCAGAAGAAATGTGCTTTTGACAACAAAACTGCAGGTAGTAAATTTATCAGTGATATAAAAGTATAACTAGCCTGGAAGAGCAGCAGTCATAACGTCCTTCCATAGCCCTTGCATTGTTTGCATGTATATTTTACAGACAGACTTTGTGAAATATTATCTTAGTTCAATACCATTTATGGTTTTAAGAAAATGTTTGCTACTGGTACTGTTCCAAGTTATGCCTCATTTTACTGTTACTATAGTGTTTCACTATTTGTTTTTGCAATTTTCAGTCTTTGATCTCTTACACTTATTTTGTTGGTGGGTCAGGAAGGAATGCTGTGTATTGATATACAGCAGATGTTCCTAGGAAATAATGTAGTTGTTCAGCTATCTCAGGAGTACTTTTTTTCCCTCCCCCGTATATGGTGGTCTCTGTATTTGGTGTCATGATATGAGTACATTAGGCTTAAGTCGGGTGTTTACCACACACCATTCTGGGTATGTGATGTCTCTGTGAGCTGGTGTGCAGAATATTTACACAATAAACAGAATTCACTTTGCTAAACTCTGAAAATTCTTATGACAAATACTCTTCATATTGTCCCATTTTTTTTCCTTTTAATATATAAAAATATCAAGTAGAATTTCTTGAGGTGTCAGTCTTGAGAGAAGGCAGTAAATGGCTTTTCCCCAACATCCATTACTTAAAAAAAAAAAAAAAATCTGTTGTATTGATTGATATATATTCCTGTTCTATAAACCTGGAAGATATGTTGCAGGAGATTTTTTTTCTACAGAGACTTTTTAAAAAGACTCATAAAAAAGTGTCTTCATGACTTAATACCCATTAGAAGTATTGGCTCTTTCCATGTTTAAGACAGTCATTTCCTTAATGGAAACAATTACTTCACAGAAAATTGACTAATTTTCAAGGATTTTAGGTTAAAAATTCATATATGCAGGATTTTCAGGAATTATGACTAGGTTAACCACCCACATCATATCTAAAAGAACAGTTCTTTGTTTAGTTTAATAGCATGATGATCCATTTTTTTTTTTTAAGGGATAATCCTTATTTCCTTTTCTTTCTGAAATGCAAGAGAAAATGGTTGAGCAAGGTCACTGTGAAGGAACATGGAGCACAGGTCTTATTGTTTAACTCTAGTTCATTTTCAGTGGCAGGACAGCGGTAAGTCCACTTGTTTTGGCAGCACCTGGAGAAGGGCCCTTCCCAAACTCTGTAGGAGTGTTGAGGAATCCCTGTAGTGCAGGTAGCTCAGTGTGCAGCTGCAGGGCCACCTGCAAGTTGAGCCCTGGCTGGCAGGAGCTGCTGCCCCTTTACACAACCAAGGGCACAGGGACCTGTGAGCTGGTGACCGGACACTCAGGAGGACAGCAGGAGATGGGGGACATCCAGATCTTCCTGTGCTTAGACTTTGAGGGTATAAAAGCCCCGGGGTTCCTTTGTTTGGGGTCCCTTCTTCAAGGCACCCAGCTTGAGCTGTTACTTTGCTATTGCACCAAGATTAAATTATTTTAGGGGTAGAGACATTTGAGAGTCTGAGGGTGAGGAAACCTGGTGTGACTGTGGGGGTGTAGCTCTGTCCCAGCTCAGGTCATGCCAGGGTGACTGTGCCAGAGTGGATCCTGGATGATCACACAGGGAGTTTTCCTTAGCAGTGTCTGTGCAGGCTCAGCAAACTTTAAATACAGGAGTCTCTGGTGGTTTTGGGAGTCACCCACAGTATGCTACTGAAGTGTTCAGTACTGCTGGAAGTGGTGCAGAATGAAGGCTTTAGACACTTGTGGTAGAACTAGCTCAAGGAATGGACTCTCTGCTTGCCTAAGGTAAGGACTGCACACAGGTAATAAACCAGGGCCAGTGCTTGAAAACTAAAGATCTTGTCTGGAGCAAAGCAAGAAACACAAAAGGAATAGCTTATGCTCATATTATCAGCACCATAAAAGATTGGTGAAGAGTGCTTGAGCTGAACTTTTTTAAAAAAACCATGTTTTTTCAGTCATTTGTCTTGTATGCTCTGTATAGATCAGAAGTATGATTCCATTAAGAAAACAATTTCCTTACATTCTAGGGTTGGCCTGGATGGGCTTAACTTTCTTTATAACTACTTGTAAGGTGCTGTGCTTTATATTGGTGGCTAAAATAATGTTGATTAAAAAAAAATACCTTAGCAAGTCTAAGAAAATAACACTTTAAACATCCTTGTTTTGATTAAGACTGAAAGTCTCATCCTATATATATATATATATATATGTGTGTGTGTGTGTGTTGGTCTATCTTTGTGTGGCAAAAGCCTTGTGTTATCATTAAGAATATAATAGATTCTTTAAAAAAAATTTGAAAATTTGGTTGCATAAAAAGTATGCCTTTCTATATGCCTACTCCCTTTAGATCAGGGACCTACCCAGGTGTAAAAAAATGTCCTTTTTTACTTATTTTCAAGAAGTGCAAATACACTGCGTTAAGAAAAATAATTCTCCAGTCACATAGTTTGAGCTTTGATGGCATATCCTTTGAGAGTAATGAAAAGACCTTAATCTTTAGGGACTCAACAAATTAATATAAGAAAAAAGAAAGGCAAATTATTGTATATAGCACATTCAGTAATTAATAAGGCATTTTGTGCGTCAAAGAAGTAATAATTGGTTCAAAAGTTTTCAATCACCTGTTTCAATCTGTTATCCATCTGCCAGAGCATTTCAAAAGTATTTTAACAGTTTCTGGAACCTGTCCTTACCAAACATTTGTCTTTCCATCTGCAATTAGATTTTTTAGGAAGTACTTTTCTTAATTAAGAAAATACTCATTTTTTATTCTCACAGATGATAAAATGGAGAAGATAAAAGATGTTTTGGTTCTTTTATAAAAAGTTGGAAGTAATTCACTTGGTAGTTTAGAAAACTAAATATAAACTGTGCAAAGACTATCCTATCTGATCAAAGCTAAAAATATGTATATTTTCTGAACACAGCGGTGTGAAAGTAACTCTAATCATCTTTTAGCTGATTATGGAAACTGACCAAATAAGAATAAATGTTATGCAGTAAAACTGGATTACCACTGTCATCACAGAGTATAAATCTACTAGTAAAGAATTTTCATTCATATTCCTGTGTTTCTCATCTAAAATTTAAATACAAATTTAACATAAACCACACTTGTATTATGAATCTTTTACTCTGAAGGACATATATTCTAGAAAAATGTTCAATTTAAAGTTCTTCAAACATTTAAAATACTTACTTCTGCATACATATTGAAGTTTTGTCTGTTATCTTTTATTTACTGTTCAGATTGATTGGAAAAGTATGTAAGTAAATTTGCTAGGTTGAATGGAGAAAACCAATTTATGCATATTCTAGATAAACATTTTAACCTGATTTGCTTTAAAAATTGTGTTATGCTTAGTCTTCTAAATGTATTTTTCATAAGTTGTAACTAACATATATAGCTAATATAAGGAAAATAGTTAAAAAAATTCATTTTGCAGGTGAAAAATCAATATAAACTGAATA
Organism: Zosterops lateralis; assembly: GCF_965231275.1. Lineage (NCBI taxonomy): Eukaryota > Metazoa > Chordata > Aves > Passeriformes > Zosteropidae > Zosterops > Zosterops lateralis. The sequence continues at coordinate 40,597,888 of NC_139766.1, forward strand.
TAATATGCCAGTTAGTATACAGAGAAAATTGCATTTTGGTGTATGCAAAATAATTACTTTTTGGAAAGATCACGATATTTAAAAGTTCTGTGGAAGAATGTGTTGGCACATTTAAGTTTATTTAGAAGTTAGGAGTGATCACCCTGTGGAAAATACTAAATTTTACAGTATTCTCCTTTTCCTGTTTTAAAAGCTGAATGAATAACACCAGATTTGACAAGTATTTTGCTTCCATTTTTTCCCAGTTTTTTAAAGAAAGAACCTGAAATTCAAGATGAGTACTTGAGAAACAACATAGAGTCTGTAAAAGTAGTGCAAAGAGGTTCTTTTAAAGGATATGTCTCCAGAGTATAGCTATTGAGAGTATATCAGAGGCATACTGCATTTCTCATATCAATTTATAGGATGTATTTTACAGAGTTATCATTTCCCACAGCTAATTTCTCAACAGATCTTTTACTTTGCAATAAGAATCTTAGTGCTGTGTAGTTCTTATATTTAGAGTGCTGTATAAGTAGTATTTTTTCTAGACTCACTTCTAATCCCATAAATTCAGTATTACTCATCATTCTGATGCTCATGTGAAAAGGATCAGAACCTCATGTGCGTTCTGGACGTATAAAGTAACCATGAACTGACTTTAAGTGATAGAAATGTGTATTAAAAATCTGTGAAACTGGACTTTAAAGCTAGGAATTATATTTTTCCAGTATACTTGTATTCCGTATTCATGGCTATTCCTGTATCAGAATAGAATCACTGATTTTGAAGGTGTATAAGTTTCTTTTCTTTTTAAACAATGAAACAAAAAAGTTTAATAAAAATTAAAATGTTAATAATACAAAACTTTGAATCTTTTTATTTGTGTTCTTTACTAGGAATAAATCTGTATTTTTGCTGTGAGGACTTATTAAAAATATGCATTCATGGATGATAAAATGGAACAATAATTTCACTTGACTGTATTATACAGGTTATAGGAGAATGCTGCTTTATACAGATGGTGGTCAAGGAAAAATACATGTTATGAAGAATTTCAATTCTTGGTTTTACAGTTTTGGTGGTTTTAAAATCCTTAGCATGAAGTTTATTACTGTGATCTGTGCCAGGAAACCATAGAGGTTTTTTTCTAAAAGCTCTGGAGGGAAATAGTGAGTGGGTTTTGTTTGTAATTCCAAGGTTAAGATAAGCATTCCTCTTAATTGCACTTTTTCCACCAAGAGCAGCTTAGGAGAAACTGCAAGCATCTCTGTCATCTCTAGAGCTTTAATACAGCTGTTTGTTTCAGGAATATGTAACAAAAGATGTGCTTTCTGTAAATTAATCTTTGCAGTAAGTGTTTGGATAATGCATCAATAAAAGTAATGGAATTGATAAAGACAATTATTCATTAATTTACACTTATAATTACCTTGTCCTCATTTAGGACTTTGATGATTGAACTTTAGCATTTTTGAAATACTAAGCAAATTTTTTTCATAAATAGGTTTTCTGAGGACTTTAAAGGATCTCTTTACAATAGACACAATTTTTAGGAAGGTGATTGATTCCCTCTCTCTCAATCAAAGCTGGAGAAGTAACTTGGCTGGCATTTAATTTTCTTTTAGAGGGAACATCTAACATGAGAATAAAGTATGAAGGAATCCACAAGGGGTTTTACTTTACTTTAAAAAAGTCTACTTTTGAATTACCTGTTGCATTGATAAACATCTCTGTCACACAATAAAAATCTTTTTCACTTAAAGAGCAGCCAGGAATTCATTATAGTGGAGATAACTCCATCTTCAACTCAAGACAGACATGGAAGGTGAAACACTGAAAATCAGTGATGTTTTTTCTTCTGATAGAAATTATAGATCTGGAAGGTGTTTATAAAACTAACTATAGATTTCCCTAGAAAATTGCTTGAAGTGCTAGAAATGTGGATGCAACTGTTTCTCTTTTTGCTATTTTCATTTTTTTGAGGTGATTGTTAGCTTAAAGCATATTTACGCTGTCTAAAATATTTTGTAAGCCAGTTTTATAACCCATACAAAGAGGATTTCTTGGTGACTCACATCTGAACTTTAACACTAGACAGAATGAGATTGGTATTGGCTTTTATTGAGTGAGTTCATCTCTCCATCAGTCCTTTGGAAGTCCTCTTGTCTCTACATTCTGAAATCTTAATAAAAGGGTTACTGGTTAAAGTATATTTTTTAACTGTGCTTGTCTCAAATAAAATAGTTTCTATCAGCTGTTCCAAACAGCATTATTTAGACTTGTAATGATGCCAGTCACAAATGTATTTTCTGCCAAAAATAAAAAAAGTGGGAAAAGAGACTTGATAATCTGGGCACTGACGCTTTAATGAGACAATTCTCTGTAATCACGCAAATAACTATTTGGCTGACTATCTGGGATGAAGTAGCTTGTTCTCCACCTGCTAAATGGTAAGCCAGCATGGCACAAAAAAGAGAATTCTTCATACTTTGTGTCATCAGAGCTCAGTGGAAATACTGTGTCACTGGTGTTGGCATTTTGTTTTACTGATACTCAGTGGGTTTTTTTTCAACTAAGCTTTCTGCTCCAACAAAAATGCCCATCAGAAAATTCACTTTTTTTCAAAGATAAGCTGATACTTACATAAGAGTATAAAATTACAGACTCTCTTTGATGTGTCTCATGGTAGCAATTATAATTGTTCTAGTTTAATAGTCAAATTACAGAGGAGACTGAACCCCTTAGGACTCCACAATGTTTTCACTCATGAGGAATATCTTAAACCATGTTGTACATTGCATTTTCATTACAATCTATATCATTAGGCTGGTGAATTTTTCTGGGCTCTATACATTAGCTTTCAAGAAATAGCTGCAAGATTTTATTTTAGTCAACATTTGCACAACAGGACATATATAAAATGTCATTCTGCTCCTATGTGTTTCAGAAAGTTTTTGCTAATATAGAAAATGAATATATGTTCAGTTTTAGGGGTATTTTGCTAACACTGCTTTAGCTATAATTTATGGCTTGATATGAGCTGTGTTACATTCACTTTTGTGTTTTGTTTTCTTAATTAATCAAGTCTTGTTTATTAGAAATTATGAATAACTTTGGAGAACTATTCTTATCTAAAATATTTACTTAAATCATTTGACTTCATTAGCACCTCTCTCACTATCCCAGTTAGAGTATTTTTGAAAGCTATAGGCATATAGCAAATACAATAACTGTAGCAAAACACAGTAAGATATCTTTCCTTTTGCACTCTAGTAACCATCCAGCTGCCCTTACTTTCAGACTACAGCAGACCCTGATTAAAAACCTGAAGCTTATTTATATTTCCAACAGTTTATTCCAGGTTTATCTTAGCACTTCCACTGCAGTTACAAACTTGGGAGTGTGTTCCTGGAAGACCAGAGGCATCTCCCCCCGGGGGTAGGGGTGCCTGCTGGAGTGCTGCTCTGCTGCCTTCTGTCTATTCTCTCTCTAGCTTGCTATGTAGACCAGCAATCTGTGGAGCAGCCAGCAAGCTGTGACAGCCATTTACTGTCCTGGTGCTGCTTCTGTTCTGTCCTTTTTTTTTTTTTTTTTTTTTTTTTTTGAGATAATGGAACTACTGTCCAAGAAAATAGAGGTCTTTAGTCTATTCTCACATCAGAAAGGTTAGTGTTATTTTGGCAAGGCAGCTAGGAAGCCTCTCAAGCAGCCTAAGTGTGTACTGCAGCTAAAAGAAGCACATAGTTTAGTCCCACTTCTGTCCCATCATTTTCTTTTGTTGGTTCAAGCTTTGTGCAGCTGTGTGCGGAAATGAGTTTGGCCAAGGCTCCCAGTTAAAGTTAACAAAATCAAGGAAACAAAATGAAATAGTTACTTTAAAATCCAGCTGATAGGTCAGGCCTGATAATACTTACAAATGCTGTGAGTCAGAGCCCTTCCAGAGGAGAATTATTCAGTACCATTCATCATAGGTATTTTCAAGAAGAGGCCTTGTTGGGATGCCAGGTCTCATATGACCTGCTTAGATCCTAAGCAGAGTTTGTGAGATGAATGATAAGCCTCCAGTGGGTGTCAAATCTATTACATATTAGTTAGTATATTACATTAAAAGGTATATTCAGCACCAGATGTAAAGAGCAGATTTTAGGAGCACCGTGAGCACTGAATAACCTGTTTTTATGTTAATTCATGTACATTGTTCTCTTGGAAATCACATTCACAAAGGAAAAACAACCTTTTAGTACTTAAGGGGAAAAAGCATTAAAAGCCTTGGAGCATTTCATAGGCTAATTGTTTGGAGCGTTTCACACTGTAGTTCCACCTTTTTATTCCTTGTGAATCAGAAAATGTGATTTAACAGAGGTGTTTTGTTCTTTGTAATATTTTCAGCACTGAAACACAAGCCAGATATTTGGTCATATACAAATATATATATTTTTATAAGGAAAGGTTTTTGTATTAGTTTTGGATCTAATTTTGCAAGAGAATACTCCTTGTACTGTCAAGACTTCAGTTCAAATTCTGTTAATATTCAACTCTATATAAGGCAGATATCCTACATTTACATTATATGGAGTGTACCCAGACCAATGAGTAGTTTATACACATCATTCACCAAATAAATAATTCAGCAGATTTCTTAGAGTGTCACATTTTACTGTGCTGTTTGTGTTGTACATATCACAGCGGGGTGGGTTCTCCATGCTGTGTATAGTAATGAGAAAGATGCAATGAGAAAAAGGCATTTTTTGGTATTTTCCAGATGGGATTTGTAGTTCCCTGAAAAGATTTTAATGTCCCCATTTTAGATTGGCTGCTCTGCACCATCACACGGAAGAAGTAAGATGACCACTGAATAAATGTTTTGATTTACAAAGTCCTATCATGAGTTCATAATTATTTATACCTCAGCTGTCTTATACCCAGCCAGGTGTGAGCTGTAAGGGCCTGTTTCAAAGCAGCAGATTCATGTTTCTTGAATGCATATATGACAAAAGCAAACTCTGACTATGCATTTGTTTGAATTATTCCCTTTGTCATCTGCAGGCTTTTTCATTAACAGTGATCTTTAAGACAGGACTTTCTGTTATTTTCTTCTGACTCACAGAATATTTTGAGTTGGAAGGGACACACAAGGATTATTGAGTCCAACTCTTAAGTGAACAGCTCATACAGGGATCAAAACCACAACCTTGGCACCACTAGCACTCTGCTCTGGCCAACTGAGCTAATCTCAGGGTGGAGCAACTCATATGAGTGGTGACAGAAATGGGGGCCACAAAAGTTTTCAGCACCCAGGTTTACTGAAGTGAGGAAAATAATACATGACTTGTGTAGTTACAATCTCTTAGCTTATTTTTTTAAATGCTGGTGAATTATTTTAATTATTTATATATATTCCAACTAAATAAGTATCATATTTTGTCTTTTAAATAGCTGCAAGTTCCTCTGTAAAAAAAAAAAATATTCCCTAATCAAGAGACTTGTGTCATTCAAAATTCTCAAGTTTGAATTGCCTCTTTGTTTTTCCAAAATGCTGAAATTATTAATAGATCCTATTGGCATATTTTTTTGTGATTTGCTGGACCAACATTACTGAAATTTGCATTTAGTAAAGATTTTATTTTTGGAGACAGTAATTAATTCACTTGCTATAATGTCTGTATTTCAGTGAAACAAGATTTCAAATGGCTTTCATTACTTTATTGATCATCTGAGAATGAAGATAGCATAAAGAGTCGCTATTTTTCAAGACTGAAGAAAAACTACTGATATTGTTTAGCTGGTGATGTTGGGATGGAATATATATCATTAAATTGTCTCTTTGAAATGAAAGGTACTAATGTCATTTTAGATACTATCCTGGATTTTTACCTTATTTGAGTTTTCAACATTAATTAATGCCATCAAAGCAGACACTGACAGGTAGTGCTAGGAATAAGGAGTTTTGTAAATATTTTCCAGCTACTGATGTGACATGACTAAAAGTTATGCAATCTTTCTATCAAGTTTATAACTGCTAGCAAGCTCAGACTGCCAAAATTACTGGGAGTTCTTTGACATTAGCTGATTAATTGCTGATTCCATAGGATTGTGCACTTGTGTGATTCTGGTTTCACCTTCAATTTAGTGTCACAACAGCATGGTGACTAATTTAAATAAATTTACCAAGCTGCACCAAGGACATCTATTTTTTCACAGCATCATTCCAAGAGCTGGCATGAAGAGCTTCTGGGCAGTCATCTTATGCTAACAGCCTTTCCTAAATTAGTTATTTCAGTGTGATCAGACACCTGCTGGCATCTCAGACAAGAATAGGAAGGTCTCAAATGGTCTTTAAAGAACAGCATATCTACAGAAAAGCCCTGTAGCTACCTCATTGTTTTTTCAGACTATGTAATTCCTAATCTTGTTAAGAAGAAAAAATGTTCATCATAGAACTTTACTTGGAAAGAGCCATAACATTAGCAGCAGTAAAAATGTAATTTACTAGTGGTTCTCTACAACTTTCCCTCCGAGAAAAAATTGTGAGATGGCTCAATTAGTCCTGCCTCTCTAGAGAGCTGGTGCATGATATTTGCAGTTCACTTTTTTATTTTCCATTAAACCTTATACAAACATATTAAAAAAAAAACCACCTCTGATGACCAGTCACACATTTGACTTGTTACTGGGCTTAGCATGTCTAGTAGCAAATGCTTTGATTCTTCTTATTTTGTTGTTGTTTTGTTGTGGTGTGCTGTTTTAAACAGCAACTGAAATACATAATTTGGATGCAGATTGTGGTAAAATCTTTATACACCTGGGTCTGGATTCAGCACAACTCTTGAAGCTGTGAAGTAGAATGCAAAAGGGAGAGAACTGCAGCTGCCTAGTGCTCAGATCTCCTCCTCTCTGTAAGGTTAGTAAGCTCTATCTTGCTCCGTAACATCCTGTTACTACTTCTCTCCTCCTGAGCTAGAGCAAGGCAGTGGGGGAAGGCTGCACACATTGGAGGCAAAGGTGAGGTGAAAAGAGCAGAACATGCTCCTAATGCAAGCGGAAGCTCCATCCAGTTTTTACTATTTCAGAGCAGCCTAAGAATTCGTGAGGTGAATTTTTCATTATGACTCATAAAAGGTTGCTGACTTCAAGGTTGGTAGATTAGTGGTGGTCAGTATACCCTTCCAAAAAGTACTATATGTGCTTTTTTTTCCTTCTTGCATCTCTTAGTTGACTATGCAAATATTAAATAAATCTGGTTCTGAGTGCATGCAGAATTACCAATATCATGCTATTGTAGAATTTAAGCATTATGGATGGAATTCCATATCATTACTCAGGTCTTTTTTTAAATAAAGAAAACTCAGCTGTGATAAAAGTTGTAAACCTTCATTTAATAATCTTGGGGTTTTTTCTGGGAGATTTTTAGTGCCTGAAGAGCTACTCAGGGAGCCACGTATGTATAAATTTTTAGCTTTGACATGATATAACCAGGAATGAATACTGATTTATATATAAATTCTGTTTTAAATTCTCAGATAAACATACTCCAATATATTGCTAGGAATTTTGTCACAGAATCATAGAACAGCCTCAATTTGAAGGGAGTTTAAAGACCATCTAGTTTCAAGGGACAACTTTTGCTAGACCAGATTGCTCGAAGCTCCATCCAACCAGGTCTTAAACACTTGCAGGGATGGGGAATCCAGAACTTCTCTGGGCAATCTCTGCTAGTGCCTCACCAACCTTACAATAAAAAATTTATTCCTCATATCTTACTACATATCTTAAACCTACTCTCTTTCTGGTCAAAGACATTCCTCCTTTCCTGCCACTACATGCTCTTGCAAAAAGTCGTTCTCCATCTTTCTTGTGGTATTCATCATCATGCAGCATTTAAAATTCACAGCATTGACCACAACTCTCATTACAAGATGTAACATTTCATGTTTCTACACATAATAAATTACTGGTATATGCTTTAATTGTAAAAATGTCATGATTTTTCATGACTGGCTGCACTCTTTCCTGCTGTTAAGTGTGCACAAGTGCGGGAGAAGTACAACTAGGAAATTAATAAGTCTTGGTTAGCTAACTATATTTCTTAAGCAATCAACACTTTATAGAGCTTTATAGAGTTTAATATAGGAACCCAAAAACTTGTTGGGAGATCTGTCAGTAGTGGTTTTGTCTCAAACTGCTGACTCTTGCTGCAGAGAATGAAACCTAAAGATTAGATACCCGGGTTATCTTCTCTGCTGGTTTTATTTATAGCTTTAAAATATTCCTAGTTTTATCCTTCTCTTCTGAATAAATGTAGATGTATATCAGCTTTTCTTTCTCACAGTTTGGTGCTACAGACTTTCATTTTAATAGCAGATTTAGTGTGGGCCATTTCTAATGCCTAGTTATCAGCAACATTTTTGCTGCTTTCTGAGTCACTGAGACAGCTGCTTGCACTGTCAACCTGAGAGCTGCCTGTAAAATTGTGCACCCTTGACATATATAATTAACTAGCTTGGAGGAAAATGGCTGACTGAAAGCTGCACAGGTTCAGGGAAAAAGCCCATTACCTGGCACATACTCACATAACCTAATTGACCTAACAAAGCAGGAGAAATGAACCATGCTCCCAGCAGCTTCTCTTGCCACCTGTGTCTCTCTTTTTACTGGGTTTAATGTTTTCAGTTTTCCCACACAAGTGTCAAATACCTTTCTGCTGGAGGTTTTTCTGCCTTTTTTTTTTTTTTTTTTTTTTTTTTTTTTTTTTTTTTTTTGACAGTATGTAATTGTCCACTAGGAATGAAGGATAAGAGGACCAGCTTTCAGAAGGCAGAAAATAGATTGAGGAGTTTGAGCAATGGTGTTGACAGCAGATCTTCAGAAGTGCATGGAGTGGATGAAAACCCCTGAAATATTTAAAATGACAAATATCTCTTCAAACTATATTAAGCATCTGAATAAGGGCTTTATTGACTGAAAATCACTAATAATATGAATTTATTTTCATTCAAACATTAATATGTGTGTTGAAAACTACAGATGTTTTAAAACATTGAATCTAATCCTTGATTTAATTTTTTTTTAAGTAGGTCATGTAACTCATGATACATCATGAGCTGGAAACATTTACATGCCAGTAGATAACTTGGGAAATGCTTCAAATGAACTTCTTGCAACTTGGTGTAACTTGAACATCTAAGATATTTCCACCCTAATTTTGTGGTTTAGAAATGGTATTAGTTCTACCAAAATTAATACTCCCCAAATTAGTAGTACTAAAAACCCCATAAAACCCAGGCATCCCTCCCCCCCTCCTCCAACAGAGAGCACAAAAGGCAGAGGTCATGGGTTGAGGTAAGAACAATTTACTGGAAACAGAAATGAGATGCAACAGTAACAGCGACATTATTAATAGCAGAAGTATATAAAAAAAGGGTGATTCCCATGCAAAAATTCACTGCAGATCTCAGGTGACAATAAACAATGGAAAACAGCTTCCTCCTCCCACCATGGCCTTCTCAGAAGTGTCCCTTACCCCCACCCTTAGAATGACCTGAGGTGGTAAAAAAATGCCCACATGGCTCCAGGCTCTGCCCTCTCATGGATAGTACAGAAAGTTCACTCTGTCCTGGCTGGAACCAGGACAACCAAGTACATTTTTTCTGTTTGAAAACAGAAATATATTGCATATATTGGATATATTGTAGTGCAAAAAAGAACTTAGTCTTCATGGAAGCATACATGTAAATTACTTTTCTGAAATATTTTCACAGATTCACTGAATATTCTGAGTTAGAAGGGCCCCACAAGGACCATCAAGTCTAACTCTTAAGTAAATGAGAAAATAGTGGCATTGCACATATATGTTAGAAAGAATTATAGTACCAAAAAATATGCTTATTATGCTTACAAATATAAACATTGTACAAAGAAAGCAAAGCTCTAACCTTTCTTTAGCATGATTTTCTCTGCAGAAAGGAAGTTTTAGAGCAGATTTATTTGAAGGAGTAAAATATACTTGCTTAAACTCCACGATTAAGAGCACCGTATGCAGGTGATACTATTCCTACAGGTATGAAATTGCTGATGGCCCTTGCTGAGATATGGTAACTTAATCTTTACGGTAGATTCTACAGCAGATCACTTTCACTGTCTGTGCTAGATGAGGTCTAGAGCAGTAGATAACATACCTGGAACATTTTTGCAGATTTTACACATGCTACAAATTTAGAGGGCCACTATATTCTCATGTGTTCTAATGCCCCATGAACAGCACTGGCTGTTCCTAACTCCTCACTTCTTCATGTGAGGAAATAACTATGATGGATCTGTTCTACATCTTCACATCTAGCAACATGTAGGGAGGCTGGAAAAGTGGCTGGAGAAATAAACCTGAATTGATAAAGGGATTTAGTGCACATTTCTGTTGGAGATGTTCTTATAAGGTACTGGGCAAATCCTTTGAGCCCCAACCTATCAGGGTAGAAATGAAAAAAAAGAAAAAGGTAACAGCATTCATTACTTCCGTCTTCCAATGTAATTAGGTGAAAGAAATGTTCATGGTCAAAAGAAGCTACTTGTAATTTGTTCTTTGCCATATACAAAAATAGTGACTCAATCTTGCAAAATCTGTTACTATACTTTGAATCTACAAAGAAATATGTGCAATAATTTAATGGGAAAAATGAAGAAAAATTCTCATTTCTTTATCTGGTCTTGAGCACATCATCTCACCTTCAGATGAAAGTACAGTTGCTTTAAGACTAATTTCTAGTAGCAGCTGCTGTATTAAAATATTTTTAAAATTTGGTTTTTGTATTTACTTGCAAATATGAATTGTTCTCTACAAAGCATTTAATGAAAATATAAAGCATTTTCTTTAGTTATTTTCATTAAAATTTACGTTGTTATTTGTAAGGAGTCAGTTTGATGCCTTGCATGGCAAGAGTGTCATCTAGTGAATGATTTGGGTGAAAGACAAATGCCTCAGCAGTAGTCAGGCTGTGTGAGTCATACTACAAGTACAGCTGATTAGACAGCAGGAATACTGAGAACATTCTAAAACTTTCCTTCAGATCAAGACTGAACACTAAAAAAGAATTGTTTAAAAACAGTACTATTAAAGGGAAAAGGATAATTTGTCATTTACTGCTTCAACACAATCCATATTCTTCCTTAATACCTTATCTCATGTACTAAAACAGTTGGAACTTCCAGTACTCATGGAATAAATATGAAGTAAATTACATTAGAAAGTTAATTGGAAGCTTTTTTTTTTTCCTAAAACAAGCTTAACCCTTATCTGAGTTGTTGAAAACCTTGACATGAATTTGCTTTACTTAGGAAAAAATAAACAACGGTTTTCTGCAGAAAGGTCTGGAAAAAATCCAAAACTAGGGAAAACATTTTTGTTAAGGGATCTTTTATACCTTAAAAAAACTTAGTTAAAATTCTGCAGTAGTCTATTTTAGTAACTATGCTAGTATAGTATACTTGCAGTGGAATAAAATATTTAAGGTAATTGTGAGGTATGTGTCTTCTCATTGTTTAGTATTCAATATATCAGTGATTTATCAGGAAAGATAATCAGGAAATATGAAATTCTAACTGTAAATTACTCTTCTTGCTAAACAGACTATTTCATTCAAGTGCATGTGAAGAACAAAAATCTATAATAGGCAGTGATTGTTGATAATTTTATAATTTTATCCTACAAGTAGCTAAAGTTTAGACTTGAGGGTGGTAGAGGGGTGGTAAAAAAAGGATATTTTGAGTATCATGCCTTTATTTTTAATTACACAAAAAGAATAGGTTTTGGTTTTACATGTGCATATAAAATGTACTGACAAAAAGAGCTCTAAAAAAGAACACTCATTGAAATTTAGATTTCCAAGTTGAAAAATTAAATAAAATTTAATTGTAACGAAATTAAATTCTCAGCTGAGACACTAAACTCATAGCAAATCCTATTATTATCCTGACAATGAGAATGGTTTATCTGATTAATTTCAGCTGTTCCCTTGTGTTATTTGCAATCATGCCCTGTCCCTTTCTCTAGATTCCTTTCAGTTATAGATTCCTCTTTTAAACTCAGTCATATTTTTTTCCCAATGCTGTTTGCCTTGTCTATATTTTATAGGCTACCCTTTTATTTTCAAAGCCATCTGCTTTTCTCATTTTTCTTTCCGCCTCTAGGTACCACTTTTTAAAATTAGTATTGTAAGGAAAATAGCAGCAAAATACAGGAGCAGTTGTGGAAATAAAAGCTATTAAATAAGAGAAATGGGTCTCAGTAAAGGATTCACTCCTGGCTGACATTTTTGTGTGGATTCATTGATACCAGTTACAGTTTCAATGCTGTTCTGGTCATCTGAAGTAGGGAAATGCTGTGCTTTGAAAGCCTGTGGGCTTGAGAATATGTAAAACCCAGAAAACTACCCTTTTCTGATAATCATAATGATCCTGGTTCTTAAAATCTTTCAGCGTGTCTTTAGTTTGTGTGCACTGATTCTGAGTCTTTCAGAATATTGCCAAATTGTTTCACTAATTATCCACATTGTGGACTGTATTTATTATCATAATAAAAAGTCATATTTTAGTCTCTGTGTAATATATGGCTCTAAAATTGAGCCCTAAGTTGGTGAAGCTGGAAATACTTTTTCATAATTCAAGATATTAAAATTCTTTAATTCGTTGTTACTTTATTAATGAAGGAACCTTTTTCCTAATTATGATCATTAAGGATCATCCCTCCAGAGGGATGGTCACTCTTGGGCAATGCTGACAACAACTTGTCCTCTGCTATTTTTCAGACCATTTTCACCACATTTTTCTTACTGTAATGGCTTTTATGTGTAGTCATAATCTCCTCCTGTAGGGAATTAAGCTTTTAAACTCTCTTCCAATGTAGGAGGTAAACACTGTGCAGTCATATAATCAGGTTTGCCTAGAATTAAAAAGGAAGATTTTAAATTGTACTATTAAACTCATGCATAAAACAGAAATCTAGCTCTAAATGCAAATACACTCTGAATGCACCGTCACAGCCACTGTAGCAAGATCTGTCATGCTGCACTGCCAACATGGCAGAATTCATTCCTTTTGCTAAACAAAAACCCATATAGCTTCTCTGAGTTTTGAATGTGCATTCTTTTCCCTTCATGTGCTGTAAATAAACTTGGAATATTTTAGTTATATCACTCTAAAAATTGCATCTGCTTCCACCCATTTTTCTTGCCATTTGCCATATAGATTGCCATCTCTTCTAGAACAATAGCCATCCATTTACTAGTTTCTTTCTTATGGCACTTAGTTTCCAGCCACATTTTCTTTTATATGCTGGCAGCATGGTTAGAGCTGCATTTCCTGCTTGTTAAGAATCCTTAGAAGATGAAGAATTCTCTGGCACTACACAGAGACAGCCCTAGTTCAGATATCCACGGAAAAAATTCAGCAAGGCTCTACTGCTGCAGATGTGATGTCCTCCTGGAAGTCCTGCAGCACTTGGGACCACAAGGCCACCATGCAGTAGGTGGCTCTCAACAAGTGGTGAGGAGAAACACCTACATTACTGTGACATGAAGGCTTTGCCAAAAGATAGAACAAAAAAAGACCCCATTTGGAACCATTTTAATGGGCTTCCATGTTCTACTATTAAATCATAAGCTGCCTGTGTCCTCAGTCTGCTAGATTGTCTCCTAATGCTTTTCATCTGATCATCCACTGGCCTGTTAGCCCTTCTCTGGGACAAATAACTGCCAGATTTTGAGAATTAGGAGCTAGATTCTCTTTCAACCGCCATACTGAGCTCTCCTACTTACACAGCTGTCAGTATTATGGTAACCTTGTCCCAGATGGTAGCTACATATAAATGAGATTTCTTTGATGCCTTTGGGTTGGTGTGGTGTTCTAGTTGTTTAAGCTCTGGCTCTTCCTCATGGAGAGGTAGACAGACAAGGCTCTTTTGGAAATATATGAAGAGGAGGTTAAAAACCTTCTAAAACAACTTAAAGCTACTTGGAGACTGAGAAGAGACAAGCAGGATGGCTTCCTCAGCTGTACCTGAAGGTCGTTCTTGTGGGGTTAAGTCACCATTAACAACAACTTTCCTCCAGGTAAGTGCCACCCATCCTAGTGAGAGGGGACGTGCTTGCTCACAGAGTTTGTTTTTCCCAGAGAGGTAATTCCTGCTCAGTCTTTGAAATAGTCATTGTTTCTAAGTGTGTGTGAAAAATCTTTGCTAGTTCATGAAAATAAGAAAAATGTTGTGTTAAATTTCACTTCCTTTCAATTCTTTATAGTCAACTGCTTTTAAGCACCACTCCAGGTGCAGTAGTTCCTCATGTTGAGCTTACCTTCACATTTATATCTGTTTCCAGGAAACTGAGATGGTAGAAACATTAAAACAGATTGGATTCAGAATAAAATTAAAGTATCATAAAAACAATCTTTCAGAGTAGATGGTATTTTGGTGACAGCATCATTCTATTGCCATTTTATTTTTTCTCTACTAAAGTGGACTGAAAATGCCCCCCTGGTACGCTGATGATGGAAAACATAAAGTAGTAAAAAATTAATGAGAAAATTTAATTAAAGGCTTCTACTTATGATATGTTAATTCTATGGTGATATCAAACATTTGAAATGCTACAGATTTGAGAAAAATATTAATTTCCCATAAATAAATTAACTACACTTCTATTTGAAGGATACTTTGCTCTGTTGCTTTTTAGCATAGAAAAAGAGAACTGTAAATAATTTTCACATTTTTTGCACTAGGTGTAATGATGATGGCACTTTCATGTCTTCACTTTTTCCTCTGGTGACCGTTTTGTTTAAAAAAACCTGGGCTCAGATAATTAGTCTACTTAAAAGAAGTGTGCAATATATGCCCCTATGGGAAATCCTGTAAAAAGAGCTGACTTGAATAAACACATCATTTAAAATATGTCCTTTTCTACTCTGATATGCACACAACTTTTCAAAATGAAAAAAAAAATCTAATCTATATTTCTGTACAGCAGTATGGGGTTTATTTTTATGCTGTATAGAAAAGATACTGGTAAACTAAATAATACCTTAGAATTGTGTCTTAGGAATTGGAATGAAGTGCAGTTCACTTGCAGCAATACTGTCAGAATTAAGTTTCATACAGAGGATTGTGTAAGATATTTTCAAGTTTGAGGTCCTTTAAGACTCGTGCTGTTTCCTTACAGGTGCCTATGTCATGTATGGATATTGTGTTCTGTTCTCGTGTACTGTTCTGAATTTTAGCTGTAATGATTCCCTTTCTTTTGAAGTTTTAGTGAAAGGCACACATAATTATGCTAAAAATGTCCAGGGTTCGTATTTCCTTTTCTCCCCTGCTCCCTTTCCCTGTAGAGTGACTTCCCCCATTAAGAGTTGTGAGTGCTGTTAGTGCAGCTATTGCTGTTCTTGGTGTCAATCTGCAGCTGCAGAACCATCTTTAAGCTGAAGACCTGCTTTTCTTAGGATATATTTCTGCAGCTGAGTTTTGAATACTGCCAATATCTTTACAGGAAGGTGTGCTGTCATGTGCTCGACTTTAAGCATTTTTAAGCATGTGTTGAGAATAAATTTGGAATAGAGGTCTCTTGAGGTCTTTCCAACCTCCCTAATGGTGTGAATTGAGGAGTGTTGCTTCTGAGGAAAAAATATTTCACACTTTGTGAAATATTTGTATTTTTTCACAAAGTCTTCAAAGTCAGTTGAGTGCTTTTTTCTTTATTTCTAATAAACAAAACAACATTTATTAAAATGCTCTGTACATTTCAGTTTATCTAGTCAGAGAAACTATTTTTCAACCTTTGTCATTTTTTTTTTTAATGAATCACAGAAAAATAAGTGCCTTTTAGATGGTTTTATTTTTAATTCATAAAGGAAGCTAGATGTGATTGAATATTCAGATTTTGTGGGGGTTTTTGTCTTGGTTTTGTTTTGTCTGTCAGTCAGCTTAACCTATGCGGGGATGTCCCTTGCAGGGCTCCTCCTCGGAGGCTCAGTCCCAACTGGTGCCGGTCCACGTCAGCCCTGCACCACCCGCAACCTCGGGTTCTTGCAGCCTAGACAAGTCGACTACCAGAGCTAAGGACAAAGGAAAACGAGGGGGGACTTTCTGGGGTCAAACCACGGAAGAGTTTATTCTCCGGGCTGAGGTCCCAAAAAGACCTCGAGCACCGGAATGCAAGAGATTTTATAAAATAGGGGGTGGGTACAACATGAACCAATAGAACTGCAGCAAGGTGTGGCTCATAAAACCAATACATCATCAACAACCAATAGTGTAAACAAGGGGAGGGGGAAAGATAGGGGTCTGGCCAATCACCCATCGCAGGCCTCAGGATGATGGACAGGGAAGGGTTATAGAACTTAAATGATGGACAGATAACAGACATCGGGTAAACAAGTGGAGAGGCGGGAAAATTCAACCAATGGGGAGCTGTCTCCAGGGTAGGGTACAGAACTTGTAACAACTGGGGAGCTAAAAATAATCATGAGGGGAGAGAACAATATGGAGAACAGTTGAACAATAAAACAATATAATAAAACTGCTTGGAATTAGTAAAACACACTCCCACAAACCTAGAGGTTTTAAACTTTGTATTTAGGCATTTTACTGGTCTAATATGGGAGGCTCTGCACTCAAAGTGTTCATGTCCATCAAAATGCTTCATACAGATGTCAGAAGGAAAGCTTGTTTTTCTCCAAGAATCTAGAAGTCTGTGAGGAATTTATGCAATTCAGATTACACTGAAATATGCATTAGTCCATCTGAAATGGGTCTTAGTATGTGTTTCTCACATAGAATTTTTTCTTGTTCTATATTGTACTATCTCTGACTGCTAGGGTGAAATATTACTATTTCATA